>NC_134398.1:178855334-181255334 GCF_050003625.1 Haematobia irritans | reverse complement strand
GTCCGATTTGTTTAAAAGACTTCAAATCTTTTCGAATTTGTTTTCAGCACGAAGGATATAGTTGACTAAGTTAACGCAAAATGTTCCTCCAAATACGCTTCGGAAGGCGCAGCGAAGCGGGCCGGGTTACGCTAGTGTTTTCTATAAAAATAAAATGTTGGTAGATTATTTTTGGCTCGAGTGGCAACCATGATTATGAACCGATATTGACCAATTTTTGTGTGACTGGAGATCGGCTATATATAACTATAGACCGATATGGACCAATTATGGCATGGTTATAAGCGGCCTTATACTAACACCACGTTGCAAATTTCAACCGGATCGGATGAATTTTGCTCCTTCAATAGGCTCCGGAGATCAAATCTGGGGAACGGTTTATATGGGGGCTATATATAATTATGGACCGATATGGACCAATTCTTGCGTGTTTGTTAGAGACCACATTCTAACACCATGTTCCAAATTTCAACCGGATCGGATGAATTTAGCTCCTCCAAGAGGCTCCGGAGGACAAATCTGGGGATCGATTTATATGGGGGCTATATATAATTATGGACCGATATGGACCAATTCTTGCATGGTTGTTAGAGACCATATACACCACGTACCAAATTTCAAACGGATCGGATGGATTTTGCTCCTCTAAGAGGCTCCGGAGGTCAAATCTGGGGATCGGCTTATATGGGGGCTACACATAATTATGGACCGGTATGGACCACTTTTGGCATGGTTGTTATAGACAATAACTATCACCACGTACCAAATTTCAATCGGATCGGATGAAATTTGGTTCTCTTAGAAGCTCCGCAAGCCAAATCGGGGGATCGGTTTATATGGGGGCTATATGTAATTATGGGCCGATGTGGACCAATTTTTGCATGGTCATTAGAGAATATATACCAACACCATGTACCAAATTTCAGCCGGATCGGATGAAATTTGGTTCCCTTAGAGGCTCCGCAAGCCAAATCGGGGGATCGGTTTATATGGGGGCTATATGTAATTATGGACCGATATGGACCAATTTTTGCATGGTTGTTAGAGACCATATACTAACACCATGTACCAAATTTCAGCCGGATCGGAGGAAATTTGCTTCTCTTAGAGGCTCTGCAAGCCAAATCGGGGGATCGGTTTATATGGGGGGTATACGTAAAAGTGGACCGATATGCCCCATTTGCAATACCATTCGACCTACATCAATAACAACTACTTGTGCAAAGTTTCAAGTCGATAGCTTGTTTCGTTCGGAAATTAGCGTGATTTCAACAGACGGACGAACGGACATGCTCAGATCGACTCAGAATTTCACCACGACCCAGAATATATATACTTTATGGGGTCTTAGAGCAATATTTCGATGTGTTACAAACGGAATGACAAAGTTCATATACCTCCATCCTATGGTGGAGGGTATGAAAATCAGATAAGAATGTAATTGAAAATAGTTACGTTTTTAATTCAAGAAATTAATTGAGTTTTGCAATCAACATCAATTAAATTTTTAATTGAATCAATTAAATTATTAATTGATATTTTCAAATTAAATCAATCAATTTTTGAATCAAATATTTTTTTATTTCCAATTAAAACTGTGATTGATACTATCATTTTCGTGATTGAAGTTATCTCAATTAAAAAATTAATTGGATCAATTAATTTCGTGATTGAATCAGAAAAAATTTTTGTGTGTACAGAAAATGTTGCCAAAATGTTATTTCTGTAGAAAAATTTGTCAAAAATTTATCTCTATAGCAAAGTCAAAAATTTATAACTAATTGTGTCAAAATTTTATCTCTATAGAAAATTTTGTCAAAATATTATCTCTGTAGAAAATTTTGTCAAAAATTTAATTTTATAGAAAATTTTTCAAAATTTTATTTCTATTGAAAATATTGTCAAACATTTTAGGTCTATAGAAAAAATTTTCCAAATTTTATTTCTATTCAAAATCTTGTTAAAATTTTAATTTTATAGAAAATTTGTCAAAATTTTATTTCTATTGAAAATGTTGTCAAAAATTTTATTGCTTATTTTTGTAAAAATTTTGTTTCTATAGAAAATTTTTTCAATTTTTTTTTCCTAGAAAATTTTGTCAAAATTTATTTCTATTGAAAATTTTGTTAATTTTATATATAGAAAATTTTATAGAAAATTTTTCAAAATTTTATTTCAATTGAAAATGTTGTCAAAAATTGTAGGTCTATAGAAAAAATTTTCAAAATTTTATTTCTGTTGAAAATCTTGTTAAAATTTTAATTTTATAGAAAATTTGTAAAAATTTTATTTTTATTGAAAATGTTGTAAAAAATTTTATTGCTGTGAAAATTTTATTTCTATAGAAAATTTTATTTCTAGAATTTTTTTTCAAAAATTTAATTTTATAGAAAATTTGTCAAAATTTTATTTCTATTGAAAATGTTGTCAAAATTTTATTCGTATTGCAAATGTTGTCAAACATTTTAGGTCTATAGAAAAAATGTTCCAAATTTTATTTCTATTCAAAATCTTGTTAAAATTTTAATTTTATAGAAAGTTTGTCAAAATTTTATTTCTATTGAAAATGTTGTCAAAATTTTATTGCTGTGAAAATTTTTGTAAAAATTTTATTTCTATTGAAAATTTTTTCAAATTTTTTTTTCCAAGAAAATTTTGTCAAAATTTATTTCTATTGAAAATTTTGTCAAAATGTTATTTCTGTAGAAAATTTTGTTAAAAATTTTATTTTATAGAAAATTTGTCAAAATTTTATTTCTATTGAAAATGTTGTCAAAAATTGTAGGTCTATAGAAAAAATTTTCAAAATTTTATTTCTGTTGAATATCTTGTTAAAATTTTAATTTTATAGAAAATTTGTAAAAATTTTATTTTTATTGAAAATGTTGTAAAAAATTTTATTGCTGTGAAATTTTTATTTCTAAATAAAAATTTTTCAAAATTTTATTTTTCCTAGAAATTTTTTTCAAAATTTATTTGTATTGAAAATTTTAACAAATTTTTATTTTTGAAGAAAATTTTTTTACAATTTTATTTCGTTAGAACAAATTTAAATTCACCGAATCAAAATTTATAACAACCAATTTCTTTGACTGTATGTTTTAGGTTTGATTCATGCATTTTAAACACGGGACAATATTAAGGTGCGGTGATATCACTTGGCTTGAAGAATGCTAATAATTGTATGAGTAGACAACAAAATGAACAAACGATGACCCATATCTCCACAGAAGGAATGTTGAATATCTGAACATCAATTTAATATATATTTTTTTTTTCTTCTTACAATTCGAATGCATTGGTATTGCATTTATGATTAACGATCGACATAAACATTATTGGCGGTTACATTTGAAGGCGTGACTAAAGTCTTTATTCCACATGGAGATTTTTTTAGCATTCAACAGAGATATAAGTAAATGACGAATAAGATACTGATGTCATGTAAAACAAAAATTATAAGAACTGTAATTTTTTATACAGAATATTTAAATGTTTTACTATTTTAATTTCAGAAAAAAATGTTTTTGCATTTTCTTTAATAGCCCATGTCAGTTGTAAGATCTTATCATTATATGATAATGAGAAGCCCTCATTTGCCTAGCAGAGATCTTATTTGAGGACCTTAAAATTTACTTTGGAAAGAGCAGCAAATGTTCAAACAAATAAATTTTAATTTATTTCTTATGAACTTGAAGCCCCCATATTCTTCCAATTGTTTATAAAATCACTATAATTCTTAAATGTCTTGTAAAGTTTTATTTTTAAATGTTACTTTTCTTTTGCAAGTGGTCTTCTGGTTTCTTAGTACTTTGGGCAATAACATTTAAATTGATTTTGAAGAAAAAAAATGTTCCTCAATTTTCACTTCCTATTTTCCATTACTACTTGTATCACAGAAACTTCAGTGAATTGTGGAAGGGGCATCTGAAGGACTGAGATTGGTATGCCGGACGGTCTGGCACCACATAATCACTCCAAAACTGTGCATTGACTCTTCAGGAGTGGGGCAATTGTATACGTCGATTACTCTAAGACCGACCCACTGAGGCCTCTGCATTGCAATGCTGAGATTTATGCAGTTTTATTTTTATTAAAACCACTTAAATATAACCACGACATTATGCCACATAATAGGTATTTAATATGGGGGGAAAAATAATAAAATCTAAAAAAAAATACAAGAGGGAAAAAATAAGAAAATGAAATGTTGAAATGTACCTACCATTTCAATTGAAAAGTAGCAAGAAACAAAAAACAAACACCAAAACTACACAAAAAAACCTCAAAGAAAGAAACCACATTTTTTCTTTTTAAAAATAAACATTCATTCGAACAAACGGTCAGTTATGGTTTTTAGACCCCAACAGCCTGTCAACACTCACTCACTCAATCAGTGTTCAGTGAAATTAAATGCGACGATTTTAGTCATTGGTCTGTAATCGGCACAGTTTTTTAAAACAACAAAGCAGAATAAAAAATGAAACCAACATTTGTAAAAAAATGCAAATTTTTTATTTCAATGAATTTTTTTCATTTCAATAGAAAATTTTATTTCCGTGAAAAATTTTGTCACAATTTTATTTCTGTAGAAAATATTTTCGAATTTTTAGTTCTATAAAATTTTTTTGTCAAAATTTTACTATAGTAGATAAACTTCTCAAATTAAATTTCTAGAGAATTTTTTTTTCAAATTTTGTTTCTATAGAGCTTTTTGTCAAAATTTTATTATTATAGAGACTTTTGTCAAAATTTTATTTTTATAGAAAATTCTGGGAAATTTAACAACTTTGTCAATTTTTTCTATTAAAAGTTTTTTCAAAATTTTATTTCTACTAAAATGTTTCTAAAAGTTTTTACTCTATTAAATTTCTTATCAAAATGTTATTTTTCTATAGAAGATTTTGCCAAAATTGTATTTCTATATAAAAATTTTTATTCTATAAAATTTTTTTTCTATTCATAATAATTTTATTTCTATTTTACATTTTATAAAAATTTCAATTCTACTGTCACAAGTTTAAAGAAAATTTTGTCGAAATTTTTTTCCATTGAACATATTTTAAAAATTTACTCTTCATAGAAGATTTGGCAAAATTTTATTTCAAAATTTTATTTCTATAGAAAATTTTGTCAAAATATTATTTCAATAGAAAATTTTGTCAAAATATTATTTCTATAGAAAAGTTTGCCAAAACTTTATTTGTGTAGAAAATTTTGACAAAAAATTTATTTATATAAAAAAATTTGTCAAAATCTTGTTTCTATAAACAATTTTGTCAATATTTTATTTCTATAGAAAATTTTGTCAAAATTTTATTTCTACAAACTATTTTGTTGAAATTTTATTTCTACAAACTATTTTGTTGAAATTTTATTTCTACAAACTATTTTGTTGAAATTTTATTTCTATAGAAAATTTTGTCAAAATTTTATTTCTATGGAAAGTGTTGTCAAAATTATATTTCTATAGAAAATTTTGTTAAAATTCTATTTCCATAAGAAATTTTGTCAAAATTTTATTTCCATTGGAAATTTTGTCAAAATTTTATTTTTATATAAAATTTTGAAAAAAAAACTTATTTATATAGGAAACTTTGTCAAAACCTTGTTTCTATAAACAATTTTGTCAATATTTCATTTCTTTATTTCTAGGAAATTTTGCCAAAGTTTGTCATTTCTAAAGAAAATTTTGTCAAACGTTTTCCTATAGCACATTTTGCCAAAAATTTATTTCTTAGAAAATTTTGTCAAAATTCTATTTCCATAGACAATTTTGTCAAAATTCTATTTCCATAAGAAATTTTGTCAAAATTTTATTTCCATTGGAAATTTTGACAAAAATGTATTTCTATATAAAATTTTGAACACAACTTATTTATATAGGAAATTTTGTCAAAATCATGTTTCTATAAACAATTTTGTCAATATTTTATTACTATAGAAAATTTTGTCAAGATTTTATTTCTACAGAAAATTTTGTCAATATTTTATTTCAATAGAAAGTTTGTCAAAATTATATTTCTATAGAAAATTTTGTCAAAATTCTATTTCCATAAGAAATTTTGTCAAAATTTTACTTCCATTGGAAATTTTGGCAAAATTTTTTTTATATAAAATTTTGAAAAAAAACTTATTTATATAGGAAATTTTGTCAAAATCTTGTTTCTATATACAATTTTGTCAATATTTTATTTCTATAGAATATTTTGTCAAAATTTTATTTCTATAGAAAATTTTGTCAAAATATTATTTCTATAGAAAACTTTGCCAAAATTTTATTTGTGTAGAAAATTTTGACAAAAAATTTATTTATATAAAACAATTTGTCAAAATTTTGTTTCTATAGACAATTTTGTCAATATTTGATTTCTATAGAAATTTTTGTCAAAATTTTATTTCTACAAACTATTTTGTTGATATTTTATTTCTATACAAAATTTTGTCAAACTTTTGTTTCTATAGAAAGTTTTGTCAAAATTATATTTCTATAGAAAATTTTGTCAAAATTTTATTTTTGTAGAAAGTTTTGTCAAAAATTTATTTTTATAAAAAATGTTGTCAAAATTTTATTTTGTAGGAAGTTTTGTCAAAAATTTTATTTCTATAGAAACTTTTGTCAAAATTCTATTTCCAAAAAAAATTTTGTCAAAATTTTATTTCCATTAAAATTGTTGGCAAGAATTTATTTCTATATAAAATTAAAAAAGATATATTATTTGTATAGGGAACTTAGTCAAAATCTTGTTTCTATAGATAATTTTGTCAATATTTTATTTCTATAGAAAATTTTGTCAGAATTTTATTTTTATAGAAATTCTTGTCAAAATGTTATGTATACAAACTATTTTGTTGAAATTTTATTTCTATAGAAAATTTTGTCAACATTTTATTGCTATAGAAATTGGTCAAAATTATATTTCTATAGATAATAGAAAATTTTGTCAAAATTCTATTTCCATAAGAAATTTTGTCAAAATTTTATTTCCACTGCAAATTTTGGCAAAAATTTATTTCTATATAAAATTTTGAAAAAAAAAAAATTATTTATATAAGAAATTTTGTCAAAATCTTGTGTCTATAGACAATTTTGTCAATATTTTATTTCTGTAGAAAATTTTGTCAAAATTTTATTTCTACAAACTATTTTGTTTAAATTTTATTTCTATACAAAATATTGTCAAAATTTTGTTTCTATCGAAATTTTTGTCAAAATTATATTTCTATAGAAAATTTTGTCAAAATTTTATTTTTGTAGAAAGTTTTGTCAAAAATTTATTTTTATAGAAAAGGTGTTCAAAATTTTATTTTGTAGGAAGTTTTGTCAAAAATTTATTTCTATGGAAAATTTTGTCAAAAGTTTATTTCTATAGAAAACTTTGCCAAAATTTTATTGCTATAAAAAATGTTTGCAAAATTTCTTTTGCTATAAAAAATTTTTGCAAAATTTTTTTGCTATAGAATCATTTTGAAAATGTTTATTGCTATAGAAAAATTTTGCAAAATTTTATTTCTATAGAAAAATTTTGCAAAATTTTATTTCTATAGAAAATTTTTGCAAAATTTTATTTCTATAGAAAATTTCGCCAACATTTTTTATGACAATCATACTTTTCCTCTGTGGATAAGTTGCTCTTGTAATTTAGTTAACTCATGGTGTTAAGCTGAGATCAGAACAACAATTATGATTGAAGAGTAAACCAACAATTAAAAAACAAAACAGATAAAGAAAGAAGAAACACACTCAAATTAGTAAAAGATTTTGGCAAAGGAAAAAAGATATATTTGTTGCTAGTTTATTAAAGCAAAGTCGACTTTCAAAAACCTTTTTTTTTTTTTGACGTTCAAGTGTAATTCACATTTTGGTTTAGTGAATTATCCGAATTTATTCTGATAACTGGTTAATAGTTTCGCTACAAATAGAGGATGCTGATGAGGAATTAGCTAAAGTTTAAAGGTATTTGCCCAAATAGGTTAGGTGGCAGCCCGATATATCAGGCTATTCATTCCATTGTGATACCACATTGGTGAACTTTTCTCTTATCACTGAGTTTGTTAAGCTCAATGACAATGGACCTCCATGTTAAGCTCAATGACAATGGACCTCCTTTTTATAGCCGATTCCGAACGGCGTTCCACATTGCAGTGAAACCACTTAGAGAAGCTTTGAAACACTCAGAAATGTCACCAGCATTACTGAGGTGGGATAATCCACCGCTGAAAACACTTTTTGGTGTTCGGTCGAAGCAGGAATCGAACCCAAAACCTTGTGTAAGGCGGGCATGTAACCTTACAAGGCGGGCATGCTAACCACTGCATCACTGTTTCCCAAATAAATTTGATAATCATATATTTTTCCTTTGTTGTTTAAGCTTCTCTTATAGTATAGTCAACGCATGGTTTTAGCGGAAATAAAAACAACAATAACATATTTTATTTCTAATTATTGTAATTTTATTTTATTATGAGGCGTATGAGGTCAAGAGGCTTTAGTTATTGAGCAAATTGCATCTTGTAAGCGTGTAAATGCAAGTCTTTATGCATAATGTTCATCAACGACGAGCGTGAGAGGTGCAATTTTTGGGCACGACGACGAGTTGAGGTGGACGGCTCTTCAGCCACACTATCCCGAACAGCTGTACGAGCATGTACTGGTGTTCTCACATCTTCTACAATTGACCAAAAAAATCACGAAGTGCACGATATGCATTTTGATTTGAACGCCCATTTTCATAATAAGTCTGGATAACTGTAACACGTTGTTGGATTATGTATCTCTCCATGGTTCAAATTGAGTAAGTCTGAAATAGAGAAATGTCAAATAAAATTCGGAAGAAACTTGGCGTTTAGGTGTGGTTCACATTCAACATCGGCCCTTACAATTTAACCAATTTTATTTCTATAGAAAATTTTTGCAAAATTGTTTTTTATGGAAAATGTTTTACCAAAATTTTACTTCTATAGAAAATGTTGCCAAAATTTTATTTCTATAGAAAATTTTGCCAAAGTATTCTATAGAATTTTTTTTTTTTCAAATATTATTTCTATTAAAAAATGTTTGCCAAAATTTTATATCTATAAAATTTTGTTAAAATTTTATTTGTTTTTATAGAAACGTTTGTCAAAATTTTATTTCCATAAAATATTTTGTCGAAACTTAATTCTATAGAAAAATTTGTCAAAACTTTATTTATGTCTATAGATTTTTTTGTAAAACTTTTATTTCTACAGAAATTGTTTGTTAGGTTTTATTTATATGAGAAATTGTTTCTTACATTTTATTTATATCATTTTTTTTTTTTTTAAATGTTGCTCATATTTTATTTATACAGATTTTTTGTTTAATTCATTCCACTGTGTTGTGTTTCACATTCACAGGCCAAATTATGATTTATAAAATGAAACAATGTTTTCAGCATAATTTGAGCACCAATGAGAAAAACAACAACAAACTCAACCACAACACTAATAATGGCAAGAGAATGTTTCATAATATTTCTTAATTCAAGTGTGGCACACTGCTAACAACAGCGACAAATTCCTCCTAGTCACTGTAACAAGCAAGTGTTCTCTATAGCAATAGCCGCAGCACTTTAGACTGCAGTCGTTATATGCATGCAGCTTTATACAATGCTGCTAACACAATGACGTCGTTGTTGTTGGTCGATTGCATCGCATCAAGGCACACGACAACACAACAGCTCCATCTATGCTACGCTTGCTCATAAAATGTTACCGCATTTTAGATTAAATTGTGCTATATCCAACCAAAAAATGTTTAGTATGACACATCAAAACCGACAGCTACAATATGAGTACTATCCTAATGTTACGCATTGAGGGAATGGTATGAAATAGGAATTATTTAAAGACTAACGACATGGTCGGTTAGCTTGACATATCCAATTTGTGTGAAGATAACATATATAGCACAATTATTAAGGCTGGGTGTCACGATACATGGTAACTAAACATCAGCAAAGGTATGTGATGGGCAAGTTTTTTCATTGGATAGCAATAGATAACGATGATGAAAATTATTCAAGGCTATGGCTATTGTTTGAAAATTGTCCTTTAATTTTTATTTCTACTGAAAATTGTATCAAAATTTCCCTTTAGAAAATTTTATTTCGTTTCTTATGAGGAAACAATTTTGAAAGTGTTAGAATGTGTCCCAAACATGACTACCCTCCCTATTAATTCACCCATTGTACATTACAATAAACGAGTGAGCAGCGAGTATGTTAGGTTCTAATTCTCATAAATTATCAACAATGTTACGCACAAGTTAATATCATTTAAACTAAACGCTGCCACTTTCATCTGAACAAGAACACAAAGAAACGCACACGCACTCACTCATTGGGCCACCCATAACCCAACTCATCCACACCCTCACTCTCAACCATGCACTCATGCAAATTAATTAAACCGTTGACAGATTGTGTTATACCATCAGCTCTTGTTGCTCTTTTTGTTTTTGGTGTTTTTTTTTTTTGAGACTCTTGTCGGAACTATTAAGAGATCACAAATTTGTAAGCAAGTCTGCCTTTAGCGCTGATAATAAATATACAGCAGTAATTCATTTAGTACAGAGAAGAGTGTCAAATCTCATATGAGAGACACAATAAAACGGGGTTAGAGTATTGGTGGTACATACACGGTTTAATGGGGCATACTGAACATATGGTTGACATAGATTAGAAAAAAGATTTCTGCATGAAATGTATATGGATTTAACAGAAGAAGGAGAATAAAGTTCATATATTGAAATACGAGAATGGCCTCATAAGTATTTGGCCTAAGAAACGGTCTTTTCAAGAACCGTACTTCACAGGTTTTCTTCGAGTCGATTACATCTTTATTCGACCGATATTTTTACCCGGAGAATTAGAAATTTTTGGACATTTTTTTTTTTTGTCTTAGAAAACTTTGTCAAAATTTTATTTCTATAGAAAATGTTGTCAAAATTTTATTTCTATAAAAAAAAATTGTCTATAGACAATGTTAGTACCTCTTAGTTGGCGAAGAATATATTGCAAAATCTAGCAAACCATCATGAATTCTACCATTTTTGGTAGAATTCTACCAACTGTGATGACCGTGATCCCAAACCGTGAGAGAGGCGAAGTTGGGAATTGATCGTACAGTTTTAAGCCCTCCTAGCTAGGGCCCCTACAAGTTGCTATTTTATTTAATCATATCTAAGAAATGTCAATTGCCGTCTGTATTAGGAGTTTGTGAATATGAATATATTATTGTTTACAACTAATACGAAACCAAAAACCCACTTAACAATAATAACTCATTAAATTAACAAACAAAAGCGAAAGCGAAAAAAAATCTTTAAAGTGAACAAACAACAATGGGTCTTCGTAGAAAACTATGAGAATGATGGAGGGCGGCTGGTTGCCCATTTAAGATAATGAAGCTGTTGCAAAACTGTCTTAGAAAATATTAAAATGCATCTCTAGAAGGCAATGAAGAGAAATATATGAAAAATGTCTGAATGAAGAAGGAAGCAGGAAAAGACGAAAATCCAAACAAAATGAAAAATTTAATAACTTTATTAAAAAATTGCAAAAAGTATTATTGTAAATAGTAACGAAGGGCTACTATTTTCGAGCAGAGTACATATCTCTATATAAAAAGAAATATTCTAAATAAAACCTAATACTACTCTGCTATTATTAATAACAATGACAGAAAGAAAAAAAAACACAACTCAACCTCAGCCACAAAATGCCAAGCAACAAAAACCCATGCATAATGAAAAAAAAAAAAAAACAAATGAACAATGTGGCTATTAAAAGTCACAAGACCTTAAACTCTTGTGGAAAACAGCACACATTAGACTTTTACAATAAGACTGAGTTAATAATGATAATAAGATTGAAAATATTATAGTAGACGAAACGACATCAAATCGACAATGCAATGAATAACATATACGCCTGTAGAAAAAAATCTACTTAAATCTGCAGCCTGCTGTTATTTTTTGTAATGAATACTCTAGCAACTAAAAGTTTGTAAAATTGTTAGATTTAAATTTTTAACCAAAGGATTTTCAAGAACCAAACATAGTTTTTGTAAATTCCAGACCTCTTATAAATGGGGAACCTTCTACATTGGATCAACAAAAAATTTATTTTTTGCTATGACATAGCTGGAGAATAAATCAAATTCTTCAGCAAATAGAAGACTTATTATACCCTCCACCATAGGATGGGGGTATATTAACTTTGTCATTCCGAACTTCCGAACGAAAGAAGCTATAAAATTGAAAATTGACACAAGTAGTTGTTATTGATGTAGGTCGGATGGTATTGCAAATGGGCCATATCGGCCCACTTTTACGTATAGCCCCCATATAAACAAGCTATCAACTTGAAACTTGGCACAAGTAGTTGTTATTGATGTAGGTCGGATGCTATTGCAAATGGGCCATATCAGTCCACTTTTTCGTATAGCCCCCATATAAACCGATGCTCAGATTTGGCTTGCGGAGCCTCTAACAGAAGCATATTTCATCCAATCCGGCTGAAATTTGGTACATGGTGTTGGTATGTGGTCTCTAACAACCATGCAAAAATTGGTCCACATCGGTCCATAATTATATATAGCCCCCATATAAACCGATCCCAAGATTTGGCTTGTGGAGCCTCAAAGAGAAGCATATTTCAACCGATCCGGCCGAAATTTGGTACATGGTGTTGGTATGTGGTCTCTAACAACCATGCAAAAATTGGTCCACATCGGTCCATAGTTATATATAGCCCCCATAAAAACCGATCCTCAGATTTGGCTTGCGGAGCCTCTAACAGAAGCATATTTCATCCGATCCGGCCGAAATTTGGTACATGGTGTTGGTATGTGGTCTCTAACAACCATGCAAAAATTGGTCCACATCGGTCCATAATTATATATAGCCCCCATATAAACCGATCCCCAGATTTGGCTTGTGGAGCCTCAAAGAGAAGCATATTTCATCCGATCCGGCCGAAATTTGGTACATGGTGTTGGTATGTGGTCTCTAACAACCATGCAAAAATTGGTCCACATCGGTCCATAGTTATGTATAGCCCCCATAAAAACCGATCCCCAGATTTAGCTTGCGGAGCCTCAAAGAGAAGCAAATTTCATCCGATCTTGCTGAAATTTGGAACATGGTTTTGGCATATGGTCTCTAACAACCATGCAAAAATTGGTCCACATCGGTCCATAGTTATGTATAGCCCCCATAAAAACCGATCCCCAGATTTGGCTTGCGGAGTCTCTAAGAGAAGAAAATTTCATCCAATCCGGTTGTAATTTGGAACATGGTGTTAGTATATGATCTTTAACAACCGTACCAGAATTTGTTCATATCGGTCCATAATTATATATAGCCCCCATATAAAGATTTGACCTCCGGAGCCTCTTGGAGGAGCAAAATTCATCCGATCCGGTTCAAATTTGGAACGTGGTGTTAGTATATGGCCGCTAACAAATATACCAAAATTGGTCGATATCGGTCTATAGTTATATATAGTGTATCAGAATTTGTTCATATCGGTCCATAATTATATATAGCCTCCATATAAAGATTTGACCTCCGGAGCCTCTTGGAGGAGCAAAATTCATCCGATCCGGTTCAAATTTGGAACGTGGTGTTAGTATATGGCCGCTAACAAATATACCAAAATTGGTCCATATCGGTTTATAATCATGGTTGCCACTCGAGCCAAAAATAATCTACCAAAATTTTATTTCTATGGAAAATTTTGTCAAAATTTTATTTCTATAGAAAATTTTGTAAAAATTTTATTTCTTTAGAAAATTTTGTAAAAATTTTATTTCTTTAGAAAATTTGATAAAAATGTTATTTCTATAAAAATTTTTGTTAAAATGTTATTTCTACAAAAAATTTTGTCCAATTTTTGTTTCTATGGAAAATTTTGTCAAAATTTTATTTTTATAGAAAATTTTGTCAAGATTTTATTTTTATAGAAAATTTTGTCCAAATTTTATTTCTTTAAAAGGTTTGGTCAAAATTTATTTCTATGGAAAATTTTGTTAAAATTTTATTTCTATAGAAAATTTTGTCAAAATTTTATTTCTATAGAAAATTATATCAAAATATTATTTCTATAGAAAATTTTGTCCAATTTTTATTTCTATATAATTTTTTTTTTCAAAATCTTATTGCTATAGAAAATTTTATCAAAATTTTATTTCTATAGAAAAGTTTATCAAAATTGTATTTCTATAGAAAATTTTGTCAATATTTTATTTCTATAGAAAATTTTGTCAAAATTTCATTTCTATAGAAAATTTTGTCAAAATTTCATTTCTACAGAAAATTTTGTCAAAATATCATTTCTATAGAAAAGTTTATCAAAATTTTATTTCTATAAACAATTTTGTCAAAATGCTATTTTTATAGAAAATTTCATCAAAATTTATTTTTTTTAGAAAATTTTATTGCTATAGAAAATTTTATCAAAATTTTATTTCTATAGAATATTTTCACAAATTTTATTTGTATAGAAAATTTTCTCAAAATTGTATTTCTATATAGAAAATTTTGTCTATAGACAATGCAAGTACCTCTTAGCTGGAGAGGAATATATTGCAAATCATGGATAATTCTATGAATCTACCAAACTGTAAAAAATCTTCAATTTTTTGAAGAAAAATCGAACAACTGCTTCTCCTATTATAATTTTTTCTCACACCATAGGGTTGTCAAAGATCCCTGACAATGTGGAAAGAAATATTTCTGTCAATTTAAAAATTTAGTACTGTAGAGTCATTGAGCTTAACATGGAATCGGGCAGCTCTCGGTGATAAGAGAGAAGTTCACCAATATGGTATCACAATGGACTGAATAGTCTAAGCGAGCCTGATATATCGGGCTGCCAGCCAACCTAACCTAACCTAACCTGTAGAGACAATATTTTTGTGCTTTTAGATGTGATTGGAAAAAGGGTCTTCATAATTAAACAAACAAACAAAAATAAAATTCGGATGTTTTCTTGATAAAAAAATGTTGCCACTCTTTTTAAAATGAGTGTGCCACCTTTTGTTAAAAGTGACACTTTTTATGTCACTTCCAAGAAACTTTCGTCTGTGACGCTGACCTAAATTACATTTTTTGTTTTAGTAAAATCGTTATTGCAAAATAGCAGACAATGTTTGATATTTCAGCAAACATCGACTGATTTCTTTCGTTCAACAGCCTTTTTGCTGTTTTAGCAGATTTTTCTACTGTATCTACCTATTTATTTGGGTGTGTAATTGTTCGAGTCCAAGTACAAGCTTAATTATACTTAAGAGAATTTTTTATCTTTACACAAAGGAATGCTCTCTCGTAGCAGTTATAAGAACGAGAAAAATTTTACTCGACAGAATTAGTTTTTTTTTTATGAAATCCTCCTTCATTGCTTTTGATCCGAATTTGCACATCTTCCGGATTCAAATCGTTTTCTTTGCTTTTTTTTGTTGGCACTTTTTTTGCTGGGTAGTGATGTAGATTATAAAAATTACAGGCGATAAGCCGTAATTGGTTGTAATATAAATTCGTTTTACGTTTACCGCGTGTTCTCTTATTTGTAATTCAAAGATAAATAAACGCATATCCATAAAAAAACACAAAAACTTTTAGTGTCGACTTTGAACTTCGATTATTGTTAACTACCTACAAAATTTGTGTCGCCAGACAATAACGACAACTTCAAAAGTAAACAAAGCTAATGATAATAAGCTTGTCTTTATGTGTGTCATCTTTCCGTTTTTCACTTTTTTTTGGTTATTTCCTAAACAAAACTAAAAAAAAGGTAAACTGGGTGCGACAAAAGGTGTGTAAAGAAATTTACCGGGCTATAAAAACATTAACCACAAGAGGACAAAACAAAAATAAACATAAACACACAACTACAATATCAATAATAATAACGATGATAATGACGATGACGGTGACTATGGCTATGTAAATGATCATTATCAATATAGGCAATATTCCAAAAACATCGTCATTAGGTTCACTCCAATCATTATTACGTTCAAAATTTGTCATCTTCATTATCTCTATTCTCATTAGGAGCATTTATTTTCTACAATAACAAAGATACATTCAAATTCAAATGAAACACATATAACACCAACAATAACAAGATGAGCGCATAAACTCACAGCTCAACTAAAACCTCCAATAAGAACAACAACAACAAAATCATATGAACTAAAGTAAAACTCAATAGCCTATAATCTAGGCTGTTATTCAAAGAGAAGTGCAAGAGCACAAGAGACAGTCTTATTAGGTTTGTTTTGTTTTTGTATAAAGTACAAATACAAACGAAACAAAAAAAAAACAGTATCTCAAAACTATGTGACACGCATATTAATTGCAAACAAATTCTGAATGTATGTATATCCTCCTTCATTCCTCATATTTCAATTTGTTGGATTTGGAGTCAATGCGAAGTGTAGAGAAACCAAAAAATTCTATACAGAAGATACTGTCGCTGACAAAGTCAGTGTAAAATTTACACTTTAAAGAGAAAAGGCACAGTGGGATTAGATAATTGGTATATCAACTGAACTGTGCTTATATATCAACATTTTGAGAAAATTTTCTATAGTAATAAATTTTGAGAAAATAGTAATAACATATTGAGAAAATTTTATACAGAAATAAAATTTTGAGAAATATTTCTATAGAAATAAAATTTTGATAAAATTTCCGATAAAAAGTAAATTTTGAGAAAATTTTCTATAGAAATAAAATTTTGAGAAAATTTTCTATAAAAACAAGTAAGTAAAGTCTAAAGTCGGGCGGGGCCGACTATATTATACCCTTTACCAATTTGTAGACCAAAATTTGTGTTACCATCTCCACTCCTTCATGAAGGTTTTTATTGCCATATACAAATATTTATATTTTAACCGATTTGGAGACAATTTTTTGTACTTCTACAAAATCTCTAGAATTAAAATTTAAATCGCCTAATGCCCTGGGATGAAGCACAACGTTACTAAAAAATATAGGAAACATTTAAATCTGTACCAAATTTGAGGCAACTTCGCAAAAACGTATTTATGATTTATCGATCGATAGATGTGTGTTAAATTTGAGTCATTTTTTGAGTTTTCGTCTTAGCAGTGGCGATTTAGTGAGGAAAATGTGGGTATTTTGCTATTTTTGGCGAAATCGGAAAAACATATATATATATATATATATATATATATATATATATATATATATATATATATATATATATATATATATATATATATATATATATATATATATATATATATATATATATATATATATATATATATATATATATATATATATATATATATATATATAGAAGCAATACAACATGCATAGTTACTATGTTAATTGTACTCCCTGTGCAAATTTTCACGTAAATCGGATACATTTTTGACCTCTGTGGTCATATGGCGGAAAATCGATCGAAAGATATACATGGGAGCTATATAAGAATCTGAGCCGATTTCAACCAAAATTATATCAGAATCTGAGCCGATTTCAACCAAAATTAGAACGCATATTCAGAACCTTAATTCTACTCTCTGTGCAAAGTTTCAACTAAATCGGGGTAAATCTTTGGTCTCTGTGGGTATATGAGTCTAAATCGGCCGAAAGATATATTCGAAATCTATATGTAAATTTTGAAACGATTTAAACAAAATTTAGCAAGCGTAGTTAGAATGTTAATTCTACTCTCTCTGCAAAATTTCACGTAAATCAGAGTAAATCTTTTGCCTCTGTGGTCATATTAGTCCAAATCGGGCGAATGATATATATGGGAGCTATATCTAAATTTGAACTGATTTCAATAAAATTTACCACACTTGACTACACTACTAATTATATTCCTAGTGCACCATTTCAAGCAATTTAGGGTAAAACTCTGGCCTCTGGGGCCATATAAGTCCATATCGGGCAAAGGATATATATGGGAGCTATATCTAAATCTGAACCGATTTACACTAAATTTGGCACAAATAATGATACTATTAAACGTACTCCTTGTGAAAAATTTCAAGCAAATTAGGGTAAAACTCTGGCTTCTGGGGCCATATAAGTCCATATCGGGCGAAAGATATATATGGGAGCTATATCTAAATCTGAACCGATTTACACTAAATTTGGCACAAAAAATTATACTATTAAACGTACTCGTTGTGAAAAATTTCAAGCAAATAAGGGTAAAACTCTGTCTTCTGGGACCATATAAGTCCATATCGGGCGAAAGATATATATGGGAGCTATATCTAAATCTGAACTGATTTGGCTGGTATTTTGCATATTTTACGAGACCCTCCAAATATTCGGCCTTGAGAAATTTTTTATGAAAACTCCTTGATAAATACGTCAATTATGACCAGATCGGTGATAAATATATATGGCAGATATATATGGCAGATAAATCTGAACCGATTTTGTTCAAAATCAATAGCGATTGTCTTTGAGCCAAAGTAAAACTCTGTGCCAAATTTGAGAACGATCGGACTTAAACTGCGAGCTGTACTTTGCACACAAAATTACATATACAGACAGACGGACAGACAGACAGACATCGCTAAATCGACTCAGAATTCAATTCTAAGACGATCGGTATACTAAACGATGGGTCTCAGATTTTTCCTTCTTGGCGTTACATACATATGCACAAACTTATTATACCCTGTACCAAAGTGTGGCGAAGGGTATAATAAAATTTTGAGAAATATTTCCATAGAAATAAAATTTTGAGAAAATTTGCTATAGAAATAAAATTTTGAGAAAATTTGCTATAGAAATAAAATTTTGACAAAATTGTCTATAGAAAAAAAAAATGTTGACAAAACTTTGTATGAAAACTAAATTTTGAGAAAATTTTCTATGGAAATAAAATTTTGACAAAATTTTCTATAGAAATAGCATTGTGACAAAATTTCCTATAGAAATAAAATTTTGACAAAATTTCCCAAAAAAATAAAATTTTGACAAAATTTCCCATAGAAATAAAATAAAAATAAAATTTTGACAAAGTTTTCTATAGGAAAAAAAATTACCTTAAAAAATAAAAAATTGAGAAAATTATTTATTGAAATATACTTTTGACAGAATTTCCTGCAGAAATAAAATTTTGATAAAATTCTCTATAAAAATAGAATTTTAAGATAATTTTCTATAACAAAAAAAAGAATTTTGAGAAAATTTTTTAAAAAACATAACATTTTGAAAAAAAAAACTTCTACAAAAATAAAATTTTCGACAGAAATAAAGTTTTGACACAATTTCTATAGAAATAAAATTTTGACAAAAAATTCTATAGAAATAAAATTTTCTATAGAAATAAAATTTTGACAAAATTTTCTATGAAATAAAATTTTGACAAAACTTTCTATAAAAACAAAATTTTGAAAAAATTTTCTATAGAAATAAATTTTTGACAAAACTTTGTATATATATTGTGACAAAATTTCCTATAGAAATAAAATTTTGACAAAATTTCCCATAGAAATAAAATAAAAATAAAATTTTTACAAAGTTTCCTATAGGAAAAAAAATTACCTAAAAAAATAAAAAATTGAGAAAATTATTTATTGAAATATACTTTTGACAGAATTTCTTGCAGAAGTAAAATTTTGAGAAAATTTTCTATGGAAATAAAATTTTGACAAAATCTTCTATGGAAAAATTTTTTGGCAAAATTTTCTATAGCAAAAAATTGAGAAAATTGTCTAAAAAATAAAATTTTGAGAAAATTAGAAATAAAATTTTGCCAGAATTCCCTGCAGAAATAAAATGGTGACAAAATTTTCTATAGTCATAAAATTTTGAGAAAATTTTCTGTGGAAATAGAATTTTGAGAAAATTCTCTATAAAAATAGAATTTTACCATGATTTTCTATATAAAAAAAGAATTTTGAAAAAAACATAAAATTTTGAAAAAAAATCTTCTATAAAAATAAAATTTTCGACAGAAATAAAGTTTTGATACAATTTCTATAGCAATAAAATTTTGACAAAATTTTCTATAGAAATGTAGTTTTGATAACATTTTGTATAGAAATAAAATTTTGACAAAATGAGATGAGAATGTGAAATGAAATAAAATGTGATAAAACTTTCTATAAATTCAATATCTTTAAAAATTGTATCGTCGTATTTGGTCACCTCCAACAAAGTCCATTTGGAATAAGCAAGTAGTAGGTGCAAGCTAAATCGTTTAAACTTTAAAAATTCTACACATTAATAATTTACGGTATATAGCAAATACTGAAATAAACTTCTACAATAAAATAATAAACATTTCTTTCGAAGAAAAAAACTGCATACTAACCGAACAAATTTGATCGAGAGTAAGATTTTTTTTTTTAATTTTGGTAGATTGAAGGTAAAATTTTCAACAAGTTTTGGTCGATTATTTTGTGATAGCATAGGCGTTGAACGTCTCTTTCTCGCTTTCCATCTCTTTTCGATTGAGTTCTCGTTAGCTTAATGATGAGAGATTTTCTTATAATTAAGCTAACGGAGGCATTGCACCATAGAGAGAATTTCGTACTATATTATGAAATGAGCTACAATGCCCATTGTTATAACATAGGCGTTGAAGTTCTGTCGCTCTCTCTTTCTCCTTTCCTTTATCTTAATGATAGGGATTTTCTTATCATTATGTTAATGGAGGTATTACGCCACAGAGCGAATTTCGTTCTACAACATGAGTTGAGCCATATTTCTCGTTGTGATACCATAAGCCTAGTACTAAGATAACGTTTTCGCACGAAAAACTGTTATATTCCATATAAAAAAACGTTAGCGCGGAATAAATGCGAAATCTTTGTTTTGAGCATTTTCAAACACATATTTATACAACCCTGGATTTTTCGCACGAAAAAATAGGCAGGTATATTATTTCGCATAAATAAGTTAACACCCATGGGCTTGAGACCCTATTTACGGAGATAAATGAAGATAAATCGTTTTTCGCAAAAACGAACTTAATACTAGGCAATAGGTGTTAAAGTTCTCTCTCTCTCTCCGTCTCTTATCGATTGAGTTCTCTTTACCTTAATAATGAGGGATTTTCTTATCACTAAGCTAATGAATGTATTACGCCTTAGAGAGAATTTCATTGTACAAAATGAATTGAGCCACATTGCCCATTGTCTCTCTCTCTCTCATCGATTGAGTTCTCTTTACCTTATTAATGAGGGATTTTCTTATCGCCTTAGAAAGAATTTCCTTCTATGACTTGATGTTGAAGTTCTCTCTCTCTCTCCCTCTCTTGTCGATTGAGTTCTCCTTAGCTCAATCAATTATGCTAATGTAGGTTCTGTTAAAGATATCAATTGTCTACAAGAGGTGTCCGAAAAGTTTTCAGCCTACAAAAAAAGGTAATACCCAATGGAAAAGTTAAGATTGGCTATCTTTGCTACATACTTTCGGCAATTCTAGTTTATGGACATTGACATTTTCTAGACGCACCCTTTATACCTCATAATGGTAACATATTTACAGTCCAAAAAATTCTTCGATTTTCAAATTATCCTCCCACTGTGCACAATCCGTCTGTGAGACAAGCAATTTTGGATTTCCTCTGCTTTTGAATATTTGTAGCTCTTTTTGAGCCTGACTTGGATATTTAAATGATGATATTCGAAGGGAAATAAATATTGATGGTCTGCTCATTAAATTCAGTTGAAAAACGTAGAACGATGACGACAGCAGAGAAAAAATACCACGAGAATGACAACCAATCATTATAGAGACAAAAATCAAATGGGACAGACAGAAAAGTGCATATGGATTTGCTTTAGGTGGGCTGTTGTATATGCCAAGGCGAGTGAGGGAGTGTATATATGTGTGTGTGTGTGTGTCTGTGTGTTGTTGGGTGTTCCGGGGGGAACACAATATCCATATATTGCCAACGACAAATGCTGCTCAATCAGAATTTTAATTATTATTTTCAATTAACGCAATATACCAAAAATGTATCTTTTGGAAACTCATCAAGAATCCAGCACACAACGTTAGGAGTACAAACACAAAGAAAAAACATACAAGCCGTGTGTATTTGTGTGTGCACCACAAACAAAACGAAAAATCATCTTCAATTAGTGGCATTTTCCAGACATATCATTTTCAAGTGTAGCAAAGTATAGTGTTTGGGAAATGATTTGTTTCTGGGGAAAATAGAAATATTAAAATTTAAAAAAAAAATGTCACATATATTTTGGAATCTTTAAGGTTTTTTTTCTGTTTCGAGTGTAACCATACTAGGGTGGGTCCGCTAACTCATACCGGCAAAATATCAACCATATCGGATTCGATTATTTAGGGCATGGAATTCAAGAAAAATGAAAAAAGAGCAATATCGATTGGAGATTCGATTTTTGTGTTGGGATGCTCTTCTCCATCGAAGGCTGTACTTAAAAAAATGTATGGGCGTCAAGCGAAAGAGCTATTTTTTTGCGTGTAAATTTATAAAACTCTTCCCTCATTATTTTCACAAAAATAACCCAATTCGTAACACTGTGTGGCGCTTACCAACCAGGTTTCATTTAATGTAGATATAAACGATATACGGATGGATGAATGGATAATGAAATTATTTCAAGAATCCAAATGCCACCAATGCCAGCCAACATCGGAAACACTTGGTAATGATGATAACAGCTACCTACCATAATCCACCAGCAACGAAATCAAAATATTGAACCGTTGTTATTGTGACTCTTTCGGATGGCACAATTTGTTGCTGTTCTTCCGTTGTACACCGCTTCGCGTATACGACATCACATGCGCCAGCGTCTAAGAATGACTCTTAATGAGAGGCGTTTCATTTTCCTGTGATGTTTTTTCTTTTTGTTGTTTTTAATTGAAAATTATTAAAATGTGTTTCAATTTTTGAATTGAATTGAGCTCATATAGATTTTGTTGTTATCTTAATTTTGATTTTCTCTGTGTTTGTTGTTGGTTGTTTTCAAATATCTTTGATTTCATTTGTACGTATTGTCCATTGGTTGAAGGCATATGGCTTGAGTTAATTATAAAGTTCATATTTTTTCGAGTTTGTTTTGTTGGATGTTCTAGAATTGTTTGTTTTCTTTTTTTTTCTTTTTCAATTGCCATAAAATTATTTACAATTTTTGATGTGACTTGGCTGGCAGTAATGCCTTGGATAAGTTTCATTGTTATTTTTGAATTTGTGGTTTTTCTAAATTTGAATATTCATAAAGATGAGAATGAAGTTGAAATTAAATTCTATAAAAAAAATTGTGTACCCTACACAAATGTGTGGCCAGACCACAAGTAACTTGCTATGAATAAAACATGTCCACAAGATACTATGGGTTCCAGACCGTGGATGCCACATTTTTGTAGAATTCTACCAAAAATTTGAGATGTTTTACTGTTTAGATTGTAGATTGGTAGAAACAAAATTTTGACAAAATTATCTACAGAAATAAAAATTTGACAACATTTTCCGTAGAAATAAAATTTCTACAAAATTTTCTATAGCAATAAAGTTTTTACAAAATTTTCTATAGTACTAAAATTTCTACAAAATTTTCTATAGTGATAATTTTTTTACAAAACTTTCTATAGTAATAAAATGTTGACAAAATTTTCTGTACAAATAAAATGTTTATAACATTTCCTATAGAAATACAATTTTGACAAAATTTTCTATACAAATAAAATATTGGCAAAATTTTCTATAGAAATAAAATTTTTACAAAATTTTCTATAAAAATAAAATTTTGACAACATTTTCTACAGATATAAATTCGTTATAAAATTGTCTATAAAAATATATACTATATACTATAGAAATGAAATTCTGAAAATTTGACCAAATTTTCTTTAGAAATGAAATCTTGACATTTGAAAATTTTCTATAAATAAAATTTAAACAAAATTTTCTACAGAAATAAAATTTTGACAAAATTTTCTATAAATAAGATTTTGACAAAATTTTCTATAAATAAAATTTTTACAAAATTTTCTTTAAATAAAATTTTGGTAAACTTTTCTATAGTAATACAATTTTTACAAATTATCTATAGAAATAAAATTTTGACAAAAATTTCTATACAAATAAAATTTTTACAACATTTTCTATAGAAATAACATTTTGACAAAATTTTCTATAGAAATAAAATTTTGACAAAATTTTCTATAGAAATAAAATTTTGATAACATTTTCTAAAGAAATAATATTTTGACAAAATTTTCGAAAGAAATAAAATGTTGACTTAATTTTCTTTAGAAATAAAATTTTGACAAAATTTTAACAAAATTTTCTACAGAAATAAAATTTTGACAAAATTTTCTATAGAAGTAAAATTTTGTTAAATATTTTCTATACAAATAAAATTTTGCCAAAATTTTCTATAGAAAAATTTTACATAATTTTCTTTAAAAATAAAATTTTTACAAAATTTTCTATAGAAATAAGGTTTCGACAAAATTTTCTATAGAAATAAAATTAAAAAAAAAAAAATTCTATAGAAATAACATTTTGACAAAATTTTTAGTAGAAATAAAATGTTGACATATTTTTCTAAAGAAATAAAATTTTGACAAAATTTTCTATAGAAATAAAATTTTTGTAGAAATTGTGGTAAAATATTTCCTATAGCAATAAAATGTTGACATAATTTTCTATCAAAATAAAATTCTGACAAAATTCTCAATAAAAATAAAATTTTGGCAAAGTTTTCTATAGAAATAAGATTTTGACAAAATTTTCTATAGAAATACAATTTAAAAAAAAAAAATTCTATAGAAATAAATTTTTGGCTACATTTTCTATATAAACAAAATTTTGACAAAACTTTCGATAGAAATAAAATTTTGACAACATTTTCTGTAGAAATAAAATTTTGACAAGGATAGGTTAGGTTAGGTGGCAGCCCGATGTATCAGGCTCACTTAGACTATTCAGTCCATTGTGATACCACATTGGTGAACTTCTTTCTTATCACTGAGTGCTTCCCGATTCCATGTTAAGCTCATTGACAAGGGACCTCCTGTTTATAGCCGAGTCCGAACGGCGTTCCACATTGCAATGAAACCACTTAGAGGAGCTTTGAAACCCTCAGAAATGTCACCAGCATTACTGAGGTGGTATAATCCACCGCTGAAAAACTTTTTGGTGTTCGGTCGAAGCAGGCATCGAACCCACGACCTTGTGTATGCAAGGCGGGCATGCTAACCATTGCACCACGGTGGTTTTTCTACAGAAATAAAATGTTGGCAAAATTTTCTTAACAAGTAAAATATTGACAAAATTTTCTATTAAAACAAAATTTTCTACAGAAATAAAATTTTGACAAAATTTTCTAAAGAAATAAAATTTTTGGAAAATTGTTTGTAGAAATAAAATTTTGGTAAAATATTTCCTATAGAAATAAAATGTTGACAAAATTTTCTATAGAAACAAAATTTTGACATAAATTTCTTTAAAAATAAAATTTTGACAAATTTTTCCATAGAAATAAAATTTTGACAAAATTTTCTAAAGAAGTAAAATGTTGACAAAATTTGTTATAGAAATAAAGTTTTGACAAAACTTTCTAAACAAATAAAATGGTGACAAAATTTTCTATAGAAATACAATTTTGAAAAAATTTTCTAAAGAAATAAAATTTTGACAAAATTTTCTATAGAAATAAAATGTTTGTAAAATATTTTGTAGAAAAAAATGTTGGTAATATATTCCCTATAGAAATAAAATGTTGACAAAATTTTGTATAGAAAAAAATTTACATAATTTTCTTTAATAATAAAATTTTGACAAAATTTTCTATAGAAATAAAATTTTGACAAAACTTTCTATAGAAATAAAATTTTGACAAAATTTTCTATAGAAATAAAATGTTGGCAAAATTTTCTTAAGAAATAAAATATTGACAAAATTTTCTATTAAAACAAAATCTTCTATAGAAAAAAAAAAATTTGAAAAAAATTTCTATAGAAAAAATTTTACATAACTTTTTTTTTAAATAAAATTTTGACAAATTTTTTCTATAGAAATAAAATGTTGGCAAAATTTTCTATAGAAATAAAATTTTGACAAAATTTCCTATAGAAATAACATTTTTACAAAATTTTCTTTTCCTCTGTTGGTTAAGCTACACTTGTAGTTTAGTCAATGTATGGTTTTAAGCTGAAATAAACAAAAAAATAAAAAAAACAACAACAATGCTTAGGGAAAAAAACCAACAATAACAAAACAAAACGAATGGAAAATTTTCTATAGAAATAAAGTTTTGACAAAATTTTCTATAGAAATAAAATTTTGGTAAAATTTTCTATAGTAATAAAATTTTTACAAAATTCTCCATAGAAATACAATTCTGACAAAATTTTCTATACAAATAAAATTTTTACAACATTTTCTATACAATTAAAATTTTTACAACATTTTCTATAAAAATAATATTTGGGAAAAAATTTCTATAGAAATAAAATTTTGACAAAATTTTCGAAAGAAATAAAATGTTGACCAAATTTTCTTTAGAAGTAAACTTTTGCCAAAATTTTTTAAAATTTAAAAAATTAAATTTTACATAATTTTCTTTAAAAATAAAGTTTTGACAAAATTTTCTATAGAAATAAAATTTTGACAAAATTTTCTATAGAAATAAAATGTTGGCAAAATTTTCTTAAGAAATAAAATATTGACAAAATTTTCTATTAAAACAAAATCTTCTATAGAAATAAAATTTTGAAAAAAATTTCTATAGAAAAAATTTTACATAACTTTTTTTTAAAAATAAAATTTTGGCAAATTTTTGTATAGAAATAAAATTTTGACATAATTTTCTATAGAAATAAAGTTTTGACAAAATTTTCTACAGAAATAAAATTTGGACAAAATTGTCTATAGAAATAAAACTTAAAAAAATTTTCTAAAGAAATAATATTTTAAAAAAATTATCGAAAGAAATAAAATTTTGGTAAAATTTTCTATAGAAAAAAACCTTTGGTAAAATGTGCATTTTCTATAGAAATAAAATTTGGACAAAATTTTCTATAGAAATAAAATTTTGACAAAATTTTCTATTAAATAAATTTTTGACAAAATTTTCTTAAGAAATAAAAATTTTACAAAACTTTCTGTAGAAATAAAATTTTGACAAAATTTCCTATAATAATAAAATTTTGACAAAATTTTCTATACAACTAAACTTTTTACAACATTTTCTATAGAAATAAAATTTGGACAAAATGTGCTATAGAAATAAAATTTTGACAAAATTTTCTACAGAAATAATATTTTGACAAAATTATCGAAAGAAATAAAATTTTGACAAAATTTGCTATAGTAGTAAAAATTTTTACAACGTTTTCTATCGAAATAAAATTTTGACAAAATTTTTTATACCAATGAAATATTGACAACATTTTCTATTGAAATAAAATTTGGACAAAATTTTGTATAGAAATAAATTTTTGACAAAATTTTCTATGGAAATATAATTTTGAAAAAATTGTTTATAGATATAAAATTTCGACAAAATTTTCTATAAAAATAAAATTTTAACAAGATTTTTTATAGAAATAAAATTTCGACAAAATTTTCTACAGAAATAAAATTTTGACAAAATATTCTGTAGAATTAAAATGTTGACAAAATTTTCTATAGAAATAAAATTTTGACAAAATTTTCGAAAGAAATATAGTTTAGACAAAATTTTCGAAATAAATAAAATGCTGACAAAATTTTCTATAAAAATTATTTTAGATATTATTTTAGGCATGAGTGTTAACCGTTAACCGGAATCAGCCCTGACCATTATTGCCAAAGACACCATGTGCCTTTCTCGTCTCCTATCTTGTTCCACCAATTTTCAAAGTTTGCTAGTATAGTGAATACTTAGGGCGGCTTCCCTCGTTTTGAATCATACCTCATTTTTTTGTTATTGCAATCAACCTCCAGACTAATTTTATGTATTGTCTGAAATTGAAATCGATTGTGGATATGCAACAACTGACATTGCTGGTCAAGTATGCGGTAATGGAATTAAATTATGTGGGAATATATTTTTGAGAAGAATGTAAAGGAAGTTATCAATCGATTAAAACTATTTTAAATATACTCTGTACCAGGAACTCGTTTTACTATTAAATTAATTATTATTTAGAGGATTTAATCCGAATATTGACGAATATAATTTAATTAAATATTACTTATTTTAATTTTCTTAATTTATTGTAGCCTTTGAAACTACATTTGAAACAAAACGTACGACGATTCTGTTCTACGCAAAAAAAAATTAACCTACTAAATTTTAGGATATGAATTTAGAATTTTAGGAAATATTCCTATAAAAATAAATACATTTTATTTAATATAAAGACCATAATCTTTATATTAAGAGTTATTTGTTTTGAAATTAAGTTTAAATCTTTGAACTATGTTTCCCTCACTTAAATTCGTATGTCTTTAAAGTAAGGTAATTTTTTCCTAAAAAAAACTAACACAATTATTGAATTTTTGTATTAAAGAGGAAATATTTTCAAATATAGGAAAATAATTATTTTTGAATATTGATGAAATGAGATCTGTATCCAAATTTTAATATAATAGAAACTATAAATAAGACAAGATAGCTCCCGAATAATGTGTTTATTTCAAAGAATCCACATTTTTGGCTCGGAATCAATACCAAAATCCTTAAGGAAAGGTGCAAATCTTTGGGTCCAAATAAATTTTTTTTTTATTTTTAAAAATTTTCTTAACCCCATTTGGCTTCTTGTTCCATACCTTTTCACAAGTAGTGTGTTGAAAATTTTTATTGAATTTAATTTTATGACACATGGTGTCCCTGCCAACATTTTCAAACATTTACGATGATTGTTTGCAAACATGAGTAAAAACTTACTCTTTTAGAAGATTTAAAAATGTTCAATCGGAAAAATGACTCTTAGTTTAGTAATTTTTAAACCTTCAAAATGATTGTTTAATATTTTATACACTAAATACTATTTTTTTATTCTTTTGTTACTCTTCTTAAGTATTGTTTACATTTGATCATTTTAGTGTGCAATTTGTAACTTTTTTTTAAAAGCTTTTCAATTGATCGAAAATGACGCATTTGGGGGGAGTTACTTATAACTTTCTTTGCTGTTTGTTTCAAATATTTTATATACATGTTAGCCTAAGTAGGCTTGTTGAAATGAATGTCAATATGTCATAAAAAAATTATTCTAGTTTCGAAAAGCTTGGTAAGTAGCTGTGTTTTAAAATGTTATCTAAAAACGCGATCAGGCTAAAAAGCAAGCGCGAAGCAAGCGCGAAGCAAGTCGATTGATAAATAACTGCTTTATGTCTGAAGAAAAGTCTGAAACACACGGACAACAATTAGTGAATAGTGAAATCAGTGAGTGAGTAATTATGTTAGTCATAAATTACTCATTCCACTGAGTAATTTATAAATAAAAAAAGGCAACTCTTTAATGAGTCAATAAAAAGAATAAGTTTTTGACACAACTACTTTATACTGGAGGCTCATAAATGACTCCCAAAAGCGCTCTTCTGCAATCGTTTTGAACATTAAAGTTATTCATAAATGACTCATTTACGAGCAAAAATGTTGGCAGGGGTGTACCCTTAAGAGCGTTCCTTTATGTGTATGTGTGTATTTTTTTTTATAAAAATATAAAAAAAAAACATTTAACCGCATTTTATATTTATTTTGTTTTGTGTTTTTTTTCTTCTATTTTTAACGGTAATTGACTTTGCCTACAGAAGGCAAGGCTTTTATTTTATTTTTTTGTTCTGGCAAGTATGCGACCGACCGACATGAAAACATGCCAAAATAGAAAAAGTACTCAAATACAAATTTCCATGACGTTCCTATTCAACAAATTGGTTCGATTGTCGACAAGTCGATTATGCATTGAATAACAATTATTTTCGTCAAATGTTTTGACGGTATTAGTACACACGGTGTTATTCTTCATAACCTTCAATTTGGCTTCTGGTATGAATAGCAAAAGGCTTTTGAATTTTATTTTTCATTAAGCAATGGAAAACGTTGATATAAATTTAAGAATTAAGAATTTTTATACCATTGAAACGTACATACATACATATATACTATATAAACGTATATACGAGTATGTACGTTTTAAAAATTATTTGATTTTATGGTTAGTGCTTCGGAAATTTATTTTCTTATTTATTCTGAAACAATCAGAAGGTTATCTCAAACTTTTTCAGTTTTGATATCCTAAACACTAAGACCATAGGTTACGTTAGGTATAGTGGCAGTCTATTATTTTTAGGCTCACTGCTTAGTTCCTTGTGATAACACAAGTGGTGAACTTCTCTCTTATCATTGAGTGCTGCCCGATTCCATATTTAGCTTTAGTGCGAATGGCGTTTCACGTTACACTGAAACCACTTAGAGAAGTTTTGAAACACTCATATACTGAGAGGGAAAATCCGTCGCTGAAACCCTCTTTGGTCGAATCGGAATTGAAGCCATGATCCTTTGTATGCAAGACGGACATGCTAACTATAGTACCACGGCTAATACTCTACAATTATAAGGCAACTCAAACGGCAACAAGGCCAGATATTTTATTTATTTTATTATTCTATATTATATTTATTTATTTTATTTATATAGAAAATTTTGTCAAAATTATATTTCTATAGGAAATTTTGTCAAAATTTTATTTCTATAGAAAATTTTGTCAAGATTTTGTTTCTATGGAAAATTTTGTCAAGATTTTATTTCTTAAGAAAATTTTGTCAAAATTTTATTTCTAGGAAAATTTTGTCCACATTTAACTTCTATGGAAAATTTTGTCAAAATTTAATTCTATGAAAAATTTTGTTAACCTTTTATTAATTTATTAATTTGGTCAAAATTTTATTTCTATAGAAAATTTTGTCAAAATTTTACTTCTTAAGAAAGTTTTGTCAAAATTTTATTTCTAAAGAAAATTTTGTCAAAATTTTATTTCTAATGAAAATTTTATCAAAAATTTATATCTATAGAATTTTTGTTCTTCAAACTATTATTTTTATACAAAATTTTGCCAAAATTTTATTGCAATAGAAAATTTTGTCAAAATTTTATTTCTATGGTAAATTTGGTCCACATTTTATTGCTATAGAAAAATTTGTCAAAACTTTATTTCTTTATTTTGTCAAAATTTTATTTCTATTGAGAATATAGTCAAACTATTATTTTTATAGAAATTTTGTCAAAACTTCATTTTGTTAGAAAATATTGTAACAATTTCATATCTATAGATAATTTTGTCAAATTTTATTTCTATAGAAAATTTTTTTAAAATTTTATTTCTATAGAAAATGTTGTCAAGATTTTATTTGGGAGCCACCGTGGTGCAATGGTTAGCATGCCCGCCTTGCATACACAAGGTCGTGGGTTCGATTCCTGCTTCGACCGAACACCAAAAAGTTTTTCAGCGGTGGATTATCCCACCTCAATAATGCTGGTGACATTTCTGAGGGTTTCAAAGCTTCTCTAAGTGGTTTCACAGCAATGTGGAACGCCGTTCGGACTCGGCTATACAAAGGAGGTCCCTTGTCATTGAGCTTAACATGGAATCGGGCAGCACTCAATGATAAGAGAGAAGTTCACCAATGTGGTATCACAATGGACTGAATAGTCTAAGTGAGCCTGATACATCGGGCTGCCACCTAACCTAACCTAACCTAAGATTTTATTTCTATAGAAAACTTTGTCAAAATTTTATTTCTATAGAAAATTTTAACAAACTATTATTTTTATAGAAATCTTGTGAAAACTTCATTTTGTTAGAAAATATTGTCAAAATTTCATTTCGATAGATATTTTGTCAAATTTTATTTCTATAGAAAATTTTGTCAAAATTTTATTTATATAGAAATTTCTGTCAAATTTTATTTCTATAGAAAATTTTGTCAAATTTTTAATTCTATAGAAAATTTTGCCAATTGTATTTCTATAGAAAATTGTGTCAAAATTTTATTTCTATATAAAAGTGTTCTTCAAACTTTATTTCTATCGAAAATTTTATCAAAATGTTATTTCTATAGAAAGTTCTGTCATAATTTTATTTATATAGACATTTTTGTCAAAATTATAGTTCTATAGCAATTTTTGTCAAGGATTTATTGCTATAGAAAATTTTGTAAAAATTTTATTTCTATAGGAAATTTTGTAAAAATTTTATTTCTATAGAAAATTTTGTCAAGATTTTATTTCTATGGAAAATTTTGTCAAAATGTTATTTCTATGGAAAATTTTGTCCACATTTTATTTCTTTGGATAATTTTTTCAAAATTTAATTCCATGGAAAATTTTTTCAACCTTTTATTAATTATTAATTTATTAATTTATTAATTTGGTCAAAATTTTATTTCTGTAGAAAATTTGGTCAAAATTTTATTTCTATAGAAAATTTTGTCAAAATTTTATTTCTATAGAAAATTTTGTCAAAAATGTATATCTATAAAATTTTTGTTCTTCAAACTATTATTTGTATCCAAATTTTGTCAGAATTTTATTGCAATAGAAATTTTTGTCAAAATTTTATTTCTATAGAAAATTTTGTCAAAATTTTTTTCTATGGAAAATTTGGTCAACATTTTATTTCTATAGAAAATTTTGTCAAAATTTTATTTATTTATTTGACCATTTCTTTATTTCCAATGGGAAATTTTGTCAAACTATTTCTTTTACAGAAATTTTGTCAAAACTTCATTTTGTTAGAAAATATTGTCACAATTCCATTTCTATAGATAATTTTGACAAATTTTATTTCTATAGAAATTTTGTCAAAATTTTATTTCTATAGAAAATGTTGTCAAGATTTTATTTCTATGGAAAATTTTGTTAAAATTTTATTTCTATGGAAAATTTTGACAAAATTTTATTTCTATGGAAAATTTTGTCCACATTTTATTTCTTTGGAAAATTTTGTCAAAATTTAATTCTATGGAATTTTTTTTTCAACCTTTAATTAATTATTAATTTATTAATTTGGTCAAGATTTTATTTCTATAGCAAATTTTGCCAAAATTTTATTTCCATAGAAAATTTTGTCAAATTTTATTTTTTAAAAAAAATGTTTGTCAAAAATTTATTTCTATAGAAAATTTTGTCAAAAATTTATTTCTATAGAAAATTTTGTCAAAATTTTAATTCTATAGAAAGTTGGTCACAATTTCACTTTGTTAAAAAATGTTGTAAAAATTTTATTTTTATAGAAATTTTTGTCATAATTTTATTTCTATAGAAATTTTTGTCAATATTTTATTTTTATAGAAAATTTTGTCAAAATTTAAATTCTATAGAAAATTTTGTCAAAATTTAATTTGGCAGAAAATTTTGCCAAAATTTCATTTCTATACAAAATTATGTCAAAATTTTATTTGCATAGAAATGTTTGTCAAAATTTTATTCTATAGAAAGTTTTATCAAACTATTATTTTTATAGCAAATTTTGTCAAAACTTTATTTTTGCAGAAAATTTTGCTAAAATGTTATTTCTATAGAACATTTTATTAAAATTTTAATTCTGTGGAAAATTTTGTCAAAATTTTATTTCTTAAAATTTGTTAAAATTTTATTTCTATCGAAAATTTTGTCGACATTTTATTGTTATAGAAAATTTTGCCAAAATTTTAGTGTTGTAGAAAATTTTGTCAAAATTCTAGTTCTATAGCACTTTTTGTCAAGGTTTTATTGCTATAGAAAATTTTGTTAAAATTTTATTTCTAAAGAAAATTTTGTCAAAAATTTATATCTATAGATTTTTTTTACTTCTATAGAACATTTTATTAACATTTTAATTCTGTGGAAAATTTTGTCAAAATTTTGTTTCTATAGAAAATTTTGTGATAATTTTTTTTTCTACAGAAAATTGTGTCATAATTTTATTTCTATAGAGAATTTTGTCAAAATTTAAATTCTATAGAAAATTTTATCAAACTATTATTTTTTATAGAAATTTTGTCAAAATTTCATTTTTATAGACAATGTTGTCAACATTTCATTTCTTTAGATAATTTTGCCAAAATTTTATTTGTATAGAAATTTTTGTCAAAATTTTATTTCTATAGAAATTTTTGTCAAAACTTTATTTCTATAAAAATTTTTGTCAAAATTTATTTCTATAGAAAATTTTGCTAAATTTTATTTCTATTGAAAATTTTGTCAAAATTTTATTTCTGTACAATTTGTGTTCTTCAAACTTTATTACTATAGAAAAATTTTTTAAACTATTATTTCTATAGAAAGTTCAGTCATAATTTTATTTTTGTAGATAATTTTGTCAAAATTCTAGTTCTTGATCTCAGCTTAAAGCCATGCATTGACTAAACTACAAGTGTAGCTTAACCAACAGAGGAAAAGTATGCTTGTCAAATTTATTTGGGCAAAGCCCTATAGACAGCAAGGTGGTTGGATGTACAGCTGCTTCGGAATTACCACATTCCTCATCAGCATCCTCTACTTGTTTAGTCAATGCATGGCTTTAAGCTGAGATCAAAAACAACAATAACGATTGAAGAGAAGCCAACAATAACAAACAAAACAAAAATTCTAGTTCTATAGAAATTTTTGTCAAGGTTTTATTGCTATAGAAAATTTTGTCAAAATTTTATTTCTATTGAAAATTTTTCAACATTGTATTCCTATTGAAAATTTTGTCAAAATTTTATTGTTATAGAAAATTTTGCCAAAATTTTAGTGCTATAGAAAATTTTGTCATAAGTGTATTTCTATAGAAAATTTTATTAAAATTTTATTTCGAACGTAAATTTTGTCAAAATTTTATTTCTATAGAAATTTTTTTTTAAATTTTATTTCTATAGAAAAATTTGTCAAAAATTTTAATTCTTTGGAAATGTTTGTCCACATTTTATTTCTTAAGAAAATTTTCCCTTGTCATTGAGCTTAACATGGAATCGGGCAGCACTCAGTGATAAGAGAGAAGTTCACCACTGTGGTATCACAATGGACTGAATAGTCTAAGTGAGCCTGATACATCGGGCTGCCACATAACCTAACCTAACCTAAGAAAATTTTGTCAAAATTTTATTACTATCGCTTTTTTTTAATTGTATTTCTAAAGAATATTTTATAAAAATTTTATCAAAATTTTACTGCTATGAAAAAACTTTATTTCTATAGAAAATTTTGTCAACATTTTATTTCTAAAGAAATTTTTGTCAAAATTTGATTTATACAGAAAATTTTGTCTAAATTTTATTTCTGTGGAAAATTTTGTCCACATTTTATTTCTATAGAAAATTTTGTCAACATTTTATTTCTATAGAAAATTTTGTCAAAATTTTATTTCTATAGAAAATTTTGTCAAAATTTTATTTCTATAGAAAATTTTGTCAAAATGTTATTTTGATAGAAAATTTTGTCAAAATGTTATTTCTATAGAAAATTTTGTCAAATTTTTTCTATAGAGAATTTGTACAAGTTTTATTTCTATAGAAATTTTTGTCAAAATTTTTTTTCTATAAAAAATTTTGTCAAAATTTTATTTCTATAGAAAATTTTGTCAAAATTTTATTTCTATATAAAAATTTTGTCAAAGTTTTATTTCTTTAGGAAATTTTGTCAAAATTTTATTTCTATAGGAAATTTTGTCAAAATTTTATTTCTGTGGAAAATTTTGTCCACATTTTATTTCTATAGAAAATTTTGTCAAAATTTTATTTCTATTGACAATTTTGTCAAATTTTTTCTATAGAGAATTTTGTACAAGTTTTATTTCTATAGAAATTTTTGTCAAAATTTTTTTCTATAGAAAATTTTGTCAAAATTTTATTTCTATATAAAAATTTTATCAAAATTTTATTTCTGTGGAAAATTTTGTCCACATTTTATTTCTATAAAAAATTTTGTCAAAATTTTATTTCTATAGAAAGTTTTGTCAAAATTTTATTTCTATTGACAATTTTGTCAAATTTTTTTTATAGAGAATTTTGTACAAGTTTTTATTCTATAGAAATTTTTGTCAAAATTTTTTTCTATAGAAAATTTTGTCAAAATTTTATTTCTATATAAAAATTTTGTCAAAATTGTATTTCTATATAAAAATTTTGTCAAAATTTTTTTTCTATAGAAAATTTTGTCAAAGTTTTATTTCTATAAAAATTTTTGTCAAAATGTTATTTTAATAGAAAATTTGTCAAAATTTTATTTCTATAGAAAATTTTGTAAAAAATGTATTTTTATAGAAAATTTTAGTAATAGAAAATCTACAGAAGATTTGATCAAAATTTTTCTTCTATAGAAATGTTGTCAAAATGAAAATTTTCTCAAATTTTTATTTCCATAGAAAATTTTGTCAAAATTTTATTTCTATACAAAATTGTGTCAAAGCTTTCTTCTATTGAAAATTTTCTCAAAATTTTATTTCCATAGAAAATTTTGAAAATTTTTTTTTGTAGAAAATGTTGTCAATATTTTATTTCTGTAGAAAATTTTGTTAAAATTTTATTTCTATAGGACATTTTATTAAAATTTTAATTCTGTGGAAAATTTTGTCAAAATTTAATTTCTATATAAAAATTTTGTAAACATTTTATGTCTATATAAAAATTTTGTCAAAATTTTATTTCTATAAAAAATGTTGTCAAAATTTTATTTTTAAAGAAAAAACAAGCCTCTGGAACCAATACTACCAAGAGGCCATGTTATGGATATTTAGCACAAACCAATCTCTTAATGTATCAATTAAACCTGCTAAAATGAGCCAAAATTTCATTAAATCATATGATGCAAATTCGCTGTACGTTTTTCTATCGCTATCTAGGATAGTTGGAAAATATTTTTCTTCAAATTTAATTTAAACTAATTCCGACAAACAAACTAAAACATGTCCCATAAATAAATCAAACGAATTTCGCTTTCCAAAATAGAATTGAGAAAAGAAAAAAACAGCAAGCAAAGGAAACACGTCAAATAACCCATTAGTCGTCGTTCACAATTCTTCAATAATGAGAAGCATGACATTCACGATTATCGTTTTTCACAACGTCATCGAGATTGCCTGGACCAGCAAACAAAAAGAGCAACAAAAAAAAGCGAAAACTAAAACACAATGAACGTCATTAACAACACCCTAAGCGCAATTGTCGTGTGATCTTCTGACGTATTCATGATGATGAGCATATGGAAAAGAACGCACTTTTCTTGTTTTTTTTCTTGGCATATAAGAAATTTGACATAATTCCAAAAATACGATGGACGCTCTTAAGGCATTTGTCGGCAAGGTATTGAACCATAAATTGTCACTGAAAGATGGTATGTGAGGCAAAAGAGGTCTTTATTTATTAACTCGTCTCGGTATGTATGGAATATGTCATGAATCATAAATATTCATAGGTGAGAATGTTTAGGGTCAGTAAAATATAGGGAAAAATTATAAATTATGTGATTATGTGAATAAAATATGCCATAGATGCCAACTACTTTTTACAGAGAAGGAATACTCCCTGCACAAACGTTAAACTAGCTATTGCTCTCAGTGTACGATATTACCATACGATAGCTGTAAAAAAAGACTCATCTCCAGCAAATGCTCACGAGTCATTTAAAAGATGACGTTGATAATAAATCGCATGAAATATGTGTGAAATAACTCAATACTTTTCGTCAGTTTCATATTTGATGGATTAACACATTTACACACACACATGTAAACCGATATATAGGCCTATACTCGTATGTGCTTAGACAAACGTATGAATACATACCTATTCCCGAGTATTTATGTATTTTAACATAGTATGTAGAATGTATTTGTTAAAGTTTTGTCAAATATACCACAAAAAAACTAACAATTATCATGTGTGTATGTGAATGCCTATTCGTAAAATTCTCCTACTATATATCCATCAACTGCACAGTGCTGTGAATTTCTATAGAAAATTTTGTCAAAATTTAATTTCAATAGAAAATTTTGTCAAAATTTTATTTCTATAGTAAATTTTGTCAAAATTTTATTTCTATGAAAAATTGTATAAAAATTTTATTTCTATAGAAAATTTTGTCAAAATAATATTTCTATGGATAAATTTTTTCAAAATTTTATTTTTATAGAAAACGTTCTCAAAAAATATGTTTTCTATAGAACATTCTGTCAAAATTGTTTTCTATAGTAAATTTTGTCACAATTTTATTTCGATGGAAAATTTTATCAACATTTTATCTCTATGGAAAATTGTATCAAAATTTTGTTTCTATGGAAAATTTTGTCAAAATGTTATTTCTATAGTAAATTTTGTCGAAATTTTATTTCTATAAATTTTTTTTGCAAAATTTTATTTCTATAGAAAACCTTAGCAAAATTGTATTTCTATAGAAAATATTTGCAAAATTTTATTTCTATAGAAAATTGTTTCAAAATTTTATTTCTATAGAAAATTGTTCCAAAATTTTATTTTAATGGAATCTCTCCCAATTTGTAAGAGGAAATTTCCCAAATGTTTTCTCCATAAGGAGTTAGCATAAAGGGCCCAAAATTGAGTTATCTCTCCCAGCCAGATCTATACTAAGGTTCATTCGCACAGTCCAGGCGTCTATAGATTTGTATCTGGCGTTTTCTTTTCAATGGCTCTAATAACCATGTTCCTTAATCTATATCTGTCCATAAAGCTCGAAAAACAATTGTATAATTAGATATAATGAATTGCCTGTATCGTTATCAGGCTAACATGAAATGGAATCTTTTTATTTCTATCGCAAGTTTTGTCACAATTTTATTTCTATAGAAAATTTTGTAAAAAAAATATTTCTATAGTAACTTTTGTAAAAAATTTTTTGCTATAGAAAATTTTGTCCAAATTTTATTTCTGTAATAAATTTTGCCAAAATTGTATTTCTATTGGAAATTTTGTTAATTTTTTTCTATAGAAAATTTAGCCAAAATGACATTTCTAAAGAAAATTTGGTAAAATTTTATTTCTAAAGAAAATTTTTTCAAAATTTTATTTGTATAGAAAATTTTGTCAAAATTTTATTTCTATAGAAATTTTTGTAAAAATGTTATTTGTATAGAAAATTTTGTCAAAATTTTATATCTATAGAAAAAATAGAGAAAATTGTATTTCTATTGAAAATATTTGTACGTTTTATCTCGACAGTAAATTTTTGATAAATTTTATTTCTATTGAAAATGTTTGTAAAACTTTTATTTCTATAGGTAATGTTTGCAAAATTTCATTTCTTGTCAAAATCTAATTTCTATAGAAAATTTTGTCAAAATTTGATTTCTATAGAATATTTTGTCAAAATTTTATTTCAAAAGACAATTTTTGCAAAATTTTATTTCTATAGTAAATTTTGTTAAAATTTTATTTCTATGGAAAAATTTGTCAAATTTTATTACTATTGAACATTTTGTCAACATTTAATTTCTATGGAAAATTTTGTCAAAATTTTATTTCGTAGAAAATTTTGGCAAAATTTTAGTTCTATTGAAAATGTTTGTAAAAATTGTATTTCTATAGGAAATGTTTGCAAAATTTTATTTCTATAGAAAATTTTCTCAAAAATTTTATTTCTATTGAAAGTTTTGTTAATTTTTTTTTATATAGAAAATTTTGCCAAAATCTTATTTCTATTTTGGCAAAATTTTATTTCTATAGAAAATTTTGTCAAAAGTTTATTTTTATAGACATTTTTGTCAAAATTATATTTCCATAGAAAACTTTGTCAAAATTTTATTTCTAAAGAAAATTTTGTCAAAATTTTATTTCTACAGAAAATTTTGTCAAAATTTTATTTCTATAGAAAATTTTGTCAAAATTTTATTTCTATAGAAAATTTTGTCAAAATTTTATTTCTATAGAAAATATTGAGAAAATTGTATTTCTATTGAAAATCTTTACAAGTTTTATCTCTATAGTAAATTTTTGTTAAATTTTATTTCTATTGAAAATTTTTGTAAAAATGTTATTTCTATAGGATATCTTGTCAAAATCTAATTTTCATAGAAAATTTCGTCAATTTGTTCATGTCTATCGAAAATTTTGTCAAAATTTTATTTCTATAAAAAATTTTGTCAAAATTTAATTTCTATAGAAAATTTTGTCGAAATTTTATTTCTATTGAAAATTTTGTCAAAATTTTATTTCTATAGGAAATGTTTGCAAAATTTTATTTCTATAGGATATCTTGTCAAAATCTAATTTTCATAGAAAATTTCGTCAAAATCTAATTTTAATAGAAAATTTCGTCAATGTCTATCGAAAATTTGGTCTAAATTTTATTTCTATAGAAAATTTTGTCAAAAATTTATTTTTATAGGAAATTTTGTACAAATTTTATTTCTATAAAAAATTTTGTCAAAATTTAATTTCTATACAAAATTTTGTCAAAATTTTATTTCTATAGAAAATTTTTTCACAATTTTATTTCCATAGAAAATTTTATCAAAATTGTTTTTGTTACATTTATTTTAAATTATAAACATTTTCTTTGTTGTATTTATTCTATTTTCATTTTACCAATGCATTTGGTAAAACACATTTGTATTCGAATCACAGTAAAATCACTATAATCACTATAAAAGATTTTGTCAAAATTTAATTTCTATACAAAATTTTGTCAAAATTTTATTTCTATAGAAAATTTTTTCACAATTTTATTTCCATAGAAAATTTTATCAAAATTGTGTTTGTTACATGTATTTTAAATTATAAACATTTTCTTCGTTGTTATTCTATTTTCATTTTACCAATGCATTTGGTAAAACACATTTGTATTCGAATCACTGTGTTTTCTATTGAAAATCTTTGTAAGTTTTATCTCTATAGTAAATTTTTGTTAAATTTTATTTCTATTGAAAATTTTTTGTAAAAATTTTATTTGTATAGGAAATGTTTGCAAAATTTTATTTCTATAGGATATCTTTTCAAAATCTAATTTCTATAGAAAATTTCGTCAATTCGTTCATGTCTATCGAAAATTTTGTACAAATTTTATTTCTATAAAAAATTTTGTCAAAGTTTAATTTCTATGGAAAATTTTGTCAAAATTTTATATCTATAAAAATTTTTGTTAAAATTTGATTTCTATAGAAAATTTTGTCAAAATTTTATTTCTATACAAAATTTTGTCAAAATTTTATTTTTATAGAAATTGTTGTCAAAATTTTATTTCCATAGAAAATTTTATCAAAATTGTTTTTGTTACATTTTTTTTAAGTATAAACATTTGCTTTGTTGTATTTATTCTACTTTCATTTTACCAATGTATTTGATAAAACATATTTGTTTTCGAATCACTGTGTTAAAAAGTATATATATATATATATATATATATATATATATATATATATATATATATATATATATATATATATATATATATATATATATATATATATATATATATATATATATATATATATATATATATATATATATATATATATATATATATATATATATATATATATATATATATATATATATATATATATATATATATATATATATATATATATATATATATATATATATATATATATATATATATATATATATATATTTTGGGAAGAACACGGTAACACAGTAACCATAATCAACCTGCTGCCAACACGGGGAGCAGCAGCAGCATTACCAAACAAACAACAGCAACAACAACACCACCAACAAAAAACGTGTAAAGCTTATTCTCACTTATGTCCATTGCAATCGTATCCAATGCGATTTGTATTCAATTCTCTCTGCGGTTTTATTTTGGCATTTTGTTGTTGGGTCAACTATTGTTGTTGCATGACGCATGCAAGTGTATGAGTGAGACGAGTACGATTTTTTATTGTCGTTTTGGTGTGCTGTATCTTTTTTTTTTGTTTTGTTTGTACTGTGCTTAAAGTACTCATAGCAGTCTCAACTAATTGTGGCTATTGGTCGCGGGGGAGGAAAACAAAATAAATGTTTTAGAAAAAATGTGTGTGTTTTTTGTGTTAGAGTTATTACCTGAAATTGAAATCGTCACTTGTTGTGTCGATCGTCGTCCAAGTTGTCGTAGTTCATCGTTTATTTCGTTTTTATTTGTTTTGTTTTCGGCCACATTTCGTTCTTACCATAGGTTTTTTCAATTGTTGTTATTGTTGGTGGGGCTGTTTTTTTTGTCTCCTCCTCAATTCAACACACATCGAGAGGAGTGTGCGCTCAGTACTCAGTTCATTCTTTTCATTTAGTCACTGTTGACGGTTGTGTGTAGTTTTTTTCTCCCCAAAGTACACTGCTGTATGTACTTGTCGCCGTCGTCGTCGGTGTTGTTTTCGTATTTTCCCCCATTTGATTTTAACGAAGAGAACATTGATCGTAGTTACAGCTTGGTAATAGCATTTCACGTGTATGCGCTGCCAATAAAGCCCTGCAAAGTACTTGCGTAGTATATGTGAGTGGTTTAGTGTGTGGGGTTTGCGTGTGTGTTTTTTTTTTTAATTTCCAAGTCAGGGTTTTAAAGTTCGATATCAGCTAAAACCTCACAGTAAACAATAAGGCTGTCGCATTGTCGTCGCTCGTAGAAAGAATATTAAAAACCCAATTTCGTAGTGCACAAACGGACGGCGTCATCGACGATCAATTGCTAGCAAAACACACCATCAACAAACGCTCTTCGTTCGCTCAGCTGAACTTAGAAAGTCAACGCGCGCGCAAACGAATACTGACAGCGGAATTAATTGAATTATTATTGATTGTTAATTTAATAGAATTTATCGAATTGTACAAGTGAATCTATGTGAAACGAAATAGAAAGAAACAATTCGAAAAAAAATAAATGAAACAGGTGAAAAATTGCTATGAATTCATTTAAAAGAAATTAATAGAAAAAAACGTGCAAAATTAATTTAAAAAAAATACATAAATGAATATTTCGAAAAAGATTAATATATAAATATGCTGTGAATTCATTTTAAAGAAATAAATAGTGCAAAAATAAATTAAAAAATAAAATAGAAAAATTAAATATATCAATATTTCTAAAAAGATTAATTTTAAAATATTTTTTTTACGAATTAATATTTAAAATTGTTCAAAGTCAAAAAAACTTGAATTATCTATCACAAATATATAAATTAAATGCTATATTTTAAAATTGTGAAATAAAAATTAATTATCGTATCTCTTCTTAATTAAGGATTGAATATTGCAATATTAGAAAAGAATATTATGAAAAATTATTTCGCAAGTATTGTGTTGTGAGTTGCAAACAAGTTTACTGCAAATTTATAAAAAATCTACAGACAACAAATAAATAACGTGAAATAAGTACAAAAAATATTTTTAATGACAAAAATAATAATACTGATTTATGTAAAGAATTTTGGTGACCATAAAAAAAACACAAAAATATACTGCAATGCTTAAAAAAAATATTTATTACTTTTTTGGATTCCCATAAAAAAATTAATAAATATAAATTGTGTATTTAATATCATTTTAAAAGAAGCAAGTTAAACGAAAATATATCCACGTTTTTTAAGTACGCAACAAATAACAGTTTGAAATGAACTGGGTTCTTTAATAAAAAAAAATTATTCTCATTTCTTTCAATCAATTTTGAGGAAATATTATTAAAATATATTTAGCTCCAGTATATGCTAAAATATGTGTGAAGTGAAAATTAGTTCAAAAATCAATATATTTAAATAAAAAATTAAATACTAAGAAAAATATATAGAATCTTAGACATACGACTAAGCAAAATATATAGAAAAATAAGAAAAATATTTTGGAATAATAAATTTGTATTGTTTTGTAGTAAAATTTTATAAATTGTCATAAAACAAAAAAATATTTAGTATATTTCACAGTGCTTAAACAACATTTTATATAAATCTTTTTATTTTTGTACAAGTAGTGAAAACAAAAATATACATTTTGGCTTTGTTATAATTCTAAAAGAATTGAACGTTGAATGAAAATATTCCTACTTTATTAAGGCGAGTGAATAACTACGCAAAAAAAACACAGTTCGTCGTGAACTAATTTCATTTAATTAAATAAATTACCTAATTAAAGCGTAACAAAAATACCGTAACAATTTGGGAATAATAAAAAGTATTTATCTTATATAATAAAATTTTGACAAAATTTTCAATAGTAATAAATTTTGGAGAAAATTTTCTAAAAAAAATAAATTTTTGAGAATATTTCCTATAGAAATAAAATTTTGACAAAACTTTCTATAAAATAAAATTATGACCAAGTTTTCTACAGAAATAAAATGTTGACAAAGTTATCTACAGAAATAAAATTTTTACAAAATTTTCTATAGAACTAAAATTTTCACAAAATTTTCTATAGAACAAAAAATTACAACATTTTCTATAGATATAAAATTTTGGCATAATTTCCTATAGAAATAACATTTTGATAAACTTTTCTATAGAACTAAAACTTTGACAAAATTTTCTATAGAAACAAAATTTTGACAAAAATTTCTATAAAAAATAAAATTTTGACAACATTTTCTATAGAAATAAAATTTTGACAAAATTTTCTATATGTTAGAAAATAAAATTTTTACAAAATTTTCTATAAAGCTAAAATTTTCTATAGAAAACAAATTATGACAAAATTTTCTATAAAATAAAACTATGACAAAATTTCCTATAGAAATAAAATGTTGACAAAATTTTCTATAGAAATAAAATTTTGACAAAATTTTCTATAGAACTATAATTTTGACAACATTTTGTATAGAAATAAAATTTTGCCAAAATTTTCTATAGAAAAAAAAATGTTGACAAAATTTTCTATAGAAATAAAATTTTGTCAAAATTTTCTATAGAAATAAAATTTTGACAAAATTTTCTATAGAAATTAAATTCTGACAAAATTTTCTATAGACATAAAATTGTGACAAAATTTTTTATAGAAATAAAATTTTGACAAAATTTTCTATAGAAAATTTTCTATGACAAAATTTGCTATAGAAATAAAATTTTGACAAAATTTTCTATAGAAATAAAATTTTCACCAAAAATTTTATAGAAATAAAATTTTCACAAAATTTTCTTTAGAAATTAAATTATGACAAAATTTTCTATAGACATAAAATTTTGACAAAATTTTCTATGCAAATAAAATGTTGACAAAATTTTCTATAGAAATAAAATTTTGACAAAATTTTCTATAGAAATAAAAATGTTGACAAAATTTTTGATAGAAATAAAATGTTGACACAATTGTCTATAGAAATAAAATTTTGACAAAATTTTCTATAGAAATAAAATTTTGACAAAATTTTCTATAGAAATAAAATTTTCACAAAATTTTCTATAGAAATTAATTATGACAAAATTTTCTATAGACATAAAATTGTGACAAAATTTTCTACAGAAATAAAATTTTGACAAAATTTTCTATAGAAATAAAATTTTGACAAAATTTTGTATGAAATTAAAAGGTTAACAAAATTTTCTATTGCGATAAAATGTTGACAAAATTGTCTATAGAAATAAAATTTTCACAAAATTTTCTATAGAAATAAAATTTTCACAAAATGTTCTATAGAAATTAAATTATGACAAAATTTTCTACAGAAATAACATTTTGACAAATTTTTTTTTGGAGTATAATTTTTACAAAATTTTCTATAGAAATAAAATTTTGACAAAATTGTCTATAGAAATAAAAATTTGACAAAATTCTCTAAAGAAATAAAATTTTGGCAAAATTTTCTAAAGAAATAAAATTTTAACAAAATTTACAAAAAAAAAACAAGTATATACGGCCGTAAGTTCGGCCAGGCCGAATCTTATGTACCCTCCACCATGGATTGCGTAGAAACTTCTACGAAAGACTGTCATCCACAAATTTCAACTCACATGGTTGTTAAATATCATATGCTACCACCACGTACCAAATTTCAACCAGATCGGATGATTTTGCTTCTCCAAAAGGCACTGGAGGTCAAATCTGGGGATCGATTTATATGGGAGCTATATATTATTATGGACTGATAGGAACCAATTCCTGCATGGTTGTTGGATACCCTATACTAACATCACGTACCAAATTTCAACCGAATGGGAAGAATTTTGCTCTTCCAGGGTGCTCCGGAGGTCAAATCTGGGGATCGGTTTATATGGGGCCTATATATATAATTATGGACCGATATCGACCAATTTTTGCATGGGTGTTTGAGTCATATATTAACATCACGTACCAAATTTCAACTGAATCAGGTGAATTTTGGTCTTCTAAGAGGCTCCGGAGGTCAAATCTGGTGATCGGTTTATATGGGGGCTATATATAATTATGGACCGATATGGACCAATTTTTGCATGGTTGTTAGACTCCATATACTAACACCATGTACCAAATTTCAGCCGGATCGGATGAAATTTGCTTCTCTTAGAGGCTTCGCAAGCCAAATCGGGGGATCGGTTTATATGGGGGCTATATATAATTGTGGACCGATATGGACCAATTTTTACATGGTTGTTAGAGACCATATATAAACACCATGTACCAAATTTCAGACGGATCGGATGAAATTTGCTTCTCTTAGAGGCCTCGCAAGCCAAATCGGGGGATCGGTTTATATGGGGGCTATATATAATTATGGACCGATATGGACCAATTTTTGCATGGTTGTTAGAGACCATATACTAACACCATGTACCAAATTTCAGACGGATCGGATGAAAATTGTTTCTCTTAGAGGCTCTGCAAGCCAAATCGGGGGATCGGTTTATATGGGGGCTATATATAATTATGGACCGATATGAACCAATTTTTGCATGGTTATTAGAGACCATATACTAACACCATGTATCAAATTTCAGCCGGATCGGATGAAATTTGCTTCTCTTAGAGGCCTCGCAAGCCAAATTTGGGGGTCCGTTTATATGGGGGCTATACGTTAAAGTGGACCGATATGGCCCATTTGCAATACCATCTGACCTACATCAATAACAACTACTTGTGCCAAGTTTCAAGTCGATAGTTTGTTTCGTTCGGAAGTTAGCGTGATTTCAACAGACGGACGGACGGACGGACGGACGGACGGACATGCTCAGATCGACTCAGAATTTCACCACGACCCAGAATATATATACTTTATGGGGTCTTAGAGCAATATTTCGATGTGTTACAAACGGAATGACAAAGTTAATATACCCCCTTCCTATGGTGGAGGGTATAACAAGTAAGTAAAGTCTCAAGTCGGGCGGAGACGACTATATTATACCCTTCACCACTATGTAGACAAACATTTGCGTTACCATCTCAACTATTTAAAATTTGCTGGGAGCTATATAAAAGTTTGCATTTCCAGATACCAATACTTTTAAGGGAAACAATTTTTTGTACTTCTACAAAAACTCTAGAATTAAAATTTAAATCGGCTAACGCCCTGGGATGAAACACAATGCTAGTAAAAAATATGGGAAATATGAAGCGAGAGAAATATTAATGCAATTGTACAAAAGAGATTTATGATTTTTCAGGCGATACATATGTATTCGAGATATAGGACAATTAGAGTAATATTTACAATTTTTGCTACTCAGCAGTGGCGATTTTACAAGGATATTGGTTAGATCTCGCCAAGATATGTGGTCAAGTGTGGGATGTGATATATTATTTGGTCTAGTCGGGTGACTTGGAGCCTTATTTAGAACTCATCCGTTTTATGGAAATTTTGGCATTGCAGTGTGTAGGCTAAGATATGGGGAAACCATCACAGAATTTTGTGTGAGAATTTTGGCCATATTTGTATTTGCTGAGGAAACTATCCAGTCAATTGGAGGAAAATTCCATTGAAAATGGGTCTAAAATATGAAACAGTCTACCATATTTCCCCAACTCTGGTGTACGTATATATGAGAGCTATATACAATCTGAACCAATTTTGACTAAATTTGACATGCATAGTTAGAATAATAATTCTGATATCTATGCGAAATTTCACGGAAATGGGAGTATAACTTTGGCCCACCTGGTCATATGAGTGCAAATCGGACGGGAGATATATATGGGAGCCATATCTAAATCTGAACCGATTTCAACCAAATTTGCCACAATTACCTATACTACTAAACGTACTCCTTGTGAGAAATTTGAAGCAAATTACGGCAAAACCCTGGATTTTGAGGCCATATAAGTTCAAATCGGACGAAATATATATGGGAGATATATCTAAATCTGAAACTATTTTGGACATATTTGCCACATACAATAGTATCGTTAAAAGTACCCCTTGTGCAAACTTTGAAGTAAGTCAGGGCAAAACTCTGGCTTTTGAGACCATATAAGTCCAAGTTGGGCGAAAGATATATATGTGAGCTATATCTAAATCTGAACCGATTTTAACAAAATTTGACACACTTAACGATACCATTAAACGTACCCCTTGTGCAAAATTTGAATCAAATCACGGCAAAACTCTGGCTTTTGTGACCATATAAGTTCAAATCGGACGAAATATATAAATGGGAGCTATATCTAAATTTGAACCGATTTCAATCAAATTTACCAAGCATTGGTAGAATGTCAATGCTACCCTCTGTGCAAAATTTCACGAAGATCGGTAGTAAACTTTGGACTCTGTGATCATATGAGTCTAAATCGGACGAAAGATATATATGGGAGCTATATCTAAATCTGAACCAATTTGGATAATATTTTGCAAGATTTTCGAGATTCATAAAATATTTGGATGTACGATATTTCCAGAAATTTGGATACATTACACCCAATAATTGAGCTATTTCCTATCTTTTAATAATGGACTCAATATTAGTGGCATAATAGCTGTGCTGGTGTAAAAGCAAGTATAACTCCTAATATCACGAATTTCTTTCCAGTTAAAAATAAATCTCCCATAAACATGTACCCCTTAATTTTTATACCCACCACCATAGAATGGTGACGGGGGTATAATAAGTTTGTCATTCCGTTTGTAACGCATCGAAATATCGATTTCCGACTATATAAAGTATATATATTCTTGATCAGGGAGAAATTCTAAGACGATATAACGATGTCCGTCTGTCCGTCTGTCTGTCTGTCTGTCTGTCTGTCTGTCTGTTGTAATCACGCTACAGTCTTCAATAATGAAGCAATCGTGCTGAAATTTTGCACAAACTCGTCTTTTGTCTGCAGGCAGGTCAAGTTCGAAGATGGGCTGTATCGGTCCAGGTTTTGATATAGTCCCCATATAAACCGACCTCCCGATTTGGGGTCTTGGGCTTATAGAAACCGTAGTTTTTATCCAATTTGCCTGAAATTTGAAATCTGGAGGTATTTTGTGACCGTAAAGAGGTGTGCCAAAAATGGTGAGTATCGGTCCACGTTTTGGCATAGCCCCCATATAGACTGATCTCCCGATTTTACTTCTTATGCTTATAGAAACCGCAGTTTTTATTCAATTTACTTGAAATTGGAAATCTAGAGGTATTGTAGGACCACAAATACGTGTGCCAAAAATTGTGAGTATCGGTCCATATTTTGGTATAGCCCCCATAAAGACCCATCTCCCGATTTTACTTCTTTGGCTTATAGAAATCGCAGTTGTTATTCAATTTACCGGAAATTGGAAATCTAGAGGTATTGTAGGACCACAAATACGTGTGCCAAAAATTGTGAGTATCGGTCCATGTTTTGGTATGTTCCCCATATAAAACGACCTCCCGATTTGGGGTCTTGGGCTTCTAGAAACCTTATTTTTTATCCAATTTGTCTGAAATTGGAAATCTAGAGGTATTTTAGGACCATAAAGAAGTGTGCCGAAAATGGTGAGGATCGGTCCATATTTTGGTATAGCCCCCATATAGACCGATTTCCCAATTTTACTTCTTGGGCTTCTAGAATCCGAAGTTTTTATCCTATTTGCCTGAAATTGGAAATCTAGAGGTATTTTCGGGTCATAAAGAGGTGTGCCGAAAACGGTGAGTATCGGTCCATATTTTAGTATAGCCCCGATAAGAACGATCTCCCGATTTAACTCCTTGGGTTTCTAGAAACCGTAGTTTTTATCTGATTTGCCTCAAATTGTAAATATTCTGGTATCGGATTAGGTTTTTATAGGTCCATTTGGTAATGCCTCCATATAGACCGACTTCACTTCTTGAGGGTGTAGAAGGCGCACTGATGATGAAAATTGCTTGAAACTCAATGTAAAATTTCCAGATTTTACTTCTACAGATTTAAGATTTCAAATCAAGACGTTATTTTATAATTTTCTTGCACACTTACAAGAGTGTTAATGATTCCTCTAAAACTCAAACAAAAATGGTTCTTATAAATCCAGAATCTGATATAGTCCTCACGGATGAAATCTTTAAATTTATCTTCGGGAAGTGTCCTCAAGTCCTCAAGCCCTCCTGAAATTTCAAAGGAAACCCTAATATTTGGTTCATGGTGGTGGGTATTTAAGATTCGGCCCGGCCGAACTTACTGCTGTATATACTTGTTTTTAAATAAGGAAATACGGTATAATTCCCCAAACTCTTTCAATGATACCACACAAATCCTAATATTTTCGAATTCGAATATGGGTTAGGGCATGATATAGTCGGAACCGCTCGAATTTCTACTTGTTTTTAATTTACGTAATTTATTCATACAATTTATGAATTCCATCATTGGTAAATATTTTGGAACTGTTCATAAAAAAATGAATATTTTTTATCTGTATGCATGGCAGGCATGCTAACCATTACTCTATGATGGCTCTCTTACGTTTTTTACTGAAATTATCTCTTTTTGGACTATACTCGCTAGACATGTTGCCTTGTTCAAATACTCAGGCTTCATTCCTTTTTGTCATGAAATTCCATTAAATTACTTAGCAATGAAACGTGATGCTTAATTTCCGAATTTGTCGCCAAATTACCTTATTTTCAAGATATTTCATACCTAATATATTGTCCACAGACACTGACACCACCATCATCTATAAGCTGGCTTGATTTTCTTTTCTGTTTTTTAATATCGTCAGCAAGTTTTATTCGAGGTTTTAAGTTAACGCGTTCATTGTACCTAAAAGTTAAAGTACATACGTACATATTTTTGTATCTGAGAAATGCATTTAAAAATAAATATATAGCTGTACATTAGACTGTGTCGTAATGTGAAACAGAGGGGTAGAGAAAATAAAGTCAGCTGTAAGTGAGATTAGTATTTAAGAGAAATTCAGTTGTTTTTATACCCTCCATCATAGGATGGGGGTATATTAACTTTGTCATTCCGTTTGTAACACATCGAAATATTGCTCTAAGACCCCATAAAGTATATATATTCTGGGTCGTGGTGAAATTCTAAGTCGATCTGAGCATGTCCGTCCGTCCGTCTGTTGAAATCACGCTAACTTCCAAACGAAACAAGCTATCGACTTGAAACTTGGCACAAGTAGTTGTTATCAATGTAGGTCGGATGGTATTGAAAATGGGCCATATCGGTCCACTTTTACGTATAGCCCCCATATAAAGGGACCCTCAGATTTGGCTTGTGGAGCCTCTAACAGAAGCATATTTAATCCGATCCGGCTGAAATTTGGTATATGGTGTTGGTATATGGTATCTAACAACCGTGCAAAAATTGATCCACATCGGTCCATAATTATATATAGCCCCCATATAAACCGATCTCCAGATTTGGCTTGCGGAGCCTAAAAGAGAAGCAAATTTCATCCGATCCGGCTGAAATTTGGTACATGGTGTTGGTATATGGTCTCTAACAATCATGCAAAAATTGGTCCACATCGGTCCATAATTATATATAGCCCCCATATAAACCGATCTCCAGATTTGGCTTGCGAAGCCTCAAAGAGGAGCAAATTGCATCCGATCCTGCTGAAATTTAGTACATGGTATTGGTATATGGTCTCTAACAACCATGCAAAAATTGGTCCACATCGGTCCATAATTATATATAGACCCCATATAAACCGATCTCCAGATTTGGCTTGCAAAGCCTCAAAGAGGAGCAAATTGCATCCGATCCGGCTGAAATTTAGTACATGGTATTGGTATATGGTCTCTAACAATCATGCAAAAATTGGTCCACATCGGTCTATAATTATATATAGCCCCCATATAAACCGATCCCCAGATTTGGCTTGCGGAGCCTCAAAGAGAAGCAAATTTCATTCGATCCGGCTGAAATTTGATACACGATGTTGGTATATGGTCTCTAACAACCATGCAAAAATTGGTCCACATCGGTCCATAATTATATATAGACCCCATATAAACCGATCTCCAGATTTGGCTTGCGAAGCCTCAAAGAGGAGCAAATTTCATCCGATCCGCCTGAAATTTGGTACATGATATTGGTATATGGTATAACAACCATGCACAAATTGGTCCACATCGGTTCATAATTATATATAGCCCCCATATAAACCGATCCCCAGATTTGGCTTGCGAAGTCTCCAAGAGAAGCAAATTTCATCCAATCCGGTTGAAATTTGGTACGTGGTGATAGTATATGATCTTTAACAACCGTGCCAGAATTGGTCCATATCGGTCCATAATTATATATAGCCCCCATATAAAACATTCTCCAGATTTGACCTCCGGAGCCTCTTGGAGGAGCAAAATTCATCCGATCCGGTTCAAATTAGGCACGTGGTGTTAGTATATGGTCGCTAACAACCATACCAAAATTGGTCCAATGACACAAAAATTGGTCCATATCGGTTCATAATCATGGTTGCCACTAGAGCCAAAATAATCTACCAAAATTTTATTTCTATAGAAAATTTTGTCAAAATTTTATTTCTATAGAAAATTTTGTTCAAATTTTATTCGGTTCATAATCATGGTTGCCACTCGAGCCAAAAATAATCTACCAAGATTTTATTTCTATAGAAAATTTTGTCAAAAGTTTATTTCTATAGAAAATTTTGTTAAAATTTTATTTCTGTAGAAATTTTTGTCAAAATTTTCTTTCTATAGAAAATTTTTTCAAAATTTTTATTTCTATAGAAAATTTTGTGAAAATATTATTTCTATAGAAAATTTTGTTAAATTTTATTTCTGTAGAAAATTTTGTCAAAATTTTATGTCTACTTTGTCAAACTGAATTATATACGTATTGGATCGATCTTTTTTGATTTAATATATACCACGGATGGACTTACATACAATTTAGAAGATGGTGTTAGGAGGTTTTAAGATACCTTGCCATCGGCAAGCGTTACCGCAACCCAAGTAATACGATTGTGGATGACAGTCTTCAGTAGAAGTTTCTACGCAATCCATGATGGAGGGTACATAAGCTTCGGCCTGGCCGAACTTACGGCCGTATATACTTGTTTTTTCTAATCAAGAAAAATAATTAATACATAAAATCCCTTCGACCTAATTAAATATTTTAGATCAGTATTTAAAAATATTGTATAATTTATTCAGCTGGTATAATTGTAGTTACTTGTTTGACTTTATGTAGGTTAAGAGATCATATATGCAGATAGTAAAAAAACATTTTTTTAATAACTAACTAATTAACAACAGAGCGATTTACGAAATACAATTAACAATGTCGTAATGTTGTATTTCAAACCAATTAAAAAAAAATAATAAAAAAATAATAATTATTATTATTTTATTTTATTATTTTAAAAATAAATGTATAGTTAATTTTGTTGTTATTGTTCTGTTTGATATTTCTTTATATTCACCTTGAATTGCAATGAATTCTGTATTTTCAGTTTGTTCCCCAAAGTCCAAAGAAATGACAAACCAAAAATGGAGAAACACAAAATTAATCCATGTCTAAAAAATTGGTTTTTGTCGTGGCTCTTCGTAGGCGTGGGTGGATCACGTTTAATTTAACCCAGCGAAAAAAATATAATAAATAATAAATAATTAATTGTTCAGAAAATTTATGAATTTACCTTCAAAACTTTTCGTAAGGAAATAGATTTCTTTACAATTAAAGATGTGCTTGAAAATGAATTTGCTTCATTTATAAAAGTCAAAAAACAACTGAACCTCAAGTATCTAATTTCAATGGGATCTAATGAAATAATTACTGAATTGAATAAGACCGCAACTAATGCACCCTATTCCACCATGTTGGGTTAGGATATAGTGAAACAAGTATATACGGCCGTAAGTTCGGCCAGGCCGAAGCTTATGTACCCTCCATCATAGATTGCGTAGAAACTTCTTCTAAACACTGTCATCCACAATCGAATTACTTAAGTTGCGGTAACGCTTGCCGATGGCAAGGTATCTTAAAACCTCCTAACACCATCTTCTAAATTGTATGTCCATACGTGGTATATATTAAATCAAAAAAGATCGATCCAATACGTATATAATTCAGTTTGACAAAGTAGACATAAAATTTTGACAACATTTTCTACAGAAAGAAAATATTAAAAAATTTTCTGTGAAAATAAAATTTTCACAAAATTTTCTATAGAAATAAAAATTTTGACAAATTTTTCTATAGAAAGAAAATTGTGACAAAAATTTCTACAGAAATAAAATTTTAATAAATAAACTTTTGACAAAATTTTCTATAGAAATAAAATCTTGGTCGATTATTTTTGGCTCGAGTGGCAACTATGATTATGAACCGAATAAAATTTGAACAAAATTTTCTTTAGAAATAAAATTTTGACAAAATTTTCTATAGAAATAAAATTTTGACAATGATGAAAATTTTATTATGAACCGATTAAAATTTTAACAAAATTTTCTCTAGAAATAAAATTTTGACAACATTTTCTATAGAAATAAAATTTTGGTAGATTATTTTTGGCTCTAGTGGCAACCATGATTATGAACCGATATGGACCAATTTTGGTATGGTTGTTAGCGACCATATACTAACACCACGTTCCTACTTTGAACCGGATCGGATGAATTTTGCTCCTCCAAGAGGCGCCGGAGGTCAAATCTGGAGATATGGACCATGTCCCAAATTACAACCGGATTGGATGAAATTTGCTTCTCTTGGAGACTTCGCAAGCCAAATCTGGGGATCGGTTTATATGGGGCTATATATAATTATGAACCGATGTGGACCAATTTTTGCACGGTTGTTAGAGACCATATACCAATATCATGTACCAAACTTCAGGCGGATCGGATAAAATTTACTTCTCTTTGAGGCTCCGCAACCCAAATTTGGGATCGGTTTATATAGGCGCTATATATAATTATGGACCGATGTGGACCAATTATTGCACGGTTGTTAGAGACCATATACCAACACCATGTACCAAATTTCAGCCGGATCGGATGCAATTTGCTTCTCTTTGAGGCTTCGCAAGCCAAATCTGGAGATCGGTTTATATGGGGTCTATATATAATTATGGACTGATGTGGACCAATTTTGCATGATTGTTAGAGACCATATACCAACACTATGTACCAAATTTCAGCCGGATCGGATGAAATATGCTTCTCTTTTAGGCTCCGCAAGCCAAATCTGGGGATCGGTTTATATGGGGGCTATATATAATTATGGACCGATGTGAACCAATTTTTGCATGGTTGTTAGAGACCATATATCAACACCATATACCAAATTTCAGCCGGATCGGATGAAATATGCTTCTGTTAGAGGCTCCACAAGCCAAATCTGGGGATCGGTTTATATGGGGGCTATATATAATTATGGACCGATGTGGATCAATTTTTGCATGGTTGTTAGAGACCATATACCAACACCATATACCAAATTTCAGCCGGATCGGATCAAATACGCTTCTTTTAGAAGCTCCACAAACCAAATCTGAGGGTCCCTTTATATGGGGGCTATACGTAAAAGTGGACCGATATGGCCCATTTTCAATACCATCCGACCTACATCGATAACAACTACTTGTGCCAAGTTTCAAGTCGATAGCTTGTTTCGTTCGGAAGTTAGCGTGATTTCAACAGACGGACGGACGGACGGACGGACGGACATGCTTAGATCGACTCAGAATTTCACCACGACCCAGAATTTGCTTCTCTTGGAGACTTCGCAAGCCAAATCTGGGGATCGGTTTATATGGGGCTATATATAATTATGAACCGATGTGGACCAATTTTTGCACGGTTGTTAGAGACCATATACCAATATCATGTACCAAATTTCAGGCGGATCGGATAAAATTTGCTTCTCTTTGAGGCTCCGCAACCCAAATTTGGGATCGGTTTATATAGGCGCTATATATAATTATGGACCGATGTGGACCAATTATTGCACGGTTGTTAGAGACCATATACCAACACCATGTACCAAATTTCAGCCGGATCGGATGCAATTTGCTTCTCTTTGAGGCTTCGCAAGCCAAATCTGGAGATCGGTTTATATGGGGTCTATATATAATTATGGACTGATGTGGACCAATTTTGCATGATTGTTAGAGACCATATACCAACACTATGTACCAAATTTCCACCGGATCAGATGAAATATGCTTCTCTTTTAGGCTCCGCAAGCCAAATCTGGGGATCGGTTTATATGGGGGCTATATATAATTATGGACCGATGTGAACCAATTTTTGCATGGTTGTTAGAGACCATATATCAACACCATATACCAAATTTCAGCCGGATCGGATGAAATATGCTTCTGTTAGAGGCTCCACAAGCCAAATCTGGGGATCGGTTTATATGGGGGCTATATATAATTATGGACCGATGTGGATCAATTTTTGCATGGTTGTTAGAGACCATATACCAACACCATATACCAAATTTCAGCCGGATCGGATCAAATATGCTTCTTTTAGAAGCTCCACAAACCAAATCTGAGGGTCCCTTTATATGGGGGCTATACGTAAAAGTCGACCGATATGGCCCATTTTCAATACCATCCGACCTACATCGATAACAACTACTTGTGCCAAGTTTCAAGTCGATAGCTTGTTTCGTTCGGAAGTTAGCGTGATTTCAACAGACGGACGGACGGACGGACGGACGGACGGACATGCTTAGATCGACTCAGAATTTCACCACGACCCAGAATATATATACTTTATGGGGTCTTAGAGCAATATTTCGATGTGTTACAAACGGAATGACAAAGTTAATATACCCCCATCCTATGATGGAGGGTATAAAAAATATTGTCGTGAGTCCAAAGATTTCATGTCCATACAATACGAATGCTAATTTTCTAATTAATTAATTCTATAGAAAATGTTGCCAAATTTTTATTTCTATAGAAAATGTTATCAAAATTGTATATCTATAGAAAATTTTGGCAATTTTTTTTTTCTAAAAAAAATGTTGTCAAAATTTTTGCTTAGAATAGAAGATGCATTTCTCTATGTTAATAGAAAGTTTTTTTCATTGTTCAAAAATCTATAAACCTTTCAAGGAAGTGGTCTGGTTTTTATATTTGAATGGTTCGACTTAAAACTCGGTATCTTAGCAAGAAAGAAAATTTCGTTGGACTAAGGTCAACTTAGCTTTAGTCAAAATTTTATTCCAAGAAAATTTTTTTCAGAATTTTATTTCTACAGAAAATTTTATCAGAATTTTATTTCTATAGAAAATTTTGTCAAAATTTTATTTCTTTAGAAAATGTTGTCAAAATCTTATTTCTTTAGAAAATTTTGTCATAATTTTATTCCTCTAGAAAATTTTCTCAATTTTTTTTCTTCTACAAAATTTTCTAAAAATTTCTTGAAAACTTTGTCAAAATTGTATTCCTCTAGATTTTTGTTTTTCAAAATGTTATTCCTCTAGAAATACTTCTCTATAGATTTTTTTTTTAAATTTTATTTTTTCTACTGAAAATTTTGCCACAGTTTTATTTCTATAGAACTTTTTTTAAAATTTTTATTTCTATAGAAGATTTAGCCAAAAAATTTTTTAAAGAAGATTTAGTAAAAAATTTTAAGATAACGGTTTTATTAAAATTTTATTTCTATAGAAAATTTTGACAAAATTTTTATTTCTATAGAAAATTTTGTCAAAATTTTACTTTTTATAGAAAATTTTGTCAAAATTTTACTTTTTATAGAAAATTTTGTCAAAATGTTATTCTATAGAAAATTTTGTCAAAATTTTATTTCTACAGAAAATGTTGTCAAAATTGTATTACTATAGAAAATTTTTTCAAAACTTTATTTCTATAGAAAATTTTATCAAAATTTTATTTCTATAGAAAATTTTGTCACAATTCTATTTGGACTGAAAATTATATCAAAATTTTAATTCTATAGATTTTCTTTTTTAATTTTTCTTTCCATAAAAAAATTGGCAAGATTTTATTCCTAACAAATTTTTGTCAAAATTTTATTTCTATAGAAAATTTTGTAAAATTTTATTTCTTTAGAAAATGTTGACAAAATTTTATTTCTATAGAAAATTAGGTTAAAATTTTATTTCATTATCGTTGTTTTTGATTTTAGCTTAAAACCATGCATTGACTAAACTACCAGTGTAGTTTAATCAACAGAGGAAAATAATGTTTGTCAAATTTATTTGGTCAAAGTCCTATAGACTGCAAGATGGTTGGATGAACGCACATTTCGGAATTACCACATTCCTCATCAGCATCCTCTACTTGCAGCAAAAATATCAACCAATTATCACAATAAATTCGGGCAGTTCACTAAACCCAAAGTGAACCACACTTGAACCTTCCGAAAAAACGTTTATTATAGTCGGCTTTTGCGAAATAAATTTTTTTACAAACATTTTTCTTTTGCTTTGTCAAAATTTTATTTTATTTTGTCGAAATTTTAATTCTATAGAAAATTTTGTCCAAATTTTATTTCTATAGAAAATTTAAAATTTTTTTTTTTTATTTTGTGAAACATTTTTTTCAATAGAAAATTTTGTCACAATTCTATTTCTATAGACAATTTTGTCAAAATGTCATTTCTATGGAAAATTTTGTCAAAATTTTAGTTCTTTAGAAAATTTTGTCAAAGTTTTATTTCTATGGAAAATTTTGTCAAAGTTTTATTTCTATAGAAACCAATTATCACAATAAATTCGGGCAGTTCACTAAACCCAAAGTGAACCACACTTGAACCTTCCTTATGATAGTCGGCTTTTGGCGAAATAAATCTTTGTACAAACATTTTTCTCTTATCCTTTGTCAAAATTTTATTTTATTTTGTCGAAATTTTAATTCTTTAGAAAATTTTGTCCAAATGTAATTTCTATAGAAATGTTTTTAAAAATTTTATTTTATTTTGTCAAACATTTTTTTCAATGGAAAATTTTGTCAAAATTCTATTTCTATAGAAAATTTTGTCAAAATGTCATTTCTATTGAAAATTTTGTCAAAATTTCATTTCTATGGAAAATTTTGTCAAAATTTTAGTTCTTTAGAAAATTTTGTCAAAGTTTTATTTCTATGGAAAATTTTGTCAAAATTTTATTTCTATAGAAACCAATTATCACAATAAATTCCGGCAGTTCACTAAACCCAAAGTGAACCACACTTGAACCTCCCGAACAAACGTATATGATAGTCGGCTTTTGGCGAAATAAATTTTTGTACAAACATTTTTCTTTTCCTTTGTCAAAATTTTATTTTATTTTATCGAAATTCTAATTCTTTAGAAAACTTTGTCCAAATTTTATTTCTATAGAACATTTTTTAAAAATGTTATTTTATTTTGTCAAACATTTTTTTCAATAGAAAATTTTGTCAAAATTCTATTGCTATAGAAAATTTTTTCAAAATTTCATTTCTATGGAAAATTTTGTCAAAATTTTATTTCTATGGAAAATTTTGTCAAAGTTTTATTTCTATGGAAAATTTTGTCAAAATTTTATTTCTATAGAAAATTTTGTTAAAATTTTATTTCTAAAGAAAATTTTGTTAAAATTTTATTTCTATAGAAAATTTTGTTAAAATTTTATTTCAATGGAAAATTTTGTCAAAATTTTAGTTCTTTAGAAAATTTTGTCAAAGTTTTCTTTCTATGGAAACCTATTATCACAATAAATTCGGGCAGTTCACTAAACCCAAAGTGAACCACACTTGAACCTTCCGAAAAAAACGTTAATGATAGTCGACTTTTGGCGAAATAAATCTTTGTACAAACATTTTTCTTTTCCTTTGTCAAAATTTTATTTTATTTTGTCGAAATTTTAATTCCTTAGAAAATTTTGTCCAAATTTTATTTCTATAGAAATTTTTTCAAAATTTTATTTTATTTTGTCAAACATTTTTTTCAATAGAAAATTTTGTCAAAATTCTATTTCGATAGAAAATTTTGTCAAAATTTCATTTCTATGGAAAATTTTGTCAAAATTTTAGTTCTTTAGAAAATTTTGTCAAAATTTTATTTCTATGGAACATTTTTGTCAAAGTTTTAATTCTATAGAAAATTTTGTTGAAATTTTATTTCTAAGAAACCAATTATCACAATAAATTCGGGCAGTTCACTAAACAACACTTGCACTTACCGAAAAAAGGTTTATTATAGTCGGCTTTTGGCGAAATAAATCTTTGTACAAACATTTTTCTTTTCCTTTGTCAAAATTTTATTTTATTTTGTCGAAATTTTAATTCTATAGAAAATGTTTGTCAAAATTCTGTTTTTATACTATTTTTTTTTCAAAATATTATTTTATTTTGTCAAACATTTTTTTCAATAAAAATTTTGTCAAAATTCTATTTCTATGGAAAATTTTGTCAAAATTTTAGTTCTTTAGAAAATGTGAAAATTTTATTTCTATAGAAAATTTTGTCAAAAATTTATTTCTAAAGAAAATTTTTTTAAAATTTTATTTACATAGAAACCAATTATCACAATAAATTCGGGCAGTTCACTAAACCCAAAGTGAACCACACTTGAACCTTCCGAATAAAAAAAAATTTAATTCTTTAGAAAATTTTGTCCAAATTTTATTTCTATAGAAAATTTTTATTTTATTTTGTCAAACATTTTTTTCAATAGAAAATTTTGTCAAAATTCTATTTCTATAGAAAATTTTGTCAAACTTTCATTTAAATGGAAAATTTTGTCAAAGTTTATTTCTATGGAAAATTTTGTCCAAATTTTATTTCTATCGAAATTTTTTCAAAATTTTATTTTTTTTTGTCAAACATTTTTTTCAATAGAAAATTTTGTCAGAATTCTATTTCTATAGAAAATTTTGTCAAACTTTCATTTCAATGGAAAATTTTGTCAAAGTTTTATTTCTATGGGAAATTTTGTCAAAATTTTATTTCTATAGAAAATTTTGTCAAAATTTCATTTCTGTGGAAAATTTTGTCAAAATTTTAGTTCTTTAGAAAATTTTGTCAATGTTTTATTTCTATGGAAAATTTTCTCAAAATTTTCTCAAAATTTTTTTCTTCTAGAAAATTTTCTAACAATTTCTGGAAAATTTTGTCAAAATTATTTTCCTCTAGATTTTTTTTCTTCAAAATCTTAGTCCTCTACAAAATCTTCTCTATAGAAATTGTTTTCAAATTTTATTTTTATAAAAAAAAAATCGTCAAAATTCTATTTCGTCAGAAAATTTTATAAAAATTTTAATACTATAGAAAATTTTGTAAAATTTTTGTGTCTATAGAAAATTTTATCAAAATTTTATTGTTATAGAAAATTTTATCAAGATTTTATTCCTAAAGAAAATTTTATCAAAATTTTATTTCTATAGAAAATTTTATCAAGAGTTTATTCTTAAAGAAAATGTTATCACACTTTTAATTCAATAGAAAATTTTGTCACAATTTTATTTCTTTAGCAAATGTTGTCAAAATTTTATTAAAATTAAAAATTTTCCAAAAATTGTATTCCTCTAGAAAATTTTCTTAAAATTGTATTCCTCTAGAAAATTTTCTTAAAATTGTATTCCTCTAGAAATTTTTCTCAAAATTTTATTTCTAAAGAAAATTTTCTTAAAATTTTATTTCTATAGAAAATTTGCTCATAATTTTATTTCTATAGAATTTTTATACCCACCACCATAGAATGGTGACGGGGGTATAATAAGTTTGTCATTCCGTTTGTAACGCATCGAAATATCGATTTCCGACTATATAAAGTATATATATTCTTGATCAGGGAGAAATTCTAAGACGATATAACGATGTCCGTCTGTCCGTCTGTCTGTCTGTCTGTCTGTCTGTCTGTCTGTCTGTCTGTCTGTCTGTCTGTCTGTCTGTCTGTCTGTTGTAATCACGCTACAGTCTTCAATAATGAAGCAATCGTGCTGAAATTTTGCACAAACTCGTCTTTTGTCTGCAGGCAGGTCAAGTTCGAAGATGGGCTGTATCGGTCCAGGTTTTGATATAGTCCCCATATAAACCGACCTCCCGATTTGGGGTCTTGGGCTTATAGAAACCGTAGTTTTTATCCAATTTGCCTGAAATTTGAAATCTGGAGGTATTTTGTGACCGTAAAGAGGTGTGCCAAAAATGGTGAGTATCGGTCCACGTTTTGGCATAGCCCCCATATAGACCGATCTCCCGATTTTACTTCTTGGGCTTATAGAAACCGCAGTTTTTATTCAATTTACTTGAAATTGGAAATCTAGAGGTATTGTAGGACCACAAATACGTGTGCCAAAAATTGTGAGTATCGGTCCATATTTTGGTATAGCCCCCATAAAGACCCATCTCCCGATTTTACTTCTTTGGCTTATAGAAATCGCAGTTGTTATTCAATTTACCGGAAATTGGAAATCTAGAGGTATTGTAGGACCACAAATACGTGTGCCAAAAATTGTGAGTATCGGTCCATGTTTTGGTATGTTCCCCATATAAAACGACCTCCCGATTTGGGGTCTTGGGCTTCTAGAAACCTTATTTTTTATCCAATTTGTCTGAAATTGGAAATCTAGAGGTATTTTAGGACCATAAAGAAGTGTGCCGAAAATGGTGAGGATCGGTCCATATTTTGGTATAGCCCCCATATAGACCGATTTCCCAATTTTACTTCTTGGGCTTCTAGAATCCGAAGTTTTTATCCTATTTGCCTGAAATTGGAAATCTAGAGGTATTTTCGGGTCATAAAGAGGTGTGCCGAAAACGGTGAGTATCGGTCCATATTTTAGTATAGCCCCGATAAGAACGATCTCCCGATTTAACTCCTTGGGTTTCTAGAAACCGTAGTTTTTATCTGATTTGCCTCAAATTGTAAATATTCTGGTATCGGATTAGGTTTTTATAGGTCCATTTGGTAATGCCTCCATATAGACCGACTTCACTTCTTGAGGGTGTAGAAGGCGCACTGATGATGAAAATTGCTTGAAACTCAATGTAAAATTTCCAGATTTTACTTCTACAGATTTAAGATTTCAAATCAAGACGTTATTTTATAATTTTCTTGCACACTTACAAGAGTGTTAATGATTCCTCTAAAACTCAAACAAAAATGGTTCTTATAAATCCAGAATCTGATATAGTCCTCACGGATGAAATCTTTAAATTTATCTTCGGGAAGTGTCCTCAAGTCCTCAAGCCCTCCTGAAATTTCAAAGGAAACCCTAATATTTGGTTCATGGTGGTGGGTATTTAAGATTCGGCCCGGCCGAACTTACTGCTGTATATACTTGTTTTTTTTTAATTCCATTTATATAGAAAATTGAAGTACGTCTTAGTTGGAGGAAAATGTTTTGAAAATTGTACCAAAACATTAAGAATTGTACCAATCTACCAAATAATAAAACATTTACACATTTTTGGTAGAATTCTACAAACTGTGGCAAACGTCAAATTTGGTACACTCTAATCTATTTCACCATCCTTCAAATGGGCACAATTTCATCGAAATCGGTTGGAACTTAGATATAGCTCCCATATACCCAAAGTTTCCAAAATTTGGCTATAGTAGCCTTATGTAGTAACCGATCGTACTTATATTGAGCACAAAGTGATTATTTATAGTATCAATCAAACCTGCAAAATATAATTCAAATCGGTTCAGATTTAGATATAGCTCCCATATATGTTATATGTATCGACCTATTTTCAAAATTTCGACCTAATAACCTTATTTTTGACCATAATGCCTTCATTTTGTGACCGATCTTTCTCAAATTTCGCACAATGTAATTTTCTCTAATGTCAAATAAACTTGTAAAATATCATCTGAATCGGTTCAGATTTATATATAGCTTTCACATATATGTATCCCGCGATTTTTTTCATTATACTCTTATTTATTAACCAATGCACATAGCACCAGATATAGCTCCCATATAAACCTATCTCGAGTAGCAAAAATTTACTGAAAATTTAATAAATGTGATGTGTATCCTAATTGTAATTTTATAGAGCCTACTTTTAAACCTAGATAGCTTTCTAGAAATTTTTTGACTTTTTTTTTGAGTGTAAGATTGAAATTTTAAACCTATATGACCAAATGATGCAGGTTCTGGTAAATAGATAATTAGAGTTTTATAAATTATATGCAATTGCAATGAATGCAGGTAAAAATACTTCTTCTTGTATTATTTTTAATAAAGCCTTTTAAAAGTCGATAAATTTGGAAATTCCATAAAAACCCATACCATAGCAATGAGGTTATCTACAGTAATTGCATATAATTTCTAAAACTCCGATTATCTATTCAACCTGCATCATTGGGTCTTTGCTAAAACGCATATATCACCGCATAGCCATTATTTAGATTCCCCTCTATTCACACTGAAGACAAAAGAAAATGTCAAGCAATCAGCAGCAATCGCCAAACAAGCTGCGCACCATAGAGCTCTCCACGACCAACCAACAGTTGTGGATGGTAAATTAATTTGCAAAATCACGCAAAGCTCAACGTACCAAAGCCATTAAATAAAACTATTTTAGAAGTTGTATTTTTTTGTTTGTTTATCTTTCTTACGGTTTCGTTGAAAAACGTGCAAAGATTTTGTCTCTTCTTAGATTTACAAAAATAAAAAAAAAAAATTAAAAACAAATATAAATTAAAACCATTACGAATGCCTATTGCTGCTACATCGTACATCGTCAAGATTGATTGCGTTTTTACCCTCACATGGAAAAAGTAAAATATGGCAAGCTCTGTGGGTTTTACTAGAGAAGTAGGATTTATTTAATTACAAAAAATCCCCCTTTATTTGTAGCCATAACATTGTTTGGTATATTAGGCCCCTCTTTTTTTCGTTGGTTTAACATTGACAGCGATCTTTAATATTTTGCCAAAACACGTGCTTGCATTAGAAACGTATTAGTAAACCTGTTCAAGAGTTGAATGAGCTAAAATTTTTTTACAAAAATAAATTGATAAGATTTTCCTCTGGCACTCCGTCCGTCGGTCCACCTACTTAATTTGTTTGGAATTTAGTATTGAGCAGTTTTTTTTTTTTATTTGACAAAAAACGCTTATAACTTGCATGTATACTTTGCATTACCTTGTTCCAATATAGATTGAAAACTCCCACAACCATATCTATTTCGTTGAAGTTCGTAAATGCAATATGGCATTAAGAGCATTTGTAATTATATCGCACACTACAAATGATATGTTTATTTTATTTATTAAAAAAAATTATTATAACTACAAATTATAATAAATGTACAAAAAAATATTTTTGAGCTTAGCATCATATACAATTGGCTGTCCGTCTATCGATTAACCTATTGGAAAAAATTATTTTGATATAGGCGTTATATAAATTTATCGCTGCCGATCGATTTCGAAATTTTTATATAATAATCGGTTTTATCTATTTCCTACTGGCTATAATAAAAAAAATATATTTTACTTACGTCTTCGTTTATTTTTATACCCTCCACCATAGGATGGGGGTCTATGAACTTTGTCATTCCGTTTGTAACACATCGAAATATTGCTCTAAGACCCCATAAAGTATATACATATATTCTGGGTCGTGGTGAAATTCTGAGTCGATCTAAGCATGTGCGTCCGTCCGTCTGTTGAAATCATGATGACTTCCGAACGAAACAACCCAGGAAAAAATTTTGGAAGTTCTTCTCAAGGCACAACTTTATGTTAAAAGAACTTCCAAAAATGCCCTCCCAAAGATATTCTTTATTTTAACGGCACAGGAAGTTCTTTTGAGTCAATTTTTTTAATAACTCTCTTTTTATACCCTCCACCATAGGATGAGGGTATATTAACTTTGTCATTCCGTTTGCAACACATCGAAATATTATTCTAAGACCCCATAAAGTATATACGTATATTCTGGGTCGTGGTGAAATTCTGAGTCGATCTCAGAATATCCGTCCGTCCATCCTTTGAAATCACGCTAACTTCCGAACGAGAAATCTATCGACTTCAAACTTGGCATAAGTAGTTGTTATTGAAGTAGGTCGGACGCTATTGCAAATGGGCTATATTGGACCACTTTTACATATAGCCCCCATATAAACCGACCCCCAGATTTGGCTTGTGGAGCCTCTTCGAGAAGCAAATTTCATCCCATCCGTCTGAAATTTTGTACATGGTGTTAGTATATGGTCTCTAACAACCATGCAAAAATTGGTCCACATCAGTCCATAATTATATATATCCCCCATATAAACCGATCCCCAGATTTGACCTCCTGAGCATCTTGGGGGAGCAAAATTCACCCGATCCGGTTAAAATTTGGTACGTGGTGTTAGTATATGGTCTCAAACAACCATGCAAAAAGTAGTCCACATCAGTCCATAATTATATAAAGCCCCCATATAAACCGATCCCCAGAATTGAACTCCGGTGCCTCTTGGAAGAGCAAAATTCATCCGGCTGAAATTTGGTACATTGCGCTAGTATATGGCCGCTAACAAACCCAAAAATAATCTACCAAAATTTTATTTCAATAGAAAATGTTATAAAAATTTTATATCTATAGAAAATATTCTCAAAATTTTACTTTTTATAGAAAATTTTGTCAAAACGTTATTTCTATAGAAAATTTTGTCAAAATTTTATTTCTACAGAAAATGTTGTCAAAATTGTATTACTATAGAATATTTTTTCAAAACTTTATTTCTATAGAAAATTTTCTCAAAATTTTATGTCTATAGAAAATTTTCTCAAAATTTTATTTCTTTGGAAGATTTTGTCAACATTTTATTTCTATATCAAATTTTGTCAACATTTTATTTCTATAGAAAATTGTGTCGAATTTTTTTTCTATAGAAAATTTTGTCAAAATTTTAGTTCCATAGAAAATATTGTCAAAATTTTATTTCTATAGAAAATTTTCTCAAAATATTATTTCTATAGAAAATTTTCTCAAAATTTTATATCTATAGAAAATTTTATCAAAGTTTTATTTCTATAGAAAATTTTTTCAAATTATTTTAGTTCTATAGAAAATTTTGTCAAGATGTTATTTCTATAGAAAATTTCTAAAAATTTTATTTCTATAGAAAATTTCTAAAAATTTTATTTCTATAGAAAATTTTCCCAAAATTTTATATCTAGAGAAAATTTTGTCAAAATTTTTTTTTTAGAAAATTTTGTCAACATTTTATTTCTATAGCAAATTTTGTCAACATTTTATTTCTATAGAAAATTTTGTCAAGATTTTAGTTCTATAGAAAATTTTCTCAAAATATTTCTATAAAAAATTTTCTCAACATTTTATTTCTATAGAAAATGTTGTCAAAATTTTATTTCTTTAGAAAATTTTGTCAACATTTTATTTCTATGGAAAATTTTCTCAAAATTTTATATGTGTAGAAAATTTTGTCAAAATTTTATTTCTACAGAAAATGTTGTCAAAATTGTATTACTATAGAAAATTTGTTCAAAGTTTTATTTCTATAGAAAATTTTCCAAAAAAATATTTCTATAGAAAATTTTATCAAAATTTTATGTCTATAGAAGATTTTCTCAAAATTTTATTTCATAAGGAAATTTTCTCAAAATTTTATATCTATAGAAAATTTTCTAAAAATTTTATTTTTATAGAAAATTTTGTCAAGATGTTATTTCTATAGAAAAATTTCTCAAAATTTTACTTTTATAGAAAATTTTCTCAAAATTTTATTTCTACAGTAAATTTTCTCAAAATTTTATTTCTACAGAAAATTTTCTCAAAATTTTATTTCTATAGAAAATTTTGTGAAGATCTTATTTCTATACAAAATATTCTCAAAATTTTATGTCTATAAAAAATTTTGTCAAAATTTTATTTTTTAGAAAATTTTGTCAACATTTTATTTCTATAGCAAATTTTGTGAACATTTTATTGCTATAGAAAATTTTCTAAAAATTTTATTTCCATAGAAAATTTTCTCAATATTTTATATCTATAGAAAATTTTCTCAAAATTTTATTTTTATAGAAAATTTTGTCAAAATGTTATTTCTATAGAAAATTTTGTCAAGATTTTATTTCTGTAGAAAATTTTCTCAAAATTTTATATCTATAGAAAATTTTCCCAAAATTTTATTTCTATAGAAAATTTTGTCGAGATTTTATTTCTATAGCAAATTTTCTCAAAATTTCATTTCTATAGAAAATTTTGTCTAGATTTTATTTCTATAGAAAATTTTGTCAAAATTTTATTTCTATAGAAAATTTTGTCAAAATTTAATTTCTATAGAAAATTTTCTCAAAATATTATTTCTATAGAAAATTTTCTCAAAATTTTATTTTTATAGAAAATTTTGTCAAAATGTTATTTCTATAGAAAATTTTGTCAAGATTTTATTTCTGTAGAAAATTTTCTCAAAATTTTATATCTATAGAAAATTTTCCCAAAATTTTATTTCTATAGAAAATTTTGTCGAGATTTTATTTCTATAGAAACTTTTCTCAAAATTTTATTTCTATAGAAAATTTTGTCAAGATTTTATTTCTATAGAAAATTTTGTCAAAATTTTATTTCTATAGAAAATTTTGTCAAAATTTTATTTCTATAGAAAATTTTCTCAAAATATTATTTCTATAGAAAATTTTCTCAAAATTTTATATCTATAGAAAATTTTCTATGAATTTATTAAAATTTTATGTCTATAGAAAATTTTGTCAAAATTTTATTTCTTTGGAAAATTTTGTCAACATTTTATTTTATTTTCCAAAAAAATATTTCTATAGAAAATTTTATCAAAATTTTATGTCTATAGAAAATTTTCTCAAAATTTTATTTCAAAAGGAAATTTTGTCAAGATGTTATTTCTATAGAAAAATTTCTCAAAATTTTACTTTTATAGAAAATTTTGTCAAGATGTTATTTCTATAGAAAAATTTCTCAAAATTTTACTTTTATAGAAAATTTTGTCAAAATGTTATTTCTATAGAAAATTTTCTCAAAATTTTATTTCTTTAGAAAATTTTCTCAAAAATTTTGTCAAAATTTTATTTCTATAGAAAATTTTCTCTAAATTGTATTTCTATAGAAAATTTTCTCAAAATTTTATATCTAAAGAAAATTTGGTCAAAATTTTATTTCTATAGAAAATTTTCTCAAAATTTTATATCTATAGAAAATGTTCTAAATATTTTATTTCTATAGAAAATTTTCTCAAAATTTTATATCTAAAGAAAATTTGGTCAAAATTTTATTTCTATAGAAAATTTTCTCAAAATTTTATGTCTATAGAAAATTTTCTAAAAATTTTATTTCTATAGAAAATTTTCTCAAAATTTTATATCTATAGAAATTTTTCTCAAAATTTAATTTCTATAGAAAATTTTGTCAAGATGTTATTTCTATAGAAAATTTTGTCAAAATTTTATTTCTATAGAAAATTTTGTCAAGATGTTATTTCTATAGAAGATTTTCTCAAAATTTTCTTTCTATAGAAAAATTTGTCAAGATGTTATTTCTATAGAAAATTTTGTCAAGATGTTACTTCTATAGAAAATTTTGTCAAGATTTAATTTCTATAGAAAATTTTCTAAAAATTTTATTTATATAGAAAATTTTCTCATAATTTTATTTTTATAGAAAATTTTGTCAAAATGTTATTTCTATAGAAAATTTTGTCAAAATTTTATATCTACAGAAAATATTGTCAAAATCCTATTACTATAGAAAATTTTGTCAAAATTTTATTTCTATAGAAAATTTTGTCAAGATTTTATTTCTGTAGAAAATTTTCTCAAAATTTTATTTCTATAGAAAATTTTGTCAAGATTTTATTTCTGTAGAAAATTTTCCCAAAATTTTATTTCTGTAGAAAATTTTGTCAAGCTGAATTATATACGTATTTAATCGGCTTTTTTGTTGTTTAATATATACCCCTAAATTGTAAGATAGACCATACATCTTACAATTTAGAAGACGGTGTTAAGAAGTTTTAAGACACCTTGCCATCGGCAAGTGTTACCGCAACCCAATTAATTCGATTGTGGATGACAGTCTTTAGTAGAAGTTTCTATGCATACCATTGTGAAGGGTACATAAGATTCGGCCTCGCCGAACTTACGGCCGTATGTACTTGTGTCTTCTCAGGTATTTTCAGTTTTATCAATACCACATCACGATTTTTTTTTCGATATCCCAAGACTTGCATCAGTTTCCCTTTTCTTTGTTTGTCGTCGCCGTCAAATGTATAGCCCTGATTAAATGACAAAATTCGATTAATGGAAAACAAATACATATAGTATGTAAATATAACAAAATACTCTTCGTGCATATTCAATATTGTTCACATAAATAATTTATACAAGATTTTTTCAATGTCAATTGTCATTGAAATTTATTTTCGCACGACAAAACAATTTAAATGATTGACATATGGGTAACAAGCATTCGAGCGATACATCGGAGACGTTCAGCCAAGCACATTTGTGATATAGAAAACAAATCGAGAGTAGTGATTTTTTTGTAACAAAATGACAAAAAACTGAAATAAAAAAAATTTGAACTAATCTTCTAAACTAAACTAGCAATGTATAAATTAAAAGAATTTATCTAAAAATTTGTTCCCTATTAAAAATTATGTTAAGCCTCTGTAGTCATGTGAGTGTTAATCGGGCGAAAGATATATATGCAATCTATATCTAAATCTGAAGCGATTTCAACCAATTTTGGTACAATTTACGATATTATCAATTGTGTACCTTGTGCAAAATTTAAAGTTCATCAGGGTAAGACTCAGTTTTCTCGGGTGAAAAGGATATGGGAGATATATTTAGGCCGATTTCATCCATAATCAATGGGCTTCCATTCTGACCCAAAACACATACTTGTGCCAAATTCGAAATCGAAAATAAAATTATGTAAATAATTGTTTTCAAACAATAGATTTTCTAAATTTTAAAATAAATATATTATTTTTTATATATCCAAAATAATTAAAATTTTAATTTTAATATTTTTTCTACTCATGTAAATTCCTTCATTAGACTGTCAAAAAATTGTCTTATTCATTTATAAAATAATTTTGTTTAAATTTAAATGAAATGATCCAATTAATAATAAATTGAAATATCAATCGACACAGGCAATTAAACAATTAATTGATCCAATTAAAAATTAATTGATACAATTATTTTTGATTGATTTTGTTTTAATTAGGAACTTATTTGAATCAATTAAATTTATTTCTTTAATTAAATTAAATTTTAAACGAAGAAATTTTATTGATATGTTTTCTATTCATGTAAATTCGTTCCTAAAGCTGTCAAACAATTGCTTCATTTATTTATAAAATAATATTATTTAATTTTAAATTAACCCCAATCTCATCATATTTCCCAAGTTAGCTAAATTATAATATCACAAAATAAATGCATTGAATTTTAAAAATTATATTTTCAAAATATTTCATATTTTTTCTGTTTATGTAAATTCCTTCCATAAACTCTTTATGATTGTTCTCATTTATTTATTTTTTTTTTTTGTTTTTTATTAAACCAAACCCCCTATTTAATTTTCCAAAATTTTCTAAATCATTATTTCATAAAATAAATTTGACTAATTTTAAATTAAACACAATCAATCACTTCGTTATAATTCAAAAATATTTAATTTTTAAATTTTCACCTATCTTTTAACAAAAGTTCGTTTTTGTGCATTTCCATTAAAGCAACCAATTTATGTTTGCATAAAAATAACGAGCAAAAAACTACAGGGTGATAATTAAATTTGCTTTTGGCCAATCCGAATCGGAAGACCAAAAATTTACATTCTTTCTCTCTCCCGCGCTTTTGCCAAATTTTCCACTTAATTACAGTTGACAAACGTTAAATTAATACGGCGAGACAAAATTTTAACACGTAATTCATATTGAAAATAATGACATTTTATTCAGTCGATGATCTCTTTGGGTGTACAGCAAATGTGAATGACATTTTTTTAGCCGGCTCTTTATTAGCATTACTTGCATCCAATATGCGATGATGTTGGCACATGGTGATGGTGAGAAGCAAATGAGTTTAAGTTCATCAATGGGGGGACTATTAATGCTAATGGCCTATGAATGAAAGAAGAATAGTAAAAAAATATATAAAAAAGGTCTTACATAGGGTCAGATTATGTTGACATAAGACCTTGGTACTTAAGATTGACATAGTCCATTGTTTTATTTAATTCAAATTTTTATTGAAAATAAAAAGCATCGCCAAATTTTTTTTTTTTTTGGATCCGGAAGTAGTGAAAAATTGCCGCACGGAGACCCACCATTTCGTTAGCAGTTGTACTGAGTATGCATCACTTCTTAAGGTGTGATGCGAATTAATTGCTTTGGATGTAAATGAGACAAATCTATGTATTTTATCAAATAAAAGTGTTTTTTTTTTATAATTTTTATTATAATGTTTTGATAATTCATACATTCTAAAAATGAATAAAAACTATTTCACTTTGTTTTCAAACTAAACAATCAGATCGTAGATATTCAAATTTTATGGTTATTCTATTTTGCATTTTAGCTACTGTGACAAATTTGTTGATATTTAAATAGTACTACGCTTCAAATGAGACAAAAAATGGTTGAACCATTTCACAGCTTATAGTTCGAAAACATTCCGTCTGACTCGATGAAGTTCAAATACACATCTGGTTGATGACAACTCAAATATCGCATTCCATACTTGATGCGTGTTTATTTTGTGTGTTCTCCGTCATTTTTTTTTCCTCCATGCTTTAGGCCCAATTCAATGTTGGCTGCAAGCTTTTGGCCATAGAATGCGAGAAGATAACGTAAAAAAGCCTAGCCACTAAAAAGAATAAAAAAAAAATCGCAAGCATAAGGGATTGCAGTCACGATTATCACAATAGGTTGACTTCTACCAAATCAAATGGTAGATTTCTTACTGTAGATTGGTGGAGTTTTTGTAGGTTTTACAAAACATTCCCCTCTCTCTAACCGGTACTTCCATTTTCTATTGAACTTTTCTATATTTCTATAATTTTCTATAGAAATAATTTTTTTTTCAAAATTTTTTGTAGAAATAAAATTTTTTTTATAAAAATAAAATTTTGACAAAATTTTCTATAGAAATAAAATTTTGACAAAATTTTCTATAAAAATAATCTTTTTTGAAAATTTTCTATATATATAAAATTTTGAGAAAATTTTCTATAGAAATAAAATTTTTAGAAAATTTTCTATAGATATAAAATTTTGACAAAATTTTCTATAGAAATAAAATTTTGACAAAATTTTCTATAGATATAAAATTTTGAGAAAATTTTCTATAGAAATAGAAATAAAATATTGACAAAATTTTCTATAGAAATAAAATTTTGACAAAATTTTCTTTAGAAATAAAATTTTGAAAAAAAAAATCTATAGAAATAAAATTTTGACAAAAATTTCTATAAAAATAAAATTTTGCCATAATTTTCTATAGAAATAAAATTTTGCAATAATTTTCTACAGAAATAAAATTTTGACAAAATTTTCTATAGGAATAAAATTTTGACAAAATTTTCTATAGAAATAAAATTTTGCCATAATTTTCTACAGAAATAAAATTTTGACAAAATTTTCTATAGAAATAAAATTTTGACAAAATTTTCTATAGAAATAAAATTTTGACAAAATTTTCTATAGAAATAGATGTTTGACAAAATTTTCTATAGAAATAAAACTTTGACAAAATTTTCTATAGAAATAAAATTTTGACAAAATTTTCTATAGAAATACAATTTTGACAAAATTTTCTATAGAAATAAAATTTTAAAAAAATTTTCTATAGAAATAAAATTTTAAAAAAATTTTCTATGGAAATAAAATTTTGACAAAATTTTCTATAGAAATAAAATTTTAACAAAATTGTCTACAGAAATAAAATTTTGAAAAAAATTTCTATAGAAATAAAATTTTGACAAAAATTTCTATAGAAATAAAATTTTGACACAATTTTCTTTAGAAATAAAATGTTGACAAAATTTACTATAGAAATAAAATTTTGACAAAATTTTCTATACAAATAAAATGTTGAGAAAATTTTCTATAGAAATAAAATTTTGACAAAATTTTCTATAGAAATAAAATTTTGCCATAATTTTCTACAGAAATAAAATTTCGATAAAATTTTCTATAGAAATAAAATTTTGACAAAATTTTCTATAGAAATAAAATTTTGACAAAATTCTCTATAGAAATAAAATTTTGACAAAATTTTCTATAGAAATAAAATTTTGACAAAATTTTCTATAGAAATAGATTTTTGACAAAATTTTTATAGAAATAAAACTTTGACAAAATTTTCTATAGAAATAAAATTTTGACAAAATTTTCTATAGAAATAAAGTTTTGACAAAATTTTCTATAGATATAAAATTTAAAAAAAAAAATTCTATAGAAATAAAATTTTGACAAAATTTTCTATAGAAATAAAATTTTGACAAAATTTTCTATAGAAATAAAATTTTAACAAAATTTTCTACAGAAATAAAATTTTGAAAAAAATTTCTATAGAAATAAAATTTTGACAAAATTTTCTATAGAAATAAAATTTTGAAAAAAAATTCTATAGAAATAAAATTTTGACACAATTTTCTTTAGAAATAAAATTTTGACAAAATTTTCTATAGAAATAAAATTTTGACAAAATTTACTATAGAAATAAAATTTTGACAAAATTTTCTATACAAATAAAATGTTGAGAAAATTTTCTATAGAAATAAAATTTTGACAAAATTTTCTATACAAATAAAATGTTGAGAAAATTTTCTATAGAAATAAAATTTTGACAAAATTTTCTATAGAAATAAAATTTTGCCATAATTTTCTACAGAAATAAAATTTTGATAAAATTTTCTATAGAAATAAAATTTTGACAAAATTTTCTATAGAAATAAAATTTTGACAAAATTTTCTATAGAAATAAAATTTTGACAAAATTTTCTATAGAAATAAAATTTTGACAAAATTTTCTATAGAAATAAAATTTTGACAAATTTTTTATAGAAAGAAAATTTTGACAAAATATTCTATAAAAATAAAATTTTGACAAAATTTTCTATTTCTATGGATTTATATATAGATTTTTTACTGTAGATTGGTGGATTTCTTGAAGGTTTTGTAGGTTTTACAAAACATTCCCCTCTCTCTAACCGGTACTTCCATTTTCTATTGAACTTTTCTATATTTCTATAATTTTCTATATAAATAAAATTTTGACAAAATTTTCTATATAAATAAAATTTTGACAAAATTTTCTATATAAATAAAATTTTGACAAAATTGTCTATATAAATAAAATTTTGACAAAAATAGAAATAAAATTTTGAAAAAAAATTCTAAAGAAATAAAATTTTGAAAAAAAAATTTTCTATAGAAATAAAATTTTGATACAATTTCATAGAAATAAAAGTTTGACACAATTTCTATAGAAATAAAATGTTAACAAAATTTTCTATAGAAATAAAATTTTGACAAAATTTTCTATAGATATAAAATTTTGACAAAATTTTCTATAGATATAAAATTTTGACAAAATTTTCTATCGAAATAAAATGTTGCAAAAATTTTCTATCGCAATAAAATGTTAACAAAATTTTTTTATGGAAATATAATATTGACATAGTTTTCGATAGAAATTGAATTTTGACAAAATTTTCTATAGAAATAAAATTTTTACAAAGTTTTCTGTAGAAATACAATTTTGAAAAAAATGTTTATAGAAATATAATTTTGACAAAATTTTTTATGAAAATATAATTTTGAGAAAATTTTTTATGAAAATATAATTTTGAGAAAATTTTCTACAGAAATAACATTTGTAAAATAATTTCGACAGAAATAAAATTTTGCAAAAATTTTCTACAGAAATAAAAAAAGAGATATGTGTGCAAATTTATTTAGGAAAAGCCGACTATCTTTTGTCGGAAGGTCCAGATAAAGTTCCCTTTGGGTTTAGTGAATAACCGGATTATGACGATAACACTAGTTTACAAAAAAAAGCATGTACATTTGATGAAAGGCAAATTTTCTTATGTATTTTGATCTGCTGAATTCGCAAATAATTAAATTTTTTGTTTTATGGAACATTTTTTGAGATATTCCGTTATTTTTAGTTTTTCGCTCTTGTTCAATTAAACAAATTATATCTCGAGCTAGAAATTTCCGATTATATCGTTGTTGGTACTTAAATGAAAGGTATTAAGATGACGAATAATCGTATATAATTGGATCTGTGATAAGTTAAGTGGTCAATGCATTTTTCTAAGCTGACATCAAAAACAACAATAATGATTGAAGAATAAATTAACAATAACAAATAAAATGAATGAAATAAAATTTTGACAAAATTTTCGATAGAAATAATAATTTGACAAAATTTTCTATAGAAATAAAATTACATAAAAATTTTCTATAGAAATTAAATTTTGCAAAAATTTTCTATAGAAATAAAAATCTTCTGTAGAAATATATTTTTTTAAATATTTTCTATAGAAATAAAATTTTTGAAAATTTTTCTATTGAAATAAAATTTTGCCAAAAATTTTCTATAGAAATAAAATTTTGCCAACAATTTTCTATAGAAATAAAATTTTGCAAAAATTTTCTATTGAAATAAAATTTTGCAAAAATTTTCTATAGAAAAAAAATTGATACAATTTTTGAATTTTTCTAAAGAACTACAATAGAAAAATTCGGTATTGCGTTCCCTTGACCTCCAAAATATGGGAACTCTATCTTCACATACCTGAGGACCCCTCCCATATTAAGTTATTGGAGTTTTCTTTTTGCTCATATATCTTAAAATCATCAGTATCCCACCGCCATCAAATTTCCCTCTGCATTGCCATCCCTATATTCCACATAAGCATCATGTGCCTTTTATACCAGGCGACAGTGTCAACAGCTCATCAAATATTCAAAAATTGTGTATGAAAAATACGCATTTTTTCGATTTGTCTCTCTACATACTGACTGACGCACAAATGCATGACTTTGTCATAAGGTCTATAGTTCATTTTCACGCATAGCTATGCATCAGATGGCTTAAGTTTCAAATGATCATCTACTCGTGAAAAATGTCACTCAATCAGTCAGTTGTTGTTTTTGAGTTGGTTGCAAGGTAGTCGATTGTTCTGAAAAATGCTACAATGGTCTACTATGCTCGACTAAATCAAAATGAAATAAAAATTCAAATAATAAAATTTTTTTGATGGATTTTTATTTGCGTGGCGTATTTGAATTGAAATGGAAATTTAAAATTGAAGAGAAGAATAATTAGCAGCTTGGCAGGGATTTTGAGAAAAAGTTAAATGAATGATATTGACGATATTTTGAATTAAATTTTGCAAAGTAAGGGGTGCATCCAAGCGTTATATATGTTTTTTTGGAAATAACGTAAAATTTTAGAATCAGTTTAAATTTGTTCGAATTGGCCACCTTTGGCAACATTTATGGCCTTCAATTGTCCGACAGAACCATCACACACTACACGAAAAAGCTCTGCGGTATATTTTCCTGCCAAACTACCGTCTTGAAATGATCAAAACTTTGGTATTTTTTTAGTGTCAACCTTACTCTCCAAAATGGCTCAAGTGGAAAAGTTCAACACCTCAGTCACCCCTCGCTCTTGCCATTTTACATACTATCACAAAAGCGTATTTATGTGCAATTTTCTATTTATTTACAAAATGTTAAAATGTAATTTTTAAATGTCATAAAGTTTAATAGATTTCATAACTTCAATAAACTTTTTTTTTTTTGTGTGCAAAGAAGTGAATATAATATCGAATGGTGGCAACACAAATGAGAGCACTTTTCCCCATCAACAAAAAAAATCCCATAAATATTTCATGCGATAAAATGCAATATGTACATGTTTCAATATCAATGGGCAATGTTAGTCAAAGGAATGCTAGAATTTATTTTCAAAATGAAATTGAAATGAAATGATTAGAAATAGTAATTACATTTGCAATTTATGGAATTCTTTATGTTATGAGGGCAATGCTTTTAAATGCTAGACCTTGACACATCCCTCCTCCACTCCTCCACAAAAAAAAAAAAACTTTCAAATGAACTGCTGGAATATTTGAAATTTTCAAATATATATATATACATATGTATATAAAAATCATATATCATTCATTTTCCATTATTTCTTTTACAAATATTTCACATTTTCATGTCATTTTTATGAGCGTATGAGCATATTTGTGTAACACTAAAAGGGTTCAAAAATAACAACGAGTTCGTTGAAAATAAATTTATGAGTGAAATTTTATTGCAAAAACATCAAATCAATTGGATTCATATCATTAAATTCAAAGACTCAAATACAAAAGGTCAGCAGTAAAAATATTTGTTATTTATATTTATTGTTATTTATATTTATTTTGAATTTGAGAGTAAGAATGCTACTTAACATTTTCCTCCCATCGTTGGTGTCAATAGGAAACACAAGAAAAAAACAAACAAAATATAATCCGAAATGTTGAGAATACTGCAATTTGGATTTCTACAGCGTCCACCATAGTTGAAATTATATATAGTGAGAGAACATTTGAATTCATGCGAAATGGATTCTATAGAAAATTTTGTGAAAATTTTATTTCTATAGAAAATATGGTAAAAATTTTATTTCTATAGAAAATGTTGTCAAAATTTTATTACTATAGAAAATTTTGACAAAATTTTTATTTCTACATAAAATTCCACATAAAATTTTCTCAAAATTTTATTTTTATAGAAAATTTTATCAAAATTTAATTATTATAGAAAATTTTGTCAAAAGTTTATTTTTATAGAAAATTTTGTCAAAATTGTATTTCTATGGAAAATTTTAACAAAATTTTTTTTCTACGGAATATTTTGCCAAAATTTTATTTCTATAGCAAATTTTGTCAAAATTGTATTTCTATAGAAAATCGTTGAAAAATTTTATTTCCATAGAATTTTTTTCAAAATTTTATTTCTATAGAAAATTTTGTCAATATTTTATTTCTATTAAAAATAGAAACTTTTGTCAAAATTTTATTTCTATAGAAAATTTTTTCAAAATTGTATTTCTATAGAAAATTTTGTCAAAATTTTATTTCTATGGAAAATTTTGTCAAAATTTTATTTCTATAGAAAATTTTGTCAAAATTTTATTTCTATAGAAATTGTTGAGAATACTACAATTTGGATTTCTACAGCGTCCACCATAATTGAAATTATATGTAGTGAGAGACCATTTGAATCCATGCGAAATGGATTCTATAGAAAATTTTCTAAAAATTTTATTTTTATAGAAAATTTTGTCAAGATGTTATTTCTATTGAAAATTTTGTCGAAATTTTATTTCTATAGAAAATTTTATCAAAATTTTATTTCTAGAGAAAATTTTGTCACAATTTTATTTCTATAGAAAATTTTGTCAAAATTTTATTTCTATAGAAAATTTTGCCAAAATTTTATTTCCATAGAAAATTTTGTCAAAATTTTATATTTATGGAAAATTTTGTCAAAATTTTATTTGTATAGAAAATTTTGCCAAAATTTTATTTCTATAGAAAATTTTGCCAAAATTTTATTTCTATAGACAATTTTTTCAAAATTGTATTTCTATAGAAAATTTTGTCAAAATGTTATTTCTATAGAAAATATTGTCAAAATTTTATTTCTATAGAAAATTTTGTCAAAATTTTATTTCTATAGAAAATTTTGCCAAAATTTTATTTCTATGGAAAATTTTGTCAAAATTTTATTTCTATAAAAAATGTTGAGAATACTACAATTTGGATTTCTACAGCGTCCACCATAATTGAAATTATATGTAGTGAGAGACCATTTGAATCCATGCGAAATGGATTCTTTAGAACATTTTGTGAAAATTTTATTTCTATAGAAAATTTTATCAAAATTTAATTATTATAGAAAATTTTGTCTAAAGTTTATTTTTATAGAAAATTTTGTCTAAAGTTTATTTTTATAGAAAATTTCGTCAAAATTGTATTTCTATGCAAAATTTTGTCAAAATTTTTTTTCTACTGAATATTTTGCCAAAATTTTATTTCTATAGAAAATTTTGTCAAAATTATATTTCTATAGAAAATCGTTGAAAAATTTTATTTCCATAGAATTTTTTTCAAAATTTTATTTCTATAGAAAATTTTGTCAATATTTTATTTCTATAGAAATTTTTGTGAAAATTTTATTTCTATAGAAAATTTTGTGAAAATTTTATTTCTATAGAAAATTTTGTCAACATTTTATTTCTGTAGAATTTTTTTTCAAAATTTTATTTCTATAAAAAATTGTGTCAACATTTTATATCTATGGAAAATTTTGTCAAAATTTTATTTCTATAGAAAATTTTTTCAAAATTATTTCTATAGAAAATTTTGCCAAAATTTTATTTCTATAGACAATTTTTTCAAAATTGTATTTCTATAGAAAATTTTGTCAAAATGTTATTTCTATAGAAAATATTGTCAAAATTTTATTTCTATAGAAAATTTTGTCAAAATTTTATTTCTATAGAAATTGTGTCAAAATTTTATTTCTATAGAAATTGTATCAAAATTTTATTTCTATAGAAATTTTTGTGAAAATTTTATTTCTATAGAAAATTTTGTGAAAATTTTATTTCTATAGAAAATTTTGTGAAAATTTTATTTCTATAGAAAATTTTGTCAAAATTTTATTTCTATATAAAATTTTGACAACATTTTCTATAGAAATCAAATCTTGACAAAATTCTGTATAGAAATAAAAATTTGACAAAAGTTTCTATAGAAATAACATTTTGGTAGGTGATGTTTGGCTCGAGTGGCAAACATGATTACGAACCGATTCGGCCAATTTTTGTGTTATTGGGGATCGGCTATATATAACTATACACCGATATGTACTAATTTTGGCATAGTTGTTAGCGGCCATATACTAGCGCAATGTACAACATTTCAACCGAATCCTCCAAGAGGTTCCGGAAGTCACATTTGGGAATCGATTTATATGGGGGCTATATATAATTATGGATCAATATGGACCAATTTTTGCATGGTTATTAGAGGTCATATACTAACACGACGCATTAAATTTCAACCGGATCGGATGAATTTTGCTCTTCCAAGAGGCTCTGGAGTTAAAATCCGGGGATCAGTTTATATGGAGGCTATATATAATTATAGACAGATATGGAACAATTTTTGCATGGTTGTTTGAGACCATATACTAACTCCACACACCAAATTTCAACCGGATAGGGTAAATTTTGTTCCTCCAAGATGCTCCGGAGTTTAAATCTTGGGATCGGTTTAAATGGCGGTTATATATAATTATGGACCGATATGGACCAATTTTTGCATGGTTATTAGATGCCATATACTAACACGACGTATCAAATTTCAACCGGATCGGATGAATTTTGCTCTTCCAATAGGCTCAGGAGACAAATCCGGGAATCGGTTTATATGGAGGCTATATATAATTATGGGCCGATATGGACCAATTTTAGCATGTTTGTTAGAGACCATATACTAACACCATGAACCAAATTTTAACCGGATCGGATGAATTTTGCTCTTCCAAGAGGCTCCGTAATCCAAATCTGGTAATCGGTTTATATGGGGGCTATAAATAATTATGGATCAATTTTTGCATGTTTGTTAGAGACCATATACTAACACCACATACCAAATTTCAACCGCATCGAATGGAATTTACTTCTCTAAGAAGCTTCGCAAGCCAAATCTGGGAGTTGGTTTATATGGGGGCTATACGTAAAAGTGGTCCAATATTTGCATTATCCACGACCCAGAATATATATATTTTATGGGGTCTTAGAACAATATTTCGGTGTGTTACAAACGGAAAGCAAAATGTTAATATATGATATTCCAGCCAAATATAAAGCAATCACCCAATCACGCTTGAATTTTATTTCGAATTACTTAAATTTCTGAAGGTAATAGATCAAAATGCATTTGTAAGTTTATAAACAATAAAATTGACTGTAACTGGTATAAACTTTAGAAAGTGCTTGTCAAATATTAGATTCATCCTGTAGTTCTCTTACATGATAAGTTTAAATTAAAAACAGATTTATTACGATTTTTTTCTTCTTTCCTCCAATTAAGGAGAATACTGAAATCTTAAAACTTTGATAAAATTTTCACTTACTGACCACTCTGTAATGACCATCCATTTTTTTTTGGCATATTTCAGCTGACTGCATGTCTAGCAAACAGACATAGCCCATACGTCTGGGCATCTCTCTGTATTTGCGCGAATTTTTGTGTGTGTCTGTGTGTTTTTTTAAATGTCTAAAAATTATGTTGAAATATGTATTAGCATTTCATTTTCACATTTTAGCTTGACCACACAATATTCTCATATATACATGGGGATGCTATTGATTCATTGATGTTAAAATCATTTTCAATAAGGTTACATGTAATGGACGGATGGACGGACGGACGGACGGACGGACGGACGGACGGACGGATGGTCGACCAAAATGGTTTTAGAGGTGCTGGCGGACACGTATGTTGTCGCGCTATTATTGGTTTTTGACAATACCGATTGCATAGCATAGACATTTTTGTTTATTTTGACCAACAATATCTTCTTCGTTTAGTCTGGCTATTAGAGACACTGAGAATGAATGTAAGTTCCGTAGAGTATGTAGAGACAAATATGCTGTTTTGAGGATTTTGTAAATTGAAATGTGTGTTTGATGTTATGCCAAATGACATTTTGGTTGAAAATGCTGTAGATTGGCTTGTACGAACCTACATAAATGGTAGATGAAGGTTAGATCATAAGATGACACGAAATTTTATGTTGTTGTTAAAGGGTCCAACTTAAACCCATCTACATAGTCAGAAAAAAAATTTACTGGGCAACATATTGCCCTCTGGCAATCACGTTTTGTGGCTTCAAGTTATTGACGATGTGTTCTCTAGCTAAGTTTTTGTTTTTTCTAAAAGCCCAAAAATAAAGCTCTCCCTTGGCCCATTTTCATTTCACGAATTCGTACCACCTGATTGTACGACCTGTCTGTCACTGGCAGTGTCCAATGTTTGAATTCTATTTGTTTTACATGGAAGAACATATATGTGCCTTGACTTCATGTGTTTTTCATCTTTACCGCACTCTTGCAATTGTCTATCAGCCCCAATTTTTTTTTTTTTTTTTGATGAACCACAAAAAAACAAGTATGGAAGACAATTTCCCGACAAAAACACACTCAGATATTCATTCTCCTAAATTTTGAACAAAAAAAAAAAACAAGCAAGACAAAATAACGAAATCGAGAAAGTGCAAACAAAGTATATGATGCAAACACTAAAACGTTTTAGCCAAAAATCGACTTGGAAGAAAACTCAAAAAAGAAAAAAAAATGCTTTAAAAACTACATCACACCTTTTGAAATTGGGAACATTTTTTCCCAAAAAAAACCTTTTAGTTTGAATCTAAAAGAAAAAACATTGACAATTGGTTTTCTGATATTTCGTGCTGATGCCTACAATTTTCTTTGGGATGTATCCAAAACCAAAACAAACAAATTGTTTATTTTACTCGAAAAATTAAGAACATGTCACAATAGAGACAATTGAGGGAAAATTTGATTTGGATTTGAAAGTACATCAAATCAGAAGAACCAAAAAAAATGTAAAAAATTCATATAATAGAAATGTTAAGCATATGGACGTCTTAAGTGGAAATTTAAAATTTTGTTATTGAAAAACCCAAAAAAAAAAACACATTTCATAACGATAACAACTTAATTTACAAAATTTCTAATACTCATAAAAAATCATTCATAAGAAATTTTGTACAACATATATTTTTTATTAATTTCATAGCCTATGGCAAAATTTCTTTTATATTAAAAACTGCAATTAACTGGATCTTTCAAGAAATTGTCTATAAAAATTACTAAATTCCCACTACAATTAAAAATTATAAATTCTATAATAATTGCAAAGTTAAAACAAAAAACGAAATCTACAAAATAAGCATAAAATGTCCATGAAAACTCCCCAGCGGAAACATCGTAGCAATGACAATGTCAATTTTGCTTTCGGAAGTGAAGCAAAATCGGTATAAAAGCAATAAATTTTACATGGACTTGCCATAGGGCAGAAGTCATGTTTCTAAACATCCATTGATTGCATCTAAACATCCATTGATTGCAGTAGTTCTACAGGTGTAATGCCATTTCAATATATTGGTTTTCATTAAAACAAAAAAACAATTGGAGAACAATTACAAAAATAAATTTTTTCTTAACTTCTTCGACTTTTATTTCGACGTAAAGATTTTTTTGCAATAATCCTAGCCAATATTTTATCGCAAATACTATTTCTATCCAGAAATGGATTGATACACTTTTCAAATATTTCTCTTTTTTTTGAAAATTTATTCTCGCTGTGTACTATGCACAGTACAATCAGTAATCAGAAACTTTGAATTTATCACCTCAAAATAAATTATTGTGAAGTGAAAATTAAGTCCATTTCTAAACGAGAAATTTTGGACGTACTTTGAAATAATGACTTGAACTTCCAACGAACCAAACAATTATACCGATATCATTTTTAATAAAAAATATTTCCTCGTCGAATTAAAAGCGCTATCTTTATATACTCTAAACCACATTGGTCAGGTCTGGGTATAATAACTTTGATTTGCCAAAACATTTGCCTACCAGGAATATTGACCTAAAACCCCATCAAATATATAACGATAAACTCAGAATTAACTCCTAAGCATGGTTGCCATTCAATCCAAAAAAAAAAATCTCCCAAAATTTAAAGAAAATTTAACCAACAAATTACTGAATAAACAATCTTATTTTGTACTTTTCTAATTCTATAAAAAGTTTTCACAAAACTTAATTTCTATAGAAAATTTTGTTAAAATTTTATTTAAACAGAAAAGTTTGTCAATTTTTTTTTTCAATGGAAAATTTTGTCAACATTTTATTTCTATAGAAAATTTTGTCAACATTTTTTTTCTATACAAAATTTTGTTAACATTTTATTTCTAGAAAAAATATTGCCAAAATTTTATTCCTAGAGAAAATTTTATTCCCACCGAAATGTTTTTCAAAATTTTATTCCTAGAGAAAAAGTCGTCAAATATTATTCCTATAGAAAATTTAGTCGAAATTTTATTCTTATAGTAAATTTTGTCAAAATGTTACTCCTAGAAAAAATATTTTCAAAATTTTATTCCTATAGAAAATTTTGTCAAAATTTTATTGCTATAGAAAATTCTATAAAAAATTTATTTTCTATAGAAAATTTTGTGAAAATTGTATTCCTATAGAAAATTTTGTCAAAATTTTACTCCTATAGAAAATTTTATCAAAATTTTATTTCTATAGAAAAGTTTGTCATTTTTTTCCTATAGACAATTTTGTCAACATTTTATTTCTATAAAAAATTTTATCCATTTTTTTTATAGAAAATTTTTCAATATTTTATTTCTATAGAAAATTTTTCAAAATTTTTTCAAAATTTTGTCAAAAATTTTTCTGTAGAAAATGTTGTTAAAATTTTATTCCTATAAAAATTTAGTCAAAATTTTATACCTAAAGAAAATTTTGTCCAAATTTTATTCCTATAGAAAATTTTGTCAAAATTTTATGTCTTTTTTAAATTTTATCAAAATTTTATTTCTTTAGAAAATTTTGTCAAAATTATACTTCTATAGAAACTTTTGTTAAAATTTTATTCTTATAGAAAATTTTGTCCAAATGTTATTTCTATTGAAAATTTTCTCAATATTTTATTTCTATAGAAAATTTTATTCCTATAGAAAATTTTCTTCCTATCGAAAATTTTGTCCAAATTTTGTTCCTATAGAAAAATTTTATGTCTTTTTTAAATTTTATCAAAATTTTATTTCTATAGAAAATTTCGTCAAAATGTTACCTCTATAGAAAATTTTGTTAAAATTTTATTCTTATAGAAAATTTTGTCCAAATGTTATTTCTATTGAAAATTTTCTCAATATTTTATTTCTATAGAAAATTTTATTCCTTTAGAAAATTTTATTCCTATCGAAAATTTTGTCCAAATTTTACGTCTTTTTAAAATTTTGTCAAAATTTTATTTCTATAGAAAATTTCGTCAAAATTTTATTTCTATAGCAAAATTTTGTCAAAATTTTATTCTTATAGAAAATTTTGTCCAAATTTAATTTCTATTGAAAATTTGCGTAATATTTTATTTCAAAAAAAAAATATTGCCAAAATTTTATTCTAGAGAAATTTTTATTCCCATAGAAATTTTTTCAAAAATTTATTCTTTTAGATTTTTTTTTAAATTTATTCATATAGAAAATTTTCTCAAAACTTTATTCCTACGGAATATATAGTCAAAATTTTATTCTTATAGATAATTTTGTCCAAATTTTATTTCTATTGAAAATTTTCTCAATATTTTATTTCTATAGAAATTTTCTCAAAATTTTATTCCTACAAAACCTTTTATGAATATTTTATTTCTATAGACAATTTTATCAAAATTCTATTCAAAATTTTATCCACATTTTATTTCTATAGAAAATTTTGTCCAGGTTTTATTTCTATATAAAATTTTCTTAAAATTTTATTTCAAATGAAATTTTCTCAATACTTTGTTTCTATAAAAATTTTTCTCAAAATTTTATTCTAAGAGAAAATTTTGTGAAAATTTTATTCCTAGAGAACATTTTGGGAAAATTTTATTCTATAGACAATTTTGTCAAAATGTTATTTCGTTAGGAGCCACCGTGGTGCAATGGTTAGCATGCCCGCCTTGCATACACAAGGTCGTGGTTCGATTCCTGCTACGACCGAACACCAAAAAGTTTTTCAGCGGTGGATTATCCCACCTCAGTAATGCTGGTGACATTTCTGAGGGTTCAAAGCTTCTCTAAGTGGTTTCACTGGAATGTGGAACGCCGTTCGGACTCGGCTATAAAAAGGAGGTCCCTTGTCATTGAGCTTAACATGGAATCGGGCAGCACTCAGTGATAAGAGAGAAGTTCACCACTGTGGTATCACAATGGACTGAATAGTCTAAGTGAGCCTGATACATCGGGCTGCCACATAACCTAACCTAACCTATTTCGTTAGAATTTTTTTATTCCTAGAGAAAATTTTTCCAAAATGTTATTGATATAGAAAACTTCACTCATAGAGAACATTTTGTGAAAATTTTATTTCGTTAGAAAATTGCGTCAAAAATTTATTTCGTTAGAATATTTGGTCAATTTTTTTTTAGAAAATTTTGTCAAAATTTTATATCCGTAGAAATTGTTGTCAATATTTTATTTCTATAGAAAATTTTGTCAAAATTTTATTTCTATAGAAAATTTTGTCAAAATTGTGTTTCTATAGAAAATTTTGTCAAAAATTTATTTCTATAGAAAAATGTGTCAACATTTTATTTCTATAGAAAATTTTGACAAAATTTTATTTCCAATGAAAAATTTATGAAAAAGCTATTCCTAAAGAACATTTTGTGAGAATTTTATTCCTAATAAAATTTTGTCAAAAATTTTATTTCTATAGAATATGTTGTAAAAATTTTATCCTATACAAAATTTTGTGAAAATATTATTTCGATAGAAAATTGTGTCAAAATTTTATTACCATAGAAAATTTTGTCAACATTTTATTTCAATAGAAAATTTTATTCCTAGAGAACATTTTGTGCAAATTTTAATCCTAATCCTAATCCTAAAGAAATAACATTTTTGTCAAAATGTTATTTCTTTGGAAAATTTGGCCAAAAATTTGTTTCTTTAAAAAATTTTGTTATTTGACCGATAGAAAATTTTGTCAAAATTTAATTTTATTTAATTTTGTCAAAATTTTGTTGAAGCTGGAAATAGTCCCAGCGAAACTTTGGATGAAAATAATGGAATAATTCAATATTTGTTTTATTCGCATTCAGAGATAACCTTGAAAGCCCAGAGAAAATATATTAATAATTGAAATAAGGTCGATAAACTAAATAATCTTGTAAATTTGATTTCATTAGAAATGTTGTCAAAATTTTATTTCTTTAGAAAATTTTGTCAAAATTTTATTTCTTTAGAAAATTTTGTCAAAATTTTATTTCTATAGAAAATTTTGTCAAAATTGTGTTTCTATAGAAAATTTTGTCAAAAATTTATTTCTATAGAAAAATGTGTCAACATTTTATTTCTATAGAAAATTTTGTCAAAATTTTATTTCCAATGAAAAATTTATGAAAAAGCTATTCCTAAAGAACATTTTGTGAGAATTTTATTCCTAATAAAATTTTGTCAAAAATTTTATTTCTATAGAATATGTTGTAAAAATTTTATCCTATACAAAATTTTGTGAAAATATTATTTCGATAGAAAATTGTGTCAAAATTTTATTACCATAGAAAATTTTGTCAACATTTTATTTCAATAGAAAATTTTATTCCTAGAGAACATTTTGTGCAAATTTTAATCCTAATCCTAAAGAAATAACATTTTTGTCAAAATGTTAAAATTTAATTTTTTTTAATTTTGTCAAAATTTTGTTGAAGCTGGAAATAGTCCCAGCGAAACTTTGGATGAAAATAATGGAATAATTCAATATTTGTTTTATTCGCATTCAGAGATAACCTTGAAAGCCCAGAGAAAATATATTAATAATTGAAATAAGGTCGATAAACTAAATAATCTTGTAAATTTGATTTCATTAGAAATGTTGTCAAAATTTTATTTCTTTAGAAAATTTTGTCAAAATTTTATTTCTTTAGAAAATTTTGTCAAAATTTTATTTCTTTAGAAAATTTTGTCAAAATTTCAAAATTTTCTCAAACTTTTATATCTATAATTTTCTTTTTTTAATTTTAGTTCTTTAGAAAATTTTGTCAAAATTTTATGTTTTAAAAAAATTTGTCAAAATTTTTGACATGTTTTATTTCTTTGTTAAAATTTAATTTCTTCAAAAAATTTTCTCAAAATTTTGTTTTTTAGAAAATTTTGTCAAAATTTTATTTCTTTAGAATTTTTTTTCAAAATCTTATTCCTAGAGAAAATGTTGTGAAAATTTTGTTCCAAGAGAAAATGTTGTCAAAATTTTATTCCAAGAGAAAATGTTATCAAAATTTTGTTCATAGAGAAAAACTGAACAATTTTATTGCTATGAAAAATTTTGTCAAAATTTTATTTCTATTAAAAATTTTGTCCATATTTTATTTCTATAAAAAATATTCTTAAAATTTTATTTCTATTGAAAAATTTCTCAAAATTTCTCAAAGTTTGCCAAATTTTATGTTTTAAAAAAATTTTGTCATAATTTTTGACAAGTTTTATTTCTTTGTTAAAATTTTATTTCTTTAAAAAATGTCCTCAAAATTTTATTCCTTTAAAAAATGTCCTCAAAATTTTATTTCTTTAGAAGATTTTGTCAAAATTTTATTTCTTTAGAAAATTTGTTCAAAATTGTATTTCTTTAGAAAATTTTGTCAAAATGTTATTTCTTTAGAAATTTTTTTCAAAATCTTATTCATAGAGAAAATGTTGGGAAAATTTTATTCCAAGAGAAAATGTTGTCAAAATGTTATTCCAAGAGAAAATTTTGTCAAAATTTTATTCCAAGAAAAAATTTTGTCAAAAATTTATTCCAAGAGAAATAAAAAATTTATTCCAAGAGAAAATGTAGTCAAAATTTTATTTATAGAGAAAACCTGTACAATTTTATAGCTATGAAAAATTTTGTCAAAATTGTTATTTGTATTGAAAATTTTGTCAAAACTGTTACTTGTATTGAAAATTTTGTCAAAATTTTTATTCCTATAATTTTGTCCATATTTTATTTCTATAGAAAATTTTCTTAAAATTTTATTTCTATTAAAAATTTTCTCAAAATTTTATTCCTAGAGAAAATTTTTACAAAATGTTATTGCTATAGAAAATTTTGTCAAAATTTAATTCCTTGAGAAAATTTTTCTTTAGAAAATTTTATTATTTTACTTCGATAGAAAATGTTGTCAAAATTTTATTTCTATAGAAAAGTTATGAAGTACCTCTTAGGTGGATAGAAATATTTTGCAAAATCTACCAAAGCATCAAGAATTCTATCAATCTATCAAACAATTAAAAATCTCCCATTTTTGGTAGAATTCTACTAACTGTGTCATTTTTTTTTTTTACTAAATCAAAAAAATCAAGTAATCCAATTAATTGTTTAATTAAAATTGCTTCCATAACAAATATTGTAGTATCGATAACCGAATTGGAAATCAGAAATATACTTAATAAAAAATTTTTTTTTTTTCACATTTAATAACTTTTTTAATCGATTCAATTACAAATTGCATTGAGTTTTTTAAATTTTGTGATTTATTTGAGTGGACCGGATACTTAAAAGACAGCCTATAACAAGCCCATACAAAATTATTGCTTCTGATCCGATTTTGCACAAAAAGAACATCTTCATTTCTTTTTAGTCGATGCTTGGTTTGCCGGGATGTCCTTTAAGGTGGTTATTTCAAATAACCCAAATTTTCGCATACGAATTGGCTTAATTTTCAGCCTATTATTCTTATTCTATACGTTTAAAATTGCAAACAAAAATTCGAGCATTGTTAGATCGAGTAAAAGTTTCATGACGATCTTCTACTGGCATATATGAAAAACGCTAATTTGCCTGATAAAAGCACCCCCTTAAAGATTGAACTTAATTTTGTTTTTAACATAACCATGTGAAATTTCGTATCTCTAAAAGATCTCACAACATACTGCTACAATGAATTAGGTCTAACAAAAAAATAAAATAACCTTGAATTAACTTTATAAAGTGTTAGAAAATTAAATATTTTTTTTTCTTAATACTTAGTTTAGTAATAAAAGTTGGTTGGAAACTCCATTCAGAATATTGGAATTTTTATTCAATTTCATAAATGAGAGGAATATGATATTTTTGTGAATTTTAACAATTTCTAATATATGTGGGAGATATACAAAAAAAATTTCCTTCATATTTGTGAAGACCAATGCCACAGCAAATTCCATAAAGGTCCAATTAAAAATTCATATCTACAGTTTCAGAACAAAAAATTTATATAAAAACGGAAGGACATTCATATCGGTCCAGGAAAATATTATTTAGGATCAATATTTCTTTTAATCATAAACGATTGTTATATCGTATTTTCATTCCTTTTCTATAATTATATTTAAAGTTAAATTTTATATAATCAAAATGTGTCAAACATCCCATTTGAAGAAACCATTCGTGGCATTGTATCAATTTCATGTCTATCAATAAATTTCTGGGCAGCAACAAAAAAAAAAAGACTATTTCACTTTGATTTCAAGCATCAGTGGCGGTTATGTGGTAAACGCAAATGACAGATGGACAGGCAAAGGGCTATCACATTCAGGCCAAGAAATTTTAATGAGTTTTTTGTTTTTGTTTAGTTTTTTTTTCACTATATTTTATTAAAGTATACTATTATCGATACATCCATATGTCTGCATATGGATGTTAAAATAAAACCATTTGGATTGACATATGTCCATTTAAAAACCAACAAACAAAAAATTTGAAATACGATCTGTGATGTGGAATTCAAAGGAATAGGAAACAAAAACACCATCACAAACATAAATAAACAATGCCAACAAATTTGTAATGTTACTAATTAAAATAAAAAATATATAAATAAATAGTTTTTTTTATGTAATTTATTGTGTAAACACACACATTTAGAATTATAAAAAAAAAAAACAAATCTATAATAAAAACTTTTATTGTATATACAACTTAATTGCTTTAGATTCTAATGCAAAGTAAACTTTACTTTTTGGATATTTGAGATTTCGCTTTTAGTATAGGACACAAATTTGATATTTATTAATTAAACCTGGCATCAAAACATTGCGAATCCTATCCAAACTGGCAGAAAATGTCAATATTGAAATGTGATAATTTTTTCATTGATGCCATTGAAAATCATATTTCAAACCAAAATTCTAAACCAAGCATCATCGACATAATTATTATTTTTTTTTATTTTTTTTGTAATTATGAAAATTGACCCTAATCTAATAAGTAAAATACATCAACAAAAGGGTGTCCACAAGAATGAGAAAATCTATAATAAAAAATTATTTACGTGGGACCAAAAATTTTGGTCTTCGTTTATGGATTTTAATATTGCTTTCCAGCCAATAACACGGTGTCTTTAAGTAAATAAATTTTTAAAAAACATTTTACTTTTAAAATTAAGCCCTATATAATAAAAATTTTGATCTCGTTTATTAAATCTCCTCTCTTGGTTTGCGATATATTGATGAGTTTATTCACATACAAATATATGTCATTTCAAAACTCCAAATTATAACAGACACTTCAGAGAAAAAAATGTTTTATACAATTCAGAAAAACTTTGCACCAAAGATACAAAATCCCCCCCAAAAAAATCTTTGCCTACACTGGAAGTTAGCTTAGTTAATTTAAAAATTATTTCTTTAAATCAAAAATGTTTTTCTTCACTGTTAGTAAAATGTGTCTTACTTCAATTTAACAGAGGGGCGCAAGTCCCGTGTTCTAAATTACAAAAAAAAAATTAAAACAAAGGCTCCTTTTAATTAAAATTTCTTTAAAGAAATTTGTCTTTGATATTGTAAAAATTACTTCAATAATTTGTCAATGTAGATAGGTTAAAGTGGCAAGCCAATATATTTCAGGTTCATTTAGACTATTCAGTCCATGGTGTAGTCCCAAATTCAATCCATTGTGTTGTAGTCCCAATTTAAGCCTTTTTTTATTTTTCATCCAAAAATTCAATTCAATTCAGATAATTTAAAGATTCCCAACATGTTAGAACATATTATTAATTTAGAAATATTGCACTGAAAAAACAGCATACTCGGTTCCAAAGATTTTGTCTTTACTTTAAAAAATTTGGTATTGATTCCGAGCCAAAGAAGCGGAGAATACAAGTAAGGATACTTTTAAGACACAATTCTCTTTTAAATTTAGGTTTTGTGTACTTGCTTCTAGGAAGCAAATTTTAATTTTTCGCTTTAGCTTTTTTCCGTCATATGCTATCAAAGTCCTTTAAAAACGAGTTAAAGGCAACTTTATTTTCCAAATTAGGACTAGACTCCCAGTAGAAATTATGCTATGTTTGAAGTAAAAAACTTCTTTAAAATAAAGTTTTGAAAAACATGTCCTATATTTGAACGATTTTTTGCCTTGTAGTCAAGATGAATTATTAAAGTCAAGTTGACCTTAGCCATTTTTCTTTCATGTTAAGATACCCATTTTTAAGTCAAATCACTTAATTATAAGGACAATACGACTTCATTGAAAAGTTTATCGACTTTTGGACAAGGAAAATAACTTTATTTTAGAGAAATGCGTCTTCTATGCTAAGCAAAATTTGTATTCGTATTTTAAAGATGTGAAATCTTTGACCTCACGACAATATTTTTTTCAGTGTGTGTAGGAGAGTGATAACGAAAGAAATCAACACAACGTAGTGAGAGAATCCAATGAGACCAAATCTTGCTGTACTTGGGAGACATATTTTGTTATGGATAAATGTGCTCAGTGTTGCCAGTACTTTGCTGACTTTTTTCCTCAAATTATGATGTTTCCGTCCCCAAAAATTCCCAATTTAAATCCTCACAAAAATCTCCGATACATATTTGACAAGTATGTTGATTTTTCTTTTTTGGAAAAAATAAAGCAAAAGGCTCTGTCAAATCCAGCAATCTGCAATACGGTAAATATTTCGAACCACAACACCAAGACTGGTGATCGTATTCCAAATGCTGGAAATATGAAAATGGGAGTTCGGTCACCTTGTATTTATGAACGACAATTTACTTCAAAATATTCAAGTAGTAAAATTTGGTGGTAGACATTTTGTCAAAGTTGGTAGATTGGTAGAATTTTTGATGTTTTGGTAGATTTTTCTATAGAAATAAAATTTTGACAAAATTTTCTATAGAAATAAAATTTTGACAAAATGTTCTATATAGAAATAAAATTTTGCAAAAATTTTCTATAGAAATAACATTTTGACAAAATTTTCTATAGAAATAAAATTTTGATAAAATTTTCTACAGAAATACAATTTGGCAAAATTTTCAATACAAATAAAATTTTGACAGAATTTTCTATAGAACTAAAAATTTTGACAAAATTTTCTATAGAAATAAATTTTTGACAAAATTTTCTATAGAAATAAAATTTTGACAAAATTTTCTGTAGAAATAAAATTTTGACAAAATTTTTTATAGAAGTAAAATTGTCACAAAACTTTCTATAGAAATAAAATTTTGACAAAATTTTCTATAGAAATAAAATGTTGATACAATTTTATATATAAATAAAATGTTGACTAAATATTGTATTCCTAACAAAATTTTCTATAGAAATACAATATTAACAAAATTTACTATAGAAATAAAATTTAGACAAAATTTTCTATAGAAATAAAATTTTGATACAATTTTATATATAAATAAAATGTTGACAAAATTTTCTATAGAAATATTGTATTTCTAACAAAATTTTCTATAGAAATACAATATTAACAAAATTTTCTATAGAAATAAAATTTAGAAAAAAATTTCTATAGAAATAAAATTTTGACAAAATTTTCTTAGAAATAGAATTTTGACAAAATTGTTTATAGAAATAAAATCTTGACAACATTTTCCATAGAAATACAATTTTGACAAAATTTTCTACAGAAATAAAATGTTGACAAAATTTTCTATAGAAATAAAATGTTAGAAAAATTTTCTATAGAAATAAAATTTTATTATTTTTCATGTTAGCCAGATATTGAAACAGGCGATTAACGGCCAAATTCATGATATTTTAATTTACAATTAATTATTATTCGAGCTTTATGGAAAAATTAGATTAAGGATCTTGATCAATAGAACCATTGGAAAGAAAACGCTAGATACAAAATTGTGACAAAATTGTCTATAGAAATAAAATTTTGCAAAATTTTCTATAGAAATAAAACTTTGAGAAAATGTTCTATAAAAATAGAAATTGTGACAAAATTTTCTATAGAAATGGAAATTTTGATTAAATTTTATATAGAAACAAAATTTTGATAAAATTTTGCATGGAAATAAAATTTTGACAAAATTTTCTATAGAAATAGAATATTAACAAAATTTTCTATAGAAATACAATATTAACAAAATTTTCTAAATAAATAAAATTTTGACAAAATTTTCTATAGAAATAAAATTTTGACAAAATTTTCTATAGAAATAAAATTTTGACTAAATTTTATATAGAAACAAAATTTTGATAATATTTTATATAGGAAATAAAATTTTGACAAAATTTTCTATAGAAATAGAATATTAACAAAATTTTGTATAGAAATATAATATTAATAAAATTTTCTAAAAAAATAAAATTTTGACAAAATTTTCTATAGAAATAAAATTTTGACAAAATTTTCTATAGAAATAAAATGTTGATACAGTTTTATATATAAATAAAATTTTGACAAAATTTTATATAGAAACAAAATTTTGATAAAATTGTATATGGAAATAAAATTTTGACAAAATTGTCTATAGAAGTAAAATTGTGACAAAATTTTCTATAGAAATAAAATTTTGACAAAATTTTCTATAGAAGTAAAATTGTGAAAAAATTTTCTATAGAAGTAAAATTGTGAAAAAACTTTCTATAGAAATAAAATTTTAACAAAATATTCTATAGAAATAAAATGTTGATACAATTTTATATATAAATAAAATTTTGACAAATTTTATATAGGAACAAAATTTTGATAAAATTTTGTATGGAAATAAAATTTTGACAAAATTTTCTATAGAAATAGAATATTAACAAAATTTTCTATAGAAATACAATATTAACAAAATTTTCTAAATAAATAAAATTTTGACAAAATTTTCTATGGAAATAAAATTTTGACAAAATTTTCTATAGAAATAAAATTTTGACTAAATTTTATATAGAAACAAAATTTTGATAATATTTTATATAGGAAATAAAATTTTGACAAAATTTTCTATAGAAATAGAATATTAACAAAATTTTGTATAGAAATATAATATTAATAAAATTTTCTAAAAAAATAAAATTTTGACAAAATTTTCTATAGAAATAAAATTTTGACAAAATTTTCTATAGAAATAAAATGTTGATACAGTTTTATATATAAATAAAATTTTGACAAAATTTTATATAGAAACAAAATTTTGATAAAATTTTATATGGAAATAAAATTTTGGCAAAATTGTCTATAGAAGTAAAATTGTGACAAAATTTTCTATGGAAATTAAATTTTGACAAAATTTTCTATAGAAATAAAATTTTGACAAAATTTTCTACAGAAATACAATTTTGCCAAAATTTTCAATAGAAACACAATTGTGACAAAATTTTCTATAAAAATAAAATGTTGATAAAATTTTCCATAGAAATAAAATTTTGACAAAATTTAGAATTTTGACAAAATTTAGAATTTTGACAAAATTGTTTATAGGAATAAAATTTTGACAAAATTTTATATAGAAATAAAATTTTGGCAAAATTTTCTATAGAAGTAAAATTGTGACAAAATTTTCTACAGAAATACAATTTGCCAAACTTTTCTACAGAAATACAATTTTGCCAAAATTTTCAATAGAAATGAAACTTTGACAAAAGTTTCTATAGAACTAAAAATTTTGACACAATTTTCTATAGAAATAAAATTTTGACAAAATTTTCTACAAAAATAAAATTTTGACAAAATTTTCTATAGAAATTGAAATTATGACAAAATTTTCTATAGAATTAAAATTTTGACAAAATTTTCTATAGAAGTAAAATATTTCTATATATAAATATATATAGAAAAATTTCTATATAAATTGAAATTTTGACAACATTTTCTATAGAAATAGAAATTTTACGAAATTTCCTACAGAAATAAAATGTTCACAAAATTTTCTATAAAAATAAAATTTGGACAAAAATTTTCTATAGAAATAGAAATTTTGACAAAATTTTCTATAGAACTAAAAATTTTGACAAAATTTTCTATAGAAATAAAATTTTGACAAAATTTTCTATAGAAATAAAATTTTGACAAAACTGTTTATAGAAATAAAATTTTGACAAAATTTTCTATAGAAATAACATTTTGACAACCTTTTTTTATAGAAAATTGTCTATTGAAATAGAATTTTATGAAAAAAAGGTTAAACCGATTTCTCGAAAAAATCCCCAAACTAACGGAAATTCCCAACTAAATCCGCAATATCCCAACTCAGATATTTTGTCTTCATTCACGAAAAAATATCCCCAAATTGGGAAAAAAGAAAATCCTTAATACTGGCAAGCACATTTTGTGATTACATTCATTTTTGTATGCGGTGGTACATGAGAGAGGCACCCGAAAAATTTTAAATGTTTACTTTATTCAAAGTTTTTTGTTTTTTTTTTGTAATAAGGAAAGGAATTAACCAGACATGCTTAGGTTGAAACATAATAAGTTTGCATAGTACAAACTATTTGTTGTTTGAACAAATTCTGACAATATATATCTTTTCAGTTGAATATATTACAGAAGTGATTTTTTTAAGGGTATATTTTAAAAGTAATGACTTAAGAAGAACTTCCAAATTCTTTGCTAGGTACCAATAAACGAAATTATCAACATAGCCCATTTGTGAAAATTATCATTTGTCCTTTCAACATTGGAAGAAGTAGCTCTATTCTTTAAACCGGCATATCGAACGAGATTTTTCAGTAATAAAATTTTATATGAATATTTTCTCACATCAATTACAAATACCACCCTATTGAATTTCAAAAAAAAAAAAATTAAATTATAACAAACACAAAATTCTCTAAAACTTTTGTTTGTCCATAATTATACTGTAAATAGTTCATGACGAATTTAGTTTAAAGGTGAAAATGTGTATAATACAATATATACATAGCATTCTAATATTAATTACACAATTCCATCAATTTAGATTAAATCAAAGGCTATGAAGTGAAACAAAAAAAAATAATGTTTTTATAGACCTCCAACAACAACAATAAAAACAAAATAATTATACGACAAAAACAAAAGTTACCAAAAACAAAAACAATTCCAACAAACTAGACAACATTTTAATAAAAGTACAAAAAAAAAACAAAGACTAAAATTAAAGCCAATAATTATAAAGGAGACAAAATACAACAACAACAACAAGAAAGACCAGCAACAGCAGCAGATTAGCTTAACCAATATGAAAAATCGTAATTTAGTGGATTATTCGATGGCATCAAGTAAATGTAATACAACGGCCCAATGTTTACTAGCAACAGCAGCAGTAGCGAATAATGCAAATTACGGTCATCATCACAACAACAACAGCATCATCCATAGTAACAACAACGACAATATTAGCATAAATAGCAATAGCAACAATAACATTGGAAACAGCATTAGCAATGGTCATTGTATTAGTTCGGCAGCTGTTGCCTATAACGGAACCGGAAATGTTAACGAAAACATCCTTAACAACAACAACAACAGCCACAGTAACTACAAAACCGTATCGACTGTTATGAGCTATGGCACTAACAGTATGAGTAGTAGTATTGGTGGTGCGAGTAACAACAATGGTCCTGCAATCTCATTATCCTCAAATTCTACAAATTCAATAATGGCCACATCGACATCATCCATTTCGGCCGCAATATCCACCACGGCTGCATCAGTGTCTTACCCATCCTCATCATTGAGTGCAACAATGGGTGAGCAATATAACTCCACCTGTTCCACCTCCTCTTCCAACGCTTCCAATACGATAACCACAATAGCAAACAACAAATCACCCAACACCTCAAATTCTCCACCCTTAGGTGTAGGCAGTGGCAATGGCAATGGCATAACCACAAATGGCCATCATCGCCAGCATCAGCATTCAAATCTGCATCAAAATCAGCAACAACAACAACATCAGCAGCAACAGCAACAATTATATCCCTCGATAACACCAACATATTGGCAACCTGCACCAAATCCAGCCCCGTATTTAGTTCCAGGTAATTAGTAACAACAACATTAACTCCTCTTATGAACTCTTGCAAATTATATGGACACCCATATAGCAAACAGGCGGAAAACTTTTCTACGCCTCTACGCAACCCACCATCAAATGTCGCCATATTCACTGTATGTGGCATGAATTGATTAAGTCAGGTTGAGAGTACACAAAGAGAAGGGATATGATCACAACAAACATATTACAAGAGTAAAATGTTACATTTTATGGGGAGCATATAACATGTTTGACGCAACCAAGTTATATTTTTCGAAAAAAATTGAAGAAAATTAATCAAAAACTACCAAACACAAAATCTTAATTTGCAAAATTTGTCAAAATTTTATTTCTGTTTCAAAATTATATTTCTATAGAAAATTTTGTCAAAATTTTATTTCTATAGAAAATTTTGTCACAATTTTATTTCTATAGAAATTTTTTTCACAATTTTATTTCTATAGAAAATTTTGTCAAAATTTTATTTCTAGGAAAATTTTGCAAAAATTTCATTTCTATGGACATATTCACTCTATGTGGCATGAATTGATTAAGTCAGGGTGAGAGTACACAAAGAGAAGGGATATGATCACAACAAACATATTACAAGAGTAAAATGTTACATTTTATGGGGAGCATATAACATGTTTGACGCAACCAAGTTATATTTTTCGAAAAAAATTGAAGAAAATTAATCAAAAACTACCAAACACAAAATCTTAATTTGCAAAATTTGTCAAAATTTTATTTCTGTTTCAAAATTATATTTCTATAGAAAATTTTGTCAAAATTTTATTTCTATAGAAAATTTTGTCACAATTTTATTTCTATAGAAATTTTTTTCACAATTTTATTTCTATAGAAAATTTTGTCAAAATTTTATTTATATAGAAAAATTTTGCCAAATTGTATTTCTATAGAAAATTTTGCCAAAATTGTAATTCTATAGAAAATTTTGTCAAAATTTAATTTCTATAGAAAATTTTGTCAAAAATCAATTTCTATAAAACTTTTTTGGCAAAATTCTATTTCTATAAAAATTTTTGGCAATATTTTATTTCTATATCTTAGTTCCAGGTAATTAGTAACAACAACATTAACTCCTCTTATGAACTCTTGCAAATTATATGGACACCCATATAGCAAACAGGCGGAAATCTTTTCTACGCCTCTACGCCCCCCACCATCAAATGTCGCCATATTCACTGTATGTGGCATGAATTGATTAAGTCAGGTTGAGAGTACACAAAGAGAAGGGATATGATCACAACAAACATATTACAAGAGTAAAATGTTACATTTTATGGGGAGCATATAACATGTTTGACGCAACCAAGTTATATTTTTCGAAAAAAATTGAAGAAAATTAATCAAAAACTACCAAACACAAAATCTTAATTTGCAAAATTTGTCAAAATTTTATTTCTGTTTCAAAATTATATTTCTATAGAAAATTTTGTCAAAATTTTATTTCTATAGAAAATTTTGTCACACTTTTATTTCTATAGAAATTTTTTTCACAATTTTATTTCTATAGAAAATTTTGTTAAAATTTTATTTCTAGGAAAATTTTGCAAAAATTTCATTTCTATGGACCATTTTATCAAAATTCTATTTCTATAAAATGCTTTGGAAAAATTCTATTTCTATCGAAAATTTTGTCAAAATTTTATTTCTATAGAAAATTTTGTCAAAATTTTATTTCTAAAGCCATTTTTTCACAATTTTAGTTCTATAGAAAAATTTTTCAAAATGTAACTTCTATAGAAAATTTTGTCAACATTTGATTTCTATAGAAAATTTTTACAAAATTTTATTTCTATAGAAAATTTTGTCAAAAATCTATTTCTATAAAATTTTTTGGCAAAAATCTATTTCTATAAATTTTTTTGGCAATATTTTATTTCTATATAGAATTTTGTCAAAATTTTCTTTCTATATAGAATTTTGTCAAAATTTTCTTCCTGTATAGAATTTTGTCAAAATTTTATTTCTATAAAGAATTTTCTCAAAATTTTATCAAAATTCTATTTCCATAGAAAATTATGTCAAAATTCTATTTCTGTAGAAAATTTTGTCAAAATTTTATTTCTATAGAAAATTTTGTCACAATTTTATTTCTATAGAAATTTTTTTCACAATTTTATTTCTATAGAAAATTTTGTCAAAATTTTATTTCTAGGAAAATTTTGCAAAAATTTCATTTCTATGGACCATTTTATCAAAATTCTATTTCTATAAAATGCTTTGGAAAAATTCTATTTCTATCGAAAACTTTGTCAAAATTTTATTTCTATAGAAAATTTTGTCAAAATTTTATTTCTATAGAAAAATTTTTCAAAATGTAACTTCAATAGAAAATTTTGTCAACATTTGATTTCTATAGAAAATTTTTACAAAATTTTATTTCTATAGAAAATTTTGCCAAAATCTATTTCTATAAAATTTTTTGGCAAAAATCTATTTCTATAAATTTTTTTGGCAATATTTTATTTCTATATAGAATTTTGTCAAAATTTTCTTTCTATATAGAATTTTGTCAAAATTTTCTTCCTGTATAGAATTTTGTCAAAATTTTATTTCTATAAAGAATTTTCTCAAAATTTTATCAAAATTCTATTTCCATAGAAAATTATGTCAAAATTCTATTTCTGTAGAAAATTTTGTCAAAATTTATTTCTATAGAAAATTTTGTCAAAATTTATTTCTATAGAAAATTTTTGTGAAAATTTTATATAAAAAAATTGTCAATATTTCATTTCTATAGAAAATTATTTAAAATTTTCTTTGTAAAGAAAATTTTGTCACAATTCTAACTCTATAGCAAATCTGATCACAATTATAATTCTGTAGAAAAGTTTGTAAAAGTTTTATTTCTGTAGCAAAATTTTGTCAAAATTTTATTTCTAGGAAAATTTTGCCAAAATTTTATTTCTATGGACCATTTTATCACAATTCTATTTCTACAAAATGTTTTGGAAAAATTCTATTTCTACCGAAAATTTTGTCAAAATTTTATTTCTATCGAAATTTTGTCAAAATTTTATTTCTATAGAAAATTTCGTCAAAATTTTATTTCTAAAGCCAATTTTGTCAAAATTTTAGTTCTATAGAAAATTTTGTCAACATTTTATTTCTATAGAAAATTTTGTCAACATTTTATTTCTATAGAAAATTTTGTCAAAAATTTATTTCTATAGCAAAATTTTGTCAAAGTTTGGTTTTTATAGAAAATTTTGTCACAATTTTATTTCTATAGCAAAATTTTCAACATTTTATTATTATAGCAAAATTATTTCAAAATTTGATTTTTATAGAAAGTTTTGTCAATTTTTTATATAGAAAATTTTGTCAACATTCTAATTCTATAGAAAATTTTGCGAAAATTTTATTTGTATATAAAATTTTGTCGAAATTTTGTTTCTATAGAAAATATTGTAGAAATGTTGTTTCTATGGAAAATTTTGTCAAAATTCTAATTCTATAGAAAATTTTGTCAAAATGTTTATTCCTATAGAATTTTTTGTCAAAATTTTATTTCTACAGAAAATTTTTTCAAAATTTTATTTCTTCAGAAAATTTTTTCAAAATTTTATTTCTATAGAAAAATTGTCAACATTTTATTTCTCAAAATTTTATCAAAATTCTATTTCCATAGAAAACTATGTCAAAATTCTATTTCTGTAGAAAATTTTGTCAAAATTTTTTTCTATAGAAAATTTTGTCAACATTTTATTTCTATAGAAAATTTTTACAAAATTTTATTTCTATAGAAAATTTTTACAAAATTTTATTTCTATAGAAAATTTTTACAAAATTTTATTTCTATAGAAAATTTTGTCAAAAATCTATTTCTATAAAATTTTTTGGCAATATTTTATTTCTATATAGAATTTTGTCAAAATTTTCTTTCTATATAGAATTTTCTCAAAATTTTATCAAAATTCTATTTCCATAGAAGACTATGTCAAAATTCTATTTCTGTAGAAAATTTTGTCAAAATTTATTTCTATAGAAAATTTTGTCAAAATTTATTTCTATAGAAAATTTTTGTGAAAATTTTAAATAAAAAAAATTTGTCAATATTTCATTTCTATAGAAAATTATTTAAAATTTTCTTTGTAAAGAAAGTTTTGTAACAATTCTAACTCTATAGCAAATCTGATCACAATTCAAATTCTGTAGAAAAGTTTGTAAAAGTTTTATTTCTGTAGCAAAATTTTGTCAAAATTCTATTTCTACAAAATGTTTTGGAAAAATTCTATTTCTGCCGAAAATTTTGTCAAAATTTTATTTCTATCGAAATTTTGTCAAAATTTTATTTCTATAGAAAATTTCGTCAAAATTTTATTTCTAAAGCCAATTTTGTCAAAATTTTAGTTCTATAGAAAATTTTTTCAAAATGTAAATTCTATAGAAAATTTTGTCAACATTTTATTTCTATAGAAAATTTTGTCAACATTTTATTTCTATAGAAAATTTTGTCAAAAATTTATTTCTATAGCAAAATTTTGTCAAAGTTTGGTTTTTATAGAAAATTTTGTCACAATTTTATTTCTATAGCAAAATTTTCAACATTTTATTATTATAGCAAAATTATTTCAAAATTTGATTTTTATAGAAAGTTTTGTCAATTTTTTATATAGAAAATTTTGTCAACATTCTAATTCTATAGAAAATTTTGCCAAAATTTTATTTGTATAGAAAATTTTGTCGAAATTTTGTTTCTATAGAAAATATTGTAGAAATGTTGTTTCTATGGAAAATTTTGTCAAAATTCTAATTCTATAGAAAATTTTGTCAAAATGTTTATTCCTATAGAATTTTTTGTCAAAACTTTATTTCTACAGAAAATTTTGTCAAAATTTTATTTCTTCAGAAAATTTTTTCACAATTTTATTTCTATAGAAAAATTGTCAACATTTTATTTCTATAGCAAAATTATTTCAAAATTTGATTTTTATAGAAAGTTTTGTCAATTTTCGTTATACAGAAAATTTTGTCAACATTCGAATTCTATAGAAAATTTTGTCAAAATTTTATTTCTATGGAAAACTTTTTCAAAATTCTAATTCTATAGAAAATTTTGTCAAAATTCTGTTTCTATAGAAAATTTTGTCAAAATTTTGTTTCTATTGAAAATTTTTTCAAAATTTGATTTCTATAGAAAATTTTGCCAAAATTTTATTTCTATAGAAAATTTTGTCAAAATTTTATTTCTACAGAAAATTATGTCAAAATTTTATTTGTATATAAGATTTTGTCGAAATTTTATTTCTATAGAAAATATTGTCGAAATTGTGTTTCTATGGAAAACTTTTTCAAAATTCTAATTCTATAGAAAATTTTGTCAAAATTCTGTTTCTATAGAAAATTTTGTCAAAAGTTTGTTTCTATTGAAATTTTTTTCAAAATTTGATTTCTATAGAAAATTTTGTCAAAATTTTATTTCTATAGATAATTTTGTAAAAATTTTGTTTGTATAGAAAATTTTGTCGAAATTTTATTTGTATATAAAATTTTGTCGAAATTTTATTTCTATAGAAAATATTGTCGAAATTTTTTTTGTCAAAATTGTATTTCTATTGCAAAATTTTTGTCAAAATGATATTTCTGTAGAAAATTTTGTCAAAATTGTATTTCTATAGAAAATTTTGTCAAAATTTTTATTTCTATAGAATTTTTTGTCAAATTTTAGTTCTTCCACAAATTTTGTCAAAATTTTATTTCTACAGAAAATTTTGTCAAAATTTTATTTCTATAGCAAAATGATTTCAAAATTTGATTTTTATAGAAAGTTTTGTCAATTTTTTTATATAGAAAATTTTGTCAACATTCCAATTCTATAGAAAATTTTGTCAAAATGTTATTTCTATAGAAAATTTTGTCAAAATTTTATTTCTATAGAAAATTTCCTTAAAATTTTGTTTCTGTAGAAAATTTTGTAAAAATTGTATTTCTATTGCAAAATTTTGTCAAAATGTTTATTTCTATAGATTTTTTTTCAAAATGTTTATTTCTATAGAATTTTTTGTCAAAATTTTTACTTCTACAGAAAATTTTGTCAAAATTTTATTTCTACAGAAAATTTTATTTCTATAGAAAATTTTATCGAAATTTTACTTCTATAGAAAATATTGTCGAATTTTTGTTTCTATGGAAAATTTTGTCAAAATTCTAATTCTTTGGAAAATTTTGTTAAAATTCTGTTCCTATACAAAATTTTGTTTATATTGAAAATTTTGTCAAGATTTTATTTCTATAGAAAACTCTGTTAAAACATTTTTATATATATAAAATTTTATCATAATTTTATTTCTGTAGAAAATTTTAGCAACATTTAATTTTTATAGAAAATTTTGTCAAAATTTTATTTCTATAGGAAATTTTATCAAAATTTTATTTCTATGGAAAATTTTGTCAAAAATCTAATTCTATACAAAAATTTGGCAAAATTCTGTTTCTATAGAAAGTTTTGTCAAAATTTTGTTTCTATTGAAAATTTTGTCAAAATTTTATTTCTGTAGAAAATTTTGTCAAAATTGTATTTCTATAGAAAATTTTGTGAAGATTTTTTTCTATAGAAAATGTTGTCAAAAATTTCTATTGGAAATTTTTATTTCTACTGAAAATTTTGTCAAAATGTTATTTCTATAGAAAATTTTGTAAAAATTTTATTTCTATAGAAAATTTTATTTCTATAGAAAATTTTGTCAAAGTTTTATTTCTATAGAAAATTTTATCACAATTTTATTTCTACAGAAAATTTTGTCAAAATTTTATTTCTACAGAAAATTTTGTCAAAATTTTATTTTTACAAAAAATTTTGTCAAATTTTATTTCTACAGAAATTTTTTTATTTCTATAGAAAATTTTGTCAAAATTTTATTTCTATAGAAAATTTTATCACAATTTTATTTTTATAGAAAATTTTGTCAAAATACTAATTCTATAGAAAAATTTTTTCAAAATTGTATTTCTATAGAAAATTTTTTCAATAATTATATATAGCTTTTATTTCCTGCGCTTCTTTGAGCTGCAAACTTCATCAAAATTCAGCCTCTAACTCTAACAACCATGCAAATTTTGGCCATAACTCAAGTAATTCGATTGTGGATGACAGTCTTTAGTATCCAATCCATGGTGGCCGATTTTTCAGTCGTATATTCTTCGTATTAATTTATTTTCAAAAAAAAAAATTGTTTTACTGTAATTCAATTGACCCGATATATAATTTTTAGTCTGAAATGCTGAATGGAGAAATCAACTCGTAAAATTCCAAATTGTAATTGTTTCTTTTTTTGTCTTTTCAGGTAAGATGATAATATCAATTTAAAGTTAATCTACTTGTAAGTACTAGTTGCTTTTCTAGCTCTATACTATACTGGCAACCCTGCATAATATATTAGAGAACATTTAGTTGCTTACAATTGCTGCTAATAACATAATACTGCCATATATTCGTAGAACATCATAAACGATATACACTAATGAATATGGCATCTACAACTCATCTGTATAGGAGAATACATGCATATATACATATGTGTACATATATTCATACGAATGTATTTTCTCATCCAATGCAATGGCTGCGTTTAATAAAAACAATCTTTTGATCAATGACTAACAAACACACTCGTATATACATACATGTTAAAAGAGAGAGAGAGAGAGAGAGAGAGAGGAAGTAAGAGTACTTGCAACTTAATTACTCAAATACACTTTGAATGACTGATATTTGTTGTCCCGTGACAAAGAGCGGGGAGAATAATAATTTAAAAATAAAAAACTTAGTAAATATTTACTTCATTAAAATTCGTACTGTTAATTATAGTTAATTTGGTAGAAAAAAAAACACATTTCCAGTAGTATTGAGGCTAATGGCAGAAATATAAAAAAAGAGCATAGACAGAAATTAACTATAACTCACGCTTATTGCCAGTAAACAAATGATTAATGAAGTGTTATTGTTTTTTAAAATACTTATGTGGCAGCAGTTAATGATACTTAAGAGTTAGCCACTGCTGCTTTATTGATGTGCCACTTTTGTGTGGGCTGTGGTTAGTTTATAGTTATGGTAACATAAATGGCTTCAATTGAAAACGGAAACTAGCAGTAATGAAATTACTGACATAACAGGTAAATGGGATACGGAAAAATGTTCAAATTAAATTCAATTGTAATCAAATATAGTGTTTCAAAAAAAAAAACAACAACAACAACAACAAATCGTATGAAAAAGCTCGAATTATCGTGTAAATATAGTAAATTGTTCACGGTTACTGGCTCATTTTAAGGGAAGAAGACTTGTTGAATAGACATTTTTGGTGATTTTTCATATTTATGAATATATATTTTCATCATTTGCGCACCTTTATTTTTAATTTTTCGTCCTTTTGGGAAACTTTGTACCCACTGGCATGTGTGTATTTATAGAAATTTCAATTTCTAAAATATTTTCACTATACTTCAATGAATCTGACCTGACCATATGTTCACTACATTGAATACTATCTTAGAATCCCTATAGAGGGATTCTAAGATATTAAATCTTCTAAAATCTTCTTGCCCTTGTTTCTACTAAAAACTGCATATCGATCCATACACAATTATGACTTTATTTAAAAATATTCTATTAATACGATTATTAACAAGAAAAAACTTCTTTCGGTATCTCTGAAGTATCGGTAACTATGAAATTTTCTATATAAATTCGAATTTTGTATGAAATTTCAATGACTATTAAATTTCCTATAAAATCCAACGACCATCAATTCTCTATAAAAAATTCAATGCCCATAAAATTTTCTATAAAATTCAATGTACATCAAATTTTCTATAAAAATTCGATATTTCTATAAAAATTTTAAATTTTCTATCAAAATGCAGTGTACGTCAAATGTTCTAAACAAATTTGATTACCATTAAATTTTCGATGGCCATTAAATCTTCTCTAAAAATTCGATTACAATTAAATTTCTATGAAAATTCGATGTCTATCAATTATCTATAGAAATTCGATGACCATTAAATTTTCTATTAAAATTTGATGACCATTAAATTTTTTATAAAAATGCCCATTAAATGTTATAGTAAAAAAATCGATGTCCATCAAATGTTGTTTACAAATGGGACGACCATGAAATTTTCTCTAAAAAATCGATGATATCCATCAAATTTTCTATAAAACAAGTAAGGAAAGTCTAAAATCGGGCAGTGCCGACTATATTATACTTTGCACCACTTTGTAGAGCCACATTTTCGCCATATCAAATCCGTCACATGTGTTGGGTGCTATATATAAAGATTTCTGTTCTCCTATGCATGCATTTAAATCTGACTCGACCTGGACAAAATTTGTTAGACTTCCAAAAAACTCTAGACTTAAAATTTCAGTCTAATCCACAGGGGTGGACCACAATGTTAGTGAAAAAAGTATGGAAAATATTTCAATCTGAAGCAATTTTTAGGCAACTTTGCAAAAGTGTATTTATGATTTATCGGTCAATAGCTATGTATTACAAGTATAAGAAAATTAAAGTTATTTTTACACGTAAAACTCTGGCTTCTGGGGCCTTATAAGTGCATATCGGGCGAAAGATATATATGGGAGCTATATCTAAATCTGAACCGATTTCAACCAAATTCGGCACACTTTACGACACTATCAATTGCACTTCTTGAGCAAAATTTAAAGTAAATCAGGCTGAAATTCTGGCTTCTGGGGCCTTATTAGTAGATATCGGGCGAAGGATATATATGGGAGCTATATCTAAAACTTTACCGATTTCTTCCAAAATCAATAGGGTTCTATTCTGACCCAAAATACATACTTGTGCCAAAGTCGATTGGATATAAATTGCGACGTAGACTTTGATTACAAAAATGTGTTCACAGACAGGCGGACATAGCTAGATCGACTCAGGGGCCGACCCTGAACAATATTGCCAAAGACACCATATGTCTATCTCGTCTCCTTCTGGGTGTTGCAAACATATGCACTAACTTATAATACCCTGTTCCACAGTATGGCGCAGGGTATAAAAATTAAACACTTTTTAGGAAAATTTCGATGTCCATCAAATTTTCTATAAAATTTCATTGTCCATCAAATTTTCCATAATAAAATAAGAAATTTTTTAAAAAAAATTCAATGTCCATCACATTTTTTTTATAAATTTATTTTCTATTGTTTTTTTTTTATAAAAATTCGATGTTTGTCAATTTTCTATAAAAATTTGATGTTCTTCAAATTTTCTATAAAAATTCGATATCCATCAAATTTTCTATAAAAATTCGATGTTCTTAAAATTTGCTATAAAAATTTGATGACCATCAAATTTTCTATACAAATTCGCTTTTTATAAAATTTTCTATAAAAATTCGATGTTCTTAAAATTTACTATACAAATTTGATGACCCTTAAATTTTCTATACAAATTCGATGTTTATCAAATTTTCTAGAAAAAACGATGTCCTTCAAATTTTCTATAAAAATTCGCTACGATCAAAAAATAAAACTTCGATTTCGATGTTCTTCTAATAAATAAAAATGTTTTTTTCGATGTTCATTAAAATTTCTATAAAAATTCGAGTCCATCAAATTTTCTATAAAAATTCGATGTCCATTAATTTTGTATAAAAATTTGATGTCCAACAAATCTTCTATAAAAATTCGATGTCCACCAAATTTTCTATAAAAGTTCGATTCGACCAAATATTCTATAAAAAATCGATGTCCATTAAATTTTCTATAAACATTCGATGTTCATAAAATTTACTATAAAAATTTGATGTCCAACAAATTTTCTATAAAAATTCGATGTCCACTAAATTTTCTATAAAAATTCGATGTCGATCAAATTTTCGATAAAAATTCGGTGTTCATCAAATTTTCTATAAAAAATTCGATGTCCATCAAATTCAATGTTCTTCAAATTTCCATAAAATTCGATGTCCATTAAAAAATGTCTATAATAATTCGATGTCCATTAAATTTTCTATAAAAATTCGATGTTCTTCAAATTTTCTATAAAAATTCGATGTCCATTAATTTTGTATAAAAATTTGATGTCCAACAAATCTTCTATAAAAATTCGATGTCCACCAAATTTTCTATAAAAGTTCGATTCGACCAAATATTCTATAAAAAATCGATGTCCATTAAATTTTCTATAAACATTCGATGTTCATAAAATTTACTATAAAAATTTGATGTCCAACAAATTTTCTATAAAAATTCGATGTCCACTAAATTTTCTATAAAAATTCGATATATATATAATAATTCGATGTCCATTAAATTTTCTATAAAAATTCGATGTTCTTCAAATTTTCTATAAAAATTCGATGTCCATCAAATTTTCTATAAAAATTCGATGTCTATCAAATTTTCTATAAGAATTCGATGTCCATCAAAATTTCTATGAAAATTCGATATCCATCACACTTTTTATAAAAATTTGATTTTCTTCAAAATCAATAAAAATTCAATGTTCTTCAAATGTTCTATAAAAATTCGATGTTCTTAAAATTTTCTATAAAAATTCGATGTTTATCAATTTTTCGAACAAATTTCGATGTCCATCAAATTTTCTAAAAAATTCGAGGGTTATCAAATTTTCTATAAGAATTCGATGTCCATCATAATGTCTATGAAAATTCGATATCCATCACAATTTCTATAAAAATTTGATTTTCATCAAAATTTCTAAAAAAATTCGATGTCCATTAAATTTTCTATAAGAATTCGATGTCCATCAAATTTTCTATAAAAATTCAACGTCCATCAAATTTTCTCAAAAATCCGATGTTTATCAAATTGTCTATAAGAATTCGATGTCCATCAAATTTTCTTTGAAAATTCGATATCCATCACACTTTCTATAAAAATTTGATTTTCTTCAAAATTTCTATAAAAATTCAATGTCCATTAAATTTTCTATAAAAATTCGATGTTCTTCAAATTTTCTATAAAAATTCGATGTCTATCAAATTTTCTATAAGAATTCGATGTCCATCAAAATTTCTATGAAAATTCGATGTCCATCAAATTTTCTATAAAAATTCGATGTTCTTCAAATGTTCTATAAAAATTGGATGTTATTAAAATTTTCTTTAAAAGTTCGAAGTTTATCAATTTTTCGAAGAAAATTCGATGTCCATCAAATTTTCTAAAAAATCCGATGTTTATCAAATTTTCTATAAGAATTCGATGTCCATCAAAATTTCTATGAAAATTCGATATCCATCACACTTTCTATAAAAATTTTATTTTCTTCAAATTTTCTATAAAAATTCGATGTCCATGACATTTTCTAAAAAATCCGATGTTTATCAAATTTTCTATAAGAATTCGATGTCCATCAAAATTTCTACGAAAATTCGATATCCATCACACTTTCTATAAAAATTTGATTTTCTTCAAAATTTCTATAAAAATTCTATGTCCATTAAATGTTCTATAAAAATTCGATGTTCTTCAAATTTTCTATAAAAATTCGATGTCCATCAAATTTTTTATAAAAACTCGATGTCCATCAAATTTTCTAAAAAATCCGATGTTATCAAATTTTATGTAAGAATTCGATGTCCATCAAAATTTCTATAAAAATTCAATGTCCATCAAATTTTCTATAAAAATTTGATGTTCTTCAAATTTTCTATGAAAATTAGATTTCATGAAATTTTCTATAAAAATTTGATGTCCATTAAATTTTCTATAAAATTTTGATGTCCATTAAATTTTCTATGAAAATTCGATATCCATCACACTTTCTATAAAAATTTGATTTTCTTCAAAATTTCTATAAAAATTCTATGTCCATTAAATTTTCTATAAAAATTCGATGACCATCAAATTTTCTATAAAAAATCGATGTCCATCAAATTTTCTGTAAAAATTCGATGTCCATCAAATTTTCTGTAAAAATTCGAGGCCCTTAAATTTTTCTATTAAAATTCGATGTCCATAAAATTTTCTATAAAAATGCACTGTCCATAAATTGTCTACAAAAAAAGATTACAAAAAAATTTGATGAATATTAAATTTGCTATTCCAAGATGTGTGAGTTTTCGACTTAAAAAATCTACCATTAAATTTTACATTTATTCTGCCATATACTAAAACTTAAAATGAGTACTTAACTGTACTCTCTTAACTAGAATGAATGAATTTTTAATATAGCAAAGATTTTTCCAAATGACCAATATCCACAAACAAAAATACTCCCACATAAAGAGAAATGCCCATACGCAAACATACTACCACATACATACTCACATTTATACACTCACAGGCATCAGTAACATTCAATATTTGCAAAATATCAACATAAATGGAAACTTTGAAATATGGATAAATTTGTTCAGGGCTATACTCCAGAGATGAAAAACATTTCCCATATAGGCCATAGGCTAGTGATGAGAATTTATTAACAATTTTCCGATGTTTTTTGTTTGTTGTGTTTATATGCCAATAGAAGAGACATCCAATGGCTGCATTTATTTGGTAATCAACATTTAGTTTTTTTTTTCGTTTGTTCTCTGGCCGAGGCAAACTAACCACAGGATGGACATAAAACAATTGATTAAATATTCTGTATGTTTTGTGTTCTGTTGTCGCGACAAAATTAAATTTTTCTCCTCTTTGGGGACCAAATCACTTGTTCCAGTGGTCGTAGTAGTAGGAAGGAAGTACAATAGGCCAATTGGAGTGCAGTGGAGTGGTGTATAGGGCTTGGAGTATAGTGACAGCATGACATTTGGCCAAATATGAATATGTATCGGAAAATAACATGAACACAATTTGTTGTCAATTGAAGAATTTTCACAGTATTTGAGATGTGTGTGGTGGAGTGTGTACATGCACATGTGTCGAATGGGGGGGGGGTGTCTCTGGAATTCTGGAATGAGATAATGATTAAACATTGCATTGTGTTTACAACAAATTGACATTGATCAATTATCAGGTATTGCCAAGGTGATATCGGGGGCTGATGTAGTCAGCCACACATTTCGTAGGAGCTATAACAATAATATGTGATTTAGTTGAAAATATCAATTAATAAATTTAATTGATTTTCTTTCCATAGAAATATTATATTGAACTTTTTATAAAGGGCTTTCGAAGAAGATGTAGCACAGAAAGAAATTTCACGAAAATTTTTCCAATTAAAATCTTAATTGAGTTTTAAAAAATATTCAATTAAAAGTTTACTTTATTCAACAAATTATTGTAATTGAAACAAAAATCAATCACACAAATTAATAGTATCAATTAATTTTTTAATTGGATCAATTAATTTTTAATTGACTGCCAATTAAGTTTTTAATTGACATTATCATTTCTGTGATTGAAGTCATTTCAATTTAAAAAAAAATTATTTGGATCAATTAATTTCGTGATTGAATCAGAAGAAAATTTTTTTTTGTGTGAGTATTTTGCTATTCTCTCAAGGAGATGACTGAGCAGTTCAATATTCACCATTTTATAAAGGGCTTTCGAAGAAGATGTAGCACATAAAGAAATTTCACGAAAATTTTTCCAATTAAATTCTTAATTGAGTTTTAAAAAATATTCAATTAAAAGTTTACTTTATTCAACAAATTATTGTAATTGAAACAAAAATCAATCACACAAATTAATAGTATCAATTAATTTTTTAATTGGATCAATTAAATTTTAATTGACTGCCAATTAAGTTTTTAATTGACACTATCATTTCTGTGATTGAAGTCATTTCAATTTAAAAAAAAAATTATTTGGAGCAATTAATTTCGTGATGAATCAGAAGAAAAACTTTTTTTGTGTCAGTATTTTGCTATTCTCTCAAGGAGATGACTGAGCAGTTCAATATTCACCAAATATGGCTGCCTGATCAGCGGAAAATACCACGTTGCTGGGCTCTTGGTATATGTGGGCCTTTCAGCAATACCTCTTGTGGGCTTTTCAGCAATACCAAATGTAACAAAATTTTTATGGTTGCGTAGCCATCGAGGTGGAAATGAGCTTCATAAGTCAAAATAATTTTTCGTTGAAATTCCGCACACACAGAAAAAAAATTACACAAAAATGTTTTCAATTAAAATCTTAATTGAGTTTTAAACAAATATATAAAGCAGTAAGTTCGGCCGGGCCGAATCTAAAATACCCACCACCATGAATCTAATATAATAGTCTCCTTTGAAAATTTCTGGGAGTGTTTGATGACAGATATTTTCCCAAGCAGATCAGTTCAAGCAGTAGGCTTGCCGAAGATAAATATAAAGATTTTACCTATGAAGACTAGGTTAGGTTAGGTGGCAGCCAGATGTATCAGGCTCACTTAGACTATTCAGTCCATTGTGATACCACATTGGCGAGTTATGGGTCAATACGTCAACTTTTTGGCCAAAACATTCATTTTTTTTTTCAAATGTTGAGCGACGAGCGGCACATGTTAACGTCGTTTAATCGGGCTCAAATTTTGGCTATCCCAATATCTGGATTCGTTTTGTGGGGTTAAGGCGAACCAGATTCCGACATTTTTTTGCCCCATATAAGTTGCGGTCACTCTAATGGGGGCTATATATAAGTATGAACCGACGTGGACCAATTTTTGCATGGATGTTAGAGACCATATACTAATACCACGTTCCACCTTTGAACCGGCTCAGATGAATTTTGCTCCTCCAATAGGCTCCGGAGGTCAAATCTGGAGAACGGTTTATATGGGGGCTATATATAATTATGGACCAATATGGACCAATTCTGGCACGGTTTTTAGAGATCATATACTAACATCATGTTCCAAATTTCAACCGGATTGGATGAAGTTTGCTTCTCTTAGAGACTCCGCAAGCCAAATCTGGGGATCGGTTTATATGGGGGCTATATATAATTATCGACTGATATGGACCAATTTTTGCATGGTTGTTAGAGACCATATACCAACATCATGTACCAAATTTCAGGCGGATCGAATGAAATATGCTCCGCAAGCCAAATCCGAGGGTCGGTTTATATGGGGGCTACACGTGCAATACCATCCGACCTACATCAATAACAACTACTTGTGCCAAGTTTCAAGTCGATAGCTTGTTTCGTTCGGAAGCTAGCATAATTTCAACAGACGAACGGACATGTTAGATCGACTCAGAATTTCACCACGACCCATGCTTAGATCGACTCAGAATTTCACCACGACCCAGAATATGTATACTTTATTTGAGTACACCATTTTTATAGTGAACAGATAATTTTTTATTTTCTAATTCAATCAAGAATTTAATTGATCCTATTTAAATTTTTATACCCTGCGTCACACTGTGGAACAGGGTATTATAAGTTAGTGCATATGTTTGCATCACCCAGAAGGAGACGAGATAGACACATGGTGTCTTTGGAAAAAAGGCTCAGGGTGGGCTCCTGAGTCGATATAGCCATGTCCGTCTGTCCATGAACACATTTTTGTAATCAAAGTCTAGGTCGCAGTTTTAGTCCAATCGACTTCAAATTTGGCACAAGTATGTGTTTTGGCTCAGAATAGAACCCTATTGATTTTGGAAGAAATCGGTTCAGATTTAGATATAGCTCCCATATATATATTTCACCCTATATGGACTTATATGGCCCCAGAAGCCAGAGTTTTACCCTAATTTGCACAAGAAGAACAATTAGTACTATAGTCAAGTGTGCCAAATTTTATTGAAATCGGTTCAGATTTAGATATAGCTTCCATATATATCTTTCGCCCGATATGGACTAATACGGTCCCATGAGCCAGAGTTTTACCCCAATTTGGTTTAAATTTTGCACTAGGAGTACAATTGGTAGTGTAGTCAAGTGTGCCAAATTTTATTGAAATCGGTTCAGATTTAAATAAAGCTCCCATATATATCGTTCGCCCGATTTACACTCATATGACCACAGAGGCCAATTTTTTGCTCCGATTTAGTTGAAATTTTGCACAGGGAGTAGAATTAGCATTGTAGCTATGCGTGCCAAATTTAGTTGAAATCGGTTCAGATTTAGATATATCTCCCATATATAGCTTTCGCCCGATTTACACTCATATGACCACAGAGGCCAATTTTTAACTCCGATTTAATTGATATTTTGCACAGTGAGTAGAATTAGCGTTATATCTATGCATGCCAAATTTGTTCAAATCGGTTCAGATTTAGATATAGCTCTGATTTAGACAAAAATTGTCAAAATACCAACATTTTCCTTGTAAAATTGCCACTGCTTAGTCGAAAAGTTGTAAAAATGACTCATATTTTTTTTAACTTCTAATACATATATATCGAGCGATAAATCATAAATAAACTTTTGCGAAGTTTCCTTAAAATTGTTTCAGATTTAAATGTTTCCCATATTTTTTACTAACATTGTGTTCCACCCTAGTGCATTAGCCGACTTAAATTTTGAGTCTATAGATTTTGTAAAAGTCTATCAAATTCTGTCCAGATCGAGTGATATTTAAATGTATGTATTTGGGACAAACCTTTATATATAGCCCCCAACACATTTGACGGATGTGATATGGTATCGAAAATTCAGATCTACAAAGTGGTGCAGGGTATAATATAGTCGGTCCCGCCCGACTTTAGACTTTCTGTACTTGTTTTTGTATACATTTTGTTGTTTTTTTTTTTCAATTAAAATTTTAATGAAGAAAAAATATTTGTATATTTTGTTCTGTGCCCATCTACCGGTAGCTGTACTTAGTAGGTTTTCCAGAGCTACTACTCGGAACCCCTTAACAATAATTATTTTTACCTCCGAGTTTATAAAGATACAAAAGACAAAATGTAGATTATCAAAACTGTATAGCAATACACAAAGGTTGACCTACTCTGACCCGAAAGTATTTATTTGAAAAATTCAAATTAGCTTCAATTCCACAAAACCATGAATGTTTATCGGACAACGTACATGAAGTGCCAGTGCCTTTCCCATTGTCCCTCTCTCTCCCCTCATTTATGTACAGCACCATCTAAGGGTCAATAATGTGAAGGCACCTTTTTGTGCAATTCGTATGCGTGCACATATATAAATCAATGAAAGCGAGAGTGAGTTAAATCGACTTTGTTTTAAATAAAATTTATATTTTTCTATACATTGCATTGGAGAATGTAAAGAAGTACATTATAAAACGTATGCACATTAAGTTTGATAGGCATCAAGCCTAGGTCTCTACTTGCGACCTGGGGTACAAATACCAAAACTTGCTAATGCATCGATAAAGCTGCAATTTTTAAATTTGTGATTAATTGACCAAATAGTAAGGGTATTTTAATTCAAAGACGGCTTTAACATTTTTAATTTAATTATTTATTTATTGTTTTAAAATCGAATATTCTATTTTCTTTTTATTATTATAGAGTTTGATATTCTCAGCATTGTGCTGGAATTTTCGCACCGTGTCTTTGCTGTTTTCGGACTTAGTCTACATTACAAATAAAGGCTATTGTTTTTATTTTGTGCATATCTCAAAAGTCTGTCTGACAACTGAATTTTTTCCACAAAAAGGCCTACATGTCAAACCCAGCAATAGGCCAAATTAGAAATATATTGGTATGTACTCAAACAACAGCAACACCAACAATAGCCATTATCATTGTTGTACTTACATGAACCCCGAGAAATGCTAGGTTGTCAACTCTGATACCAAACAATACCAAAATTAAAGTGAATTGAATGGAAAAACAATACTCGTTGTAGCTGTAGTGGTAATAATAGTGGTAGTAGTGTAGCCTAAATTTTGACAAATTTTCCTCTTCCAAAAAATTAGCAGGAAACATGCATATCAAATAGGGCCATGTTACGAACAAAACAATTTCCATTCAACATCATTTGATAACACTTTAGTCTAAGCTTTGGCACATAGCACAAGACATTGGTGCTACATCGAAAACTGTCACATCGAATTGACAACCAAATAGTAAAACAAAAGTAATCTCTCTTGTAGGATGTAAGAAAGTTTTTTGAAAAACCAAAAATATACGTAAATGTTTTGCGACGCTATTTACAGTTTATCAAACCCAGCGAATGATCATGGGATCATAAATAAATAATAGACACGGTTACCACTCGAGCCACAAATAATCCACAAAAACTTACAGAAAACTATACCTAAAAACTGCTAAACATAAAAAAGTTATTTTCCCAACATTTTATTTCTATAGAAAATTTTGTCCAAATTTTATTTCTATAGAAAATTGTGACAAGATTTTATTTCTATCGAAAATTGTGACAAAATTTTATTTCAATAGAAAATTGTAACAAAATTTTATTTCTGTAGAAAATTTTGTCAAAATTTTATGTCAATAGAAAATTTTGTCAACATTTTATTTCTATAGAAAATTGTGTCAAAATTTTATTTCTATAGAAAATTTTGTCAACATTTGATATCTCTAGAATATTTTGTGAAAATTTTATTTCTATAGAAAATTTTTGCAAAATTTTATTTCTATCGAAAATGTTGTCAAAATTTTATTTCTATAAAAAATTTTGTCAAAATTTTATTTCTATAGAAAATTTTGTCAAAATTTTATTTTTATAGAAAATTTTGTCAAAATTTTATTTCTATAGAAAATTTTCTCATAGATTATTTCTACAGAAAATTTTATCAAAATTTTATTTCTATAGAAAATTTTGTCAAAATTTTATTTCTATAGAAAATGTTGTCAAAATTTTATTTCTATAAAAAATTTTGTCAAAATTTTATGTCAATTGAAAATTTTGTCACCATTTTATTTCTATAGAAAATTATGTCAAAATTTTATTTCTATAGCAAATTTTGTCAAAATTTTATTTCTATAGAAATTTTGACAAAATTTTATTTCTATAGAAAATTTTGTGTAAATTTATATTTCTATAGAAACTTTTGTCCAAATTTTATTTCTCTAGGAAATTTGGCAATTTTGTTTATAGAAATTTTTCTAAAAATTTTATCTCTAAAGAAAAAACTTTAATTTTTAAAAATTTTTTTCACTAGAAAATTTTGTCAAAATTTTATTTCTATAGAAAATTGTGACAAAATTTTATTTCTATTGGAAATTGTGACAAAATTTTATTTCCATAGAAAATTGTGACAAAATTTTATTTCTATAGAAACTTTTATCAAAATTTTATTTCTATAGAAAATTGTGACAAAATTTTATTTCTATCGAAAATTGTGACAAAATTTTATTACCATAGAAAATTGTGCCAAAATTTTATTTCTATAGAAAATTTTGTCAAAATCTTATTTCTATAGGAAATTTTGCCAAAATTTTATTTCTATAGAAAATTTTGTCAAAATTTTATTGCTATAGAAAATTGTTTTAAAAATATTATTTCTATAGCAAATTTTGTCAAAATTTAATTTTTATAGAAAATTGTATCACAATTTTATTTCTATAGAAAATTTTGTCAAAATTTTATTTCTATAGAAAATTTTGTCAAAATTTTATTTCTATAGAAAATTTTGTCAAAATTTTATTTCTGTAGAAAATTTTGTCAAAATTTTATTTCTATAGAAAATTTTGTCAAAAGTTTTTTTTCTATAGTCAATTTTCTCACAATTGCATTTCTATAGAAAATTTTGACAAAATTTTACTTCTGTAGAAAATTTTGTCAATATTTTATTTCTGCAGAAAATTTTGTCAAAATTTTATTTCTATACGAAATTTGGCAAAGTGTTATTTCTATAGGAATTTTTTCGAAATTTTATTTGTATAGAAAATTTTGTCAAAATTTTATTTCTGTAGAAAATTTTGTCAAAGTTTTATTTCTGTAGAAAATTTTGTCAAAAATGTATTTCAATAGAAAATTGTGACAAAATTTTATTTCTATAGAAAATTTTGTCAAAATTTTATTTCTATAGAAAATTGTAAAAAATTTTATTTCTATAGAATTCTGACAGAATTTTATTTCTATAGAAAATTTTGTCAAAATTTTATTTCTATAGAAATTTTGTCAAAGCTTTATTTCTATAGAAAATTTTGTCAAAATTTTATTTCTTTAGGAAATTTGGCAATTTTTTCCTGTAGAAATTTTTCTAAAAATCTTATATCTAAAGAATTTTTTTTAAACTTTTATTTCCAAAGAAAAGTTTGCCAAATTTGTTTTTTTTTTTTCTTTAGAAAATGTTGTCAAAATTTTATTTCTATATATTTATTTCTATTCTTGTGTCAAAACTTTATTTCTGTCGAGAATGTTGTCAAAATTTAATTTCTACAGAACATTTTGTCAAAATTGTATTTCTATAGAAAAATTTGTCAAAATTGTATTTCTATAGAAAATTTTTCACAATTTTATATCTATATACAATTTTGTCAAAATTTTATTTCCATAGAAATATTTTGTCAAAATTTTGTTTCTATAGAAAATTTATCAAAATTTTATTTTTATAGAAAAAGTTGCCAAAATTTTATTTCTATAGAACATTTTGTCAAACTTTTATTTCTATAGAAAATTTTGTTGAATTCTATTTCTAGAGAAAATATTGTCAAAATTTTATTTCTATTGAAAATTTTGTCAAAATTTTATTTCTATAGAATTTTTTTTAAAATTTTATATCTATATAAAATTTTGTCAACATTTTATTTACGTAGAAATTTTTTGTTAAACTTTTATTTCTATAGAAAATTTTGTCAAAATTTTATTTCCATAGGAAATTTGGCAAACTTTTTTTCTATAGAAAGTTTTGTCAACATTTTATTGCTATAGAAATTTTTTGTCAAAATTTGTTTCTTAAGAAAATTTTGTCAAAATTTTGTTTCTATAGAAATTTTTTTCAAAATATTATTTCTATAGAAAATCTTGTCAAAATTTTATTTCTGTAGAAAATTTTGTCAACATTTTATTTCTTTAGCATAACATTCCATCGGCCTGAGGGGCAATTGTCACCGTTTGTTTTGGATTCATAACTACTACCTGGTGAGGGGATAAAAACGATGACAAAATTATTCCCTAGCATTTATATTCATACATTAATGCTGACCCATTTACCTTTTTGTACTTTTTCATTCTTTATAATTTTTTGAGGTGACTTCGGTAAACATTTTTTCCATTTTATATATTTGTTCGTTTTTGTTTTCTGCTAGAACAAAAAACGACAATAATGAAATTTGAAGTCAGGCAATCAAATGGGCAAATATATGAAAAACATGTGGTTATTAAATAAATTAAATAAATACGCACTAAACCAGGTGTACAATATAACTGTATGTGTGTGAATACTTGCACTGATACCCAGCAAACAACTGTGTAAGTAGTAGTAAAACTGCTTACCAAAAAAATTTGTGCTATAATCTGCGTAAGACCCTTGTGCATGGGAATAATGACTTACCATCGCTGGACGGTTTCGTATATTGTCTATTTCTTGCAAACAAAAAGAGCAACTCCGTCCAGGCTTACAATTTAGCTCTTGGTAATGCATCAGAGAAGGACTTTCCTCACTGGGAATTTTTGCTGGGTATATACAGCCATATTCTGTACACATTGCCAATTACATAAAAATAAATGAATGAGAATATGAAAATGTTAACTGAATTCTATAATGCGGAAAATGCATGCAATTACAATGTTCGAATACCAATACATTACAAAGAACACTCAAAGAAATTGGTTATTTTAGAAGATTTTACAATATAGACGCATTGGACTTGGTGAGGCAGACCATTATTCTTATACCCTCCACCATGGGATGGTGGAAAAGTGATATGTTTGTGCAAATTTATTAAAGCAAATACGACTACCAAATATAAAAAGTCGACTTTAAAATTTTGACAAAATTGTCTATAGAAATAAAATTTTAGAAAAATTTTATATACAATTAAAATCTTGACACAATTTTCTATAGAAATAAAATTTTGATAAAATGTTCAATAGAAATACAATTCTGACAAAATTTTCTATAGATATAACATTTATACAAATTTTTCTGTAGAAATAAAATTTTTAAAAAATTTTCTATAGAAATAAAATTTTTAAAAAAATTTGACAAAATTTTCTATAGATATAAAATTTTTACAAAATTTTGTGTAGAAATAAAATTTTGACAAAATTTTCTATAGAAATAAAATTTTGACAAAATTTTCTATAGAAATAAAATCTTAAAAAAATTGTCTATAGAAATAAAATTTAACAAACATTTTTATAAAAAAAATTTTTTCCAGAAGTAAAATTTTGACAAAATTTTCTATAGAAATAAAATTTTGACAACATTTTCTATAAAAATGAAATTTTGACAAATTTTCTATAGAAATAAAATTTTGACAAAATTTTGTATAGAAATAAAATGTTGACAAAATTTTGTATAAAAATAAAATGTTTACTAAATTTTCTATAGAAATAAAATTTTGAAAAAATGTTCTATAGAAGTAAAATTTTAACAAAAAATTTTATACAATTAAAATCTTGACAAAATTTTCTACAGAAATAAAATTTTGACAAAAATTTCTTTAGAAATAAAATTTTGACAAAGTTTTATATAGAAATAAAATATTGACAAAACCTTTTATAGAAATGAAATTTTGACAAAATTTTCTATAGAAATAAAATGTTGACAAAATTTTGCATAAAAATAAAATGTTGACAAAATTGTCTACAATTTTGAAAACATAGTCTATAGAAATAAAATTTTTTAAAAATTTTCTACAGCAATAAAATTTTAACAAAGTTTTCTATAGAAATAAAATATTGACAAAATCTTCTATAGAAATTCTCTATAGAAATAAAATTTTTCAAAAATTGTCTATAGAAATAAAATTTTTCAAAAATTTTCTACAGCAATAAAATTTTAACAAAGTTTTCTATAGAAATAAAATTTTGACACAATTTTCTATAAAAATAAAATTTTGACAAAAATTTCTTTAGAAATAAAATTTTGACAAAGTTTTATATAGAAATAAAATATTGACAAAATCTTCTATAGAAATGATATTTTGACAAAATTTTCTAAACAAATAAAATTTTTACAAAAAATTTCTACGGAAATAAAATTTTGACAAAATTTTATATAGATGTATAATTTCGAAAAATTTTCAATACAAATACAATTTTGACAAAATTTTCTATAGAAATAAAATTTTGATACAATTTTCTACAGAAATAAAATTTTGACAAAATTGTCTACGCAAATAAAATTTTGACAAAATTTTCTACAGAAATAAAATGTTGACAAAATTTTATATAGAAATAAAATATTGACAAAATCTTCTATATAAATGAAATTTTGACAAAATTTTCTACAGAAAAAGAAAAATTTTGAAAAAAATTGTCTATAGAAATAAAATTTTGACCCAATTTTCTATTTAATTAAAATTTTCTATAGAAATAAAACTTTGACAAAATTTTCCATACAAACAAATTTTGCTAAAATTTTCTATAGAAATAAAATTTTGACAAAATTTTCTATAGAAATAAAATTTTAACAAAATTTTCTATAGAAATAAAATTTTAAAATAATTTTCTACAGATATAAAATTTTGACAATTGTGTTTGAAATCGGTTCAGAATAAAATATATCGTAGTTAAAAATTTCACTCAGATTTACTTGAAATTGTGTACAGAGAGTACAATTATAATTTTATCAATATTTGGCCAAATACCCCAATCGCCATTGCTATTTCGAAAACTTGTAAAAATGGGGGAAGTTCCAGAAATGAAGTAAGTTAGCAGTAGTCCTGAATAGAGGTGTGCGCGTGACACGAAATTCTCGTGAGTCGTGAACAAAATCTAAAGCAACTCTCGTGAATGTGCGTGAATGGGGCTAAAATAAATATGTCGTGCGTGAGAAATAAAATCGGTTCGTGCATGTGCGTGAATAAAATTTCTGTAAAATCAAGCTCACGAAAAAAATCAATATTTAATTCACGCTCGTATGTTAACTGAAATTAATTTAACTCTCGAACTATATTATGTTTTTGGATGTTGTTGCCTTTGCTTATTTCCGTTTTGAAAATATCGTGAGTCTCTTGAATTTGTCGTGAATCACTTGAATTGTCGTGAATCGTGCGTGAACGTGAGTCTTTAAAAGTAGTTCGTGCGTGAGTACTGGTTTTCATTTCGTGAATGTGCCTGAGTGGGATTGGTTACCACACGTATCGTGCGTGAGCGTGAGCGAATAAATATTTTGCTTCGTGAATGTGCGTGAGTGTGAGATAAATTTCAGTCACGTGCACAACTCTAGTCCTGAAATTAAGTACTTGTCGTACCTCCTTTATGTACTTTACCAAGGAGATACTGAAAACAAATTTTTTGTTGGACAGAAACTGTGATTTAGGCCCTGCTATACTCCCAAACATATTCCGCTTCAAGCATGGATATATTTGCACAAATCATTCCAACAAAAATTTAATTTCACTGTGCAAACATATTATGTTTCGCCCTAAACATTACCCATTTCAATAATGCTGGTGACATTTCTGAGTGCTTCAAAGCTTCTCTAAGAAACGCCGTTCGGACCTATATTAAATATAGGTCCTTCGTCATTGAGCTAATCATAGAACCAGGCTGCACTCAGTGATAAGAGAGAAGTTCACCACTGTCCAATGAGACTGAATAATCTAAGTGACCTCAAAAATATCCGGTTGCCCCTATACCTAACCTAACTTTGGCTTTGTTGAAAAATAAACTTTCAATTTATTTTTAAGCAATTCTTCGAGTGTTTCTTTTTTCACTTTTCTGTTTTTGTTTCACAGTAAATTGATTTTTTCTCTTTAATCAACTCTCAGAAAAAAAAATTATTTTCTCCCCACAATTTGTTATTTGAAGCGAAGCTTTTAAACCTCAATATTTTTTTTTTGTTCACACATCACTTTTCACAAAAAACAACAACGAATGAAACAAAACAGAAGCCCAGAAAACCTAGACTGAAAAAATGAGTAGACCTTTAATAGAATTCAAGCAAAAGTAAACATTAAAATATTGAAGCTCCATGTTATTTTGTTTATTTGTGACTTAATTAACACTTAGTTGTGAAAATTAATCATATCACACAAAAATTGAACTCCGCTGTAGTAGGTTTGTTTTTTAGTTCACTTCAGTACTTACTTACGTTAATGTTTGTGTTTCTGTTTCAATGGTTGAGGTGTATTTAGCTATAAAATTAACAGAGTTTTATTACAAAAAAAAAAACAAAAAAAAATATCATACAGAGCTACCAAATGGTAGTCATCATGTAATAGGGCTTATTTACAAAAGACTTAAGCACGTGGTATGTGTGTTAAAATGTCAGGGGGAAAAAAGCTCCATAATGGAAAACAAAGTTAAATTATTGTGAAATAAAATATTAAAGTATTTTATTTAGTTAAACTATGTGAATAATGCTAACAAAAAATACTTTGTAATTTTAATAAAGTAAAAATATAAAAAAAATTTTAAACAATTTAGTTTTTCCAAAATAGTTTAAATATTCACAATTTGATTTCTTTATAAGTAAAAGTATATTATAACAAAAACGTTTTAATATTAACAAAGTTCATTATTAAGTTAAGCCAAATGTTAACAAAAATTTCTTAAATCCAATTTAATTTTGTCAACACAATCAATAGACAGTTTTGCTGATACACCCTCAAAAAAAACACAATCGCTTTTGTAACATTTACTCCAAGCACAATCTGCTTCAAGCATATATATTTTCAGGATTTGTCCAAAAACAATATTATGTTTCACCATAGTCACACACTGGTAGCAAAAACTTTCAATTCAAAATATTTTTAAGGTGCCAAGCAGGGATTGAACCCACGATCCTATGAATGCAAGGCCGGCTAGATATATGTTTCTATTAAATAAAGTTCCTTTACATTGGCTCGTGGGCGCCCAAAACTATGCTCCATTAATATAACTGCTTGTGGAAGTGAGAAAGATATGAGGGAAGATTCAATTAGCCAGAAAGGAAACATTGCAGTTAGTTTTTATGACATTGTTTTTGCATCCTGTAAAAGAATCAACGTTTATCATAAAAAGTATATACTCGTTTTCTTCCAAACAAATTTCCTTACAGCGAAAAGCAAATGGGAAGCGAATCGAAATTTTATTTCTATAGCTAAATTTGTCAAAATTTTATTTCTATAGAAAATTTTGTTAAAATGTTATTTCTATAGAATGTTTTGACAAAATTTTATTTCTATAGAAAATTTTGACAAAATTTTATTTCTATAGAAAATTTTGTTAAAATGTTATTTCTATGGAAAATTTTGTCACAACTTTATTTCTATAGAAAATTTTGACAAAAAATTATTTCTGTAGAAAATTTTGTCAACATTTTATTTCTATAGAAAATTTTGGCAAAAATATATTTCTATAGAAAATTTTGTCAAAATTTTATTTCTATAGAAAATTTTGTCAAAATTTTATTTCTATAGAAAATATTGTCAAAATGTTATTTCTATAGAAAATTTTGTCAAAATTTTATTTCTATAGAATTTTTTTTTAAGTTTTATTTCTATAGAAAATTTTATCAAAATTTTATTTCTATAAAAATTTGTCAAAATTTTATTTCTATAGATAATTTTGTCAAAATTTTATTTCTATAGAAAATTTTCTGTAGAAAATTTTAACAAAATTTTATTTCTATAGAAAATTTTGTTAAAATTTTATTTCTATAGAATTTTTTTTAAGTTTTATTTCTATAGAAAATTTTATCAAAATTTTATTTCTATAAAAATTTGTCAAAATTTTATTTCTATAGAAAATTTTGTCAAAATTTTATTTCTATAGAAAATTTTGTCAAAATTTTATTTCTATAGAAAATTTTGTCCAAACTTTATGTCTACAGAAAATTGTGAAAAAATTTTACTTCTATAGGAAATTTTGTCAAAATTTTATTTCTATAAAAATTTTTGTAAAATTTTTATTTATATAGAAAATTTTGTCAAAATTTTATTTCTACAGAATTTTTTTCTCAAAACTTTATATCTATAGAAAATTTTGTCAAAATTTTATTTCTAAAGAAAATTTTCTTTAGAAAATTTTAACAAAATTTTATTTCTATAGAAAATTTTGTCAAAATTTTATTTCTATAGAAAAGTTTGTCAAAATTTTATTTCTATAGAATTTTTTTTTAAGTTTTATTTCTATAGAAAATTTTATCAAAATTTTATTTCTATAAAAATTTGTCAAAATTTTATTTCTATAGAAAATTTTGCCAAAATTTTATTTCTATAGAAAATTTTCTGTAGAAAATTTTAACAAAATTTTATTTCTATAGAAAATTTTGTAAAATTTTATTTCTATAGAAGTCTTTTTTAAGTTTTATTTCTATAGAATATTTTATCAAAATTTTATTTCTATAAAAATTTGTCAAAATTGTATTTCTATAGAAAATTGTGTCATAATTTTATTTCTATAGAAAATTTTGTCAAAATTTTATTTCTATAGAAAATTTTGTCCAAACTTTATGTCTACAGAAAATTGTGAAAAAATTTTACTTCTATAGGAAATTTTGTCAAAATTTTATTTCTATAAAAATTTTTGTAAAATTTTTATTTATATAGAAAATTTTGTCAAAATTTTATTTCTACAGAATTTTTTTTCTCAAAACTTTATATCTATAGAAAATTTTGTCAAAATTTTATTTCTATAGAAAATTTTCTTTAGAAAATTTTAACAAAATTTTATTTCTATAGAAAATTTTGTCAAAATTTTATTTCTATAGAAAAGTTTGTCAAAATTTTATTTCTATAGAATTTTTTTTAAGTTTTATTTCTATAGAAAATTTTATCAAAATTTTATTTCTATAAAAATTTGTCAAAATTTTATTTCTATAGAAAATTTTGTCAAAATTTTATTTCTATAGAAAATTTTGTCAAAATTTTATTTCTATAGAAAATTTTGTCAAAATTTTATTTCTATAGAAAATTTTGTCCAAACTTTATGTCTACAGAAAATTGTGACAAAATTTTACTTATAGGAAGTTTTGTCAAAATTTTATTTGTATAAAAATTTTTGTAAAATTTTTATTTATATAGAAAATTTTGTCAAAATTTTATTTCTACAGAATTTTTTTTTATCAAAATTTTATATCTATAGAAAATGTTGTCAAAATTTTATTTCTATAGGAATTTTTTTCGTAGCTTTATTTCTACAGAAATAAAGTTTTGACAATAATTTTATTTCTATAGAAAATGTTGTCAAAATTTTATTTATATAGAAAATTTGTCAAAATTTTATTTCTATAGATAATTTTGTCAAAATTTTATTTCTATAGAAAATTTTCTGTAGAAAATTTTAACAAAATTTTATTTCTATAGAAAATTTTGTAAAAATTTTATTTCTATAGATTTTTTTTTTTTAGTTTTATTTCTATAGAAAATTTTATCAAAATTTTATTTCTATAAAAATTTGTCAAAATTTTATTTCTATAGAAAATGTTGTCAAAATTTTATTTCTATAGAAAATTTTGTCAAAATTTTATTTCTATAGAAAATTTTCTGTAGAAAATTTTAACAAAATTTTATTTCTATAGAAAATTATGTCAAAATTTTATTTCTATAGATTTTTTTTTTAAGTTTTATTTCTATAGAAAATTTTATCAAAATTTTATTTCTATAAAAATTTGTCAAAATTTAATTTCTATAGAAAATGTTGTCAAAATTTTATTTCTATAGAAAATGTTGTCAAAATTTTACTTCTATAGGAAATTTTGTCAAAATTTTATTTCTATAAAAATTTTTGTAAAATTTTTATTTATATAGAAAATTTTTTTTTTAAATTTTATTTCTACAGAATTTTTTTTTCAAAATTTTATATCTATAGAAAATTTTGTCAAAATTTTATTTCTATAGGAATTTTTTTCGTAGCTTTATTTCTACAGAAATAAAGTTTTGACAACAATTTTATTTCTATAGAAAATTTGTCAAAATTTTATTTCTATAGATAATTTTGTTTCTATAGAACATTTTGTCAAAATTTTATTTCTATTGAATTTTTTTTGTAAGTTTTATTTCTATAGAAAATTTTATCAAAATTTTATTTCTATAAAAATTTGTCAAAATTTTATTTCTATAGAAAATGTTGTCAAAAATTTATTTCTATAGAAAATTTTTGTCAAAATTTTATTTCTGTAGAAAATTTTGTCAAAATTTTATTTCTACAGACATTTTTTCAAAATTTTATATCTATAGAAAATGTTGTCAAGATTTTATTTCTATAGGAATTTTTTTCGGAACTTTATTTCAACAGAAATAAAGTTTTGACAACAATTTTATTTCTATAGACAATGTTGTCAAAATTTTATTTCTATAGAAAATGTTGTCGAAATTTTATTTATATAGAAAATTTGTCAAAATTTTATTTCTAGAGAAAATTTTGTCAAAATTTTATTTCTATAGAAAATTTAGAAAACATTTTTAGAACATTTTTTTAGTTAAATCAATTAAATTTTTAAATTAATTTTTTTTTAATTCAGTTAAAGTTTTAAGATTTTGGTTATATTTTTTCGGGTACTTTAATTTTCTCAATTTCATATAAAAGATTACAATTTTATTAACTTAACATATAATTTTTTTTTTGATTTTCCCCATATTAATCTTAATATCATTTTTTGTTTTCTTATTTTCAGGTAAGCTTTTACTAAGATATGTTGGGTGAGTTAAAAATTGCGATACCAACATTTTGTTAATGTGTGAAAGTTGATTGAAATTATATGATGCAAATACCTGCACAAATAGGTCTTTTATTTTTATTTATCAAGCAAAAAATCACAATTACTCCTTCTGTAACTTTTCGTAATTTCAAAATCATACCCTGTCACGTGACAATTTTAAGAAACGCCTACAAAGTATTCCATAATGTAATTTTTGATTTCATCACACATCTCATCCCAAAACTACAGTTCATCACTTTGACTAAATATATTAGAGAAATCTCTAAACTTTACAAAAATAAAGCAAATGGAAAATAAACATTTCTCTTGTCAGAAAAAAATCTATGATATAAACGTGATCTCAGGATCACGACCAATGGTAAATAGCACGCACCGCAGACGATGTTTGTGGTATTCCAACTTTATCCTCGAGATTTTATTTGCATGTGTACACCATATAGGGAGATACATGTCAACATTTGACGAATACGAAGTCATTATCCGTAGCGAAAGCTACTCCAACACTAACTTACATTATGCCACCATTGGAATCTACAAACACACACACACACACTCACATGCCTACTAGGTAGAGGAGTTTCACGGATGAATGTTAGTAAATTGCAGATGACATTTCCTGAGCTTCTCTACCAAAATTTTCTTAAAAATTGCACACGTTACGATTTTTTACAATTTAGCTGTTTTCCTGGTTTTTGGGGCGTATTTCATACGTTTCGGTTGTTGCTTCCATTATTGGTCAAATCGTGATTATTGAGAACAGTAGGTTTAGAAGAAAATCGTGATACCAAAACCTAAGATTTCTTTAGAAAAACTTAAATTCAGCCCGGCTGAATAAAGATTTTTTAGAAAATCTTTAATTCGGCCTGGCTGAATAAAGAGTTCTTTAGAAAATCTTTAATTCAGCCTGGATGAATAAAGATTTCTTTAGAAAATCTTTAATTCAGCCTGGCTGAATAAAGATTTTTTTAGAAATTCTTTAATTTAGCCTGGCTGAATAAATATTTTTTAAGCAAATCTTTAATTCAGCCTGGCTGAATAAAGATTTCTTTAGAAAATCTTTACTTCAGCTTGGCTGAATAAAGACTACTTTAGAAAATCTTTAATTCAGCTTGGCTGAATAAAGATTTCTTTAGAAAATCTTTAACTTAGCCTGGCTGAATAAAGATTTCTTTAGAAAATCTTTAATTCCGCCTGGATGAATAAATATTTCTTTAGAAAAATTTTAATTCAGCCTGACTGAATAAAAATTTCTTTAGAAAATCTTTAATTCAGCCTGGCTGAATAAAGATTTCTTTAGAAAATCTTTAATTCAGCTAGGCTGAATAAGGATTTCTTTTGAGAAATCTTTAATTCAGCCCGGCTGAATAAAGATTTCTTTAGAAAAATCTTTAATTCAGCCTGGCTGAATAAAGATTTCTTTAGGAAATCTTTAATTCAGCCTGGCTGAATAAAGATTTCTTTAGAAAATCTTTAATTCAGCCTGGCTGAATACAAATTTCTGTAGAAAATTTTTAATTCAGCCTCGCTGAATAAAATTTTATTTTAAAATTTTGCTTTCGAAAACACTGTAAAATTATCCACAATGCCATGCTTTTAACTTACACGATTTATTCTAATTCCTCACATTGTGTTTCTTCTTATTTGAATTTGGCTGACGAAAGCAGCATCGGTGAGCGGCTATGTTGATTGATGGTGGCAGGAAAATATCTATGGAACGACGTGGGTAAATTTTCCTATATTTTCTGTAGCTCGGTGAGTGTGGCACATACGTAGATCAACTACAACTTAGTTGAGCTTCAAAAGTTCCTGCTACAGTTACTGATGTATGGAACAGTTGTTGGTTGAATATAGCCAGACATGCATGCATGAACGAATTGAGAAGTATGTGATTCCTTACTGACTGGGCTGTGTTGGTACTCTCCTGGTATACAAAAGACTCCTATCCAGTCAGCATTGTTCAAAGACAGCAAACGTGACTTGACAGTTTTGTATCCCAGTGATGTCTGATGTTAGTGACGTGACACTACGTGACGTAATGTGTTACGTTAACGCGTTTTACACATCAAAAACACCAAAACACAAACATTCACCATAAGTAGTTACCCATACAAACAAATTACAACTAACACATATACTACCTTAAGCAAATACTCTCTGTGCTTCTCGAATAGGAGAGAATGTGAAGTTTTGCTAGCATGCATCCGCTTCAAAACCTGGCTGCGGTTAAATACTATTCGAAATCTTAGTGATGCATTTGACAATGGTTGGCTTTTCACTTCTTCAGCCAGCCACAAATGCAATACAACTCAAGTTGACTTTAGTGGTGAAGGGTTTGGTTGTCTAAAGGCAGCTCCAGAAACTTAAAACAAATTTAAATTCTGCCAAGGAAATGATATTTTGATGATGCATACGAAAGAGACTACGAAGGCGTCATATCTTCCATCATGTCAACCAATAGCAAACAAATTTTGTGTTTCACTTTGAAATTAATGCTCCTCCCATCATATCTTTTGAGGTTCTTATAGAACTTTAAAATTGTTATTGAATGTCGGAAGTTAACTATTGGTGATGCTGCAGATAAAGTTTGAGGGAAGTGATGGAGCATTATGAAATGACTAGGTATTCGGTGTAAATGAGGCGGTTCAGAAATGTAGGGCAGTAAGGGAAAATTTGCCTGGTGATGAGGTGTAAAAGACTTTAAAACTGTAGGGGACCAAAGAAAGGATTTGTGATATAGGAAATCAACTTTGACAGGCTTCAGTATTACTATCACTAATTGCAGACATCAGATGTAATAACTGGATCAGTGGACAGATTGAGGAGTCCGTTTTAGTTTGGCTTTGTCTAGGAGACAAGGAATGCGACGAATTTCGCCTTGGTTTATCGACCGAACGCACAAAAAATCGTCCGGTGAATACACTCATACACTCCGTCGTATCATCCAATGCAGCGTTGCGAGAAGTCATTCGCAGAGTCCCGGTACTCACTGAGACTATAGAGAACACTTTTAAGTTCCTTAAGTCACATAATCATCGTGGATTCCATGCCTCTCTTATTGATCCAAGGAATGTGTTCAATTTCTCTTGGGTTAATCGACCGGACGCACAAGATATCGTCAGGTGAATAGGCTCCATCATATCAGCCACTGTAGCTTTGGGAGAAGTCATTTACAGAAGTCCCCTTCTCACTAAGACTAAGGAGAAAATTTTTCAGTTTCTCAAGTCCCATCTTCATTTTGGGTTCCTCGACTCTCTTATTGATATCAAAATCCAATTCCTTGATTCTGGCTTAAGTGTTAGTCCAACGAATTTCGTCACAGTCTTCACGTCTTGGATTTTTTTGCTACTTCTAAGAAGTTGAAGGGAATTGTGTGAGTATCGGTTATGAAGAGAGAGGGTGCTGCGATGATGATGTACCATATATTTTTGGCATGTCCCTTATATTTCTGAGAATGGACGCCGGTCGGTGATGTCCATTCGGTGTTCAGATGCCTTCAGTCTATGGTCAAAATTGTGGGGAAGAATTCCAACCCAAAGAAAATATCTGACAACGCTATTTAAATACCTCGTTTTCTTCTGTCTACCAGGCCTATATTCATCCGACATTGACTATGGTGGAATTTTGCAGACCTAGCTGCCTAGTATTCGAATTTTGTTGCTACTGCTAAGCTTCACATATGGATGAAGAGTCCCAGATATTACTTCCAGCAGCATGAGCAAAAGAATGTCCCATTAGACAATCATCTAATTCACGGGTTTGCCTTCTGTCTATAGTGATTATGGGAAAGTATTCCAACCGCAAGAAAACGTCTGACAAGGCTATTTAAACACCTCGTTTTCTTCGGTCTGCCAGGCCTATATCCATCCGACATTGACTAGGGTAGAATTTTGCACACCTACCTTTCTAGTCTTCGAATTTTGTTGCTACTGCTAAGCTTCGCATAGGGATGAAGAGTCCCAGATATTGCTTCCAGCAACATGAGCATGAGAGCATTAGACAATCATCTGATTTCCGGATTTGTCTTCTGTCTATGATGGAGATTATGAGGAAGTATTCCAACCACAAGAAAACATCTGATAAGGCAAATTAAGTTCCTCGTTCTCTTCGATCTACCTGGCCTATATCCATCCGATGTTGACTAGGGTAGAATTTTGCAGACCAACCTGCAAAGTCTTCGAATTTTGTTGCTACTTCTAAGCTTCGCATAGGGAATTGTGTCCGTCTTAGATATAAAGAGAGGGACTACTGTGATGATGACGTCCCAGATATTGCTCCCAACAAAATGAGAATGGGAGTAGGTAACTGTCCCAGTAGACAGTCTTCTGATTCTCGGTGTTTAGATGCCTTCTGACTATGGTGATAATTATGAGGTTGCGTTTAAACCCCACGAAAATACCAACGCGTATTAAATTCCTCGTTCGTTTCGCTCTATCCGACATATACCCATCCTATATTGCCTAGAATTACGCAGGCCAATCTGCCAAACCTTCGATTTGGCTAAGAATTCGAGCTTTGCTGGGAATTATGTGAGCCTTAGATATTGCTCCCAGACATGAGAGCAGATAGACATTCTTCTGATTGATAACCTAGCGGTACTCTGAGGCTTTCTGGGAATGTGTTCTAATCCCAAGAAAGTATCAGGTCACCCTGATGTTCTATTCGCTCCACCTAAGGGGAAATTTCGCATACACTCCTTCGAATTTCGTTGCTACCGCCAAGAATTCGTGTTTCAGATAGGGAATTGTGTGAGCCTTAAGTAAGGGGCAACAGCAATGCTAATGATGTCTGGGCGCAATATCTGGGACATCATCAGCCTGGCGGTTGCAGTCCTTGGACAGGTTTGGAAACTCTGTATCAGCCCAGGTGCGTAGACTTTATTGCACTGAGGGCCAGTAGGATACCTCCGCCCATCATGAGGAACTCAGAACAAAACGTTTCCAAAAGCGACAGTTTCTCAAAGACAACTGAGAGGCAACGCAAACCCAAGAAGTTATGACTAGCACACTGTAATCTTGGTCATAGATGAAGACGAGAGAAGATTACCTCCAGACGCAAGATCATAGCTCCTGTCCGGAATCTGTAGGTACTTAAACAATTACCTCTCCTGTTTGAACCAAACAGTAATCGAGGATGAATTTCCAAATAGCGTTTACTCTCCTCATAGACACCTGAGAAGCACCTGCAGCTCAAACCGAAGCTGCTAAAGTTGGGGCACACTTTTCCCCTCACCCTGACCAAACAGAATCTAATTATTGGCACTAGCAAGAGAGAATATCAGATTTGACTTTAGGGTGAAATTAAACTCGTAGCATCCTAGGCACCTAAACAGGTACCTCCCGTTCCTGAACCCAGCAATCGCGTATGAACTTGCAAATTGTTTTCGCGAATTCTCAACCTAACATCTTAGCAATACCTCCAACACAAAACCAAGAGGCTATAAGTGAGTTCACACTGTACCCTACACGACCCGTCAGAACCTAAATAAGTACGGTAGAAATGATCATCCTCATCAGGATAGACTTTATGAAGAAATTAAACAAAATTGATTTCTGCCCGTCGATAAGAGCGATGAGAGGACACATGCAGCATTCGGAAGCGGTGGACGACGACCCTAAGTGCAAGACAACCGCCCCTAAAGGAAGACGAGATTGCCTTTAGAGACGAGATCATAGCTGCTATTTGGTATCTCTAGGTACCTAAGCAGGTGCTTCCTGCGTCTGAATTCAGTAATCGTGGATGAATTTGCAAAATTGCTTTCACTCACCTCACAGAACTCATTATGAAAGACACTTGAGGATCACCTGCAGCATATAACCAAGATTATGTAAAGGAGGGCATACTGTACCCCACGTGACCCGCTAGAATCTAAATAAGTGCGAAAGCAATGACCATCAAGTTAGACTTAAGAAAGGTCATCTGATCGTCGAAAACTGTGGAAGATGATCCCTGGTGCAAAACCACCGCCCATAAATGAAGACGAGAGAAGCTTGTCTACCACAGCAAGATCATAGCTTCGATTTGGTATTTTTAGGTACCTAATCAGCGGGAGTCACCGCTTCTGAACCCAACAATCGTAGATGAATTTGTCAAGTGCGTTCACACACATCATATCACGAGGGATCTTTTCGTATGCACTGCCAATCGTATATATCTGAGATCTTAATCCTTATGGCCACAACCCAGTCGAGCTCGATTGCTCGTTTTATAAACTCTCGTTGAGAGATTTGCGTAAGGAATACTTATTCCAAGGATTTCACTACAGGTTGTTCGAATCCTGAACCCCTGATCATGTAAGTTTCAGGTTTTGAGTAGCCACAAGATCCTGCCCTGTTTCAATCTACGGCCGTTTCCAAGATGAGGAACACATATTCCTTAGATGTGTCAGAACTTATTTTTGGAATATGACTCTGTTCACATATCTTTGATTGTTTGCTTACTCTAGTATGTCAACGTCTTTTTCTTAGACCCCACCTCCGTTTGAAATGAAGAGCACCCTCTGAAAAATTTTTGCAATCATTTTCCTTCCAAACATAAAGAGGAATGTATCTTTCTTTTATATTAAGAAGACCAGGCCACAATTAATGCGTTAGCGTTTCTATCTAGGATAAGTAGCACATAGGAATTTCTCTTTGCGCAACACGTAGTTATTTAGTTGAATCTGTTTGACACCGAGCACATCGTACGATCTCTACCGGGATGAAATTCTCAATATTTTCAATTGCAAGTTTAACAAATAATGGAGACCCGACAAAAATATACCACATTGCGATTCTTTTTTGACGTTGCTCTTTGGGATACGCAACACGTAGTTATTTAGGTAAACCTGCATGATGCTGGACAAATCGTAAAATCGTCTTCGGGAAAAATTTCTAAATCTTTTTTATTCCAAGTTAATCAAAGGTTTTGGTTTCTTTTATAAATTGGAGACCACATAGCAAAGTGAATCTTCTCGCGTTTGTCTTTGGGATGCGCAGCAAGTAGTCATTTAGGTGACCCAATATGGGAAATATTGACGTTGTTCAAATCAGCTGTTATGCGCCGTCCAGACTAAAAGTTTATCCGGACGACAGTGCTGGTACCGAACATATCCCAGATATTAGCCACACTATAAGTTATGCTCGAAGACGTAATCAATCCGGTATATTGTTAATGGGATCGATAACGCATTTATCGATATTTTAATCAATTCCGACAATTCTTAGACTTCGGCCACACTGTAAGATTCTTCATAAACACAAACATTCCGCCCGGAAAAACTTATAGTCTTGAGGCGCATTAGTAGAGCGATCATCTACGCCTATAGTTGCCCATCAAACAAATTTAGAAGTTCTTTTAAAGGCACAACTTTAAAACACTTCCAAAAATATCCTCCCAAAGATGTCCTTTATTTGAACTACACAGGAAGTTCTTTTAACTAAATTTTTATACCCTCCACCATAGGATGGGGGTATATTAACTTTGTCATTCCGTTTGTAATACATCGAAATATTGTTCTAAGACCCCATAAAGTATATATATTCTGGGTCGTGGTGAGATTCTGAGTCGATCTAAGCATGTCCGTCCGTCCGTCTGTTGAAATCACGCTAACTTCCGAAGGAAACAAGCTATCGACTTGAAACTTGACATCTGATCCGGTTGAAATTTGGTACGTGGTGTTACTATATGATCTCTAACAACCATACAAAAATTGGTTCATATCGGTCCATAATTATATATAGCCCCCATATAAACCGATCACCAGATTTGACCTCCGGAGCCTCTTGAAGGTGCAAAATTCAGCCGATCCGGTTGAAATTTGGTACGTGATGTTAGTATATTGTATCTAACAACTGTACACAAATTGCTCCATATCGGTCCATAATTATATATAGCCCCTATATAAACCGATCCCCAGATTTGACCTCTGAAGCTTCTTGAAGGAGCAAAATTCATCCGATCCGGTTAAAATTTGGTACGTGGTGTTAGTATATAGTTTCTAACAACCATGCAAAAATTGGTCTATATCGGTCCATAATTATATATAGCCGATCCCCAGATTTGACCTCCGGAGCCTCTTGGATGAACAAATTTCATCCGATCCGGTTGAAATTTGGTACGTGGTGTTAGTATATGGTCTCTAACAACCATACAAAAATTGGTACATATCGGTCCATAATTATATATAGCCCCCATATAAATCGATCTCCAGATTTGACCTCCAGAACCTCTTGGAACAGCAAAATTCATCCGATTCGGTTGAAATTTGATACGTGGTATTAGTATATAGTTTCTAACAACCATACAAAAATTGGTCCATATCGGTCTATAATTATATATAGTCCCCATATAAACCTATCCCCAGATTTAACCTCCGGAGCCTCTTGGAGGAGCAAAATTCATCCGATCCGGTTGAAATTTGGTTCATGGTGTTAGTATATGGTCTCTAACTAAGATGCAAAAATTGGTACATATCGGTCCATAATTATATATAGCCATCATATAAACCAATCCCCAGATTTGACCTGCAGAACCTCTTGGAAGAGCAAAATTCATCCGATTCGGTTGAAATTTGGTAGGTGGTGTTAGTATATGGTCTCTTAGTACGATGCAAAAATTGGAACATATCGGTCCATAATTATATATAGCCACCATATAAACCGATCCCCAGATTTGGCTTGCGGAGCCTATAAGAGAAGCAAATTTCATCCGATCCGGTTGAAATTTGGAACATGGTGTTAGTATATGGTCTCTAACAACCATGCAAAAATTTGTCTATATCGGTCCATAATTATATATAGCCACCATATAAACCGATCCCCAGATTTGGCTTGCGGAGCCTATAAGAGAAGCAAATTTCATCCGATCCGGTTGAAATGTGGAACATGGTGTTAGTATATGGTATCTAACAACCATGCAAAAATTTGTCTACATCGGTCCATAATTATATATAGCCCCCATATAAACCGTTCCCCAGATTTGACCTCCAGAGCTTCTTGGAGGAACAAAATTCATCGGATCCGGTTGAAATTTGGTACTGTGCGCTAGTTGGGGCCGCTAACAGCCATGCAAAAATTGGTCCTTATCGTTCTATAGTTATATATAGCCGATGACCAATCACACAAAAATGGGCCCAAATCGATAAAAATAATCTACCAAAATTTTATGTCTATAGAAAATTTTGTCCAAATTTTATTACTGTAGTAAGTTGTGTCAAAATTTTATTTCTATAGAAAATTTTGTCAAAATTTTATTTCTATAGAACATTTTGTCAAAATTTTATTTCTATAGAAAATTTTGTCAAAATTTTATTTCTATAGAAAATTTTGTCAAAATTTTATTTCTATAGAAAATTTTGTCAAAATTTTATTTCTATAGAAAATTTTGTCAAAATTTTATTTCTATAGAAAATTTTGTCAAAATTTTATTTCTATAGAAAATTTTGTCAAAATTTTATTTCTATAGAAAATTTTGTCAAAATTTTATTTCTATAGAAAATTTTGTCAAAGTTTTATTTTTATAGAAAATTTTGTCAAACTGAATTATACACGTATTTAATTTAGAAGACGATGTTTAGAAGTTTTAAGATACTTTGCCATCGGCAAGTGTTACCGCAACCCAAGTAATTCGATTGTGGAAGACAGTCTTTAGTACAAGTTTCTACGCAATCCATGATAGGTTAGGTTAGGTTATGTGGCAGCCCGATGTATCAGGCGCATTTAGACTATTGAGTCCATTGTGATACCACACAATGGACTGAGTGCTGGCCATGTTAATCTCAATGACAAGGGACCTCCTTTTTATAGCCGAGTCCGAACGGCGTTCCACATTCCAGTGAAACCACTTAGAGAAGCTTTGAATCCCTCAGAAATGTCACCAGCATTACTGAGGTGGTATAATCCACCGCTGAAAAACTTTTTGGTGTTCGGTCGTAGCAGGAATCGCACCCACGACCTTGTGTATGCAAGGCGGGCATGCTAACCATTGCACCACTGTGGCAATCCGTGATGGAAGGTACATAAGATGCGGCCTGGCCGAACTTACGACCGTATATACTTGTTTATAACTCACTTCTTCCATATTTTTAATGGATAATTGTAACTTTTCTTGTTAAAAACAGAGCAATAATTATTTATTTGTACCATATTATTTAAATTCTGTCGAAAACAATGCTAAATCTATGTTAAAAAAATTGCGAATTTTTAAAAATATTTTAGGTCAAAATTTTTAGAATGCATTAAAAATCATAAAAAATTATCAAAATTATTTATTTGGAAAAATATCACAAAATTTTTTAATTCACATCCAAAATACTGAATTCGGATCACACTTTAAGAAGTGATTTAAATTCAATGCAATGGCTGTTGAAATGGTGAACTCCTGTCCTATGACAGGTGTGCCAAATTTGCACCACTTCCTGATCCAAAAAGGACATTTGCACTACTTTTACGGCGATGGTTATTTGCTGGGCGGTTATAACATAGAAAGTGTTACATTTTGCATTCGCGTAGGCAACACTCTGCAATTTCGAAGATCGCCTTTTGGGCATGCTTAAATTCTTGGCAATCGAACCAAACGGAATATATTTCATTGAAAAATCCTAAAACATTTTTGTTTTTGAAGAAGCAAACATACAAACTTAGTTTGCTATAGTTTTGCTTAAGCCAAAATACAAAGTATTTGAAGAAATTTACAAATTAATCATTTGCTCTTCAACAACAGTTTTAATTCTGCTCTTGAAGAAATTCTCAATCTACTTTTATGCCCAAACTTAAAGAAAGATCTTTTCGTATTTATTTTATTTCTCTTTTCGCTTCGCAATACATTTTTTCCCACCCATTAGTGGCTGCCCAGCATTGGCTCTTTCTCGCTATCATTGCCCAGACCCTTCAAGTAGGAGTTAAATGAAGTATGCCTTTCTTTGGTTCGACCAAAAACTTCAAGTACTTCATAGCAAATGCTATTTGGACTTAACCAGCCCATCACAAGTTGACTTTAGTTGGAGTTCAGTTGGGGTTTTTAAGTTTATTATTTTGAAGTTTGCCTCTGAGTACTTGATAAGCACTTTGTAGTCATTTGCTTTGTTGGTTTTGGAATTTTCCATTTGTTTTCCATTTCCCTGATTTCTCTTCTCTCTTGCTTCTATGTCTTCTGGATGAAGTTGAAGGATGAAAAATCAGCCAATGGACAAAAACAAAGGAAGGATGAAGGCCAACTATTCTGGGCAAAAGTATTTCTTGAAATATTTTATTTGCTTGGAGTTCATCATGCTGAGCTTGACTGGACTGAACTGGACTGTGCTGGCCAAGTAAAGACTACAAAATTAAATGCATTAAAAATGAATTCTTCTGAGTGATGTTTCTTAGTGTCTTGCTTTTTGATTCTTCACTATATTTTCGTTCTGTGGTTTATATTTTCTCCAGAATTATTTCATTTGTTTGCAATTTTTATGGACTTGAGGTGACATTTGTAAATGACAGCAATGAAAAGAAGGCATATTTTCATAGACCAACCACAATACTGAGGCAGACAGATGAATGGATGGACGGACGGACGGACGAATATTTAGATATGCAAAGAATGTCCAGAAGTATTACTTCAAGTAATGTCAGTCAGTCATTCGTAGCTTGTCTCTAAAATATGCCCTAAGAATTTTTCGACAAGTATTTTGTCTTAACACTTAACAAGGATTCAAACTTGTGGGCAATAATTAAGGAGTTTCCCTCAGTAAACATAATCCCATGAATATTCATTATAAAATTCCTCTCTATAAGAAAGAAAAAAATATTTGTATTAAATTCAAATATCAGGTATAAAAATCCTTGGCTTATGTTCCTCTTCCAGCTCTTATGAAAAATTCCATAAATATGTTTTTCTGTTTTGTTTTTTTTTTTTTTCTTTTAATTTTTCCTTAAAAATGCTCCCCTGCTTTCGGCTTTATTACTTTACCCAGAGGCCAAGTAAAAAAAACAAACAACATATCGTACCGAAGAACAAAACTATACTGCCAACATATGGAGGCACTTGAATTCTTTTGAATTCTATGAATAGCATTTGGCAATGCTCAACAGCCCTACCCGGCGGCCCCTTCTGTTTTAGCAACTGGGTCATACATTATAAAACAACTCAATGTTCTTCCAGTTACATTCATCCACCTTCAAAAACATTTTTTCCCCAAACAGAAAACTAAAATGAAATTTTTTATTGAAATGTAATACACTTGAAATTTGGAAAAGAGGAAAATTTCTAAGTACCATGTTTTATAATTCCATAAGAGGTTTTTTTCTGAGTAATAATGCATTAAATTTGTAAATCGTAAAGGGGTGAAGCTTGATTAAAACAAAAATATATTTAAATAAAACAAACAAAAAATACAACAACCTTCGAAAATTGACCTAGGGAAATTTTAAAATAATTTGGAAATTTTTAAAAGAACCAAAAATAAAAACAAGTATATACGGCCGTAAGTTCGGCCAGGCCGAAGCTTATATACCCTCCACCATGGATTGCGTAGAAACTTCTACTGAAGACTGTCATCCACAATCGAATTTCTTGGGCTGCGGTAACAATTGCCGATGGCAAGGTATCTTAAAACTTCCTAACACCGTAATATATACCACATAGTCCATACGTGGTATATATTAAACTAAAAAAGGCCGATTAAATACGTATATAATTAAGTTTAAAGTTTCTATAGAAATAAAATTTTGACAACATTTTCTATAGAAGTAAAATTTGGAAAAATTTTTCTATAGAAATAAAGTTTGGACAAAATTTTCTATAGAAATAAAATTTTGACAAAATTTTCTATAGTAATAAAATTTTGACAAAATGTTCTATAGAAATAAAATTTTAACAAAATTTTCTATAGAAATAAAAATTTGACAAAATTTTCTATAGAAATAACATTTTGACAATGTTTTCTATAAAAATAAAATTTTGGTAGATTATTTTTGGCTCGAGTGGCAACCATTATTATGAACCGATAAGGACCAATTTTTGTGTGATTGGGGATCGGCTATATATAACTATAGACCGATATGGACCAATTTTGGCATGGTTATTAGCGGCCTTATACTAACTCCACGTTGCAAATTTCAACCGGATCGGATGAATTTTGCTCCTCCAAGAGGCTCCGGAGATCAAATCTGGGGAACGGTTTATATGGGGGCTATATATAATTATGGAGCGATATGGACCAATTTTTGCATGGTCATTAGAGAACATATACCAACACCATGTACCAAATTTCAGCCGGATCGGATGAAATTTGCTTCTCTTAGAGGCTCCGCAAGCCAAATCGGGGGATCGGTTGCATGGTTGTTAGAGACCATATACTAACACCATGTACCAAATTTCAGCCGGATCGGATGAAATTTGCTTCTCTTAGAGCAATCGTAAGCCAAATTTGGGGGTCCGTTTATATGGGGGCTGTACGTAAAAGTGGACCGATATGGACCAATATTTGCATGGATGTTAGAGACCATATACTTACACCATGTACCAAATTTTAGCCGGATTGGATGAAATTTGCTTCTCTTAGAGCAATCGCAAGCCAAATTTGGGGGTCCGTTTATATGGGGGCTATATATAATTATGGAGCGATATGGACCAATTTTTGCATGGTCATTAGAGAACATATACCAACACCATGTACCAAATTTCAGCCGGATCGGATGAAATTTGCTTCTCTTAGAGGCTCCGCAAGCCAAATCGGGGGATCGGTTTATATGGGGGCTATATATAATTATGGACCGATGTGGACCAATTCTTTCATGGTTGTTAGATACCATATACTAACACTATGCACCAAATTTCAGCCGGATTGGATGAAATTTGCTTCTCTTAGAGCAATCGCAAGCCAAATTTGGGGGTCCGTTTATATGGGGGCTGTACGTAAAAGTGGACCGATATGGACCAATATTTGCATGGTTGTTAGAGACCATATACTTACACCATGTACCAAATTTTAGCCGGATTGGATGAAATTTGCTTCTCTTAGAGCAATCGCAAGCCAAATTTGGGGGTCCGTTTATATGGGGGCTATACGTAAAAGTGGACCGATATGGCCCATTTGCAATAGCATCCGACCTACATCAAAAACAACTACTTGTGCCAAGTTTCAAGTCGATAGCTTGTTTCGTTCGGAAGTAAGCGTGATTTCAACAGACGGACGGACGGACATGCTTAGATCGACTCAGAATTTCACCACGACCCAGAATATATATACTTTATGGGGTCTTAGAGCAATATTTCGATGTGTTACAAACGGAATGACAAAGTTAATATACCCCCATCCTATGGTGGAGGGTATAATAAATAAAATAGAAATTGAAAATAATACTATAAAATTAAAATTTAGAATAAAATTAAAATTCAAAATACAATTTTTATTTTAAGTATATTTTTTAATATTACTGCTAACTTTAATTTCAATTTTATATTAATTTTAAATATTTTCTATAAAAATACAATTTTGACAAAATTTTCTATTGAAATAAAATTTCGTCTCAATTTTCTATGGAAATAAAATTTTGACAAAATTCTCTAAAGAAATAAAAATTTGCAAAAATTTTCTATAGAAATAAAAATTTGCAAAAATTTTCTATAGAAATAATATTTTAACAAAATTTTCTATAGAAAATACAATTTTTATTTTAAGTATATTTTTTAATTGTAGTGTTAACTTTAATTTTTTATTTTATATTAATTTTAAAAATTGTCTACAAAAATACAATTTTGACAAGATTTTCTATTGAAATAAAAATTTGCAAAAATTTTCTTTAGAAATAAAAATTTTCAAAAAAATTCTATAGAAATAATATTTTAACAAAATTTTCTATAGAAATTAAATTTTGACAAAATTTTTAATAGAAAAAAAGTTTGGACAAATTTTTTTATAGAAATGACATTTTGCCAAAATTTTCTAAGGAAATAAAATTTTTACATAATCTCCTATAAAACTAAAATTTTAACACAAGTTTCATTAGAAATAAATTTTTGGAAAATTTTTCTATAGAAATAAACTTTTTTGACAAAATTTTCTATAAAAATAAAATTTGAGCAAAATTTTCTATAGAATTATAATTTTGATAAAATTTTCTATAAAAATTAAATTTTGCCAAAATTTTCTAAAGAAATAAAATTATGTGAAAAGAAATAAAATTTTAACAAAATTTTCTATCGATATCTATCTATCTATATATATAAAATTCAATTTGTTTGTTTATTTGTTTGTTTGTTTGTTTGTATGTTCCGAGTTGGCTCCGAAACGGCTGAACCGATTTACTTGAAACTTTCAGAGATCGTAGGGGTCGTTCATGTGGTGAAAATAGGGTACCTCATTTTTTGACACCTTGGCGCGGAGGGGGACCTCCCCTTCGTCGGACTTTTTGCAAAATGGACCAAAGTTGACCGATTTGCTTGAAATTTTCATTGAAGATTGGGGTTGGCATCTAGACAAAGATCCGCTACTTTTTATTTCGATATTTGGCGGCGGAGATGGGCCTCCCCTTTGTTCGACTTTTTTTTAAGTACAGTGAAAAAACTAAAATTCTCTAAATTATCTGAGATTTACAGAGAACATGCGGTGAGGTTATGGAATTAATAGGGGGTACCCGATGATTTCATATGTGGATGGGGAGGGGGACCTCCCCCTTGCCCTACTTTTTGAAACTTGGAACAAAATTATGCGATTTGCTTGAAATTTTCATTGAATGTTGGGGTTGGCATCTAGACAAAAATCCGCTACATTATTTTTCGATATTTGATCGGGGAGGGGGACCACCCCTTTGAATGATTTTTTTTTTTTTTTTTTTTTGAAATAACAACCAAAACTAAACTCCCCCGACTGAACTTTTACGGAAAAAATGGGTTATGAAATTTATATCAGGTTCTTAATTTTTTAAATAAAAATAAAAGGGCATAGAGAGACATCCGCTTCTCTTAAGTACATACAGAGAAACAATTAAACTTTTACCGAGTTACTTGAAATTTACAGAGGACTGGGGAGAGGTTACGATATTAATAGTTGATACCTGATTTTGTGATATTTGGACGGAGGAGAGGCCGCCCTCTTAGGCTTATAATTTGCTTTACATTTTCTTGGACGTTTACAGAAGATACGCTACATCACTTTTTGATATTTAGTCGGGGAGGAGGTCCTCCTCTAAAGCTGCAAAAAAAAAAAACAATTCTTAAGTTTTCTTGAAATTTACATAGGCAGTGGGGGAAGTTTATGAACGAAGAGGCAACCTTCCTTGCCCCACACTTGAAGGAAACTTTGAAGAATTTTCAGGGAAGGTTAGGGGTGCTATTCACTACGGTGTTTGTCGATATTGTATCGGGGAAAGTGACGTCCCTTTAAAATAATAGAGCAAAATTTAAACATCGCCGATCTACTTGACATTTACAGGGAACGTGAGAGGAGGTGATTAAATTTATACATGATTTTTAAATTAGTATATGATTTTTCGATATCTGGTTGGGGAAGGGGAAAATTGAAATAAACTTTGTCGATTTACTTCGATAGAATTTATAGGGACCATTGAGTCGTTGCGAAATTAATATAGGGTACGTGATAGTCCGATATCAGGTCGGAGTGGAGCGAAGGTGGGGAGAGGGTTCCCTTTTGTCCGTTTTTTTTTTTTCTTAAATTGAAAGTAGAGGGTTGTCCGTAAATGGGAACTCGGTACATAATTTTATGATTTTTGCACAGGCTTCTGCCATAATTTTTTTTAGTAAAGAACTTAAATTTACATGAAATTGGCAGCCAACGTAGAGGGTGCATCATTTTCCAACATTTTAGCAAATGTTAATGTGGTAAAATTGTTTACTAATTTTTGCTTTTTCCGATTTATTGGATGGGAAACAGTAATTCTTTGTATGTTATTATAATATAGTGCTTAATTTTCAGATATGTTGAGGGGAAGGATACTTTTCCTTGACAAACCACACTTAAAATTCACAAGAAATATAGAAGATTGTCCAACTACTTGAATACAGAACATTTTTAAACAAATTTGGAGGGAACGGTACACCCTCTCCCCGACATTTTTTAAGACGAACCCTTTTACATATGCATTCCCGCCGTATTTGTACCCATAAACGAAAAATCAAGTAGTCCGATTTGTTTAAATGAATTCAAATCTTTTCCAGCACGAAGGATACAGTTAACGCAAAATGTTCCTCCAAATACGCTTCGGAAGGCGCAGCGACGCGGGCCGGGTTACGCTAGTTTTTTATAAAAATAAAATTTTGACAAATTATCTATAGAAATAAAATGTTGACAAAATTTTCTATAGAAATAAAATTTTTGCAAAATGTTCTATAGAAATAAAATTTGCAAATTTTCTATAGAAATAAAATTTGCAAAAATTTTCTATAGAAATAAATTTTGACAAAATGATACAAAATTTTGAAAAATTGTCTATAGATACAAGTTTTTGAAAAAATTTTCTATAGAAATAAATTTTTAATAACCGCCAATTATTGTAAAAATAATGGATTTCGTTATACTACACATGATATGTTCTTATGTGCCAATACTGACTATTTCAATGATTCTTATCATTGACATAATCGATCAGTTCCCATTTAAATATAACAACTAAATCCTTTTTTTCCATATCTTCCCATTTGTTAAACTAAAATTTTTATATTCAAACAAACAAGCATTTCTTATTCATATCAGCTCTCCGGATAAGAAATAGGTATCCTGGAAAAAAAATCCATACCGACAACAAGCAATCATCAACAACGGCATTGAATTGTTAAACTACCAAAAAAAGCAAACTCAGCCGAAATACAAACGATTAGAAACTCCTTAAAAATAATTGAAGCACATCCAGGAAATTCATTTTCATACTTTCTTGCTTATTATTTGGCATGTTGCCGTACAAATTTTTCCATTGCTTTTAGGGAAGCAAAAAACATTTTTGTCCTCATAAAATTTTGCCATCTCTTCCTCCCAGTTATGCTCAACTCCTCATTGTGTATTCTTGGTAACAAAACATTTTTTAACATCGCAACAAAAAGCAATGTACCAATAACGTAACTGTGTGTGAGTTTCCTTGTATTCTCCTGCCGATATTCGGAATCCTTTAGACTTGAAATGCCACCAAAAACGGTTATGCAACAACCATCCGTAGCTACCAGTCTTTTTTCGGCTGCATTCTTCACTATCAACACTTGAATATTGAATTGTGAATGAAAACGGAACATTTATGGTATATCGTCTGTCCATTTGTCCTGCCTTTTATAGTCAACATTGGATGGGCTCTTTCCTTACGAGGATGGAAGATGAGAAGGAAGGTAATCTTGGGAAAAAGAAAGAAAAGCTTATCGGACGTGGATGTTTGCAACAAAATTGTTCTACGCTACCATATTGATATTCAAATTTTTTCTATCAGATTTTTTATGGCTTACTATTTTTTTTTCGTTGGAGCAATATATAATTTTATTTCCAAACTAGTTAGTTGGTTGGATTGAAGTCCCAATTAGGTGACCAGGTGATAATAAAATAGTCCCCCATGTTCCGGTAATTGTAAGATTTTAATTTGGCTATGATCTATTGCGTTCAGGAATAAAGAGAGTCAAGAATGAACATCCTTTTTCCTGTAGAAGGTATATTTAAGAAGATATGTCCAAAACCAGCTTTTAATATACAAATTTGAATTATTCGAGGATTTTCATCGAAATTTTGATTGTGTTCACGAATTGTGGTCCTTTTCGCTCTAGGATCACGGTTGCTACACGAGCCAATACTAATTTACCAAAGCTTGGAGAGAATTTTCAAAACTTTATATTAATAAAAACTTTTCTAAAAATGTTATTTCTATTTTGTGAAAATTTTGTTCAAACTTTATTTCTATAGAAGATGTTATCACAATTTTATTTCTATAGAAAATTTTGCCAAAATTTTATTTCTGTAAAAAATTGTGTCAGAATTCTATTTCTATAGAATTTTTTGGTCTATATAAAATTTTGTCCAAATTTTATTTCTATAGAAGATTTTGTCAAGATTTTATTTCTATAGAAAATTTTGTCATTATATTTTTCTATAGAAAATTTTGTCAAAATTTTATTTCTATAAAAAAATTTGTCAAAATTTTATTCCTATAGAAAATTTAGTCAAAATTTTATTTCTATAGGAAATTTTGTCAAAATTATATTTCTATAGAAAATTTTGCCAAAATTTTATTTCTGTAGAAAATTGTGTCAGAATTTTATTTCTATAGAAAATTTTGTCAACATTTTTTTTCTATAGAAAATTTTGTCAAAATTTTATTTCTATAAAAAAAATTGTCAAAATTTTATTTCCATAGAAAAATTTGTTAAAATTTTATTTCTATAGAAAAATTTGTCAAAATTTTATTTCAAGAGAAAATATTTAAAAATTTTATTTCTATAGAAAATTTTGAAGAAATTTTATTACTATAGAAAATTTTGCCAAAATTTTATTTCTATAGAAAATTTTGTCGAAGTTTTATTACTACAGAAAATTTTGTCAAAATTTTATTTCTATAGAAAATTTTGTTAAAATTTTATTTCTATAGAAAATTTTGTTAAAATTTTATTTCTATAGAAAATTTTGTCAAAATTTGTTCAAGAAAATTTTTTATAGGAAATTTTTGCCAAAATGTTAGTGCTATAGGAAATTTTGCCAAAATTTTATTTCGATAGAAAATTTTGTTCAAATTTTATTTCTATAGAAAAATTTGTCAAAATTATTTCTATAGACAATTTTGTTCAAATTTTATTTTATAGAAAATTTTGTAAAAACTTTATTTCTTTAAAATTTTGTCAACATTTTATTTCTATAGAAGATTTTGTTAAAGTTTTATTTTTTTAGAAATGTTTGTCAAAATTTTATTTCTTTAGAAACTTCTATTAAAATTTATAGAAAAATTTGTCAAAATTTTATTTCTTTAGAATTTTTTTTTTTAATATTTTATTTCTATAGAAAATTTTGTTAAAATTTTATTTCTATAGAAAATTTTGTCAAAATTTGTTCAAGAAAATTTTTTTATAGGAAATTTTTGCCAAAATGTTAGTGCTATAGGAAATTTTGCCAAAATTTTATTTCTATAGAAAATTTTGTCAAAATTTTATGCCTATAAAAAAATTTGTCAAAATTTTATTTCCATAGAAAACTTTGTTAAGATTTTATTTCTATAGAAAAATTTGTCAACATTTTATTTCTATAGAAAATTTTGTTAAAATTTTATTTATATAGACATTTTTGTCAAAATTTTATTTCTATAGAAACTTCTATTAAGATTTTATTTCTATAAAGTTTGTTAAAATTTTATTTCTAAAGAAAATTTTGTTAACATTTTATTTCTATAGAAAACTTTGTCAAAGTTTTATTTCTATAGAAAATGTTGTCAACATTTTATTTCTATAGAAAATTTTGTAAAAATTTTATTTCTTTAGAAAATTGTGTACATTTTATGTTATAGAATTTTTTTTTTCAAAATTTTATTTCTATAGAAACTTTTGTCAAAATTTTATTTCTATATAGACATTTTAGTCAAAATTTTATTTCTATAGAAACTTCTATTAAGATTTTATTTCTATAGAAAATTTTGTTAAAATTTTATTTCTATAGAATTTGTTGTCAAAATTTTATTTTTATAGATAACTAGCGTAACCCGGCCCGCTTCGCTGCGCCTTCCGAAGCATATTTGGAGGAATATTTTGCGTTAACTTAGTCAACTATATCCTTCGTGCTGAAAACAAACTACTTGATTTTTCGTTTATAGGTACAAATACGGCGGGAGAGGGTGTACCTTCTTCTATATTTCTTGTAAATTTTAAGTGTGGTTTGTCAAAGAAAAGTTTTCCTTCTCCTCAACATATCAGAAAATTAAGCACTATATTATAATGACATACAAAGAATTACTGTTTCCCATCCAATAAATTGGAAAAAGCAAAAATAGTAAAAAAATTTACCACATTAACATTTGCTAAAATGTTGGAAAATGATGCACCCTCTACGTTGGCTGCCAATTTCTTGTAAATTTAAGTTCTTTACTAAAAGGAAGTCTGGCAGATGCCTGTGCAAAAATCAGAAAATTATGTACCGAGTTCCCATTTATGGACAACCCTCTACTTTTAATTTAAGAAAAAAAAAAACGGACAAAAGGGAACCCTCCCCCACCTTCGCACTACTCCGACCTGATATCGGACTATCACGTACCCTATATTAATTTCACAACTACTCAATTGTCCCTATAAATTCTATCGAAGTAAATCGACAAAGTTTATTTCAATTTTCCCCTTCCCCAACCAGATATCGAAAAATCATATACTAATTTAAAAATCATGTATAAATTTAATCACCTCCACCCACGTTCCCTGTAAATTTCAAGTAGATCGGAGATGTTTAAAGTTTGCTCTATTGTTTTAAGGGGACGTCACTTTCCCCGATACAATATCGACAAACACCGTAGTGAATAGCTCCCCTAACCTTCACTGAAAATTCTTGAAACTTTCCTTCAAGTGTGGGGCAAGGAAGGTTGCCTCTTCGTTCATAACCTTCCCCCACTGCCTATGTTAATTTCAAGAAAACTTAAGAATTGTTTTTTTTTTGCAGTTTTAGAGGAGGACCTCCTCCCCGACTAAATATCGAAAGTGATGTAGCGTATCTTTTTTAAACGTCCCAGCAAATGTCAAGCAAATTATAAGCCTAAAAGGGCGGCCTCTCTTCCGTCCAAATATCACAAAATCAGGTATCAACTATTAATATCGTAACCTCTTCCCAGTCCTCTGTAAATTTCAAGTAACTCGGTAAAAGTTTAATTGTTTCTCTGTATGTACTTAAGAGAACCGGAAGTCTCCCTGTGCCCTTTTATTTTTATTAAAAAATCAAGAACCTGATATAAATTTCATAACCCATTTTTTCCGTAAAATTTCAGTCGGGGAGTTTAGTTTTGTTTGTACTTTCAAGCAAAAAAATCGGGCAAAAAATCGGTCCCCCTCCCCGACCAAATATCGAAAAATAATGTAGCGGTTTTGTGTCTAGATGCCAACCCCAACATTCAATGAAAATTTCAAGCAAATTGAATAATTTTGTTCCAAATTTAAAAAAGTAGGGCAAAAGTACGATCTCTGAGGTCCCCCTCCCCATCCACATATGAAAACATCGGGTACCCCATATTAATTCCATAACCTCACCACATGTTCTCTGTAAATCTCAGATAATTTAGATAATTTTAGTTTTCTCACTGTTCTTAAAAAAAAGTCGAACAAAGGGGAGGCCCCCCTCCGCCACCAAATATCGAAATAAAAAGTAGCGGATCTTTGTCTAGATGCCAACCCCAATCTTCAATGAAAATTTCAAGCAAATCGGTCAACTTTGGTCCAATTTTCAAAAAGTCCGACGAAGGGGAGGTCCCCCTCCGCGATCAGGTGTCAAGAAATGAGGTACCCTATTTTCACCACATGAACGCCCCCTACGATCTCTGAAAGTTTCAAGTAAATCGGTTCAGCCGTTTCGGAGCCAACTCGGAACATACAAACAAACAAACAAACAAATAAACAAACATAGATTGAATTTTATATATATAGATTTTGCCAAAATTTTATTTCTATAGGAAATTTTTGCCAAAATTGTGTCAAAATTTTATTTTTATTGAAAAATTTGTTAAAATTTTATTTCGATAGAAAAATTTGTCAAAATTTTCTTTCTATAGAAAATTTTGTCAAAATTTTATGTCTATAGAAAAATTTGTCAAAATTTTATTTCCATAGAAAACTTTGTTAATATTTTATTTCTATAGAAAAATTTGTCAAAATTTTATTTCTATAGAAAAATTTGTTACAATTTTATTTCTATAGAAAATTTTGTTAAAATTTTATTTCTATAGAAAATTTTGTCGAAATTTTATTACTACACAAAATTTTGTCAAAATTTTATTTCTATAGAAAAATTTGTCAAAATTTTATTTCTAAAGAAAAATTTGTCAAAATTTTATTTCTATAGAAAATTTTATTTCTATAGAAAATTTTGTCAAAATTTTTTTCTATAGAAAATTTTGTCAAAGTTTTATTTCTATAGAAAATTTTGTATAAATTTTATTTTTATAGACAATTTTGTCAAAATTTTATTTCTATAGAAAAATTTGTCAAAATTTTATTTCCATAGAAAACTTTGTCAAAATGTTATGTCTATAGAAAATTTTGTCAACATTTTTTTCTATAGAAAATTTTGTCAAAATTTTATTTCTATAGGCAATTTTGTCAAAATTTTATTCTATAGAAAATTTTGTACATTTTATGTTATAGAATTTTTTTTTCAAAATTTTATTTCTATAGAAAATTTTGTCAAATTTTTATTTCTATAGGAAATTTTGTCAAAATTGTATTTATATAGAATTTTTTCTATAGAAAATTTTTTTAAGATTTTATTTCTATAGAAATGTTTGTCAAATCTTTATTTCTATAGAAAATTTTTCCAAAATTTTATTTCTATAGAAAATTTTGCCAAAATTTTATTTCTATAGAAAATTTTGTCAAAATTTTATTTCTATAGGAAGTTTTGTCAAAATTATGTTTCTATAGAAAATTTTGTCAAAATTGTATTTCTGTAGAATTTTTTCTATAGAAAATTTTGTTAAGATTTTAGTTTTAGAGGAAATATTTTGCAAAATCTACCAAATCATCAAGAATTCTTCCAATATACCAAACAGTAAAACATCTACCAATTTTGGTAGAATTCTGCAACAGTTTGCGTCGGCGTGACCCAGTTCTCTGCCGGCCTTATGAAACAAAAGAAAAAATAGGATTTAGAACCTACTTTGTAGTAACAAATGTTTTTTATATAAATCTTTTCATTCTATTAATTTTTTTGGCAGACAATTTGAAATTATAACTGCCGATGCCTTAATAAAGAATTTTTCAAAACAGCGCTTCGACCGCAACGTCGGTTGTACCAAAACTGCAGACATTGTGCGACATCTATACGGTTGACATTTGTTGTTTTTGTAGAAGAGAAGTTTTCGTCCTCTTGTTTTCTTAATACTCTTTGACGCACATTAAAGGAGTGATGGCCAAAATAAGTTTTTCATACAAAAATTTGAATTGTTGGAGGAGTTTGATTTTCACCAAGCTAAGTTTTTCATATACAAATTTGTATTTTTCGAAATTTTGTTTTTTTTTTAGGGTGATCACGAATTGAGATCCTTTTCGCTATAGGACGCATATTAAAGTTTTTCATATAAAAATTTTAATTTTTATGGAAGATTTTCATCGAAATTTTGATTTTTGGAGGTTATTCGTTCCTTCACCTCTTTGGCTAACTCCCAATTTCCTTTTATCCTCCTCGTTTCGATCATCTGGCCACTCAATCAATTTATGAATATCTTCATAGTCATCTGAACCATTATCAGCTTTCAAAAATTTGTATATTCAAAAGAAACTGTAAACGAAGCGTACGTGCCATCTTTAGTTTGGGCCACTTGACAGTTGCTAAACGTGGTCAATATGTTTTTTTTTCCTTTTTATTTTTGGCCATTGTTCTTCTTTCAGTTTCCTTGCAAAAGATTCCCTAGAAAATTGGCGCCATTTCCCTTGGCACTTAGGGGGAGGAGATATGGAAGAAAGAAAGCAAAAAAAAAAACACCGATACCAATGAATTGAAATACCAGACACCAGTAGCAAAATAGACATCATCATAGATGTTCTGTGGCATAACTCCATATCACCTCGAAAGAAAATGCAAAAAAATGAATCCCCTCTCTGCCCCCCAATCACTCGATATCAAAATATAGAAAGAAGGAATATTGAAATACAAAAATGATTGCCTTTGAACTAATCGCATTCTCTCTTTCCTTTCATTCAATTTTCCCAACATGAATACCAAAGACAGACATTGCATGGCCGTATGTGGATATCCACCTCCTATACCATATGGTTAAATGCCTATAATTGAGCTTCCATGGAAATCCAAGAGTATGCCGCCATACTTAGAAGCATTGGCATATGTTTCATTGTTTTAGGCCACATATTTGCTCCTATCCAGGCTTCTATCTCCCCTCATCCCCATAATTCTTCATGGGGGTCTAATCAAATGTCATTATCTTTTATGGCCATTATATTATGTTCTACCCGCCCAAAAAACGAGTATGGCATATGGGGTTACTTTAATGGAGTCAGTAAATGGTTTTTCTATGGTTTTCATGCACTTTTCAAATCCGTTGTTAATAACGGTACACTTTGCACTATATCCGTTTATGTGTGTGTGAGTTTGGCTAATATGCAATTTTTTTCCAAACAATATTGGGAAAAATGAGGGTTAATTAGTTTTCCATGTGGTTCAATTTTATTTTGTGTTGGTGTCCAAACAATAAATTCAAAATTTTGGATGCAGGCATAACATATAAAAAGAACAAAAATCTACACTGAAAAAAGCCTACCCTGTTCCAAAGATTGTGTCTTCGAGTTTTGCGTACTTGAGTCTACGAAACAAATTTTAATTTATTAATTTTTTAAAAGTAAAAATTATGCTGTATTTAAAGTAAAGGCCTTTTTGCTTTGTAGCCACGATACAAAAAGTCAACAAATTTAAAAAAATATTTCATTATTTGTGAAGAATTTTTCAGAACAATTAATGTCAAGTTGACCTTAGTCAAACAAAATTTTCATGGCATTAATTATGGACCGATATTGACAATGTTTTGTGTTTGCTTGCGGATCAGTATGGACGAACTGAGCCTCAAGAATAAGCTCCAGGACGCTCAAGAAATCTGATCGGATCGATCTATATATGGGGGTTATATCTAAACATGTATGGATATTAATCAATTATGTGGTAACTTAGGAGTGCATTGGAACATCATATACCGGTGGATAGGGTACAAAAAACCCCCAAATACGCTCAAGTAGTCAAAACTGAGTACCATTCTATATGGGGACTAATAATCAGCTACTTGCCTCAAGTTGCACGCATATATCCCAATTCGTTCGAAAGTAAGAATGATTTCAACATTGGATGGACGTTCACAGCTAGATTAAGTGAGAATTTCACCAGGACCAAAAATATATATATGTATACTTTACGGGGTCTCTTCGAATAAATGAAAGACCCTTCCATTAAAGCCACTTGGGTGCATAAATATCCCATGAATTGTAAATGTGTCGAATTTTAAACGTTTTAACGATTTTAGCTTGCAATAACAAGGGAAAGTTACTATTTAAATAAAAATTTTGAATGTAGAGGACTTTAGCATGCGCCAAGAAGGGAAAGTTACTACTTCTACAAAAAGTGAGAACTTACTCCCAATCGGCTTTGATAGTGAATCTGAATATAAAGAAAATTTTGTTAAAATTTTATTTCAATAGAAAATTTTGTCAAAATTTTATTTCTATAGAAAATTTTGTCAGAATTTTATTTCAATAGAAAAATTTGTTAAATTTGAATTTTGTTACAATTTTATTTCATTATAAAATTTTATATTTATAGAAAATTTTGTCAAAATTTTATTTCTATAGAAAATTTTGTTAAATTTTGTCAAAACTTTATTTCTATAGAAAATTTTGTTAACATTTTATTTCTATAGAAAATTTTGCTAAAATATCATTTCTATCAAAAATTTTGTCAAAATTTTATTTCTATAGAAAATTTTGTCAAAAATTTATTTCTATAAAAAATTTTGTCAGAATTTTATTTCTATAGAAAATTTTATCAGAATTTTATTTCTATAGAAAATTTTGTCAAAATTTTGTTTCTATAGAAAATTTTGTCAAAATTTTATTTCTGTCAAAACTTTATTTCTATAGAAAATTTTATTACAATTTTATTTCAATGGAAAATTTTGTCAAAAATTTATTTCTATAGAAAATTTTATCAGAATTTTATTTCTATAGAAAATTTTGTCAGAATTTTATTTCTATAGAAAATTTTGTCAGAATTTTATTTCTATAGAAAATTTTGTCAGAATTTTATTTCTATTGAAAATATTTTCAGAAAAATTTGTTAAATTTTAATTTTGTTACAATTTTATTTCATTATAAAATTTTGTCAAAATTTTATATCTATAGAAAATTTTGTCAAAATTTTATATCTATAGAAAATTTTGTCAAAATTTTATTTCTATAGAAAATTTTGTCAAAATTTTATTTCTAAAGAAAATTTTGTGAGAATTTTATTTCTATAGAAAATTTTGTTAAAATATCATTTCTATTGAAAATGTTGTCAAAATTTTATTTCTATAGAAAATTTTGTTAAACTTTTATTTCTATAGAAAATTTAGCTAAAAATTTATTTCCATGGAAAATTAAAATTTTATTTCTATAGAAAATTTTGTTAAAATTTTATTTCTATGGAAAATTTTGTCAAAATTTTATTTCTATAGAAAATATTTTCAGAAAAATTTGTTAAATTTTAATTTTGTTACAATTTTATTTCATTATAAAATTTTGTCAAAATTTTATATCTATAGAAAATTTTGTCAAAATTTTATATCTATAGAAAATTTTGTCAAAATTTTATTTCTATAGAATATTTTGTCAAAATTTTATTTCTAAAAAAAATTTTGTGAGAATTTTATTTCTATAGAAAATTTTGTTAAAATATCATTTCTATTGAAAATGTTGTCAAAATTTTATTTCTATAGAAAATTTTGTTAAAATTTTATTTCTATAGAAAATTTTGTTAAAATATCATTTCTATAGAAAATTTTATCACAACTTTATTTCTATAGAAAATTTTGTCAAAATTTTATTTCTATATAAAATTTTGTCAACATTTTATTTATATAGAAAATTTAGTCAGAATTTTATTTCTATTGAAAATTTTATCACAGTTTTATTTCTATAAAAAATTTTTTCAAAATTTTATTTCTATATAAAATTTTATCAAAATTTTATTTCTATAGAAAATTTTGTGAAAATTTTATTTCTAATTTTATTTCATTTTGTCAACATTTTATTTTTATAGAAAATTTTGTCAAAATTTTATTTCTATCAAAATTTCAAAATTTTGATTCATTGGGGACGGTCACGAATTGAGATCTTTTTCGCCCTAGGTGGCATATTTCAGGAGTTATGGCCAATATAAGTTTTCAATATGACAATAGGAATTTTTGGAGGACTTTTATCGAAATTTAGATTTTTTGAGGTGGCCACGAATTAACTTCATTTTCGCTCTAGTTCGCATATTTAAGGAGTTATGGCCAAAAAAAGTTTTCCATATAAAAATTGAATATTCGGCGATGGTCACAAATTAAGGTCCTTTTCTCTCAAGGACGCATATTTATGGCCAAGATAAGTTTTTCATATAAAAATTTGAATTTTTCGAAGATTTTCATCGAATTTTTTATTTTTTGGGGGGTGATCACGAATTGAAGTCCAAAATGTTCTATAGAAAATTTTGTCAAAATTGTATTTCTATGGAAAATTTTGTCAAAATTTTATTTTTATAGAAAATTTAGTCAGAATTTTATTTCTATTGAAAATTTTGTCAAAATTTTATTGCTATAGAAAATTTTATCAAAATTTTATTTTTAAAGAAAATTTTGTCAAAATTTTATTTCTATAGAAAATTTTGCCAAAACTTTATTTCTATAGAAAATTTTGTGAGAATTTTATTTCTATTGAGAATTTTGTCAAAATTTTATTTCTAGAGAAAATTTTATCACAATTTTATTTCTATAGAAAATTTTGTTAAAATCTTATTTCTATAGAAAATTTTTTCAAAACTTTATTTTTTGTTTAACTTTATTTCCATAGAAAATTTTGTCAGAATTTTATTTCTATAGAAAAATTTTGTTAAAATTTTATTTCTATAGAAAATTTTCCATAAAATTTTTTTTTCTGAATTTTATTTCTATAGAAAATTTTTATAAAATGTTATTTCTATAGAAAATTTTGTTAGAATTTTATTTCTGTAGAAAATTTTGTCAGAATTTTATTTCTATTGAAAATGTTGTCAAAATTTTATTTCTATAGAAAATTTTGTCACAATTTTATTTCTATAAAAAATTTTGTTAAAAATTTATTTCTATAGAAAATTTTGTTAAAAATTTATTTCTATAGAAAGTTTTTTAAAATGTATTTCTATAGAAAATTTGTTAATTGAGTTCTATTGAGAATTTTGTCAAAATTTTATTTCAATAGAAATTTTTGTTAAAATTTTATTTCTATAGAAAATTTTGTCAAAATTTTTTTATAGAAAATTTAGTCAAAATTTTATTTCTAAATTAAATTTTGTCAGAATTTTATTTCTATAGAAAATTTTATCGCAATTTTATTTCTATAGAAAATTTCGTCACAATTTTATTTCTGCAAAAAATAGAAAATTTTATCACAATTTTATTTCTATAGAAAATTTCGTCAAAATTTCTACAAAAAAAATTTGTCAAAATTTTAGTTCTATAGAAAATTTTGTGAGAATTTTATTTCTATTGAGAATTTTGTCAAAATTTTATTTCTCTGGGAAATTTTGTTAAAAATTTATTTCTATAGAAAATTTTGTTAAAAATTTATTTCTATAGAAAATTTTGTTAAAAATTTATTTCTATAGAAAATTTTGTCAAAATTTTATTTCTAAATTAAATTTTGTCAGAATTTTATTTCTATAGAAAATTTTATCGCAAGTTTATTTCTATAGAAAATTTCGTCACAATTTTATTTCTACAAAAAATGTTGTCAAAATTTTATATCTATAGAAAATTTTGTCAATATTTTATTTCTATAAAAAATTTTGTCAAAATTTTATTTCTATATAAAATTTTGTCAAAATTTTATTTCCAGAGAAAATTTTGTTAAAAATTTAATTACAATAAAAAATTTCTTCAAAATTTTATTTTTATAGAAAATTTTATAAAAATTTAATTACAATAAAAAATTTCTTCAAAATTTTATTTCTATAGGAAATGTTTTCAAAACTATTATATTTCATGTTAGTCTGATACCGAAAACAGGCAATTGACGTCCAAATGCATTATATCTAACTATACAATTATTTTTCGAGCTTTATGGACAGATATAGATTAAGGAACATGGTTAATAGATCCATTGAAAAGAAAACGCCAGATACAAATTTATACACGCCTGGACTGTACATGTTTTGGTTCGGGCGAATGAACCTTTCCACAGCCTTTAGTATATATCTGTCCATAAAGCTCGAAAAATAATTGTATAATTAAATATAATGCATTTGGACGTCAATTGCCTGTTTTCGGTATCAGGCTAACATGAAATGTAATAAGCAACGATGAGCCCGTCGTAAAACTAGGAAAAACACGACTAATGTAATGTACGCGTTAGAATTGTTGTTGCATCCTGGAAACCAGTTTCTGTATGGTGTCACATGTTGTTGTAAGTTGACTGTAGAAACAATAAGCATTGTTCGACTGTTCACCACTTAGGTGAATTCTAACAAATTAGCTTTCTAAAAATAAATTTCGTGTTGTTGCATTACTATGTAACAAAACGAAATTGTATAATTAGATGTTTTCAAAACTATTTTTTAACTTTATTTCCTTTATTTTGTTACAATTTTATTTTGTTACAATTTTATTTCATTATAAAATTATGTCAAAGTTTTATTTCCATAGAAAATTTTGTCTGAATTTTATTTCTATTAAAAATGTTGTCAAAATTTTATTTCTATAGAAAATTTGGTCAAAATTTTATTTCTATACAAAATATTGTCAAAATTTTATTTCTATAGAAAATGTTGTCAAAATTTTATTGCTATAGAAAATTTTAATAAAATTTTATTTCTATATAAAATTTTATCAAAATTTTGCTTCTATAGAATATTTTGTCAAAATTTTACTTCTATAGAAAATTTTGTCAAAATTTTACTTCTATAGAAAATTTTGTCAGAATTTTATTTCTATAGAAAATTTTGTCCAAATTTTATTTCTATTGAAAATGTTGTCAAAATTTTATTGCTATTGAAAATGTTGTCAAAATTTTATTGCTATTGAAAATGTTGTCAAAATTTTATTTCTATAGAAGATTTTGTCAGAATTTTATTTCAATAGAAAATTTTGTCAGAATTTTACTTCTATTAAAAATTTTGTCAAAATTTTATTTCTATAGAAAATTTTGTCAAAATTTTATTTCTATAGAAAATTTTGTTAAAAATTTATTTATATCGGAAATTTTGTGAAAATTTTATTTCTAATTTTGTTTAAAATTTATTTCTATAGAAAGTTTTGTTAAAATGTTATTTCCAGAGAAAATTTTGTTAAAAATTTAATTACAATAGAAAATTTCCTCAAAGTTTTATTTTTATAGAAAATTTTATAAAAATTTAAAATCAATATAAAATTTTGTCAAAATTTTATTTCTATAGAAAATTTTGTTAAAATTTTATTTCCAGAGAAAATTTTCTTAAAAATTTTATTAAAATAGAAAATTTCCTCAAAATTTTAAAAATTTGTCATAACTTTATTTCCATACAAAACTTTGTCAACATTTTATTTCTATAGAAAATATTCTCAAAAATTTATTTATATAGAAAATTTGGTCTATATAGAAAAGTAAAGTACATCTTGGTTGGATAGGAATTTTATTTCTATAGAAACTTTTATCAAAATTGTATTTCAAAATTTTCTCAGAATTTTGTCAATATTTTATTTCTATAGATTTTTTTAATTTTATTACGATAGAAATTTTTCTCAAAATTTTATTTCTATATAAAATTTTCTCAAAAATGTATCTCTATATAAAAGTTGGCGAAATATATTTTTCAAAAATATATTTATATAGGAAATTTGGTCAAAATTTAATTTATATAGAAAATTGAAGTACCTCTTAATTGGAGAGGAATGTTTTGCGAAGATAGCATACCCCTCATACTTTCCTCATTTCTGAGGAACAAAATTTGAGACACTCCTATTTTTTTAACGATGAAAATTTTTCTCTACACCAAAAAAACTAATGCTAAATTTAAGTTATTTTTATTAGAAAAAATTATTTGTTTGCAATTAAATTTTTTGTCGAAATTTTCCACAGCCTAATGAAATTTTATTTTGTAAGTCTCAAACGTTTTAGGAATTACACGTGGGTATGGAAATCTCAAAATGTGGAGTATAATTTAGTTCAATTTTCGCAAGGGGGAGTTCATTCTTGCATAAAATAGTTTAATTTTTTTCTGTGTAAAAGAAAACAAAAATTATTAGAGACATTTATTCCACGGCTTGTCATAAATTCGGATTCAATAGCTCTTAAAGGAAACACTAAAATAGCAAAGAGCCTTTTATGTTTGACTAATATTTCGTTCCGGAAGAAAGTATTTTTTCTTTGGGTGTAAAAAAACATAGACTTTCCTTAAAATCTATTGTCACCTTATCGTATACCCTACACTATGATTGTTTTAACACATTGTTTTTCCACATTGAATGCTAGCACTCATATTTTGCTGCTGTGCATTTTTAATGTGGAAAATTACCTTTTAATGAATTTTTTTACGGTAAATAAATTGTTATTGCTTGTTTTTATTGTTCATTTCTATTCCTCTACACGTTTCTCATAATGTTTTTCATAACAATTAAATTATTTTTATGGATATTTTATTCGTGATATTGTCATCATCACAGAAAATGAAATAAAGAAAAATGCAAAAAAAGTAAAATCAAGTATAATAGTCAAAGATTTTCAAAATTAAATATTAGCTAAGGACATGGGAAGATTATTAGAAAAATTGACAAAAATTTCCTTTCTATGGCTTTTTTGTTTAGCGAATGTCAAGCAAATTTGTTGAATTTGAATTTTCTAAAATGTCATTCTCCTCAAAGTCCCAAATACTTATTCAATTTAACTTATTCCACTCGATTTTATTTCCTTCATCTCTAATTCTATAAGATCACTTTTTTTCAATCTTAAAATTTTCATTTTATTTAACTTTTTTACTGTCTTTCACCATTGAAGCCTCATGAGTGTCTTGCTACTCATGAAATTATTTTAATATCAAATTTTTCGTCTAACATCCTATGGCCCTTTTGGTTTGCTCGGCACCATCAAATTACACAAATTACAGGGAAAAGCATACAAATAAAATATAAAAAAAAAACTCCTCCAACACAAGAGCAACAGGATCTCCTAAAGTAGACAAGTACAATGACAAGTACTGCGACATTTTCATATCAAGTGGAACATTACAAATAAAATTATGCTCTTATTACAGCATTGGGAAAATACCATGAATTATAATAAGAACAAAATCGAAAACAAGAAAAAATATGCATAGCAAATTACGTATCCTATTAAAATGAATTTAATAGTTCTAAGGGTTATTGTATAAATAATGGCACTTGCTATATAAACAGGAAATGAAAATATTAAAATAGTAAAGGTAGTTCCGTCCAGTTTAAAAGAAGAGAGTCATATTATAAAAACAATTTGAAAAAGTTTCGTAACTTTTTTTTATTAACCAAAGAAATAAATCTTCAGTTTAAGATATGAAATTAAGACCCATAATAATGACAATACCCCAAATATATACGAAATAACGATCCCAGATATTTAACAGGAACCAGAAAATTAGATTTGGAATCTGCACTCAGATGACAATGAGCCCCAGAGGAATTACCACCAAAACCCAAAAAAACAGGGACACAAATATGGGTCGAGTTTCATGATGATTATGAGCTTCACTAAAATCTGCAAAATGTAACTGAAGCACGAAAATCGACCCCTACATAAAATTAGAGATAATTTTCATTTTTGGTCAAAACGAAATGAGCTCTAACTGATGTAAAAAAATCCTAAACATGGTTGCCACTTTTGCTAAAAGTAATCCACCAAAATTTTACAACAATCTACCAACCAAAAAAAAAAAAAACACTTATCTGATCAAATTGTTGTGATTCGTCCGAAAGAAATGGTTTTCTTCGAATGAATGAATGGTCCCTCCTATAGGCGACAATTTTTATACCCTCCACCATAGGATGGGGGTATATTAACTTTGTCATTCCGTTTGTAACGCATCGAAATATTGCTCTAAGACCCCATAAAGTATATATATTCTGGGTCGTGGTGAAATTCTGAGTCGATCTAAGCATGTCCGTCCGTCCGTCCGTCTGTCCGTCTGTCCGGCTGTCCGTCCGTCTGTGGAAATCACGCTAACTTCCGAACGAAACTAGCTATCGACTTGAAACTTGGCACAAGTAGTTGCTATTGATGTAGGTCGGATGGTATTGAAAATGGGCCATATCGGCCCACGTTTACGTATAGCCCCCATATAAACCGATCCCCAAATTTGGATTGCGGAGCCTTCCGGAGCAGCAAAATTCATCCGATCCGGTTGAAATTTGGTACGTGGTCTAAGTATACGGTCTCTAACAACCATGCAAAAATTGGTCCATATCGGTCCATAATTATATATAGCCCCCATATAAACCGATCCCCAGATTTGACCTCCGGAGCCTCTTGGAGGGGCAAAATTCATCCGATCCGGTTGAAATTTGGTACGTGGTGTTAGTATATGGTCTCTAACAACCATGCAAAAATTGGTCCATATCGGTCCATAATTATATATAGCTCCCATATAAACCGATCCCCAGATTTGACCTCCGGAGCCTCTTGGAGGGGCAAAATTCATCCGATCCGTTTGAAATTGGGTACCTGATGTTAGTATACGGTCTCTAACAAGCATGCAAAAATTGGTCCATATCGGTCCATAATTATATATAGCTCCCATATAAACCGATCCCCAGATTTGAACTCTGGAGCCTCTTGGATGAGCAAAATTCATCTGATCCAATTGAAATTTAGTGCGTGGTGTTAGTATGTGGTCTCTAACAACCATGCAAAAATTGGTCCATATCGGTCCATAATTATATATAGCTCCCATATAAACCGATCCCCAGATTTGACCTCCGGAGCCTCTTGGAGGAGCAAAAGTCATCCGATGCGGTTGAAATTTGGTACATTTCGTTAGTATATGGCATCTAACAGCCATGTAAAAATTGTCAAATTTTATTACTATAGAAAGTTTTGTCAAAATTTCATTTCTATAGAAAGTTTTGTAAAAAGTTTATTTCTATAGCAATGTTTGTCAACATTTTATTTCCATAGAAAATTTTGTCAAAATTTTATTTCTATAGAAAATTTTGTAAAAAATTTATTTCTGTAGAAAATTTTGTCAACATTTTATTTCTATAGACAATTTTGTCAACATTTTATTTCTATAGAACATTTTGTCAACATTTTATTTCTATAGAAAATTTTGTCAACATTTTATTTCTATAGAAAATTTTGTCAAAATTTTATTGCTATAGAAAATTTTGTCAACATTTTACTTCCATAGAAAATTTTGTCAACATTTTATTTCTATAGAAAATTTTGTCAAGTTTTTATTTCTATAGAAAATTTTGTCAAAATTTTATTCCTATAGAAAATTTTGTCAAACTGAATTATATACGTATTTAATCGGCCTTTTTTTTGTTTAATATATACCCCTTATGGACTAACTTACAATTTAGAAGGCAGTGTTAAAAAGTTTTACGATACCTTGCCATCGGCAAGTGTTATCGCAACCCAAGTAATTCGATTGTGGATGACAGCCTTTAGTAGAAGTTCCTACGCAATCCATGGTGGAGGGTACATAAGATTCGGCCTGGCCGAACTTACGGCCGTGTATATTTGTTTTTGTTTAATATATACCCCTTATGGACTAACTTACAATTTAGAAGGCAGTGTTAAAAAGTTTTACGATACCTTGCCATCGGCAAGTGTTATCGCAACCCAAGTAATTCGATTGTGGATGACAGCCTTTAGTAGAAGTTCCTACGCAATCCATGGTGGAGGGTACATAAGATTCGGCCTGGCCGAACTTACGGCCGTATATACTTGTTGTTTATAGAAATATCCAAATAAATGTGTCAAATTTTAAATGTTGTAACGAGTTTAGCTTATACCAACAAGGGAAAGTTAGTACTTCTACAGAACTTACTCAAAATGGGCTTTGACAGGAAAACTAAAATTTTTAAAGATATTGAATTTATAGAAAATTTATATAAAAAATTTTCTCAAAAATATATTTCTATACAAAATTTGGTCAAAATTTTATTCTTATAGAAAATTTGCTCAAAATTTAATTCTTATAGAAAATTTGCTCAAAATTTTATTTCTATAGAAAAATTTGCCAAAATTTTATTTCTATAGCAAATTTTGTAAAAATTTTATTTCTATAGAAAATTTTGTCAAAATTGTATTTCTATAGAAAATTTTGTCAAAATTTTATTTCTATAGAAAATTTTGTCAAAATTTTATTTCTATATAAAATTTTGTCAAAATTTTAATTATATAGAAATTTTTATTTCTATAGAAAATTTTGTCAAAATTTTATTTTTATAGAAAATTTTGTAGAAATATTCTTTCTATAGAAAATTTGGTCAAAATGTATTTCTATAGAAAATTTTGTTAAAATTTTATTTCTATACAAGACTTGGTCAAAATTTTATTCGTATTAAAAAGTTTCTCAAAATTTTGTTTCTATAGAAAATTTTGTCAAAATTTTATTTCTATAGAAAATTTTGTCAAAATTTTATTTCTATAGAAAATTTTGTCAAAATTTTATTTCTATAGAAAACTTTGTCAAAATTTTATTTTTATAGATCATCTTATAGAAATTTTATTTCTATAGAAAATTTGTTCAAAATGTATATCTATAGAAAATTTTGTTAAAATTTTATTTCTATTGAAGACTTGGTCAAAATTTTATTTTTATAGAAAATTTTGTCAAAATTTTTTTCTATAGATATTTTTTTTCAAAATTTTATTTCTATAGAAAATTTTGTCAAAATTTTATTTCTATAGAATATTTTGTCATAATTTTATTTCTATAGAAAATTTTGTGAAAATTTTATTTCTATAAAAAATTTTGTCAAAATTTTATTTCTATAGAAAATTTTTTCAAAATTTTATTTCTATAGAAAATTTTGTCAACATTTTATTTCTATAAAAAAATTTGTCAAAATTTTATTTCTATAGAAAATTTTTTTTTTATTTCTATAGAAAATTTTGTCAAAATTTTATTTCTATAGAAAATGTTGTCAAAATTTTATTTCTACGGAAAATTTCTTTCTGTAGAAAGAAACAAATTTTCATCAAAATTTTATTTCTATAGAAAATTTAGTCAAAACTTTATTTCTACGGAAATTTTGGTCAAAATTTCATTTCTATAATCACATTTTGTTATAATTTTAGTTCTAAAGAAAATTTTTGCAAAATTTTATTTTTATAGAAAATTTTGTTCAAATTTTTGTCAAATTTTTATTTCCATAGAAAAATTGGCCAAAATTTTATTTCTATAGAAAATTTTGCCAAAATTTTATTTTTTAGAAAATCTTGTCGAATTTTATTTTAATAAAATTTTGTCAAAATTTTTTTCTATAGATATTTTTTTTCAAAATTTTATTTCTATAGAAAATTTTGTCAAAATTTTATTTCTATAGAATATTTTGTCATAATTTTATTTCTATAGAAAATTTTGTGAAAATTTTATTTCTATAAAAAATTTTGTCAAAATTTTATTTCTATAGAAAATTTTTTCAAAATTTTATTTCTATAGAAAATTTTGTCAACATTTTATTTCTATAAAAAAATTTGTCAAAATTTTATTTCTATAGAAAATTTTTTTTTTTATTTCTATAGAAAATTTTGTCAAAATTTTATTTCTATAGAAAATGTTGTCAAAATTTTATTTCTACGGAAAATTTCTTTCTGTAGAAAGAAACAAATTTTCATCAAAATTTTATTTCTATAGAAAATTTAGTCAAAACTTTATTTCTACGGAAATTTTGGTCAAAATTTCATTTCTATAATCACATTTTGTTATAATTTTAGTTCTAAAGAAAATTTTTGCAAAATTTTATTTTTATAGAAAATTTTGTTCAAATTTTTGTCAAATTTTTATTTCCATAGAAAAATTGGCCAAAATTTTATTTCTATAGAAAATTTTGCCAAAATTTTATTTTTTAGAAAATCTTGTCGAAATTTTATTTTAATAGAAAATTTGGTCAACATTTTTTTCTATAGAAGACTTGTTCCCAATTTTACTCCTATTAAAAAGTTTCTCAAAATTTTGTTCAATAGAAAATTTTTGCCAAAATTTTATATCTATAGAAAATTTTGTCAAAATTTGATTTCTATAGAAAATTTTGTCACATTCTAGTTCTAACGAAAATATTTGCAAAATTTTATTTCTATAGAAAATTTTGTCAAAATTTTATTTCTATAGAAGATGTTGTCAAAATTTTATTTCATTTTTCCTGTTTTTGGTGGTATTTCATTTTAAAATATAATTCCAACAAAATATGACCCTAAACACCTAACAAAAAACACCCTAAACAATGAATCTTGTTTTTGCTCAGTTTATTAACATTTAGGGTCTTGTTTAGGCTCATTTGCTCGTTGGCGGTTTGTTCTATTGGGTCGTTATTTCATGAAGCTGAGGGAATCTCTTTGTCAGTGGTATAACAAATATGGGATAATGGTGCCTGGATCAAGAGAAAACCACCCGTCTAACCTACCCTCAAGCAGTTAACCCCAAACATTGGTCCATATCGGTTCTTATTTCTATAAAACTAACATATAAACCGTTCTTCGGCTACCTTGTTCAATTGGCCGGGATGCATTTATCACTCGCTCTCCTTGAAATTGATTTCATGAAGGTAGTATCCAACTATACGATACCATACGATAAGATATCTGCATAGAAATATATTGGAGATATAGTGCAAATTTCTTGGCCAAATAACCCCTCGCCTCATTTTTAGCAAACTACACAAACACTTTATTTATTTTCATTTCATAGACCCGTTTCTTTAAAATCAAGGATTTTTCATAACACATTTTTTTCGCAATTAATTTAAATATTTAATTGGTACGACGCAGAAAAAATTTATGTACGAAATAAAATACTATGACCAAAATTGAAATATGAAAACTTTCTTACATCAGTCTGTAATATGCATGCAAAGTTCTTTGATTAAGGTAAAGTGAAAGGATTGCCAACACAATTTAAATCACACTAAAACTAATGTACAGGAGTAATTTCAAATATCATAGCATAAAAATAATTCTAGCGTTAGAGAACTGCATTGTTAGATTTGAAATCTTTGAATATTACAACTAATATAAACAGTTATTATTTTTATACCCTCTACCATTGGTTGGTGGGGGGTTGGGTATATTAACTTTGTCATTCCGTTTGTAACACATCGAAATATTGCTCTAAAACCCCATAAAGTATATATATTCCGGGTCGTGGTGAAATTCTGAGTCGATCTAAGCATGTCCGTCTGTCCGTCTGTTGAAATCACGCTAACTTCCGAACGAAACAAGCTATCGACTTGAAACTTGGCACAAGTAGTTGTTATTGATGTAGGTCAGATGGTATTGCAAATGGGCCATATCGGTCTACTTTCACGTATAGCCCCCATATACACCGACGCTCAGATTTGGCTTTCGGAGCCTCTTGGAGGAGCAAAAATTCATCAGCTCCGGTTGAAATTTGGTACATGGTGTTAGTATATGATCTCTAACAACCATGCAAAAATTTATCCACATCGATCCATAATTATAAATAGCCCCCTAAACCGATCCCCAGATTTGGCTTGCGGACCGTCAAAGAGAAACAAATTTCATCCGATCAGGCTGAAATTTGGTACATGGTGTAAGTATATGGTCTGTAACAACTATGCAAAAATTGGTCCACATCGGTTCATAATTATATGTAGCCCCCATATAAACCGATCCCCCGATTTGGCTTACGGAGTCTCTAAGCGAAGAAAATTTCATCCAATCCGGCTGAAATTTGGTACATGGTATTAGTATATTGTCTCCAACAACCATGCAAAAATTGGTCCACATCGGTCCATAATTATTTGTAGCCCTCATATAAACCGATCCCCAGATTTGACCTCCGCAACCCTTTGGAAGTTCACCCGATCCGGTTGAAATATGGTACGTGGTTTAAGTATACGGTCTCTAACAACCATGCAAAAATTGGTCCATACCGGTTTTAATTATATATAACCCCCATTTAAACCGATCCCCAGATTTTACCTCCGGATCTCTTGGAGGAGAAAAATTCGTCCGATCCGGTTGAAATTTGGTACGTGATGAAATTTGGTACATTGAGCTAGTATATGGCCACTAACAACAATGCCAAAATTTGTCCCTATCGATCTATAGTTGTATATAGCCGATCCTCAAAAATAATCTACCAAATTTTTATTTCTATAGAAAAATTTGTCAAAAGTTTATTACTATACAAAATTTTGTCAAAATTTTACTTATATACACAATTTTGTCAAAATTTTATTTCTATAGAAAATTTTGTAAAAATTTGACTACTATAAAAATTTTTTCAAAATTTTATTACTATACAAAATTGTGTCAAGATTTTATTTATATAGAAAATTGTGGTAAAATTTTATTAGTATATAAAATTTTGTAAAGATTTTATTTCTATAGAAAATTTTGTCAAAATTTTATTTCTATAGAAAATTTTGTCAAAATTTTATTTCCATGGAAAATATTGTCAAAATTTTATTTCTATAGAAAATTTTGTCAAAATTTTATTTCCATGGAAAATATTGTCAAAATTTTATTTCTATAGAAAATTTTGTCAAAATTTTATTTCTATAGAAAATTTTGTAAAAATTTAATTACTATACAAAATTTTATTTTTATAGAAAATTTTTTTTCTATAGAAAATTTTGTCAAAATTTTATTACTGTACAAAATTTTGCCATTTTTTGAAATTTTTTTTTTTTTGTAAAATTTTGACAAAATTTTGTATAGTAATAAAGTTTTGACAAAATTTTGTATAGTAATAAAATTTTGACAAAATTTTGTATAGTAATAAAATTTTGACAAAATTTTCTATATAAATAAAATCTTGACAACATTTTCTATAGAAATAAAATTTTGACAAAATTTTCTATAGAAATAAAATCTTGACAAAATTTTGTATAATAATAATTTTCACAAAACTTTCTACAGTAATAAAATTTTAACAAATTTTTCTATGGAAATAAAATTTTGACAAAATTTTCTGTAGAAATAAAATTTTGACAAAATTTTATATAGAAATAAAATTTTTACAAAATTTTCTATTGTAATAACATTTTGACAAAATTTTCTATAGAAATAAAATCTTGACAAAATTTTCTATAGAAATAAAATTTTGACAAAATTTTCTATAGAAATAAAATGTTGACAAAATTTTCTATAGTAATAAAATTTTGACAAAATTTTCTATAGTAATAAAATTTTGACAAATTTTTCTATAGTAATAAAATTTTGAAAAATTTTTCTATAGAAATAAAATTTTGACAAAATTTTCTATAGAAATAAAATGTTGACAAAATTTTCTATAGAAATAAAATTTTGACACAATTTTCTATCGAAATAAAATTTTGACAAAATTTTCTATAGAAATAAAATTTTGACAAAATTTTGTACAGTAATAAAATTTTGAAAAAATTTTCTATAGTAATAAAATTTTGACAAATTTTTCTATAGTAATAAAATTTTGAAAAATGTTTCTATAGAAATAAAATTTTGACAAAATTTTCTATAGAAATAAAATGTTGACAAAATTTTCTATAGAAATAAAATTTTGACAACATTTTCTATAGAAATAAAATTTTGACACAATTTTCTATCGAAATAAAATTTTGACAAAATTTTCTATAGTAATAAAATTTTGACAAATTTTTCTATAGTAATAAAATTTTGAAAAATGTTTCTATAGAAATAAAATTTTGACAAAATTTTCTATAGAAATAAAATTTTGACAAAATTTTCTATAGAAATAAAATGTTGACACAATTTTCTATAGAAATAAAATTTTGACAACATTTTCTATAGAAATAAAATTTTGACACAAGTTTCTATCGAAATAAAATTTTGACAAAATTTTCTATAGAAATAAAATTTTGACAAAATTTTCTATAGAAATAAAATTTTGACAAAATTTTCTATAGAAATAAAATTTTGACAAAATTTTCTAAAGTAATAAAATTTTGACAAATTTCTCTATAGTAATAAAATTTTGACAAAATTTTGTACAGTAATAAAATTTTGACAAAATTTTATTACTATAGAAAAATTTGTCCAAATTTTATTTCTATAGAAAATTTTGTCAAAATTTTATTTCGATAGAAAATTGTGTCAAAATTTTATTTCTATAGAAAATGTCAAAATTTTATTTCTATAGAAAATTGTGTCAACATTTTATTTCTATAGAAAATTTTGTCAAAATTTTATTTCTATAGAAAATTTTGTCAAAATTTTATTTCTATAGAAAAATGTTTCAAAATTTTATTACTATAGAAAAATTTGTCAAAATTTTATTTCTATAGAAAAATTTGTCAAAATTTTATTACTATAGAAAATTTTGTCAACATTTTATTTCTATAGAAAATTTTGTCAACATTTTATTTCTATAGAAAATTTTGTCAAAATTTTATTTCTATAGAAAATTTTGTCAAGATTTTATTTCTATAGAAAATTTTGTCAAAATTTTATTACAATAGAAAATTTTGTCAAAATTTTATTTCTATAGAAAAATTTGTCAAAATTTTATTACTGTAGAAAATTTTGTCAAAATTATTACTATACAAAATTTTGTCAAGATTTTATTTCTATAGAAAATTTTGTCAAAATTTTATTTCTATAGAAAATGTTGTCAAGATTTTATTTATATAGAAAATTTTGTCAAAATTTTATTACTATACAAAATTTTGTCAAAATTTTATTACTATACAAAATTTTGTCAAAACTTTATTACTATACAAAATTTTGTCAAAATTTTATTTCTATAGAAAATTTTGTCAAACTTAATTATATATGTATTTAACTTACAATTTAGAACACGGTGTTAAGACGTTTTAAGACACCTTGCAATCGGCAAGTGTTACGGCAATCCAAGTAATTCGATTGTGGATGACAGTCTTTAGTACAAGTTTCTATGCTATCCATGGTGGGGGGTACATAAGATTCGGCCTGGCCGAACTTACGGCCGTATATACTTGTTCTTCTTTCAAATGAAACTTAAGGCAAAAAAAAAAAACAAAGAAAACCATAGCACCATCCCTTGGGGTATACTTTCAATTTTAACAAGCATAGAGAAATTCATTGATTTATTATTTATTACTTGTTAGTCTCAATTTCGTTTCGAACGGGTTATTTTTGATGGGTATCTAAATGTAATTACCCATCACCATTGGCAACCCTACCATCTGTGAAAGTTGAGAGAAACAAAAAAAAAATCTCATACAAAGGTTGATAATTTGCATAATTTTGCAATTATACTCATATTCTCCCATGGCCAAACACGCATCCATAAACACACACAGGCACAAACTCTTCTACCTCCCACTATTTGTCTCATTTTCACAACTCTGTTACTTGATTTTTATCTGTTACTATCTACCCTCTGAGTAGCATAAATGCCACAGGAATACCCAAACTCTCATCTACATTCTGAGATCTTGCCTATATCCTTTTGGGCCATAAGAAGACATAAAGTAATATGAACTCTTGGTAGATAGAGTTACCCAGACCAAAACAAAAAGTTCTGCACTTTTATAGAAAAGAAAAAAAATACATCAAGTAAAGAATTTCCTCATTGCATTCTGTAGTGATTTTTTTTTTCTACAGAGAGGAGACGCAACATTTTTTTTTTGTTTTGTTTCATTAAAATAGACAGAAATTGTCTGTTACAAAACTGAAATAAAAAATTTTACTTTTATTGCATAAATTGAGCTAATTAAATGTACGACATATTGCTTACGAACAGGAATTCTAAGATGAATGTATGCTCCAACACCAATCACAGCAAGATTGAAGAAAATTTTATAGTTTCGTTTTTTTCCCCTGAGAACTGAATTGAATCATCAGGACAAGTTGGAGTCTTTTTCTTGTGACTTTAGAGAAAAGAAGACAAAACTATAGCATTATTAATTTTCTCTCATATGTTTGAAACTGAAAAGACTATGGTCGTGCATACAATTCGATACCCTACAAAGAATTTCGATGAACTTTTGTTTTTAGAGCAAATTGCATCGAAATTAGGTTTCTAGAGAAATTGCCGTCAAAATGTTATTTCTTTCAACATTTTTATCAAAATTTTGTTTCTATAGAAAATTTTTTCAAAATTTTATTTCATATAAAATTTTTTCAAAATTTTATTTCATATAAATTTTTTTCAAAATTTTATTTCATCTAAAATTTTGTCAAAATTGTATTACTACAGAACATTTTGTCAAAAATTTATTTCTATAGAAACTGTTTGCAAAATTGTATTTCTTTAGAAAATATTGACCAACTTGTATTTCCATAGAATATTTTTGCACAATCTTAATTTTATAGAATTTTTTTTAAAAGTAAGTCTCTATAGTATTATAAATTCCGGATCCCCACCGTATCTTTATGATTACATTACATTTTGCCTGCCGGCTCGAGGATGTCGGCTTATAGAATTAAGACTCTAAGAACTTCTCAAATAAATTCTTTAAATTAATTCGTCTTTGGAACAATTTACCCCAAAATATTCAAACTTCTACAAACATACGGCATTTCAAATGTAGTCTTCATTCCCATTTTCAGTAATCTTTTTTGTTCAATGATTTATTTACCAAAAAAATGGTATTTTTAAGTAAATTCTTTCATAAATGTAGTCAACTATTCCTTTTTCGTCATTTGTAGAATTTATATTTAAATTATAAATGATAAGTTTTTATAAATTCATAAACCTGCACTTTATATAAGAACCTAGTTCTTTTGTGTAGGCTATACCAAATAAAAATAAATAAATAAACAAATTTTATCCCTAATGAAAATTTTGTCAACATTTTATTGCTGTAGAAATTTTTTTCACAATGTTATTATATTGAAAATGTTTGTAAAATATTTTTTCTTTAGAAAATATTGTCCAAGTTGTATATCCAGAGAATATTTTTCCAAATTTTATTTCTATAGACATTTTTTCTAAAATGTTATTTTTGTATAAAATTTTGTCAAAATTGTATTTCTATAGGAAGTGTACTCCAAATTTTATCTCAATAGAAAATTAGTTCAACATTAAATTTTTATAAAAAATTTTGGTCAATATTTTAGTTCTATGAAAATGTTATTAAAAATTGATATCTATAGAAAATTTTGTTAAAATTATATTTCTTTTTGCAACATTTTATTTCTAATGAAAACGATGTCATCATTTTATTGCTATAGAATATTTTGTCAACATTTTACTGGTATAAAAAATTTTGTCAAAATATTGTTATATATAAAATCAATAGAAACTTTTTGCAAAATTTTATTTCTAATGAAAATTTTGTCAACATTTTATTGCTATAGAATATTTTGTCAACATTTTATTGCTATAGAAAATTTTGTCAAAATTTTGTTATACATAAAATGAAAATTTTGTTATATATAAAATGGAAATTTTGTTAAAATTTTATTTCTACAGAAACTTTTTGCAAAATTTTATTTCTAATGAAAATTTTGTCATTTTATTGCTATAGAAAATTTTGTCAAAATTTTATTTATATATAAAATTTTGTCAAAATTTTATTTCTATAGAAAACTTTTCTAAAATGTTATTTTTGTATAAAATTTTGTCAAAATTTTATTTCTTTAGAAAATGTAAACCAAATTTTATTCCTATGGAAAATTAGGTCAAAATTTTATTTGTATAGAAAAATTTGGTCAATATTTTAATTGTATGTACATTTTGTTAACATATTATTTTTATCGAAAATTTTTGCAAAATTTTATTTCTATAGAAACTTTTGTTAAAATTTTATTTCTGTAAAAAACTTTGTCCAAAATTGATTCTATAAAAAATTCTGTACAAGTTTTAATTCTATAAAAAATTTGTCAAAATGTTATTTCTTTAGAAAATGTTGTTAAAATTTTATTTCTATAGAAATTTTTGTTAAAATTTATAGAAACTTTTTGATTTCTTAAGAAAATTTTCTTAAAATTTTATTTCTATAAAATATTTTTGCAAAATTTTATTTCTATAGAAAATTTTGTTAAAATTTTGTTTCTATAGAATATTTTGTCAAAGTTTTATTTATATCGAACTTTTTTGCAAAATTTTGATTTCTACAGAAAATTTTGTTAAAATTTTATTTGTATAGAAAATGTTGTCCAAAATTATTCTATACAAAATCTTGTATAGAAAATTTTGTCCAAAATTATTTCTATACAAAATTTTGTCTAAGTTTTATTTTTATAAAAAATTTTTGCACAATTTTTCCTTCGTGTTTTGTTTTTATACCCTCCACCATAGGATGGGGGTATATTAACTTTGTCATTCCGTTTGTAACACATCGAAATATTGCTCTAAGACCCCATAAAGTATATATATTCTGGGTAGTGGTGAAATTCTGAGTCGATCTAAGCATGTCCGTCCGTCCGTCCGTCCGTCTGTCCGTCTGTCCGTCCGTCTGTCCGTCTGTCCGGCTGTCCGTCCGTCTGTGGAAATCACGCTAACTTCCGAACGAAACAAGCTATCGACTTGAAACTTGGCACAAGTAGTTGTTATTGATGTAATGGGCCATATCGGACCACGTTTACGTATAGCCCCCATATAAACCGATCCCCAAATTTGGCTTGGGGAGCCTCCCGGAGCAGCAAAATTCATCCGATCCGGTTGAAATTTGGTACGTGGTCTTAGTATACGGTCTCTAACAACCATGCAAAAATTGGTCCATAACGGTCCATAATTATATATAGCCCCCATATAAACCGATCCCCAGATTTGACCTCCGGAGCCTCTTGGAGGGGCAAAATTCATCCGATCCGATTGATATTTGGTACCTGATGTTAGTATATGGTCTCTAACAACCATGCAAAAATTGGTCCATATCGGTCCATAATTATATATAGCCCCCATATAAACCGATCCCCAGATTTGACCTCCGGAGACTTTTGGAGGGGCAAAATTCATCCGATCCGGTTGAAATTTGGTACCTGATGTTAGTATACGGCCTCTAAGAACCATGCAAAAATTGGTCCATATCGGTCCATAATTATATATAGCTCCCATATAAACCGATCCCCAGATTTGACCACCGGAGCCTCTTGGAGGAGCAAAATTCATCCGATCCGGTTGAAATTTAGTACGTGGTCTTAGTATACGGTTTTTAACAACCATGCAAAAATTGGTCCATATCGGTCCATAATTATATATAGCCCCCATATAAACCGATCCCCAGATTTGACCTCCGGAGCCTCTTGGAGGGGCAAAATTCATCCGATCCGGTTGAAATTTGGTACCTGATGTTAGTTTACGGCCTCTCATAACCATGCAAAAATTGGTCCATATCGGTCCATAATTATATATAGCCCCCATATAAACCGATCCCCAGATTTGAACTCCGGAGCCTCTTGGAAGAGCAAAATTCATCCGATCCAGTTGAAATTTGGTACATGGTGTTAGTATATGGTCTCTAACAACCATGCAAAAATTGGTCCATATCGGTCCATAATTATATATAGTTCCCATATAAACCGTCCCCAGATTTGACGTCCGGAACCTCTTGGAGGAGCAAAAGTCATCCGATACGGTTGAAATTTGGTACATTTTGTCAATATATGGCCTCTAACAGCCATGTAAAAATTGGTCCATATCGGTCTTTAGTTATATATAGCCGATGACTTATTACACAAAAATTGGTCCATATCGCCAAAAATAATCTACCAAAACTTTATTTCCATAGAAAATTTTGTCAAATTTTATTACTATAGAAAGTTTTGTCAAAATTTCATTTCTATAGAAAGTTTTGTCAAAAGTTTATTTCTATACAAATGTTTGTCAAAATTTTATTTCCATAGAAATTTTTGTCAAAATTTTATTTCTATAGAAAATTTTGTAATCTTCCTAAACTTTATTTCCATAGAAAATTTTGTCAAATTTTATTACTATAGAAAGTTTTGTTAAAATTTCATTTCTATAGAAAGTTTTGTCAAAAGTTTATTTCTATAGAAATGTTTGTCAAAATTTTATTTCTATAGAAAATTTTGTAAAAAATTTATTTCTGTAGAAAATTTTGTCAACATTTTATTTCTATACAAAATTTTGTCAAAATTTTATTTCTATACAATATTTTGTCAACATTTTATTTCTATAGAAATTTTTGTCAAAATTGTATTGCTATAGAAAATTTTGTCAACATTTTACTTCCATAGAAAATTTTGTCAACATTTTATTTCTATAGAAAATTTTGTCAAGTTTTTATTTCTATAGAAAATTTTGTCAAATTTTTATTTCTATAGAAAATTTTGTCAAAATTTTATTTCTATAGAAAATTTTGTCAAGGTTTCATTTCTATAGAAAATTTTGTCAAAATTTTATTTCTATAGAAAATTTTGTCAAACTAGATTATATACGTATTTAATCGGCCTTTTTTTTGTTTAATATATACCCCGTATGGGCTAACTTACAATTTAGAAGACAGTGTTAAAAAGTTTTACGATACCTTGCCATCGGCAAGTGTTATCGCAACCCAAGTAATTCGATTGTGGATGACAGCCTTTAGTAGAAGTTCCTACGCAATCCATGGTGGAGGGTACATAAGATTCGGCCTGGCCGAACTTACGGCCGTATATACTTGTTTTATTGTTAGTTTGTAATTCAATCATATTTGTTGTTTTGATCTCAGCTTTAAAACCATTGTGTTGACTAAATTACAAGAGTAGCTTAACCAAGAGAGGAAAATAATGTTTGTCAAATTTATTTGGGCAAATCCCTATACACTGCAAGATGGTTGGATGGACGCACGTTTCGGAATTACCACATTACTCATCAGCATCCTCTACTTACAGCAAAACTATCAACCAATTCACAATAAATTCAGGAAGTTCTCTAAACCCAAATTGAACCACACTTAAATCCTCCGAAAAAAGGTTTATGATAGCCGACTTAGGCCGAAATAAATTCATACAAATATCTCTCTTTTCCTTTGCCACCATTAAATCATCGATTTGAGTGCCGTTGGCGGGTTTTTTTGTTATATAGATAATTTTGTTAAAGTTTTATTTCTATAGGAAATTTTGTCAAAATTTTATTTCTATGAAATATTTTTGCAAAATTTAATTTCTATAGAAAATTTTGTTAAAATTTTATTTCTATAGAAAATTTTGTTAAAATTTTATTTCTGTAGAAAATTTTATTAAAATTTTATTTCTGTAGAAATTTTTGTTAAAATTTTATTTTTATAGAAAATTTTTGCAAAAATTTGCTACTATGGATAAATGTTTTTTATTTGTTTTTTTTCTACAGAAAATTTTGTCAAAATTTTATTTCTATACAAATTGTTGTCAAAATTTTATTGCTATAGAAAATTTGGGCAAAATTTTATTTTCTATAGAAAATTTTGTCAAAATGTTATTTCATACAAACATCTCTCTTTTCCTTGTCATCATCAAATCATCGATTTGAGTGCTGTTGGCTGTTCTTTTTTTGTTTTATAGAAAATTTTGTTAAAGTTTTATTTCTATAGCAAATTTTGTCAAAGTTTGATTTCTATAGAAAATTTTCTTAAAATTTTATTTCTATAGAAAATTTTGTTAAAATTGTATTTCTATAGAAAATTTTATTAAAATTTTATTTCTGTAGAAAATTATATTTTTTTAGAAAATTTTTTTAAAATTTTATTTCTATAGAAATTTTTGTCAAAATTTTATTTCTCTAGAAATTTTATGCAAAATTTTGCTACTATGGATAAATCTTTTTATTTTTTTTTTTCTACAGAAAATTTTGTTAAAATTTTATTTCTTTCTATAGAAAATGTTGTCAAAATTTTATTGCTATAGAAAATTTTGTTAAAATTATATTTCTATCGAAAATTTTTACGAAATTTTATTTCTATTGAAAATTTTTAAAAAATTTTATTTCTATAGAAAATTTTGTCAAAATTGTATATCTATGTTGTCAAAATGTTATATCTATAGAAATTTTATCAACTTATTTATATCTTCCCCATAGTTCAATTCTGTTTCGTTTTCACCGAACAATAACCTTAACAATCGACTTCATTACTTCCATATGTATGGTTTTGTATTTCATTTAAAATCTCGTTATTGTGTACATTTTTCTATAAAATAGTTAAATTTGTTATTATCACATACACAGACACACACCCATATAGGCAAACAATATCAAAGAGACAAAAGGAAAGTACAACAACCCACAAAATTGTGTTATCTTTAGTTTAAGCATATCCTGCAACAAACGAATGCACTCACATACAATGAGATATGCATGAATGTTATAGGAACAATGAACACTCACTCACACATATATGTTTAACGCAAACATAATTCTGTAATGTTTGGTACATTGTTTCCGTTTCCGTTCCGTTACCAGCTAGCATTTAGTTGCATTACTCATTTACATACAAACCCGGACATATGGATAGATGGCGATGTGAAAGAGAGAGAGGGACTGTGTTAGTTAGTATCTCTCTATCAGCCAATGTTTGCTTGTGTGTACTTGAATGGATGCTATGATTCGGTTTACATTTGCTGTGACAATATTAACAATTATTTTACAATCATTTGCCGAGAGTATGTATGTGTATGCGGCTGTAAGACTAGAGTATTTATATTTTGCAATATATTTAAGTTATCTATACATCTTCTCCTCTGGTAAATACAGAAAATATAGAGCTTCATATGAAATGAAACAATAAATGATTATTTAAAGTGTAAAGACTCTAAAATTCATTGTGAATATAACTCTTTACAAATAAATTGAAACACAAAGCATAAGAAATACCAGGGAAAAGATGTACAGTTCTTCGAAATTTCACCAACGATATGTTGCTTGTTAAATACTGTTGCACAAGTATACTCCAAAATTCAAGTTTATTATATAGCAATACGATTTCATATAATAGAATGGTATTTATAGTGTACTTCAATTTTATACAAAATTTTGTCCAAATTTTATTTTTATAGAAAATTTTGTCCAAATTGTACTATTGTAGAAAATGTTATGCCAATTTCAAAAAATCTTATTTCTATAGAATTTTGCAAAATTTTATATCTATAGAAAATGGTGCCAAATTTCAGTTTTATGATTTCTTTCTATAGATATTTATTCCAATAGAATTTTTTTGCAAAATTGTATATCTATAGAAAATTTTTGTCAAATTTTATTTTTCCAGAAACATTTGTTAAAATGTTATTTTATAGAAAATTTTATATTATTTTTATAGAAAATTTTGTCACAATTTTACTCCTATAGAAAATTTTGTCACAATTTTACTCCTATAGAAAATTTTGCCACAATTATTTATTTCCAAATATTGTTTATCAACAACGTTTTCTAAAGGAAAACAATTTTGCTAAAATTTTTTATAGAAATAAAATTTTCACAGATTTTCTGAAAGAATAAAATTCTGCAAAAAAATCCGTTACAACTACAATGTTGACAAATATGTTTATATAAATAAAAAAATCTACAATCATATAGATTGACAAAACTTTTCCATAACAAAGTTTTGAGAAATGCTTATATAGGAATAAATTTCTTCCAACTTTTATGGAAATAAAATTGCGACATTTTCTTAAGAATAAAATTTTTCTATAAAATATCTATCGTAATAAAATTTTGTTCAAATTTTTTACAAACATAAAATTTTGCCAAAACGTTCAATAGAAAAAGAATTCTATTTCTGTTGATAATTTTGTCAATATTTAATTTTTATAGTAATTTGTGTCAAAATTTTATTTCTATAAAAATTTTGTCAAAATTGTATTTCTTCGGAAAATTTTATTTCTATAGAAAATTTTATCAACATTTTTTTTCTACAGAAAATACTGTTTCTATGGAAAATTTTGTCCGAATTTTATTTAAAGAAAAAATAAAATTTTGCCAAAACGTTTTATAGAAACAAAGTTCTATACCTGTTGATAATTTTGTCAATATTTTATTTTTATAGCAAATTGTGTCAAAATTTTATTTCTATAAAAAATTTTGTCATAATTGTATTTCTTCGGAAAATTTTATTTCTATAGAAAATGTTATCAACATTCTTTTCTATAGAAAATTCTGTCAAAATTTTGTTTCTATGGAAAATTTTGTCAGAATTTTATTTCAATAGAAAATTTCGTCAACATTTTATTTCTAAAGAAAATCTTTTTAAAATAATTTTTTATTTCGATAGAAATTTTTTTCAAAAAAAAAATCTATTTCAATAGAAAATTTTGTCAAAATGTTATGTCTATAGAAAATTACGTCAAAAGTTTATTTCTATAACAAATTTTGTCACAATTTTTTTTTCTATAGAAAATTTTGTCAACATTTTATTTCTATTGAACATTTTTTCGAAATTTTATTTCGATAGAAACTACACAGAAAAAAATTTCACGAGCATTTTTCCAATTAAAATTTTAATTGAGTTTTAAAAAATATTCAATTAAAAATTTAATTGATTCAACAAATTTTTTAATTGAAAGAAAAATCAATCACAAAAATTAATAGTATCAATTAATTTTTTAATTGGATCAATTAATTTTTTAATTGACCTTCAATTAATTTTTTAATTGATACTACCATTTCTGGGATTGAAGACATTTCAATTAAAAAATTAATTGGATCAATTAATTTCCTGATTGAACCAGAAAATTTTTTTTTTTGTGTGTATTGTCAAAATTTTATGTCCATAGAAAACTTTGCCAACATTTTTTGTTCCATAGAAAAATTTTCCAATTTTTTGTTCCAAAAATTTATTTTTTTTTCATTTTATTACTTTGGAAAACTTTATCAAAATGCTAATTCTTTGGACTTTTGGACAAAATTTTATTTATTTTGAAAAGTTTTATTTCTATAGAAAATTTTTACCAAATTTTATTTCTATAGCAAAACGTATACAAACTCCATTGATTGGATGCCAAATCGCCACCATAGTACACCCTAAAGACATATGACAAGTGAAAAGATTTTTATAGAAAATATTTCCATAATTTTATTTCCATAGACATTTTTACACAATCTTATTTCTAAAGTCAGTTTTGCCGGAATTTATAAATATATAAAATAAAATTTTGACACAATTTTCGTAGAAATAAAATGTTTACACAATTTTACATAGAAATAAAATTTTGATAAAATTTTCTATAGAAATAAAATTTGCAAAAATTATCTATAGAAATAAAATTTTGCAAAAGTTATCTATAAAAATAAAATTTTGCTAATTTTTTTTTTTAGAAATAAAATATTGATACAATTTTTCCACAGAAATATATATATATTTTTTTTTTTTGAAAATGTTTACAAAATTTTATTTCTAGAAAAACATTTTGTGCAAAATTTTAGTTCTATAGAATCTTTGTTTAAATTTTATTTGTTTGGGAAACCTTATCAAAATGTTATTTCTTTGGACATTTTGTATAAATTTTATTTCTGTAGGAAATTTTTGCAAAATTTTATTTATTTATAGAATCTATAGAAATAAAACTTTGTAAAAGTTATCTATAGAAATAAAATTTAGCAAACATTTTGTTTTAGAAATAAAATATTGACAAAATTTTTCTACAGAAATTTATATGTATATATATATATATATATTTTTTTTTTTTGGAAAATTTTTACAAAATATTATTTCTAGAAAAACATTTTGTGTAAAATTTTAGTTCTATAGAATCTTTGTTTAAATTTTATTAGTTTGGTAAACCTTATCAAAATGTTATTTCTGTGGACATTTTGTATAAATTTTATTTCTGTAGGAAATTTTTGCAAAATTTTATTTATTTATAGATTCTATAGAAATAAAACTTTGCAAAAGTTATCTATAGAAATAAAATTTAGCAAACATTTTTTTTAGAAATAAACTATTGAAAAAATATTTCTACAGAAATGTATATATTTTTTTTTTTTGAAAATTTTTACAAAATTTTATTTCTAGAAAAACATTTTGTGCAAAATTTTAGTTATATAGAATCTTTGTTTAAATTTTATTTGTTTGGGAAACCTTATCAAAATGTTATTTCTTTGGACATTTTATTTAGTAAAATTTATTTATTTAGTAAAATTTTATTTCTGTAGCAAATTTTTGCAAAATTTTATTTATTTAGTAAAATTTCTAAAAGTTCTCTTTTTGTATAAAAAATGTTCAAAAAATTGTTTATTTATATATAAAAATTTTTCACAATTTTATTTCTATAGAAATATTTTCCAAAATTTTTGATCTGTAAAAAAATGCATGCAAACTCCACGGATGCGATGCCAAATCACCACCCTATTACACCCTAAAGACATATATTAGTATTCATGTGACACTGTGGTACACACAAAACTCTCCAACAATATGCAATTTTCCTGCAGTCTTTTCAGCTCTATGTCGGATTGTGAAAAGTGGAATAGAATTCCTAGTAAATTTGGGATTTTTTTCTTCATTTTCTGTATTTCTGAGAATGTTTTTTGAATTTATTTATTTGTTGTAGCGTTGCCAGCAGCCAATAACATTACTTGACAGTTGATGTACAAGTGTATAATTTCCATTTTACTCTATTATCACATGTATATTACAGTTTACTATTGCCGCTTACTGTTGCCAAGAATGTTGAAAAATAGATCAATGTTGGATGTCTTGGAAGTTGATGACAACGACTTGGAACTTGGTTTATCGTATCCACAAACAAACAAAAAAAACTTGGACTTTTATAAGGAATTACTACAGTCATCACATTTTCTAAAGGCTATTAATTCAATTTATATACGAACTGAGTTCTTCTCATCAGAATATGAATAAATGAGGGGTTTTCTAAAAAAAAAACACGAGAAAACATAATCCTAATTGGGATTATAGAATGGAAGACAAAATAAAATATTAAATTTTATTCAAATTAAATTTCAATGTAGTATACAAGAATTGCAATATGGAAAATACAAATAATTATTGAATATAAAAAACTATCATATAAAAAACAAAAGATGTGCACAATCTCTCTAGTCCAGATATCAAACATCATCTGAAAAATATCTGACATACCCATGGTAATCTTAAATATGCAAAAAGTAAAACGAGCTAAACTAATGCCACCTCCAGAGCTCCCTCTTTGCTTTAGAACCTAAGATTGTTTAACTTTTAACAAATCTATTCAATTTTGTTATTAATTAAATAGAATTTTTTTTTCTATAGAAAATGTTGTCAAAACTGTATTTCTATAAAAAAAATTGTCAAAATTTTATTTCTATAGAAAATTTTGTCAAAATTTTATTTTCATAGGAAATTTTGTCAAAAATTTATTTTAATAGAAAATTTTGTCAAAATTTTATTTCTATAGAAAATGTTGTCAACATTTTTTTCTATAGAAAATTTTGTAAAAATTTTATTTCTATAGAAAATATTGTCAAAATTTTATTTCTATAGAAAATTTTGTCAAAATTTTTTTCTATAGAAAACTTTGTCACGATTTTATTTTTGTATAAAATTTTGTCAGAATTTTATTTCTATAGAAAATTTTGTAAAAATTTTATTTCTATAGACAATTTTGTCACAATTTTATTTCTATAGAAAATTTCGTCAAAATTTGATTTCTATAGAAAATTTGGCAAAATTTTATTTCTATAGAAAACTTTGTCAATATTTTATATCTGTAGAAAATGTTGTCAGAATTTTATTTCTATAGAAAATGTTGTCAACATTTTATTTCTATAGAGAATTTTGTCAGAACTTTATTTCTATAAAAACATTCGTCAAAATTTGATTTCTATAGAAAATTTTGTCAAAATTTTATTTCTATAGAAAACTTAGTCAAAATTTTATTAAAATAGAAATTTTATTTCTATAGAAAATGTTGTCAAAATTTTATTTCTATAAAAAATTTTTATAAATTTTATTCTATAGAAAATTTGTATAATTTTTATTTCTATAGAAAATTTTGTCAAAATTTTACTTCTATAGAAAATTTTGGCAACATTTTTACTTCTATAGTAAATTTTGTCAACATTTTGCTTCTATAGTAAATTTTGCCAAAATTTTATTTCTATAGAAAATTTTGTCAAAATTTTATTTCTATAAAAAATGTTGTCAAAATTTTATTTCTATAGAAAATTTTGTCAAAATTTTATTTCTATAGAAAATTTTGTCAAAATTTTATTTCTATAGAAAATTTTGTCAAAATTTTATTTCTATAGAAAATTTTGTCAAAATTTTATTTCTATAGAAAATGTTGTCAAATTTTTTTTCTATAGTAAACTTTGTCAAGATTTTATTTCTGTATAAAATTTTGTCAGAATTTTATTTCTATAGAAAATTTCGTCAAAATTTGATTTCTATAAAAATTTTGTCAAAATTTTATTTCTATAGAATATTTTGTCAAAAATTTATTTCTGTAGAAAATGTTGTCAGAATTTTATTTCTATAGAAAATTTTGTCAACATTTTATTTCTATAGAGAATTTTGTTAGAACTTTATTTCTTTAAAAAATTTCGTCAAAATTTGATTTCTATAGAAATTTTTGTCAAAATTTTATTTCTATAGAAAACTTAGTCAAAATTTTATTTAAATAGAAATTTTATTTCTATAGAAAATCTTGTCAAAATACTATTTCCACAGAAAATGTTGTCAAAATTTTATAAATTTTTATTCTATAGAAAATTTGTATAATTTTTATTTCTATAGAAAATTTTGTCAAAATTTTACTTCTATAGCAAATTTTGGCAACATTTTTACTTCTATAGTAAATTTTGTCAACATTTTGCTTCTATAGTAAATTTGGTCAAAATTTTATTTCTATAGAAAATTTTGTCAAAATTTAATTTCTATACAAAATTTTGTCAAAATTTTATTTCTATAGAAAATTTTGTCAAAATTTTATTTCTATAGAAAATGTTGTCAAAATTTTTTTCTATAGAAAACTTTGTCAAGATTTTATTTCTATAGATAATTTTGTCACAATTTTATTTCTATAGAAAATTTCGTCAAAATTTGATTTCTATAGAAAATTTGGTCAAAAATTTATTTCTATAGATAATTTTGTCACAATTTTATTTCTATAGAAAATTTCGTCAAAATTTTATTTCTATCGAAAATTTTGTCAACATTTTATTTCTATAGAGAATTTTTGTCAGAACTTTATTTCTATAAAAATTTCGTCAAATTTTGATTTCTATAGAAAATTTTGTCAAAATTTTATTTCTATAGAAAACTTAGTCAAAATTTTATTTAAATAGAAATTTTATTTCTATAGAAAATGTTGTCAAAATTCTATTTCCATAGAAAATGTTGTCAAGATTTTATTTCTATAGAAAATTTGTATAATTTTTATTTCTATAGAAAATTTTACTTCTATAGAAAATTTTGGCAACATTTTTACTTCTATAGTAAATTTTGTCAACATTTTGCTTCTATAGTAAATTTTGTCAAAATTTTATTTCTATAGAAAATTTTGTCAAAATTTTATTTCTATAAAAAATTTTGTCAAAATTTTATTTCTATAGAAAATTTTGTCAAAATTTTATTTCTATATAAAATTTTGTCAAAATTTTATTTCTATAGAAAACTTTGTCAATATTTTATTTCTGTAGATTGTCAGAATTTTATTTCTCTAAAAATTTTTTTCACAATTTTATTTCTATAGAGAATTTTGTGAAGATTTTTATTTCTATAGAAAATTTCGTCAAAATTTTATTTCTATAAAAAATTTTGTCAAAATTTTTTTTCTATAGAAAATTTTTTCAAAATTTCTTTTCTATAGAATATTTAGCCAAAATTTCATTTCTTTAGAAAATTTTGTCAAAATTTTATTTCTATAAAAATTTTTGTCCAATTTTTATTTCTATAGAAAATGTAGTCAAAATTTTATTTCTATAGATAATTTCGTCAAAATTTTCTTTCTATAGAAAATTTAGTCAAAATTTTATTTCTACAGAAAATTTCGTCAAAATTTTCTTTCTTTCATGTTGTTTGTTATTGTTGGTTTCTCTTCAATCGTTATTGTTGTTTTTGATCTCAGCTTAAAACCATGCATTGACTAAACTACAAGTGTAGATTAACCAACAGAGAAAAAGTATACTTTTCAAATTTATTTGGGCAAAGCCCTATAGACTGCATGATGCTTGGTGTACAGCTCTTTCGGAATCACCACATTCCTCATCAGCATCCTCTACTTGTTTGTTTAGGCAGTAGCGGACTATCAAACATTTTTTCGGAAGGTTCAAGTGTAGTTCACTTTGGGTTGAGTGAATTACCCGAATTTGTTCTGATAATTGGTTGATAGTTTTGCTGCAAATAGAGTATGCTGATGAGGAATGTGGTAATTCCAAAACAGCTGTACATCCAACCATCTTGCAGTCTATAGGGCTTTGCCAAAATAAATATGAAAAGCATACTTTTCCTCTGTTGGTTAAGCTACACTTGTAGTTTAGTCAATGAATTAATTTTGTCAAAACTTTATTTCCATAGAATTTTTTTTTTTTAAATTTCATTTCTATAGAATATTTTGCCAAAATCTCATTTCTATAGAATATTTTGGCAAAATTTTATTTCTTAGAAAATTTTATCAAATTTTTATTTCTATAGAAGTTTTATTAAAATTTTATTTCTACTTTACGAATACTTTATCAAAATATTATTTCTTTGGACATTTGGAAAAAACTATTATTTATTTAGATTCTGTCAAAATGTTATTTCTACAGAATATTTAGTCAAAATTTACTTTCTTCAATGATTATATAAATAGAAAATTTTAATGTTACAAGAAATCTCACAAAATTGAAAAATTCATCTTAGACCGTTAGACGGTCACATATCCAATTAATAGATGAAGTAATCTATTATTAAATTTATGTGAAATTAAATATATTTTTAATAATGTTCTTGTATATTTTCCAAATGAAAAACTTTCAATATCCTTTTGCAAAAAATTACCAACTGCATTCAATCATAACGCATTATTATATTCTCTTAAACTAAAATAAAATATGAATACAAGTATGTATGCTGAATGGGGTGTACGCATTTGTATATGTTTCTATTTGTTTGTATGTGTGTGTGGGTATGCTTTTAATATGTGCTTATATTATACACTATACCCACATACACAAAATCATATCTTTTTTCACATTGTGCAATCTTTGCAGCAATTTGTTAATATGTTTACTTACATCAATACTTGGATGGATCTACGTGCTTTTGTTGGATTTGCATAGAATTATAATGGGGTGGAAATGAAAAATATATAAAGAAAAAAACAAAACAAATGGATATAAACTGATTAGAAATGGAAATATGCAATTTTAGAGGAAAATACCAATGGTTTTTTATCCGGGAAAATTAAATAAAAAATAATTATTTATTCCTGAAATTTCGTAAAACAAAGGATTTTTATATATCACCTCAAAATAGCTTCTTGTGAAGTGAAAATTAAGTTTATCTTAATTTATTTCTATATAAAATTACTTCAAATTTTTATTTCTATAGGAAATTTTGTCAAAATTTAATTTCAATTTTTCAAAATTTTATTTCTATAGAAAATTTTAACAAAATTTTATTTACATAGAAAACTTTATCAAAATTATATTTATACCCTTCACCACTACTGTGGTACAGGGTATAATAAGTTTGTGCATTTGTATGTAACGCCAAGAAGGAAAAGTCTGAGACCCATCGTTTAGTATACCGATCGTCTTAGAATTAAATTCTGAGTCGATTTAGCGATGTCCGTCCGTCCGTCCGTCTGTCTGTCTGTCCGTCTGTCTGTCTGTCTTTCTGTTCATGTATTTTTGTGCGCAAAGTACAGGTCGCAGTTTAAGTCCGATCGTCCTCAAATTTGGCACAGGGTCGTTTTGGGGAACAAAGACGATCGCTATTGATTTTGGAAAAAATCGGTTCAGATTTAGATATAGCTGTCATATATATTTATCCCCGATCTGGTTATAATTGGCGTGTTTATCAACCGATGTTCTTCAAATTCCGTACATCCGAATATTTTATGAGTCTCAAAAAACTTGCAAAATATTATCCAAATCGGTTCAGATTTAGATATAGCTTCCATATATATCTCTCGTCCGATTTAGACTCATATGACCACAGAGGCCAAAGTTTACTACCGATTTACGTGAAATTTTGCACAGAGAGTTGAATTGACATTCTACCAATGCTTGGTAAATTTGATTGAAATCGGTTCAAATTTAGATATAGCTCCCATATATATCTTTCGTCCGATTTGAACTTATATGGCCTCAAAAGCCAGAATTTTGCCCTGACTTGCTTCCAATTTTGCACAAGGAGTACGTTTAATAGTATCTGTAAGTGTGCCAAATTTGGTTGAAATCGGTTCAGATTTAGATATAGCTCCCATATATATCTTTCGCCCGATTTACACTCATATGACCACGGGGGCTAAAGTTATACTCCCATTTACGTGAAATTTAGCAGAGATTGCAGAATTATTATTATAACTATGCAGTTCAAATTTAGTCAAAATCGTTTCAGATTATATATAGCTCCCATATATACGTACACCAGAGTTGGGGAAATATGGTAGACTTTTTCATATTTTAGACCCATTTTCAATGGGATTTTCCTCCAATTGGCTGGATAGTTTACACAGAGAATATATTTAATGTGATATTTAAGTGTGTCAAGTTTGTTCTAATTTGGTTCAGTTTTAGATAAAGCCTCCATATATTCGTTCTTCTGGTTTATACAAATATGGCCCACACTTTACACAAAATTCTGTAATGATTTCCCCATATCTTCGTCACACACTGTAATGCCAGAATTTCCTCAGAACGGTTGAGTTTTAAATAAGGCTCCAAGTCGCCCGACTTTACCAAATAATATATCACAACCCACACTTGACCACATATCTTGGCGAGAACTAACCAATATCCTTGTAAAATCGCCACTGATAAGTAGCAAAAATTGTAAATATTACTAAAATTGTCCTATATCTCGAATACATAAGTATCGCCTGATAAATCGCAAATGCTCTTTTGTACAATTGCATTAAAATTTCTCTCGCTTCATATTTCCCATATTTTTTACTAACATAGTGTTTCATACCAGGGCGTTAGCCGATTTCAATTTTAATTTTAGAGATTTTGTATAAGTAGAAAAAATTGTCTCCATTATAAGTATTTGTATCTGGAAATGCAAACCTTTATATAGCTCCCAGAAAATTTGAAGTAGTTGAGATGGTAACACAAATGTTGGTCTATATGGTGGTGAAGGGTATAATATAGTCGGCCCCGCCCGACTTTAGACTTTACTTACTTGTTTTATAGAAAATTTTGTCAAAATTTTGTTTCTTTAGAAAATTTTGTAAAAATTTTGTTTCTTTAGAAATTTTTGTCAAAATTTTTGTATACCCTCCACCATAGGATGGGGGTATATTAACTTTGTCATTCCGTTTGTAACACATCAAAATATTGCTCTAAGATCCCATAAAGTATATATATTCTGGGTCGTGGTGAAATTCTGAGTCGATCTGAGCATGTCCGTCCGTCCGTCCGTCCGTCTGTTGAAATCACGCTAACTTCCGAAAGAAACAAGCTATCGACTTGAAACTTGGCACAAGTAGTTGTTATTGATGTAGGTCGGATGGTATTGCAAATGGGCCATATCGGTCCACTTTTACGTGTAGCCCCATATAAACGATCTTGTTGATATTTGGTACATGGTGTTGGTATATGGTCTCTAACGACCATGCAAAAATTGGTCCACATCGGTCCATAATTATATATAGCTCCCATATAAACCGATCCCCAAATTTGGCTTGCGGAGCCTCTAAGAGAAGCAAATTTCATTCGATCCGCCTGAAATTTGGTACATGGTATTGGTATATGGTCTCTAACTACTATGCAAAAATTGGTCCACATCGGTCAATAATTATATATAGCCCCCATATAAACCGATCCCCCGATTTGGCTTGCGGAGCTTCTAAGAGAAGCTAATTTCATCCGATCTTGTTGATATTTGGTACATGGTGTTAGTATATGATCTCTAATGACCCTGCAAAAATTGGTCGAAATCGGTCCATAATTATATATAGCCTCCATATAAACTGATCCCCAGATTTGGCTTGCGGAGCCTCTAAGAGAAGCTAATTTCATCCGATCTTGTTGATATTTGGTACATGGTGTTGGTATATGGTCTCTAACTACTATGCAAAAATTGGTCGAAATCGGTCCATAATTATATATAGCACCCATATAAACCGATCCCCGATTTGGCTTGCGGAGCCTCTAAGGGAAGCAAGTTTCATCCGATGCGGCTGAAATTTGGTACATGGTGTTAGTATATGGTCTCTAATGACCCTGCAAAAATTGGTCGAAATCGGTCCATAATTATATATAGCCTCCATATAAACTGATCCCCAGATTTGTCCCCCGGTGCCTTTCGGAGAAGCAAAATTCATCAGATCTGGTTGAAATTTGGTACGTGGCGATAGTATATGATATTTAACAAATATGCCAAAAGTGGTCCATATCAGTCTATAATCATATATAGCCCCCATATAAACCGTTCCCGAGATTTGGTTTTGGAGCCACTTGGAGGAGCAAATTTCATCCGAGTCAGTTGAAATTTGGTGCATTGTGCTAGTATATGGCCGTTAACGACCATGCCTAACTAAATCGGTCTATAGTTATATATAGCCCTCAGATAAATCGATCCCCAATGACACACAAATTGGTCCATATCAAGTTCATAATTGCATATAGCCCACATATAAGCGACCCCCATATTTCGATTCTGGCTCTCTACGTACCGTGCAAAAGTCCATATCGATTCGTAATCATTTGTAGACTTACCTATACATACCTTTTTTGTCTAATATATACCACGTATGGACTAACTAACAATTTAGAAAACGATGTTAAGAAGTTTTAAGATACCACAACCCAATTAATTCGATTATGGATGACAGTCTTTCGTAGAAGTTTCTACGCAATCCATGGTGGAGGGTACATACGATTTGGCCTGGCCGAACTAACGGCCGTTTATACTTGTTTGTATAGAAGATTTTGTCAAAATTTTATATCTATGGAAAATTTTGCCTACATTTTATTTCTATAGATAGTTTTGCCAAAATTGTATTTCTGTAGAAAAATTTGTCAGAATGTTATTTCAATAGAATATTTCGTCAAATTGAGTTCATCTTAATTTTCATTTCCCAAAATTTCCAAATTGAGTTTCTATGAAATGATTGAAGAAAAAAAAATAAAATTGATTGTTTTTTATTTGTATAAATATTTTACTTTCGATCCAGGCTTATTTTAAAATATCTACTATTAAATCCATCCACTTGCCATACTTGCAAAACATATACACCCACACATTTTGATGAGTACACATCCATTTATTCAAATGTATTTGTAAGTAAAAATAACACGAGAATTAAAACAAATTTTGCACTTACACAAAATCCACTCACACACTCACACATATATATCAACAGCAAGGATAGACAGACAGACATGCATAAACACATATACATTTGCATTAAATGTATGTTTGTTTATTTGTTTAAAAGGATTTAATTTAACTTAAAAGTTACTTACACACACGCACACACAGACACAAACAAACTCACTCACGTACATCGGAGTAAGATTTATTTTAACTTAAAAGATAAAACATTCAAGTTTTCTGCCAGCATTCAAAATCCTCTATTTATTTGTTTAAGGAATTTTCGTTCATACGTTGGAAAACTCAACAAATTACTATAGATGCGGAGGGAATGAATGAAGTGAAACCAACTTTGTATACAAGGGAACCGGGGATGATGTAGGATATAGAGGAGTAAGGATATGACTTGTTTTGCTTACCTAAGTAGTTGCCAGTTGTTTTTTATTTAAACAAGAATCTTAATTGACATGAAAACACAACGAGAATATCAAATGAAATCATGTATTTCAAATATAAAAAAAAATGATGAAAAGCATATCAAGTATTACAGCCAAGTCCGCAAATACCAATTAAAAAGATTCATAAGAATCTTTTTAATTGGTATTTGAGTACTTGTGGGGAAAAGTAAATCATATATTTTTTGGTGAATAAATATTTAGTTTTTAATAGAGATGATTTTGGTGAATAGAATATCGAGTGTTATCAATTAAAATATCTCATTAATTTTGGCTCTTGTTTCAATGTTATAAATAGAAATTTTATTTATGACTAATATCATAGAAATATTAATGAGAAATTCTATAGAATTTTCGATAGAATTCTCTTCTCAAAAGGGACGAAAAAATTTGGTTGAAGTAGCAAAAATTGTCGATATATTTTTTCTTAAAAAATTACTTGAAACATTTAAAAATCAATCACCAATGTCAAGTAAAAATTTAAATTATACAAGTAAATTTAAATTATACAAGTAAAAAATTAATTAAAATTTTAGCTGATAACCTAAGTAGTTAATGCTAGATTTTTCTCTATTAAAGGGTGATACGGTCAAAATTTGGTCAAGGGAAAACGCGTGTAAATCGGTGAAATCGTTTATTTAAAAAATCAAATTAAATTTCTTTTTCAAGTTCAATTAGTATAAAATTCAGGAAAAATATTCAGTTAGGCTTTCGCTTTTCCAAATCCGAATTGCCGGGCCTCACGCTTAACACCTGCCATCAAATTTTGTACAGCCACCTTGTCCACCTTCTTCGCCGCAGAAAGCCAGTTTGCCTTGAACTGCTGCTCGTCCTTAGCAGTTTTTTTGGTCTTCTTTATGTTCCGCTTGACAATAGCCCAGTATTTCTCAATTGGGCGGAGCTCTGGCGTGTTGGGAGGGTTCTTGTCCGTTGTTGGCGGGGTACCACTCCATGGCCTTTTTACCGTAATGACAAGATGCCAAATCCGGCCAAAACAGTACGGAACAACCGTGTTTCTTCAGGAAAAAGAGCAGACGTTTATTCAAACACTCTTTCACGTAAATTTCTTGGTTGACAGTCCCGGAAGCTATGAAAATGCTGCTTTTCAAGCCACAGGTACAGGTGGCTTGCCAAACAAGATATTTCTTTGCGAACTTTGACAGTTTTATGTGCTTGAAAATATCCGCTACCTTTCCCCTTCCCTTTGCCGTATAAAACTCCTGTCCCGGAAGCTGCTTGTAGTCGGCTTTGACGTAGGTTTCGTCGTCCATTACCACGCAGTAAAACTTCGTCATCATCGTCGTGTACATCCTCTGGATCGCGCTTTGGCCGTCGTATTTTGTTTATCATCGCGATTTGGAGTCACTACCTTCTTGTAAGTCGATAGTCCGGCTCGTTTTTTGGCTCGATGCACGGTTGTAGACGATACACCCAGCTTATTTGCGGCATCTCGGAGAGAGAGGTTAGGGTTTCGCTTGAAACTACCGGCAACTCTCTTTGTCGTCTCAGCGGCTTCCTGTTTTCGATTTCCCCCCGATCCAGACTTCCTGGCTGTCGACAAACGTTCCCCAAACACTTTAATTACATTTGTAACGGTTGATTTGGCAACTTTTAGCGATTTTGCCAGCTTTGCGTGCGAGTAGCTCGGATTTTCGCGATGCGCGAGCAAAATTTTGATACGCTGCTCTTCTTGCTTGGACGGCATTTTGACAACTGAAGAGTGAATTCCAAAATCAAAATAGGAGCAACATTCTACACACACATACCTTCAAAATGAGGGGTGTTCAGGTTTTTTAAATGCAAAATTGAAAGAAATACGTCAAGTTTATATTGACCAAATTTTGACCGTATCACCCTTTATTCTTATATTTACTATAAGTTTAATAAATAAATAAGTAATTAAATTTTGTTGTATCAATGTCTGTGATTGATTTTAAGTAATTTATTTAATAATTTAATTAATAAATTATTTTTTGTTTTTTCTTAATTCAATTAAAAGTAAATTCAAAACAAGTATATACGACCGTGAATTCGGCCAGGCAGAATCTTTTGTACCCTCCACCATGGATTGCGCAGAAACTTCTACTAAAGACTGTCAACAACAATCGAATTACGTGGGTTGTGGTAATCCTTGTCAATAGCAAGGTATATTAAATCCATACGTGGTATATATTAGACAAAAAAAAAACAGATTAAATACGTATATAATTCAATTGTTTACCGGTATATATAGGGAAGTCTACATATAATTACAAACCGATATGAACTTTTGCATGGTTATTAGAGAGCCACAAGTGAAATATTGGGGTCGCTTTATACGGGGGCTATATACACTAATAAACCGATATCGATCAACTTTTGTGTGATTGGGGATCGGTTTATCTGGGGGCTATATATAACTATAGACCTATTTGGACCATGCTTGGCAAGGTTGTTAGCGGCCATATACTAGCACAATGTAGCAAATTTATTTATTTATTTATTCATTCAGTCTTTGGATGAATTTCAACTGAATCGGATGAATTTTGCTCCTTCAGGAGGCTCCGGAGGTCAAATCTGGGGATCGGTTGATATGGGGGCTATATATAATTATTAACCGATATGGACTAATTTTTTCATAGTTGCTAGAGACTATATACTTACACCACGTACCAAATTTCAACGGGATCGGATGATATTTGTTCCTCCAAGAGGTTCCGGAGGTCAAATCTGGGGGTCGGTTTATATGGAAGCTATACGTAAAAGTAGTCCGATATGGCCCATTTGCAATACCATCCGGCCTACATCAATAACAACTACTTGTGCCAAGTTTCAAGTCGGTAGCTTGTTTCGTTCTTTTAGCGTGATTTCCACAGACTGACGGACATCCAGACAGACGGACGGACGGGCATAGCTAGATCGACTCAGAATTTCACCACCACCCAGAAAATATATATTTTATGGGGTCTTAGACCAACGGGTGCAATGGTTAGCATGCCCGCCTTGCATACACAAGGTCGTGGGTTCGATTCCTGCTTCGACCAAACACCAAAAAGTTTTTCAGCGGTGGATTATCCCGCCTCAGTAATGCTGGAGACATTTCTGAGGGTTTCAAAAGCTTCTCTATGTGGTTTCACTGCAATGTGGAACGCCGTTCGGATTCGGCTATAAAAAGGAGGTCCCTTGTCATTGAGCTTAACATGGAATCGGGCAGCACTCAGTGATAAGAGAGAAGTTCACCAATGTGGTATCACAATGGACTGAATAGTCTAAGTGAGCCTGATACATTGGGCTGCCACCTAACCTAACCTAGACCAATATTTCGATTTGTTACTAACGGATGTGTTACTATGGTGGAGGGTATAAAAAATGGGCAATTTTTATTTTTGTGTAGAAAGGAGGTAAAGTCAAACCCCGACTTAAAATTTTACTTCTACAGAAAATTTCGTCGAAAATGTTATGTCTATAAAAAAATTCGTCAAAAATTTATTTCCTTAGAAAATTTTTTCGAAATTTTATTTTTATAGAAAATTTTGTCAAATTTTATTTCTAAGAAAATTTTACTTAAAATTTGTCTGAATTTTATTTCTATAGAAAATTATTTCAAAATCTTCTTTCTATAGGAAATTTCGTCAAACCTTGATTTGTATAGAAAGTTTTGTCAAAATTTTATTTCTCTAGGAAATTTTCTGACATTTTTATTGCTATAGAAAATTTTGTCAAAATTTTATTTTTCTAGAATATTTTGTCTAAATTTTATTTTTATAGAAAATGTTGTCTAAATTTTATTTCTATAGAAAGTTTTGTGAAAATTTGATTTCTATGGAAAATTTTGTGAAAAAATTATTTCTTTTGAAAATTTTGTCAAAATGTTTATTATTTTATTTTATTTATTAATTATTTACTACAATTCTAAAAAATATAATAAACATTAAAGCACTAGATACAAAGGTTATCGGCTTAATCAAAATTTTTATTTCTTTAGAAAATTTTGTCACAATATTATTTGTATTTTATTTTATAGAAAATTTTGGCAAAATTTTATTTGTATAGAAAATTTTGTCAAAATTTCATTACTATAGAAAATTTTGTCAAAAATTTATTTTTAAAGAAAATTTTGTCTAAATTTTATTTCTATAGAAAATTACTTAAAAATTTTATATCAATAGGAAATTTTGTCAAAATTTCATTTCTATTTCATTTCAATTTTTCAAAATTTTATTTCTATAAAAAACTTTATCAAAATTATATTTCTACAGAAACTTTAGTCACAGTTTTATTTCTATAGATAATTCCGCCAAACCTTTACTTCTATAGAAATTTTTGTCAAAATTTTATTTCTTTAAAAAATGTAGTCACAATTTTTTTCTATAGAAAATTTTGTCAAAATGTTATTTCAATAGAATATTTTGTCAAAATTTATTTTTTTATAGAACATTATGTCTAAATTTTATTACTTTATATTTTTATTACTTTAAATTTTTATTTCTATAGGAAATTTTTGTCAAAATTTCATTTCAATTTTTCAAAAATTTATTTCTATAGAAAATTTTAACAAAATTTTATATCTATAGAAAATTTTGTCACAATTTTATTTCTATAGAAAATTTTGTCAATATTTTATTTCTATAGAAAAATTATTTCAATTTGTTGTTTTTATAGAAAATTTTGTCCACATTTTATGTTTATTTATTTATTTATTTTATTTTCTATAGAAATTTTTGAAATTTTATAGAAAATTAGTTCTATAGTAAATTTTTGCATTTTGTCAAAATTTTATTTCAATAAAAAATTTTGTCTAAATTATATTTCTACAGAAAATTTTGTGAGAATTTTGTTTCTTTAAAAAATGTAGTCACAATTTTTTTCTACAGAAAATTTTGTCAACATGTTATTTCAATAGAATATTCTGTCAAAATAGAAAATTTTGTCTAAATTTTATGTCTATAGAAAATTACTTTAAAATTTTATTTATATAAGAAAATTTTGTCAAAATTTTATTTCAATTCTTCAAAATTTTATTTCTATAGAAAATTTTGACACAATTTTATTTCTATAGAAAATTTTGACAAAATTTGATTTCTATAGAAAACTTTATCGACATTATATTTCTATAGAAAATCTTGTCAAATTTTGTTTAGTTAGAAAATTTTGTCAGAATTTTATTTCTATAGAAAATTTTGTCAATATTTTCTTTCTATAAATAAATTTGTAAAAATTTTATTTCTATAGATAATTTTGTCAAAATTTTAATTCTAAGAAAATTATTTCATTTTTTTTTTTGTTTTTATAGAAAATTTTGTCCAAATTTTATTTTTAAAGAAAATTTAATCTATATTTTATTTCTATAGAAAAGATTGTCAAAATTTTATTTCTATAGAACTTTTTTATTTTTATAGAAATTTTATTTCTATAGTAAATTTTGTCAAAATTGTATTTCTATGGAACATTTTCTCAAAATTTCGTTGCTATAGAAAATTTCGACGAAATTTTATTTCTATAGAAAATTTTCTCAAAATTTTATATCTATAGAAAGTTTTTACCTAATTTTATTTCTATCGTTGAAAAATAAAACCATAACTCCTTAAATATGCGTCCTAGAGCGAAAAGGACGTTAATTCGTGACAACCCCCACAGAAAAAAATGTCCGTAGTTAAACTAACGCTAAATTAAACTTATTTTTATTGTAAAAAAAATATATTTGTTAATAGTTAAATTTTATCACTTTTTGCACAGCCCAATGAAATTTTTGTTTTTTTTAATATGTCTCAAATATTTTATGAACTAAACGTGAGTATGACCGATGACCGTACACATAAGTTCAGTATGAACTAACACAAATGAAAATTTTCGTACGATTCCCAAAAATAGTAAGAATGAACTACTATATGGTTAAAATGGTCATGATTTGGCGCCAATGATTTTCTTCTTAACTTTTAGTTAATATTTTCTTCTATTAGAGGGTGTAATTTCGTGAACTGTAGTTAAAAAGTACAACAGGGCAGTAAATTTCCCTGCTTTTAACAACGCTTTGGGGAAATCTCAAAATGTGTAGCAAAATTTAGTTCAATTTTCGTATGAGTTAGTTTATTCTTCCTATAAAGCAGTTTACTTTTTTCGGTGCCCAAAAAATCAAAATTTCGATAAAAATCCTCGAAAAAATAAAAATTTTATATAAAAAACTTATTTTCCCATAAACAAATTTTATTTCTACAGAAATGCAATGGTTAGCATGCCCGCCTTGCATACACAAGGTCGTGGGTTCGATTCCTGCTACGACCGAACACCAAAAAGTTTTTCAGCGGTGGATTATCCCACCTCAGTAATGCTGGTGACATTTCTGAGGGTTTCAAAGCTTCTCTAAGTGGTTTCACTGGAATGTGGAACGCCGTTCGGACTCGGCTATAAAAAGGAGGTCCCTTGTCATTGAGCTTAACATGGAATCGGGCAGCACTCAGTGATAAGAGAGAAGTTCACCACTATGGTATCACAATGGACTGAATAGTCTAAGTGAGCCTGATACATCGGGCTGCCACATAACCTAACCTAACCTAACCTACAGAAAATTTTGTAAAAATTTTATTTTGAAGAAAATTTTCTGAAATTTGTATTTCTATAGATAATTTTCTAAAAATTGTATTTCTGTTGAAACTTTTCTGAAAATTTTATTTTTTTGTAGAAAATATTGACAAGATTTTATTTGAATAAAAAAATTTGTCAAAATTTTATATCTATGGAAAATTTCGTTCGAAATTTTAGACCTTAGGGAGTGCTTGGAAACAAGTGAGTTTACCCCAGAAGAAGACAAAGCCACTTTACAAAGTCTTTGAGTTAAGATAATAGCCCAGCAAAAAAAGAGCTTCCAAAAAAGTAGTTTGGATCCCCACTCTGTGATCCGGAAGTAGTGCAAACTTGGATCATCTCCAATGAATTTTACATGGGCTTGTCATAGGGTGGAAGTACTCCCTTTTTGGATCCTTTGCATTGCTTTAGAAGTTGTGCCCTGGAAGTTAATTTGAATGTAGAAATTTAAAAAGCGAAAAAAAATTTTTTCTACCTATCTCACTTTTTTTGTCGTCCACATATTTTATTACTACAACTATTATTTTCCTATTATCTAATTTTTACAATTTGAAAAACTTTTTCGCTCCCACCAGGGGTTGAACCTGAGTTTGCTGGCACCATAACAGAACGCCTAAGCACACTCAGCCACAAACGCCATTGAACATAAAGCGTCAAAAGGTCAATTCAAATGTTTGTGATATGATCGTAATACGACACCAAGGGAGAACATTGTAATTGGTTCTCGAGATGTTCTTTATTAGTATGAACGAAAAAATAAGAAACGCTGGTTCAAATCTCACCAGCGGCAATTTTTTTTTATCAAATAATTTAATTTTTTTTTTATGTTATGCATTGTTTTTATTTTTATTTTCGGCATATATTTTCGTATAAATATATTTTTTCCATAGAAAATCAACAAAAAATTAAAAATTCTCGTAATTTGCAAAACCTTCTCAATTGAAGCGAAAAAGTTAAACGGCGCAGGTTCAAATCCCAGCGGGGATGAAATTAATTTTTTTATTATTATTTTTTTTTTCTATTTTTTATTAGTTTTCTATTTTTAAATTTAATTGTCCAAAATTTGTACTTAAAATAAAAAAATCATTGGGGGATCCCAAGATGCGCTTTAGAAGAAATGTTTGTGCACTTGTCCAAAAGGACTGCATCGGTAGTGGAAAAAAATCATTGGGGGATCCCACGATGAGCTTTAGCAGAAATGTTTGTGCACTTGTCCAAAAGGACTGCATCCGAAGTTGAAAAAACTCGATGGGGGATTCTGGGATGGACCTTAAAAGAAATGTTTGTGGAACAACTTCCAATTTTTTTGCTGGGAGGTGAATATTGAACTAATCAGCCATCTCGTTCACAGATTTGCGGCAGAATATGGTAATGTTGGACTTTGTGAGCCTCTACTCAACCATTACCATATGCTACAAGATTTTATTGACGATATTCTGACAATTATTTAGCAGACAGATATTTGTGTAACAAATTTCATGGTTACCAGATACGATGAGGAATTATGATTATTATTATTATTGTTATGCTACTCTCTATCAACGCTTGGTTTTGATATGAAATCAAACCAACAAAATTCTATTGTTTCCTTCAAACACCAATGCCACTTGTTCCAAATCGATTGTTAAATCCCATCGAACCCCTAGAAAAAAGCCATAAAGTCAACAAAGCAACCTCAACATCAATTCATGTGTTATTAAACCAACACCAACCAATTCGTACTTTTAACAAATTTTCAGCTGTTAATAAAATGTTGCAAATTTATAGGACCCCTTGAGAATGAATGGGTGCGTGATGAAGTTAATGCCATTTTTAGTGCTGGAACTCAACTCAAAGCTACTCAGGGGAAAGGTGAACAAGGCGTACAACAATGAAATGCAATGTAAACTAACCAGCCTTTGAGCTTTTGCTAGGAAGTAGTTAAACCATGATACTCCAGGGAAGCTGTGACTGATTTTATTTGTTCTGCCATATTATTGTTATTATTGTTGTTAAACAAAGTTTTTAATACTACTTTTATAACGTTCATTTCACTCGGTTGCAACATTTTCATGGTTGATATTTACAAATGCCTTCGACGCCCGCCTCGAACTAGCAATGCCACGAACCATTTTAGTTGATGCTCTTTTTGCAAGTATCAACGTCATGGAAGCTGGTATCCATATCAGGAATACCACCTTCATCATCATCATCATCAGCATCACTGATGCATTTACATGCACAGAAGAAGAGGAAACAGGGCACTTCCAGTAGCATTTGTTGCATTCAATGTTCCCTCCACATACTTACATATTTGCTTACTGTTCACTGAGCGGAAGATGATGGGCTCAAATAGGATGATGTGCACCATAATAAAAAGTGAACACTACCATAGAAGAGACGGACGGACGCACGGACCCGACCCGACAATATTCGTTTTGTAAACATTCTGAGCTGAGCGTTACACATAGTAGAGCAAAATAATGTACGTAAGTGCCGAGTAAATAACAGCGAAGCCATACCAAGTCAAACAGTCAGAGGAAACGGAAATATAAAAGCTCTATTGCAAATTGTAGTGGCAATGTATGGTAATCCGTCAGTAATTCAAAACTACTACAAACAAAAATTATATGTATGCATTCGCAGACACGCACACATGCATGCATACAATCGTTCAAATGGTAGTTTGAAATGGCACAAGTCATAAGCGTGGACGAGGGTATTAAACCATAGACATCATTACCACTGTGCCACTTTAGTGGCTACTTTGCAACTTTTTTCAAACGATGATACTTTTGTGCCACTAAATGTCATAGTGTTTTGGTTTATTTGCCACATTTTTGTCATACTATGCCAGGTTAAAATTAATTAATTTAATATTTTGTACATTTTGATCCTAAATTGAAGAGGGTACTCCTCTGAAAAGTGGAACATTTTACTGAGATGTTCGTTGTGTTATCAAATCAAAATTAACCTGTGATATAAGGACTGTTCTCACATATGGACAACATTAAGGCGACCGTGGTTGTCCTGTTCTGTCAGGTTTTACTGTATATTGAATTACACTAATCCAAAATAAATTTATAAATTAAGTTAGCGTAATTTTTTATTCTATAGAATTTTTTTCTGTGTATACACAGACAAAAAATTGAATCACGAAATTTTTAAGAAATTGAAAACTCTTCAGCCACAAATTCATACTGGAAATTAGGCATAAAAAAATTATTTAATATTAATAATTTTAATAATAATTATTTTTTAATTTTTAATTGACTTCGCTTCAGTTTTATTTATACATAAAAAATATGTAACTAAAAATATAAATTAAAACATTAATTATTTATTATTTACATTAAATTAAATGTTTATTTATATTATGTTATATTGTTAGTTGCATTTAACTTTTAATTGACATCGCTTCAGTTTTATTTATAAATAAAAAATATGTAATTAAAAATAAAACATTAATTATTTATTATTTATATTCAAATAAATTTTTATTTATCTTATATTATATTTTATTTGCATTTAAATTTAACTGAAATGTTAATTCGGACAATTAATTTTTTCGGAAGTTTTACAACATTTTTATATAGGATGGGGGGTATATTAACTTTGTCATTCCGTTTGTAACACATCGAAATATTGCTCTAAGACCCCATAAAGTATATATATTCTGGGTCGTGGTGAAATTCTGAGTCGATCTGAGCATGTCCGTCCGTCCGTCCGTCTGTTGAAATCACGCTAACTTCCGAACGAAACAAGCTATCGACTTGAAACTTGGCACAAGTAGTTGTTATTGATGTAGGTCGGACGGTATTGCAAATGGGCCATATCGGGCCACTTTTACGTATAGCCCCCATATAAACGGACCCCCAAATTTGGCTTGCGAGGCCTCTAAGAGAAGCAAATTTCATCCGATCCGGCTGAAATTTGGTACATGGTGTTAGTATATAGTCTCTAACAACCATGCAAAAATTGGTTCACATCGGTCAATAATTATATATAGCCCCCTTATAAACCGATCCCCCGATTTGACTTGCGAGGCCTCTATGAGAAGCAAATTTCATCCGATCCGGCTGAAATTTGGTACATGGTGTTAGTAGATGGTCTTTAACAACCATGCAAAAATTGGTCCACATCGGTCCATAATTATATATAGCCCCCATATAAACCGATCCCCCGATTTGGCTTGCGAGGCCTCTAAGAGAAGCAAATTTCATCCGATCCGGTTGAAATTTGGTACATGGTGTTAGTATATGGTCTCTAACAACCATGAAAAAATTGGTCCACATCGGTCCAAAATTATATATATAGCCCCCATATAAACCGATCACCAGATTTGACCTCCGGAGCCTCTTGGAAGACCAAAATTCATTTGATTCAGTTGAAATTTGGTACGTGGTGTTAATATATGGCCTCAAACTCCCATGCAAAAATTGGTCCACATCGGTCCATAATTATATATAGCCCCCATATAAACCGATCCCAAGATTTGACCTCCGGAGCCCCTTGGAAAAGCAAACTTCATCCGATTCGGTTGAAATTTGGTTTTGGAGCCTCTTGGAGGAGCAAATTTCATCCGAGTTAGTTGACATTTGGTACATTGTGCTAGTATGTGGCAGTTAACAACCATGCCTAACTAGGCCCATATCGGTCTATAGTTATATATAGCCCTCAATAATTGTATATAGCCCCCATATAAGCGACCCCCATATTACAATTCTGCCTCCCTACGTACCGTGCAAAAGTCCATATCGATTCGTAATTATTTGTAGACTTACCTACACATACTTTTTTTGTCTAATGTATACCACATATGGACTAACACACAATTTAGAAAACGATTTAAGATACCACAACCCAAGTAATTCGATTGACGCAATCCATGGTGGTGGGTACATAAGATTCGGCCTGGCCGAACTTACGGCCGTTTATACTTGTTAAATTTTATTTTTATACTAAAATTTATAAATTAATTTAGTATAATTATAATAAGAATATTTTCAATACGAATATGATCAAATATGTTCATATTGAATCAGGAAAAAAATTATTTTATGTGTAGAATAAATTAAATTAGTTTTATGTGTAGAATAAATTAAATTAATTTTAATATAGTTTAAAAATTAAAACTGTTGTAAATTTCCAAAAACAAAAAAAAACTATTGCCTTAATACCGAAAATAATATCCCAGTTTTTATGTATAATTGAATTATACATAAAAATCATACTTGATTAAAAATCTAATTAATAAAAATATGCGTTAATAAAACAATAATCGATTTAATTATATTTTTATTTAAAATGCCCATATAACCAACTATATTTTAAAGTTGCATTTTTTTAATGTACAATTATTTTAAACTTTAATTTAAATTAAAATTTAATTTAAAAAATTAAATTAAGTACAAGTATATACGGCCGTAAATTCGGCCTGGCCGAAGTCTATGTACCCTCCACCATGGATTGCGTAGAAACTTCTTCTACTTCGAATTACTTGAGTTGCGGTAACGCTTGCCGATGGCAAGGTATCTTAAAACCTCATAACACCGTCTTCTAAATTGTAAGTAATTCCATACGTGGTATATATTAAATTAAAAAAGACTGATTAAATACGTATATAATTCAGTTTGATAAAATTTCCTATAGAAATAAAATTTTGACAAAATTTGCTATATAAATAAAATTTTAACGAAATTTTTTATAGAAATAAAATTTTGACAAAATTTTCTATAGAAATAAAATTTTGACAAAATTTGCTATAGAAATAAAATATTGGTAGATTATTTTTGGCTCATGATTATGAACCGATATCGACCAATTTTTGTGTGATTGGTGATCGGCTATATATAACTATAGACCGATATGGACCAATTTTGGTATGGTTGTTAGCGGCCATATACTAACACCACGTTCCAAATTTGAACCGGATCGAATGAATTTTGCTCCTCCAAGAGGCTCCCAAGGTTAAATCTGGAGAACGATTTATATGGGGGCTATATATAATTATTTACCGATAAAGGGTGATACGGTCAAAATTTGGTCAATATAAACTTGACGTATTTCTTTCAATTTTGCATTTAAAAAACCTGAACACCCCTCATTATGAAGGTGTGTGTGTGTAGAATGTTGCTCCTATTTTGATTTTGGAATTCACTCTTCAGTTGTCACAATGCTGTCCAAGCAAGAAGAGCAGCGTATCAAAATTTTGCTCGCGCATCGCGAAATTCCGAGCTACTCGCACGCAAAGCTGGCAAAATCGCTAAAAGTTGCCAAATCAACCGTTACAAAAGTAATTAAAGTGTTTGGGGAACGTTTGTCGACAGCCAGGAAGTCTGGATCGGGGGGAAATCGTAAACCGGAAGCCGCTGAGACGACAAAGAGAGTTGCCGGTAGTTTCAAGCGAAACCCTAACCGTGGTAATGGACGACGAAACCTACGTCAAAGCCGACTACAAGCAGCTTTCGGGACACGAGTTTTATACGGCAAAAGGAAGGGGAAAAACTGTCAAAGTTCGCAAAGAAATATCTGGTTTGGCAAGCCATCTGTACCTGTGGCTTGAAAAGCAGCATTTTCATAGCTTCCGGGACTGTCAACCAAGAAATTTACGTGAAAGAGTGTTTGAATAAACGTCTGCTGCCTTTCCTGAAGAAACACGGTTGTTCCGTACTGTTTTGGCTGGATTTGGCATCTTGCCATTACGGTAAAAAGGCCATGGAGTGGTACGCCGCCAACAACGTGCAGGTGGTTCCCAAGGACAAAAACCCTCCCAACACGCCAGAGCTCCGCCCAATTGAGAAATACTGGGCTATTGTCAAGCGGAACCTAAAGAAGACCAAAAAACTGCTAAGGACGAGCAGTAGTTCAAGGCAAAGTGGCTTTCTGCGGCGAAGAAGGTGGACAAGGTGGCTGTACAAAATCTGATGGCAGGTGTCAAGCGTGAGGCCCGGCAATTCGGATTTGGAAAAGCGAAAGCCTAACTGAATATTTTTCCTGAATTTTAAACTAATTGAACTGAAAAAGAAATTTAATTTGATTTTTTAAATAAACGATTTCACCGATTTACACGCGTTTTCCCTTGACCAAATTTTGACCGTATCACCCTTTATGGACCAATTCTGGCACGGTTGTTAGAGATCATATACTAACACCATGTTCCAAATTTCAACCGGATAAATTTTGCTTCTCTTAGAGGCTCCACAAGCCAAATCTGGGGATCGGTTTATATGGGGGCTATATATAATTATGGATCGATGTGGATCAATTTTTGCATGGTTGTTAGATACCATATAGCAACACCATGTATCAAATTTCAGCCGGATCGGATGAAATATGCTTCTGTTAGAGGCTCCGCAAGACAAATCTGAGGGTTCGTTTATATGGGGGCTATACGTAAAAGTGGACCGATAGGGCCCATTTGCAATACCATCTGACCTACATCAATAACAACTACTTGTGCCAAGTTTCAAGTCGATAGGTTGTTTCGTTCGTAAGTTAGCGTGATTTCAACAGACGGACGGACGGACATGCTTAGATCGTCTCAGAATTTCACCACGACCTAGAATATATATATACTTTATGGGGTCTTAGAGCAATATTTCGATGTGTTACAAACGGAATGACAAAGTTAATATACCCCCCATCCTGTAGTGGAGGGTATAATAATTTATATAATTAATTTTTTAATTGATATCGCTTCAACCATGCAAATGATAGAATTAATCATAGTTTCATTTACAGATTTGATTTACAAAAATAAATAAAAGTTAAAACATTAATTGATTAAATAAAATTTTTATTGATAATTAAAAGGGATAATCAATTTTTTCTGCAAATTTAAATTATTTTTAAATTTTTATTCATTCATTTAGTATAATCTAATTTATTCTACACACAAAATAATTTTCAATACGAAAATAATTGATATGAATTGACATCGGTACATAACGAAAATAAAATCCTCTTTTTTATTAGACATAAAAAACCATACTTGGTAATCGATTTAATTGCATTTTTATTTGGAAATGCCAAAAATTTTACAATTATATGTTTGTATTTAATTAAAATGTTATGTAAAAGTATAATTGTTTTTATTTTCTAATGCCTTAAAGAATTTTGATTGGGAAATCGAGGCCAAAAAACAGCTATCAACAATAATTGCAGCGATCATATACTGACTATTAATATTAAATATATTAAGATTTAGAAAATTCACAAAATTATTGTCCTGTCTTCGGCCTAAAAGTATGCAACAGTTTAACAATTTTATGGAACAATTTCATTTTGCTTATTTTGTTTCATTCGACATTTCTTTGTATAAAACTTTCCATTCATTCCTTATTTGCCTTTTTCAACAATGAATTGTAATGTAGTGGATGTGTGTCCATTGGATATCTCAACTATTTTTACTACTCCCGAACTACTTAACATGAAAAGTTGCCTGGCAGGTTATATTTCATTTTGTGCACTTTTCTCCATTTATTCTCACCCAGAAATTTTCTTGATTTCTTGTTGGGATTTTTGGTACTTTGTATGTGTGTGTTCTACCCATTTTTATTGTGTTAATTATTTGCCTTTCATTCATTTATATTTTGTATTTATTGTTGTTTCTTTTTTTTTGTATTTTTGCAGAACGTAAACTATTCGTTGGCATGCTGAACAAGAAATACAATGAGGCCGATGTGAGGCAATTGTTCACAGGACATGGAACCATTGAGGAATGCACTGTGCTCAGGGATCAGAATGGCCAAAGTAAAGGATGTGCTTTTGTAACATTCGATACGAAACAGCATGCAATTGGTGCAATTAAAGTAAGTGGCAACATAATTCAATTCACTCGTTTTCTTCTGTTTTTTACATTGACGTTTTTATTTCGTTTTATTATGAAATTGAGGAAATAATTCCAATTTGAAGGTCTTTTTGGAGGTAACTGTCATCTGATGATAGGGAATGAATTATTACCAGAAATAGGTTATGTAGGGACCACATGGAGAGACGTCCAGTAAAAGCTATGATAAAGAACGGACAGCATAGATAATATTCATTGCATAGTTTTAGGGGTCGTAAGAAATACCAGACCCCAAGCAATATAAAGCATATTCTGCCGATTTTTCAAATAACAATGATTCGTATTAGACTGTCCCTCGTAGAGTAAAATTGGTCTATATGCTGCCTATAGTAAAGAATTTATGGGTTTGGGCTATTTTCGTTGCATATTTTTAGGAGTCTTAAGGGTCGCCGATTAAACAATTTGAGATATTTGCCTATTTATGACACAAATATGTGACATGTTTCTAAATTTAGCCCAATTTTTTCATTTTAAATTGTGTTCATCCTTGTGAACGTTATGAACTGTATGTGTTCCTTTCTGCCCTTAAAATTTAATGCCGTTTACATTTTTTAATGCCAAATTTTTCTATTCATTTAAATTTGCATCTAATTTCATACGCTGGCAATTCATCAACATTTGCACTAGGAAATTGCTCACGTCATACCGGAATTTAGTTGAATTATTTTTTAGTACAAAACTTCTTTACATTACGTGATTTTCACATTTGCATCCATCATATGCGGTAGCAATATGCTTCACCATTAAGCATGGCAATGGGCCATAAGAGTTTTTCCTCATATCCACACTCACACACAAACAGGAAATGCATATGGGGAGGACGAAATATTTTTCCAAATCTATGCATAATGGGGACATTTTGTATGATTGTGTTAATGCGATGCGACTATGGTATGGTACCATTCTCTGTTCTACTATAGGATATATGCGAAATTTATGGCCTATTTTTCTTTCTTAGCAAATTTCGTGGACATTTGTTTTATGGCCATAGTGCTAACGAGTTTATGTTTTATGTACGACTATGAATACAGATTCATAGAGGTTTCACATTTTTTTGTTTTGTTTTGTTCTTGTTGGCCTTAAAGTGTTGGAGAAAAAATTGCACGTGTACCTAAATTATATGTGGTCTTAAAACCACTAAAATATGTGACATCTTTATTGGTCATAGTTATATATGGGTAGAGGGGCTTTTCTTTAGGAAGCCTAGCGTATGTTATGGTAAATTGTAACTACAAATTATTCATGGTATTAATTTAAAGTATGGAATAAATTTTGAGAGAAGGCATTCCACAAAAATTTTTGCTAAAAAAAATCAAAAAAAAAATTTCTATAGAAATAAGATTTTGCTAAACTTTTAAATAGAAAAAAAATTTGACGAAAATTTCTATATAAAAATATTGACTAAATTTTCTATGGAAATAAAGTTTTGACAAAATTTTATATAGAAATAAAATTTTGACTAAATTTTCTATAGCAACAAAGTTTTGACAAAATTTTCTATAGAAAAAAATTTTGACACAATTTTCTACAGAAACAAAATTTTGACAAAATTTTCTATAGAAAAAAAATTTTTGACAGTATTTTCTATAGAAATAAAATTTCGACAAAATTTTCTAAAGAAATAAAATTGCAACAAAATTTTCTATAAAATTAAAATTTTAACAAAATGTTCTATAAATTTTAAATTTTGACAAAATTTTCTATAGAAATAAAATTTTGACAAAATTTTCTATAGAAATAAAATTATGACAACATTTTCTATAGAAATAAAATCTTGACAAAATTTTTTATAGGAATAAAATTTTGACAAAATTTACTAAAGAAATAAAATTTTGACAAAAATTTTCTATAGAAATAAAATTTTGACAAAATTTTCTATAGAAATAAAATTTTGACAAAAATTTCTATAGAAATAAAATTTTGACAAAATTTACTATAGAAATAAAATTTTGACAAAATGTTCTATAGAAATAAAATTTTTACAAAATTTTCTATAGAAATAAAATTTTGACAAAATTTTCTAAAAAAAAAATTGACACAATTTTCTATAGAAACAAAATTTTGACAAAATTTTCTATAGAAAAAAAATTTTGACAGTATATTCTAAAGAAATAAAATTTTGACAAAATTTTCTATAGAAATAAAATTTTGACAAAAATTTCTATAGAAATAAAATTTTGACAAAATTTACTATAGAAATAAAATTTTGACAAAATTTTCTATAGAAATAAAATTTTGACAAAATTTTCTATAGAAATAAAATTTTGACAAAATTTTCTATAGGAATAAAATTTTGACAAAATTTACTATAGAAATAAAATTTTGACAAAAATTTTCTATAGAAATAAAATTTTGACAAAATTTTCTATAGAAATAAAATTTTGACAAAAATTTCTATAGAAATAAAATTTTGACAAAATTTACTATAGAAATAAAATTTTGACAAAATTTTCTATAGAAATAAAATTTTGACAAAATTTTCTACAGAAATACAATTTTAACAAAATTTTCTATAAAATTAAAATTTTGACAAAATTTTATATATAAATAAAATTGTGACAACATTTTCTATAAAAATAAAATTTTTACCAAATTTTCTATAGAAATTAAATATTGACCAAATTTTCAATAGAAATAAATTTTAACAATCTTTACTATAAAATTAAATTTAAAAAAAAATTTAAAATTAATTTTTGACAAAATGGCAAAGGAAAAGAAATATGTTTGTTCGAATTTATTTTGGCATAAGCCGGCTATCATGCAAAACCTTTTTTCGGAAGGTTCAAGTGTGGTTCATTGTTGGGTTTAATGAACTGCCTGAATTTATTCTGATAATTAGTTGATAGTTTTTTGCTGCAAGTAGAGGATGCTGATGAGGAATGTGGTAATTCCGAAACGTGCGTCCATCTAACCATCTTGCAGTCTATAGGGCTTTGCCCAAATAAATTTGACAAACATTCTTTTCCTCTGTTGGTTAAGCTACACTTGTAGTTTAGTTAATGCATGTTTTTAAGCTGAAATCAAAAAACAACAGAAATAAAATTTTGACAAAATTTTCTATAAAAATAAAATTCTTGACAGAATTTTCTACAGAAATAAAATTTTGACAAAATTTTCTATAGAAATAAAATTTTGGCAAAATTTTCTATAGAAATAAGATTTTGACAAAATTTTCTATAGAAATAAAATTTTGGCAAATTTTTTATAGAAATAAAATTTTGACAAAATTTTATTTAGGAATAATAAAATTTTGACAAAATTTTCTATAGAAATAAAATTTTGACAACATTTTCTATAGAAATAAAATTTTGACAAATTTTCTATAGAAATAAAATTTTGACAAAATTTTCTACAGAAATAAAATTTTGTCAAAATTTTCTATAGAAATAAAATGTTTAAAAAATTTTCTATAGAAATAAAATTTTCACAAAATTCTCTATAGACAAAAATTTACTAAATTTTTTATAAAAATAAAACTTTGTCGAAATGATAAAATTTCCTTTAAAAAAATAAAATGTTGACAAAACGTTATATTGGAATAATATTTTGTTAAAATTTTCTAGAGAATGAAAAGCTTCACAAAATTTTCAATAGAAATAAAATTTTGACAAAATTTGCTATAGAAATAAAATTTTGAAAAAAAATTCTAAAAAAAAATTGTGGCAATATTTTCTATATAAATAAAATTTTGACAAAATTTTCTATAGAAATAAAATTTTGACAAAATTTTCTATAGGAGTAAAATTGTGGCAATATTTTCTATATAAACATAATTTTGACAAAATTTTCTATAGAAATAAAATTGTGACAAAATTTTCTATAGCAATAAAATTGTGGCAATATTTTCTATATAAATAAAATTTTGACAAAATTTTCTATATAAATAAAATTTTGACAACATTTTCTATAGAAATAAAATGTTGACCAAATTTTCTTTAGAAATAAAATTGTGGCAATTTTCTATAGAAATAAAATTTTGACAAAATTTTCTATAGAACTAAAATGTTGACAAAATTTTCTATAGAAATAAAATGTTGACAAAATTTTTTATAGAAATACAATTTTGAAAAAATTTTATATAGGAATAAAATTCTTGATAGAATTTTCTACAGAAATAAAATTTTAACAAAGTTTTCTACAGAAATAAAATTGTTAAAAAATTTTCTATAGAAATAAAATTTTGACAAAATTCCCAGAAGAAAAACAAATTGACAAAATTGTCTAAAGAAATACAATTTTGACAAAATTTTCTATATAAATAAAATTGCTTAATATTTCTATAGAATAAAATTTTGAAGAAGAAATTTTATAGAAATAAAATTTTTTATTGAAATAACAATTTGACCAATTTTTGTAGACAAATAAAATTTTCTATAAAAATAAAATTTTGACAAAATTTTCCATAAAAATAAAATATTGACAAAATGTTCTATAGAAATGAAATTTTGCATTAAACTTTCAATAGAAATAAAGTTTTGACAAAATATCCCAGCAAAAATAGCGTCGCCAAAGGGTTGTGAAAATGTTCTTTTTGGGTCCGGAAATGGTGCAAAATTGGCACAGAAGTGATGAATTTAACATGGGCTTGTCATAGGATGGATGTCCACAATTTCAATGGCCGTTGCAATGAATTTGCACCACTTCTTAAGGTGTGATTCGAATTCAATGTTTTGGATGTGAATTACAAAAAATTTTAATATTTTCCCAAATAAATAATTTCTATACTTTTTTATGATTTGTAATGCGTTCTATTGGGTATTAAGTTCAAGTTTAGCCGCAAAAATCGCTAAAGTGAAAGCTAAATCAGCAAAATAAGGCAAAAAATTATACATATTTGTTGCAAATATTATTATAACTTGTTGGGGAATAGCCAAAGGCAAATTTTCATAAAGTTTATATTCCTTAAAATGGATTAATAAAGAAAAGTAATCGTGAGAAAATGGTGATTTTAGCGGCAAAGCTCGATCTTAATACTCACCATTTGTCTGAAACTTGTGACCTCAAATATTTTCAAAAATTCGCAAATCTTCTGAACTGGATTTAGATCTTTTTCAACAAAATTTTAATAATTTTTACAATTTTATTACTTCGTAATCTGCTTTTAACCTATTTGAGGTAAAAAAAATAAAATTACTCATTAAAAATATGAAAAAAGCGAGTCATAAAAAATTAAAAAAGTCCTAATTTTTCAATAGATCTAAACCTTGCAAAAATTTTCTATAGAAATAAAAGTTTAACAAAATTTTTATATAGAAATAAAATTTTGACAAAATTTTCTATAGAAAATTAAAAATTTTTCAATAGAAATGAACAATGCCAAAATTTTCTATCGAAATAAAATTTTGAAAACATTTTCTATTATTTACTTTCAACTTAATTTGAAGTTTATTCTTGTTTTATGCACTCAACTTTTATTTTTTTTAACATTTTTTTTTGTTTTTCGCTGCGAAAATATGGAATTGTTTTTTTCATTCTTATTATTTATTCATTCTTATCATAATGTCCAATGATTGGCAACACTCGTTAATATTGACTGTATTTATAAATGCCTAAAAGTATGCTTTGGATGTCACTTAAAGTTTTAATAAGGCCATATAAATATATTCGCTCGCTTTCGCTCCATGCGAAAGATACACCACGCTCCGGTTGATTTTTTTTTTTTGGGTGAAAAAGTCGATTAAATCATGGAGAAAATTGTCTAGAAAATTGTTTATATACTTGGCCATGGTATGGCCAAGGATATAAACATTCACAGTTTTTAACAATTTGGAAAACAAAATAAGTCTTTGAATAATTTAATGGCCCCAATTAACAACTTCGATTATGTGCTGAAGCGAAAGAAAATCGAAGTACCCTCTAAAGCGAATGTTAACCGTAGAATCAGAGTTAATGTGTGGAATGGTTGGCAAACCTCGTTAATAATGTCTGTATTTATAAATGCCTAAAAGTATGCTTTAGTTAAGGTCTATTTCCTTTAAAGTTATATGGTCATATAAATAAGCTTAAAGCCTAATGTTGAATGATGATAATGAAATATATCTACTGCTTTGTTCATTATGCTGGCATTTTATGACATCCTTCATGTTTTGTTCTTTGTTTTTTCCTCTGGTATCCTTATATTACTTCTTATTATAATTTAAAATATTAGGATATCCTTTGTGCAAAGAAGATTTTAAGATATCTTTACCCTCTTGTAAGTACTCATTAAATTCGAATTAATTACAAAATACAAATGCCACAATCTTTACAAAGTGTCATATGAATGGTTTATTTATGTATTATTAAGGACCTTCTTCCTTGAATAAATTGTTGTGTATTTCCTTAATGTATTGCACAATAGAGAGAACAACCAGAAGCGAAGAAGAACCACAATAATAAGAAATGTCAGTTGTTGGGAATACAATCCACATGGGGTGGGCATGAGTGCGAGTGGTGAGAGAAATACTTTATATGACAATGGGGGGACCCTATTGCCAAAGGAAGACAATACAACATTAACTCGCATACATTGCATTGCATTTGTGGAAGACTCCTGGATGGGTGGGTTAATGCTTGTGAATATGCCTGCATTGTGGTTACAGCGGAAATAGTCAACCACAAAATGGTTGTGTAAGATTGCACAGGAAACAAGGAAAATTACAAATTTCCGGTAAACAAAAATTCTGTTCTACCACATGGAAGATAGATAGACAAACACACACACACAGAAAGGAGGAGAGTAATTGTGGTGTTACTAAATCGGGAGCCTGTAAAAGAGAATGATATGTCTGAGTGGGCAAACAATAGCTATACACTCTACTGAGTATAGCATCATTTATGCACTTACTAGAGGTTACTCAAATATATTCCGTGTTTTAAATTTTCCGAAAAGAGAAATATAAATAGGAGTCGAACTGGTTAGCATTAGTTTTCAATAACTAACAAACACTTTTTGTTTTCAAAAATTTCTGTTTGAAATTATCCTAAAATTATGCTTTTTTACTTGTTATTTATTTATTAAGAATTTAAGAATTCACATCGAATAGATGCCTATTGACAAAATAAAATATTTAAAATAATTTTTCATAGAGAAAGCTGTGCCATAAAGCTAGCAAACTGTTTAGCATCAGGCTTTAACAACAAACAAAACATTTTTGGTTTCGAAAAATTCAGGAAACCATTCGAAATTATGCTTAAAGTATGCTTCTTTTAATTTTAGAATTTAAGAATTGACATCAAAAATATGCCTATTAATAAAATATTTGAAACAAGTGTTCATTGAGAGAGAAGTGTCATAAAACTAGCTAAATGCTTAGCATGAGGCTTCAACAACAAACAAAAATTGTTTGCTTGAAAAAAATCAAGATTTTTTTAATTATCCTAAAAATATGTTTTTTTTTTATATTTTTTAATTAAGAATTGTCATCTAAAATATGCCTATTAATTAATAAAAAATATTTTAAATAAATTTTCAAAAAGAGAAAGAAATGTGTCATAAAGCTAGCAAACCGCTCAGAATGAGCCTTCAACGACTATAAAAAAATTCACGTAATCATTTGTAATTATCCTAAAAATAGGCAATTTTTGATTTTTAAATTAAGAATTTAAGAACTCACATTTAAAACATGCCTTTTAATAAAATAAAATAAAATAAATGAAATGAAATAATTTTCCAAAGAGAGTGAGAGAGAGGTGGCATAAAGCTAGCATACTGCTTAGTATAAAGCTTCAGGGAAAAACAAAAAGTTTCTTTCTTCAAAAAAAATTTACGAAATTATGTGTAGTTTCCCTAAAAGTATGGTTTTATTCAAAATTTTCAGAAAAAATAATATCTTAAAAATTCACATTTAAAATAAAATATTTGAATTAATTTTCCAAAGAGAGAGAGGAGCGCAGATTTAAAACTAGCAACCTACTTACGGTACGGTCAAACCGCAGTTTGACTACAACTATTTGACCGAAATCAAAGAAGAATTCAAACAATTAAATATTTGTAGCTCATATTGGGTAAAAACGTCACGAGATGAGTATTTTCCAACAACGGTATCCAGATATTTCGTAAATAATTCTGCAAAGAGTGACACCCATTTTGGTCAAATATTTGACTAGTATTATTTTTTGTTCTCCTAAAAGTATGCTTTTCTAATTTTCTGTAAAACAAATTAGAATTTATAAACAAGCATATACGGCCGTAAGTTCGGCCAGGTCGAATCTTATGCACCCTCCACCATGGATTGCATAGAAACTTGTACTAAAGACTGTCATCCACAATCGAATTACTGGGGTTGTTGTAACACTTGCCGATGGCAAGGTATTTTCTATAGAAATAACATTTTGTCAAAAATTTATTTCTATAGAAAATTTTGTCAAAATTTTATTTCTATAAAAAATTTGGCAAAATTTTCTATAGAAATAAATTCAAGACAGAATTTTCTATAGAAATAAAATTTTGACAAAATTTTCTATAGAAATAAATTTTTGACAAAATTTTCTATAGAAATAAATTTTTGACAAAATTTTCTATTGAAATAAAATTTTGACAAAATTTTCTATAGAAATAAAATTTTGACAAAATTTTCTATAGTAATAAAATTTTGACAAAATTTTCTATAGTAATAAAATTTTTACAAAATTTTCAATAGTAAACAAATTTTGACAAAATTTTCTATGGAAATAAAATTTTCGTGGATTATTTTTGGGGATCGCCTATATATAACTATCGACAGATATGGACGAATTTTGGCATGATTGTTAGAGGTCATATACTAGCGCAATGTACCAAATTTCACCACGTACCAAATTTCAACCGGGTCGGGTGAATTTTGCTCTTCCAAGGGGCTCCGGAGGTCAAATATAGGGATCGGTTTATATGGGGGCTATGTATAATTATGGACCGATGTGAACCAATTTTTGCATAGTTGTTAGAGACCATATACTTACACCATGTACCAAATTTCAGACGGATCGTATGAAATTTGCTTCTCTTTGAGGCTCCGCAAGCCAAATCGAGGGATCGGTTTATATGGGGGCTATATATAATTATGGACCGATGTTGACCAATTTTTGCATAGTTGTTAGAGACCATATACTTACACCATGTACCAAATTTCAACCGGGTCGGGTGAATTTTGCTCTTCCAAGGGGCTCCGGAGGTCAAATCTAGGGATCGGTTTATATGGGGGCTATGTATAATTATGGACCGATGTGAACCAATTTTTGCATAGTTGTTAGAGACCATATACTTACACCATGTACCAAATTTCAGACGGATCGTATGAAATTTGCTTCTCTTTGAGGCTCCGCAAGCCAAATCGAGGGATCGGTTTATATGGGGGCTATATATAATTATGGACCGATGTTGACCAATTTTTGCATAGTTGTTAGAGACCATATACTTACACCATGTACCAAATTTCAACCGGGTCGGGTGAATTTTGCTCTTCCAAGGGGCTCCGGAGGTCAAATCTAGGGATCGGTTTATATGGGGGCTATGTATAATTATGGACCGATGTGAACCAATTTTTGACCATATACTAACACCATGTACTAAATTTCAGCCGGATCGGATGAAATTTGCTTCTCTTAGAGGCTCCGCAAGCCAAATCGGGGGATCGGTTTATATGGGGGCTATATATAATTATCGACCGATGTGAACCAATTTTTGCATAGTTGTTAGAGACCATATACTTACACCATGTACCAAATTTCAATCGGATCGTATGAAATTTGCTTCTCTTTGAGGCTCCGCAAACCAAATCGGCGGATCGGTTTATATGGGGGCTATATATAATTATAGACCGATGTGAACCAATTTTTGCATGGTTGTTAGAGACCATATACTTACACCATGTACTAAATTTCAATCGGATCGTATGAAATTTGCTTCTCTTAGAGTCTCCGCAAGCCAAATCTGGGGATCGGTTTATATGGGGGCTATATATAATTATGGACCGATGTGGACCAATTTTTGCATAGTTGTTAGAGACCATATACCAACACCATCTATCAAATTTCAGACAGATCGGATGAAATATGCTTCTCTTAGAACCTCCACAAGCCAAATCTGGGGCCCGTTTATGTGGGGGCTATACGTAAAAGTGAACCGATATGGCCCAATTGTAATACCATCCGACCTACATCAATAACAACTACTTGTGCCAAGTTTCAAGTCCATAGCTTGTTTCGTTCGGAAGTTAGCGTGATTTCAACAGACGGACGGACATGCTTAGATCGACTCAGAATTTCACCATGTCCCAGAATATATATATACTTTATGAGGTCTTAGAGCAATATTTCGATGTGTTAACATACAAACGGAATGACAAAGTTAATATACCCCCATCCTATGGCAAATATTTCGTAAATTGTCCTAGAAAAAGTGACACTCATTTTGGTCAAATATTTGCCTAGTGTAACCACAGCTTAAAAAAAACGTTTTTGTCTTCAAAAAATTCACGAAATTATTTGAATTTCTCCGAAAAGTATGCTTTTCTGATTTTTTGTAGAAAAAAAAAGAATTTAAAAACACACATGTAAAACATGCCTATTATTATAGTATTTTAAAGGACATTTATTTTGGGATCTCTTGGATACATGAAACCACTTTCACTCTAGCAACATAAATTGTGATACCCTTAAAAAAATATATGGACAGACCAATATAAATTTTCAGGGATTTTTGTTTATTTCAGCAAATACCATGATAAAAATTTAACAAATCTTTTTTTTGTTTTGTCCGATTTTGTCTTACTCATTCTTAGGCTCTCCATCATAGCCAAACTATGGAAGGATGTTCTGCACCACTTGTGGTAAAATTTGCCGATACCCAAAAAGAGAAGGACCAAAAGAAATTTCAACAACTCCAGGTGGGTTTATGTGGCATAACTGCTTTGACCACACCGACTGCGGCTCCCCGCCCCGTTTTGGGTGCTCTAGCTGCAGCTCCTGCTGTCCCAGCCACCGCTTTAAGTTCGGCCACACAATTGGTATCCACACCAGTGGCCGCCTCTGTGGCTGGAACACGTACACAGCACACCATGGCCTCTTTGGCTGCCATGTCAGCGGCGCCTGCTACTTTACCCACGGCTGGAGGTGCTACCGCTGCCGCCCTTATACCCACCTCAACGGCCAGCATGTTCGTTCCAAGTCCCACCAGTGCCACACAACAGACATCGCCATATTTGACCACAGCCGATGGAATGTTACCAAATTCAGCTGCTGCCGCTGCACAAATGCAAATATTCCAACAATTACAAGCCTATGGTCTCCAACCGACCCACTATCTGCAAGGTAAGTGTATATAGACAGAGAATCGAAAAGATAGAGTTTTGTGTTAGGATACGACATTTTTCTTTGATGTGTATTGCAGTTGTCTTTGAGAAATCGAGACAAAATGCAACTGAGAGTTGTGTTTTTGTTATCTACTCATCTTTTATTTCTATCTCGTTTTCGAGCATTGTGTTTTCCCTTCCACCTTTTGTTTATGTGTAAATCTAGCAAAAAACTGTATTTCTTTTTAAATTCTTTATGCTAGTGTTCCTCATCAGTTTACCCCCACTTAATGTTCTCTAAGTTATTTTCACATTCCCTCGTTTATTTGTTTGTCCTTACCTTAAATGGGAGTGCTGTAGGTATTGTTCGAGTGATATGGGATTAAGATGCTGGAAGAATTTCTTTATTTAAGTATTTTAGGGGGGTGGGGGAGGGGGATGTTGCCTACTTTTGGGGGTTTGTAAATATGCAATGGCATATGGGACTAAGAGTTCTGGATACCACAAAGGATCTAAGAAGTCCTCTTCACTTGTGGTATCACAATGGACTGAATAGTCTAAGTGAGCCTGATACATCGGGCTGCCACCTAACCTAACCTAAGTCCTCTTCACTTGAACCTCAGCTATATTCGAACTAAAAATAGAATTAAAGAAGATGAAATTCGAATTCCTTCCCCGAGATCAAATATTCTGACTACTAAGATATTTTTTAAGTTTCTTCAAAACGCCTCTAAGACACGGTTGCCACTCGAGCCGAAAATAATCCACCAAAATGTGGTAAAATATTATCAAAAAACTACCAAAATACAATTTCTGTAGAAAATTTTGTCAAAATTTAATTTCTATAGAAATTTTGTCAAAATTTTATTTTTATAGAAAATTTTGTCAAAATTTTATTTCTATAGAAAATTTTGTCAAAATTTTATTTCTATAGAAAACGTCAAAATTTTATTTCTATAGAATTTTTTTTCAAAATTTTATTTCTATAGAAAATTTTCTCAAAATTTTATTTCTATAGAAATTTTGTCAACATTTTACTTCTATAGAAAATTTTGTGTAAATTTATATTTCTATAGAAAATTTTGTCAAAATTTTATTTCTATAGAAAATTTTGTCAAAATTTTATTTCTATAGAAAATTGTGTCAAAATTGTATTTCTATAGAAAATTTTCTCAAAATATTATTTCTATAGAAATTTTTGTGAAAATTGTATTTCTATAGAAAATGTTGTCAAAATTTTATTTCTATAGAAAAAATTTTATTTTTCTTTTGTTTTTATTTCCAATATTTCGGTTGACTTCGTCAAACCCGTTTTCAAGGATTTGTTCTAGTGTGCACAGCTCCACACTCTGTTTTACAGTGTAAAACAGAGTGTGAAGCTGTTTTACAGTGTAAAACAGAGTGTGGAGCTGTGCACACTAGAACAAATCCTTGAAAACGGTTTTGACGAAGTCAACCGAAATATTGGAAATAAAAATAAAAGAAAAACATCATATCTATATTTTTTAATCGACCTATAGCCGAAACTATGAAAAATAATTCTTAAAAATTTTATTTCTATAGAAAATTTTTGCAAAATTTTATTTCTATAAAAAATTTTGTCAACATTTTATTTCTATAGAAAATGTTGTCAAAATTTTATTTCTATAAAAAATTTTGTCAAAATTTTATTTCTATAGAAATTTTTTTCAAAATTTTATTTCTATAGAAAATTTTCTCAAAATTTGATTTCTATAGAAAATTTTGTCAAAATTTTATTTCTATATAAAATTTGGTCAAAATTTTCTTTCTATAGAAAATGTTGTCAAAAATTTAGTTCTATAGAAAATTTTGTCAACATATTATTAGTACAGAAAATTTTGACAAAATTTTATTTCTATAGAAAATTTTGTGTAAATTTATATTTCTATAGTAAATTTTGTCAAAATTTTATTTCTATAGAAATTTTTGTCAAAATTTTATTTCTATAGAATATTTTGTCAAAATTTTATTTCTATAGAAAATTTTGTCAAAATTTTATTTCTATAGAAAATGTTGTGAAAATTTTATTTCTATAGAAAATTTTGTCAAAATTTTATTTCTATAGAAAATTTTGTCAAAATTTTATTTCTATAGAGAATTTTGTAAAAATTGTATTTCTATAGAAAATTTTGTGAAAATTTTATTTCTATAGAAAATTTTGTGAAAATTTTATTTCTATAGAAAATTTTGTCAAAATTTTATTTCTATAGAAAATTTTGTCAAAATTTTATTTCTATAAAAAATTGTGTCAACATTTGATATCTAACATATAGAATATTTGGTGAAAATTTTATTTCTATAGAAAATTTTTGCAAAATTTTATTTCTTTAGAAAGTTTTGTCAAAAATTTATTTCTATAGAAAATATTGTCAAAATTTTATTTCTATAGAAAAATTTTGTCAAAATTTTATTTCTATAGAAAATTTTGTCAAAATTTTCTTTCTATAGAAAATTTTGTCAAAATTTTATTTCTATAGAAAATTTTGTCAAAATTTTATTTCTATAGAAAATTTTGTCAGATTTTATTTCTATAGAAAACGTTTAATCTTTGTAAATAAAACAATTGAAATTTTCCATTTTTATTTTGATATCCCTTACTTTACCATACCAGCACTCCCATACCCAAATTCCTCTGCCACCGTTTCGTTTTATCTTAATTTTTATTTTTTTTTTTTCAAATTACACATCCTTTTATTTATTTATGTTAATTTCAATTAAATATAGTGTATGCAAGATATTGTCTGTGATTCTTGGTTTAATTTACTGTGATAAAAATAAAGCATCTTTGTGCATTTGCCGTATGAATGTATTGATGTGGTTAAAATAATGCAAATGTTTGGACGAGAAATTTAACAACAGATATGTATGTAACAAAACTACAGAACAATAACATTATTATTAAAAAATTTTGAAACAAAAATATGGGATACAAACTAATATTAAATGAAATACAAAACTATATAAAATTTTAATTAATATTTAATTTAAATAATAAAAAATTTTAATTAATATTTAAATAATTTAAAAATAAATATAATATAAGGATAGTGCAAATGTTTTACAAAAAAAATAAAAATATGTAATATTAGGTACACAGAAAAAAATTCACGAAAATGTTTCCAATTAAAGTCATAATTGAGTTTCAATTAAAAATTTAATTGATTCAAACAAAAATCCATCACAAAAAATAATAGTATCAGACAGACGCACGGACGGGCATAGCTAGATCGACTCAGAATTTCACCACGACCCAGAATATATATATATATATATATATATATATATATATATATATATATATATATATATATATATATATATATATATATATATATATATATATATATATATATATATATATATATATATATATATATATATATATATATATATATATATATATATATATATATATATATATATATATATATATATATATATATATATATATATATATATATATATATATATATATATATATATATATATATATATTCTATGGGAAAATCCCATAGAAAATGTATATAAAATATGAAACAGTCTACATTTTTTCCCCAACTATGGGAGCTATATATAATCTGAACCGATTTTGACTAAATTTGACATACATAGTTAGAATAATAATTCTGCTATCTCTGCAAACTTTCACGAAAATGGGAGTATAACTTTGGCCTCCGTGGTCATATGGGTAAATCTGAACCGATTTCAACCAAATTTGGCAAACTTACCGATACTATTAAACGTACTCCATATGCAAAATTTGAAGCAAGTCACGGCAAAACTCTGGCTTTTGAGGGCATATAAGTTCAAATCGGACGAATGATATATATGGGAACTATATGTAAATCTGAACCGATTTTATCCAAATTTGGCACACATAACAGTATCATTAAACGTACCGTTTGTGCAAAATTTGAAGCAATTCACAGTAAAACTCTGGCTTTTGAGGCCATATAAGTTTAAATCGCGCGAAAGATATATATGGGAGCTATATGTAAATCTGAACCGATGTTAACCAAATTTGGTACGCTTACCGATACTACTAAACGTACTCCTTGTGCAAAATTTGAAGCAAGGCAGGGTAAAACTCTGGCATTTGAGGCCATATAAGTTCAAATTGGACGAAAGATATATATGGGAGCTATATCTAAATCTAAACCGATTTTAACCAAATTTGGCACATATAACCGTACCATTAAACGTACCCTTTGTGCAAAATTTGAAGCAAATCACTGTAAAACTATGGCTTCTGAGGCCATGTGCTATATCTTAATCTGGACCGATTTGGCTGATATTTTGCAAGTTTTGCGAGACTAATAAAATATTCGGATGTACTGCATTTGAAGAACATCGGTTGATAAACACGCCAATTATGACCAGATCGGGGATAAATATATATGGCAGCTATATCTAAATCTGAACCGATTTGTTCCAAAATCAATAGCGATTGTCTTTGTCCCAAAAAACGACCTTATGCCAAATTTGAGGACGATCGGACTTAAACTGCGAGCTGTACTTTGCACACAAAATTACATATACAGACAGACGGACGGACAGACAGACAGACAGACAGACGGACATCGCTAAATCGGCTCAGAATTTAATTCTAAGACGATCGGTATACTAAACGATTCTTGGCGTTACATACAAATGCACAAATTTATTATACCCTATATCACAGTAGTGGTGAAGGGTATAATAAATAAGAAATAAGTAAAGAACTTACTTCAAATTTGTATAAAAAATAAAATTTATGACATCAATTTATAAAATACCAAACAGGTAACAATACAAAAATAAAATTTTCTTAAGTAACTAAAATAGATAAAGGCATATATAAAATAGCTAAAAGATTAGCTTAAATACTACATGTACAAATAGATAAAATAATAAAAATAAAAAATAAATATTTAAAAACTAATTAAATAAAATACAACAAAAAGTTACTCGCCCCCGGGTGGGCTCGAACCACCAACCTTTCGGTTAACAGCCGAACGCGCTAGCCAATTGCGCCACGGAGGCTATGTGACCACTGTGCGCTAAACGTGGCTCTTAAAAGCAAAAGGAAATAAAAATATAAAAATTAAATTACTTAACGATGCGGAAAAACTATTTTTAGAATATGTTAAAAATAGAGTACTCAACAGAACTTTTTTTAATTCCATAATATATGAAATACTAAACCTATAAATTATATATTATTGAAATTTGTATATTATTGAAATATTTTTCATTTTATTGGTATTAAAATATATATAATTAGTAAGCGTTCTGAAGAATACATTATTTTCAACCTATTTACGTTTAAGCTTATCTAACTATAAATAATATCTGATTATAAATAAAAATAATAATATTTAAAAACTAAAAAATACAATATCTTAAAAAAACAATCGCCCCCGGGTGGGCTCGAACCACCAACCTTTCGGTTAACAGCCGAACGCGCTAGCCAATTGCGCCACGGAGGCACTTGTGCGGCTGGCAACCAAATTCACAATGTATATCAATGGAGTGTGTATAAAAAGCACAAACACACAGTGCTATAAGAATGAGAAGAGATAATAAATACATTTCGCAAACATACTCATTTGGCTAAGTTTAAAACTCACACTTAACCCTTAAGATATTCTGAGATGCTTTTTTTTGCTATAAATAACAATACAAACTTCGCTACCATATTTGTGCCATCATCGTATGGACAATCAAATAACCTTCTGATAATGTTGGTAAATTAAATGAAAATGGAGATGGAGGCATAGACTGGCTCAAAACACATAATATGTAGTAGGCATGTTCACGTAGCTCTACAGAAAAATATCAAGGACAATCATTTGTAAAGGAAAAAGAATGGGTTACCTTCAACGTCCTCTCTCTGCGCTACACATTGAAAAATTAAAAAAAAAATAGTTAAGCTGATTCTATTTTTAACTTATTTTTATTGAAAAATGGATTAGATTATTATTTTTTCGAAGAAAAAAATTTTATTTATTAAACGTGGATATAAAATTCAATGACCGTACGATTAAGTTCAATACAATGCAAAAGCTTAAGAATTTGTACGTACGGTTCAGCGTTGCCACAATGAATTTTTATATTGGATCAATATTTTTCCAAAATTGGACCAAAATTCGTACCAGCAGACCATTTTTCCAAATTAAATTAAAATCATTTAAAAGTTAACATTCTTCCAAAATTTTACTTCGATACAAAATTGTCAAAATGTTATTTTCATAGAAAATTTTGTCAAAATTTTAATTTTATAGAAAATTTTGTCAAAATTTTATTTCCATAGAAAAATTTTAATTCTATAGAAAATTTTGTCAAAATTTGATTTCCATAGAAAATTTTGTCAAAATTTTAATTCTATAGAAAATTTCGTCAAAATTTCAGTTCCATAGAAATTTTTGTCAAAATTTTATTTCTGTAGAATTTTGTCAAAATTTTATTTCTGTAGAAAATGTTGTCAAAATTTTATTTCATTATAGAAAATTTTCTCAAAATTTTATTTCTCTAGCAAATTGTCTCAAAATTTTCTTTTTATAGAAAGTTTTGTCAAAATTTTATTTATGTAGACAATTTTTTCAAATTGTTATTTCTATAAAAAATTTTGTCAAAATTTTATTTCTATAGAAAATTTTGTCAAAATTTCATTTCTATAGAAATTTTTGTCAAAATTTAATTTCTATTGAAATTTTTCCCAAAATTTTATTTCTATAGATAATTTTCTCAAAATATTATTTCTATAGAAATTTTTGTCAAATTTTGTTTCTATAGAACAACATTTTATTTCTATAGAAAATTTTGACAAAATTTTAATTCTATAGAAAATTTCGTCAAAATTTCAGTTCCATACAAATTTTTGTCAAAATTGTACTTCTGTAGAAAATTTTGTCAAAATTTTATTTCAATATAGAAAATTTTCTCAAAATTTTATTTCTATTGAAATTTTTCTCAACCTTTTTTTCTATTGCAATTTTTCTCAAAATTTTATTTCTATAGAAAATTTTCTCACAATATTATTTCTATAGAAATTTTTGTCAAATTTTGTTTCTATAGAAAATTTTCTCAACATTTTATTTCTTTAGAAAATTTTGCCAAAATTTTATTTTTATTGAAAAATTTGTCAAAATTTTATTTCCTTAGGAAACTTTGTTAAAATTTGAGTTAGAAAATTTTGTCAAAATTTCATGTCTTTAGGAAATTTTGCCAAAATTTCATTTCTATAGAAAATTTAGCCAATCTTTTATTTCTATAGAAAATTAGGCAAAATTTTTTTTCTATAGAAAATTTTGTCAATATTTTATATCTATAAAAATTTGTCAAACCTTTATTTCAATTGAAAGTTATCGCAAAATTTTATTTCTACAGGACATTTTGTCAACTTTTTTTGCTATAGAAAATTTTGAAAAATTACCGATTTGACGAAAATGGACCAAAATCAATCAAATTCCATTTGGTCCGACCATCGGACCAAATTTAAAAATTCATAATTTTTTGGACCAATTATGGTCCGATCGGACCAAAATGGCAACCCTGGTACGGTTCCAAATAAATGAACTACATCACCAGAGAATGAAACCGAACCATTTTTGTCGGCGGCAGCTGACACTAAATTTTTGTTTCCGGCGGAGGCGGCTTGACGGCTAAACCGATATAAATTTGTTTTTTCGGCGGCGCACAATTATCCATTATAAAATCAATTTGATGTGATCCAAATGATAATGAGATTAATTGTACAACCAAACTTACAATCAAGTTTACATTTCATTCAAATTTTAAAAAATATTATAGCAATTTGATACTGATCAATTGTGGGTGGAAAGTTCAAAATTTTGGCAAAAAACACAGCAATTATTAATATATATTTTTTTTAATTAAAACAATAATTTTGATTAATAAATTTGAGTCGAGATGAGTCGACATATTCAGCGGCGGCGTCGACTCGCAAAAGCTGGACGACGGGGGCTAAAAGTGGCGGCGTGACTCGGCGGTTTCATTCTCTGTACATCACCGTAAAAATCGTCATGATTTGGAGCAAATGAAAAATTTTCTGAATATGTGTAGAATATATGGAGGATAAGTGGAGAACAATCTATTTAAATTGTCGTATAAGATATTTCATTTTTCTTGTAAAACAATTTAATTTTTTTTTCTCTGTACATAATAGAATATGCAATTGTATAACCGTTGGTAATTTTTTATGTACCAAAAATTGGTCTAAAAAATGCTTAAGAAATCTAATCTAACAAAATTTTGACAAAAATCAATTACAATTGAATTTCGATATAGAAATTTCTATAAAATAGAACGTTCTCTATAAGGAATTGATTTTAAAATACTGAGATTCCGTTTCATTTGTATTTTGATTACCTTTTAATGAATTTCTATGCTGTGGAATTTCCTCTGCAATGACAACATTTTATAGGTCTAAATTTGGCTCATGTGCTTATAATGCACTTTTAGTGAATTTCTTCACTCAATTTACAAGAAGAAAGACATTGTTACAAAATTTTGGAAACAAAAAAGTACGCTTTTTCGGTTCGATTCTCTCATGGTTGTTTTTTTTTTGCGTTCTTATTTTTGCAGACAACAATATCACAGTCGTTATTGTTTTCATATTAATATTCCAGCAAAAAAAAATCGGAAGTTCTTCCGAAGGCACAACTTTAAAAGCACATTCAGAAGATGCACTCCCAATGATGTTCTTTATTTTAACTATCCAGGAAGTTCTTTTAATTCAATTTTTTATAACTTGGGTTTGTCATACTTTAAATGGGTAATTTTAACTTTTTTGGTTTCAAATAGGTTAAAAACCGATTAAGAATTCATAAAATGGTATAAATTATTTAATTTAATTATTTAAATTTTGTCGAAAAAAATGTTAAATCCAATCTGAAAAAATTGTGAATTTTTTAAAAAAATTGAGGTCAACGTTTCCGACAAGCATTAAAATCTATTAAAAATTATAAAAAATTATATAAATTATTTATTTGACAAAATATCACTGAATATCATTGAATTCGGCTCACACCTAAAGATGTGGTGCAAATTCAGTGCAACGGCTGTTGAAATGGAGGACTTCCGTCCTATGAAAAGCCCATGTTAAATTCATCGCTTCTGCGTCAATTTTGCACCATTTCCGGATCCAAAAAGAACATTTTCATTATTTTTTTGGCGACGCTTTTTTTGCTGGGTATCAATATATTTTTGGATATGAATTTCATTTGTTATTTTTGAAAATTGGTACACTTTGAATCGGTAAAATTACAATACTCGAGTTGGTACAATTTGAATCGAAAAAGTACAAAACTTAGTACCGTTTTTTCATGCTAGATAAACAATAGCGCAAAATCGATTAAAAAGGGCTTTTATTCCAATATGGTAATAATATCGCTTTTATGTTAACTTATGAATCGACTTATGTTTGGGTCTACCGACCACTCAATATCTGCACAATATGGACTCCACATAAGTCGTGTTGACGCTCTTGAGCATCTCTAAGAAGAACGGAGTATTTCAAAGTCATTACTAAAGTGAATATTTCCAATTGTACTAAATTAAGTACCATTGTACCAAATTTTGCATCACTCGTCCATAATATAGTAATGAATACATGTAAATCAGATATAGCCATAAAATATTTCCGCCCCCGGGTGGGCTCGAACCACCAACCTTTCGGTTAACAGCCGAACGCGCTAGCCAATTGCGCCACGGAGGCACTATAACCACAGTGCAAAATGTTTATTATTAGAAGGAAATTGAAGCTCAGTCTTAATTTTTGTAATAACATTTCCAGGACACCCAGAAATAACTATTCAATTAAACTAAGGTCCTAAAAAAACAACCAATTCGATTGATTAAACGATTTCGTTTAGCATAGAAAATTGGAGAAAATTTCCCCCATACATAATTAAGGGCATAGAAAACCCCCCATTTGATCCAGAAAAATCCTTTTCGAGGAGATATACTTTTTCTTTGGTATAAACATCAACCTTGTATTGTTTCAAATTCCTTTCTCTATTCGAGAAATTGAGTTTTCAACGAAAGTGTGTATCTTCGTTCCTTGACTTTAAATTCCATTTTAAAAACAATCCGCCCCCGGGTGGGCTCGAACCACCAACCTTTCGGTTAACAGCCGAACGCGCTAGCCAATTGCGCCACGGAGGCACGTGATAATTCTAGTGTTTTTGCAACGTGAAATATTTCGATGTTAATCCCTATTAATGAATGTTAACGGATTTTGACTTAAGTTCTCTGTGAGTTCTCAACGAATGGGAAATGTTTTCTAAGCTTTACCTTAATTTTTTTGAAAAATCTTTGAAATTTTTACATTAAAAAATAATCTCAAGAAATAAAAATATAGTCGCCCCCGGGTGGGCTCGAACCACCAACCTTTCGGTTAACAGCCGAACGCGCTAGCCAATTGCGCCACGGAGGCTCTTGAACCACTGTGCAATTGGATTTAATATTAATAGCTATCTTGAGCTAAAAAATAAGATAATATTAATAAATAAATAAATCAACGCCGATTAAAATATTACAAAGTTTCAGCATACATAACATATAAGGGATTAAGGCATAAATCTAGTCTCAAAGATAAACTAAATTTTTTTTATCCCTGTATATGTTTCAATATCAAGCAAATATAGTTTTGTTTTAAATCTTTTTAAAATACAATATCTCGCCCCCGTGTGGGCTCGAACCACCAACCTTTCGGTTAACAGCCGAACGCGCTAGCCAATTGCGCCACGGAGGCGATGTGACCACTGTGCGATATATATTTAATATTAATCCATTATAAGGGTTTGATATGAATTTTTTTCTCAAATAAAATATTGTGCGCCCCCGGGTGGGCTCGAACCACCAACCTTTCGGTTAACAGCCGAACGCGCTAGCCAATTGCGCCACGGAGGCATGGTCGCATATGCTTTCCTAAAAGACACAAATCAAAATATTTTTTTTAATTCCAAAACGGAGAATGAAGCCGCCGATTTTAGCCGCTGCCGACCTGGTTTTGCCAGTCGAAGCCGCCGCCGAATATGTCGACTCATCACGACTCTAAATTAGCCGCCAATGAATCAAAAATATTATTTTAAATCTGAAAAATTTATTAATAATTGTTGTAGTTTTTGTCTAAATGATTAACTCTCCACCAAAAATCCGACACTATCAAGTTACTACTCGTATACAGAGAATGAAGCCGACCCATTTTTGTCGGCGGCGGCTTGACGGCTAAGCCGATAAAAAATTGTCTGTTCGGCGGCGCAAAATTATCTATTATAAAATCAATTTGAAGTTTTCCGAATTGTAATGAGATTAGTTGTACAACCAATCTTACAATCAAATTTACATTTCATTGAAATGTTATGAGCTAAATTTTTGTAAAACTATTATAGCAACTTGATACCAATTGATTGAAAGTGGAAAGTTGAAAATTTTGGCAAAAACTATAACAAATATTATTAAATTTTTCTGATATAAATCAATATTTTAGATTAATTGGCGGCTAAATTTGAGTCGAGATGAGTCGACATATTCGGCGGCGGCGTCCACTGCTAAAAACGGGTCGGCGACGGCTAAAATCGGCGGCGCGACTCGGCGGCTTCATTCTCTGCGCGTATAATAGCTTTATAAAAAATTAGCTCATAAAATTTGAATGAAATGTAATTGTGATTATACGATTGGTTGTACAACTAATCTTATTACCATTCGGATAACTTCAACTCAGAGACAGAGAATGAAGCCGCCGAGTCGCGCCACCGATTTCAGTCGCCGCCGACCATTTTTTGCCAGTCGACGTCGCCGCCGAATATGTCGACTCAAATTTAGCCGCCAATTAATCAAAAATATCAATTTAAATCAGAAAAATGTCTATAAAATTGTCTTATATTTACCAAAATTTTGAACGCAACCAATCATTTTCAAGCTGCTATAATAATTTTGCAAAAATGTAGCTCAGAAAATTTTAATGAAAAGTAAATTTGTTTGTAATATTGGTTGTACAACTAATCTCATTACCATTCGAATAAATACAAATTGATTTTATAATCCAAAATTTTGAACATAACCAATCATATTTAAGCTGATATAATAATTTAGCAAAAATTTAGCTCAGAAAATTTGAATGAAAAGTAAATTTGTTTGTAAGATAGGTTGTACAACTAATCTCATTACCATTCGAATAAGTACAAATTGATTTTATAATGGATAATTGTCCGCAGAATGAAGCTGCGAGTCGCTCCGCCAATTTCTATCGCTGCCGACCATTTTTGGACAGTCAACGCCGCTATCGAATATGCCGGCGCATCTCGACTCAAATTTAGCCGCCAATTAATCAAAAATATCGATTTAAATTAGAAAAATGTATTAATGTTTGTCGAATTTTTTTGCAAATATTTTGAACCTTCTACTCACAATCAATCAATTTCAAGCTGTTATAATAATTTTGCAAAAATTTAGCTAAGAAAATTTTAATTAAATGTAAATTTGATTGTATGATTGGTTGTACAACTAATCTCATTACCATCCGAATAACTTCAAATTGATTTTATAATAGAAAATTGTCCGCCGCCGAATAGCCGTCGCCGGAGGTAAAATTTTGTATCAGCCGCCGCCGACAAAATTTTTCGGCTCCATTCAACTTGATTTTATAATGGTAACCGCCGTAGGTAACTTTTTATCGGCTTAGTCGTCAAGCCGCCGGAGGCAAAAAATTAGTGTCAGCCGCCGACAAAAGTGGGTCGTCTTCATTCTCTGATCTGTACAAGAGATATGAACAAAATGTATGGGATAGTTGTACGATTAATCTCATATTGGTTCGGGTACCGTTTGTTTCAGAGAATGAAGCCGCCGAGTCACGCCACCGATTTTAGCCGTCGCCGACCCGTTTTTAGCAGTCGACGCCGCCGCCAAATACGTCGACTCATCTCGACTCAAATTTAGCCGCCAATTAATCTAAAATATTGATTTATATCTGAAAAATTTAATAATATTTGTTATAGTTTTTACCAAAATTTTGAACTTTCCACTTTCAATCAATTAGTATCAAGTTTCAGAGAATGAAGCCGCCGAGTCAAGCCACCGATTTTAGCCGTCGCCGACCCGTTTTTAGCAGTCGACGCCGCCGCCAAATACGTCGACTCATCTTCGACTCAAATTTAGCCGCCAATTAATCTAAAATATTGATTTATATCAGAACAATTTAATAATATTTGTTATAGTTTTTACCAAAATTTTGAACTTTCCACCTTCAATCAATTAGTATCAAGTTGCTATAATAGTTTTAGAAAAATTTAGCTCCAAAAATTTGAATGAAATATAAATTTGATTGTAAGATTGGTTGTACAACTAATCTCATTACAATTCGGAAAACTTAAAATGAATTTTATAATATATAATTTTGCTCCGCCGAAAAGACAATTTTTACCGGCTTAGCCGTCAAGCCTCCGCCGCCAGAGGCAAAAATGTAGTGTCAGCCGCCGCCGAAAAAAATTGGTCGGCTTCATTCTCTGGTTTGTTTCTTATTATAAATATTTTATCAACTCCGTGTTGACATATTTGCGTCAGCGACCAATACGCCATAGCCCGTTTTTTCAGGCTCAAGGAGATACCGTAATGCTGATTAGCCCCATATAAACCAATCCCCGGATATTTATTTATTATATTTATATTATATATTTAGCCCACTATATTAACCGCCTCTCGTTATTAGACCATATTTCCCGATGCTTATAAAACAAATTATTTCATTTTTATAAAACATTTTAATGATTTTGTTTATCAAATATAAATTGCATTTGTTTTCAGAGATAAAGATATTACAATAGATTTGAAATTAAATAAAAAATAAATAAAAATTAAAAAAAAAACTTATCGCCCCCGGGTGGGCTCGAACCACCAACCTTTCGGTTAACAGCCGAACGCGCTAGCCAATTGCGCCACGGAGGCATATGCCCAAGTGTTGGCTAAATGAATACACAAACTAGAACACACACAATGTTACCTACATAGAATGTTATATTCATTCGCTTTGTTCTGATTATAGCAATGCTATAAATAAACCCACACAGTTTGTAAACAAACCATATACATACAGACACCCTCGCTGGATGCGTGAATATAAAACAGCATAGTGAAAGTGAGTACAGAGCTCTCTTGTTTTCAACATAGTGGCTTATCAATACTCTTGGTTGTTCTTTCGGGTTGGATGAAAGGGACATGGGACATAGAGCAAAGCATACAACTGTGCACGAGTTGTTTGTGGTTGCTTCTTGTTGTTGTTGCATATTTGTTGGGAATGTTCTACTGTGCTCACGTATTGTGTCTGGAGGTAGTCTTTTCTTATTAACAGTCTCTTTTAGTGACACAGTAATGGAATCTTGCTTACGTCTTCTTAACATAATGTTTATATTTAACTTTGCTAGACTATTACGAAATGATTACTAATGCAAACTTTATATATTTTTTTTTGATGGTAATCATCTATATTTAAATATAACTATGAATATGAAAGTTTTATACAAAGTATAGGCTCTATTACGAAATGTCAACGTATATGGAATTATTAAATTGTTAATACACAACGTAACGAATATCAGAAAAAATCCATAAATGTATAATCTTGATTGATTTGATTTTGTATAGCAGACTGAAATTATTAAATTTTTATATTCTTATTTTTTTAAAAAAAGTATTTTATGACTAGAAAACGAAATATTTTTAATTTTCTTGCAAAAATTTAATTTTCATAAAAATATATCGACACACTTTTAAAACTTTTTTTTGTTTAAATTCATAGTTTCGTAATTTTTATAATCTGTTAAATTTTGATTAAAAGTCTTAACAAAAGAATTTTATATGTAGTTACCAAGGGATTTAAAGTATTAAAATCGAAATTTGTATTCTTTAAAGAAACATAGATTGTCCATATCTGGAGAGAAGAACTTAGACCTCTTCTTATTGCAGACTATTTTATTGTTAAATTTTGCATACTTTTAAACAAGCATTCTCTTTTTCTCTCTCAATTCACTTTTCAATCCCTCACTTAACATTTTTTTTTGTAAAATATAAAAAATAAGATAATATACTTTGTGTGAGTGGCTCGAACAATTATCTTTGTTGCCATATCCTTTTCAATTAAAATCATATCCGTTTAATGGTACACTCTTTCTTTAAATCCTATATCCTCTGGTCTCCTTGAAAATGTCGGACAAAATAATCACTTCAGATGATGATGTGCTTGCTGCCAGGCCGGTTTCTGTGTATGTATGGTCGGTCCTATGGTTCGCTGGCTTTGTTGATATTTTCTTCAGATTTCCCTTTGATGTTGAGACAAGATGAAAACCACTTTTGTTGTCATCTCTAAAACACATAGCACGTGGATGGCCATCTCAAAGGAAACATAAAGCGATGAACATACACACGTGTATGCGTACCACTGAAGTGTATTAAAGGACAGCATTGTTGTCATTCTTCAGAGAGAGAATGTGTGTATGAGTTTGTGGGGCACTTTCACTTTCAGTTTCATTCAATGGACATATGTGTTAGCATTTATTTAGGCTATGTGAAGAAAATGTCTAACATATTTCAATATATTATATTATCAAAAGCTTCTTTAAAAAAATAGAAAATTATTTTTTAAATTAATATCTAAAAATAATTTAATTTAAAATTTAGAAATATTTTAATATGTAATACTTTAAGTGTTTTCTATTAACAATTTGGATTAAATTTTTTTTTATGTCATAGAGATTTGATACAATATAATACCAAATAATTTATGACAACAATATATAATGGAAATTGCGCCGTCCAGAAGTAAAATTTAGATATCAGTTAATATAGGACTTAATTTAAATATGGATAGGTAAAGGTATTTCAAAACGGGGGGTCAAAAAACAAAAACTTTAATAAAATCCAAATATCGAAAGCTTAACATTTAGGCTCTTTAAAATTTGCATTCTCTTTTTGTGATATATTAACAATATATCAATAAAACGTTAAGCCAATGATGCAAACTATTCAAAATAAGCCTTAGCCTATATTTGAATTCTATTCTTCTTTAATATGAAGACATATGACTTTTAATCAAAATATCATAATTTCTAATAAATTTGTCTCTTTTTTGTTTGTTTTCTACTTAAATATAAAAGTATGGATCTTTTTATGGTTTCCGTGTGTGTGTGTGGTGGTAGTACAACCATGGATGCCACATTTGATAGAATTCTACCAAAAATTGTATTTTTTACTGTTTGGTATATTGGTAGAATTCTTGATGATGTGGTAATTTTGCAAAATATTCCTTAACAACTAAGAGGTACTTCACAAATTTTCTATAGAAATAAAATTTTGACAACATTTTCTATAGAAATAAAATTTTTAAAAAATTTTTCTCCATAGAAATAAAATTTTCTATAGAAAATTTTACTAAAATTAATTTAAAATTAAAAAAAAAATAACATTTTAACAAAATTTTCCATGGATATAAAATTTTGATAAAATTTTCTATAGAAATAAAATTTTGAGAAAATTTTCTATAGAAATAAAATTTTGAGAAAAATTCTATTGAAATAAAATTTTGAGAAAATTTTCTATAGAAATAAAATTTTGATAAAATTTTCTATAGCAATAAAATTTTGAGAAAAGTTTCTATAGAAATAAAATTTTGATAAAATTTTCTATAAAAATAAAATTTTGACAAAATTTTCTATAAAAATAAAATTTAAGAAAAATTTCTCTTGAAATAAAATTTTGAGAAAATTTTCTATAGAAATAAAATTTTGAGAAAATTTTCTATAGAAATAAAATTGTGAGAAAATTTTCTATAGAAATAAAATCTTGACAAATTTTTCTATAGAAATAAAATCTTGACAAAATTTTCTATAGAAATAAAATCTTGACAAAATTTTCTATAGAAATGAAATTTTAAGAAAATTTCCTCTAGAAATAAAATTTTGAGAAAATTTTCTATAGAAAAAAATTGACAAAACTTTCTATAGAAATAAAATTTTGAGAAAAGTTTCTATAGAAATAAAATGTTGGCTAAATTTTCTATAGAAATAAAATTTAGCCAAAATTTTATTTCTATAGAAAATTTAGCCAAAATTTTATTTCTATAGAAAATTTGGGCCAAATTTTATTTCTATAGAAAATTTTATCCAAATTTTACTTCTATAGAAAATTTTATCCAATTTTTTTTCTTTAGGAAATTTTGTCAAAATTCCATTTCTATAGAAAATTTAGCCAACATTTTATTTCTTTAGAAAATTTAGCAACAATTTTATTTCTGTAGAAAACATTGTCAAACATTTATTTCTATGTAAAGTTATCGCAAAATTTGGTTTCTATATAACATTTTTGCATAATTTTGTATCTATATAAAATATTTTTAAAGTTTTTCTGTACAAAATTTTGGTAAAATTTTATTTCTATAGAAAATTTTGTTGTTGTAGAAATTTTTGTAAACATTTTATTTCTACAGAAGATTTTGTCAAAATTTTATTTCTACAGAAGATTTTGTCAAAATTTTAAAAATTTTTGAAAAATATCGATTTGAAGAAAATGGACTAAAATCAACCAAATTCCATTTGGTCCGACCATCGGACCAAATTTAAAACTTAATAATTTTTTGGACCAATGTTGGTCCGATCGGACCAAAATGGCAACCCTGATCTTGACAAAATTTTCTATAGAAATAAAATCTTGACAAAATTTTCTATAGAAGTAAAATCTTGACAAAATTTCTATAGAAATTAAATTTTGAGAAAATTTTCTATAGAATAAAAATTTTCTATAGAAAAAATAATTTTGAGAAAATTTTCTATAGAAATAACATTTTGACAAAATTTTCTAAAGAAATAATATTTTGACACAATTTTCTATAGAAATAAAATCTTGACAAAATTTTTTATAGAAATAAAATTTTGAGAAAATTTTCTCTAGAAATTAAATGTTGAGAAAATTTTCTATAGAAATAAAATTTTGAGAAAATTTTCGATAAAAATAAAATTTGGAGACATTTTTTATAGAATATAAATTTTCTCTAATAAAATGTTGAGAAAATTTTCTGTAGAAAAAAAATTGACAAAATTTTCTATAGAAATATCATTTTGAAAAAATTTTTTAAAGAAATAATATTTTGACACAATTTTTTATAGAAATAAAATTTTGACACAATTTGCTAAACAAATAAAATTTTGAGAAACATTTCTATAGAAATAAAATTTTGAGAAATTTTTTTATAGAAATAAAATTTTGAGAAAATTTTCTATAGAAGTAACGTTTTGAGAAAATTTTCTATAGAATAAAAATTTTCTCTAGAAATAATATCTTGAGAAAATTTTCTATAGAAAAAAATTTTGACAAAATTTTCTATAAAAAGAAATTTTTGAGAAAAGTTTCTAGAGAAATACAATTTTGACAAAATTTTCTATAGAAATAAAATTTGAGAAAAATTTCTATAGAAATAAAATTTTGAGAACATTTTCTATAAAATAAAAATTTTCTGTAGAAGTAAAATTTTGAGAAAATTTTCTATAGAAATAAAATTTTAAGAAAATGTTCTATAGAAATACAATTTCGACGGAATTTTCTATAGAAATAAAATTTTTACAAAATTTTCTACATAGAAATAAAATTTTCTATTGACGTAAAATTTTGGCAAAATTTTCTATAGAAATAACATTTTAACAAACTTTTCTAACATATGGATAGAAAACTTTGAGAACATTTTCAAAGAAATAAAATTTTGACAAAATTTTCTGTAGAAATAAAATCTTGACAAAATTTTCTATAGAAATAAAATTTGGAGAAATTTTTCTATAGAAACAAAATTTTCTGTAGAAATAAAATGTTGAGAAAATTTTCTATAGAAAAAAAAATTGAAAAATTTTCTATAGAAATAAAATTTTGAGAAAATTTTCTATAGAAATAACATTTTGAGAAAATTTTCTATAGAATAAAAATTTTCTCTAGAAATAAAATTTTGAGAAAATCTTCTATAGAAAAAAAAAATAAATTGACAAAATTTTCTATACATTTGGACAAAATTTACTATAGAAATTTTTTGAAAAGTTTCTATAGAAATAAAGTTTTGAGAAAAGTTTCTATAAGAATAAAGTTTTGAAAAAATTTGCTATAGAAATAAAATTGTGTCATTTTATTTAAATTTTGGTTGGTTATTTTCGGCTCGTGTTGCAACAGTGAGTACAACTCAAAAAATGGGATTTCCGATAAACTAGACAGATTTTCTAATTTTATGTACATGCCTTTGAAGTCGCCTATTTCTTATAAAAGGTTACACAGAGAAAGGGTATACCCTTAAGATTATATACCCTTAAGATTATATATTATACCCTGCGCCACATTGTGGAACAGGGTATTATAAGTTAGTGCATATTTTTTTATTGTAATTAAAACCAAAGTAAATTCTTTGGTTTTAATTAAATGTTTTTGTTTTTTTTTTTCGACATTTTTCACCATCAAACCAAATTTTTCTTATTCCAAGTATATCTCAAAAATTTTGTTAAATAATCGTGCTTATAAAATTCAGTGACTGAACAAATAAATTCAGTGTAAACTAAAACAAAATACATTTTTCGTACGATTCAGGAAATTGTAAGAATAAAGTAATACATGGTACAAATGGTCATAATTTTACGAAAAAAAAATATTTTACATAATGAAATTAATTAATCCAAATAATTTTTAATTAAACTGTCTATAATCACAGAAATGATAGTATAAACCATCAACGTCAATTAAAAAATAAATTGATTCAGATAAAAAATTAATTGATACTTAATTAAATTTTGTGATTGGTTTTGATAATTTTTTTTGAATCAATTGAGTTTCTAATTGATTTTTTTTTAATTTCTTCTATCTTGGCGCCAATTATGTTTTATTTGTTTTTAGTTCAATTTTTATGATAAAAATATATCAGGCCATTGCATTTTTAACAACGCATTGATACTTAATTAATATTTGTGATTGGTTTTGATAAAAAATTTTATTGAATCAATTGATTTTCTTTAATTTCTTCTGTCTTGACGCCAATGATTATTTTTTATTATAAAAATAATTTCGTTAGTTTAAAAATATACCAGGCCATTAGATTTTTAATAATGCAATGTGGAATTATAAATAAGTGGAGTATAATATAATGCAATTTTCGTACGAAGTAGGTAATTTTTCCTATAAAACACTTTCTTTTTTGTAAACTTTTGACATTTGTCCAATTTTGTGAGATTTCCCTGTGATTGAAATATTGTCAGCTTCTTTGGTTCCAAATCGATATCGAAATTCTTAAACGAAAGTCTACATTTTTAAAAAATTCTTCATTTTTGTGTAAATTATACCGAAAAAGAGTAAAATGATCCAAACTTGGGTATTCAATTTCATCTTTCGTTAAAATCTGATTATATTTATTTTTTTTACTTAATTTTTATTTATTAATTTTATTCCTACCAAGAAAAAAAAAAAGCAATGCCCCAAGATGCATAACATCCATTAAGTAGATATGCAAGTCTTTTTATATGCAGTTAAATTTCTCAGTCAAAATGCTAGCCTTTGAGAAGTTTTCTGAGGGCACTTAAAAAATTTTAGTGGAATCTTAAAGTGAACAATTTGCCCAGAGGTTGGCGTAGGGCTCTAATGTTGTAGAGCAACGAATTGTACATGCCTTCCATAACAAAAGTCTTTGTTTTCAAAAATATTTTAATGGGTTTCTTAAAATATACACTAAAAAATTAAATTAGGTCCATAGATTTTCAACTTTATTAAATATATTGATATTGATTCTAATACAGAATCGAATTTAACATCGTTTTGTTAATACTAAAAGACCGATTTACAAGTGTGTTGTTACACTTAAAAGAATTGAATTTTTTTTCCATGTAACTAAAACTAAAATTTGTTTTTCACATGTAATAATTGATAGTTTTTCTAATTTCCTGATTTCGACATAGAATTTTTCTAAGTGTATTTAAGATCCTGTAATATATTAATGCAGCGACCTTCTGCCATTTTTTCAAACAAACAAAATAGTTCTTTTGTTATGAACTGCATACCATTTTATGGGCGATGAAAAACTTAAGCAGATTTTTCTTTGGAGTAACAAACAGAAAACCGTGTTGGGCTGAAGACTGTAAAACGGGTAGGCGAAGCGAATACCTTTGTGTGTTCCAAGAATGCAAAAAGGAGCACCTTCTCATGGACCATGAATCTTTTAGTAACAAAGAGAAACTCAGCTTTTAGTAGAACACAAAAGTTTGAGCTCTCAAGAAATATGTTGGTGGGCCATAAAAACAAAAAAGGCGTTGAATGTAGTTTTTCTTTATTAAATTACAAGTTGAGGGTGTAGATAAAATAAATAAATAAAATAAATATTTTCTACAGAAAATTCCAAATATTTAAATCCATGGGCGAGGGTACATTCTTGTGGACACTATTTATAAAAGGTATCAGAAAAATGGCAGTAGCACACAAAAAAAAAAAATGTGCTATAATTGAAATTCCATTTTATGAGATTAGATAATTACCCAGCAAAAAAATTTAAAAGTTCTTCTAAAGGCACAACTTTAAAAGCACTTCCAAAAATGTCCTCCCAAAGATGTTCTTTTTTTAATTACAGATGAAGTTTTTTGAATTCAATTTTTTATAACTCGCTTTTTTATATTTTTAATGAGTAAGTTTAATTTTGTTTTTGTTTGAAATAGGTTAAAAACGGAGTAAAAATTAATGAAATGGTATAATTTATTAAAATGTTGTCGAAAAAAATTGCAATATCCATTTTAGAAAAATAGCATATTTTTGAAAATTTTTTAAATCAAACGTTTCTGACAAGCGTTAGAATGAAAAAAAAATAATCATAAAAAGTTATATAAATTATTTATTTAGCAAAATATAACAAATTTTCAAATTTCTCAAAAAAAATATAACAATAAAAATATTTTTTTTATCCCAATAAAAATAAAATAATATTAGCTGGATTTAATTATGGAAAAAAATATTGAAAAGCATTAAGGCAAAAACAAAATATAATCTGAGAAAAAAATTTATTTCTGGTTCAATCACGAAATTAATTGATCCAAATAGATTTTTCATTGAAATTGCTTTAATAAATTTCAAAATTAATTAGAAATATACTTGATCACATTAAATTTTTAATTGAAATCGATTTAATAAATTTTAAAATTAATTAGAAATACACTTGGTTAAAAATTTTATCCAATTAAATATTATTAAAATTGCTTTAATAAATTTCAAATTAATTAGAAATATAGTTCGTTAAAAAAATTTAATTGATTCCTTCACACACTTCAAATTATTTTTTTAATTGATTTATTTTTTTCTTTTAAATTAAGTGATTTAGATTGAAATGAGTTTTAATTAATTTTTTCATTGAAGCAATCAAGTTTTATTGTATTTATAATTAGTTTTCCTATTTCGATGAAATGTTTTTTTTTATTTTATAAGAATAATCATTATTTGAACCATTCTTATGTATTATGTATTTGAAAATATTATTATAGAAATAAAATTTTGACAAAATTTTCTATAGAACTAAATTGACAATATTATCTATAGAAATAAAATTTTGACAAAATTATTTATAAAAAAATATTGACAAAATTTTCTATAGGAATAAAATTTGACAAATTTTTCTTTAGAAATAAAAATTTTAAAAAATTATCTATAGAAATAAAATGTGTAAAATATTATTATAGAAATAAAATGTTGACAACATTTTCTATAGAAATAATATTAATGCAAAATTTTCTATAGAAATAAAATTTTGACAAATTTTTCGTTAGAAATAAAATTTTGAGAAAATTACTTTAGAAATGAAATTTTGAAAATATTATTTTAGAAATAAAATTTTGACAAAATTTTATATAGAAATACAATTTTGACAAAATTTTCTATAGAAATAAAATTTTGACAAAATTATTTATAAAAAAAAAATTGACAAAATTTTCTATAGAAATAAATTGTTGAGAAAAATTTCTTTAGGAATAAAATATTATTATAGAAATAAAATTTTGACAAAATATTCTATAGAAATAATATTAATGCAAAATTTTCTACAGAAATAAAATTTTGACAAATTTTTCGTTAGAAATAAAATTTTGAAAAAATTACTTTAGAAATGAAATTTTGAAAATATTATTTTAGAAATAAAATTTTGACAAAATTTTATATAGAAATACAATTTTGACAAAATTTTCTATAGAAATAAAATTTTGATAAAATTATTTATAAAAAAAATTGACAAAATTTTCTATAGAAATAAATTGTTGAGAAAAATTTCTATTAGAAATAAAATTTTTAAATAATTATCTATATAAATAAAATTTGTAAAATATTATTATAGAAATAAATTTTTGACAATATTATCTATAGAAATAAAATTTTGACAAAATTATTTATAAAAAAAAATGACAAAGTTTTCTATAGAAATAAATAGTTGAGAAAATTTTCTATAGGAATAAAATTTTGACAAATCTTTCTTTAGAAATAAAATTTTTAAAAATTATCTATAGAAATAAAATTTGTAAAATATTATTATAGAAATAAAATTTTGACAAAATATTCTATAGAAACAATATTAATGCAAAATTTTCTCTAGAAATTAAATTTTGACAAATTTTTCGTTAGAAATAAAATTTTGAAAAAATTACTTAAGAAATGAAATTTTGAAAATATTATTTTAGAAATAAAATTTTGACAAAATTTTATATAGAAATACAATTTTGAAAAAATTTTCTATTGAAATAAAATTTTGATAAAATTATTTATAAAAAAAATTGACAAAATTTTCTATAGAAATAAATTGTTGAGAAAAATTTCTATTAGAAATAAAATTTTTAAATAATTATCTATATAAATAAAATTTGTAAAATATTATTATAGAAATAAAATTTTGACAAAATATTCTATAGAAATAATATTAATGCCAAATTTTCTATACAAATAAAATTTTGACAAATTTATCGTTAGAAATAAAATTTTGAAAAACATACTTTAGAAATGAAATTTTGAAAATATTATTTTAGTAATAAAATTTTGACAAACTTTTATATAGAAATACAATTTTGACAAAATTTTCTATAGAAATAAAATTTTGATAAAATCATTTATAAAAAAAAATATTGACAAATTTTTCTATAAATTGTTAAGAAAATTTTCTATAGGAATAAAATTTTGATAAATTTTTCTTTAGAAATAAGATTTTAAAAAAATTATCTATAGAAATAAAATTTGTAAAATATTATTATAGAAATAAAATTTTGACAAATTTTCTAAAGAAATAATATTAATGCAAAATTTTCTATAGAAATAAAACTTTGACAAGTTTTTCGTTAGAAATAAAATTTTGAAAAAAAATGAAATTTTGAAAATATTATCTTTAGAAATAAAATTTTGACAAAATTTTCTATAGAAATAAAATTTGACCGATTATACTTTTAATTGAGATTTTCTTCGGATGTCACTAAAAATTTACGTTTTCTTACTTTTTAATTAGAAATATTTTCGTAATATTTGATTTTTTGTGATTGTCTTCATTTATACCAGATTTTTGGTCGGATACCAATTAGATTTGGGTGTACCTAACAGTTCTCCATATTCTCTTAAATTCTAAAATAGGGGCTCCTTGTTGCTTAAAAATCATAGGGGTAAACCTGTTTGTTCGAAGAATTAGCTATGAAACAGTTGCATACTTTTTGGAGTTATTGATAAATCAACAAGAATTAAGGTACACAATTGGTAAAACTATGTAAAACTATTAAATGGGGACGATGAAAACCAAAATAAAAATTTATTTTTTATTATTATTAAATAAATAATTTTATATTATTATATTATATTATTATTATAAAAAAATATTTATTAAAATCCAAACCATATAAAATAAATTAAATTAAAATGAAATGAAATAAATTGAAATGAAATGAAATAAAATAAATTAAAATAAAATAAAATAAAATAAAATAAAATAAAATAAAATAAAAAGAAAATATAATAAAATAAAATAAGAGAAAATAAAATAAATTAAACTTGAAACAAAATAAAATAAAATGAAAAAATCTTTGTTGTTAAAATCCAAACATTTGCAAATCAATTAAATTAAACACAATACGAATTGTAATGCCACAATAAAACATATCCCAGTACTTATTTCTATCTCTATTATGTATCAATCTATGTTGTAATTGTTGTCGGGGCCCTAATATATTAGTTTTTTTATGCTGCTGCTCTAGATGATCTGTCATTCGTTTAGTATTAGATATTAAATGTTAGCATGTGTCCAATTAAATCTAAACAACAATATATACAAAAAAGTCAATGTGAATGTGAGATTGAATGTTAAATATAAAACAATAGTATTTTATATATGTATTTACATCATATATAATATGTGCTGCACACATACATATATATCCTATATACATGTATACGTTGTCTATGTTTTCGTGAAAAAAAGAAACATCCCCCCCATTTCATTTGTAAACCCCAATAGACCAATATTGCCACATTATCCATTGGCAATAAAAAGTAGTGCAAAATTTCAATGCAAACTAATTCTCTATATCCCATTTATTTAACGCAACGCAAAAAAGAATCGGCCTTTCGTTGTGCAAAACTCATTGATAACATAGAATCTTTGTTTTTTTTTGGGGAAAGCTCCCCTATATTCAGATTTTTCTAATGCTCGGCTTTCAGCTCATCTATTAATAATATTCTTTGCTATGATTAATTTGTAATTTTGTTTTTGAATTTTTATTGTAATTTCTAACAACATTTTGCATATACAAAAATAAGTAGATTTTTTTTAAAGAAAATTGATTGTGTTTTAATCCTTTCTATTTTTTATTTATTTCTTGAATGTGAAAATAAAAATTCAAAAATTTTTTTTTATTAGTGTAATGATTACATTTTTTCTTGTTTTTGTATGTACATATATGTTGTTGTTGATTTATTTATTTATTTCATGTATGTATTATATAATAGCATTGCAATTGAATGTCTTGGTGTGGTAAGAAAAGCTCACAGGTTAAAAAAAAATAAATATATTACAAAAAAGAGTAAAAATATTTCGAAACATATACAAAAAAAAATAATAATAATTAATTTGGTTCAAGACCATAGCAAATTGACTCAAATATTTGGTTGTTATTGAGATCCTTTGGTCGCTAAATATTGGCTTTAATTTTAATATACATATTGACCTCAACTAGTAATTTAAGTAAATTTTTTCTACATTGGCATTTCATTTCCATATATAGGTCAATTATAAAATTGTAATACTCCTTTTGTTTTCTCAATTAAAACAAATCTTTGAAAACCTTTAAGCCTGAAAGGGTTAAGGGTTTTCCTCTTTAATCTAAAGATTTAATATCAGTCTTTAAATGAAGGAAAAATAAGGATACTTGCCCTTATTTCAAGCATACTCTTATACTACTATAACACAGGCAATTTCAAAGATTCATATTCTAAATTTAAAGAAAACTTTATTTTTAAATTTAAAGAAAACCTTATTTTTTATACAACAGTAAGTTCGGTCGGTGCCGAATCTTAAATACCCACCACCATGAATCAAATATTATAGTTTCATTTGGAATTTCAGCGGGGTTTGATGCCAGATATTCTCCTAAGCAGATCAGTTCGACCAGTATACTTCCGGAAGATAAATTTAAAGATTTCACCTATGAAAACTATATCCGATTCTGGAATTATAAGAACCATTTCTGTTTGAGTTTTAGATGAATCTTTAACATCTCTTGTAAGTGTGCAAGAAAATTATGAAATATCGCCTTGATTTGAAATCTAAAATCTGTAGATTTTTACCCCCATTATTTATATGATTACGAGAAGTAAAATCTGGAAATTTTACATTCAGTGTCAAGCAATTTTTATGATCGTGCGCCCTTACCAAATGGACCAATAAAATACCAGTATTTTTACAATTTCAAACAAATCCGATAAAAAATTACGGTTCCTAGAAAACCAAGGAGTTAAATCGGGAGATCTGTCTTATGAGGGCTATACTAAAACATAGACCGATACTCACCGTTTTCGGCACACCTCTTTATGGTCCTAAAATGTTTCTAGATTTGCAATTTCCGGCAAATTGAATAAAAGCTACGTATTCTATAAGACCAAGAAGTAAAATAAGGAGATCGGTCTGTATGGGGGTTATACCACAACATGGACCGATACTCAGCATTTTTGGCACACCTCTATATGGTCCCAAAATATCTCTAGGTTTCCAATTTCAGGCAAATTGCTTAAAAACTACTGTTTCTATAAGCCCAAGACCCCAAATCGGGAGGTCGGTTTATATGGGGACTATATCAAAACCTGGACCGATATAGCCCATCTTCGTACTTGAACTGCCTGCAAACAAAAGACGAGACAGACAGACAGTCAGACAGACAGACGGACATACATTTTCTATAGAAATAAAATTTTGACAAAATTTTCTAAGAAATAAATATTCTATAGAAAATTACTCCTCAACTAAGAGATACTTCTCACATTTTGACTAAATTTTCTATAGAAATAAAATGTTGACAACATTTACTATAGAAATAAAATTTTAACAAAATTTTCTATAGAAATAAAATTTTGACAAAATTTTCTATAAAAATAAAATTTTGACAACATTTTCTATAGAAATAAAATTTTACAAAATTTTCTATAGAAATAAAATGTTGACAAAATTTTCTATAGAAATAAAATTTTGAAAATATTGTAGAAACAATAGTTTGACAAAATCTTCTATAAAAATAAAATTTTGACAAAATTTTCTATAGAAATAAAATTTTGATAAAGTTATAAAAATAATATTTTCACAAAATTTTCCATAGAAATAAAATTTTGACAAAATTTTCTATAGAAATAAAATTTTGACAAAATTCTCTATAGAAATAAAACTATGACAAAATTTTCTATAGAAATAAAACTTTGAAAATATTGTAGAAACAAAAGTTTGACAAAATCTTGTATAGAAATAAAATTTTGATGAAATTGTCAATAGAAATAAAATGTTGACAAAATTTTCTATAGAAATAAAATTTTGACAAAGTTTTCTATAGAAATAAAATTATGACAACATTTTCTATAGAAATAATATTTTGACAAAATTTGCTATAGAAATAAAATTTTGACAAAATTTTCTATAGAAATAACATTTTGACAAAATTTTCAATAGAAATAAAATATTGACAAAATTTTCTATACAACTAAAATTTTGACAAAATTTACTATAGAAATAATATTTTAACAAAATTTTCTATAGAAACAAAAGTTTGACAAAATCTTCTATTAAAATAAAATTTTGACAAAATTTTCTATAGAAATAAAATTTTGACAAAATTTTCTATAGAAATAAAATTTTGACAACATTTTCTATAGAAAGAAAATTTTGGCAAAGTTTTCCAGAGAAATAAAATTTTGACAAAATTTTCTATAGAAATAAAATTTTGACAAAATTTTCTATAAAAATAAAATTTTGACAAAATTTTGACAAAAATATCTCTAGGTCTCCAATTTCAGGCAAATTAAAAACTAAAAACTACTGTTTCTATAAGCCCAAGACCCCAAATCGGAAGGTCGGTTTATATGAGAATTATATCAAAACCTGGACCGATATAGCCCATCTTCGAACTTGACCTACCTGCAAACAAAAGACGAGACAGACAGGCAGTCAGACAGACGGACACAAATTTTCTATAGAAATAAAATTTTGACAAAATTTTCTATAAAAATAAAATTTTGACAACATTTTCTATAGAAATAAAATTTTACAAAATTTTCTATAGAAATAATTTTGACAACATTTTCTATAGAAATAAAATTTTACAAAATTTTCTATAGAAATAAAATGTTGACAAAATTTTCTATAGAAATACAATTTTGAAAATATTGTAGAAACAATAGTTTGACAAAATCTTCTATACAAATAAACTTTGACAAAATTTTCTATAGAAATAAAATTTTGGCAACATTTTCTATAGAAATAAAATTATGACAAAATTTTCTATACAAATAAAATTATGACAAAATTTTCTATAGAACTAAAATGTTGACAACATTTACTGTAGAAACAAAATTTTAACAAAATTTTCTATAGAAATAAAATTTTAACAAAATTTTCTATAAAAATAAAATTTTGACAACATTTTCTATAGAAATAAAATTTTACAAAATTTTCTATAGAAATAAAATTTTGAAAATATTGTAGAAACAATAGTTTGACAAAATCTTCTATAAAAATAAAATTTTGACAAAATTTTCTATGGAAACAAAATTTTGAAAATATTGTAGAAACAATAGTTTGACAAAATCTTCTATAAAAATAAAATTTTGACAAAATGTTCTATGGAAACAAAATTTTGACAAAATTTTCTATAGAAATAAAATTTTGACAAAATTTTCTATAGAAATAAAATTATGACAACATTTTCTATACAAATAAAATTATGTCAAAATTTTCTATAGAACTAAAATGTTGACAGCATTTACTACAGAAATAAAATTTTAACAACATTTTCTATAGAAATAAAATTTTGACAAAATTTTCTATAAAAATAAAATTTTGACAACATTTTCGATAGAAATAAAATTTTACAAAATTTTCTATAGCAATAAAATTTTGACAAAATTTTCTATAGAAATAAAATTTTGACAAAATTTTCTATAGAAATAAAATTTTGATAAAGTTTTCTATAGACATAAAATGTTGATAAAGTTTTCTATAGAAATAAAATTTTGAAATATAGAAATAAAATTTTGACAAAGTTTTCTATAGAAATAAAATTATGACAAAATTTTCTATAGAAATAAAATTTTGACAAAGTTTTCCATAAAAATAAAATTTTGACAAATTTTCTATAGAAATAAAATTTTGACAAAATTTTCTATAGAAATAAAATTTTGACAAAATTTCCTATAAAAATAAAATTTTCTATAAAAATAAAATTTTGACAAAATTTTCTATAGTAATAAAATTTTGACAAAATTCTCTATAGAAATAAAATTATGACAAAATTGTCTATAGAAATAAAATTTTGAAAATATTGTAGAAACAAAAGTTTGACAAAATTTTCTATGTAATAAAATTTTGATAAAGTTTTCTATAGAAATAAAATTATGACAACATTTGCTATAGAAATAAAATTGATAATTTTTAAACAAAAAAAGTATACAATTAAAAAATTAATTGATTCAATGAATTTAAAATTTTTTTAATTGAATTAGTTATGTTTGTTATCATTTCCTTGAATGAAGTATTTTCAATTAAAAATTAATTGAATCAATTAACTTTGTGATGGAAGACTACAAATATTTTTTTTTTGTACTTATGACAGTCCATTTTTGGCATAGTCCCCTTAGAAATCGTAGAATCTTTTTAGAATTTGATATTCATCATCATAAGCACCTGTGCTCGCTCAATGTGCTTGATATGGACCCTTTCTGAAGTAGTTTTTTTATCTAAAATTTTTAACTAAACCCTAACTATTATTGCAAAACTTTTTGAAGTGTTTCTCTAACTTTCAAACAATCATGTGAGCTTTTCTTCTACAACCAATTAGAAACCAAAATCCACTGCTGAGATAAAACTATTTTTATATATAAAATGTATTTCTTAATTTCTCTTAATTTAATTTGTTTTTCGTAAATGTAAATAATCCAATTGGGTGTGTGTTTTCTTCTATGTTTTTTTATATTCGTTCAATACATTTTTTGGTATGTCTATGATTGACTTGATTGTGTGGTCATGTGTAAAATCAATTACAAAAAAAAAACAAATTTACCTATAAACCATCAAACACAAATCCTTAAAAACCATAAACAAAACAAAAAAAAAAAAAAAAAACAAACCCTTCATAAAAAAACTGGATAACAAATCAGGACTAAATTTCCCACCGGATCATAGTACCACAGCTGCTGCCACAATATCGGCCAATAATGCTGCCGCCGCCGCAGCAGCTAACGCAGCAGCAGCAGCCGCCGCAGCCACCAACACAAATGGTTCTGGCAATGGATTACTGGCCACCTCAATATCCATGCAAAATTTGGTTACCTTAGCCTCAATGAATCAAGTTGGCACAGGGGCTCAGCAGTATACATCACCCTATGGTTCACAGACTGGAGGACATTATGCGGTGCCGACTAGCAAAGCCCTTACATCGGTTAGTACCATACCACAAGGTCATGGTATGGCAGGCCAATACAGTACAAGTGCCACCCCCCCTCAACATCATCTGGTACATCATCCACAACAGCCACAAGTGCAACAGCAACATCAACAGACATCCCAGCAACTACTACACCATCATCCATATCATGCAACGATGGCAGTTGCTACAGGACCAACAGCCCTGCCATCCTATGCTGCTCATTTGGCTTCGGGTACTGCTGGCACCACATTGTGTAAGTATTGCAAATTAATCCTTTTTATCTATTTTTATACAAAAACAAAAACATCCTTTTTTTCTGTTCTTTCGTATTTTCTCTATTGATTACCATTAACTAAATGTTTGTGTAGTTTGATCCTTATAACAATTCTACTAAATACGAGTATATATGTGTATGCGTGTGTGTGTGTGTGAGACAAAGAGAGAGAGCGCGCTCCTTATCTATGTGTTTTGTATTGAGCTTGGATTTAGAGCGTTAATGTAATTAGTTTTTATTATATTATTATACAGCACCCTTGCATGTATTCTTTGCTGGCATTTGTATGTTTAATCAATTTAATTAAGTACACACATCTTCTTCATACTGATTACCCTTCGTTTTGACTCTCTTCCGCTCCCCCTTTTTCATATATGTCCTGTTTAACCTTTTCGTTTAATGAGAATGAGAATAACATTGAAGATGTAATAGCAACTAATAGCAAGAGATGAACTATTTCAGAGGTTTCTTTTTAAATGTAAAAACGAAAATGCATATTATGATGATAATGGACAAGGATATACTATTAGCTGCAGTTTTGAGAAAAATAAATTCTATGGCTTTGCTGATGAAATTTGAAACTTGAGAAATCATAAATATTTGCTATTTTGAATTTTTGTTGAAACCACAAAATATATTAAATATACTTGCCATAATATACATTGCAAAGTAATTTTAGTATGAATATTGTTGAGGATATTAAATATGGCAATGTTATCAATTACAATTGACTACACTCAAAACAAAAGTGAATCCCGTAGGATTCACTTCTATAGAAACAAAATTTTAACAACATTTTCTATAGAAATAACATTTTGACAAAATTTTCTATAGATATAAAAAATTTTGACAAAATTTTCTATAGATATAAAAAATTTTGACAAAATTTTCTATAGATATAAAATTTTGATAAAATAAAATTTTAACGAAATTTTCTATACAAATATAATTTTGACAAAAATGTTCTATTGATATAAAATTTTGATAAAATCTTCTATAGAAATAACATTTTTACAAAATTTTTTATCGAAATAAAATCTTGATAACATTTTCTATAGAAATAACATTTTTAGAAATTTTTTTATAGAAAGAAAATTTTGACAAAATTTTGTATAGAAAAAAATTTTGTATAGAAATAAAAGTTTTACGAAATTCTTTATAGAAATAAAATCTTGAAAAAATTCTCTATAGAAACAAAATTTGTAAAAATGTTCTATAGAAATAAAATTAGACGAAATTTTCTATAGAAAAACAAAATTTTCTATAGATATATTTAATTTTGACAAAATTTTCTATAGAAATAAAATTTTAAAAATTTTCACAAACTAAAATTCAAAAAAAAAAATTTATAAAATTTTCTATAGAAAAATGTTCTATATATCAAAAAGTTTGATAAAATTTTCTATAGAAAAAAAATTTTGATAAAATTTTCTATAGAAACAAAAGTTTGATAAAATTTTCCATAGAAATAAAAGTTTGATAAAATTTTCTATAGAAATAAAAATTTGACAAAATTGTCTAGAGAAATAAAATTTTGACAAAATTTTCTATAGATAAAAAAAATTTTGACAAAATTTTCTAAAGATATAAAATTTTGATAAAATTTTCTACAGAAATAAAAGATTGATCAAATTTTCTATAGAAACATAATTTTAACTAAATTTTCTGTGGAAATAAAATTTTGACAAAATTTTCTATATAAATAAAGTTTTTAAACATTTTATATAGAAATAAAATTTGAAGAAATTTTCTATAGAAATAAAATTTTGACAACGTTTTCTATAGAAATAAAATTTTGACAACATTTTCTACAGATATAAAATTTTGACAAAATTTCCTATAGATGTAAAATTAAAAAAAAAAAATGACAAAATTTTCTATAGAAATAAAATTTTTAGAAAATTTTTTATAGAAGTAAATTTTTGACAACATTTTCTATAGAAAAACAATTGTGACAAAATTTTCTATAGAAATAAAAGTTTTACGAAATTCTTTATAGAAATAAAATCTTGACAAAATTCTCTATAGAAACAAAATTTGAAAAAATGTTCTATAGAAATAAAATTTGAAGAAATTTTCTATAGATATAGGTTAGGTTTGGTTAGGTGGCAGCCCGATGTATCAGGTTCACTTAGTCTATTCAGTCCATTGTGATACCACATTGGTGAACTTCCCTCTTATCACTGAGTGCTGCCCGATTCCATGTTAAGCTCAATGACAAGGGACCTCCTTTTTATAGCCGAGTCCGAACGGCGTTCCACATTGCAGTGAAATCACTTAGAGAAGCTTTGAAACCCTCAGAAATGTCACCAGCGTTACTGGTAGGTATAAAATTTTGATAAAATTTTCTATAGATATTAAATTTTTACAAAATTTTCTATAGATATTAAATTTTTACAAAATTTTCTATAGAAATAAAATTTAAAAAATTTTGACGAAATAAAATTTATTGATAAAATTTTCTATAGAAATAAAATTTTGATAAAATTTTCTATAGAAACAAAAGTTTGATAAAATTTTCTATCGAAATACAAGTTTGATAAAATTTTCTATAGAAATATAATTTTGACAAAATTTTCCATAGAAATAAAATTTTGACAACATTTTCTATAGAAATAAAATTTTGACAAAATTTTCTATAGATATAAAAAATGTTGATTAAATTTTCGATAGAATAAAATTTTGACAAAATTTTCTATATATATACAATTAAAAAAAATATATGGAAATAAAATTTTCTATAGAAATAAACTTTGCCAAATTTTCTATAGAAATAAAATTTTGATAACATTTTCTATACAAGTAAAATTTTCATAAAATTTTCTATAGAAAGATAATCTATTTACTTTTAACTAAATTTTCTGTACAAATAAAATTTTGAGAAAATTCTATATAGAAATAAAATTTGAAGAAATTTTTTATAGAAATAAAACTTTGAAAACATTTTCTATAGAAATAAAATGTTGACAAAATTTTCTATAGAAATAAAATTTTGACAAAATTTTCTATAGAAATAAAATTTTGACAAAATTTTCAATAGGAATAAAATTTTGACAAATTTTTCTATAGAAATAACATTTTAATACAATTTTCTATAGAAATAACACAGAACTAAAAGTTTGATAAAATTTTCTATAGAAATAATAGTTTGTTAAAATTTTCTATAGAAATAAAATTTTGACAACATTTTCTATAGATATAAAATTAAAAAAAATAAAATTTTGATAAAATCTTCTGTAGAAATAAAATTTTTACGAAATTCTTTATAGAAATAAAATCATGATAAAATTTTCTATAGAAATAAAATTTTTAGAAAATTTTTTTATAGAAATAAAATTTTGACAAAATTTTCAATAGAAATAAAAGTTTGATAAAATTTTCTATAGAAAAACAATTGTGACAAAATATTCTATAGAAATAAAAGTTTTTCGAAATTCTTTATAGAAATAAAATCTTGACAAAATTCTCTATAGAAACAAAATTTGTAAAAATGTTCTATAGAAATAAAATTTGAAGAAATTTTCTACAGATATTGGTTAGGTTTGGCTAGATGACAGCCCGTTGTATCAGGCTCACTTAGTCTATTCAGTCCATTGTGATACCACGTTGGTGTACTTCTCTCTTATCACTGAGTGCTGCCCGATTCCATGTTAAACTCAATGACAAGGGACCTCCTTTTTATAGCCGAGTCCGAACGGCGTTCCACATTGAAGTGACACCACTTAGAGAAGCTTTGAAACCTTCAGAAATGTCACCAGCATTACTGGTAGGTATAAAATTTTGATAAAATTTTCTATAGATATTAAATTTTGACAAAATTTCCTATAGATATTCAATTTTTACAAAATTTTCTATAGAAATAAAATTTAAAAAATTTTGACAAAATAAAATTTATTGATAAGATTTCTATAGAAACAAAAGTTTGATAAAATTTTCTATAGAAATAAAAGTTTGATAAAATTTTCTATAGAAATATAATTTTGAAAAAATATTCTATAGAAATAAAATTTTGACAACATATTCTATAGAAATAAAATATAGACAAAATTTTCTATAGATATAAAAAATGTTGATTAAATTTTTTATATTTTCTATAGAAATAAAATTTTGATAAAAGTTTCTATAGAAATAAAAGTTTGATAACATTGTTTATAGAAACATAATTTTGACAAAATTTTCTATAGAAATAAAATCTGGATAAAATTCTCTATAGAAATAAAAATTTGACAAAATTCTCTATATAAACAAAATTTGTAAAAATGCTCTATAGAAATGAAATTTGAAGAAATTTTCTATAGAAATAAAATTTTGACAAAATTTTCTATAGATATTAAATTTTGACAAAATTTTTTATAGAAATAAAATTGAAAAATTTTGATACAATTTTCTATAGAAATAAAAGTTTGATAAAATTTTCTATAGAAATAAAATTTTGATAAAATTTTCTATAGAAACAGAAGTTTGATAAAATTTTCTATAGAAATAAAAGTTTGATAAATTTTTCTATAGAAATAAAATTTTGACAAAATTTTCTATAGAATTAAAATCTTGACAAAATTTTCTATGTATATAAAAAATTTTGACAACATTTTCTAGAGAAATAAAATTTTGACAAAATTTTCTATAGAAATAAAATTTTGATACAATTTTCTATAGAAATAAAATTTTGATAAAAGTTTCTATAGAAATAAAAGTTTGATAACATTTTTTATAGAAACATAATTTTGACAAAATTTTCTATAGAAATAAAATCTGGACAAAATTCTCTATAGAAATAAAAATTTGACAAAATCTTCAATAAACATAAAATTTTGATAAAATCTTCTATAGAAATAAAATTTTGACAAAATGTTCTATAGAAATAAAATTTTGACAACATTTTCTATACAAATAAAATTTTGCAAAATAAAATTTTTTGTTTGGTAGTTTTTTCGTATCTCCTAATTTTTGTAGATTATTTTTGGCTAGTGTGCCACTTAGAAATTTGGTACGTGGTGTTAAAATATGATCCATGCAAAAATTGGTCCATATCGGTCCGTAATTATATGTAGCCCCCATATAAACCGATCCCCAGATTTTGCTTGCGGATCCTTTTGGAGGAGCAAATTTCATCTGATCTGGTAGAAATTTGGTAAGTGTTGTTAGTATGTGGCCACTACCAATCATGACCGATATGGACGGTCCATAATTATATATAGCCCCCATATCAACCAGATTTGGCTTTTGAATGCTCTAGGAGGAGCAAATTTCATGAGATTCGATTGAAATTTTGTACGTTGTGTTAGTATGTGGTCTCTAAGAACCATGGAAAAAGTGATCCATATTAATCGATCCCAAATTTGAACTCCGGAGCCTTTTGGAGGAGCACATTTCATCCCATTCGATTGAAATTTGGTACGTTGAGGAAGTATATGGCCTCTAACATCCTTGCCAAAATTGGTTCATATCGATATATACTATACTTCAAGATTCTCTGGAAGGTACATAAGGTTAGGCTTGGCCGACCTTTGGGTCGAATTTATTTGGTTCCTAATTATTTTTTATTTACGTTATTTAAATGAACCAGAAAATGGTTTCCAATTATACATAAGTAAATCGAAATAATTTTAATTTTCAAAGATCGTGCAAGTAGGAGGTGCCCTCCCTCAGCAGGCATCGAAAAATCACATATCCTACGTTCTCATACAAATTCCAAGTAAATCAAAGAAGTTTAGATTATGTAAAATTCTAAAGGGGAGTTTTCTTTCCCCGATCAAATAGCGAAAAATAAAGTAGAGATTTTTGGTCTAGAACACCCTCAACTTCCCCGAAAATTTAAAATAAAATCAGTGAACTTTTCTTTATGTTTCAAAATGTCTGTCAAATATCGCAAAAAATAAGGAGATTATTTTTTAGAGACCACCCTCAATCTTCCCGGAAATTTCAAGAAAGTCGGGAAATTTTTCTACAAATTTAAAAATTGGTCAAAGGGGGTAGCCATAAAATATCAAATAATCGGGTACCCTATATTAATTTCATAATCTCCTCCAACGAAAACAAGTTAACAGATTATTTTTTAGAAACCACTCTCAATATTCCCGGAAATTTCAAGAAAATCTAGGAAATTTTCTTCAAGTTTAAAAATGTCGTCAAAGGAGGAAGTCTCCGTATTTCGAAATATTAAAAAATCAGGTATCCTATATTAATTTCATAACCTCCTCAAACGTAAAATCTGTAAATTTCAAGTTAATCGGAGAAGTTTAGTTTTATTCACTACATTTAAAGTCGGGAACAGGAGGTCCACCTCACCAACCAAATATCGAAAAGTAAAGTAAAACCTTTCCTAAAAATTTCAAGCAAATCGGAGAATTTTGATCCAATTTTCAAAAAGTCGGACAAGGGGCAAATCCACCTCCACGACCAGATATCAAAATATCAGGCAAATCGCAGAACTTTGATCCAATTTTCAAAAAGTCGGCTAAGGAGAGGTTCGCTAACAGATATAAAAAATTAGATGCCCTCTATTAATTTCACAGCCTCTCCCCATGTCTTCTGTAAATTACAATTACAGTTTATTTTTTTCGCTGTACTTCAAAAAAAGTTGGGCAATTATGATGTCCCCTTCCCCAACCAAATATTGAAAAGTAAAGTAGTGGATTTTTGTCTAGACACGATGAGGGTAATAATTTATAGGAAAACCTTTTTGTCCTAGGAGCACCCGTGGTACAATGGTTAGCTTGCCCGCCTTTCATAAAAAGGATCATGTCTTAGTTATATTTTGCAATACTTAATCTGTGGTCTATCGATCTAGGGAGAAGGACAGTTGGCATGCTTGGCTTCGACGTTATGAAAGGCATTTTGGACTTGGGATCTCCGCATGATCCTAGTAGGAGTAAGATCTTTTGATCATATCAATTGAAATATACTCGGGACAAAAAATACAGGAGGTTGGTCTTCGAACTTGAGATTGGTCATAAACTTTTTTGAGGATTTTAAATTTTTATGCATTAAAAATTTTGATGGCATAGCTGTAAAAGTGTATTTCAAAAGCCAATTCATTGTCGATTATAAAAGAAGAAAATATTCTGGCATTGTTTACTTTTATCGAAGACTTATTTTGTATGAATAGATTAATTATTAGAAAAGTTATAGCTATTTTGGTGAAATAATCCAATAATCATTATCAATTATACGCACAGGTGTCCAATAAAACTTAAGCCCTTGTAACTAAGGATTTACTTATGAATTTTAAAAAACAAATGAATGCAACCTGTAACTAAATTTATTAAGCAACTGTAGCAGTGGTAAATTTTCATAATATGTAAAATAAAACTAAGAAAATCGAACATTATGTATGAAGGAACATGGAAGTAAAATTTTATATTTTAGTTCAAGTTTAAAATTTAATAATTCAATAAAAAGCATTTTCATGTAAAATATCTTCGCAAACATTATAAATTTCGTTTTTCACAAGAACTCAGATACTCAGACAAGGAACGAAAACAAATACATATATGTTCATAAAAACTTTAGCATAGTAGTTACTTCCTTTTTTATTCATAGCAATTTCTCTTCCTATTCAATGTCGCTGTGATATCAATAATCCTTGAGCAAAATAAAAGGATATAAACAAGACCATATTGACTGTTATTCATTTGCCGGAATTTGTAGACGATTTTATCCATTTTTCCATTCACCACCCCAAAAACCCCTCATTTTGTCCATTTGTTGGTCGCTTATCACCGGATTCGTTAGCTGTCGTTGACGCTGTGGTTGTTATTGGTAGTTAACAAAAAATATGAAATCTGGTCTGAAAACATGGCCAAATAACTTCATTGTTTCGTTAAAGCCATTTTGCTACAGTATTTTTGTTTTTTTTTTTCGAACACACCAAGAACGTATGTGCAACACATTTGAATTCGTTTGAATTTTAACGGTCTTGTTATTTTTTATTTGCTATTTGTCCACATCCCCAACCCACTACACCCAATTCAATATTTTCATTTATTACATTCCATTCAGTGGACAAGTTTTTTTGTTTGGAAAAAATCCTTTGCTGCTATGGCTGGCTTGCTGTTGTTTTTTATACCCACCACCATAGAATGGTGACGGGGGTATAATAAGTTTGTCATTCCGTTTGTAACGCATCGAAATATCGATTTCCGACTATATAAAGTATATATATTCTTGATCAGGGAGAAATTCTAAGACGATATAACGATGTCCGTCTGTCCGTCTGTCTGTCTGTCTGTCTGTCTGTCTGTTGTAATCACGCTACAGTCTTCAATAATGAAGCAATCGCGCTGAAATTTTGCACAAACTCGTCTTTTGTCTGCAGGCAGGTCAAGTTCGAAGATGGGCTATATCGGTCCAGGTTTTGATATAGTCCCCATATAAACCGACCTCCCGATTTGGGGTCTTGGGCTTATAGAAATCGTAGTTTTTATCCAATTTGCCTGAAATTAGAAATGTAGAGGTATTTTATGACCATAAAGGGGTATGCCAAAAATGGTGAGTATCGGTCCATGTTTTGGTATAGCCCCCATATAGACCGATCTCCCGATTTTACTTCTTGGGCTTATAGAAACCGCAGTTTTTATTCAATTTACCTGAAATTGGAAATCTAGAGGTATTGTAAGACCATAAATACGTGTGCCAAAAATTGTGAGTATCGGACAATATTTTGGTATAGCCCCCATATAGACCGATCTCCCGATTTTACTTCTTGGGCTTATAGAAACCGCAGTTTTTATTCAATTTACCTGAAATTGGAAATCTAGAAGTATTGTAGGACCACAAATACGTATGCCAAAAATTGTGAGTATCGGTCCATGTTTTGGTATGGTCCCCATATAAAAGGACCTCCCGATTTGGGGTCTTGGGCTTATAGAAACCGTAGTTTTTATCCAATTTGTCTGAAATTGGAAATCTAGTGGTATTTTAGGATCATAAAGAGGTGTGCCGAAAATGGTAAGTATCGGTCCATATTTGGTATAGCCCCCATATAGACCGATTTCCCGATTTTAATTCTTGGGCTTCTAGAAACCGCAGTTTTTATTCAATTTACCTGAAATTGGAAATCTAGAGGTATTGTAGGACCACAAATACGTGTGCCAAAAATTGTGAGTATCGGTCCATGTTTTGGTGTGGTCCCCATATAAAACGACCTCCCGATTTGGGGTCTTGGGCTTATAGAATCCGTAGTTTAAACATAATTTGTCTGAAATTGGAAATTTATAGGTATTTGAGGACCATAAAGGGGTGTGCCAAAAATGGTGAGTATCGGTCCATGTTTTGGTATAGCCCCCATATAGACCGATATCCCGATTTTACTTCTTGGGTTTCTAGAATCCGTAGTTTTTATGCGATTTGCCTGAAATTGTAAATATTATTTTAGGCTCCCAAAAACGTGTATCGGATTAAGTTTTTATCGGTCCTTTTAGTAATGCCTCCATATAGACCGACTTCATTTCTTGAGGGTATAGAAGGCGCACTGACCATGAAAATTGCTTGAAACTCAATGTAAAATTTTCAGATTTCAGATACTTCTCGGGTGAAAATCTACAGATTTAAGATTTCAAATCAAGACGTTATTTTATAATTTTCTTGCACACTTACAAGAGATGTTAATGATTCCTCTAAAACTCAAACAAAAATGGTTCTTATAAATGCAGAATCTGATATAGTCCTCATAGGTGAAATCTTTAAATTTATCTTCGGGAAGTGTCCTCAAGTCCTCAATCCCTCCTGAAATTTCAAAGGAAACCCTAATATTTGGTTCATGGTGGTGGGTATTTAAGATTCGGCCCGGCCGAACTTAGTGCTGTATATACTTGTTTTTTTTATTATTTTTTTCATAGGACATTGAATGCAGGGAAAACAATTTTGTGTCATTGAAAAAATATATGCGCTTCTTTCTTTTGATATTTTGCACGAAAAACTGCACATCACAGTTTTCTCATGGTCCATTGTATAGCCAGAAATGGTATTCTTTTGTTTCGCTTTGAAGTTTATTAAATTATTTGAGAAACTCTGGAATGTTGTGAAGATATTTAATTTCCTTTCATGAAATTTGATGAAATGTTGAGCAAAAATATTATTTTGTTATTGACAATAAAGAAGAACGAAATGAATGTAGGGAGGCATAGGAACAATGCTCAATATGAAAAACAGCACGATATTTAAAGGGGGAATTGAAGACAGTACCATTAGAAAAATTTTCGTTGACTCTTCATTTTTTTTAAATATCATTAAAAAACGTTGAATATTTCTTTTTTTTCGACAAAAAGTTTCTAATGAGTTTATAAGAAATTGAAGCCTGGTATATTACCTTCACGTGTATTGATATTTTATTGCAATATGTTGATTCTTATAGAAATTATGGCAGATTTTCTAAAGTAACCCAAGAAATAATAATAATCATACGACACATTGTCCAGTAGAACAAAATCTTTTATAACTCGAAAACTAAGCAAACTATCAAAATCTAACTAAACACAAATACAAGGGCCAATGATGGGGAATGTAAATCATCCTTAAAAATATATATAGAGGACTTTGTTTAACCCTCTTCTACCTTTATACACTAATATGATTATGGATCCCCTTTTTAAATATTCCAATAAATTTCGCTGTTTACATTAAAGACTCATAACACTTTATTCGTGCATGCCTTCGCGTAACCTCTCACCCGGATAAACTATTTTTTTATATATTTGTATTGTGTTTCACCTTTATGTGCAAGGACCTCAATTAAAATCAACAATAAAGGAGCTTCAAACAAAAACAAGTCTTCACACAATAGCAATTCCAAGCAAAAAAAAAATTTTGTTATTTGTTTTATTCGTAATACTGGAGACCTGTGTTGATGATACTGAACGTCAATTTGAAATCCTTTTGTTTAAAAACATTTTCTCATTTCTTTCCATTCCATTATTCAGTTTTTGTTTTTTTATAGCATACAATTTTTTTAATTTTCAAAATAACACTACCTGTAGGGAGTTTAACAAAAAACCAAAACGATTTTATGTTTAAACTTGAACTATGCCTTCAAAGACTAAGGGATCATTGGGGGAAAATAATGAAGATTGAAAGTTCGTTAAATAAATTCATCGACATTTTTTATGGAAATTTTCGAACACATTGAATTTTTATAAAAAAAATTTAATGTAAATCAAATTTTTAGAAAATTCCTATATTTATTGAATTACGAATATTCTTCGATTTTTTTATTGTTATTATTATTTTTTGGAAATTTGCAATTAAACAATTTTTATAGAAAATTTCTATGTATGTTCTTCGAATTTTTGTAGAATTTTTTTTACACATGTGTATCAATTTTTTAGAAAATTTTTACTATAAAATTTGTATATTCTATATTTCTTTATATACATTTTTATAGAAAATTAAAATTTTCAAATTTTTAGAAGAAATTTCGAAAAATTTTAACGTCCCAGCGAAAACAAATGGAGGTCTTTTACAGGCACTACTTTAAAAGCACTTCCAAAAGTGCCCTCCCAAGGATGTTCTTTATTTTAGCTACACAGGAAGTTCTTTTGATTCAATTTTTTTAAAACTCGCTTTTTCCATATTTTTAATTTAAAAAATTTTAAATTATTTTGTTTTAACAAGAATAAAAAGAGAGTAAGAATTAATGATGAGAATTAAAATGGTACAAATTATTATTTCTAGAAAAATTGCCCGATATGGACTAATATGGTCCTAAAAGCCAGAGTTTTGGCCCAATTTGGTTGAAATTTTGCACTAGGAGTACAATTAGTAGTGCAGTGAAGTGTGCAAAATTGAATCGGTTCAGATTTAAATATAGCTCCCATATATATATTTCGCCCGATATTGACTAATATGGTCCTAAAAGTCAGAGTTTTGACCCAATTTGGTTTAAATTTTGCACAGGGAGTAGATTTAGCATTGTAGCTATGCGTGCCAAATTTGATTGAAATCGGTTCAGATTTATATATAGCTCCCATATATATCTTTCGCCCGATATGGACTAATATGGTTCTAATAGCCAGAGTTTTGGCCCAATTTGGTTGAAATTTTGCACAGGGAGTAGATTTATCATTGTAGCTATGCGTGCCAAATTTGATTGAAATCGGTTCAGATTTATATATAGCTCCCATATATAGCTTTCGCCCGATTTACACTCATATGACCATAGAGGCCAATTTTTTACTCCGATGTAGTTGAAATTTTTTAGATATAGCTCCCACATATATGTTTTTCTGATTTCGACAAAAATTGTCAAAACACCAACAATTTCCTTGTAAAATCGCCACTGCTTAGTCGAAAAGTTATAAAAATGACTCTCATTTTCCTAAATTTCTAATACATGTATATCGAGCGATAAATCATAAATAAACTTTTCCAAAGTTTGCTTAAAATTGCTTCAGATTTAAATGTTTCCCATATTTTTTTACTAACATTGTGTTCCTCCCTAGTGCATTAGCCGCCTTAAATTTTGAGTCTATAGATTTTGTAGAAGTCTATCAAATTCTGTCCAGATCGAGTGATATTTAAATGTATGTATTTGGGACAAACCTTTATATATAGCCCCCAACACATTTGACGGATGTGATATGTTTTCGAAAATTTAGATCTACAAAGTGGTGCAGGGTATAATATAGTCGGCCCCGCCCGACTTTAGACTTTTTCTATAATTTTTTTTATTTATAAAAAAAAAATTTATTTATTTTTTCTATAAAATTTTTTAAATTAAAAATTTTCATTTTTTCTATTTATTAATATTTTTACTAAAATATTAATATTTGATAAAATGTATCTAAATTTAAGCTATTCAATAAAATTAGTATTACAGTCTAAAAAAGTGATCGCTAGATATAGTTATGTTAACACTTTTAGTCAGATTTGAGGAATTTTTAGTAAAATTCTGGACGACACTTACGTATAATTTTTAAATAAAAATGTTTATAAAAATATAAATAATATGTTTATAATTTTAATTAAAATATTAATTATTTAATTTTTTTTTTAAATTTTCTAAAATTATCTTATATTTGTTCCCAATTGGATTCGCTTTGCTTTGGAGTATTTTACCTCACAAATTTGGATTTATATTTTTTTTTTAGATTCAACTGTGCACAAAGTAATTCGTAGTTGTACCATTATTTATAATTACAAACAGACTCATTGACTCATACCTATTTTGGTATCTGCAAAAAAGCAAAATATTCATCATTGTTATGTTTTTTTTTTTTTCAATGAAGAGCATGTAACTTTTTTATACCCACCACCATAGAATGGTGATGGGGGTATAATAAGTTTGTCATTCCGTTTGTAACACATCGAAATATCGATTTCCGACTATATAAAGTATATATATTCTTGATCAGGGAGAAATTCTAAGACGATATAACGATGTCCGTCTGTCCGTCTGTCTGTCTGTCTGTCTGTCTGTTGTAATCACGCTACAGTCTTCAATAATGAAGCAATCGTGCTGAAATTTTGCACAAACTCGTCTTTTGTCTGCAGGCAGGTCAAGTTCGAAGATGGGCTACATCGGTCCAGGTTTTGATATAGTCCCCATATAAACCGACCTCCCGATTTGGGGTCTTGGGCTTATAGAAATCGTAGTTTTTATCCAATTTGCCTGAAATTTGAAATCTAGAGGTATTTTATGACCATAAAGAGGTGTGCCAAAAATGGTGAGTATCGGTCCATGTTTTGGTATAGCCCCCATATAGACCGATCTCCCGATTTTACTTCTTGGGCTTATAGAAACCGCAGTTTTTATTCAATTTACCTGAAATTGGAAATCTAGAGGTATTGTAGGACCACAAATACGTGTGCCAAAAATTGTGAGTATCGGCCTATGTTTTGGTATGGTCCCCATATAAAACGACCTCCCGATTTGGGGTCTTGGGCTTATAGAAATCGTAGTTTTTATCCAATTTGTCCAAAATTAGAAATCTAGAGGTATTTTAGGACCATAAAGAGGTGTGCCGAAAATGGTGAGTATCGGTCCACATTTTGGTATAGCCCCCATATAGACCGATTTCCCGATTTTACTTCTTGGGCTTATAGAAACCGCAGTTTTTATTCAATTTACCTGAAATTGGAAATCTAGAAGTATTGTAGGACCACAAATACGTGTGCCAAAAATTGTGAGTATCGGTCCATGTGTTGGTATGGTCCCCATATAAAACGACCTCCCGATTTGGGGTCTTGGGCTTATAGAAACCGTAGTTTTTATCCAATTTGTCTGAAATTGGAAATCTAGAGGTATTGTAGGACCACAAATACGTGTGCCAAAAATAGTGAGTATCGGTCCATATTTTGGTATAGCCCCATATAGACAGATCTCCCGATTTTACTTCTTGGGCTTATAGAAACCGCAGTTTTTATTCAATTTACCTGAAATTGGAAATCTACAGGTATTGTAGGACCACAAATACGTGTGCCAAAAATTGTGAGTATCGGCCTATGTTTTGGTATGGTCCCCATATAAAACGACCTCCCGATTTGGGGTCTTGGGCTTATAGAAATCGTAGTTTTTATCCAATTTGTCCAAAATTAGAAATCTAGAGGTATTTTAGGACCAGAAAGAGGTGTGCCGAAAATGGTGAAAACGGTCCATATTTTGGTACAGCCCCCATATAGACCGATTTCCCGATTTTACTTCTTGGGCTTCTAGAATCTGAAGTTTTTATCCAATTTGCCTGAAATTGGAAATCTAGAGGTATTTTCGGGCCATAAAGAAGTGTGCCGAAAACAGTGAGTATCGGTCCATATTTTAGTATAGCCCCCATAAGAAAGATCTCCCGATTAACTCCTTGGGTTTGTAGAAACCGTAGTTTTTATCCGATTTGCCTGAAATTGTAAATATTCTGGTATTTTAGACTCACAAAAACGTGTATCGGATTAAGTTTCTATCGGTCCATTTGGTAATGCCTCCATATAAACCGACTTCACTTCTTGAGGATGTAGAAGGCGCACTGATCATGAAAATTGCTTGAAACTCAATGTAAAATTTTCAGATTTTACTTCTACAGATTTAAGATTTCAAATCAAGACGTTATTTTATAATGTTCTTGCACACTTATTTTCTTGTTAATGATTCCTCTAAAACTCAAACAAAAATGGTTCTTATAAATCCAGAATCTGATATAGTCCTCATAAGTGAAATCTTTAAATTTATCTTCGGGAAGTATCCCCAAGTCCTCAAGCCCTCCTGAAATTTCAAAGGAAACCCTAATATTTGGTTCATGGTGGTGGGTATTTAAGGTTCGGCCCGGCCGAACTTACTGCTGTATATACTTGTTATTATTCTTTTTATATTTGACAAGGATCGTTGGTATTAAAGTGTGAGAGAAAGAGAGAGAGAAATAAACAATTGTTCCGGTATGTGGCATTGTGTGTATTTATTTTATTTATATCTATTAATATAGATTCCAGCTCGTACAAAAGCATGTTTTTTATAAAAACAAGCGCAAACTTATTACACACTTGTATTTGTATAATTAGAAAGGACTCACATGTTATGAACAATTAAAATTGGACTCCAAACGTACAAATGCAGACAGTCATAAACTTGTAGGACGCTCACACACTCTCGCACACACATACTCTCTTACAAAAGCGAACAAACAATAGTATAAGTCGTATACCGAGCAGCGTTGCCACAATTCATTTTTATTTTGAACCAACATTTTTCCAAAATTGGACCAAAAGTCGTATCAGCGGATAATTTTCCAAATTAAATTAAAATCATTTAAAAGTTAAAATTATTCCAAAATTTTACTTCGTTGGAAAATTTTGTCAAATTTTTATTTCTATAGAAAATTTAGTCCAAATTTTATTTCTATAGGCAATTTTGTCAAAATTTTATTTCTATAGAAAATTTTATCAAAATTTTATTTCTATAGAAAAATTTGTCACAATTTTATTTCTAGAAAAAATTTTGTCAAAAATTTATTTCTATACAGAAAATTTTGTCAAAAATTTATTTCTATATAGAAAATTTTGTCAAAATTTTATTTCCATAGAAAACTTTACCAAAATTTTATTTCTATAGAAAATTTTGTCAAAATTTTATTTCTATAGAAAACTTTACCAAAATTTTATTTCTATAGAAAATATAGTACAAATTTTATTTCTATAGAAAATTTTGTCAAAATATTATTTCTACTGAAAATTTTATCAAAATTGTATTTCTACAGAAAATTTTGTCACAATTTTATTTCTACAGAAAATTTTGTCACAATTTTATTTCTACAGAAAATTTTGTCAAAATTTTATTTCTATAGAAAATTTTGTCAAAATTTTATTTCTATAGAAAATTTTGTCAAAATTTTATTTCTATAGAAAATTTTGTCAAAATTTTATTTCTATAGAAAATTTTGTCAAAATTTTATTTCTATAGAAAATTTTGTCAAAAATTTATTTCTATATAGAAAATTTTGTCAAAATTTTATTTCTATAGAAAATTTTGTCAAAATTTTATTTCTATAGAAAATTTTGTCAAAATATTATTTCTATAGAAAATTTTGTCAAAAAATGTTTGTATATAGATAATTTTGTCAAAATTTTATTTCTATATAGAAAATTTTGTCAAAATTTTTTTCTATATAGAAGATTTTGTTAAAATTTTATTTCTAAAGAAAATTTTGTCAAAATTTTATTTCTAGAGAAAATTTTTTCAAAAATTTATTTCTATACAGAAAATTTTGTCAACAATTTATTTCTATATAGAAAATTTTGTCAAAATTTTATTTCTAAAGAAAATTTTGTCAACATTTTATTTCTATAAAAAATTTTGTCAAAAATTTATTTCTATATAGAAAATTTTGTCAAAATATTATTTCTATAGAAAATTTTGTCAAAAAATTATTTCTGTAGAAAATTTTGTCAAAATTTTATTTCTATAGAAAACTTTACCAAAATTTTATTTCTATAGAAAATTTTGTCAAATATTTATTTCTATAGAAAATTTTGTCAAAATTTTATTTCTATAGAAAATTTTGTCAAAATTTTATTTCTAGAGAAAATTTTGTCAAAAATTTATTTCTATACAGAAAATTTTGTCAAAATTTTATTTCTATAGAAAATTTTGTCAAAATTTTATTTATATAGAAAATTTTGTCAAAATTTTATTTCTATAGAAAATTTTGTCAAAATATTATTTCTATAGAAAATTTTGTCAAAAATTGTTTGTATATAGATAATTTTGTCAAAATTTTATTTCTATATAGAAAATTTTGTCAAAATTTTTTTCTATATAGAAAATTTTGTTAAAATTTTATTTCTAAAGAAAATTTTGTCAACATTTTATTTCTATAGAAAATTTTGTCAAAATTTAATTTTTTTATTTCTATAGAAAATTTTGTCAAAATTTTGTTTCTATAGAAAATTTTGTCACAATTTTACTTCCATAGAAAATATCGTCAAAATTTTATTGCTATAGAAAATTTTGGCAAATTTTTATATCTGTAGAAAATTTTGTCATAAATTTTATTTCTGTAGAAAACTATATTAAAATTTTAGTTTATCAAGAAATTTTGTCAATATTTCATTTCTTTAGAAAATTTTGTCAAAATTTCAGTTTTATAGAAAATTTAGCCAAAATTTTATTTCTATAGAAAATTTTGTAGAATTTTTATTTCTATAGAAAATTTTGTAGAAATTTTATTTCTATAGAATATTTTGAAGAAAAAAATTCCGATTTGACAAAAATGGACCAAGAGCACCCAAATAACATTTGGTCCGACCATCGGACCAAATTTAAAAATTAATAATTTTTTGGACCAATTTTGGTCCGATCGGACCAAAATGGCAACCCTGATACGGAGTACACTCAGTCTCATACACATATACTCCAAAGGTAAAGTAATTGTATACTGCTAGGTGCCCTTGTTGAATATTCATTCTGGTTGTTTGTTTTTTGCTCCTTTCTTTGTGTTCACTAAGAGCATAATTTTAAATGTTATTTTGGAAGTTATATTTTGTTGTGTATGTATCTCTACATTGTGTATATATGTATTAAATAACATAAGGACCTATTCATATCCTTTACTTGCTGTTCGTATAAAATCTTTATGAATACCATAGAATTTATTCATATGTTTGTAATAGGATTCAACCTGGATATACATATACATACATATATCACATAACTATTATTATTATTACAAAACATAAGATTTTTTTATTTTTAAATATACCACTGTATAGTGAAATGTTTCTCATTTCCCTTAAGCCCTTAACGGATTAAATATCGTGTGGCCAATTAAGTGTTTGACATAATTATACTTTTTTGTTTTTTGAAAATGTATATTTATTAAATAATGCCAAATTTTTTTAATGGTTTTTTTATGTGTGTGTTTTTTTTGTTTTTCTTGTGTTGTGTCTATTTCTATTTAGGGACTGGTGCAGATGCTCTTACATCACAGTATGCCCCAGCGCTTAATCCACTGACCAATGGTGCTTATGCTGCAGCTGCCGCAGCCCCACTTGCGGCTTCAGCACTGCAGGCTGCCGCCGCAGGAGTTGCTGGCAAACAAATTGAAGGTATGTTTGATTACATTAAAATTTTCTTTTAATTATTTTATATTATATTATATTTACTTGAAAGCATTCCCTAGAATTCAAAAGTAGTAAACGTAGTAGAAAATTTTACCTTTTGTCCGAATTGTGACTTTCAAGCGGCCCACAAAGCCATCACACTCTGCACGAAAGTAGCTCTGCGTATTTTGACCCATTCCCGGTAATGGGTCGTTTTGGGATGATTGACACTTTAAAATTTTTTAACTACATCCAACTACTCCAGGCGCAAAACTCATACGGGTTTATATCTGGAGATTTTGGTGGACATTGTGAGTATAAATGAAGTGAGGAACCTTCTTTTTAAACCATTCTTGGTTGACTCGTGCTGAGTGCGATGGAGTCCTATTGGAATGTCCATGGTATCAATGACTTAAAGACGTTTCACTATAATATTCGGCATTTATTTTGACCCCACGGCCGATGAGTACGAGTGGGAAACTACCAACGATCGTTACGGCGACCCACACCATAACTACAGGCACGCCGCCTGGTGCCCATTATTAGTTGATGAGTTCTGGTGTACATTGTCAGTTGACTTCTTTGTCAAACAATATGTCAGTTTGGGGACAAACAAAATGATGTCCCCAAACTGCTCAATGAATGGCTTGAATGGCTTTTCATTGGAGAAAACCAAATTCGGTAACTGGCCACGTTTTTGCAAGAGAAGCATCACAACTTTTCTTTCCTGTCTAACTTTTTTGTGCATCGGTGAGCTCTTGCACTTTCTAGAACATCAATGGCTTTAGTTCAAGCTAATTTTTCAATATGTGTTGCAATCGTTCTCGCGATATGTTCAGCTCACGAACCCGTTGTCTGCCACTTCCCCCCGTTGCAATCGCTTCTGGACGTTTTTTCGTCCACTTTTTGGACGCCATGTAGGTTAGGTTAGGTGGCAGCACGATGTATCAGGCTCACTTAGACTATTCAGTCCATTGTGATACCACATTGGTGAACTTCTCTCTTATCATGAGTGCTGCCCGATTACATTTTAAGCTCAATGACAAGGGACCTCCTTTTTAATGCCGACTCCGAACGGCGTTCCACATTGCTGTGAAACCACTTAGAGAAGCTTTGAAACCTTCAGAAATGTCACCAGCATTACTGAGGTGGGATAATCCACCGCTGAAAAACTTGTTGGTGTAAGGTCGAAGCAGGAATCGAACCCACGCGGGCATGCTAACCATTGCACCACGGTAGCTCCCGTTTTGGATGCCATGTAACACTGTCATTATCACGTCAACGAAACATTCAGGGTTGCCATTTTGGTCCGATCGTACCAAAATTGATGAAAAAAATTATTGAATTTTAAATTTGGTCCGATGGTCGGACCAAGTGGAATTTGGTTGATTTTCGTCCATTTTCGTCTAATCGGTAAGTTTTTTAAAATTTTGACAAAATTTTCTGAAGAAAAAAAATTGTTGACAACTTTTTCTGTAGAAATAAAGTTTTGACAAAAACTTGTATAGAAATAAAATTTTAACAAATTTTCTACAAAAATAAAATTTTCTATAGAAATACAATTTTTGATAAATTTTCTATAGAAATGGAATTTTGACAAATTCCATTTTTTTTTCTATAGAAACAAAATGTTGGCAAAATCATCTAAAGAAATAAAATTTTGATAAAATTTTCTATAGAAATAAAAATTTGACAAAATTTTCTATAGAAATAAAATTTTGACAAAATTTTTTGCAGAAAAAAATATTGACAAAATTTTCTATAGAAAAAAAATTTTGACAAAATTTTTTATAGAAATAAAAATTTTGACAAAATTTTCTAAAGAAATAAAATTTTTGGAAAAATCGTCTATAGAAACAAAATTTTCAATAGAAAAAAAATAAAATTTGGACAAAATTTTCAATAGAAATAAAAAAATGGACAAAATCTATAGAAATAAAATTTTGACAAAATTTTATATAGAAGTAAAATTTTGACAAAATTTTCTATAGAAATAAGATTGTTGGAAAAATCGTCTATAGAAATAAAATTTTGACAAAATTTTCTATAGAAATAAAATTTCACAAAATTTTCTATAGAAATAAAACTTCACAAATATAAATTTTGACAAAATTTTTTATAAAAATAAAATTTTGACAAAATTTTCTATAAAAATAAAATTTTGACAAAATTTTCTATAGAAATTAATTTTTGACAAAATTTTCTATAGAAATGAAATTTTGACAAATTCTTCTATAGAAATAAAACATAAAATTTGAACAAAATTTTCTATAGAAAGAAAAAATAAAATTTGGACAAAATTTTCTATAGAAACAAAATTTTGACAACATTTTCCATAGAAAGAAAATTTTGACAAAATTTTCTATGGAAAAAATTTATTGGCAAAATTTTCATTAAAAAAAGTTTTTACAAAATTTTCTAAGAAATAAAATTTTGGCAAAATTTTCTATAGAAATAAAATTTTTGCTAAATTTTCTATAGAAATGGAATTTTGACAACATTTTCTAAAGAAATAAAATTTTGGCAAAATATTCTATAGAAATAAAATTTGGAAAAAATTTTCTATAGAAATTAAAATTTTTGACAAAATCGTCTATAGAAATAAAATTTGGACAAAATATTCTATAGAAATAAAAAATAAAATTTGGACACAATTTTCTATAGAAATAAAAAATAAAATTTGGACAACATTTTCTATAGAAATAAAATTTGGACAAAATTTTCAATAGAAACAAAATGTTGGCAAAATCGTCTATAGAAATAAAATTTTGATAAAATTTTCTATAGAAATAAAAATTTGACAAAATTTTCTATTGAAATAAAATTTTGACAAAATTTTCTATAGAAATAAAATTTTGACAAAATTTTCTATAGAAAAAAAACTTTGACAAAATTTGCTATAGAAATAAAATTGTGGCAAAATTTTCTTTAGAAATAAAATTTTTGGAAAAATCGTCTATAGAAACACAATTTTCAATAGAAAAAAAATAAAATTTGGACAAAATTTTCAAAAGAAATAAAAAAATGGACAAAATTGTCTATAGAATAAAATTTTGACAAAATTTTCAATAGAAATAAAATTTTGACAAAATTTTCAATAGAAATAAAATTTTGACAAAATTTTTCCAACAATCTTATTTCTATAGAAAATTTTGTCAAAAGTTTATTTCTATAGACAATTTTGACAAAATTTTCTATAGAAGAAAAATTTTGACAAAATTGTCTATAGAAATAAACTTTTGACAAAATTTTCTATAGAAATAAGATTGTTGGAAAAATCGTCTATAGAAATAAATTTTGACAAAATTGTCTATAGAAATAAAATTTCACAAAATTTTCTATAGAAATAAAACTTCACAAAATTTTCTATAAAAATAAAATTTTGACAAAATTTTTTATAAAAATAAAATTTTGACAAAATTTTCTATAAAAATAAAATTTTGACAAAATTTTCTATAAAAAAAAATTAACAAAATTTTCTATAAAAATAAAATTTTGACAAAATATTCTATAGAAATAAAATTTGGCAAAATTGTCTATAGAAATAAACTTTTTACAAAATTCTTTAGAAATAAAATTTTGACAAAATTGTCTATAGAAATAAAATTTCACAAAATTTTCTATAGAAATAAAACTTCACAAAATTTTCTATAAAAATAAAATTTTGACAAAATTTTCTATAAAAATAAAATTTTGACAAAATTTTCTATAAAAAAATTTTAACAAAATTTTCTATAAAAATAAAATTTTTACAAAATATTCTATAGAAATAAAATTTGGCAAAATTGTCTATAAAAATAAACTTTTGACAAAATTTTCTATAGAAATAAGATTGTTGGAAAAATCGTCTATAGAAACAAAATGTTGACAAAATTTTCTATAGAAATAAATGTTGGCAAAATCATCTAAAGAAATAAAATTTTGATAAAATTTTCTATAGAAATAAAAATTTGACAAAATTTTCTATAGAAATAAAATTTTGACAAAATTTTTTGCAGAAAAAAATATTGACAAAATTTTCTATAGAAAAAAAATTTTGACAAAATTTTTTATAGAAATAAAAATTTTGACAAAATTTTCTAAAGAAATAAAATTTTTGGAAAAATCGTCTATAGAAACAAAATTTTCAATAGAAAAAAAAATAAAATTTGGACAAAATTTTCAATAGAAATAAAAAAATGGACAAAATCTATAGAAATAAAATTTTGACAAAATTTTATATAGAAGTAAAATTTTGACAAAATTTTCTATAGAAATAAGATTGTTGGAAAAATCGTCTATAGAAATAAAATTTTGACAAAATTTTCTATAGAAATAAAATTTCACAAAATTTTCTATAGAAATAAAACTTCACAAATATAAATTTTGACAAAATTTTTTATAAAAATAAAATTTTGACAAAATTTTCTATAAAAATAAAATTTTGACAAAATTTTCTATAGAAATTAATTTTTGACAAAATTTTCTATAGAAATGAAATTTTGACAAATTCTTCTATAGAAATAAAACATAAAATTTGAACAAAATTTTCTATAGAAAGAAAAAATAAAATTTGGACAAAATTTTCTATAGAAACAAAATTTTGACAACATTTTCCATAGAAAGAAAATTTTGACAACATTTTCTATGGAAAAAATTTTTTGGCAAAATTTTCATTAAAAAAAGTTTTTACAAAATTTTCTAAGAAATAAAATTTTGGCAAAATTTTCTATAGAAATAAAATTTTTGCTAAATTTTCTATAGAAATGGAATTTTGACAACATTTTCTAAAGAAATAAAATTTTGGCAAAATATTCTATAGAAATAAAATTTGGAAAAAATTTTCTATAGAAATTAAAATTTTTGACAAAATCGTCTATAGAAATAAAATTTGGACAAAATATTCTATAGAAATAAAAAATAAAATTTGGACACAATTTTCTATAGAAATAAAAAATAAAATTTGGACAACATTTTCTATAGAAATAAAATTTGGACAAAATTTTCAATAGAAACAAAATGTTGGCAAAATCGTCTATAGAAATAAAATTTTGATAAAATTTTCTATAGAAATAAAAATTTGACAAAATTTTCTATTGAAATAAAATTTTGACAAAATTTTCTATAGAAATAAAATTTTGACAAAATTTTCTATAGAAAAAAAACTTTGACAAAATTTGCTATAGAAATAAAATTGTGGCAAAATTTTCTTTAAAAATAAAATTTTTGGAAAAATCGTCTATAGAAACACAATTTTCAATAGAAAAAAAATAAAATTCTATAAAAAAAAAAATTAACAAAATTTTCTATAAAAATAAAATTTTGACAAAATATTCTATAGAAATAAAATTTGGCAAAATTGTCTATAGAAATAAACTTTTTACAAAATTCTTTAGAAATAAAATTTTGACAAAATTGTCTATTGAAATAAAATTTCACAAAATTTTCTATAGAAATAAAACTTCACAAAATTTTCTATAAAAATAAAATTTTGACAAAATTTTCTATAAAAATAAAATTTTGACAAAATTTTCTATAAAAAAATTTTAACAAAATTTTCTATAAAAATAAAATTTTGACAAAATATTCTATAGAAATAAAATTTGGCAAAATTGTCTATAGAAATAAACTTTTGACAAAATTTTCTATAGAAATAAGATTGTTGGAAAAATCGTCTATAGAAACAAAATGTTGACAAAATTTTCTATAGAAATAAAATTTCACAAAATTTTCTATAGAAATAAAACTTCACAAAATTTTCTATAAAAATAAAATTTTGACAAAATTTTCTATAAAAATAAAATTTTGACAAATTCTTCTATAGAAATAAAACATAAAATTTGAACAAAATTTTCTATAGAAACAAAATTTCGACAACATTTAAATGCTGGTGGCCTCTAACGATAACCACTTATGGGGTTCCAGCCATTTCTTACATTCAACACTGGTCGGAGGGTCGTTTAGACGCACAAAGAAAATTTCATTAAAATTGAGCCAACGGAAATTTTTCATTGATATAACGAAATATTTTCATGAATACGATGGAAATATTCGTTAACAGAAAATTCGTTTTAATAACGAAAAATTTCGTTAATATAACGAAATTTTTCTCTACCAGTGTACTGAATGAAGACACCAATTTATTAGTAAAAAAATCCTAAAAGCCAAAATTTTAACAAATTTGGATTATTTTTTGGGGATCCCCAAAAATCCCGGGATTAAAAATTAAAAAAATTCTGGGATTCGGGATAATTCTCGTCCCGGAAATCACATTAATTTTTTTTATTGTCAATTAAAAAACTAATGGTGATTGATGATGGTGAGATCAATTAATTTCGTGATTGCTTCTAGTATAATAAAATTGTTTATTGTGTAGGTGATAAGTTAATTTTTTTTAGTTCCAATGTGAAAAATGTTCTTAGGCTTTATTTTTTGATAAAATATCTAAACAAAATTCTAATGTTTTGTTTTTCTAATTTTCTTCCTTTAGGTCCCGAAGGCAGTAATCTCTTTATTTACCATCTACCTCAGGAATTCAACGATACCGATCTCGCTTCAACATTTCTACCATTTGGTAATGTCTTATCTGCCAAAGTATTTATCGATAAACAGACAAATCTATCCAAATGTTTCGGTTTCGTGTCATATGACAATCCCCATTCGGCCGGAGCAGCCATACAAGCGATGCATGGTTTCCAGATTGGCACTAAGCGACTTAAGGTGCAATTGAAACGTTCCAAAGATGCGGCAAAGCCTTATTAGTGTTATTGAAAAAAAAAATGGTTACAAATAAATAAATAAAATAAAATGAAAAATCCAAATAATTTATAATAATAGATTAATTTAATTGTTACATTTAACAAAATATAAAATATATATATATGCTATAGATATACATTAATAAATATATAAGTGTATAAATATTAATTAAGAAAAATGTTATATGAGTGCCTTTAGTCGTTAAAAGATAGATGAAACAAAAAAAACTTGAAACTAAATATTAAACACCAAAGGACCAATAAGAGTTTTAAGAATTTTCGATGGAAATCTTAAACTCAAAATGAATTAAATTATTAAAAAAAAAAACACAAAACATTTGAAAAAAAAAATCATAAATAAAAAACCATTTAAGTAGTAAAACCAAAGAATAAATAAATGAAAATATTTTACAAAAAAATAATAATTATTATTATTATGGGGAATTGTGTAATAAAATATCTTAAATTTTTCCTAAATTAAAGAACCTCATTCTCATCCCCCGTTACATGAAATTTTTAGTTGTGGTCAATATATTTTAATATAAAAATTCATTGTTGTTTTTTTTTGTCATAGCTTTAAGTAATATAAAAAAAGAAAATTTAATGAAAGTATACAACATACAGACAGACAAAGCCAAATAGTTAAGTAAAATTTTTTGTCATAAATTTAAAATGTGTTAGAAAGAATGGAAATTTCTTTATAAAAAAAACTTAAAATAATTATTAATCTTAAACATATTGTGTGCAATTATTTTTAAAAATATAGACAAAAATATATAATAAAAATCTAGTTTGTTAAATATGAAAAATAAAAAAATTAATAATATTTAGTAATTAAATAAAAATAAACAAAAATTAACATTCTAAAAAAAATTCGGCAAAATATGGGTTAGAGTTATAAATTATTTTCATATGATTATCTCTTTTTGATTTTTATTGATTTTTTTTAATTATTCTTAGATCTAGAGAGAAGATCTAAAAAATGAAAAATAATAAGGTCGTACAAAATGTAGTAATTTTAATGTTTTAATTTATTTAACATAATGGCCTGTTTATTTTAAATTCCATATGTTATAATATCCAAATAATAAATATTAAAATAAATACTAAAAAAATAAAAATAATAATATTTGAAAATTAATTTTATTTTTGATCAAAATTATTTAAATTATTTTTGTTTAATTCTTTTTTTATGAAATATTAAAATTATTTGGTGCCTTTGTATTTAATCATTAATCCTTTGCCGAAAATATATACTGAAATATAGTACATATATACATATATGTAGATTAAATTTACTTTAAAATAAACAAAATATCATTAAATGTCCTCTGCAATATTTCATATTATTTTACAATTGGCAATAAATATTACAAATTAAAATTTTATGATTTTTATTTTTTTTGTGGACATGATACATAGTTCCTGGGTATATATCAGCAAGAAAAATATTTGCTTATATCAATTAGGGTGTTAGGGTATTTGACAGTGACTGGGTGTGAATTTAGGATTTTTTATGTGCAATTAAAAAGTATTCAAAACAAGTAACTAAAGTAGAAAATCGGACGTGGCCGACTATATCATACCCTAAACCACCCTTACTGAAATAGTAAACATAGCATTTTTGGGGTATCATTGGTATAGGGTTTGACGATAAACCGCATTTTTATACCCTCCACCATAGGATGAGGGTATACTAACTTTGTCATTCCGTTTGTAACACATTGAAATATTGCTCTAAGACCGCATAAAGTATATATATATTCTGGGTCGTGGTGAAATTCTGAGTCGATCTAAGCATGTCCGTCCGTCCGTCTGTTGAAATCACGCTAACTTCCGAACGAAACAAGCTATCGACTTGGAACTTGGCACAAGTAGTTGTTATTGATGTAGGTCGGATGGTATTGCAAATGGGCCATATCGGTTCACTTTTACGTATAGCCCCTTATAAAGGGACCCTCAGATTTGGCTTGTGGAGCCTCTAACAGAAGCATATTTCATCCGATCCGGCTGAAATTTGGTACATGGTGTCAGTATATGGTCTCTAACAACCATGCAAAAATTGGTTCACACCGGTACATAATTATATGTTATATAGCCCCCATATAAACCGATCCCCAGATTTGACTTGCGGAGCCTCTAAGAGAAGCAAATTTCATCCGATCCGGCTGAAATTTGGTACATGGTGTTAGTATATGGTCTCTAACAACTATGCAAAAATTGGTCCACATCGGTCAACAATTATATATAGCCCCCATATAAACCGATCCCCAGATTTGGTTTGCGGAGCCTCTAAGAGAAGCAAATTTCATTCGATTAGGCTGAAATTTGGTACATGGTGTTTGTATATGGTCTCTAACAACCATGCAAAAATTGGTCCACATCGGTCCTTAATTATATATAGCCCCCATATAGCGGATCTACAGATTTGACCTCCGGAGCCCCTTGGAAGAGCAAAATTCATCTGATTCAGTTGAAATTTGGTACGTGGTGTTTATATATGGCCTCAAACACCAATGCAAAAATTGGTCGAAATCGGTCAATAATTATATATAGCCCCCATATAAACCGATCCCCAGATTTGGTTTGCGGAGCCTCTAAGAGAAGCAAATTTCATTCGATTAGGCTGAAATTTGGTACATGGTTGTAGTATATGGTCTCTAACAACCATGCAAAAATTGGTCCACATCGGTCCTTAATTATATATAGCCCCCATATAGCGGATCTCCAGATTTGACCTCCGGAGCCCCTTGGAAGAGCAAAATTCATCTGATTCAGTTGAAATTTGGTACGTGGTGTTTATAATAATTATATATAGCCCCCATATAAACCGATCCCCAGATTTGGTTTGCGGAGCCTCTAAGAGAAGCAAATTTCATTCGATTAGGCTGAAATTTGGTACATGGTTGTAGTATATGGTATACCACAACCATGTAGGAATTGATTCATATCAGTCCATAATTATATATAGCCCCCATATAAACCGATCCCCAGATTTGACCTCCGGTGCCTTTTGGAGAAGTAAAATTCATCCGATCTGGTTGAAATTTGGTACGTGGTGGTAGTATATGATATTTAACAACCATGCCAAAAGTAGTCCATATTAGTCCATAATCATATATGGCCCCCATATAAACCGATCCCGAGATTAGGTTTTGGAGCCTCTTGGAGGAGCAAATTTCATCCGAGTCAGTTGAAATTTGGTACATTGTGCTAGTATATGGCCGTTAACAACCATGCCTAACTAGGTCCATATCGGTTTATAGTTATATATAGCCCTCAGATAAATCGATCCCCAATCACACAAAAATTGGTCCATATCAAGGTCATAATTGTATATAGCCCCCATATAACCGTGCAAAAGTCCATATCGATTCGTAATTATTTGTAGACTTAACTATACATAATTTTTTTGTCTAATATATACCACGTATGGACTAACTCACAATTTAGAAAACGATGTTAAGAAGTTTTAAGATACCTTGCCATCGGTAAGTATTACCGCAACACAAGCAATTCGATTGTGGATGACAGTCTCTCGCAGAAATTTCTACGCAATCCATGGTGGAGGGTACATAAGATTCGGCCTGGCCGAACTTACGGCCGTATATACTTGTTCGAATGCGATTCGGATGCCCAAAATGAAACAGATTTCTAAGTGATTGTCCGTCCGAGAGTGGTTCCTGAGGACCTGTCTATGGGGTGCTCCTGCTAAATTGTCCCAGGACATGTCCTTTGGAATGTATAGTTAAGTCTACAAATAATTACGAAACGATATGGAATTTTGCACGGCACGTGGAGAGCCAGAATTGAAATATTGGGGTCGCTTATATGGGGGCTACAATTATGAACTTGAGGGCTATTTATAACTATATACAGATATGGACCTAGTTAGGCATGTTGTTAACGGTCATTTATTAGAGCACAATGTACAAAATTTCACCTGACTCCGAAGAAATTTGCTCCTCCAAGAGGCTCCAAAACCAAATCTCGGGATCGGTTTATATGGGGGCTATATATGATTATGGACTGATATGGACCACTTTTGGCATGGTTGATAAATATCATATACTACCACCACGTACCAAATTTCAACCAGATCGGATGAATTTAGCTTCTCCAAGAGGCTCCAAAACCAAATCTCGGGATGGGTTTATATGGGGCTATATATAATTATGGACTGATATGAACCAATTCCTGCATGGTTGTTGGATACCATATACTAACATCACGTACCAAATTTCAACCGAATCGGATGAATTTTGGAAGGGGCTCCGGAGGTCAAATCTGGGGATCAGTTTATATGGGGGCTATATATAATATTGGACCGAATTCGGGGTGTTATAATATTGCATGGGTGTTTGAGGCCATATATTAACACCACGTACCAAATTTCAACTGAATCAGATGAAATTTGGTCTTCCAAGAGGCTCCGGAGGTCAAATCTGGGGAACGGTTTATATGGGGGCTATATATAATTATTGACCGATGTGGACCAATTTTTGCATAGTTGTTAGAGACCATATATTTACACCATGTACCAAATTTCAGCCGGATCGGATGAAATTTGCTTCTCTTAATAGAGGCTCCGCAAGCCAAATTTGGGGATCGGTTTATATGGGGGCTATATATAATTATGGACCGATTTCGACCAATTTTCGCATGCGTGTTTGAAGCCATATATTAACGCAACGTACCAAATTTCAACTCAATCAGATGAAATTGGGTCTTCCAAGAGGCTCCGGTGGTCAAATCTGGGTATGGGTTTATATGGAGGCTATATATAATTATGGACCGATGTGGACCAATTTTTGCATGGTTGTTAGAGACCATACGCTAACACCATGTACCAAATTTCAGCCTAATCGGATGAAATTTGCTACTCTTAGAGGCTCCGCAAGCCAAATCTGGGGATCGGTTTATATGGGGGCTAGATATAATTATGGACCGATATGGACCAATTTTTGCACGATTGTTAAAAGTCATAAACTAATACCACATACCAAATCGGATGAAATTTACCACTCGCGGAGGCTCCGCAAGTCAAATTTGGTGGTCCGTTTATAGGGGGGCTATACCTAAAAGTGGTCCGATATAGCCCATTTGGAATACTATCCGACCTACATCAATTACAACTACTAGTGCCAAGTTTCAAGTCGATAGCTTGTTTCGTTCGGAAGTTAGCGTGATTTCAACAAACGGACGTAGAGAAGGAAATCTCTAGATCGACTCAGGATTTCTCCACGACCCAGAATATATATACTTTATGGGGTCTAAGACCAATATAAAACTCTTAATCACGGGAAATATTTCATTATACCCTGCGCCACACTGTGGAACAGGGTATTATAAGTTAGTGCATATGTTTGTAACACCCAGAATGAGACGAGATAGACACATGGTGTCTTTGGCAAAAATGCTCTGGGTGGACTCCTGAGTCGATATAGCCATGTCCGTCTGTCCGTGAACACATTTTTGTGATCAAAGTCTAGGTCGCAATTTAAGTTCAATCGTCTTCAAAGTTGGCACATGTTCCTGTTTTGGGTCAGAATAGTACCCTATTGATTTTGGGTGAAATCGATTCAGATTTAGATATAGCTCCCATATATATCTTTTGCCCGATATGCACTTATATGGACCCAAAGCCAGAGTTTTATCCCGATTAGCTTGAAATTTTGTACAAACATAACACTTAGTCGTATAGTCAAGTGTGCAAAATTTGATTGAAATCGGTTCAGATTTAGATATAGCTCCCATATATATCTTTCCTAATATGGTCCTAAAAGCCAGAGTTTTGGCCCAATTTGTTTGAAATTTTGTACAGATAGTAGATTTAGCATTGTTGCTATGCGTGCCAAATTTGGTTGAAATCGATTCAGATTTAGATATAGCTCCCATATATATATTTTGCCCGATATGTACTTATATGGACCCAGAAGTCAGAGTTTTATCCCGATTACCTTGAAATTTTGCACTAGGAGTACAATTAGTAATATAGTCATGTGTGCCAAATTTGATTGAAATCGGTTCAGATTTAGATATAGCTCCCATATATATTTTTTTCTGATTTCGACAAAAATGGTCAAAATACCAACATTTTCCTTGTTAAATCTCCACTGCTTAGTCGAAAAGTTGTAAAAATGACTCTAATTTTCCTAAACTTCTAATACATATATATCGAGCGATAAGTCATAAATAAACTTTTGCGAAGTTTCCTTAAAATTGCTTCAGATTTGGACAAATTTTTAATTATAGCACCCAACACATTTGACGGATGTGATATGGTATCGAAAATTTAGATCTACAAAGTGGTGCAGGGTATAATATAGTCGGCCCCGCCCGACTTTAGACTTTCCTTACTTGTGTAAAATATATTTCATACTTTTGGCCATCTATAAAAAGTATGGTATTCAGATAGTTTTTTGGAATTTGTGATTTTTTTTTTGGTTTCATTTCATTTACAAACTTTAAATTCATGCGAGATAATCAAGGATTAATCAAGTTTTGGTTTCTTTTTCAAAAATCAACTCAAATTTACTAATCGTCTTTTTGTTGTTATTGAATTGAAATTGCATACTTTTAGGTGGATATTCATAAAATATAATTTTAAAATTGGTTATATGGTTGGTAGAAAAATAGCCCATCACAATGAATTAAAAACTCAAATATTACATTTTATTTTACTGCGACATTTTATGTACGCTTCAACAATTCGCCTATATAAACAAGTCTTGGAAACGGTTTGTAGACCCAGTCCTTAGAAAGAACACCATAAGCCAATCTTGGACAACCTCTTAGAACCTGTTTTAGATGTTTTATTTATAGCACATAAATTTCTTCCTTATTTTATACGAATAAAAATTTCTTAATCCCATGAAATTTGTCATTCAGAATATATTGCATGCTTTTAGGTGAAAATATACAAAAAATGATGATATACAAAAATGATGTACGCATGGTAAAAGAATGAAGAAAAAATTTATATTAATTAACATACATTACTACGACAATTTATGTCCCTTGGGTGTATTCAGAGTTAGTCTATTTAACACATATTATTCATTAAACAATTAAACAATTTCCACGTGGAATTTATATTCATATAAATTCCTCTGTTTTTCTATACATAATAAAAAAAACAAGTAATGACATTGAAAATAATACGAAATATTGTAGGTAAATTCATTAACAACATTAGTCATTCATACATTTTTAAATAAAATAAAATACATACAAATATAATACAATATTAAATAGTTATAAATATTTATTATTAATGAAAAACCCAATTTGCATAAATGTTATTTTCAAACCACATAGATAACCCACTTTAAAAAGTTAGTTGGTATAAAAAGAAGTCTGCTTATACAAAACCTAAGAGTATAAAGAAAAACATTAAATATAAGTAATACAAAAAAAAAATAATAAAACTAAATGGTTCTCGTAGGAAAACAGAAATTTCAAAATAAAGGAATTAGAAATGCCTCAAATAACTCCCCGCCTCATCCCGTAAATAATGTTAACTATTTTCGAGAAAAACAAAAACAAATTATTTACTAAATTTAGTAAAATGAATATACAAACAAAATTTATATACACATATAGAATTCTTTTTTTATTTCATGATATTTGCCGAATATAAAGAAACAAGTACTTTTATTTATATTTAATTGTGTGCGTTTTTTTATTCATTTTATTTTTTGTTATATTCTACTATAAAATACACATAAAATAAAAAATAAAAATAATGGAAAATTTATTAGAGCTCATCCAATGATAGCAAATCTAAATTGTAAATATTCTATATTTGAAACAAGGAACAGTAAAAAAATACAATACAGTCGAACACATCTATAACGAACTACTGCTTAAAATTAATAGCCTTTCTGATCCCAATGATTTTTCTTGAATTAAGCATACGGATGACAACGTTTATAACGAATACAAATTTATGGTCATAGTGAACATAATTTGTGGTATCTTTACAGTGTTGCCAATTTCGATTTTTCCGCCAAGATCTGGCCTTTTTTAAAGTCTTTTAGTGGAAAAAAATTTATTTCGTGGAATTTTTAGGGGTTTTTAGCTTTTTTATTTTGGACATATTTTTCATGAAAAAGTCGCGTTTTCTGCAAATTAGATTTAAATAAAGCCGACAATAATTTTATCACCATTTTATCGAATATTTAATATTTAAAAAATCATGGGGAACCCTGTTTCTCTACTATTGAAAAAACTCATTGCCTATTTTCAGGTGTAACAATGGTTAGCTTGATAACGCTATGGTTTGAGAAGGAAGAGTGCTAAAAAATGTAGTATCAAACGCAACTCTGTTACCTTAGTGCCACATTAGTGGCAAATTTGCCACATATTTTGCTGGTGATACAATCCAACAAAAAACCCCTCGGAAAATATTCCGATATTTTAAAACCGAGTAAAGAACACGGTTCCACAAGAGCAAAAAGTAATCTACCAAAATTTGTAGAAAATTTTACCAAAAATGTTTGATCAAACATTTAAGGTTAGTCAAAAAATTTTCTTTTTTCTTCGAATGAATCAATAATCCCTCTTATTAGCCACATGTTTTCGGATGTATTAATATCCCTTGGATTGTAAATGTGTCGCAATTTACATTTTTTAACGATTTTAGCTTGCACCAACGACGGGACTACCAAAAGGGGGAGGAACAATGGATCGTATGAAATAACAGGAAAATTAAAATTTTGTCAAAACTTTATTTCTATAGATAATTTTGTCAAAATTTTATTTCCATAGATAATTTTGTCAAAATTTTATTTCTATAGAAAATTTTGTCAAAATTTTTTTCTATAGAAAATTTTGTCAAAATTTTATTTCTATAGAAAATTTTGTCAAAATTTTATTTCTATAGAAAACTTTTGTCAAAATTTTATTTTTTTCGAAAATTTTTGCAAAATTTTATTTCTATAGAAAATTTTGTAAAAATTTTATGTCAATAGAAAATTTGTGCAAATTTTATATCTTGTTGCAAAATTTTATTTTTGTAGAAAATTTTTGCAAAATTTTAATTCTGTAGAAAATTTTTGCAAAATTTTATTTCTATAGAAAATTTTGTCAAGATTTAATTTCCATAAAAAGTTTTGTCCAAATTTTGTTTCTATAGAAAATGCTGTCAAAATTTTATTTCTATAGAAAATTTTTTCTAAATTTTATTTCTATACAAAATTTGGCAAAATTTTATTTCTAAAGTAAATTTTTTCAAAATTTAATTTCTATAAAAGTTCTGGCAAAATTTTATTTCTAAAGTAAATTTTGTCAACATTTTATTTCTAAAGTATATTTTGTCAAAATTTTATTTCTATAGATAATTTTGTCAAAAAATTTTTTCTATAGAAAATTTGGAAAAAATTTTATTTCTACAGAAAATTTTGACAAAATTTTATTTCTATAGAAAATTTCGTCGAAATTTTATTTCCATAGAAAATGTTGGCAAAATGTTATGACTATATAAAATTTTGTCAAAATTTTATGTATATAGAAAATTTTGATTAAATATTATTTCTATAGTTTTTGATCAAACTTTTGCGGTTAGTCAAAAAATTTTCTTTTTTATTCGAATGAATCAATAATCCCTCTTATTAGCCACAAGTTTTCGGATGTATAAATATCCCATCGATTGCAAATGTGTAGCATTTTAAATTTTTTAATGATTTTAGTTTGCACCAACAACGGGACTACAAAAAGGGGCAGCTTACTCACAATGGATCGTATGAAATAACACGAAAATTAAAATTTTGACAAAACTTTATTTCTATACATAATTTTGTCAAAATTTTATTTCCATAGAAAATTTTGTAAAATTTTTATTTCTATAGAAAATTTTGTCAAAATTTTATTCCTATAGAAAATTTTGTCAAAATTTTATTTCTATAGAAAATATTGTCAAAATTTAAATTCTATTGAAAATTTTATTCCTATGGAAAAGTTTGTAAAGATTTTATTTCTATAGAAAATGTTTGCACAATTTTATTTCTATAGAAAATTTTGTCAAAATTTTATTTCTACAGAAAATTTTATTTCTATAGAAAATTTTTGCAAAATTTTATTTCTATAGAAAATTTTGTCAAAATTTTATTTCTATAGAAAATATTGTCAAAATTTTATGTCTAAGAAAATTTTGTCAAAATTTTATATATATAGAAAATTTTGATAAAATATTATTTCTATAGAAAATTTTGTCAAAATTTTATTTCTATAGAAAATTTTGTCAAAATTTTATTTCTATAGAAAATTTTTGCAGATTTTATTTCTTTTTGCAAAATTTTATTTCTGTAGAAAATTTTTCCAAAATTTCATTTCTATAGAAAATTTTGTCAAAATTTTATTTCTATAGAGAATATTGTCAAAATTTTATGTCTAAGAAAATTTTGTCAAAATTTTATATATATAGAAAAGTTTGATAAAATATTATTTCTATAGAAAATTTTGTCAAAATTTTATTTCTATAGAAAATTTTGTCAAAATTTTATTTCTATAGAAAATTTTGCCAAAAATTTTATTTCTATAGAAAAATTTTGCCAAAATTTTATTTCTATCGAAAATTTTGTCAAAATTTTATTTCTATTGAAAATTTTGTCAAAATTTTATTTCTATTGAAAATGTTATTTCTATGGAAAAGTTTGTCAAGATTTTATTTCTATAGAATATTTTTGCAAAATTTTATTTGTATAGAAAATTTTGTCAAAATTTTATATTCTATAGAAAACTTTGTCAAAAATTTATTTCTATAGAAAATGTCGTCATAATTTTATTTCTATAGAAAATTTTGTCAAAATTTTATTTCTACAGAAATTTTTATTTCCATAGAAAATATTGTCAAAATTTTATGGCTATAGAAAATTTTTTTTAAAATTTTATTCCTATAGAAAATTTGGCAAAATTTTATTCCTATGGAAAAGCTTATCAAAATTTTATTTCTATAGAAAATTTTTGCAAAATTTTATTTCTATAGAAAATTTTGATAAAATTTTATGTATACAGAAAATTTTGATGAAATATTATTTTTATAGAAAATTTTGTCAAAATTTTATATTCTATAGAAAACTTTGTCAAAAATTTATTTCTATAGAAAATTTCGTCAAAATGTTATTTCTATAGAAATTTTTGTCAAAATTTATTTCTACAGAAAATTTTATTTCTATAGAAAATTTTGTCAAAATTTTATTTCTATAGAAAATTTTGTCAAAATTTTATTCCTATGGAAAAGTTTATCAAAATTTTATTTCTATAGAAAATGGTGTCAAAATTTTATTTCTATAGAAAAATTTTGTCAAATTTTATTTCAATCGAAAATTTTGTCAAAATTTTATTTCTATTGAAAATTTTGCTAAAATTTTATTTCTATAGAAAAATTTTGCCAAAATTTTATTTGTATCGAAAATTTTGTCAAAATTTTATTTCTATTGAAAATGTTATTCCTATGGAAAAGTTTGGCAAGATTTTATTTCTATAGAATATTTTTGCAAAATTTTATTTGTATAGAAAATTTTGTCAAAATTTTATATTCTACAGAAAATTTTGTCAAAAATTTATTTCTATAGAAAATTTCGTCAAAATTTTATTTCTATAGAAAATTTTGTCAAAATTTTATTTCTACAGAAATTTTTATTTCCATAGGAAATATTGTCAAAATTTTATGGCTATAGAAAATTTTTTCAAAATTTTATTCCTATAGAAAATTTGGCAAAATTTTATTCCTATGGAAAAGTTTATCAAAATTTTATTTCTATAGAAAATTTTTGCAAAATTTTATTTCTATAGAAAATTTTGATAAAATTTTATGTATACAGAAAATTTTGATGAAATATTATTTTTATAGAAAATTTTGTCAAAATTTTATATTCTATAGAAAACTTTGTCAAAATTTTAATTCTATAGAAAATTTTTGCAAATTTTATTTCTTTTTGCAAAATTTTATTTCTGTAGAAAATTTTTGCAAAATTTTATTTCTATAGAAAATTTTGTCAAAATTTTATTTCTATAGAGAATATTGTCGAAATTTTATGTCTAAGAAAATTTGTCAAAATTTTATATATATAGAAAAATTTGATAAAATATTATTTCTATAGAAAATTTTGTCAAAATTTTATTTCTATAGAAAATTTTGTCAAAATTTTATTTCTATAGAAAATTTTGCCAAAATTTTATTTCTATAGAAAAATTTTGCTAAAATTTTATTTCTATCGAAAATTTTGTCAAAATTTTATTTCTATCGAAAATTTTGTCAAAATTTTATTTCTATTGAAAATGTTATTCCTATGGAAAAGTTTGTCAAGATTTTATTTCTATAGAATATTTTTGCAAAATTTTATTTGTATAGAAAATTTTGTCAAAATTTTATATTCTATAGAAAACTTTGTCAAAAATTTATTTCTATAGAAAATGTCGTCAAAATTTTATTTCTATAGAAAATTTTGTCAAAATTTTATTTCTACAGAAATTTTTATTTCCATAGAAAATATTGTCAAAATTTTATGGCTATAGAAAATTTTTTCAAAATTTTATTCCTATAGAAAATTTGGCAAAATTTTATTCCTATGGAAAAGTTTATCAAAATTTTATTTCTATAGAAAATTTTTGCAAAATTTTATTTCTATAGAAAATTTTGATAAAATTTTATGCATATAGAAAATTTTGATGAAATATTATTTTTATAGAAAATTTTGTCAAAATTTTATATTCTATAGAAAACTTTGTCAAAAATTTATTTCTATAGAAAATTTCGTCAACATTTTATTTCTATAGAAATTGTTGTCAAAATTTATTTCTACAGAAAATTTTATTTCTATAGAAAATTTTGTCAAAATTTTATTTCTATAGAAAATTTTGTCAAAATTTTATTCCTATAGAAAATTTGGCAAAAATTTATTCCTATGGAAAATTTTATCAAAATTTTATTTCTATAGAAAATGTTGTCAAAATTTTATTTCTATAGAAATTTTTTTCAGAATTTTATGTGTATAGAAAATTTTTCAAAATTTTATGTGTATAGAAAATTTTGTCAAAATTTTATTTCTACAGAAAATTTTGTCAAAATTTTATTTCTATAGAAAATTTTTTCAAAATTTTATGTGTATAGAAAATTTTTCAAAATTTTATGTGTATAGAAAATTTTGTCAAAATTTTATTTCTACATAAAATTTTGTCAAAATTTTGTTTTTACAGAAAATTTTTTCAAAATTTTATTTATGTAGTAAATTTTGTACAAAATTTTATTTCTATAGAAAATTTTGTAAAAATTTTTATTCTATAGTAAATTTTGTCAAAGTTTTATTTATGTAGTAAATTTTATGCAAAATTTTATGTCTATAGAAAATTTTGTTAAAGTTTTATTTCTACAGAAAATTTTGTCAAAATTTTATTTGTACAGAAAATTTAGTCAAAATTTTATTTCTATTGAAAATTTTTTAAAAAGTTTATTTCTATAGAAAATGTTGTCAAAATTTTATTACTTTACAAAAATTGGTCTAATTTTTTTCTATACAAAATTTTACCAACATTTTATTTATATACAAAATTTTATTTATAGAAATTGTTGTTATTTATTTATTTATTACAAGATTTACAATCATAATAAATTATGAAAATAAATATATAAACAAATAGGTGCTAACAATTGTTGTTAAAATTGTATGTCTATAGAAAATTTTGTCAAAATTTTATTTCTATAGAAAATTTTATCAAAATTTTATTTCTATAAAAAATTTTGTCAAAATTTTATTTCTATGAAAAATTTTGTCAAAATTTTATTTCTATATAAAAGTGTGTCAAAATTTTATTTTTATAGAAAATTTTGTCAAAATTTTATTTTTATAGAAAATTTTGTCAAAATTTTATTTTTATTGAAAAACTAAGAAGCACTTCAACATTTTAGTTGAAAATGAATGTTTTGCTTAATCTATTAAAACATGAAGAATTCTACCAATCTTCCAAACAGTAAAAAATCTACCAGTTTTGGCAGAATTCTACCAACTGTGGCAACCGTGATAATGTCCCAAATCAACAATGTTTTTTTGTTTATTTTCTTTAAAATCAATTAGTTTTTATTACTCTATTTATTTAATTAGTATTAAATAAAATAAAATAAAATAAAATAAAACAAAATAAAATGGAAATAAAAGCATATGCCACTTAAGCTTCAAGTTTCAAGCTTTACTAGGGTTAGATTGAACTAATATTCCCGGTCCCTGCTGGTTCGTTATAACCGTGTTTGACTGTAATAACAATTCATATGTATGTATGATAGATACATTGAAATCTATCTGAGAGCACATATCTTTATCTCTTCATTTTTTATTATTATTATTTGTGTTATAGTTTTTTTATTTCTTAACATTTTATATAAATTAAATATTTTTTTTGTTCATATTCAATGATTTGACCAACCAGTTGCCCACAGTATATCTAAAACATTTATGATCAATTCAAATTGAAATAAAATAAATGTACTTAACTTTCTATATAAATGGAAAACCTATTCAATAGACGGAGTTACATATTTATTTATTTTTATTTATTTCAATACAATCAAATCAAATGATATCACTTCAATAAAATCATGGACGAAATGTTACACTTTGTTTTTTGTTTTATAAACAATTTTTTTTTTAATTAGCCAAATTATTTGATTATATTTTTTTTGTTATGTAAAATCATGAAAAACTAATTGAAAGATTTTGAATGAAAATTAAGAAAAATAATTATAAATGTATTTATATATAGAAGAAAAAAAACCCTTATATCTTTATACACATACACAAATATATATACATATATACATACAAACATACGTATAATTAAATAAAAGGGAGTGTATACACGGAAAATATGATTTATGTGATTTTGTAAGTGTTCTTTGTTTAATTAAAATTTTCTAATAAAATTGATGAAGGTAAGTAATTTATTAGATGAAGAGGTTTTGAAATTGTTTGCGACCAAGAGAAAAAAGTATGCGATGCATTTTGAAAAAAAAAAAGAGAATGGTCGTATCAATAAAGTCTATACCTTAAATTGTTAATTTTTTTTTACACCCCACGATTTAAAATTTAATCCTTAGACAACATCTCACCCCTTCTCCAAAGCCATTTTTCATTGAACACTTTTAGCCTTAAACGTCATCGCCAATTGCTATACTTGGAACCATTTTTTCTTTAACCATATCTGGCTTCTAAAGGAAACAGCTTCTTATAATAAATTTGATTTTCACATAAATAAACTGTCTGGCTGCTCAACATCCGCCAAACAAACAAATATGCAGAAAATAAAAGATATTTTCCTTCTCCCTCATTGCCAGCAAAACAACCGCTAAGCCCTTCATAAGGATGTTTGTTGAAGACTACACCAATCTGCGGATATGTTTATCCATGTGGCATTATAGTTGGATTCCGGCTATGTTGTTGTTTTTTTTTTTGCTCTTCCTTTATATGAGGGGCTTTATATGCTCAATTTTGCATGCAAACAAATAAGTGAACTTCCTTCCGGCATAGCGGCGTATCCTAGCGAGATGCCAACAGGCAATTTACTATTGAATAGGGTAACACTTTGTAATTGTAACGGTGTGTTGTATATGAATGTGATGCGGTGGATTCAAAAAATAAGTGTCACTTGTAGTGAAAAGTGGAAATCGAATTTTAACAATTATATACGGCCGTAAGTTCGACCAGGCCGAATCTTATGAACCCTCCACCATGGATTCCGTAGCAAATTCAACTACAGACTGTCATCCACAATCGAATTACTTAGGTTGCGGTAACACTCGCCGATGACAAGGTGTCTTAAAATAGAGGTGTTCGCGGGACTGAAATTTCACTCACACTCACGCACATTCAGGAAGCAAAATGTTTATTCACGCACGCTCACGCACGCTCACGCACGATACATGTTGTAGCCAATCCCACTCACGCACATTCACGAAATGAAAACCAGTACTCACGCACGCTCACGCACGAACTACTTTTAAGGACTCACGTTCACGCACGATTCACGACAATTCTCGTGATTCACGACAAATTGACGAGCCTCACGACATTTTCCAAACGGAAATCAGCAAAGGTAACAAACTTCAAAAATAGAATATAGTTCGAGAGCTAAATTAATTTCATTTAACATACGAGTATGTTAAATCTTGATTTTTTCGTGAGCGTGACTACGCAGAAATTTTATTCACGCACATTCACGAACCGATTTTATTTCTCACGCACGCTCACGCACGACATATTTATTTTAGTCCCATTCACGCACATTCACGAGACTTGCTTTGGATTTTGTTCACGACTCACGTGATTCACGTGTGAATCACGCGTGTCACGAGAATTTCGTGTCACGCGCACACCTCTATCTTAAAACTTCTTAACACCGTCTTCTCAATTGTAAGTTAGTCTATATGGGGTATATATTAAAAAAAGACCGATTAACTACGTATATAATTCAGTTTGACAAAATTTTCTATTGAAATAAAATTTTGACAAAATTTTCCATAGAAATTAAATTTTAGAAGATTATTTTTGGGGATCGGCTATATATCACAATAGACCGATATGGACCAATTTTGGTATGGTTGTTAGCGCAATATACCAAATTTCACCATGTACCAAATTTCAACAGGATCGGATGATTTTGCTCCTCCAAGAGCTCCGGAGGTCAAATCTGGGGATCGGTTTAAATGGGGGTTATACATTATTAAGACAGGTATGGACCAATTTTTGCATGATTGTTAGAGACCATATACTAACACCATGTACCAAATTTCAACCGGATCGGGTGAATTTTGCTTTTCGAAGGGGCTTCGGAGGTCAAATCTGGGGATCGGTTTATATGGGGGCTACATATAATTATGGACCGATATGGACCAATTCCTGCATGGTTGTTAGAGACCATAAACTAACACCACGTACCAAATTTCAACTGAATCAGATGAATTTTGCTCATCCATGGGGCTCCGGATGTCAAATCTGGGGATCGGTTTATATGGGGACTATATATAACTATTGACCGATGTGGACCAATTTTTGCATGGTTGTTAGAGAGCATATACTAACACCATGTACCACATTTCAGCCGTATCGGATGAAATTTGCTTCTCTTAGAGGTTCCGCAAGCAAAACGTGGACGGATATGTGTGAACCCAAAATACCTCGAGATTTTGAATTTCAGGCAAATAGGAAAAAATTGAGATGTCTCGAAGCTCAAAAGTTCAAATCGGGAGATGGGGCTATATGAGGGGAATACCAAAACATGGACCGATATACACCATCTCCGGCACTTTTATGTGTTGACCTAAAATACCTCTAGATTTTTAATTTCAGGCAAATCGAATAAAAATTGAGATCTCTAGACGATCAAGAGGTCAAATCGGGAGATGGGGCCTATATCAAAATGTGGACGGATACGCACCATATTCAAAATACTTATGTGTGGACCCACAATACTTCCAGATTTTGAATTTCAGGATAATCGGATAAATATTGCGGTGTCTACAAGCTCAAAAAGTCAATTCGGGAGATAAGGCTATAAGGGGGCTATATAAAGGGTGATACGGTCAAAATTTGGTCAAGGGAAAACGCGTGTAAATCGGTGAAATCGTTTATTTAAAAAATCAAATTAAATTTCTTTTTCAAGTTCAATTAGTATAAAATTCAGGAAAAATATTCAGTTAGGCTTTCGCTTTTCCAAATCCGAATTGCCGGGCCTCACGCTTGACACCTGCCATCAGATTTTGTACAGCCACCTTGTCCACCTTCTTCGCCGCAGAAAGCCAGTTTGCCTTGAACTGCTGCTCGTCCTTAGCAGTTTTTGGTCTTCTTTAGGTTCCGCTTGACAATAGCCCAGTATTTCTCAATTGAGCGGATCTCTGGCGTGTTGGGAGGGTTCTTGTCCTTGGGAACCACCTGCACGTTGTTGGCGGCGTACCACTCCATGGCCTTTTTACCGTAATGGCAAGATGCCAAATCCGGCCAAAACAGTACGGAACAACCGTGTTTCTTCAGGAAAGTCAGCAGACGTTTATTCAAACACTCTTTCACGTAAATTTCTTGGTTGACAGTCCCGGAAGCTATGAAAATGCTGCTTTTCAAGCCACAGGTACAGATGGCTTGCCAAACCAGATATTTCTTTGCGAACTTTGACAGTTTTATATGCTTGAAAATATCTGCTACCTTCCCCCTTCCTTTTGCCGTATAAAACTTCTGTCCCGGAAGCTGCTTGTAGTCGGCTTTGACGTAGGTTTCGTCGTCCATTACCACGCAGTCAAACTTCGTCAGCATCGTCGTGTACAGCCTCCGGGATCGCGCTTTGGCCGTCGTATTTTGTTTATCATCGCGATTTGGAGTCACTACCTTCTTGTAAGTCGATAGTCCGGCTCGTTTTTAGGCTCGATGCACGTTTGTAGACGATACACCCAGCTTATTTGCGGCATCTCGGAGAGAGAGGTTAGGGTTCCGCTTGAAACTACCGGCAACTCTTTTTGTCGTCTCAGCGGCTTCCGGTTATCGATTTCCCCCTGATCCAGTCTTCCTGGCTGTCGAAAAACGTTCCCCAAACACTTTAATTAAATTTGTAACGGTTGATTTAGCAACTTTTAGCGATTTTGCTTTGCGTGCGAGTAGCTCGGATTTTCGCGATGCGCGAGCAAAATTTTGATACGCTGCTCTTCTTGCTTGGACGGCATTTTGACAACTGAAGAGTGAATTCCAAAATCAAAATAGGAGCAACATTCTACACACACACCTTCAAAATGAGGGGTTTTCAGGTTTTTTACATGCAAAATTGAAAGTCAAGTTTATATTGACCAAATTTTGACCGTATCACCCTTTATAATGCAGTCGGAAATCTATATATCGGAATTACATACTTATTATATGTGTGATTTGGTGAGACAATCTGGGCATGATGTACAATGAGCTGCTGCAATTAAATAAATTAATTCACTTGTTGTGCTACTTTAGTTGCAAATTTGCCACTTTTTTCAAGCGGTGATACTTTTGTGCCACTAAATGTGATATTTTTCACATATTTGTGCCACCTTTTCGTCATACTGTGCACTTTTTAATTACATTTATGTATACTGTACATTTTGGGAGCCACCGTGGTGCAATGGTTAGCATGCCCGCTTTTTTTTTCCAGCGGTGGATTATCCCACCTCAGTAATGCTGGTGACATTTCTGAGGGTTTCAAAGCTTCTCTAAGTGGTTTCACTACAATGTGGAGCGCCGTTCAGACTCGGCTATAAAAAGGAAGTCATTTGTCATTGAGCTTAACATGGAATCGGGCAGCACTCAGTGATAAGAGAGAAGTTCACCAATATGGTATCACAATGACTGAATAGTCTAAGTGAGCCTGATACATCGGGCTGCCACCTAACCTAACCTAACCATACTGTACATTTTATACATTTTGATCCCAAATATTGTTAAGATTATGGATACGATCGCTGCGATAATCGAGCTTTGCAGGCGAATACAGCATTTTTGAGGAATTCCCCCTTGTGTGATAATGCTCCCAGCGGAAAATTGTTTCGCCTAAAAGTATGCAAAAAAATTTATAGGCAGATATGCCGGGTTAATCTGCTTTATATTAAATTTCAAATGTTAAATTTTAAATAAAATGAATATAAAATGTTTGTCAGGTTTGTGAGGATCTAAATTAAAAAGTACCTGCACAATTCTATATAAAACGCAGATATAAATGCACTTAATTATTACTTTTTATTTATAAAAAGTGTGCCGCTTTTTTTAAAATGCGATTAGCACTCAATCCGATCGATAACGCATGACCTGGTTGATCAGCATTTTCGTTCTTATGAGGATGTCTAAAATTGGGTCGATTGGCGGATTGTATTAAACCGCATGTAGTTTTTTCGTCGAAGCATCCGTATATTGTCAGAAACATGGAAACTAGTTAGGGGCTAGTGATGGACAATACATCGATTGATCAGTCCCAATAAATTCTCAAACATTTGAGAAAATCCCGCATTTTTAATGTACGTTTCCAATATATGTACTTTTTTTGTCGATAGAGTCCATAGTACCTAACTAATGATATCATCCCAGGGAGACTCTCAGTTATACATTCCCTTAATATATGACCGCTTCATAAGCCTTTAGTGTATTTTACACAATTTTCTTTCATATGTGCAGCTTTTTCCTTTTCGTCCATAAAATATTGCATTTGATGCAGCAGATGAACATATTTTTTCTCTCTTCAACATAAGATTTTTATTTAAATATGGTTGCACCATTGCGTTTCCTAAAGCAATCCTTTAATCCTCCCCATTTAGATTGGACTAACACTAGAGTAGTAATAGTCCCTGTAGTGAAGCAATATCTGCAGCATTTTATCCTTAGAGTTATAAATCAAAATGTCGACAACTTTTGTCCTCTGTGAATGTGGAATGCTGATGTGCACAAGCTGAATGTTAACATATGAAATATGCAAAAGTTTAACCTTTTGATATCCCTATTACTGTTTTTCGTTTGGCTTGCATCATACTCCCTGTTAAGATTTCGCTTTGAAACCATAAAATGGGTAAAAAGACTGGTTGCGTGGTGGTTATACATGGAATTGCTGCAACATTTAAATGTATTTTTTTTAAAGCAGCATTTTAAAATAATTTTAATTGTAAGTTAGTTCTTTATTTACTACAAACGTTTTTGTATTCTCCAATTAATTATCTTTTGGTATCCAATTACTTCATGCCTAAAAGTATGCTTTAGAATTAAATGAACATGGTTAGGATGACGATTATCTATAGATTTTCACGGCCTCCTAAATGTATGTTACAAAATTAATTAGTGGTTGGAATATTCGCTAAACATGCATATGTTGCCAGCCCATTAAATAGCAACCTAATTATGGTCAGAGAGAAAGAAAAGCGCTCTTCTACAAAAGCAACAAATGTCAACCGTTTAGATGTCGCATAGCGCCTGCAGCCTTGGCATTACCGACGTTGCGGTCGATGCGCTGTTTTGATAAATTCTTTATAAAGGCATCGACAGTTATAATTTCAAATTGTCTGCCAAAAAATTTAATAGAATGAAAAAATTTATATATAAGAACATTTGTTATTACATAGTATTTTCTAAATCCTATTCCTTACGTCCTTACGTCCCGTAAAGCCGACAGAGATCTGAACTGAGTGACGCCGAAGCAAACTGTATGTTATTTGAGAGAAGCGCCGACAAAATTTGCATGATACTAGAGAAATTTTCCTCATGACTGCCACCTACTGACGCAGTTTCGCTTCACAGTTTCGTCCTCATGTCTTTTGATTCTCTCTGATATGGTTGAACTCACGGTTGCCACAGTTGATTTATAGAATTCTTGATGTTTTTATAGAAATAAAATTTTGACAAACTTTCTATAGAAATAAAATTTTGATGATTGTATATAGAAATAAAAAATTTTCAAAATTTTACAAACTTTCCTATAGAAATAAAATTTTGAGAACTTTTACTATAGAAATAAAATCTCGATGACATTTTTTATAGAAATAAAATTTTGACAAAATTTTCTATAGAAATAAAAGTTTGACAAAATTTTCTACAGAAATAAAATTTTGACAAAATTTTCTATTCAAATAAAATGTTGACAAAATTTTCTATGGAAATAAAATGTTGACAAAAATTTCTATAAAAATAAAATTTTGACAAAAATTTTCTATAGAAAACATTTTGTAAACACGCACTAGAAAACTAAAATTTTGACAACACGTTCTATAGAAATAAAATTTTGACAAAAAATTTCTAGACAAAACTTTCTATAGAAATATAGTTATGACAAAATTTTCTACAGAAATAAAATTTTAACAAAATTTTCTATAGAAAGAACATTTCGACAAAATTTTCTACAGAAATAAAATTTAGACCAAAATTTTCTATAGAAATAAAATTTAGACAAAACTTTCTATATAAATATCGTTTTGACAAAATTTTCTACAGAAATAAAATTTTAACAAAATTTTCTATAAAAATACAAATTTGAAACAATTTTCTACAGAAATAAAATTTTGACAAAAAAATAGATATAAAAAAAATAGATATAAATTTTGACAAAATTTTCTATAGATATAAATTGTTGACAAAATTTTCTATAGGAATCAAATTTTGAAAATATTTTCTAGACATATAAAATTTTGTCAAAATTTTCTATAGAAATAAAATTTGACAAACATTTTCGATAGAAATAAAATTTAGACAAAACTTTCTATAGAAATATCATGTTGACAAACTTTTCTATAGAAGTAAAATTTTGACAAAATGTTCTATAGAAATAAAGTTTTGACTAAATATCCTATAGAAATAAAATTTTGACAAAATTTTCTAAAGAAATAAAATTTAAAAAAAAAATCTATAGAAATAAAATTTCGACAAAGTTAAAAAAAGTTTGCCAAACTTTTCTATAAAAATAAAATGTTGGCAAACTTTTCTATAGAAATAAAATTTTGACAAAATTTTCTACAGAAATAAAATTTTGACAAAAAATTTCTATAGAAATAAAATTTTGACAAAACTTTCTATAGAAATATCGTTTTGACAAACATTTTCTATAGATATAAATTTTGACAACATTTTCTATAGATCTAAATTGTTGACAAAATTTTCTATAGGAATAAAATTTTGAAAAGATTTTCTAGAAATATCATTTTGACAAAATTTTTCTACAGAAATAAAATTTTGATAAAATTTTCTATAGAAATAAAATTTAGAGAAAACTTTCTATAGAAATATCATTTTGACAAAATTTTCTATAGAAATATCATTTTGACAAAATTTTTCTACAGAAATACAATTTTGACAAAATTTTCTATAGGAATAAAATTTTGACAAATTTTTCTATAGAAATAAAATTTTGACAAAATTTTCAATAGAAATAAAATGTTGACAAACTTTCTATAGAAATATCGTTTTGACAAAATTTTCTACAGAAATAAAATTTTAACAAAATTTTCTATAGAAAGAAAATTTAGACAAAATTTTCTACAGAAATAAAATTTTGTCCAAAATTTTCTATAGAAATAAAACTTAGACAAAACTTTCTATATAAATATCGTTTTGACAAAATTTTCTACAGAAATAAAATTTTAACAAAATTTTCTATAGAAATACAAATTTGAAACAATTTTCTACAGAAATAAAATTTTGACAAAATTTTCTATAGAAATAAAATTTGACAAACATTTTCGATAGAAATAAAATTTAGACAAAACTTTCTATAGAAATATCATGTTGACAAACTTTTCTATAGAAGTAAAATTTTGACAAAATGTTCTATAGAAATAAAATTTTGACAAAATTTTCTATAGGAATAAAATTTTGACAACAAAATAGAAATAAAATTTCTACAAAATTTTCTATAGAAATAAAATTTTGACAGAATTGTCTACAGAAATAAAATTTAAAAAAAAATTTCTATAGAAATAAAATTTTGACAAAATTTTTATAGAATATAATTTGTAAAAATTTTTCTATAGAAATAAAATTTTGACAAAGTTTTCTATAAAAATAAAATTTTGCCAAAATTTTCTTTACCAAATAAAATTAGACAAGATTTTTTATAGAAATAAAATTTTGACAAAATATTCTATAGAAATAACATTTTCACAAAATTTTCTAAAAAAATTACATTTGTACAAAACGTTATATAGAAGAAAATGTTGATAATATTTTCTAGATAAATAAATATTTGACAAAATTTTCTAGAGAAATAAAATTTTGAAAAGATTTTCTATAGAAATAAAATTTTGACAAATTTTTCTATAGAAATTAAATTTTAACAAAATTTTCTATAGAAATCAAATTTTGACAAAATTTTCTATAGAAATAAAATGTTGGCAAAATTTTCTATACGAATAACATTTTTACAAAATTTTCTATAGAAAATAAAATCTTTTCTATAAAAATAAAATTTTTCCAAAATTTTCTATAAAAATAAAATTACATACGTTTTTTATACAAATAAAATTTTGACAAAATTTTCTATAGAAATCAAATTTTGACAAAATTTTCTATGGAAATGAAATTATGACAAAATTTTCTATAGAAATAAAAATTTGACAAAATTTTATATAGAAATAAAATGTTGTCAAAATTTAATTTCTTTACAAATTTAATGTTGGTGTTATTTCGATTAATTGCGAGTAAGTTCACCCTTTATGTAGTCGATAACACATTTATATTTTGGCTCTTTTACAATTTAAGGGATATTTAATCATTCTTAACACATTTTAATACCCTCCACCATAGGATGGGGGTATATTAACATTGTCATTCCGTTTGTACCACATCAAAATATTGCTCTAAGACCCCATAAAGTATATATATGCTGGGTCGTGGTGAAATTCTGAGTCGTCCGTCCGTCTTGAAACTTGGCACAAGTAGTTGTTATTGATGTAGGTCGGATGGTATTGCAAATGGGCCATATCGGTCCACTTTTACGTATAGCCCCCATATAAACGGGTCCTCAGATTTGGCTTGTGGAGCCTCTTGGAGGAGCAAAATTCATCCGATTCGGTTGAAATTTGGTACATGGTGTTGGTATATGGTCTCTAACAACCAAGCAAAAATAGGTCCACATCGGTCCATAATTATATATAGCCCCCGTATAAACCGATCCCCAGATTTAGATTGCGGAGCCTCAAAGTGAAGCAAATTTCACCCGATCCTGCTGAAATTTGGAACATGGTGTCAGCATATGATCTCTAATAACCATGCAAAAATTGGTCCACATCGGTCAATAATTATATATAGCCACCATATAAACCGATCCCCGATTTGGCTTGCGGAGCCTCTAAGAGAAGCAAATTTCATCCGAGCCGGCTGAAATTTGGTACATGGTGTTGGTATATGGTATCTAACAAACATGCAACAATTGTTCCACATCGGCCCTTAATTATATATAGTCCCCATATAAACCGATCCCCAGATTTGACCCCCGTTGCCTTTCGGAGAAGCAAAATTCATCCGATCTGGTTGAAATTTGGTACTTGGTGGTAGTATATTATGATATTTAACAACCATGCCAAAAGTGGTCCATATCAGTCCATAATCATATATAGCCCCTATATAAACCGATCCCGAGATTTGGTTTTGGAGCCACTTGGAAGAGCAAATTTCATCCGAGTCAGTTGAAATTTGGTACATTGTGCTAATATATGGCCGTTAACAACCATGCCTAACTAGGTCCATATCGGTCTATATTTATATATAGCCCTCAGATAAGTCGATCCCCAATTACACAAAAATTGGTCCATATCAAGTTCATAATTGTATAAGCCCATATATAAGCGACCCCCATATTTCAATTCTGGCTCTCTACGTACCGTGCAAAAGTCCATATAGTAATTATTTGTAGAGTTACCTATACATACCTTTTTTGTATAATATATACCACGTATGGACTAACTAACAATTTAGAAAACGATGTTAAGAAGTTTTAAGATACCACAACCCAATTAATTCGATTGTGGGTGACAGTCTTTCGTAAAAATTTCTACGCAATCCATGGTGGAGGGTACATAAGATTCAGCCTGGCCGAACTTACGGCCGTATATACTTGTTTTTATCTAACCACAACATTTCTTCCAATTTGGTAGATTATTTTTTGCACGAGTGGCAACCGTGATTGCAATACATGTTGGTTACACTGTATCAGTGCATGGACACCGAATCTTTCTTCTTCGCCAAAAAAAAAAAAAATCTATAAATTTTAATCTCTAAGAAAATCCATCCAATTTGTGTTTTGCATTTGTCCAATAGAATGTTTTTGTTTCTCTAGAAATTCTCAAACATTTGCAGATGCTTTTGAATAATTTATTACTGACTCATTATTATCCCATAAAGTTTTGAAAGTTTCGGTTTTTGTTTGTTTTGGGTTCAGTTTTTATCTCCCCTGTAACAATGACCGCAGTTGCAACAATTGCTTGTAATCATCCCGCAGCTTCTTCTTCATCTTCGTTACTTTAGAAATATTTACTTAAGCATTCTTTTTTGCATGTTTACCAATTTTTTTCGGGATTGTTTGTGTTGTGCACAAAAATAAAGAACACAACTGAAAAATCCCCAAAGTTCAAAAAGTCTCATTAATATCGGATTAAATCCCCAAAAAGAGACAATAATGACATTGTCACCAAATATTTACAAAAACCATAAACCGCAACATTTCTAGCAAAACTAACAAAGAAACTTGGTTTCGAAAGTGCAATCCTTGCAACAGCAAAAAAAAAAAAATAAAAACTAAATTTTGGCAGCGAATAATGTAGATATACACATAGAAAAAAAATATGCTGATATTACCAAAATATTTCCAATTAAAAAGTTAATTGATGTTGAAAACCATTAACTGAATAATTCAGTTTTAATCAAATTAAAAAACAAAGTAGATTAAGAAAATGATTGGACATATTTTTAAATAAAAATATTAATCGTCCCAATTAACATTAAATAAAACAATTATTTCAATTTTATTAAATAATAATAAATTCTATTCGGAAATAATTGAGCCAAATCTAAAGAAAAATCCAATCGGAAATCCCATATGAAAGTAAAATTAAGAGAAAATTATTTCTTTTATTTCTAATTATAAATAAATAAACATTAACACAATAAATAATGGATTGCCTCAATTAAAAAATTAATTGAGTTTTTCGACCAAAATCTTTAAAATTTTGATTGATTTGTACCACCATAGTAGAATTTCATAGTAGGTACCATGGCGACTAGGTTTGGAACCGTTCACTGTATTCATATTTTTAGGCTGCCTGAGAACGATGTTTATTTAAAAAAATCTGGAATGTACAAAAAGGGTTTGGAAATTTTTCTTTGAAAGTTTCCGAAAGAAATTGAATGGAGTCTTCATTGTAATGCAGTTATCCACAGATTACCTCTCGTTCAATGCTGGAGTCGATACAATTGATTAGAATTCTTGATGTTTTGTTAGATTTTGTAAAAAAATTCTTAAGAGATAATTTAATTTTCTCTAGCAAAAATTTTTTTTTTTTTGAAAAAATGTTCTATGGAAGAAAATTTGAGTAAATGTTCTATAGAAATAAAATTTTGAGAAAATTAAAAAAAAAAAAAATTTAAAGACAATTTTCCATAGAAAAAAATGACAAAATTTTCCAAATTCTATAGAAATAAAAAATTGGGAAAATTTTCTTGTAGACATAAAATTTGGAAAACTGTTCTTGAGAAAATTTTCTATAGAAATAAAATTAAAAAAAAAATTCTCTACAAATAAAATTTTGAACAAAATTATTAGAAGTATAATTTGAAGAAAATTTGCTAAAAACTGTTAACAACATTTTCTAAAACAAATAAATTTTGAGAAATTTTTTCTAATGAAATAGACAGAAATACAATTTTGACATAGAAATAAAATTTTAAGATTTTTTTTTTTAATTTTTAATGAAGTAAAATTTTGAAAAAAAAATCTTAATTCTATAGATATAAAATTTTGAGAAACTGAAAGCAATTTAAAAAAATATATACAAATAAAATTTTGAAAAAAAAAAATCTTAGAAAATTTTGAGGGCACTTTCTAAATAAAATAAATTTTGACAATGTTTTTTATTGAAAAAAAAAAATTTACCAAATATTGAACAGAAAAAAAATATTGAGAAAATTTTCTACGGAAATTAAATTTTAACTAAATTTTCCAAATAAATAAAATGTTAACAGAATTTTCTATAGAAATAAAATTTTGACAAGGGAGCCACCGTGGCGCAATGGTTAGCATGCCCGCCTTGCATACACAAGGTCGTGGGTTCGATTCCTGCTACGACCGAACACCAAAAAGTTTTTCAGCGGTGGATTATCCCACCTTAGTAATGCTGGTGACATTTCTGAGGGTTTCAAAGCTTCTCTAAGTGGTTTCACTGGAATGTGGAACGCCGTTCGGACTCGGCTATAAAAAGGAGGTCCCTTGTCATTGAGCTTAACATGGAATCGGGCAGCACTCAGTGATAAGAGAGAAGTTCACCACTGTGGTATCACAATGGACTGAATAGTCTAAGTGAGCCTGATACATCGGGCTGCCACATAACCTAACCTAACCTAAAATTTTGACAAAATTTTCCATGGAAATAAAATTTGCACAAAATTTTCCAAATTCTATAAAAATACAATTTTGAGAAAATGTTCTATAGAAATAGAATTTGGACAAAATTTTCTATAGAAATAAAATTAAAAAAAAATTCTCTACAAATAAAATATTGAACAAAATTATTAGAAGTATAATTTTAAGAAAAATTTGCTACAAAACAAAATTTTAACAACATTTTCTAAAGCAAATAAATTTTGAGAATTTTTTTCTAATGGCATAGAAATAAAATTTCGACATAGAAATAAAATTTTAAGAAAAATCTTTAATGAAGTAAAAAATTTGAAAAAAAAATTTAAATTCTATTGATATAAAATTTTGAGAAACTATTCTATAAAGCATTTAAAAAAATCCATACAAATAAAATTTTGAAAAAAAAAATCTTAGAAATAATATTTTAAGAAATTTTTCTAAAGAAATAAAATTTTAATAACATTATCCAAAGCCAATAAATTTTAATGGCACTTTCTAAATAAATATAAATATTGACAACGTTTTCTATTGAAAAAAATTTACCAAATATTGTATAGAAAAAAATATTGAGAACATTTTCTACGGAAATTAAGTTTTAACTAGATTTTCCAAATAAATAAAATTTTAACAGAATTTTCTATAGAAATAAAATTTTGACAAAATTTTCTTAGGAAATAAAATTTTGAAAAAAATTTCCATAGAAATAAAATTTGCACAAAATTTTCCAAATTCTATAGAAATAAAATTTTGAGAAAATGTTCTATAGAAATAAAATTTGGACAGAATTTTCTATAGAAATAAAATTTAAAAAAAAATTCTCTACAAATAAAATTTTGAACAAAATTATTAGAAGTATAATTTTAAGAAAATTTGCTAAAAACCAAATTTTAATAACATTTTCTAAAGCAAATTAATTTTGAAAAATTTATTAGAAGTATAATATTAAGAAAATTTGCTAAAGTAACAGAATTTTAACAACGTTTTCTAAAGCAAATAAATTTTGAGAATTTTTTTCTAATGACATAGAAATAAAATTTTGAAATAGAAATAAAATTTTAAGAAAAATTTTTAATGAAGTAAAAAATTTGAAAAAAAATATAAATTCTATAGATATAAAATTTTGAGAAACTGTTCTATAAAGCAATTTAAAAAAATCTATACAAATAAAATTTTGAAAAAAAATTTCTTAGAAATAATATTTTAAGAAAATTTTCTAAAGTAATAAAATTTTAATAACATTATCTAATGCCAACAAATTTTGAGGTCACTTTCTAAATAAAATAAATATTGACAACGTTTTCTATTGAAAAAAAATTGACCAAATATTGTACAGGAAAAAAATATTGAGAAAATTTTGTACGGAAATTAAATTTTAACTAAATTTTCCAAATAAATAAAATTTTAACAGAATTTTCTATAGAAATAAAATTTTGACAAAATTTTCTTTGGAAATAAAATTTTGAAAAAAATTTCCATAGAAATAAAATTTGCACAAAATTTTCCAAATTCCATAGAAATACAATTTTGTGAAAATGTTCTATAGAAATAGAATTTGGAAAAAATTTTCTATAGAAATAAAATTAAAAAAAAATTCTCTACAAATAAAATTTTGAACAAAAATATAGAAGTATAATTTTAAGAAAAATTTGCTACAAAACAAAAATTTAACAACATTTTCTAAAGCAAATAAATTTTGAAAAATTTATTAGAAGTATAATATTAAGAAAATTTGCTAAAGAAATAGAATTTTAACAACGTTTTCTAAAGCTAATACATTTTGAGAATTTTGTTCCAATGACATAGAAATAAAATTTTGACATAAAAAAAAAATTAAGCAAAATTTTTAAAGATGTAAAAATTTGAAAAAAAAATCTAAATTCTATAGATATAAAATTTTGAGAAAAAAATTCTAAATTCTATAGATATAAAATTTTGAGAAAAATCTATACAAATAAAATTTTGAAAAAAAATATTCTTAGAAATAATATTTTAAGAAAATTTCCTAAAGAAATAAAATTTTAACAATATTATCTAAAGCCAATAAATTTTAATGGCACTTTCTAAATAAAAAAATATTGACAACATTTTCTATTGAAAAAAAAAATTGACCAAATATTGTACAGAAACAAAAATTTTGAGAAAATGATCTATAGAAATAGAATTTAGACAAAATGTTTTATAGAAATATAATAAAAAACATTTTTCTATAGAAATAAAATTTTGGGAAAATTTGCCATAGAAATAAAATTTTGACAAAATTTCCACATTTTGAGAAGAGTTTTTAGCTAAAATCAATTCATTTAAATTCGCTTGAGATTTTCAGATGAGCTTCTGCAGGTTATCCGCTTCGAGGTGAGACTTCATAGTCGAAGCCGCCAGTTTTGAGCTTCGTGAACCATTTTGATGCAGTAGACAAGCCTAAGGCAATGTTCTCCGTACACTGTGCATGTGTCCCGGATGGCTTCGGCAGCTTGCATCGGCAGCATATTTGATTTCTGAGCCAGAAAAATGACGAACAATTTAATTATACAAAATGACAAATAAAACCTTTCTTTTTGTAGAGGAGAAAGAGCTCTTTGAATGCATATACAAGGTGGCTGATATGTAATGTAGCAAAGTAAGGCGCTATATTTCTTAATTTTTTGTTTTAAATTTTATTGTTCAAAAGGAAGATATGTAGGAAATAACATAAAATTTTAGAATTAATTTAAAGTTGTTCGAGTTGGCAAAGGATTGAGATCGGGAGATTGTGGTGTCCATTGCGCAGTAGAAATGAAGCGAGGAAGCTGAGTGCAATGGTGTCGAGCCCTGTAGGAAATGTCCATGATTTGCGGCTGAAATGTCTGCCCAATAATAAGAGATTTTTTGAAAATAATAATAATAATTTTTTAAAATAATAATAAAAAAATAATAAAACTTTAAATAAATTTCAGTAGCCTTAAGGAAACTATTCAACAATTCAATTGCTTTTCCAAACAAAAATTAGAACTAGGTTTTTCCAGGAATTATTGATTATAATAAATTTTGGATGGAAGGTATTTCACCAATATAATTTTCATCTTTCTTAGGTCTCACAATTGCCGTCATATTATAGCCATTTATTAAGCGATCACCACTACATTTAATACAATTTAATTTTTGAAAATTTCACAAAATTCTATTTGAAAAATTTTTAAAGTGTAGCAAAAGCTAAATAAGGGAAAACAAACTAAAAACTTTTCTCTAATCGCCGCCAGACATAGAACAACGAACATTGTCCACGAAATAACAAAATTCTGTAATGACAGCCAGGATTCATATCGTGGCCGCCAATGAGTTTATCCATTTCATCTGGACAAAAGTTTGAAAGAAGTACTCGGGTGTTGTTGATATTGTTGAGGGAATAAAAAGTTGACACTTCAAGAAACCAAACCAAAACAAAACAAAAAGAAAAAAACAACATAATGATATCTAAGATGATCTCTCCTTGGAGAATAGATGAGTTGAAACAATGGAAATGATATGCCAAGAAATTTGGGCAAGCTGAAAATACCGCATTAAGTGTCTTACAGACTGTGACAGATATATGAAAATCTTATATAATAATTTAGGAAGTAATTCCAAGTATTTGTACTATGCAAAAAATATAAAAAAATCCAATTGCAATTTTAATTAAATTTTAAGAAATATGTAATTAAAATTTTAATTGATTCAAATAATTGTTTCATTAAAGCAAAAATCAATTTTTTCTATAGGAATAAAATTTGTAAAAAATTTTCTATAGAAATAAAAATTTGACAAAAGTTTCTATAGATATAAAAGTTAGACAAAATTTTCTATAGAAATTAAATTTTGACAAAATTTTCCTAGAAATTAAATTTTGACAAAACTAAAACTAACTTTTGACAAAATTTTCTATAGAAATAAAATTTTGCAAAATTTTCTATAGAAATAAAATTTTTTTGACAAAATTATCTATAGAAATAAAATTTTGACAAATTTGTCTATAGAAATAAAATTTTGACAAAATTTTCTAAAGAAATAAAATTTTGGCAAAAAATTCTATAGAAAAAAAAGTTGACAAAATTTTCTATGGAAATAAAATTTTGGCAAAAGTTTCTATAGAATAAAAATTTTGGCAAAAATAAAATTTTGACAAAATTTTCTATAGAAATAAAATTTTGACAAAATTTTGTATAGGAATAAAATTTTGGCAAAAGTTTCTATAGAGATAAAATTTTGACAAAATTTTCCATAGAAATTAAATTTCTTACAAAATTTTCTATATAAATAAAAATTTTAAAACATTTTCTACATAAATTAAATTTTGACAAAATTTTCTCCATAGATTAAATTTTCACAAAATTTTCTATAGAAATGAAATTTTGAGAAAAATTTTCTATAGGAATAAAATTTGTAAAAAATTTTCTATAGAAATAAAATTTTGACAAAATTTTCTACATAAATAAAATTTAGACAAAATTTTCTATTGAAATAAAATTTCGGCAAACTTTTTTTATACCCTTCACCACTACTGTGGTACAGGGTATAATAAGTTTGTGCATTTGTATGTAACGCCAAGAAATAATTGTCATAGACCCATCATTTAGTATACCGATCGGCGTAGAATTAAATTCTGAGTCGATTTAGCGATGTCCGTCCGTCCGTATATGTAATTTTGTGCACAAAGTACAGGTCGCAGTTTAAGTCCGATCGTCCTTAAATTTGACATAACGTCTTTCTTCGGGTAGAAGACAATCGCTATTGATTTTTGAAAAAATCGGTTCAGATTTAGATATAGCTGCCATATATAGTTATCACCGATTTGATCATAATTCACGTATTTATGAACCGACGTTCTTCAAATTTTGTACATCTGAATGTTTTGTCAGTCCCGTAAAAACTGCCAAATAAAGGGTGATTTGTTAAGAGCTTGATAACTTTTAAAAAAAAAAAAAAACGCATAAAATTTGCAAAATCTCATCGGTTCTTTATTTGAAACGTTAGATTGGTCCATGACATTTACTTTTTGAAGATAATTTCATTTAAATGTTGACCGCGGCTGCGTCTTAGGTGGTCCATTCGGAAAGTCCAATTTTGGGCAACTTTTTCGAGCATTTCGGCCGGAATAGCCCGAATTTCTTCGGAAATGTTGTCTTCCAAAGCTGGAATAGTTGCTGGCTTATTTCTGTAGACTTTAGACTTGACGTAGCCCCACAAAAAATAGTCTAAAGGCGTCAAATCGCATGATCTTGGTGGCCAACTTACCGGTCCATTTCTTGAGATGAATTGTTCTCCGAAGTTTTCCCTCAAAATGGCCATAGAATCGCGAGCTGTGTGGCATGTAGCGCCATCTTGTTGAAACCACATGTCAACCAAGTTCAGTTCTTCCATTTTTGGCAACAAAAAGTTTGTTAGCATCGAACGATAGCGATCGCCATTCACCGTAACGTTGCGTCCAACAGCATCTTTGAAAAAATACGGTCCAATGATTCCACCAGCGTACAAACCACACCAAACAGTGCCATTTTTCGGGATGCATGGGCAGTTCTTGAACGGCTTCTGGTTGCTCTTCACTCCAAATGCGGCAATTTTGCTTATTTACGTAGCCATTCAACCAGAAATGAGCCTCATCGCTGAACAAAATTTGTCGATAAACACATTTCGAACCGAACACTGATTTTGGTAATAAAATTCAATGATTTGCAAGCGTTGCTCGTTAGTAAGTCTATTCATGATGAAATGTCAAAGCATACTGAGCATCTTTCTCTTTGACACCATGTCTGAAATCCCACGTGATCTGTCAAATACTAATGCATGAAAATCCTAACCTCAAAAGAATCACCCTTTATCAGCTAAATCGGTTCAGATTTATATATAGCTCCAATATATATCTTTCGTCCGATTTGGACTTATATGGCCCCAAAAGCGAGAGTTTTGCCCTGATTTGCTTCAAATTTTGCACAACGAGTACATTTAATGGTATCGTTAATTGTGCCAAATTTAGTTGAAATCGGTTCAGATTTAGATATAGCTCCCCTATATATCGTTCGTCCGATTTTGACTTATATGGCTTCAAAAGCCAGAGTTTTGCCCTGATTTGATTAAAATTTTGTACAAGGAGTATGTTTAATAGTATCGTTAATTATGCCAAATTTAGTTGAAATCGTTTCAGATTTAGATATAGCTCCCATATATATTTTTCGACCGATTTGGACTTATATGGCCACAAAAGCCAGAGTTTTGCCCTGATTTGCTTCAAATTTTGCACAACAAGTACGTTTAATAGTATCGTTAAATGTGCTTAATTTGGTTAAAATCGGTTCCGATTTAGATATAGCTCCCATATATATCTTTCGTCCGATTTGGATTTATATGGCTTCAAAAGCCAGAATTTTGCCCTGAGTTGTTTGAAATTTTGCATAAGGAGTACGTTTTATAGTATCGTTAATTGTGCAAAATTTAGTTGAAGTCGGTTCAGATTTAGATATAGCTCCCATATATATCATTCGCCCGATTTGGTCTAATATGCCCACAGAGGCAAAAGTGCTACTCTGATTTACGTGAAATTTTGCAGAGGGAGTAGAATTGAACTTGAAACTTTGCACAGGCAGTATAACTAAGGTTCTGCATATGCGTGTTTATTTTGGTTGAAATCGGTTCAGATTTTGATATAGCTCCCATATATATCTTTCGCCCGTTTTTCCGCCATATGACCACAGAGGTCAAAGTTGTTATCCGATTTACGTGAAATTTTGCACAGGGAGTAGATTCAACAAAGTAACTACGCATGTGAAATTTGATTGCAATCGGTTCAGATTTCGATATAGATTCCATATATATGTTTTTTCTATTTAGGGAAAACTGGCCGAAATACCTACATTTTTTCTTATCAAATCGCCACTGCTAAATCGAAAACTTTTCAAAATGACTCAAATTTTCTTATTATTCTATTACACATCTATCGAACGACAAATCATAAATACACTTTTGCGAAGTTGCCTCAAAATTGGTTCATATTTAAATGTTTCCCCTATTTTTTACTAACATTGTGTTCCACCTCAGCGCATTAGCCGACTTAAATTTAAAATCTATAAGTATTGCAGAACTCTGTACAGATCTGCTCAGATATACAGAATATATGTGTATGGATTCATATAGCATCCAACACATTGGACGGATTTGATATGGTATCGAAAATGTGGACTTACAAAGTGGTGAAGGGTATAATATAGTCGGCCCCGCCCGACTTTAGACTTTCCTTACTTGTTTATGAATAAAATTTAGAAAAAACAGTTATATAAATACAATTTAGACAAAATTTTCTATATAAATAAAAATTTGACAAAATTTTCTACATAAAATAAAATTTTGACAAAAGTTTCTATAGAAATGAAAATTTGAGATAATTTTCTATAGGAATAAAATTTGTAAAAAAATTCTATATAAATAAAATTTTGGCAATAGTTTCTATAGATATAAAAGTTAGACAAAATTTTCCATAGAAATTAAATTTTGACAAAATTTTCCATAGAAATTAAATTTTGACAAAATTTTTCATAGAAATTAAATTTTGACAAAATTTCCTATAGAATTAAATTTTGATAAAATTTTCTATAGAAATAAAATTTTTAGACAAAATTATCTATAGAAATAAAATTTTGACAAATTTACCTATAGAAATAAAATTTTGGCAAATTTGTCTATAGAAATAAAATTTTGACAAAAGTTTCTATAGAATAAAAATTTTGACAACATTTTCTATAGAAATAAAATTTTGGCAAAAGTTTCTATAGAATAAAAATTTTGGCAAAAATAACATTTTGACAAAATTTTCTACAGAAATAAAATTTTGACAAAATTTTCGATAGGAAAAAATGTTGGCAAAATTTTCTATAGAAATAAAATTTTGACAAAATTTTCTATAGAAATAAAATTTTGGCTAAAGTTTCTATAGAAATTAAATTTCTTAATTTTCTAATTTGATTAAATTTTCTACATAAATAAAATTTTGACAAAATTTTCTACATAAATTAAATTTTGACAAAATTTTCTATAGAAATGAAATTTTGAGAAAATTTTCTATAGGAATAAAAAAATATATAGGAATGCAAAATTTTCTATAGAAATAAAATTTTTTGACAAAATTATCTATAGAAATAAAATTTTGACAAATTATCTATAGAAATAAAATGTTGGCAAAAGTTTCTATAGAAATAAAATTTTGACAAAATTTTCCGTAGAAATTAAATTTTTTACAAAATTTTCTACATAAATTAAATTTTGACAAAATTTTCTATAGAAATGAAATTTTGAGAAAATGTTCTATAGGATTAAAATTTGTAAAAAAATTTCTATACAAATAAAATTTTGGCAAAAGTTTCTATAAATATAAAAGTTTGACAAAATTTTCCATAGAAATTAAATTTTGAAAAAATTTTCCATAGAAAATAAATTTTGACAAAATTTTCTATAGAAATTAAATTTTGACAAAATTTTCTATAGAAATAAAATTTTGCAAAATTTTCTATAGAAATAAAATTTTTTGACAAAATAATCTATAGAAATAAAATTTTGACAAAATTATCTATAGAAATAAAATTTTGGCAAAGTTTCTATAAAATAAAAATTTAACAAAATTTTCCATAGAAATTAAATTTTTTACAAAATTTTCTACATAAATTAAATTTTGACAAAAGTTTCTATAGAAATGAAATTTTGAGAAAATGTTGTATAGGAATAAAATTTGTAAAATAAATTGGCAAAAGTTTCTATAGATATAAAAGTTAAACAACATTTTCCATAGAAATTAAATTTTGACAAAATTTTCAATGAAATAAAATTTTCTATAGAAATAAAATTTTGAGAAAATTTTCTATAGAAATGAAATTTTGACAAATGTATCTATCGAAATAAAATTTTGACAAAATTTTCTATAGAAATAAAATTTTGACAAAATTTTCCATAGAAATTAGATTTTTACAAAATTTTCTATAGAAATAAAATGTTGACAAAATTTTCTAAACAATTAAAATTAGGACAAAATTTTCTATAGAAATACAATTTTGACAAAATAAATTTTCTCTTGTAGGGTAAACTTTTCTCCAAATTTTGGTAGATTATTATACCCACCACCATAGAATGGTGACGGGGCTATAATAAGTTTGTCATTCCGTTTGTAACACATCGAAATATCGATTTCCGACTATAAAGTGTATTTTCTATCCGATTTGCCTGAAATTGGAAATCTAGAAGTATTCTAGGACCATAAAGAGGTGTGCCGAAAATGGGGTGTATCGGTTCATGTTTTGATATAGCTCCCATATAGACCGATCTCCCGATTTTACTTCTTGGGCTTCTAGAATCCCTAGTTTTTATCCAATTTGCCTGAAATTGGAAATGTAGAGGTATTCTAGGAAAATAAAGAGATGGGCCAAAAATGGTGATTATTGGTCAATGTTTTGATATAGCCCCCACATAGACCATTCTCCCGATTTTACTTCTTGGGCTTCTAGAATCCGTAATGTTTACCCAATTTGCCTCAAATCGGAAATCTAGAGGTGTTCTAGGAAAATAAAGAGATGTTCCGAAAATGGTGATTATCGGATCCTGTTTTGATATAGCCCCCATATAGGCCGATCTCCCGATTTTATTTCTTGGGCTTCTAGAATCCGTAGGTTTTATCCAATTTGCCTGAAATTGGAAATCTAGAGGTATTCTAGGACCATAAAGAGGTGGGCCGAATATATTGAGTATCGATACAGTTTTTGATATAGCCCCCCTTATAAACCGGCCCTCCGAATTTGGGGTCTAGATTCTAGAACTACAATTAAATCATACACGCCCATTCTTACTTTGGGTATATCTAAATGCAGTTTTGACAACAATCATGCACAACAGAGATTAATAAAATTAAAATTCTGTTATAAGATTAGTTGTGTGACTAATCTCGTAGCTGTTAGGATTCCTCTTATTTGGATTTTTGGATTTTCTATTGGATAATTGACCGACGCCAAATAGATAACTTTGTATCGACTGAATAATCAAACCACCGTCTCCGATGGCTGCATTCATTGATCATATTAGGTTTCCAAAAAAAAAAAAAACTTTCTTACAACAAAAAGCAAATTGCAGACGATGATCTTTTCAGAGGAAGTAATTATTATTTTTGTTTCATATATGATTACCATGGAAATTCTGGAATCACTTATTAAAATTTCTGATTGTTTTAGAATGGAAGTGATTTTCCAGTCAATCATGCAGAAACAACAAAAAAATAATTACTTTAAATATTTGATCGAAATCCACATATTTTAATTACAATTTTGCATAGAATAAAACCTCATTTTAAAAGAACCATGAACTGCAGCAGAACTATGGCCACAGCTTTACCATTGGTATTAATTTGTTTGGAACTTCTCGTTCCAATGACCAATGGCCAGCATAAGGTATATAGTGTAAAATTCAATCTTAAAAATCTAAGAATACTCAAAATCTTACTTCAGCGTAACTATGTAATTGAGATGACAAAGGTAAACTGTTTTGCGAATCACTCCAGTATTAAAGCCATTGATTGTACCTTGACAAATGATAGCAATCGTCAGGTACTTGCCGTTCGACTCGAATTGAATCAAGTCATAGAGAAAATTGAAGTACGAAATGCCTTGTATTTGAAACGAAACAACATGCCACGTATGAACCTTTACGATGTAACAATGAATGGATGCGAATTTTTGGGTTCTGTCCATAAGAATAAAATATTTTCCATAGTAAAGGAGTTAATGCTTAAACACGTGAATGTCGTTCCGAAATGTCCACTCAAAAAGGTAAATTTACTCAATCTTATTTGAAAATATAAATTACTATAATTTTACAAATTTTCCTTATAGGATTTCAATTATACATAAAGTGGATTTTATTTTAATGCTGAGCTTTATCCTACATATATGCCGGAAGCGCTATACCAATCTTTTACTTATTTTTACAAAAATCAAATTTTGGGTGTAAAAATGTCGATATTTGGAAAAATACGATACTTGAAAAAAGATGAAAGATAAAGTCATTACACTACAAAAAAAATGTATTTTTTGGTAAATGTTTATGCTTATATTGTTCACATATTATGTAATAAAAATGATTTTTTTAACAATAATAAATTCCCAGCAAAAAAAAAGTAGTTTGGATCCCTAATTTGTGATCCGGAAGTAGTGCAAACTTGGATTATCTCTAATGAATTTTACATGTCATAGGACGGAAGAACTCCAATTTTGGATTCTTTGCATTGCTTTAGAAGTGGTGCGTTGACAGTTCATTTGGATGAAGAAATTAAAAAAACTAAGACAACAACAATTTTATTCTCAAATTTCGCTTTTTATTTTTATCAGTATTGTTTGTTACACTTTCATTTTTTTATTATCTAATTTTTACAACTTTTTCGCTTCCACCGGGGGTTGAACCAGGGTCTGTTGGCACCAAAACAGAACTAACACGATGGATCAAAACGTTAATTCAAATGTTTGTGATACGAACCTAATACGACACCACTGCATGAAATTCTAACTACTTCCTGAGTTCTTTATTATTATGAATGAAAAAATAAAGAACGCTGGTTCAAATCTCACCAGCGAAAATATTTTTTCAAACATTTTTCTAAAAAATTATTTTTTCATGTTATACACACGGATGCCACTCGAGTCAAAAATAATCTACCAAATTTTGAAGAAAATTTTTCCTAAAACTACCAAACCAAAAAGTCTTGTTTTGCAAATTTTTTTTCTATAACATATTGTCAAAAATATTTTGTGAAAATAATATTTCTATATAGGATTTTGTCAAAATTTTGTTACACTTTTATTTTTTTATTATCTAATTTTTACAACTTTTTCGCTTCCACCGTGGGTTGAACCAGGGTCTGTTGGCACCAAAACAGAACGAACACGATGCATCAAAACGTTTATTCAAATGTTAGTGATACGAACCTAATACGACACCACTGCATGAAATTCTAACTACTTCCTGAGATGTTCTTTATTATTATGAATGAAAAAATAAAGATCGCTGGTTCAAATCTCACCAGCGAAAATTTTTTTCAAACATTATTCTAAAAAATTATTTTTTCATGTTATACACACGGATGCCACTCGAGTCAAAAATAATCTACCAAATTTTGAAGAAAATTTTACCTAAAACTACCAAACCCAAAAGTCTTGTTTTGCAAAATTTTTTTTCTATAACATATTGTCAAAAATATTTTGTGAAAATAATATTTCTATATAGAATTTTGTCAAAATTTTATTTCTATATAAAATTTTTTTCAAAATTTTATTCTATAGAAATTTTTTTTCAAAATTTTATTTCTATAGAAAATTTTGTCAACATTTTATTTCTATAGAAAATTTTGTCCAAATTTTATTTCCATAGAAATTTTTTTAAAAATTTTATTTCTTTTATTTCTATAGAAAAAATTTAGTCTACATTTTTTTTCTATAGAAAATTATGTCAAAATTTTATTTCCATAGAAATTTTGGTAATTTTTTTTTTCTATAGAAAATTTTGTAAAAATTTTATTTCCATAGAAAATTTTTTTCTATAGAAAAAAATTTATTTCCTTAGAAAATTTAGTCTACATTTTTTTCTATAGAAAATTATGTCAAAATTTTATTTCAATAGAATTTTTTTTTTCAACATTTTATTTCTAATTTAATAATAATTGTAAAATTATCTGGCGTTTTCTTTTCAATGACTCTATTAATCATGTTCCTTAATCTAAATCTGTCCATAAAGCTCGATTAATAATTGTAAAATTAGATATAATGCATTTGGACGTTAATTGCCTTTTTCGGTATCAGGCTAACATGAAATATAAAAATTTTATTTCTATAGGAAAATAAAGATATAAAAATTATTGAAGTACCTTTTAGTTGAAGAGAGATATTTTGCAAATTCTACCCAATTATCAGAAATTCTACCAATCTACCAAATAGTAAAAAAATCTACCATTGTTGGTAAAATTCTATCAACTGTGGCAACCGTGGCCTTTTTATACCCACCATCATATGTTATACTATGTTACCACCACGTACCAAATTTCAACCAGATCGGATGAATTTTGCTTTTCCAAAAGGCACAGGAGGTCATATCTGGGGATCAGTTTATATGGGGGCTCTATATAATTATGGACTGATATGAACCACCCAGCAAAAAAAGAGCTTCTATAAAAGTAGTTTGGATACCCAATCTGTGATCCGGAAGTAGTACAAACTTGGATCATCTCCAATGAATTTTACATGGGCTTGTCATAGGACGGAAGAACTCCCTTTTTGGATCCTTTGTATTGCTTTAGAAGTTGTGCCCTGGAAGTTAATCTGAATGAAGAAAGTTAAAAAGCGAAAAAAAATTTTTTTTCAACCAATTTCACTTTTTTTCATCCATATGTTTTATTACACAATTACTTTTCTATTATCTAATTTTTACAATTTGAAAAGCTTTTTCGCACCGACCAGGGGTTGAACCTGGGTTTGCACCATAACAGAACACCTTAGTACACTCAGCCACAAACGCCATTGAACATTAAGCGTCGAAAAGTCAATTCAAATGTTTGTGATATGATCGTAATACGACACCAAGGAATAACATTCTAATTGCTTCTCGAGATGTTCTTTATTAATATGAACGAAAAAATAAGAAACGCAGGTTCAAATCTCACCAGCGGCAATTTTTTTATCAAATATTTTTCCAAAAAAATATTTTGTTATGCCATGCATCGTTTTTATACCCTGCGCCACTCTGTGGAACAGTGTATTAAAGGGTGATTTGTTAAGAGCTTGATAACTTTTAAAAAAAAAAAACGCATAAAATTTGCAAAATCTCATCGGTTCTTTATTTGAAACGTTAGATTGGTCCATGACATTTACTTTTTGAAGATAATTTCATTTAAATGTTGACCGCGGCTGCGTCTTAGGTGGTCCATTCGGAAAGTCCAATTTTGGGCAACTTTTTCGAGCATTTCGGCCGGAATAGCCCGAATTTCTTCGGAAATGTTTTCTTCCAAAGCTGGAATAGTTGCTGGCTTATTTCTGTAGACTTTAGACTTGACGTAGCCCCACAAAAAATAGTCTAAAGGCGTCAAATCGCATGATCTTGGTGGCCAACTTACCGGTCCATTTCTTGAGATGAATTGTTCTCCGAAGTTTTTCCTCAAAATGGCCATAGAATCGCGAGCTGTGTGGCATGTAGCGCCATCTTGTTGAAACCACATGTCAACCAAGTTCAGTTCTTCCATTTTTGGCAACAAAAAGTTTGTTAGCATCGAACGATAGCGATCGCCATTCACCGTAACGTTGCGTCCAACAGCATCTTTGAAAAAATACGGTCCAATGATTCCACCAGCGTACAAACCACACCAAACAGTGCATTTTTCGGGATGCATGGGCAGTTCTTGAACGGCTTCTGGTTGCTCTTCACTCCAAATGCGGCAATTTTGCTTATTTACGTAGCCATTCAACCAGAAATGAGCCTCATCGCTGAACAAAATATGTCGATAAAAAAGCGGATTTTCTGCCAACTTTTCTAGGGCCCATTCACTGAAAATTCGACGTTGTGGCTCGTTAGTAAGTCTATTCATGATGAAATGTCAAAGCATACTGAGCATCTTTCTCTTTGACACCATGTCTGAAATCCCACGTGATCTGTCAAATACTAATGCATGAAAATCCTAACCTCAAAAGAATCACCCTTTATAAGTTAGTGCATATGTTTGTAACACCCAGAAGGAGACGAGATACACACATGGTGTCTTTGGCAATAATGCTCAGGGTGGGTCCCTGAGTCGATATAAGCATGTCCGTCTGTCCGTCCGTCCGTCCGTCCGTCCGTCTGTGAACACATTTTTGTGATCAAAGTCTAGGTCGCAATTTAAGTCCAATCGCCTTCAAATTTGGCACATGTTCCTAATTTGGGTCAGAATAGAACCCTATTGATTTTGGAAGAAATCGGTTTAGATTTAGATGTAGCTCCCATCTATATCTTTCGCCCGATATGCACTAATATGGACCCAGCAGTCAGAGTTTTATACCGATTTGCTTGAAATTTTGTACAAACATAACACTTAGTCGTATAGTCAAGTGTGCAAAATTTGATTGAAATCGGTTTAGATTTAGATATAGCTCCCATATATATCGTTCGCCCGATATGGAATAATATGGTTCTAATAGCCAGAGTTTTGGCCCAATTTAGTTGAAATTTGGCACAGGGAGTAGATGTAGCATTGTAGCTATGCGTGGAAAATTTGATTGAAATCGGTTCAGATTTATATATAGCTCCCATATATAGCTTTCGCCCGATTTACACTCATATGACCACAGAGGCCAATTTTTTACTCCGATTTAGTTGAAATTTTGGACAGGGAGTAGAATTAGCATTGTAGCTATGCGTGCTGAATTTGGTTGAAATCGGTTCAGATTTAGACATATCTCCCATATATAGCTTTCGCCCGATTTACACTCATATGACCACAGAGGCCAATTTTTTCTTCCGATTTAGAGTAGAATTAGCATTGTAGCTATGCGTGCCAAATTTGGTTGAAATCGGTTCAGATTTAGATATAGCTCCCATATATATGTTTTTCTGATTTCGACAAAAATGGTCAAAATACCAATATTTTCCTTGTTAAATCGTCACTGCTTAGTAGAAAAGTTGTAAAAATGACTATAATTTTCCTAAACTTCTAAGAGAAATTATATGTATTTGTTTTTTGTTTTAAATAAAATAAAAATTTGTTTAAAAACTAAATTAAAAAAAAAAATAAAAATAATAATAAAATAAACACGCACGTGCTTTGCTCGCTCATCACACCATTCGTTCGTTTTCTATTATGTACAACTATCAGGATGTTGACTTTGTTTACGCTTAGATTTTGGCTCTTTGTATGATCGATTGATGAACGTCTAGGATTGCCAAGGGTTACTAAAGCACTGGCCACAGCAAGGCCAGCAGGTTGACCGGCAGGAGCATGCTGGAGACCACCTGATTGATGATATGACAAAAGACATTAATAATTACAGGGTCATATTATGAGAGAATTATGATTACCTGTGGGTAAACGGACTAGAAGAGACAGCACAGCGGCTCTATTTCCACTGCATGGCTCTAAAGCTATGTGACTGGGACAATCCTATTATTAAGACAAGAAAATTATTTCATTGCGCTTAATATTTTTTATACAGTTCTCTTTAAAATTACCTTTTTATGTTTTTTACTCATATTGGCAATACCCTCCATGGTCAATGACAAATCGATATTTTCACGACTTTCTATTTCCACTAGCACCTGTAGATCATAAAAAGAATTACAAATTGTGATTAATATCAAATCTTAATTAATTTTAATTTTTTTTAAGTTTTCAATTATTTTTTAATTTGCTATAGAAATAAAATTCATATCAATATAAAATTTTGACAAAATTTTCATAAGAAATAAAATTTTTGAAAAATTTTCTATAGAAATAAAATTTTGACAACATTTTCTATAGAAATAAAATTTTCCATTTGTTTTGTTTTGTTATTGTTGGTTTTGTTCTTTAAGCATTGTTGTTGTTTTTTTATTTCAGCTTAAAACCATACATTGACTAAACTACAAGAGTAGCTTAACCAACAGAGGAAAAGAATGTTTGTCAAATTTATTTGGGCAAAGCCCTATAGACTGCAAGATGGTTGGATGGACGCACGTTTCGGAATTACCACATTCCTCATCAGCATCCTCTACTTGCAGCAAAACTATCAACCAATTATCAGAATAAATTCAGGCAGTTTATTAAACCCAACAAAAACCACACTTGAACCCTCCGAAAAAAGGTTTTACATTGATAGCCGGCTTATGCCGAAATAAACTCGAAACAAACATATCTCTTTTCCTAATTTTCTATAGAAATAAAATTTTAACAAAATTTTCTATAGAAATAAAATTTTAACAAAATTTTCTATAGAAATAAAATTTTAACAAAATTTTCTATAGAAATAAAATTTTGACAAAATTTTCTATAGAAATAAAATTTTGTCAAAATTTTCTATAGAAATAAAATTTTGACAAAATTTTTTATAGAAATAAAATTTTGACATAATTTTCTATAGAAATAAAATTTTGACAAATTTTTCTATAGAACAAATAAAATTTTGAGAAAATTTTCTATCGAGTGATAAATCATAGATAAACTTTTACGAAGTTTCCTTAAAATTGCTTCAGATTTAAATGTTTCCCATATTTTTTAAAACATTGTGTTTCACCCTAGTACATTAGCCGACTTAAATTTTGTTAATTGTAATTTTATTGATCGTTTTTTTGTTCCAAAAAAAAAGGAAAAATCAATTTGGAATCAATAATAAAATTCTTAAGGGAATGTCATATCTTTGGATCCAAATAAACTGTTGTTAAGTACGAAAAGAGGCATGACATTTTAAAGGCTTCCTTATTGAATTTCTCCTCTTCTTTGGAAGTGGAAGCAATACTTTATCATTATTATATTATGATAATGGTAAAGACAAAATCTTAGAAACCGGGCAAGCTTTGTTCTACAGACTACCAAAATGTTAAGCTTGCAATAGAAAATATTTGCAGTTATTACGCCTTGTGGTATCCTGTAAAGTGATTTCCCCAATCTAGTAAAGATCTTATCTCCAGGCTCATTTTGGCAAAAATTTCTCTTTACGGCCGAAATAGGTTAAATTAGGCGTGCCATCACATTCGATCGACAGTTCAATAAATTTAAGTAAAGCAAAATAATAATTTTAATTTAGACCAGCTTGTTGAATAAAATGTTTTACAAACACGGAGTTTTAAAATATTTATTGTTATTTCTCGTTTCTCTGCTACTTTCAAATGTAAAAGCTCAGGTAATAAAAACAATAAAAACTCTTATTTTTCTTCATTAAAAAATAAATATTATATTTTCTCTTGTCCACAGCGTAATTATAAAATAGAAATAACCAAATGTATCGCCTCTATTAATTCCCCAAAAATCAAAATTCTCTCATGTTCGGTGCGAAACGAGAGTAATGACATGACTGTAGTTGATGGAGTATTTAATTTATCTTCCACGCCCAAGCAGTTCCAATTAATGATTTTGTTAAAATTATTTCGTAAAAACATTCCTCCCATGACCATACTAAATGCGACCGTGAATGGATGTGAGTTTATGGAAACAATGCACAAGCAAAAATTATTTCAAATATTCAAAAATACTGTGAAACGCTATGTTAATATAATACCAAAATGCCCATTGCAAAAGGTAGGGAATATTTTTGATTAAAAAAGGATTCGCTTTTAAATTTAAAATTAAAATTTTAGGATTTCAACTATACATTGTTTGGATTTCACTACGATACTGCAGATTTTCCTATGTATGTACCTGAAACTGATTTTCAAGGACAATTTAATGCTATTTTGGATAATAAACCGTCTGGAAAGGCAATAGTTTGGGGTCATGTAAAACATATATAAATCATGGGTTGTTATTCAAGTGGTTCAGTAAATATATAAAAAAAAATTGATTTGTTTTTAGTCGAATTTAAATGTTTTAAAATTTGGAATATATACATGGTATTTTGATTTTCAAATTTCCTTCGTGCTCTTATATGAGTCAGTTTAAGTAAAGGGTGATTCTTTTGAGGTTAGGATTTTCATGCATTAGTATTTGACAGATCACGTGGGATTTCAGACATGGTGTCAAAGAGAAAGATGCTCAGTATGCTTTGACATTTCATCATGAATAGACTTACTAACGAGCAACGCTTGCAAATCATTGAATTTTACTACCAAAATCAGTGGCAGAAAATCCGCTTTTTTATCGACAAATTTTGTTCAGCGATGAGGCTCATTTCTGGTTGAATGGCTACGTAAATAAGCAAAATTGCCGCATTTGGAGTGAAGAGCAACCAGAAGCCGTTCAAGAACTGCCCATGCATCCCGAAAAATGCACTGTTTGGTGTGGTTTGTACGCTGGTGGAATCATTGGACCGTATTTTTTCAAAGATGCTGTTGGACGCAACGTTACGGTGAATGGCGATCGCTATCGTTCGATGCTAACAAACTTTTTGTTGCCAAAAATGGAAGAACTGAACTTGGTTGACATGTGGTTTCAACAAGATGGCGCTACATGCCACACAGCTCGCGATTCTATGGCCATTTTGAGGGAAAACTTCGGAGAACAATTCATCTCAAGAAATGGACCGGTAAGTTGGCCACCAAGATCATGCGATTTGACGCCTTTAGACTATTTTTTGTGGGGCTACGTCAAGTCTAAAGTCTACAGAAATAAGCCAGCAACTATTCCAGCTTTGGAAGACAACATTTCCGAAGAAATTCGGGCTATTCCGGCCGAAATGCTCGAAAAAGTTGCCCAAAATTGGACTTTCCGAATGGACCACCTAAGACGCAGCCGCGGTCAACATTTAAATGAAATTATCTTCAAAAAGTAAATGTCATGGACCAATCTAACGTTTCAAATAAAGAACCGATGAGATTTTGCAAATTTTATGCGTTTTTTTTTTTAAAAAAGTTATCAAGCTCTTAACAAATCACCCTTTATATAAATTTCATATCAATTTCTTTGTAATTGAGTTTGTTTATAATACTTTAACCATTCCTATATCTTTTAATATTTTAACCATTAATCAATGGAAAAGCATATTGAAAATTGTACCAATTGTTTATAGAAAATTAATTAAACATATCGAAATTTATATATTTATTTTATTCGCTATTATGTATAGGGTAAAGGATCATTCTGCCTATTTATTTTTAAACCCTCCAACATATATTAACTTTGTCATTCCGTTTGTAACACATCGAAATATTGCTCTAAGACCCCATAAAGTGTATAACAGGTTGGCTGATAAGTCACCGGTCTGACACATAGATGGCGTCGCTAGTATTAAATGCATATTATTATACCCTGCGCCACACTGTGGAACAGGGTATTATAAGTTAGTGCATATATTTGTAACACCCAGAAGGAGACGAGATAGACACATGGTGTCTTTGGCAATAATGCTCAGGGTGGATCCCTGAGTCGATATAACCATGCCCGTCTGTCAGTCCGTCCGTCTGTCTGTGAACACATTTTTGTGATCAAAGTCTAGGTCGCAATTTAAGTCCAATCGCCTTCAAATTTGGCACATGTTCCTAATTTGGGTCAGAATAGAACCCTATTGATTTTGGAAGAAATCGGTTCAGATTTAGATATAGCTCCAATATATATCTTTCGCGCGATATGGACTAATATGGACCCAGCAGCCAGAGTTTTATACCGATTTGCTTGAAATTTTGTACAAACATAACACTTAGTATAGTCAAGTGTGCAAAATTTGATTGAAATCGGTTCAGATTTAGATATATCTCCCATATATATCTTTCGCCCGATATGGACTTATATGGCTCCAGAAGCCAGATTTTTGGCTGAATTTGGTTGAAATTTTGCGCTAGGAGTACAATTAGTAGTATAGTCAAGTGTGCAAAATTTGGTTGAAATCGGTTCAAATTTAGATATAGCTCCCATATATATCTTTCGCCCGATATGGACTAATATGGTCCTAAGAGCCAGAGTTTTGGCCCAATTTGGTTGAAATTTTGAACAGGGAGTACATTTAGCATTGTAGCTATGCGTGCCAAATTTGATTGAAATCGGTTCAGATTTAGATATAGCTTCCATATATACTTTTCGCCCGATATGGTATTATATGGCCCCAGAAGCCAGAGTTTTGGCCCAATTTGGTTGAAATTTTGCACTAGGAGTACAACTAGTAATATAGTCATGTGTGCCAAATTTGATTGAAATCGGTTCAGATTTAGATATAGCTCCCATATATATGTTTTTCTGATTTCGACAAAAATGGTCAAAATACCAACATTTTCCTTGTTAAATCGCCACTGCTTAGTCGAAAAGTTGTAAAAATGACTCTAATTTTCCTAAACTTCTAATACACATATATCGAGCGATAAATCATAAATAAACTTTTGCGAAGTTTCCTTAAAATTGCTTCGGATTTAAATGTTTCCCATATTTTTTACTAAAATTGTGTTCCACCCTAGTGCATTAGCCGACTTAAATTTTGAGTCTATAGATTTTGTTGAAGTCTATCAAATTCTTCCAGATCGAGTGATATTTAAATGTATGTATTTCGGACAAACCTTTATATATATATAGCCCCCAACACATTTGACGGCTGTGATATGGTATCGAAAATTTAGATCTACAAAATGGTGCAGGGTATAATATAGTCGGCCCCGCCCGACTTTAGACTTTCCTTACTTGTTATTTTTTATTTTCGGCATATATTTTCGTATAAATATATTTTTTTCCATTAAAAATCATCAAAAAAATAAAAATTCTCGTAATTTGTAAAACCTTCTCAAAAGAACTTCCATGGAAGCGAAAAAGTTAAACGGCACAGGTTCAAATCCCAGCGGGGATGAAATTTATTTTTTTTTATTATTATTTTTTTACTTTTTTTATTAATTTTCTATTCTTTTTTATTTTTTTATTAGTTTTCTATTTTTTTGTAAACTTTAATTGTCCAAAATTTGCACTTAAAATAATTGCGTTTTTTCTAATACTTGTCCACAAGGACTGCATAGGAGGTAGAAAAAATCATTGGGGGATCCCAAGATGCGCTTTAGAAGAAATGTTTGTGCACTTGTCCAAAAGGACTGCATCAGAAGTGGAAAAAATTATTGGGGGATCCCACGATGCGCTTTAGAAGAAATGTTTGTGGACTTGTCCAAAAGGATTGCATCGGAAGTTGAAAAAACTCGATGGGGGATTCCGAGATGGGCTTTAAAAGAAATGTTTGTGGAACAACTTCCAAATTTTTTTGCTGGGTTGATAATGAGTTTCCGGACTCTGCCCCAGGGAAATCAACAATAATTGATTGGTATGCAAAATTCAAGCGTGGTGAAATGAGGACGGTGAACGCAGTGGATGCCCGAAAGAGGTGGTTACCGACGACAACATCAAAAAAATCCACAAAATGATTTTGAATGACCGTAAAATGATGTTGATCGAGATAGCAGAGGCCTTAAAGATATCAAAGGAGCATGTTGGTCATATCATTCATCAATATTTGGATATGCGGAGGCTCTGTGCAAAATGGGTGCCGCGCGAGCTCACATTTGACAAAAACAACAACGGGTTGATCATTCTGAGCGGTGTTTGCAGCTGTTAACTCGTAATACACCCGAGTCTTTCCGTCGATATGTGACAATGGATGAAACATGGCTCCATCACTACACTCCTGAGTCCAATCAACAGTCGGCTGAGTGGACAGCGACCGGTGAACCGTCTTCGAAGCGTGGAAAGACTCAAAAGTCCGCTGGCAAAGTAATGGCCTCTGTTTTTTGGGATCCGCATGGAATAATTTTTATCGATTATCTTGAGAAGGGAAAAACCATCAACAGTGACTATTATATGGCGTTATTGGAGCATTTGAAGGTCGAAATCGCGGCAAAACGGCCCCATATGAAGAAGAAAAAGTGTTGTTCCACCACCGTGCCACAAGTCATTGAGAACGATGGCCAAAATTCATGAATTGGGCTTCGAATTGCTTCCCCACCCACCGTATTCTCCAGATCTGGCCCTCAGCGACTTTTTCTTGTTCTCAGACCTCAAAAGGATGCTGGCAGGGAAAAAATTTGGCTGCAATGAAGAGGTGATCGCCGAAACTGAGGCCTCTTTTGAGGCAAAACTGAAGGAGTACTACTAAAATGGTATCACAAAATTGGAAGGTCGTTATAATCATTGTATCGCTCTTGAAGGGAACTATATTGAATAATAAAAACGAATTTTGACAAAAAAAAATATGTTTTTCTTTGTTAGACCGGGGACTTATCAGCCAACCTGTTATATTCTGGGTCGTAGTGAAATTCTGAGTCGATCTAAGCATGTCCGACCGTCCGTCCGTCTGTTGAAATCACGCTAACTTCCGAACGAAAAAAGCTATCGACTTGAAACTTGGCACAAGTTGTTGTTATTGATGTAGGTCGAATAGTATTGCACATGGCCACATCGTTCCACTTTTACGTATAGTCCCCCATATAAATCAACCCCCAGATTTGGCTTGCGGAGCCTCTTAGAGAAGCAAATTTCATCCGATCTGGTTGAAATTTAGTACGTGGTGTTAGTATCTAAGAACCATGAAAAAATTGGTCCACATCGGTTTATAATTATATATAGCTCCCATATAAACCGATCCCCAGATTTGGCTTGCGGAGAAGCAAAATTTATCCGATCCGGCTGAATTTTGGCACATGGTGTTAATATATCGTATCTAATAACCATGCTAAAATTTATCCATATCGCTCCATAATTGTATATAGTCCCATATAAACGGACCCCCAGATTTGGCTTGCGGAGCTTATAAGAGAAGCATATTTCGCCCGATCTGGCTGAAATGTGGTACATGGTGTTAGTATATGGTCTCTAACAAACATGCAAAAATTGGTCCATATCGACCCATAATTATATATAGCCCCCATATAAACCGATCCCCACATTTGGCTTGCGGATCCTTTAAGAGAAGCAAATTTCATCCGATCCGGCTGAAATTTGGTACATGGTGTTAGTATATGGTCTCGATCTATAGTTATATATCCCCCAGATAAATCGATCCCCAATAACAGAAAAATCACGCTTGCCACTCGAGCCAAAAATAATCTACCAACATTTTATTGCCATAGAAACTTTTGTCAACATTTTATTTCTTAGGGAAATTTTATCAAAATGTAATTACTATAGAAAATTTTGTCAAAAATTTATTTCTTATTTTTATGTTAGCATGATACGGAAACAGGCAATTAACGTCCAAATAAATGCATGATATGTATCTTTAATTTTACAATTATTCGAGCTTAATGGTCAATTTTAGGATATCCCAGCCAGATCTATACTGAAGACTGTGGAAAGGTTCATTCGCCCGAACCGAAACATGTACAGTATAGGCGTGTATAGATTTGTACCTGGCGTTTTCTTTTCAATGACTCATTAATAAATAAAAAGTTCATTAATCTAAAATTGTCCATTAAGCTCGAATAATAATTGTAAAACTAAGAAAAAATTTATTTCTATAGAAAATTTGGTCAAAATTGTAATTCTATGGAAAATTTAGTCAGAATTTTATTTCTGTAGAAAATTTTGTCAAAATGTTATTTGTATAGAAAATTTATGAAGCACCTCTTTGCTGGAAAGGAATATTTTGCAAAACTCTTCCAAAACATCAAGAATTCTACCAATCTACCAAACAGTAAAAAATGTCCCATTTTTTTGTAGACTCATGTTCATAATTTTATATAGCCTCCAAATAAAGCGACCCCCATATTTCAATTCCGGCTCTATAATTATCGCACAAAAGTTCATATGGGTTCGTAATTATTTCTTCCCTATATACCGGTCAAGAACTAAATATATTCGTATTTAATCGGCCTTTGTTTTGCCTAATATATATCCCGCATGGGCATACTTACAATATAGAAGATGACATTAAGAAGTTTTAAGATGCCTTGCCATCGTTCGCAACCCAAGTAATTTAATTGTGGATGACTGTCTTTAGTGGTAGTTTCTACGCAATCCATGGTGGAGGGTACATAAGATTCGGACTGCCCGAACTTACGGCCGTATATACTTGTTTTTATTTCATACGGTTAAATTAATTTGACTTCCGAAATAAAAAATGGTAATAGTGTTTTCGAATTTCACTTGACTTTATTTCAGTTCTCTTTTCAGTTTTGTGTTTTTATTGATGTATGTGTAGATAAAAGTTCAAAGATTTTTATTCAGTAAATTTCAAATACATACGGCCAAATTTTTATGCACGCCAGTGTTGCTAGTAACAGGTTGGCTGATAAGTCCCCGGTCTAACAAAGAAAAACACATTTTTTTGTCAAAATTCGTTTTTATTATTCAACATAGTTCCCTTCAAGAGCGATACAACGATTATAACGACCTTCCAATTTTTTAATACCATTTTGGTAGTACTCCTTCGGTTTTGCCTCAAAATAGGCCTCAGTTTCGGCGATCACCTCTTCATTGCAGCCAAATTTTTTTCCTGCGAGCATCCTTTTGAGGTCTGAGAACAAGAAAAAGTCGCTGGGGGCCGGATCTGGAAAATACGGCGTGTGGGGAAGCAATTCGAAGCCCAATTCATGAATTTTAGCCATCGTTCTCAACGACTTGTGGCACGGTGCGTTGCCTTTGTGGAACAACACTTTTTTCTTCTTTATATGGGGCCGTTTTCCCGCGATTTCGACATTCAAACGCTCCAATAACGCCATATAATAGTCACTGTTGATGGTTTTTCCCTTCTCAAGAGTCTTTCCACGCTTCGGAGACGGTTCACCGGTCGCTGTCCACTCAGCCGACTGTTGATTGGACTCAGGAGTGTAGTGATTGAGCCATGTTTCATCCATTGTCACATATCGACGGAAAAACTCGGGTGTATTACGAGTTAACAGCTGCAAACACCGCTCAGAATCATCAACACGTTGTTGGTTTTGGTCAAATGTGGGTGCAGCCATTTTGCACAGAGCTTCCACATATCCAAATATTGCTGAATGATATGACCAACACGTTCCTTTGATATCTTTAAAGCCTTTGCTATCTCGATCAACTTAATTTGACGGTCATACAAAATTTTTTGGATTGTTTTTGATGTTTTCGTCGGTAACCACCTCTTTAGGGCGTCCACTGCGTTCACCGTCCTCCGTGCTCATTTCACCACGCTTGAATTTTGCATACCAATCAATTATTGTTGATTTCCCTGGGGCAGAGTTTGAAAACTCATTATCAAGCCAAGTTTTTGCTTTCACGGTATTTTTTCCCTTCAGAAAACAGTATTTTATCAAAACACGAAATTCTTTTTTTTTTTTCATTTTTTCACAATAACAAAAGTTGCTTCACAAAAGACGCTCTATCTAACAAACTATTTGACTTACACACGTCAAATTTTGACACGAATCATTTGAAGGTTGGTACTGTATAAAAATAATATGCATTTAATACTAGCGACACCATCTATGTGTCAGACCGGGGACTTATCAGCCAACCAATATCTAAATATAAACCCTTTTCTTCCCAAAATCAATAGGGTTCTATTGTGACCAAATTTGAAGTCGATTGGACTAAAACTGCGACCTAGACTTTGATCACAAAAATGTGTTCACATACATACGGACGGACGGACATGGCTAGATCGACTCAAGGACCCACCCTGAGCATTATTGTCAAAGACACCATGAGTCTATCTCATGTCCTTCCGGGTGTTGCAAATATATGCACTAACTTTTAGTACACTGAAAAAAATATTGTCGTGAGGTCAAAGATTTCATGTCTTTAAAATACGAATATAAATTTTGCTTAGCATAGAAGGCGTATTTCCCTAATATAAAGTTTTTGTCCTTGTCCAAAAGTCGATAAACTTTTCACTGAAGTCGTATTGTCCTTATAATTAAGTAATTTCACTTAAAAATGGGTATCATAACATGAAAGAAAAAATTTTTGGGCTAAGGTCAATTTGACTTTAATAATTCAGAAAAATTCTTTAAATTTAATGAAATTGTCTTTAAATTTGTTGTCTTTTTGCATCTTGACACAAAGCAAAAAATCGTTCAAATATAGGACATGTTTTTCAAAACTTTATTTTAAAGAAGTTTTTTACTTCAAACATAGCATAATTTCTACTGGAAGTCGAGTCCTAATTTGGAAAATAAAGTTGCCGTTAACGCGTTTTTAAAGGACTTTGATAGCATATGAAGAAAAAAAGCTGAGAAAGCGAAAAATTAAAATTTGCTTCCTAGAAGCAAGTACACAAAACCTAAATTTAAAAGAGAATTGTGTCTTAAAAGTATCCTTACTTGTATTCTCCGCTTCTTTGGCTCGGAATCAATACCAAATTTTTTAAAGTAAAGACAAAATCTTTGGAACCGGGCATGCTTTTTTATCCCTGTGCTACATTGTGGTATAAAAATAATTGCATCTTAAATGGCGCTTCTTGGAACCGGGCAAGTTGTGTTTCAGTGCAAAGGATGTTCTACAGGTTCCCATGGTGTTAAGCTTGCAATAGGAAATGTTTGCGGGTTTATTATACATACGCTGAAAAAAATATTTACGTGATATTAAAGATTACGTAACCTAAATTTTAGGATGCGAAATTTACAAAATATTAAGGACAAATTTCTTTAAAATAATGAAATTTTAATTAAAATAAAGTTTACAATCTTTGCATCAAAAATTTTTTTCATTAAATTTAGGACACTAATTTTGTAAATTTTCATCCCTCCGTTAAAGTCCCATGCCTTTGAACTAAGGCTAATTTTCCTTAAAGTAGAGAAACACATTTTTGATTTGAAGAAATTGTCCTTAATTTAACGGAAATATTGAAACTTTAGATTTAAGATAAAAACGCTTCAAATATAGACTAAGACTTATTTTGAGGATTTAGCGTCTTTGGTTTAAAGTTTTTTTTTGGAATTAAGAAAACCTTTTTTTATACCCTCCACCATAAGATGGGGGGTATATTAACTTTGTCATTCCGTTTGTAACACATCGAAATATTGTTCTAAGACCCCATAATCCCATATTCTCGGTCGTGGTGAAATTCTGAGTCGATCTGAGCATGTCCGTCCGTCCGTCCGTCTGTTGAAATCACGCTAACCTCCGAACGAAACAACCTATCGACTTTAAACTTGGCACAAGTAGTTGTTATTGATGTAGAACGGATGGTATTGCAAATGGGCCATATCGGTCCACTCTTACGTATAGCCCCCATATAAACGGACCCCCAAATTTGGCTTGCGAGGCCTCTAAGAGAAGCAAATTTCATCCGATCCGGCTGAAATTTGGTACATGGTGTTAGTATATGGTCTCTAACAACCATGCAAATATTGGTCCACATCGGTCCATAATTATATATAGCCCCCATATAAACCGATCCCCCGATTTGGCTTGCGAGGCCTCTAAGAGAAGCAAATTTCATCCGATCCGGCTGAAATTTGGTACATAGTGTTCGTATATGGTCTCTAACAACTATACAAAAATTGGTCCACATCGGTCCATAATTATATATAGCCCCCATATAAACCGATCCCCCGATTTGGCTTGCGAGGCCTCTAAGGGAAGCAAATTTCATCCGATCCGGCTGAAATTTGGTACATGGTGTTCGTATATGGTATCTAACAACTGTGCAAAAATTGGTCCACATCGGTCCATAATTATATATAGGCCCCATAAAAACCTATCCCCAGATTTGACCTCCGGAGCACCTTGGAAGAGCAAAATTCTTCCCATTCGGTTGAAATTTGGTACGTGATGTTAGTATAGGGTATCCAACAACCATGCAGGAATTGGTTCCTATCAGTCCATAATAATATATAGCTCCCGTATAAACGGATCCCCAGATTTGACTTCCGGTGCCTTTTGGAGAAGCAAAATTCATCCGATCTGCTTGAAATTTGGTACGTGGTGATCGTAAATGATATTTAATAACCATGCTAAAAGTGGTCCATATCAGTCCATAATCACATATGGCCCCATATAAACCGATCCCGAGATTTGGTTTTGGAGCCTCTTGGAGGAGGAAATTTCATCGGAGTGAGTTGAAATTTGGTACATTGTGCTAGTATATGGTCGTTAACAACCATGTGTGACTAGGTCCATATCGGTCTATAGTTATATATATCCCTCAGATAAATCGATTTCCAATCACACAAATATTGGTCCATATCAAGTTCATAATTGTATATAGCCCCCATATAAACGACCCCCATATTTCAATTCTGGCTCTCTACGCACCGTGAAAAAAGTCCATATTGATTCGTAATTATTTGTAGACTTAACTATACGTAACTTTTTTGTCTAATATATACCACGTATGGACTAGCTCACAATTTAGAAAACGATGTTAAGAAGTTTTAAGATACCACAACCCAAGTAATTCGATTGTGGATGATAGTCTTTCGTAGAAGTTTCTACGCAATCCAAGGTGGAGGGTACATAAGATTCGGCCTGGCCGAACTTACGGCCGTATATACTTGTTTGCTTTTACTTTCCGTTACAATTTATTATACCCACCACCATAGAATGGTGACGGGGGTATAATAAGTTTGTCATTCCGTTTGTAACACATCGAAATATCTATTTCCGACTATATAAATTATATATATTCTTGATCAGGGAGAAATTCTAAGATGATATAACCATGTCCGTCTGTCCGTCTGTCTGTCAGGCTGTCTGTTGTAATCACGCTACAGTCTTCAATAATGAAGCAATCACGCTGAAATTTTGCACAAGCTCGTCTTTTGTCTACAGGCAGGTCAAGTTCGAAGATGGGCTATATCGGTCCAGGTTTTGATATAGTCCCCATATAAACCGACCTCCCGATTTGGGGTATTGGGCTTATGGAAACCGTAGCTTTTATCCAATTTGCCAGAAAATGGAAATCTAGATGTATTTTAGGACCATAAATAGGCGTGCCGAAAATGGTGAGTATCGGTCCATGTTTTGGTATAGCCCCCGTATAGACCGATTTCCCGATTTTACTTCTTGGGCTTCTAGGATCCGAAGTTTTATATACAATTTGCCTGAAATTGGAAATCTGGAGGTATTTTTGGACCATAAAGAGGTGTGCCAAAAATGGTGACCATCGGTCCATGTTTTGGTATGGTCCCCATATAAACCGACTTCCCGATTTGAGGTATTGGGCTTATAGAAACCGTAGCTTTTATCCAATTTGCCTGAAATTGGAAATCTGGTGGTATTTTTGAACCATAAAGAGGTCTGCCGAAAATGGTGAATATCGGTCCATGTTTTGGTATATCCCCCATATAGACCAATCTCCCGATTTTACTTCTTGGACTTATAGAAACTGTAGTTTTTATCCAATTTGCCCTAAATTGGAAATCTAAAAGTATTTTAGGACTATAAAGAGGTGTGCCGAAAAGGGCGTGTATTGGTTCATGTTTTGGTATATCCGCAATATAGACCGATCTCCGGATTTTATTTCTTGGGATTATAAAAACCATAGTTTTTATCCAATTTGTATGAAATTCGAAATCTAAAATTATTTTTGGACCATAAAGAGATACGTCGGAAATGGTGAGTATCGGTCAATGTTTTAGTATAGAACCCATAGAGACCGATCTCCCGATTTTACTTTTTGGGTTTGTAGAAACCGTGGTTGTTGGAGGTTGTTTAGGACTATAAATAGGTGCGCAAGAAATGATTTTATTGTTTGGGATTCTAGAAACCGTAGTTTTTATCCAATTTGCATCCAATTCGAAATCTAGAATTATTTTAGGACCATAAAAAGATATGCCTAAAACGGTGAGTATTGGTTCATGTTTTAGTATAGCACCCATAAGAATGATTTCCCGATTTAACTCCTTGGGTTTCTAGAAACCGTAGTTTTCATCCGATTTGCCTGAAATTTCACTTCGCACCGATCATGAAAATTGCTTGAAACTCAATGTAAAACTTCCAGATTTTACTTCTCCGGTGAAATTCTACAGATTTAAGATTTCAAATCAAGACGTTATTTTATAATTATCTTGCACACTTACAAGAGATGTTAATGATTCCTCTAAAACTCAAACAAAAATGGTTCTTACAAATCCAGAATCTGATATAGTCTTCATAGGTAAAATCATTAAATTTATCTTCGGGAAATGTACTGATTGAACTGTTCTGCTTGATTTGTCCTCAAACCCCTTGGAATTTCAAAGGAAACCCTAATATTTGATTCATGGTGGTGGGTATTTAAGATTCGGCCTGGCCGAACTTACGGCCGTATTTACTTCTTTTTAAACTGGCATTTGTTTGTACGTGAGTACCTTTATTAAAAACTGCGAAAAGCGAATGAAAATTTGATAAATGAGATTTGTATCGTAATTTTAATTTTATTGGTCCCAGATTTAAAGCCAGATAGTTAGCTAAAAAATTTCTTTAGTTTAAAGAAGCCGCATCTTAGGCTCGGAATCAATACCAAAATCTTTAAGGGAAAGTCAAAATCTTTGGATCCAAGTAAACTTTTTTTTGAGTGCAGGTTTACAGACGCCTTGTGGTATTAAGTGAAGTGATTTTCCCAACAAAAAAAAAAGTAAAACCTATTAAAAATTTTATCTCCAGATTTATTTTTGGCAAAATGTTTCTCTTTACGGACCAAATAGGTTAAATCATACGTGTCATCATATTGGATTCACTCTTCAATAAATTTAAGTAAAACCAAATATCAATTTAAATTTAGAACAACTTGTAAAATGTTTTATAAGCACGGATTGTCAAAATACTTTTGGTTATTTCTCGCTTTTCTGCAACTTTCAAATGTAAAAGCTCAGGTATTAAAAAAACAAAGGCCACCAAAAACCTCTTATTACTCTTCATTTAAATGAAAAATAATTTCATCATCTTCATCTTGTTCTTCACAGCGTAATTATAAAATCGAATTCACCAAATGTGTAGCCTCCATTGATTCCCCAAAAATCAAAATTCTCTCATGTTCGGTGCGAAACGAGAGTAATGCAATCACTGTGGTTGATGGGGTATTTAGATTACCTTCCAGCCCCAGGCAAGTCTATATAAGGCTTTGGTTAAAATTATTTCGTAAAAACATGTCTCCTATGACCATTGTAAATGTGACAGTAAATGGATGTGAGTTTATGAAAACAATTCATAGGCAAAAATTATTTACAATTTTCAAAACTACTCTGGAACGCTATGTTAATATCATACCAAAATGTCCATTGCGAAAGGTAGGGAATATTTTTGATTAAAAAAAAAATGATTCGATTTTAATTTTAAATTTTAGGATTTCAACTATACATTGACTGGGTTTCATTACAATACTGATGATTTTCCTTTGTATTTACCTGAAACGGAGTTTAAAGGACAATTTAATGCTATAGTTGACAATAAGCCGTCTGGAAAGGCAACAATTTGGGGTCGTGTAAGACATATAAAAATTAAGGGTTGATATTGGAGTGGTTAAGTAAATATGTAAAAAAATTGAAATGTTTTAAAATTTGTAAAATATACATGGTATTTTGATTTTTAAATTTCCTTCAAGCTCATATATGAGTCATTTTAAATATATAAATGTTATATCAATGTGTTTGTAATTGATGTTGTTTATAATATCTTAACCATTAATAAATAAAACAAGTAAGGAAAGTCTAAAGTCGGGGCAGCTGTTTGCAGCTGTTAACTCGTAATACACGCGAGTTTTTCCGTCGATATGTGACAATGGATGAAACATGGCTCCATCACTACACTCCTGAGTCCAATCGACAGTCGGCTGAGTGGACAGCGACCGGTGAACCGTCTCCGAAGCGTGGAAAGACTCAAAAGTCCGCTGGAAAAGTAATGGCCTCTGTTTTTTTGGGATGCGCATGGAAAAATTTTTATCGATTATCTTGAGAAGGGAAAAACCATCAACAGTGACTATTATATGGCGTTATTGGAGCGTTTGAAGGTCTCGCAGCAAAACGGCCCTATATGAAGAAGAAACAAGTATATACAGCACTAAGTTCGGCCGCGCCGAATCTTAAATACCCACCACCATGAACCAAATATTAGGGTTTCCTTTGAAATTTCAGGAGGGCTTGAGGACTTGAGGACACTTCCCGATTTCACTTATGAGGACTATATCAGATTCTGGATTTATAAGAACCATTTTTGTTTGAGTTTTAGAGGAATCATTAACATCTCTTGTAAGTGTGCAAGAAAATTATAAAATAACGTCTTGATTTGAAATCTTAAATCTGTAGAAGTAAAATCTGGAAGTTTTACATTGAGTTTCAAGCAATTTTCATGATCAGTGCGCCTTCTACACCCTCAAGAAGTGAAGTCGGTCTATATGGAGGCATTACCAAATGGACCGATAAAAACTTAATCCGATACACGTTTTTGTGAGCCTAAAATACCAGAATATTTACAATTTCAGGCATATCAGATAAGTACTATGGTTTCTAGAAACCCAAGGAGTTAAATCGGGAGATCGTTACTATGAGGGCTACACTAAAATATGGACCGATACTCACCGTTTTCGGCACACCTCTTTATGACCCGAAAATACTTCTAGATTTCCAATTTCAGGCAAATAGGATAAAAACTTCGGATTCTAGAAGCCCAAGAAGTAAAATCGGGAAATCGGTCTATATGGGGGCTATACCAAAGTATGGACCGATACTCACCATTTTTGGCACACCTCTTTATGGTCCTAAAATACCTCTAGATTTCCAATTTCAGACAAATTGGATAAAAACTACGGTTTCTATAAGCCCAAGACCCCAAACCGGGAGGTCGTTTTATATGGGGACCATACCAAAACATGGACTGATACTCACAATTTTTGGCACACGTATTTGTGGTCCTGTAATACCTCTAGATTTCCAATTTCAGGTAAATTGAATAAAAACTGCGGTTTCTATAAGCCCAAGAAGTAAAATCGGGAGATAGGTCTATATGGGGGCTAAACCAAAATATTGACCGATACTCACAATTTTGTGGCACACGTATTTGTGGTCCTCAATACCTCTAGATTTTCAATTTCAGGTAAATTAAATAAAAACTGCGGTTTCTATAAGCCCATGAAGTAAAATCGGGAGATAGGTCTATATGGGGGCTATACCAAAATATGGACCGATACTCACAATTTTTGGCACACGTATTTGTGGTCCTACAATACCTCTAGATTTCCAATTTCAGGTAAATTGAATAAAAACTGCGGTTTCTATAAGCCCAAGAAGTAAAATCGGGAGATCGGTCTATATGGGGGCTGTACCAAAACATGGACCGATACTCACCATTTTTGGGACACCTCTTTATAGTCATAAAATACCTCTAGAATTCAAATTTCAGGCAAATTGGATAAAAACTACGATTTCTATAAGCCCAAGACCCCAAATCGGGAGGTCGGTTTATATGGGGACTATATCAAAACCTGGACCGATATAGCCCATCTTCGAACTTGACCTGCCTGCAGACAAAAAACGAGTTTGTGCAAAATTTCAGCACGATTGCTTCATTATTGAAGACTGTAGCGTGATTACAACAGACAGACAGACAGACAGACAGACAGACGGACAGACGGACATCGTTATATCGTCTTAGAATTTCTCCCTGATCAAGAATATATATACTTTATATAGTCGGAAATCGATATTTCGATGTGTTACAAACGGAATGACAAACTTATTAAACCCCCGTCACCATTCTATGGTGGTGGGTATAAAAAGTGTTGTTCCAACAAGACAACGCACCGTGCCACAAGTCATTGAGAACGATGGCAAAAATTCATGAATTGGGCTTCGAAATGCTTCCCCACCCACCGTATTCTCCAGATCTGGCCCCCAGCGACTTTTTCTTGTTCTCAGACCTCAAAAGGATGCTCGCAGGGAAAAAATTTGACTGCGATGAAGAGGTGATCGCCGAAACTGAGGCCTATTTTGAGGCAAAACCGAAGGAGTACTACCAAAATGGTATCAAAAAATTGGAAGGTCATTATAATCATTGTATCGCTCTTGAAGGAAACTATGTTGAATAATAAAAACGAATGTTGACAAAAAAATGTGTTTTTCTTTGTTAGACCGGGGACTTATCAGCCAATGGAAAATCCCAGTGAAGAGTCTACCATATTTTCGCAACTCTGGTGTACATATATATGGGAGCTATATATAATTTGAACCGATTTTTACTAAAATAGACATGCATAGTTAGAATAATAATTCTGCTATCTCTGCAAAATTTCACGTAAATGGGAGTATAACTCTGGCCCCCGTGGTCATTTGAGTGTAACTCAGGCGAAAGATATATATATGGGAGCTATATCTAAATCTGAATCGATTTCAACCAAATTTGGCACACTTACCGATACTGTTAAACGTACTCCTTTTGCAACATTTGAAGCAAGTCATGGCTTTTGAGGCCATATAAGTCCAAATCGGGCGAAAGATATATATGGGAGCTATATCTAAATTTGATCCGATTTTAACCAAATTTGGCACACATAACTGTACCATTCAACGTACCTCTCGTGCAAAATTTGAACCGAAGCATGTCAAATCTTTGGCCTTTGAGGCCATGTAAGTGCAAATCGCACGAAAGATATATATGGGAGCTATATCTAAATCTGAACCGATTTCAATCAAATTTACCAAGCATTAGTAGAATGTCAATTCTGCCCTCTGTGCAAAATTTCACGAAAATCGGTAGTAAACTTTGGCCTCTGTGGTCATATGAATCTACATCGGACGAAAGATATATATAGGAGCTATATCTAAATCTGAACCGATATGGCTGATATTTTGTAAGTTTTTCGAGACTCATAAAATATTCGGATGTACTGAATTTGAAGAACATCGGTTGATAAACACGCCAATTATGACCAGATCGGGGATACATATATATGGCAGCTATATCCAAATCTGAACCGATTTTTTCCAAAATCAATAGCGATTGTCTTTGTCCCAAGAAAGGGCCCCATGCCAAATTTGAGGACGATCGGATTTAAATTGCGAGCTGTACTTTGTGCACAAAATTACATATACAGACAGACGGACGGACAGACAGACGGACATCGCTAAATCGACTCAGAATTTAATTCTAAGACGATCGGTATACTAAACGATGGGTCTCAGACTTTTTCTTCTTGGCGTTACATACAAATGCATAAACTTATTATACCCTGTACCACAGTAGTGGTGAAGGGTATAAATATGGGAAACATTTTAATCTGAACCAATTTTGAGGCAACTTCGCAAAAGTGTATTTATGATTTATCGTTCGATAGATATGTATTAGAAATAAAGGAAAATTTGAGTCATTTTTACAAGTTTTCGACTTAGCAGTGGCGATTTTATAAGGAAAATTTTGGTCATTTTTTGCCCAAATCGGAAAAGCATATATATATGGAAGCTATATGGAAATCTGAACCGATTTCAACCAAATTTGATATGCATACTTAGTAGTTTAATTCTACTCCCTGCGCAAAATTTCACGTAAATCGGACTACAACTTTGAACTCTGTGGTCATATGACGAAAAATCGGGCGAAAGACATATATGGGAGCTATATCTAAATCTAAACCGATTTCAATAAAATTTAGCACACTTGACTACTCTACTAATTGTACTCCTAGTGCAAAATTTCAAGCAAATTGGGCTAAAACTCTGACTTCTGGGGCCATATAAGTCCATATCGGGCGAAAGACATATATGGGAGCTATATCTAAATCTTAACCGATTTCAATAAAATTTAGCACACTTGACTATTCTACTAATTGTACTCCTAGTGAAAATTTTAAATCAAATCAGGGTAAAACTCTGGCTTCTGGGTCCATATTAGTCCATATCGGGCGAAAGATATATATGGGAGCTATATATACATCTGAATCGATTTCAACCAAATTTGGCACGCATAGCTACAATGCTAAATCTACTCCCTGTGCAAAATTTTAACCAAATTGGGTCAAAACTCTGGCTATTAGAACCATATTAGTCCATATCGGGCGAAAGATATATATGGGAGCTATATCTAAATCTGAACCGATTTCAATCAAATTTTGCACACTTGACCATATGACCAAGTGTTATGTTTGTGCGAAATTTCAAGCAAATCAGGGAGCTATATCTAAATCTGAACCGATTTCTTCCAAAATCAATAGGGTTCTATTCTGACCCAAAACAGGAACTTGTGCTAAATTTGAAGGCGATTGGAATTAAACTGCGACCTAGACTTTGATCACAAAAATGTGTTCACAGACAGACGGACGGACGAACATGGCTAGATCGACTCAGGGACCCACCCTGAGCATTATTGCCAAAGGCACCATGTATCTACCTCGTCTCCCTCTGGGTGTTGCGAACATATGCACTAACTTATAATACCTTGTTCCACAGTGTGGCGAAGGGTATAAAAAACATACTGAACATTGTACCTATTGTTTATAGAAAATAAATTAAGTATATCGCAATTTGTGTATTAAAAATATAATTTTAATTCTATTGATTTATGATGGCATTTTTATTTTATTCGCTATTAATAGGGTAAAATATAATTCTGTTTTCTATTTATTTCATATTTCATTAATTTTTTTCATATTTAATTAATTTGCCTTCCGAAATAAAAACAAGTATATACGGCCGTAAGTTCGGCCAGGCCGAATCTTATGTACCCTCCACCATGGATTGCATAGAAACTTGTACTAAAGACTGTCATCCACAATCGAATTACTTGGGTTGTGGTATCTTAAAACTTCTTAACATTGTATTCTAAATTGTGAGTTAGTCCATGCGTGGTAGAGAGCCAGAATTGAAATATGGGGGTCGCTTATATGGGGGCTATATATACTGAAAAAAAGCATACACGTTCCAAAGATTTTGTCTTTACTTTAAAAATTTTGGTTTTGATTCCGAGCCGAAGAAGCGGAGAATACAAGTAAGGATACTTTTAAGACACAATTCTATTTTAAATTTGGGTTTTGTGTACTTGCTTCTAGGATGCAAATTTTAATTTTTCGCTTGTTCAGATTATTCAAAATTAAGAATCGACTTCCAGTAGAAATTATGCTTGAAACATAATATAGTAAAAAAAGTCTTTAAAATAAAGTGTTGAAAACGTGTCCTATATTTGAACAATTTTTTTGTTTTGTAGTCAAGATTCCAAACGACAACAAATTTAAAGACAATTTCATTAAATGTAAAGAATTTTTCAAAATTTTAAAGTCAAGTTGACCTTAGCCCAAACATATTTTCTTTCATGTTATGATACCCATTTTTAAGTCAATCACTTAATTATCAGAGATGGTCTATATCAAACTTTTTTAGGTTTGCGACTGTCGCAAAGTTGTAAACGTCGTAAACGTCACATACGTGTCGTAAATGTAGAAAAAGTAACAAAAGTCGCAAATTCAAAATACTTTAGTCGCGTCAGCTAGGCAGCAAATTCGATGATATCCAAGGCGATGGTATGTGCGAAGAGAAGGTTTTAGTCCCCACATTTTCCCTATTGCCTTTTGCACGTGTACAGGATAACCGTGGATTTTCTCGTCCTTTCTTAGCTTTAAGGTCAGTCTCTTGTCCAATATAACCCCAAGGTATGTTGCACACTCCCAAACGGGAATTTCGATACCACCTAAGAAAATAGGCTTGACCGTGGGAAAACTTTCACAAATTTCTGCAGAAACACACAGCGAATGCTGTCAAGCTAAATTAAAAATTGTTCAGGATTTCTTCTATTCAAAATTATGTTTTCTACAGTAGGTTTACGACTTTTGCGACATACGTATTATACCGTCGCAAATGTATGTCGCAAAAGTCACAGTTTGTGATAGGCCAACCCTGTTAATTATAAGGACAATACCACTTCATTGAATAGTTTATCGACTTTTGGGCAAGGAAAAATCCTTGTTTTAGAGAAATGTGTCTTCTATGCTAAGCAAAATTTGCATTCGTATTTTAAAGACATGAAATCTTTGACCTCAGGACAATATTTTTTTCAGTGTACAATTACGAACTTGATATGGACCATATATAATTATAGACCGATGTGTATCATTTGTTGCATGGACCAAATACTAACACAATGTACCAAATTTCAGCCGGATCGGATGAAATTTGCTTCTCTTAGAGGCTCCGCAAGCCAAATCGGGGCATCGGTTTATATGAGGGTTATATATAATTATTAACCGATGTGGACCAATTTTTGCATAGTTGTTAGAGACCATAAACTTACACCATGTACCAAATTTCAGCCGGATCGTATGAAATTTGCTTCTCTTAGAGGTTCCGCAAGCCAAATCGGGGGATCGGTTTATATGAGGTCTATATATAATTATAGACCGATGTGGACCAATTTTTGCATGGTTGTTAAATACCATATACTAACACCATGTACCAAATTTCAGTCGGATCGGATGAAATTTGCCAAGACGTTCCGAAAGCCAAATCGGGGGATCGGTTTATATGAGGGCTATATATAATTATTAACCGATGTGGACCAATTTTTGAATAGTTGTTAGAGGCCATAAACTTACACCATGTACCAAATTTCAGCCGGATCGGATGAAATTTGCTCTTTCAAGAGGCTCCGAAAGCCAAATCGGGGGATCGGTTTATATGGGGGCTATATATATATTTATGGTTGTTTGTATGGTTGTTAGTGGTCATATACTTACGCAACATAGAAAATTTCAACCGACAGTCTTTTTCGTCCGTGTACTAACGAGAGAGGATGAAATCAATGTGGTAGATGGCGCACTAAGTTTACCTTCTACAACAAACCAGGTCTATATAAGGGTTTGGTTAAAATTATTACGTAAAAACATGGCTCCTATGACCATTCTAAATGTTACAGTGAATGTGAGTTATGTGAGTTTATGGAAACAATACACAAGCAAAAATTATTTACAATTTTCAAAAATACCCTGAAACGCTATGTTAATATTATACCAAAGTGTCCATTACAAAAGGTAGGGAACATTTTTGATTAAAAAATTATTCGATTATAATTTAAAAATTTATATGTTAGGATGTCAACTATACATTGACTGGATTTCATTACAATTCTGGCGATTTTCCTATATATTTACCTGAAACCGATTTTAAAGGACAATTTAATGCTATAGGGGACAATAAGCCGTCTGGAAAGGCAACAATTTGGGGTCGAGTAAGACATATTAAAGTCATGGGTTGATATTCAAGTGGGTAAGTAATTATAAAACAAGTATATACGGCCGTAAGTTCGGCCAGGCCGAAGCTTATGTACCCTACACCATGGATTGCGTAGAAACTTCTTCTAAACACTGCCATCCACAATCGAATTACTTAAGTTGCGGTAACGCTTGCCGATGGCAAGGTATCTTAAAACCTCCTAATACCGTCTTCTAAATTGTATGTCAGTCCATACGTGGTTATATTAAATCAAAAAATATCGTTCAAATACGTATACATTTCAGTTTGACAAAATTTTCTATAGAAATAAAATTGTAAGAAAATTTTCTACAGAAATAAAATTTTGACAAAAATTTTCAATAGAAATAAAATTTTGATAAAATTTTCTATAGAAATAAAATTTTGACAAAATTTTCTATAGAAATAAAATTTTGACAAAATTTTCTATAGAAATAAAATTTTGACAAAATTTTCTATAGAAATAAAATTTTGACAAAATTTTCCATAGAAATAAAATTTTGACAAAATTTTCTATAGAAATAAAATTTTGACAAAATTTTCTATAGAAATAAAATTTTGACAAAATTTTCTATAGAAATAAAATGTTGACAAAATTTTCTATAGAAAAAAAAGGTTGACAAAATTTTCTATAGAAATAAAATTTTGACAAAATTTTCTATAGAAATAAAATTTTGACAAATTTTCTATAGAAATAAAATTTTGGTACATTATTTTTGGCTCGAGTGGCAACCATGATTATTAACCGAATAAAATTTTAACAAAATTTTCTATAGAAATAAAATATTGACAATGATGAAAATTTGACTATGAACCGAATAAAATTTTAACAAAATTTTCTATAGAAATAAAATTGTAACAAAATTTTCTATAGAAACAAAATTTTGACAAAATTTTCTATAAAAATAAAATGTTGGTACATTATTTTTGGCTCGAGTGGCAACCATGATTATTAACCGAATAAAATTTTAACAAAATTTTCTATAGAAATAACATTTTGACAAAATTTTCTGTATTAATAAAATTTTGACAAAATTTTCTATAGAAATAAAATTTTGGTAAATTATTTTTGGCTCGAGTGGCAGTAATGATTATGAACCGATATGTACCAATTTTTGTGTGATTAAAGATCGTCTATATATAACTATAGACCGATATGGACCAATTTTGGTATGGTTGTTAGCGGCCATATACTAACACCAAGTTCCACATTTGAACCGGATCGGATGAAATGTGCTTCTCTTTGAGGCTCCGCCAGCCAAATCTGGGGATCGGTTTATATGGGGGCTATATATAATTATGGACTGATGTGGACCACTTTTTGCACGGTTTTTAGAGACCACATACCAACACCATGTACCAAATTTCAGCAGGATCGGATGAAATTTGCTTCTCTTTGAGGCTTCGCAAGCCAAATCTGGGGATCGGTTTATATGGGGGCTATATATAATTATGGACCGTTGTAGACCAATTTTTGCATGGTTGTTAGAGACCATATACCAGCACCATGTACCAAAATTCAGCAAGATCGGATGAAATTTGCTTCTATTTAAGGCTCCGCAAGCCAAATCTGGGGATCGGTTTATATGGGGGCTGTATATAATTATGAACCGATGTGGACCAATTTTTGCGTGGTTGTTAGAGACCATATACAAACACCATGTACCAAATTTCAGCCGTGTTACAAACGGAATGACATCCTATGGTGGAGGGTATAAAAAAATAAAAATTAATTTAAATGTTTTAAAATATTGAATATTTATTTTGATTTTCAAATGTATGTATTAAGATTTCCTTCCACGTATATGAGTATATATATGTATTTGTTCAAGGCCTTATATGAGTCATTTTAAAAATTTAAATGTCGTATCAATGTGTATAATTGATTTTATTTTTAATTATTTCATCATTAGAAAAGGGATATAATAATTGATTTAAAGTAATAAGAAGGCATATTAAACTTTGTACCAATTGTTTATAGAAAATTAATAGAGCATAACGCAATTTATGGATTAAAACTATAATTTAAATTCTTGTGATTTATGATGGCTTTTAAGTTTGTTTTTGCTGTTATAAATACCGACCATTCTATCATTAAATAGCGTATTAAAGAAATTCGATATTGATATTCTAAATTACCAAACACCTGTAGATTACACCGAATGAATTGTCTTCGTTAATTTTACGAAGAATTCTTCATACCACCATTCCACCATAGGATGGGGGGTATATTAACTTTGTCATTCATTGCTCTAAGACCCCATAAAGTATATATATATATATATTATGGCTATCGACTTGAAACTTGGCACAAGTAGTTGCTATTGATGTAGGTCGAATGGTATTGTAAATGGGCCATATTGGACCACTTTTGCGTATAGTCACCATATAAACCGACCTCAGATTTGGCTTGCGTAGCCTCTTACAGAAGCACATTTCATCCGATACGGTTGAAATTTGGTACGTGGTGTTAGTATATGGTGTCTATGTTAACAACCACTCAAAAAGTGGTTCATATCGGTCCATTATTATATATACCCCCATATAAACCGATCCCCAGATTTGAACTCCGGAGCCTCTTGGAGGAGCAAAATTCATCCGATCCTGCCGAAATTTGGTACATGGTGTTGGTATATGGCCTCTAACAACCAAGCAAAAATTGGTCCACATCGATCCATAATTATATATAGCCTCAATATAAACCGATCCCCAGATTTGGCTTGCGGAGCCTCAAAGAGAAGCAAATTTCATCCCATCCTGCTGAAATTTGGTACAGGGTGTTAGTTATGGTCTCTAACAACCATGCAAAAATCGCTCCATAATTATATATAGCCCCCATATATACCGATCCCCAGATTTGGCTTGCGGAGCCTCAAAGAGAAGCAAATTTCATCCGATCCTGCTGAAATTTGGTACATGGTGTTAGTATATGGTCTCTAACAACCATGCAATAATTGGTCCACATCGTTCCATAATTATATATAGCCCCCATATAAACCGATCCCCAGAGTTGGCTTGCGGAGCCTCAAAGAGAAGCAAATTTCATCCGATCTTGCTGAAATTTGGTACATGGTGTTAGTATAAAGGGTGATACGGTCAAAATTTGGTCAAGGGAAAACGCGTGTAAATCGGTGAAATCGTTTATTTAAAAAATCAAATTAAATTTCTTTTTCAAGTTCAATTATTTAGTATAAAAGGAAAAAATATGCAGTTAGGCTTTCGCTTTTCCAAATCCGAATTGCCGGGCCTCACGCTTGACACATGCCATCAGATTTTGTACAGCCACCTTGTCCACCTTCTTCGCCGCAGAAAGCCAGTTTGCCTTGAACTGCTGCTCGTCCTTAGCAGTTTTTTTTGTCTTCTTTAGGTTCCGCTTGACAATAGCCCAATATTTCTCAACTGGGCGGAGCTCTGGCGTGTTGGGAGGATTCTTGTCCTTGGGAACCACCTGCACGTTGTTGGCGTCGTACCACTCCATGGCCTTTTTACCGTAATGGCAAGATGCCAAATCCGGCCAAAACAGTACGGAACAACCGTGTTTCTTCAGGAAAGGCAGCAGACGTTTATTCAAACACTCTTTCACGTAAATTTCTTGGTTGACAGTCCCGGAAGCTATGAAAATGCTGCTTTTCAAGCCACAGGTACAGATGGCTTGCCAAACCAGATATTTCTTTGCGAACTTTGACAGTTTTATGTGCTTGAAAATATCTGCTACCTTTCCCCGTCCTTTTGCCGTATAAAACTCCTGTCCCGGAAGCTGCTTGTAGTCGGCTTTGACGTAGGTTTCGTCGTCCATTACCACGCAGTCAAACATCATCAGCATCGTCGTGTACAGCCTCCGGGATCGCGCTTTGGCCGTCGTATTTTGTTTATCATCGCGATTTGGAGTCACTACCTTCTTGTAAGTCGATAATCCGGCTCGTTTTTTGGCTCGATGCACGGTTGTTGACGATACACCAAGCTTATTTGCGGCATCTCGGAGAGAGATTTCCCCCCGATCCAGACTTCCTGGCTGTCGACAAACGTTCCCCAAACACTTTAATTACATTTGTAACGGTTGATTTGGCAACTTTTAGCGATTTTGCCAGCTTTGCGTACGAGTAGCTCGGATTTTCGCGATGCGCGAGCAAAATTTTGATACGCTGCTCTTTTTGCTTGGACGGCATTTTGACAATTGAAGATTGAATTCCAAAATCAAAATAGGAGCAACATTCTACACACACACACACCTTCAAAATGAGGGGTGTTCAGGTTTTTTAAATGCAAAATTGAAAGAAATACGTCAAGTTTATATTGACCAAATTTTGACCGTATCACCCTTTATGGTCTCTAACAACCATGCAAAGATTGGTCCACAACAGTCCATAATTATATATAGCCCCAAAATAAACCGATCCCCAGATTTGGCTTGCGGCGCCTCAAATAGAAGCAAATTTCATCCGATTCTGCTGAAATTCGGTACTTGGTGTTAGTATATGGTCTCTAACCACCACTGAAAAAGTGGTCCATATCGGTCCATAATTATATATACCCCCATATATACCGTTCCGCAGATTTGAACTCCGGAGCCTCTTGGAGGAGCAAAATTCATCCGATACTCGCGAACGTTAAGTTAATATTTTACCTAGGTGTCCATTGCAAAAGATAGGGAATATAGTTTGTTAAAAAATCCTGCGATTTTTAGTTTCAAAATTTACCGATATGGACTTTGGCGCGGTAATTAAAGAGCCAGAATTGAAATATGGGGATAGCTTTATATGGATATAATTATGAACCAATATGGACCAGTTTTTGTGTGATTGGGGACCGGTTTATATCGGGGCTATATATATATAAATATGGACCGATATGGTACAATTTTTGTATAGTTGTTAGTGTCCACATACTTACAGCAGATCAATACAGACATACGCGGCGCAAGTGTGGGGTGGCAAACACTTTGAAGAAGTCGACAAATTGCAGATATTCTTCATCAAGAGAATACTCAAACTGCCAGATTGCATGCCAACGTACGCTATAATGCTAGAAACAGCTCTCGAAAATGGGCATATTTTCACACTAGAATTGCATCTACGTTATTTATTTAAGACTCTCTTTGTATATCAAGAACCTCGATTACCGCTTTTACTATCAAAGAAAATATTAAACAAAAGAATATTCTGGGCAAAAGATCTAAATGACATGGAAACGAATTTTAATATCGAGTGGACAACAAATAATCTGAACTGGTCGATATGGCAAGAAAACGAAAACAAGCTGCTACAAGCACTAAGATTAAAGAACATAAATGGGTACGTGTTAAGAAAACAGAACACCCGAAGAATATATAGAAATTTGGACTCATCGCAGGGAACAAATTATTTGAGCATAATCAACACAGTCGAGGACATACGATTAATAATGCAAATTAGAACAGAAACAACAATTTTAAATGGCAACTGGTTCAATAATAATGGCTCAGAAATGTGTTTGCTGTGCAACACACAAGAGAACGAAAATGTTCAGCACTTTATAGGCAGATGTCCAATTTTGAGGGAAATAAGAAAACCCTATTTTAAACAAGTATATACGGCCGTAAGTTCGGCCAGGCCGAAGCTTATGTACCCTCCACCATGGATTGCGTAGAAACTTCTACTGAAGACTGTCATCCACAATCGAATTACTTGGGTTGCGGTAACACTTGCAAGGTATCTTAAAACTTCTTAACACCGTAATATATACCACATAGTCCATACGTGGTATATATTAAACTAAAAAAGGCCGATTAAATACGTATATAATTAAGTTTAAAGTTTCTATAGAAATAAAATTTTGATAACATTTTCTATAGAAGTAAAATTTGGAAAAAAATTTCTATAGAAATGAAATTTGGAAAAAATTTTCCATAGAAATAAAATTTTGACAAAATTTTCTATAGAAATAAAATTTTGACAAAATTTTCTATAGAAATAAAATTTTGACAAAATTTTCTATAGAAATAAAATTTTGACAAAATTTTTTATAGAAATAAAATTTTGACAAAATTTTCTATAGAAATAAAACTTTGACAAATTTTTCTATACAAATAACATTTTGACAATGTTTTCTAAAAAAATAAAATTTTGGTAGATTATTTTTGGCTCGAGTGGCAACCATGATTATCAACCGATATGGATCAATTTTTGTGTGATTGGGGATCGGCTATATATAACTATAGACCGATATGAACTAATTATGGCATGGTTATAAGCGGCCTAATACTAACACCACGTTGCAAATTTCAACCGGATCGGATGAATTTTGCTCTTCCAAGAGGCTCCGGAGATCAAATCTGGGGAACGGTTTATATGGGGGCATATAATTATGGACCGATATGGACCAATTCTTGCGTGTTTGTTAGAGACCACATTCTAACACCAAGTTCCAAATTTCAACCGGATCGGATAAATTTAGCTCCTCCAAGAGGCTCCGGGATCGATCTGGGGATCGATTTATATGGGGGCTATATATAATTATGGACCGATATGGACCAATTCCTGCGTGGTTGTTAGAGACAATATACTAACACCACGTACCAAATTTCAACCGTATCGGATGAATTTTGCTCCTCTAAGAGGCTTCGGAGGTCAAATCTGGGGATCGCTTTATTTGGGGGCTATATATAATTATGGACCGATATGGACGATATGGGGTCCGTTTATATGGGGGATATACGCAAAAGTGGACCGATATGGACCAATTTTTTCATGGTTATTAGAGACCATATACTAACACCATGTACCAAATTTTAGCCGGATCGGATGAAATTTGCTTCTCTTAGAGCAATCGCAAGCCAAATTTGGGGGTCCGTTTATATGGGGGCTATACGTAAAAGTGGACCGATATGGCCCATTTGCAATACAATCTGACCAACATCATTAACAACTATTTGTGCCAAGTTTCAAGTCGATAGCTTGTTTCGTTCGGAATTTAGCGTGATTTCAACAGACGGACGGACATGCTCAGATCGACTCAGAATTTCGACCAGGAATATATATACTTTATGGGGTCTTAGAGCAATATTTCGATGTGTTACAAACGGAATGACAAAGCTACTATACCCCCATCCTATGGTGGAGGGTATAAAAAGAGATTTTATCAGACGAGGAGATAAAAAATTTGCTTGATGCAAAGACTGTAGAATGGGCATGTCTGGCAAAGTTCACAAGAATGGCATTGAAGTACAGACTAGGATTAATATCTGAATTCAACTATTAAATAGTATTTCATATTACATATGTACAACGTAAAACTAAATTCACATGTAGACTAACGACGATATGTCAAAGTCAAGATAACTGAAAATAATTGTATTTACAATAAATGAAAACCAAACCAGAGTATTATACACATTGTAACTGTTTATGAAAAATATTAATAAATACTACTACTACTACTACTACTACTACTTACACAAAATACAACATTTCAACTGAATCTGATGAAATTTGCTCCTCCAAGAGGCTCCAATACCAAATCTGGGGTCGGTTTATATGAGGGCTATATATGATTATGGACCGATATGGACCAATTTTGGCATGGTTGTTAAAGACCATATACTAACACCAAGTACCAATTTTCAACCGGATCGGATGAAATTTGTTTCTCTAAGAGGCTCCGCAAGCCAAATCTGGGGGTCCGTTTTATATGGGGGCTATACGTAAAAGTGCTCCAATATGGCCCGTTTGCAACATCATCCGATCTACATTAATAGCAACTACTTGTGCCAAGTTTCAAGTCGATAGCTTGTTTCGTTTGGAAGTTAGCATGATTTCAACAAACGGACGGAGGGACGGACATGGCTAGATCGACTCAGAATTTCACCACGACCCAGAATATATATATACTTTATGGGGTCTTAGAGCAATATTTCGACATGTTACAAACGGAATGACAAAGCTAATAAACCACACATCCTATGGTGGAGGATATAAAAAACTTAAATGCTTCGTACACAGAAAAAAAAATTCACGAAAATTTTTCCAATTAAAATTTTAATTGAGTTTTAAAAAATATTCAATTAAAAATTTAATTGAATCAACAAATTTTTTAATTGAAACAAAAATCAATCACGAAAATTAATAGTATCAATTAATTTTTTAATTGAATCAATTAATTTTTTAATTGATACTATCATTTCTGTGATTGAAGACATTTCAATTAAAAATTAATTGGATCAATTAATTTCGTGATTGAATCAGAAAAAATTTTTTGTGTGTAGCAGTATTTGGAATCGGGCATGCATTTATTTCGCAACCAACAATTAACATTGCTAAAGATCTTATCTCCAAAATTATTATTTTGTTTTGCAAAATATTCCCCATTTTAGGTCAAATATGATAAATCAAGCGTACCATCCATCATATTGGATTAATAGTTCAATAAATTCAAGTACAAAAATATCAATTGAAGTTTAGACGAGCTGGTAGCATGTAAAATGTTTTACAATCACGAATTGTCAATATATTCTTTATTTCTTGTTTTTATGCAACTTTCAAATATGAAAGCTCAGGTAATAAAAAAGAAAACCACCCTAAAATCTTATTAGACTACATAAAAAAAAAACTGAATTTAATCTATTCTCTTCTCCACAGCGTAATTATGCAATAGAAATTACCGAATGTATGGCCTCCATTAATTCCCCAAAAATCAAAATTCTCTCCTGTTCATTGCGAAACGAGAGTGATGTAATCAATATGGTTGATGGAGTTTTCAGAATACCTTCCACACCTAAGAAGGTCTATGTAATGCTTTGGTTAAAAGTTTTTCGCAAAAACATGCCTTCTATGACCATATTTAATGTGACTGTGGATGGATGTGAGTTTATGGAATCAATGCATAAGCAAAAAATATTTACACTTTTCAAAAATACTCTGGAACGCTATATTAATATTATACCAAAATGTCCATTGCGAAAGGTAGGAAAATTTCGCGATTAAAACATTGTTCGATTTTAATTTCTAAATTGAAATTTTCAGAATTTCAATTATACATTGACTGGATTTCGCTTTGATCCTGCTGATTTTCCCATTTATTATCCTGAATCCAATTTTCAAGCACAATTTAATTTAATATTGGACAATCAGTCATCTGGAAAGGCAACAGTCTGGGGTCGAGTAAGATATTTAAAAACTATGGATTGATATTAAAGCGGTTGAGTAAATATAAAAAATGATTTGTTTTAAATGATTTAAAATATTGAATATTTATTTTGATTATCAAATTTCCTTCCGCGTATATGAGTATATATTTCTTCAAGTCCTTATATATCATTCACTTTAAAAATGTAAATATCGTAGCAATGTGTTTATTTGTTTTTTTTTAATATTTTCACCATTAGAAACATTGTAATTGATTGAACGTTGTACCAATTGTTTACAGAAAATTTTCTCTAGAAATAAAATTTTGACAAAATTGCCTATAGAAAAATGTTGACAAAATTTTCTATAGAAATAAAATTTTGACAACACTTTCTATAGGAATAAAATGGTTACAGAATTTTCTGTAGGAATAAAATGTTGACAGAATTTTCTGTAGAAATAAAATTTTAACAAAATTTTCTACAGAAATAAAATTTTGACAAAATTTTCTACAGAAATTAAAATTTTGACAAAATTTTCTATAGGAATAAAATGTTGACAACATTTTGTATAAAAATAAAATTTCGACAAAATTGTGTATAGTTTGATATCATGTTCTATCATTTTCTTTTCTATTAAAGTAAAATTTTGACAAAAATAAAAAAAAAACAAGTAAGGAAAGTCTAAAGTCAGGCAGGGCCGACTATATTATACCGTGCACCACTTTGTAGATCTAAATTTTCGATACCATATCACATCCGTCAAATGTGTTCGGTGCTATATATAAAGATTTGTCCTAAATACATACATTTAAATATCACTCGAACTGGACAGAATTTTATAGACTTCTACAAAATCTTTAGACTCAAAATTTAATTCGGCTAATGCACTAGGGTGGAACACAATGTTAGTAAGCAAATATGGGAAACATTTAAATCTGAACCAATTTTAAGGAAATTTCGCAAAAGTTTATTTATGATTTATCGCTCGATATATATGTATGAGAACTTTAGGAAAATTGGAGTCATTTTTACAACTTTTCGACTAAGCAGTGGCGATTTTACAACGAAATTGTTGGTATTTTAACCATTTTTGTCGAAATCGGAAAAACATATATATGGGAGCTATATCAAAATCTGAACCGATTTCAACCAAATTTGGCACGCATAGGAACAATGCTAACTCTACTCCCTGTGCAAAATTTCAACTAAATCGGAGCAAAAAATTGGCCTCTGTTGTCATATGAGTGTAAATCGGGCGGAAGATATATATGGGAGCTATATCTAAATCTGAACCGATTTCAATCAAATTTTGCACACTTAACTACACTACTAATTGTACTCCTAGTACAAAATTTCAAACAAATTGGGCCAAAACTCTGGCTTCTAGGACCATATTAGTCCATATCGGGCGAAAGATATATATGGGAGCTATATATAAATCTGAATCGATTTCAACCAAATTTGGCACGCATAGCTACAATGCTAAATCTACTCCCTGTGCAAAATTTTAACCAAATTGGGTCAAAACTCTGGCTATTAGAACCATATTAGTCCATATCGGGCGAAAGATATATATGGGAGCTATATCTAAATCTGAACTAGATTTCAAACAAATTTTGCACACTTGACTATACGACTAAGTGTTATGTTTGTACAAAATGTCAAGCAAATCGGTATAAAACTCTGGCTGCTGGGTCCATATTAGTGCATATCGGGCGAAAGATATATATGGGAGCTATATCTAAATCTGAACCGATTTCTTCCAAAATCAATAGGGTTCTGTTCCGACTCAAATTAGGAACATGTGCCAAATTTGAAGGCGATTGGACTTAAATTGCGACCTAGACTTTGATCACAAAAATGTGTTCACAGACAGACGGACGGACAGACGGACATAGTTATATCGACTCAGGGACCCACCCTGAGCATTATTGCCAAAGACACAATGTGTCTATCGCGTCTCCTTCTGGGTGTTACAAACATATGCACTAACTTATAATACCCTGTTCCACAGTGTGGCTAGGGGTATAAAAATAAAATTTTGACAAAATCATGTACTACCATTTTCTTTTCTATAAAAATAAAATTTTGACAACATTTTCTATAGAAATAAAATTTTGACATTTTCTATAGAAATAAAATTTTAACAATATTTTCTATAGAAATAAAATGTTGACAAAATTTTCTATAGGAATCAAATGTTTACAGAATTTTCTATAGGAATAAAATGTTGACAAAATTTTCTATAGAAATAAAATTTTTACAAAATTTTCTATAGAAATAAAATTTTAACAAAATTTTCGAGAGAAATAAAATTTTAACAAAATTTTCTATAGAAATAAAATTTTAACAAAATTTTCTATAGGAATAAAATGTTATAAAATTTTCTATATTTTAATATCATTTTCTTGAGAAAAAAAATTCTATACAAATAAAAGTTTAACAAAATTTTCTATAGGAATAAAATGTTGACGGAATTTTCTGTAGAAATACAATTTTAACAAAATTTTATTCCTATAGAAAAGAATATAGAATTTGACAAGCTTACTTTTCCTCTGTTGATTAAGCTACACTTGTAGTTTAGTCAATGCATGGTTTAAGCTGAAATCAAAAACAACAATAATGGAATGAAATTTTGACAACATTTTCCATAGAAATAATTTTTTGTCAAAATTTTCTTTAGAAATAAAATTTTGACAAAATTTTCTATAGATATAGCATTTGGACAACATTTTCTATTGAAATAAAATTTTAACAAAATTTTTTTACTTCAAAGTAAAAACATCTTTTCTTAATTCGAAAAAAGCTTAAAACCAAAGATGCTAATTCCTCAAAATAAGTCTTAGCCCACACATTAAAAAAAGAATTCTGATTCAATCACGAAGTTAATTGATCTAATTAATTTGGTAATTGGAATGTCTTCAATCATAGAAATGATAGGATCATTTAAAAATTTAATTGACAGTCAATTAAAAAATTAATTGACAGTCAGTTAAAAAATTAATTGATACTATTAATTTGTGTGATTGATTTTTGTTCCAATTAGGTTAGGTTAGGTGGCGGCCCGATGTACCAGGTTCCATTGTGATACCACATTGGTGAACTTCTCTCTTATCACTGAGTGCTGCCCGATTCCATGTTAAGCTCAATGACAGGGGACCCCCTTTTTATAGGCGAAAAAAAATTAATTGATACTATTAATTTGTGTGATTGATTTTTGTTTCAATTAGGTTAGGTTAGGTTAGGTTAGGTGGCGGCCCGATGTACCAGGTTCACTTAGACTATTCAGTCCATTGTGATACCACATTGGTGAACTTCTCTCTTATCACTGAGTGCTGCCCGATTCCATGTTAAGCTCAATGACAAGGGACCTCCTTTTTATAGTCGAGTCCGAACGGCTTTCCACATTGCAGTGAAACCACTTAGAGAAGCTTTGAAACCCTCCGAAATGTCACTAGCATTATTGAGGTGTGGTAATCCCCCGCTGAAAAACTGTTTGGTGTTCGGTGGCTCCCGTCAATTAAAAAAATTTTTGAATCAATTAAATTTTTAATTGAATATTTTTTAAAACTCAATTAAGATTTTAATTGGAAAAATTTTCGTGAATTTTTTTCTGTGCATATTTGGAGCGTTTTTATCTTAAATCTAAAGTTTCAATATTTCAGTTCAATTAATGACAATTTCTTTAAATCAAAAATGTGTTTCTTTACTTTAAGGAAAATTATCCATCCATCCTAAAATTTAGGCTGGGTAATCTTTAACATCATGTAAATATTTTGTTCAGTGTAGAAATAGAATTTTGATAAAATTTTCTATATATATCTAGAGAAATAAAATTTTGACAAAATTTTCTAGAGAAATAAAGTTTTCATGTCCTTAAAATTGCCTTTTCCAAAAGTCAATAAACTTTTCAATGAAGTCGTTGTGGCCTTATAGTTCAGTGATTCGACTTGGATTTCTTAATATAAAATAAGTTTTGTCGACTTGGCTTTAATAATTCTGACAAATTCTTGAAATTTAATGAAATCTTTAAATTAGTTGAATTTTTGTGTATTTTTTGTGTATCATTACTTGAATTTTCCGCTTCTTTGGTTCGGAATCAATGTCAAAATCATGAGTGTAAAGACACAATTTTTGCATCCGGGCATACTTTGTTTTTAATACAATAAGATCGTATTAGAATTGTAATAATATATAAGTAATAATATATAAGAATTGTACACTGAAAAAAAAGCATACTCGGTTCCAAAGATTTTGTCTTTACTTTAAAAAATTTGGTATTGATTCCGAGCCAAAGAAGCGGAGAATACAAGTAAGGATACTTTTAAGACACAATTCTCTTTTAAATTTAGGTTTTGTGTACTTGCTTCTAGGAAGCAAATTTTAATTTTTCGCTTTCTCAGCTTTTTTCTTCATATGCTATCAAAGTCCTTTAAAAACGAGTTAACGGCAACTTTATTTTCCAAATTAGGACTCGACTTCCAGTAGAAATTATGCTATGTTTGAAGTAAAAAACCTCTTTAAAATAAAGTGTTGAAAAACATGTCCTATTTTTGAACGATTTTTTGCTTTGTAGTCATTAAATTTAAAGAATTTTTCTGAATTAATAAAGTCAAGTTGACCTTAGCCTATAAATATTTTCTTTCATGTTAAGATACCAATTTTTAAGTCAAATCACTTTATTATAAGGACAATACGACTTCATTGAAAAGTTTATCGACTTTTGGACAAGGAAAATAACTTTATTTTAGAGAAACGCTTCTTCTATGCTAAGCAAAATTTGTATACGTATTTTAAAGACATGAAATCTTTGACCTCACGACAATATTTTTTTCAGTGTAATAATATATTAGGTTAAAGTGGCAGGCCGATTAAGTTTTAGGCTTACTTAGACTATGCAGTCCATTGTGATACCACATTAATTAAAAACACCTATTAAAGGGCGGTTAAAATTTCAAGGGCCGATGTTGATTTTGAATAAAACACAAACTATTTAGGAAATTATTGTAATTTTATTTTATTATGATATATTGGTATTACTCAATTATGTATGGAACAAAATATCGGCCAAATGGGCGCCGCGACCTCGGTGGCACACCTTCATCCGATGGTCAAAATTTTCGATGACGCTGAGGCATAATGGAGGTTCTATGCCGTTAATGTGCCGAATTATCTCATCCTTTAGCTCTTGAATTGTTGCTGGCTTATCGACGTACACCTTTTCTTTCAAATAACCCCAAAGAAAAAAGTCCAACGGAGTCAAATCACATGATCTTGGCGGCCAATTGACATCGCCATTACGTGAGATAACACGGCCATTGAATTTGTTGCGCAAAAGAGCCATTGTTTCGTTAGCTGTGTGGCAAGTGGAGCCATCCTGCTGAAACCACATATCGTCCACATCCATATCTTCCAATTCGGGCCATAAAAAGTTCGTTATCATCTCACGATAGCGAACACCATTCACAATAACTGCCTGGCCTCATTTTGGAAAAAATACGGCGCGATGATGCCGTCAGCCCATAAACCGCACCAAACAGTCACTCTTTGTGGATGTATTGGTTTTTCGACAATCACTCTTGGATTCTCATTCGCCCAAATGCGGCAATTCTGTTTATTGACGAATCCACTGAGGTGAAAATGTGCCTCATCACTGAAGATGATTTTCTTCGAAAATTGATCACGACGTCCATGGTTCAAATTGAGTAAGTCTGAAATAGAGAAATGTCAAATAAAATTGGGAAAAAACTTGGCATTTAGGTGTGGTTCACATTCAACATCGGCCCTTACAATTTAACCCCCCTTTATATCACTTCTGAGCAATATTTCTATTAAAATGAGCAATTATATCAGCGCTATGTAGAAGCTGCTCTAAATAGGCACATCGCCCACAAAAATCAGTGCTGATTCGGTTGTTTTGTAAGCAGTTGGTATTGCCTCCCTCCCTTACAATCCTGCTGAAATAGTGCTCCATTTTTTGTCATTGAGCTTAACATGGAATGTGCATCACTGAGTGATAAGAGAAGTTAACCACTGCGATATAACAATGGACTGAATAGTCTAATTAAGCCGCATGATACAGCCACCTAACCTAACCAAACTAACCTATCACCGGACAATTTGGGTTACATTACACCAGATTTTAAAGAGTACTATACATTAGTCAATATATTGGTTGTTTATTTCTCACAAAAAATATTGGTGGTATTTTTTTCTGTGTATTTCCACCAATTAAACAATATCAATTAAAAATTGATTGGATAGATTAATGTCGTACACAAATATTTTTTCTCTGTTCATATCACTGAGGGATGTGAATTAATTACATAATTGGGCCAATGAAGTAAATAATTGTTTATTAATTAAGTTTTGGGTGTTATTAAGCAAATATTTGTATTAATTGTTTTGTTTTGTTTTTTTCTTATAGAGTAATTCTTCAAATTAAATTAATATTTCAACTGGAAAAATATTTATGATATTTTTGTATTAAATGAAAATACTATTTTGATAAGAATGATGTAAATAGTTTTTTTTTTTTTTTTTTTTTTTTAATGGAAGACAAATAAAAAATAACTATAATTAGATATAATTATATATACCAATAATAATAATTTATTTATGCTTGTTTAATGTAGCGTAAAATAATTTTGAAGTAAAAAAAATATGATTTCATTGCTACTTATTGGAACATAGCATCATATTTTTTTTACAATAAAGCTTAATATAAAAAAGAAACGAAAACGTAAAGTTAAAATGTTACTCTTCAAATCCCCTGTAAAAATTAAACTTATAATCGGCGTATTATTTATGTGGCATTGTAATAATCAAATTGCTGAAGCTCAGGTATGGTTTTCAACTAATTTTTTTTTTTATAAAATTGGGTAGACAAAAATTCAATATATTTCTCTTAGAAAAAAGTCGTCGTGGAAATGAATAACATCAATTGTCAATACAATTCGTCTTTCATAAAATCCTTAACATGCTCTTTAAGAAAAGATAAGGATCAAATTAATTTAATTGATGGACGTTTGGAATTAACCACGGATGTTCCAAATTTCTCTATACGAACAATTTTGTTTTTTACTCGTAAAAATATGCCACGTATGGTTGTGGCCGATATAACTCTGGATGTTTGTGATTTGCTGAATTTCGTATTGAAGAATAAAATCGTGGCATTATATATGAATAATTTTCGAAAATATCTCAATGTAATGCCCAAATGTCCTTTCAAAAAGGTTAAGATATATTTTGGTTTTTAAGAGCATCGTAGAGAAATTTTGATATTTGATATTTTTGGTTTATTTCAATAGGATTTTAATTACACCTTAACTGGATATAAATTAGATCCTCAGGGAATGGCAGTATATATACCTGAGGGCGATAGCAAGGCAGTACACCAAATTATCTATGAAAAGAAACTCTCTGCTCAAATTGTGGTATCTGGTCGTATAGTACATGTCCAATAATCCCATTCAAAACTGATAGCCTTAGCTGCTAATGCTTTTTTGCTTTATTATAATTTGTAATTATAATAAAGATTTTAATAAAATGAAATAAAAAATTAATCCAAAACTACTCAAAGCTGATCTTTTATATTGATTCTAATAAAAACTCAAAATGGGATTGATACAAGGTGTGGTTTTAAGCACTCTAACCGATAACAAGTAAGTAGGGTCGAAAGTGCAGTCAGGCCGAATCTTATAAACCTTCCACCATGGATTGCATACGAAGTTCTAATAAAGGCTTATGCAAAAGTGTATAGATCTTTCTGGGGAATAGTTAGAAAAACAATAAAGCGATTTTTGATGATTAACATTTATTTTTGTTCTCTAATCCCGAACTAAACAAGTACGGTAAGTCTAAAGTCAGGCGGTGTCGACTATATTATACCCTGCACCACTTTGTAGATCCACACTTTCGATACCATATCAAATCCATCAAATGTGTTGGGTGCTATATATAAAGTTGATATTGCCATATATATATATATATATATATATATATTTAAATCTGACTCGATCTGGACAAAATTTGTTAGACTTCTGTAGACTTAAAATTTAAGTGGGCTAATGGGGTGGAACAAAATGTTAGTAAAAAACAAGTATATACGGCCGTAAGTTCGGCCAGGCCGAAGCTTATGTACCCTCCACCATGGATTGCGTAGAAACTTCTACTGAAGACTGTCATCCACAAACGAATTACTTGGGTTGCGGTAACACTTGCCGATGGCAAGATATCTTAAAACTTCCTAACACCGTAATATATACCACATAGTCCATACGTGGTATATATTAAACTAAAAAGGCCGATTAAATACGTATATAATTAAGTTTAAAATTTCTATAGAAATAAAAATTTGACAAAATAAAATTTTGACAACATTTTCTATAAAAGTAAAATTTGGAAAAAAATTTTCTATAGAAATAAAAGTTGGAAAAAATTTTCTATTGAAATAAAATTTTGACAAAATTTTCTATTGAAATAAAATTTTGACAAAAATTTCTATAGAAATAAAATTTTGACAAAATTTTCTATAGCAATAAAATTTTGACAAAATTTTCTTTAGAAATAAAATTTTGACAAAATTTTCTGTAGAAATAAAATTTTGACGAAATTTTCTATAGAAATAACATTTTGACAATGTTTTCTATAAAAATAAAATTTTGGTAGATTATTTTTGGCTCGAGTGGCCATCATGAATATGAACCGATATGGACCAATTTTTGTGTGATTGGGGATCGGCTGTATATAACTATAGACCGATATGGACCAATTTTGGCATGTATATTTGCGGCCTTATACTAACACCACGTTCCAAATTTCAACCGGATCGGATGAATTTTGCTCCTCCAAGATGCTCCGGAGATCAAATCTGTGGAACGGTTTATATGGGGGCTATATATAATTATGGACCGATATGGACCAATTCTTGCGTGTTTGTAAGAGACCACATTCTAACACCATGTTCAAAATTTCAACCGGATCGGATGAATTTTGCTCCTCCAAGAGGCTCCGGAGGACAAATCTGGGAATCGATTTATATGGGGGCTATATATAATTATGGACCGATATGGACCAATTTTTGCATGGTCATTAGAGAACATATACCAATACCATGTACCAAATTTCAGCCGGATCGGATGAAATTTGCTTCTCTTAGAGGCTCCGCAAGCCAATTCGGGGGATCGGTTTATATGGGGGCTATCTATAATTATGGACCGATGTGGACCAATTTTTGCATGGTTATTAGAGACCATATACTAACACCATGTACCAATTTTCAGCCGGATCGGATGAAATTTGCTTCTCTTAGAGGGTCTGCAAACCAAATTTGGGGTCCGTTTTATGGGGGCTATACGTAAAAGTGGACCGATATGGCCCATTTGCAATACCATCCGACTACATCAATAACAATTACTTGTGCCAAGTTTCAAGTCGATAGCTTGTTTCGTTCGGAAGTTAGCGTGAATCGACTCAGAATTTCACCACGACCCAGAATATATATACTTTATGGGGTCTTAGAGCAATATTTCGATGTGTTACAAACGGAATGACAAAGTTAATATACCCCCATCCTTTGGTGGAGGGTATAATAATATGGGAAACATTTCAATCTGAAGCAATTTTAAGGAAACTTCGCAAAAGTTTATTTATGATTTATCGCTCGATATATATGTATTAGAAGTGTAGGAAAAATAGAGTAATTTTTACAACTTTTCGACTAAGCAGTGGTGATTTTACAGGGAAATGTTAGTATTTTGACCATTTTTGTCGAAATCAGAAAAACATATCGTATATATGGGAGCTATATCTAAATCTGGACCGATTTCAACCATATTTGGCACGCATAGCTACAATGCTAATTCTACTCACTGTGCAAAATTTCAACTACATCGGAGTAAAAAATTGCCCTCTGTGGTCATATGAGTGTAAATCGGGCGAAAGCTATATATGGGAATCGATCGATCGAAATCTGAATCGATTTCAAAATTTGGTACAGACAGTTGGAATGTTAATTCTACTTCCTGTGCAAAATTTCAAGTAAATCGGAGTAAAAGATTGGCCACTGTGGTCATATGAGCGTAAATCGTGCGAACGATCAATATGGGAGCTATATCTAAATCTGAACCGATTTCAATAAAATTTGGCACACTTGACTACACTACTAATTGTACTCCTAGTGCAAAATTGCAACCGAATTGGGGTAAAACTCTGGCTTCTGGGACCATATTAGTCCATATCGGGCGAAAGATATATATGGGAGCTATATCTAAATCTGAACCGATTTCAATCAAATTTTGCACACTTGACTACACTACTAATTGTACTCCTAGTGCAAAATTGCAACCGAATTGGGGTAAAACTCTGGCTTCTGGGACCATATTAGTCCATATCGGGCGAAAGATATATATGGGAGCTATATCTAAATCTGAACCGATTTCAATCAAATTTTGCACACTTTACTATACTACTAATTGTACTCCTAGTGCAAAATTTTAACCAAATTCCACCAAAAATCTGGCTTCTGGGGCCATATAAGTCCATATCGGGCGAAAGATATATATGGGAGCTATATCTAAATCTGAACCGATTTCAATCAAATTTTGCACACTTGACTATACGACTAAGTGTTATGTTTGTACAAAATTTCAAGCAAATCGGTATAAAACTCTGGCTGCTGGGTCCATATTTGTGCATATTGGGCGAAAGATATATATGGGTACTATATCTAAATCTGAACCGATTTCTTCCAAAATCAATAGGGTTCTATTCTGACCCAAGTTAGGAACATGTGCCAAATTTGAAGGCGATTGGTCTAAAACTGGGACCTAGACTTTGATTACATAAATGTGTTCACGGACAGACGGACATCGCTATATCGACTCAAGAGCCCACCCTGAGCATTTTTGCCAAAGACACCATGTGTCTATCTCGTCTCCTTCTGGGTGTTACAAACATATGCACTAACTTATAATACCCTGTTCCACAGTGTGGCGCAGGGTATAAAAATTTATTGGATTGTATTAATATCGTAAACAAATATTTTTTCTCAATATATCCCAGCAAAAAATGGAGCACTATTTCAGCAGTATTATAAGGGAGTGAGGCAGTACCAACTGCTTACAAAAAAGGTGATGTCCCTATTTAGAGCAGCTTCTACATAGCGCTGATATAATTGCTCATTTTATTTAATAGAAATATTGCTCAGAAGTGATATATAATCTTGAGTATAGCATTGTTGGCGTGAAGGAAAACAGCACTACCTTTCATGCATCCATACTACATGAATTGGTTGCAATGACGTAAACGAATGATCATAAACTAGTTTGATTACTCGTATACGTTATTGCAACCAATTCATGCAATGTGGATGCACTACCTACTTTTTTGTATACCAAAAACGCAACTAAACTCTTACTGTTGAAGTATTATTTGCTGGGATATAACTAACATATGCTAATGGAATAAATGCTAATTAAATAAATAATTTTACCATTTGAGTAATTAATTGTTTGAATAATTTTTGGGTTTCATTAAAAACTAATTAAATGAATTGTTTTTTTATGGAACACTTTGTTTATTATTTTTTAAATTACAATATTATTTTGATACGAATGATGTAAATGTTTTAAGCAAAACAAAAAAAAAATATATAATTAAATGTTCTATTAATTATATATTATTTATACTTGTTTAATGGAGCATAAAATAAGTTTAAATTTAAAAATATGATTTCATTGATTTTGATTTGAATATAAACCTATATTGCATTTATTATAATACAGCTTATTCGCTTAGTAAAAGTAAACTTGACTATCTAAACATAAAATGCTGCTTTTTAAATCCCATGTATATATTAAAATTATAATTGGCCTATTAATTATTTGGCATAACAATAATGAAATAGTTGAAGCTAAGGTATGGATTTGAAATAATTATTTTATAAAAATTCCATAGATAAAAATCGAATACATTTCTCTTAGAAAAATATTGTTGTGGAAATGAATAAAATCAATTGTCAATACAATTCGTCTTTCATAAAATCATTAACATGCTCTTTGAGGGAAGATATGGATCAAATAAATGTAATAGATGGACGTTTGGAATTAACCACGGATGTTCCAAATGTCTCCATACGTACAATTTTGTATTTTACGCGTAAAAATATGCCACGTAGGGTTGTTCTCGATTTAACTCTGGATGCTTGTGATTTATTGAATTTCATATCGAAAAATAAGATTGTGGCATTATATATGAAGAATTTTCGAAAATATCTCAATGTAATGCCAAAATGTCCTTTGAAAAAGGTTAAGATATTTATTGTTTTTAAGACGATCATAGACAATATTTGATATTATTTCATTTTTTTAAATAGGATTTCAATTACACCCTAACTGGTTATAAATTAGAAATTCCACTATATATACCTGAGGGCGATGCCAAGACAATACACCAAATTATCTATGAAAATAAACTCTCTGGCCAAATTGTGGTATTTGGACGTGTAGTACATGTATAATGATCCAAATCTAAACCGATAGCCTTCGCTGCTAGTATTTTGTTGTTTTAATCATTTGATATAATATGTATTTATAATATTTCAAAATAAATAAAATACAAAATATTTCAAATCTTCTCAATGTGGATTTTCAGCGTTAATTGTAATAGAAACTATATTTGAGAATTATGTTACCTTAATTTTACAAGGCACAGTGATAAACTTCCCTTTTATCACTTAGTGCTGCCCGATTCTATCTTTAGCTCAATGACAAGGGACCTCATTTTTAAAGGCGAGCACTACAGTTATTCTCCGGAAGTCAAATCTCGGGGTAGGTTTATACGGTGCTTATATCTAAAAGTGGTTCGATATGACCCATCAGTACAACACTCAAAACAACTTTACTTGGATCCAAAGATTTTGATCTTCCCTTAAGGAGTTTGGTATTGATTCCGAGCCAAATATGCCGCTTCTTTAAAATAAAGACATTTGACTTTAAATCTACGATCAATATAATTCAAATTAGAATACCGATTATAATTAAATCTATTCATGTACGAGCAAATGCCAGTTTAAAAATCAAAATTTTAGCAGATACGATTCTTAATTCCAACAAGTATATACGGCCGTAAGTTCGGCCAGGCCGAAGCTTATGTACCCTCCATCATGGATTGCGTAGAAACTTCTTCTAAACACTGCCATCCACAATCGAATTACATAAGTTGCGGTAACGCTTGCCGATGGCAAGGTATCTTAAAACCTCCTAACACCATCTTCTAAATTGTATGTAAGTCCATACGTGGTATATATTAAATCAAAAAAGATCGATCCAATACGTATATAATTCAGTTTGACAAAGTAGACATAACATTTTGACAAAATTTTCTACAGAAATAAAATTTTAACAAAATTTTCTATAGAAATAAAAATTTTGACAAAATTTTCTATAGAAAGAAAATTTTGACAAAAAATTGTACAGAAATAAAATTTTAACAAAATTTTCTATAGAAATAAACTTTTGACAAAATTTTCTATAGAAATAAAATCTTGGTAGATTATTTTTGGCTCGAGTGGCAACCATGATTATGAACCGAATAAAATTTGAACAAAATTTTCTATAGAAATAAAATTTTGACAAAATGTTTTATAGAAATAAAATTTTGACAATGATGAAAATTTTATTATGAACGGAATACAATTTTAACAAAATTTTCTCTAGAAATAAAATGTTGACAAAATTTTCTATAGAAATAAAATTTTGGTAGATTTATTTTTGGCTCTAGTTGCAACCATGATTATGAACCGATATGGACAAATTTTTGTGTGATTGGACCAATTTTGGTATGGTTCTTAGCGACCATATACTAATACCTCGTTCCGGATCGGATGAATTTTTCTCCTCCAAGAGGCTTCGGAGGTCAAATCTGGAGAACGTTTTATATGGGGGCTATATATAATTATGGACCGATATGGACCAATTCTGGCACGGTTGTTAAAGATCATATACTAACACCATGTTCCAAATTACAACCGGATTGGATGAAATTTGCTTCTCTTGGAGACTTCTCAAGGCAAATCTGGGGATCGGTTTATATGGGGGCTATATATAATTATGAACCGATGTGGACCAATTTTTGCATGGTTATTAGAGACCATATACCAATATCATGTACCAAATTTCAGGCGGATCGGATGAAATTTGCTTCTCTTTGAGGATCCGCAAGCCAAATCTGGGGATCGGTTTATATGGGGGCCATATATAATATTATGGACCGATGTGGACCAATTTTTGCATGATTGTTAGAGACTATATACCAACACCATGTACGAAATTTCAGCTGGATCGGATGAAATATGCTTCTCTTAGAGGCTCCACAAGCCAAATCTGGGGATCGGTTTATATGGGGGCTATATATAATTAAGGACCGATATGGACCAATTTTTGCATGGTTGTTAGAGACCATATACCAACATCAAATACCAAATTTCAGCCGGATCGGATGAAATTTTCTTCCCTTTGAGGCTCCGCAAGCCAAATCTGGGGATCGGTTTATATGGGGGCTATATATAATTATGGACCGATGTGGACCAATTTTTGCATGGTTGTTAGAGACCATACCAACACCATGTACCAAATTTCAACCGGATCGGATGAAATTTGCTTCTCTTTTAGGCTCCGCAAGCCAAATCTGGGGATCGGTTTATATGAGGGCTATATGTAAAAGTGGACCGATATGGCCCATTTGCAATACCATCCGACCTACATCAACTTAAAACTTGTGCCAAGTTTCAAGTCGATAGCTTGTTTCGTTCGGAAGTTAGCGTGATTTCAACAGACGGACGGACGGACGGACATGCTTAGATCGACTCAGAATTTCATCACGACCCAGAATATATATACTTTATGGGGTCTTAGAGCAATATTTCGATGTGTTACAAACGGAATGACAAAGTTAATATACCCCCATCCTACGATGGAGGGTATAAAAACACACACACTTTAAACCAAAGATGCCAATTTTTAAAATAATTCTTCGCCTACATTTGAAGCGTTTTAATCTTAAATCCAAAGATTCAATATATCAGTTGATTTAAAGACGATTTCTTTAAATTAATGGCCTGTTCCTGTATATCGAACGAAACCCCATTCGAAAGAAAGGCAGTCACTCGAATTCGAATGAATTTGAGTTTTTATATTTTTGAAAGTTCGTTTCGGTTGTATGAGAAGACATTGAATATCAAAAATGAGTATTTTCAAATTTTTGGCCTAAGAATTCATTCAAATGTTAACAATGTTTTTACTTTTTTCTTGACACTTATCGTATATGTTCGTTTATTGCTCGATAACAATATATGATGTGACTTGCCTTTCGAAATAGAAGAACAAAAATCAATTTTCTTTCGTTTGGAATACGAAAGAAAGCTTTCGTTCGATATATAGGAACAGGCCATAAAAATGGGTTTCTTTACTATAAGGTCAATTTTGTTTACTACAAAGGCCTTCGAGTTTCACAGCTAGGCACACATTTCCAAAATTTGTTTCCCATATTAAATGCAGAAATTTTTTTAAGAAAAGATTATAAGCTTTTAATTAAAATATCATTATTTAAAAAAAAATGTCCTTAATCCTTTATTAGTGTAAATTGCGTATCTTAATGGGATTTGAGATCAATAATAATGAATTTTGTCAAAATTGTAATTCTATATAAAGGGTGATTCTTTTGAGGTTAGGATTTTCATGCATTAGTATTTGACAGATCACGTGGGATTTCTGACATGGTGTCAAAGAGAAAGATGCTCAGTATGCTTTGACATTTCATCATAAATAGCCGAACGATCTGCCACAACGTCGAATTTTCAGTGAATGGGCCCTAGAAAAGTTGGCAGAAAATCCGCTTTTTTATCGACAAATTTTGTTCAGCGATGAGGCTCATTTCTGGTTGAATGGCTACGTAAATAAGCAAAATTGCCGCATTTGGAGTGAAGGGCAACCAGAAGCCGTTCAAGAACTGCCCATGCATCCCGAAAAATGCACTGTTTGGTGTGGTTTGTACGCTGGTGGAATCATTGGACCGTATTTTTTCAAAGATGCTGTTGGACGCAACGTTACGGTGAATGGCGATCGCTATCGTTCGATGCTAACAAACTTTTTTGTTGCCAAAAATGGAAGAACTGAACTTGGTTGACATGTGGTTTCAACAAGATGGCGCTACATGCCACACAGCTCGCGATTCTATGGCCATTTTGAGGGAAAACTTCGGAGAACAATTCATCTCAAGAAATGGACCGGTAAGTTGGCCACCAAGATCATGCGATTTGACGCCTTTAGACTATTTTTTGTGGGGCTACGTCAAGTCTAAAGTCTACAGAAATAAGCCAGCAACTATTCCAGCTTTGGAAGACAACATTTCCGAAGAAATTCGGGCTATTCCGGCCGAAATGCTCGAAAAAGTTGCCCAAAATTGGACTTTCCGAATGGACCACCTAAGACGCAGCCGCGGTCAACATTTAAATGAAATTATCTTCAAAAAGTAAATGTCATGGACCAATCTAACGTTTCAAATAAAGAACCGATGAGATTTTGCAAATTTTATGCGTTTTTTTTAAAAAAAAAGTTATCAAGCTCTTAACAAATCACCCTTTACAATTTTGTTTAATTTTATTTCTATAGAAAATGTTGTTTAATTTTATTTCTATAGAAAATTTTGTCAAAATTTTATTGCTATAGAAAATTTTATCCAAATTTTATTTCTATAGAAAATTTTGTCAAAATTATATTTCTATAGAAAATTTTGTCAAAATTTTATTGTGTAAAAATTTTATTTCTATAGAAAATTTTGATAAAATTGTATTCCTATTTGGGAGCCACCGTGGTGCAATGGTTAGCATGCCCGCCTTGCATACACAAGGTCGTGGGTTCGATTCCTGCTACGACCGAACACCAAAAAGCTTTTCAGCGATGGATTATCCCACCTCAGTAATGCTGGTGACATTTCTCTAAGTGGTTTCACTGGAATGTGGAACGCCGTTCGGACTCGGCTATAAAAAGGAGGTCCCTTGTCATTGAGCTTAACATGGAATCGGGCAGCACTCAGTGATAAGAGAGAAGTTCACCACTGTGGTATCACAATGGACTGAATAGTCTAAGTGAGCCTGATACCTCGGGCTGCCACATAACCTGACCTAAACTTCCTATAGAAACATTTTAAGTTTTATTTCGATAGAAAATTGTGTAAAAATTTTATTTTTATAGAAAATTTTGTCAAATTTTTATTTCTATAGAACATTTTTTTAAATTTTATTTCTATAGAAAATTTTGTCGAATTTTTATTTCTATAGAAAATCTTGTCAAAATTTCATTTCTATAGAAAATCTTGTCAAAATTTTATTTATATAGAAAATTTTGTCAAATTTTTAGTTCTATAGAAAATCTTGTCAAAATTTTATTTCTATAGAAAATTTTGATAGAATGTTATTTCTATAGAATACTTTGTCAAAGTTTTATTTCTATAGAACATTTTGTCAAAGTTTTATTTCTATAGAAAATTTTGTCAAAATTTTATTTGTATAGGAAATTTTGTCAAGATTTTATTGGTATAGAAAATTTTGTTAAAATTGTATTTCTATAGAAAATTTTGTCAACATTTTATTTCTATAGAAAATTTTGTCAACATTTTATTTCTATAGAAAATTTTGTCAAAATTTTATTGCTATAGAAAATTTTGTCAAAATTTTATTTCTGTAGAAAATTTTGTCAAAAATTTATTTCTGTAGAAAATTTTGTCAAAATTTTTTTCTGTAGAAAATTTTGTCAAAATTTTATTTGTATAGAAAACTTTGCCAACATTTTATTTCCATAGAAAATTTTGCCAAATTATATTTCTATAGAAAATTTTGTTAAAATTTTATTTTCTATAGGAAATTTTGTCAAAATTTTATTTCTATAGAAAATTTTCTCAAAATTTAATTTTTATAGAAAATTTTGTCCAAATTTTCTTCTATGGAAAATTTTGACAAAAATTTTATTTTTATAGAAAGTTTTGTCAAAATTTTATTTCTGTAGAAAATTTTGTCAAAATTTTATTTCTGTAGAAAATTTTGTCAAAATTTTATTTCTATAAAAAATTTTGTCAAAATTTTATTTCCATAGAAAATTTTGTCAAAATTTTATTTCCATAGAAAATTTTGTAAAAATTTTATTTCAATAGAAAATTTTTCAAAATTTTATTTCTATAGAAAAATTTGTCAAAATTTTATATCTATATAAATCATTGTCAACATATTATTTGTATAGAAAATTTTGTGAAAATTTTATTTTATAGAAAATTTTTGTCAAAATTGTATTTCTATAGAAAACTTTGCCATTATTTTATTTCCATAGAAAGTTTTTTTAAAATTTTATTTCTATTGAAAATGTTGTCAACATTTTATTCCTATAGAAAGTTTTGCAAAATCTACCAAAACATCAAGAATTCTACCAATCTCTCAAACAGTAAAAAATCAACCATTTTTGGTAGAATTTTACCAACTGTGACCGACTCCCAAAAAACGAAGAGCATATACACTTATTATTTTATTTTTCATATTTGTCAAAGTTCCTACAGTCATATGAATTTTTATATATTTGCAAATATCAGAAACTCAAAAATTCGTCAATTTTGAAACTGCTACAAACAGCCTGGCATGAATGGTCGCCTAAAAGCTACCAGAAATCCTATAAATCCACATTTTTCAGCGGATACAGAATGCGACGGATGAACAAATGGATGATGGGATAAAGCTTGAAACAGGATTGAATGAAATGGTGTCATTTCATGCCCCTATGCTCATCCCCCCATGTGCTAGGCAATATGTGTCCGCGTTCATTGAAATCACCAGGCATATCCGTTTGGTTGGGTTTTACAAAACATAAATTATTTAAACAGAAAACCACAAAAAGGAAAGTAGATACACGAGAATACCTAGCCATTGTCATACCGGTAAGTTTACCATAAATAAATGTATACGGTGACAGTTGAGGGTTTTTATTGAGGAGATATGCCGGAGTGTAAATTTATTTTAAAAAATGTCCACAAAATAGAGGAAAATATTTGTTTGTGTATAAAACTAATTTTGATAAAATACAAACTTTTGCCTTGAAGGTAAGATGGCGGACCTATAAGTATTTCGATTAATAGAACAAACCTAACAAATAAATATGTAGTCTCTTCATGGCCCAGATATACTTGGCCCAGGACAGTCCAATCTTGGATCCGAATTAAAAAAAAAAAACATTTCTTGAAAAGTACGCCCGAATTTTGAGAACGCAGAGCCAACGCTGGCGAGCTGGATGAATGGGCATGGGACTCACATAAAGCGATCACAGTTGCAACAGTTGGTAGAATTCTACCGAATATGGTATATTTTTAACGATTGGTAGAATTGGCAAAGAGGTACTTAATAAATTTTCTATAGAAATAAAATTTTGAAAAAACTGTTCAACAGAACCAAAATTTTGATAAAATGTTCAATGGAAATAAAGTTTTGGCAAAATTTTCTATAGAAATAATACTTTGACAAAATTTTCTATAGAAATAATATTTCGACAAAATTTTCTATAGACATGTTGAAAATGTCTATTGACATTTTCAGTTGACACAATTTTCTATAGAAATAAAATTTTGACAACATTTTCTATAAAATACTGAAAAAATTTCCTAAAAAAATAGAATTTAGAAAAAAATTGCTATTGAAATAAAATCTTGACAAAATTTTCTATAGAAATATAATTTTTACAAAATTTTCTATAAAAATAAGCTTTTGACAAAAATTTCTATAAAAATAAACTTTTGACAAAATTTTCTATAGAAATAAATTTTTGACAAAATTTTCTATAAAAATAAACTTTTGACAAAATTTTCTATAGAAATAAAATTTTGACAAAATTTTCTATAGAAATAAAATTTTGACCAAAATTTCTATAGAAATAAAATTTAGACAAAATTTTCTATAAAAAAAATTGAGAAAAATTTCTATAGAAATAAAATTTTTCCAAAATTTTCTGTAGAAATAAAATTTTGACTACATTTTCCATACAAATAAAGTTGTGATAGAATTTTCTATAGAGATACAATTTTGACAAAATTTTCTATAGAAAAAAAAATTGACAAAGATTTTTAAAATTTTCTAGACACACACAATTTTTAAAAAATTTTCTATAGAAATAAAATTTTTGCAAAATTTTCTAAAAAATAAAATTTTGACAAAATTTCTTCTTTGCAAATTTTTTTACAGAGATAAAATTTTCTATAGAAATAAAATTTTGACAAAATTTTCTATAAAAATAAACTTTTGACAAACTTTCTATAAAAATAAAATGTTGACAAAATATTCTATAGAAATAAAATTTTGACAAAATTTTCTATTGTAATAAAATTGTGACAAATTTTTCTATAGTAATAAAATTTTGACAAATTTTTCTAAATTAATAAAATTTTGACAAATTTTTCTATAGAAATAAAATGTTGACACAATTTTCTACAGAAATAAAATTTTGACAACATTTTCTATAGAAATAAAATTTTGAAAAAAATTTCTATAGAAATAAACTTTTTGCAAGATTTTCTACAGAAATAAAATTTTGACAAAATTTTCTATAGAAATAAAATTTTCTAGAGAAATAAAATTTTGACAAAATTTGGTATAAAAAAAACGTTTGAAAAAATTTTCTATAGAAACAAAATTTTGATAATATTTTCCATAGAAATAAAATTTTGACAAAATTTTCTAGAGACATAAAATTTTTGCAAAATTTTCTATAGAAATAAAATTTTGACGAAATTTTCTATAGAAATGAAATTTTTGCAAAATTTTTTACAGAAATAAAATATTCTATAGAAATAAAATTTTGACAAAATTTTCTATAGGAATAAAATTTTGACAAAATTTTCTATAGGAATAACATTTTTACAATATTTTCTACAGAAATAAAATTTTGACAAAATTTTCTATAGAAATAAAATTTTGACAAAATTTTCTATAGAAATAAAATTTTCTATACAAATAAAATGTTAGCAAAATTTTCTACAGAAATAAAATTTTAACAAAATTTTCTACAGAAATAAAATTTTCGAGAGAAATAAAAATTTGACAAAATTTGGTATAAAAAAACGTTTGAAAAAAAATTCTATAGAAACAAAATTTTGATAATATTTTCTATAGAAATAAAATTTTGACGAAATTTTCTAGAGACACAAAATTTTGACAAATTTTTCTGTAGAACTAAACTTTTGACAAAATTTTCTGTAGACATAAAATGTTGACAAAATTTTCAATAGAAATAAAATAATGTTGACAAAATTTTCTATAGAATTCAAAATTTCTTATAGAAATAATATTTTGACAAAAGTTTCTTTCCATAGAAATAAAATTTTGACAACATTTGGTATAGAAAAAAACGTTTGAAAAAAATTTTCTATAGAAACAAAATTTTGATAATATTTTCGATAGAAATAAAATTTTGACAAAATTTTCTAGAGACACAAAATTTTGACGAAATTTTCTATAGAAATAAAATTTCTGCAAAATTTTCTATAGAAATAAAATTTTGACAATATTTTCTACAAAAATAAAATTTTGACAACATTTTCTATAGAAATAAAATTTTGACAAAATTTTCTATAGAAATAAAATTTTGACAAAAGTTTCTATAGAAATAAATTTTTGACAAAATTTTCTATAGAAATAAATTTTGACGACATTTTTTAAAGTCATAAAATTTTTAAAAATTTTATTCATATAGAAAAGACAGAAATAAAATTTTGGCAAACTGTTCTATGGAGCTAAAACCATTGTGACCGTTGGAAGGACGGCGAAGATACTATGGTGTGACCTACACAAGAAAAGGTTTAAAAAACTAGACGGACGAAAAAGACGGGTTTTCATATGTTTGGGTGTAAAAATTATATGTTCGAAACTCAAACAACATTTTTGCATCAAAAATTTTCCAACAAGATTTTGGTTTTTAAACAGGGTTTGGGTGAACATATTTCCCTCTCTGCGTGTACCTATGTCAATGCCCTACACTGCCTTTACTAGACCAGGAGTTAACCATATCAGCAAATAGGTGATTCGGGACCTGGCCCATCTTGGAAACAGGAACTGAGATCTAATTAGGGATTCGTTAAAGACACAGAGTTCTTGGAATAAAAAAAGATACGACGGAAAGGAAAAGAAGCTGAATACTGGCAACCTGTATCCTAATGCAACTTTGAAATTGTTTGCTATAATTTGGATACTTGAACTAACATATAGTTTTTGAGTGTTTGATTGAGGTTATACAAGATGAAAAATTTTTCTTGCCTTTGACAATTTCGAAATGAAAACTTTATGAAAATGTTTTATCCAAAGGAATATTAAATCCCATGGTATCAAATAATAATTACACCAACTTATTTAACCTTTCATCGCTGATCCATGTTCATGTATATACGATTTAATTTAATATCGACATGCCGTCATTTCATTTGCTAAAAGAGAGGGCGATTACTGTTGACTTATGTGCTTTGTATTCGTTTGGACTTTTAATGATCTGTTGTCGTAAATTAAAGGTGAAATATGAGTTCGGTTTGGAGGTAGAGAAGGGGGAGAGTTCATTGTTTTATTATTAAAAATGCTTGTATTCGATGGTCATTTCCGGTGTTGAAAATACAAATGCGTTTTTTGTTTGTGTTAGCAATTCTTCCTGTATGCTTGCCTATATGCTCTGACTACTGATTATTTCATTTTATTTATTTGTATTTTTATAAAATATTTGCTAAATTTTTAATTAAGTTGGATTATACAGCGAACATGTGGTATGCGTGTCCACATATGACTGAGTGAGTGGGTGTGTGTGTGTGTGTGTGTGTGTACGGCAATACCACAGGCCAAAGGCATCCTGTGAGTCATGATGATGGTCGAGGTGTTAGTGGTTGTGATGACATTAATTATTCACTAAACGGCATTGGTTTGTTTGTGTGGTGGTGATGATGGGGTTGTTGTTGGTGTTGTTGTTTATTGGTAACAACATCATGACATGTCCTGTAGACGTGATATGAGGTAAAATATTATTATAGTACATGCTCACTCGCACACACACACACACACACACCCAACGCATTTGTATCTATGTGACTCCTCTCATTTACACATGTATACATTTTGCCCTCTATAAATTGCTATAATTAATTATGGTTAACTATCTGTCAAGTGGACAATGATTTATTTATTAAATAATGAAGGCAAACGAAGAAATTATATATTACGAAAATATTTTAAATAAATAAGCTCACATTAAATAAACCAACATTCGCCTTTACCAATTAAGTTATGAATTAAGTTTCACATTAAACCGGTATGCCATCTCTGTGTTGGCTTATCGAATTGCAGTGTTATAGACTATAATGAATTTAAATAACATACATTATGAAATATTAATTGACCATTAATACTTATCGATGGCAAAGGAAACACATGCTTATTTATATGTTTTATTGCAAACAAAAAAAGGATATTGAAAATTCATTTTCCACAGGGTGATTGAGAATATTTATACATTTCTACTATGAGTTCATTTAAAATGAATTAAAAATTGGGAAATATTTATAGCTTATATATAAATATGATCTGAGATGCTATATTCATTCGATACACTCTGATCAGTTATATCGTCGATAAATTTATTGCACACACTGCAAAAAGAACTATGGCCATAAGCAGAGCTGTGGAGTCGGAGTCTGAAGATTTTTCTGGAGTCGGAGTCGTAAAAATTTTGCTCGACTCCAACTCCGGCCCAACCAAAATTTTAAAACACTTTATATTTTTTGTAATTAAATATATATAAAATTCAATCTATGTTTGTTTATTTGTTTGTTTGTTTGTTTGTTTGTATGTTCCGAGTTGGCTCCGAAACGGCTGAACCGATTTACTTGAAACTTTCAGAGATCGTAGGGGGCGTTCATGTGGTGAAAATAGGGTACCTCATTTTTTGACACCTGGTCGCGGAGGGGGACCTCCCCTTTGTCGGACTTTTTGAAAATTGGACCAAAGTTGACCGATTTGCTTGAAATTTTCATTGAAGATTGGGGTTGGCATCTAGACAAAGATCCGCTACTTTTTATTTCGATATTTTGATATTGTTCGACTTTTTTAAAGTACAGTGAAAAAAATAAAATTCTCTAAATTATCTGAGATTTACAGAGAACATGTGGTGAGGTTATGGAATTAATATGGGGTACCTGATGATTTCATATGTGGATGGGGAGGGGGACCTCCCCCTCGCCCTACTTTTTGAAACTTGGAACAAAATTATGCGATTTGCTTGAAATTTTCATTGAATGTTGGGGTTGGCATCTAGACAAAAATCCGCTACATTATTTTTCGGTATTTGGTCGGGGAGGGGGACTTCCCCTTTGCCGATTTTTTTTTTGAAAGTACAAACAAAACTTAACTCCTACACTAACTACAGAGAAACAATTAAACTTTAGCGAGTTACTTGAGGACTGGGGAGAGGTTACGATATTAATAGTTGATACCTGATTTTGTGATATTTGGACGGAAGAGAGGCCGCCCCTTTAGGCTTATAATTTGCTTGACATTTTCTGGGACGTTTACAAAAGATACGCTACATCACTTTTCGATATTTGGTCGGGGAGTAGGTCCTCCTCTAAAACTGCAAAAAAAACTGCAAACCTTCCTTGCCCCACACTTGAAGGAAAGTTTTAAGAATTTTCAGGGGAGGTTAGGGGTGCTATTCACTACGGTGTTTGTCGATATTGTATCGGGGAAAGTGACGTCCCTTCTACTTGAAATTTACAGGGAACGTGGGAGGAGATGATTAAATTTATACATGATTTTTAAATTAGTATATGATTTTCCGATATCTGGTTGGGGAAGGGGAAAATTGAAAGAAACTTTGTCGATTTACTTCGATAGAATTTATAGGGACCATTGAGTAGTTGCGAAATTAATATAGGGTACGTGATAGTCCGATATCAGGTCGGAGTGGTGCGAAGGTGGGGAGAGGGTTCCTTTTGTCCGTTTTTGTTTTTTTTTTCTTAAATTGAAAGTAGAGGGTTGTCCGTAAATGGGAACTCGGTACATAATTTTATGATTTTTGCACAGGCTTCTGCCAGACTTCTTTTTAGTAAAGAACTTAAATTTACATGAAATTGGTAGCCAACGTAGAGGGTGCATCATTTTCCAACATTTTAGCAAATGTTAATGTGGTAAAATTTTGTACTACTTTTGCTTTTTCCGATTTATTGGATAATATAGTGCTTAATTTTCAGATATGTTGAGGAAAAGGATACCTTTCCTTGACAAACCACACTTAAATTTCACAAGAAATATAGAAGATTGTCCAACTACTTGAATACGGAACATTATTAAAAAAATGTGGTGGAAAGGGTATACCCTCTCCCGCCGTATTTGTACCTATAAACGAAAAATCAAGTAGTCCGATTTGTTTAAAAGAATTCAAATCTTTTCGAATTTGTTTTCAGCACGAAGGATATAGTTGGCTAAGTTAACGCAAAATGTTCCTCCAAATACGCTTCGGAAGGCGCAGCGAAGCGGGCCGGGTTACGCTAGTTAAATATATATTTAAGAAATTTGAATTCATTGAGATCTTCAATCGATCAATGACTGTAATTGCGGTGAAACTTCCAATAATGAAGAATATTCAATGGTTTTCTAAAAGGTTATACAGGTTGTACCAAAATCTCTACCAATTTTTGCCAGTCTGAAATTTTCATTCTATTTGCCAGAATAGGGGATCCCTTTCAAAATATGAATCCTGTCGGTCCAAATTTTGATATAGCTGATGATACATAAACATATTCTTGAGCGCATAGAAGCCTCCACATTCATTCGATTTGACTAAAATGTCGATCGTAGACTTACTTTGGGGCCACAAATTAGTTTTTTAATTTTTATTATTATAGAATATTTTGGCAAATTTTTTTTTATAGAAAATTTTTGCAAAACTTTATTTCTATAAAAAATTTTGTCAAAATTTTATATCTATGGAAAATTTTGTTAAAATTTTATATGCATGGAAAATTTTGTCAAAATTTTATTTCTATAGAAAACTTTGTCAAAATTTTATTTTTATGGAAAATTTTAGCAAACTTTTATTTCTATAGAAAATTCTATCAAAATTTTATTTCTATAGAAAATTTTGTCAAAATTTTATCTCTATAGAAAATTCTACCAAAATTTCATTTGTATAGAAAATGTAGTCAAAATTTTATTTCTATTGAAAATTTGTCAAATTTTTATTTCTATTGAAAATTTGTCCAATTTTTATTTCTATTGAAAATTTGTCAAATTTTTATTTCTATAGAAAAATTTTGCAAAATTTTATTTCTGTAGAAAGGTTTGTCAAAATTTAATTTCCCTAGAAAATTTTGACAATTTTTATTCCTATAGAAAATTTTGCCAGAATTTTATTTCTATAGAAAATGTTAAAATTTTATTCTAAACAAGTATACACAGAACTAAGTTAGGCCGTTTTTGTTTGAGTTTTAGAGAAATCATTAACATCTCTTGTAAGTGTGCAAGAAAATTATAAAATAACGTCTTGATTTGAAATCTTAAATCTGTAGAAGTAAAATCTGGAAATTTTACATTGAGTTTCAAGCAATTTTCATGATCAGTGCGCCTTCTACACCCTCAAGAAGTGAAGTCGGTCTATATGGAGGCATTACCAAATGGACCGATAAAAACTAAATCCGATACACGTTTCTGTGAGCCTAAAATATCAGAATATTTACAATTTCAGGCAAATCGGATAAAAACTACGGTTTCTAGAAACCCAAGGATCGTTCTTATGGGGGCTATACTAAAATATGGACCGATACTCACCGTTTTCGGCACACCTCTTTATGACCCGAAAATACCTCTAGATTTCCAATTTCAGGCAAATAGGATATACACTTGGGATTCTAGAAGCCTAAGAAGTAAAATCGGGAAATCGGTCTATATGGGGGCTATACCTAAATATGGACCGATACTCACCATTTTCGGCACACCTCTTTATGGTCCTAAAATACCTCTAGATTTCCAATTTCAGGTAAACTGAATAAAAACTGCGGTTTCTATAAGCCCAAGACCCCAAATCGGGAGGTCGGTTTATGTGTGGACTATATCAAAACCTTGACCGATATAGCCCATCTTCGAACTTGACCTGCCTGCAGACAAAAGACGAGTTTGTGCAAAATTTCAGCACGATTGCTTCATTATTGAAGACTGTAGCGTGATTACAACAGACAGACAGACGGACATCGTTATATCGTTTTAGAATTTCTCCCTGATCAAGAATATATATATACTTTATATCGTCGGAAATCGATATTTCGATGTGTTACAAACGGAGTGACAAACTTATTCTACCCCCGTCACCATTCTATGGTGGTGGGTATAAAAATAAATAGAAATTTTAGTTCTATAGAAACCAAAAAAAAATTAAATTTTATTCCTAAAGAAAATTTTGACAAAATTTTATTTCTATAGAAAATTTTTCCAAATTTTATTTCTGTAGAAAGGTTTTTCAAGATTTTATTTCTATAGAAAATTTTGTCATATTTTTTTCTGTAGAAAATTTTGTCAAAAATTTATTTCTATAGAAAATGTTGTCAAATTTTATTCCTACAGAAAATTTTGTCAAATTTGTTTTCCTAGAGAAAATGTTCTCAAAATTTTATTCGAAAATTTTGTCAAAATTTTGTTTTAATAGAAAATTGTGGTACAATTTTTTTGTAAAAATTTTATTTCTATAGAAATTATTTGTCAAAATTTATTTTCGTTAGAAAAATAAGTCAAAATTTAATTTCGATAGAAAATTATGTCAAAATTTAAATTTTTACCTCTTTGGTGGAGAGGAATCCGTTGCAAAATCTATCAAAACATCAAGAATTCTACCAAACAGTACACGCAAAGAAAAAAAAACGTTTGGAAAACGTGTACGTTTTTCTTTTATTAGAGTTTTTTGAATTGCTTCGAAAAGTATACACTTTTATCACCAAAAAAAAAAATCGTTTGTTACAAAATTTTTATTTTTTCAATAAAAAAGTTATTTTTGAACCAAAAACACAGTATATTTCGTTTATCTCAAACACTGTTCTTTTCTGACTTTAGGTCTTTAATAAGACACATTTTAAAGTTCATAGTAAAAATTTATTATAGTAGAATGTAATGTTGAAAATTTTTTCGGAATCTTCCGACCCTATCTGGAATATATGTAAAAAAAAACTTTGGTCGAAGCAGGGATCGAACCCACGACCCTTGGCATGCAAGTCGGAAGTAGCACCACTGCTCCACGGTGCCCAACTAAATGTATTTTTCTGTTAAATAAACTTTGTTTAATCGGATCGTGGGCGCCGCAAGCTATGCTATATAAATATAACTTATATGGGTAATTGTCTATTGATGACAATAACGGCTACATAGCTCAGTGGATAGTGTGTTGGCTTACAAATTGCATGGTCCGCGGTTCGATTCTCCGTCCAGACGAAAGGTAAAAAAAAATTTAAAAATTTATAAGTGAGAAAGATGTGAGGGAAAATGCAATTAGGAAGAAAACAATGTTTTTTTTTTTTGAGTTTGTCTTTATGAAATTGTTTTTACATCCTGGAAGAGAATACACGTTTATCACAAAAGTACTGTCGGCACTGTCAACCAAGAAATTTACGTGAAAGAGTGTTTGAATAAACGTCTGCTGCTTTTCCTAAAGAAACACGGTTGTCCCGTACTGTTTTGGCCGGATTTGGCATCTTGCCATTACGGTAAAAAGGCCAATTAGTGGTACGCCGCCAACAACGTGCAGGTGGTTCCCAAGTACAAGAACCCTCCCAACACGCCAGAGCTCCGCCCAATTGAGAAATACTGGGCTATTGTCAAGCGGAACCTAAAGAAGAACAAAAAAACTGCTAAGGACGAGCAGCAGTTCAAGGCAAACTGGCTTTCTGCGGCGAAGAAGGTGGACAAGGTGGCTATACAAAATCTGATGGCAGGTGTCAAGCGTGAGGCCCGGCAATTCGGATTTGGAAAAGCGAAAACAAATCGGAGATGCGTTTTTATGTAGGTGCTGTATCACAAAATTGTGCGGTATGACCCATCTTCGAACCCGATATGGCTGCCAAAAATTCAGAACGTTAGGTTCTACTGCTATATTGCCTTAAAATTGTACCTTTATCAAGAGTATATATAGGGTTAAAAAACGATAGTGTAATATGTTAAAAATGGACTATACAATTGATCAATTCAGCCCATATTCTAGAAAAACCTACTTTTTATATCACCGCGAAATGCCACCCTTATAAATACACTTTGAATGGCCTGAAATCCAGTACTTCGTTTTTCGTTATAAAATCCCAATCGAATCTAATTTTTCGAAATATTTCTTTAGTTACAAAGATATGAAGTGTTTTTCAAATTTGATTTCGCCGGAATCGGAGTCGAGCAAAATTTATACGACTCCGGCTCCGACACCAGCAAAATCTTCAGACTCCGACTCCAAGACTACGGCTCCGACTCCACAGCCCTGCCCTCCACCATGGATTGCGTAGAAACTTCTACGAAAGACTGTCATCCACAATCGAATTAATTGGGTTGTGGTATCTTGAAACTTCTTAACATCGTTTTCTAAATTGTGAGTTAGTCCTTACGTGGTATATATTAGACAAAAAAGGTATGTATAGGTAAGTCTACAAATAATTACGAATCGATATGGACTTTTGCACGGTACGTAGAGAGCCAAAATTGAAATATGGGGGCCGCTTATATGTGGGCTATATACAATTATGAACTTGATATGGACCAATTTTTGTGTGATTGCAGATCTATTTATCTGAGGGCTATATATAACTATATACCGATTGGACCTAGTTAGGCATGGTTGTTAACGGCCATATACTACCACAATCTACCAAATTTCAACTGACTCGGATGAAATTTGCTTCTCCAAGTGGCTCCAAAACCAAATCATGGGATCGGTTTATATGGTGGCTATATATGATTATGGACTGGACCACTTTTGGCATGGTTGTTAAATATCATATACTAACATCACGTATTTCAACCGAATCGGATGAATTTTGCTCTTCCAAGGGGCTACAGAGGTCAAATCTGGGGATCGGTTTATATGGAGGCTATATATAATTATGGACCGATGTCGACCAATTTTTATACGGTTGTTAGAGGTCATATGCTGACACCATGTACAAAATTTCAAACGGATCGGATGAAATTTGTTTCTCTTAGAGGCTCGCCAAGCCAAATCTGGGGATGGGTTTATATGGGGGCTATATATAATTATGGACCGATGTGTACCAATTTTTGCACGGTTGTTAGAGACCATATACCAACACCATGTACCAAATTTCAGCCGGATCGGATGAAATTTGCTTCTCTAAGAGGATCGGCAAGCCAAATTTGCGTTTATATGGGGGCTATACGTAAAAGTGGACCGATAGGACCGATTTGTAATACCATCCCACCTACATCAATAACAACTAATTGTGCCAAGTTTCAAGTCGATAGCTTGTTTCGTTCGGAAGTTAGCGTGATTTCAACAGACGGACGGACGGACATGCTCAGATGGACTTAGAATTTCACCACGACTTGGAATATATATACTTTATGGGGTCTTAGAGCAATATTTCGATGTGTTACAAACGGAATGACAATGTAAATATACCCCCATCCTATGGTGGAGGGTATAAAAAAAGTATATAGAAATGAAATTTTGCGATATCTATCTATAGAAATAAAAGTTCGACAAATTTTCCATAGATATAAAGGGTGATTCTTTTGAGGTTAGGATTTTCATGCATTAGTATTTGACAGATCACGTGGGATTTCAGACATGGTGTCAAAGAGAAAGATGCTCAGTATGCTTTGACATTTCATCATGAATAGACTTACGATCTGCCACAACGTCGAATTTTCAGTGAATGGGCCCTAGAAAAGTTGGCAGAAAATCCGCTTTTTTATCGACAAATTTTGTTCAGCGATGAGGCTCATTTCTGGTTGAATGGCTACGTAAATAAGCAAAATTGCCGCATTTGGAGTGAAGAGCAACCAGAAGCCGTTCAAGAACTGCCCATGCATCCCGAAAAATGCACTGTTTGGTGTGGTTTGTATGCTGGTGGAATCATTGGACCGTATTTTTTCAAAGATGCTGTTGGACGCAACGTTACGGTGAATGGCGATCGCTATCGTTCGATGCTAACAAACTTTTTGTTGCCAAAAATGGAAGAACTGAACTTGGTTGACATGTGGTTTCAACAAGATGGCGCTACATACCACACAGCTCGCGATTCTATGGCCATTTTGAGGGAAAACTTCGGAGAACAATTCATCTCAAGAAATGGACCGGTAAGTTGGCCACCAAGATCATGCGATTTGACGCCTTTAGACTATTTTTTGTGGGGCTACGTCAAGTCTAAAGTCTACAGAAATAAGCCAGCAACTATTCCAGCTTTGGAAGACAACATTTCCGAAGAAATTCGGGCTATTCCGGCCGAAATGCTCGAAAAAGTTGCCCAAAATTGGACTTTCCGAATGGACCACCTAAGACGCAGCCGCGGTCAACATTTAAATGAAATTATCTTCAAAAAGTAAATGTCATGGACCAATCTAACGTTTCAAATAAAGAACCGATGAGATTTTGCAAATTTTATGCGTTTTTTTTTTTTAAAGTTATCAAGCTCTTAACAAATCACCCTTTACAATGTTGGCTAAATTTTCTATAGAAATAAAATTTTGGCTAAATTTTTTTATAGATCTGAAATTTCGACAAAATTTCCTATAGAAATTAAATTTTGACAAATTTTCTAATGAACTAAAATTTTAATAAAGTTTTCTACAGAAATAAAAGTTTGACAAAATTTTCTACAGAAATAAAATTTTGTCAAAATTTTCTATAGAAATAAAATGTTGACAAAATTTTCTATAGTAATAAATTTTGACAACATTTTCTTTAGCAATATAATGTTGACGGTATTTTATATAGAAGTAAAATTGTGTCAAAATTATCTATAGAAATAAATTTTTGTATAGAACGAAAATTTTTACAAAATTTTTTAAAGAAATAAAATCTTTACAAATTTTTCTATAGAAATAACATTTTGACAAAATTTTCTATCGAAGAAAAATTTCGGAAAATTGTAAACTTTTAAATGATGTTAAGTTAATTTGGAACAAGTATATATGGCCGTAAGTTCGGCCAGGCTGAATCTTATGTACCCTCCATCATGGATTGCGTAGAAACTTCCTACGAAAGACTGTCATCCACAATCGAATTACTTGGGTTGTGGTATCTTAAATCGTTTTCTAAATTGTGAGTTAGTCTATGCGTGGTATATATTAGACAAAGAAGGTATGTGTAGGTGAGTCTACAAATAATTACGAATCCATATGGACTTTTGCACGGTACGTAGGGAGCCAGAATTGAAATTTGGGGGTCGCTTATATGGGGGCTATATACAATTATGAACATGATATGGACCAATTTTTGTGTGATTGCAGATCTATTTATCTGAGGGTTATATATAACTATAAAACGATATGGACCTAGTTAGGCATGGTTGTTAACGGCCATATACTAGCACAATGTACCAAATTTCAATTGACTCGGATGAAATTTTCTCCTCCAAGAGGTTTCAAAACCAAATCTCGGGATCGGTTTATATGGGGGCTATCTATGATTATGGACTGATATGGACCACTTTTGGCATGGTTGTTAAATATCATATAGTAAAACCACGTACCAAATTTCAACCAGATCAGATGAATTTTGCTTCTCTAAAAGGCACCGAAGGTCAAATCTGGTGATCGGTTTATATGGGGGGCTATATATAATTATGGACTGATATGAACCATGGTTGTTGGATACCATATACTAGCATCACGTACAAAATTTCAACCGAATAGGATGAATTTTGCTCTTCCAAAGGGCTCCGGAGGTCAAATCTGGGGATCGGTTTATATGGGGGCTATATATAATTATGGACCGATTTCGACCAATTTTTGGATGGGTGTTTGAGGCCATATATTAACACCACGTACCAAATATCAACTGAATCAGATGAATTTTGGTCTTCCAAGAGGCTCCGGAGTTCAAATCTGGTGATCGGTTTATATGGGGCTATATATAATTATTCACCGATGTGGACCAATTTTTGCATGGTCATTAGAGACCATATACTAACACCATGTACCAAATTTCAGCCGGATCGGATGAAATTTGCTTCTCTTAGAGGCTCCGCAAAGCCAAATCGGGGGATCGGTTTATATGGGGCTATATATAATTATTGACCGATGTAGACCAATTTTTGCATGGTTGTTAAAGACCATATATTAACAGCATGTACCAAATTTCAACCGGATCGGATGAAATTTGCTTCTCTTAGATGGTCTGCAAGCCAAATTTGTGATTCCGTTTATATGGGGGCTATACGTAAAAGTAGAACGATATGGCCCACTTGCAATACCATCCGACCTACATCAATAACAACTACTTGTGCCCAGTTTCAAGTCGATAGCTTATTTCGTTCGGAAGTTAGCGTGATTTCAACAGACGGACGGACGGACGGACATGCTCAGATCGACTCAGAATTTCACCACGACCCAGAATATATATTCTTTATGGGGTCTTAGAGCAATGTTTCGATATGTTACAAACGGAATGACAAAGTTAATATACCCCCATCCTATGGTGGAGGGTATAAAAATGGTCCGCTGGTACGAATTTTGGTCCAATTTTGGAAAAATGTTGGCCCAAAATAAAAATTCGTTGTGACAACGCTGCTTCGCACTGTAAGGTACAAGAAATATTTGTGCTTCCGACAGTATTTTTTTTCAATGCATGTGCTAAATTAAAATACTCTGTTCCACAGAAGTTTTCACGGGTACTCAATTTTGTAATTAATTGATTACAACAATTCATAATTGCTACAATCATAATAAATGGTGTGTTAATAATAGCTATACTATAAAAATACTACTCATTTGAAAAACTATCAAAACTTCTGAAATCAGTTCATTGTACCCAATTGAATAAGCTAGAAGATCAAAAGAGACAAAAAGAAGAAGGTTAATATCATTATGGAATATTTGGGAGTTATAACTTTAATTCTACTCTTCATTGTTACGACTACTGATGCGCAGGTAAAAAAATTCAATATTCAAACTTAACAGGGTTATCCAATTTCTGTTGTTGTCATTTACAGGCCAATTACATGATAAAATTTACAACAGCTAAATGTCAATATAATACGACCATGATAAAAAGCCTTAAATGCTCTTTACGAAATACTAGCAACAATGAAATTGTGATAGATGGCCACTTGCAATTGGCTGAAAAAATTCCGGATTTTTCTGCGCGAACATATCTTTTCCTTTATCGAAAGAATATGCCACGTTTGACATTGGCCGATATAACTGTCAATGTTTGTGAATTTTTGGAAATGGGGCACAAAAACAAATTCCTGGCATTGTATATAAAGACTTTTAGCAAATATTTAAATGTGATTCCCCAATGTCCTTTCCAAAAAGTAAGATGTGAATTGGTATTGAGAAAGTAATTTTAATTTTATTTTAATATGATATTTTCGTCAATATTTTTAAGGATTTCAATTATACCTTAATCGGATTTCGCATTGATATGGATGAACTTCCGCTACGTATGCCGCCAGCTGAATTTAAAACTATCCATTTAATTACCTATCAAAGGAAATTGGTTTCCCAACTTACTTTCATGGGGCATTTGGTTAGTAAACCCAAAGCTAATAAGGGTTAATTTATAATATTAATGGAATTACAAATAAAGTATTTTGAAAAAGCTGTACAAACACAGATTTGTACTGTACTAAAGTTTAATTGTTCAATAAAATAAATTAGTAAAAAACAAGTATACACAGTAGTAAGTTCGGCCGGGCCGAAGCTTAAATTCCCCATACAATGAATCAAATATAATAGTTTCCTTTGAAAATTTCAGGGAGGTTTGATGACAGATATTTTCTCAAGCAGTATGCTTCCCGAAGATAAATGTAAAGATTTTACCTATGAAGACTAGATCAGATTTTGAATTTATAAGAACCATTTTTTGTTGGAGTTTTAGATGAACCATAAACATCTCTTGTAAGTGTGCAAGAAAATGATGAAATAACGCCTTGATTTGAAATCTAATATCTGTAGATTTTTCATCCCAATTGTTTATATGATTACGATAAGTACAATCTGGAAATTGTGCATTCAGTTTCAATAAGTGAAATCGGTCTATATGGAGGCCTTACCAAATGGACCAATAAAACTAAATCATATACACTTTGTTATGGGTCTAAAATTGCAGTATTTTTAATACCCTGCGCCACACTGTGGAACAGGGTATTATAAGTTAGTGCATATGTTTGTAACACCCAGAAGGAGACGAGATAGACACATGGTGTCTTTGGCAATAATGCTCAGGGTGGGTCCCTGAGTCGATATAACCATGTCCGTCTGTCCATCTGTCCATCTGTCCGTCCGTCTGTCTGTGAACACATTTTTGTGATCAAAGTCTAGGTCGCAATTTAAGTCCAATCGCCTTCAAATTTGGCACATGTTCCTAGTTTGGGTCAGAATAGAACCCTATTGATTTTGGAAGAAATCGGTTCAGATTTAGATATAGCTCCCATATATATCTTTCGCCCGATATGCACTAATATGGACCCAGCAGCCAGAGTTTTATACCGATTTGCTTGAAATTTTGTACAAACATAAAACTTAGTCGTATAGTCAAGTGTGCAAAATTTGATTGAAATCGATTCAGATTTAGATATAGCGCACATATATATCTTTCGCCCGATATGGACTTATATGGCCCCAGAAGCCAGATTTTTGGCCGAATTTGGTTGAAATTTTGCACTAGGAGTACAATTAGTAGTATAGTCCAGTGTGAAAAATTTGATTGAAATCGGTTAAGATTTAGATATAGCTCCCATATATATCTTTCGCCCGATATGGACTAATATGGTCCTAAAAGCCAGAGTTTTGGCCCAATTTGGTTGAAATTTTGTGTATTTAGCATTGTAGCTATGCGTGCCAAATTTGGTTGAAATCGATTAAGATTTAGATATAGCTCCCATATATATCTTTCGCCCGATATGGACTAATATGGTCCTACAAGCCAGAGTTTTGGCCTAATTTGTTTGAAATTTTGCACTTGTAGTACAATTAGTAGTATAGTTAAGTGTGCAGAATTTGATAGAAATCGGTTCAGAATTAGATATAGCTCCCATATATATCTTTCGCCCGATATGGACTAATATGGTCCTAAAAGCCAGAGTTTTGGCCCAATTTGGTTGAAATTTTGCACGGGGAGTAGATTTAGCATTGTAGCTATGCGTGCCAAATTTGATTGAAATCGGTTCAGATTTATATATAGCTCCCATATATAGCGTTCGCCCGCTTTACACTCATATGACCACAGAGGCCAATTTTTTTCTCTGATTTAGTTGAAATTTTGCACAGGGAGTAGAATTAGCATTGTAGCTATGCGTGCCAAATTTGGTTGAAATCGGTTCAGATTTAGATATAGGTCCCATATATATGTTTTTCTGATTTCGACAAAAATGGTCAAAATACCAACATTTTCCTTGTAAAATCGCCACTGCTTAGTCGAAAAGTTGTAAGAATGACTCTAATTTTCCTAAACTTCTAATACATATATATCGAGCGATAAATCATAAATAAGCTTTTACGAAGTTTCCTTAAAATGGCTTCAGATTTAAATGTTTCCCAAATTCTGTCCAGATCGAGTGATATTTAAATGTGTGTATTTGTGACAAACCTTTATATATAGCCCCCAACACATTTGACGGATGTGATATGGTACCGAAAATTTATATCTACAAAGTGGTGCAGGGTATAATATAGTCGGCCCCGCCCGACTTTAGACTTTCCTTACTTGTTCCAATTTATGGCAAATCGGATAAAAACTAAAAATTTCTAGGAACCCTAGGAGTTAAATCGGGAGTTCGGTGTAATGGGGGCTATACCAAAACATGGAAGGATACACACAGTATTCAGCACATTTAGTTGTAGTTCTAGAATCTAGACCCCAAATCGGAGGGCCAGTTTATAAGGGGGCTGTATCAAAAACTGTACAAAAATTCCATCAAAATCATTAACAACATCGAAATTTTAATATAAAACAAGTAAGGAAAGTCTAAAGTCGGGTGGGGCCGACTATATTATACCCTGCACCACTTTGTAGATCTAAATTTTCGATACCATATCACATTCGTCAAATGTGTTGGGTGCTATATATAAAGGTTTGTCCCAAATACATACATTTAAATATCACTCGATTTGGACAGAATTGTATTTCAAACAAATTGGGCCAAAACTCTGGCTTCTGGGGTCATATAAGTCCATATCGGCCGAAAAATATATATGGAAGCTATATCTAACTCTGAACCGATTTCAATCAAATTTGGCACACGTGACTATACTTCCAATTGTACTCCTTGTGCAAAATTTCAAGCTAATCGGGATAAAACTCTGGCTTCTGGGTCCATATTTCAACCAAATTGGGCCAAAACTCTGGCTTTTAGGACCATATTAGTCCATATCGGGCGAAAGATATATATGGGAGTTATATCTAAATCTGAACCGATTTCTTCCAAAATCAATAGGGTTCTATTCTGACCCAAATTAGGAACATGTGCCAAATTTGAAGGCGAGTGGACTTAAATTGCGACCTAGACTTTGATCACAAAAATGTGTTCACAGACAAATGGACGGATGGACGGACGGACGGACGGACAGACGGACATGGTTATAACGACTCAGGGACCCACCCTGAGCATTATTGCCAAAGACACCATATGTCTATCTCGTCTCCTTCTGGGTGTTACAAACATATGCACTAACTTATAATACCCTGTTCCACAGTGTGGCGCAGGGTATAATAAGATTAAGGGACTTGTAGTTATATGAAAAGATGATGTACAGTGGGAGAAAAGATGATTTAATTTGTAAGAGGAAATTTCCCAAATGTTGTCTCCATAAGGAGTTAGCATAAAGGGCCCAGAATTGAGTTATCTATCCCAGCCAGATCTATAATAAAGGCTGTGGAAAGATTCATTCGCCCGAATCGAAACATGTACAGTCCAGGCGTGTATAGATTTGTATCTGGCGTTTTCTTTTCAATGACTCTATTAATCATGTTCCTTAATCTAAATCTGTCCATAAAGCTCGATTAATAATTGTAAAATTAGAAATAAAATGCATTTAACATTATTTTAATTGCATACAAAATTAAACGTATTCAAGTAATGAAGCGCATATATCTAAATAAAAAATTCTCATTTTGGTAGTTGATGTCATTATTTCGGGTTTAAAATAAAAATTAATTGAGTCATTTTATGTAATAAATAAATTATTTTTGTATATATTTTATTTGACATGAAATACAGAATTAGAGTATTTTGTTTTCCAACAATAATTTCAATGGAGTCTTTATTATAGACAATCAAAATAATTTCCATTTTGAAATCAATCAATACATCTGAAATCAGTTCACTATATCCAATAAACAAAATAGGTAGACAAACAAAATGACCAGTAATACGCTTGATAATGTTACAAAATATTTGGCTTTTGTAATTTTTATTTTATTCTCAATTATTGTAAATATTACAGCTCAGGTAAAAAATTTCATTAAGATTATGCTACATTATTTTTTAAATTTGTTGTTGTTTTTTTTTTTTAATTTAAAGACAAATTTCATGATCAAATATACAGCAGCCAAATGTGAATACAATACGACCTTAATAAAAACCCTTAAATGTTGTTTGAGAAATACCGCCGACAATGCGACGGTGATAGATGGTAACCTACAATTGGCTGAAATAGTTTCGGATTTTTCAATACGCACGTTGCTTTTTCTTTATCGAAAAAATATGCCCCGTTTTATTTTGGCCGATATTACCGTAAATCTCTGTGATGTATTAGAAACGGTGCAGAAAAATAAGCTTGTGGCATTGTTTGTGAAGACATTCGTAAGATCTCTTAATGAGATTCCACAATGTCCTTTTAAAAAGGTAAGATACCTTAAACGTCAATGAGAAATTAATATTAATTTTTCTTTATTGTTTTTTTTTTGTTTTGTTTTTTTTTTTGAAGGATTTCAATTACACATTAAACGGATTTAGCATTGATATGAATGATTTCCCATCACGTCTGCCGGAAGCTGAATTTAAAACTGTACACTCAGTTAGCTATGAAAGAAAATTGATTTCTCAACTAACTTTTAGAGGGCAATTAATACGAAAACCCAAAACTAAAACCGGTTAATTTAAATTTTTACTAATTTTTGAATCAAGTATTTGTGTTTGTTGTTCAAATGTATACACTACTAAAGTATAATTAAAGTCAAAATTTTATTTCGATGGAAAATTTTGTTAAAATTTTATTTGTGTGGAAAATCCTGTTAAAATTTTCTTTGTATGGAAAATTTTGTTAAAATTTTATTTGTATGGAAAATTTTGTCAAAATGTTATTTCTATAGAAAATTTTGTTAAAATTTTATTTTTTGGAAAATTTTGTCAAAATTTAATTTCTTGCGAAAACTTTGTCAAAATTATATTTCTATGGAAAACTTTGTCAACATTTTATTTCTATAGAAAATTTTGCAAAATTGTATTTCTATAGAAAATTTTATTTCTATGGAAAATTTTGTAAAATTTTTAGTTGTATGGAAAATTTGGTCAAAATTTTATTTCAATGGAACATTTTGTTAAAATTTTATTTGTATGGAAAATTTTGTTAAAATTTTGTTTCTATAGAAAATTTTGTCAAAATTTTATTTATATCGAAAATTTTGTCAAAATTTCATTTCTATCGAAAATTTGATTTCTATAGAAAATTTTGTCAAAACTTGACTTCTATAGAAAATTTTGTCAAAATTTTATTTGTATGGAACATTTTTTTCCAATTTTTTTCTATAGAAATTTTTATCGTTAGAAATGTTTGTGAAAATTTTATTTCCATATAAAATTTTGTCAAAATTTCATTTCTATAGAAAATTTTGTCAAAATTTTATTTCTATAGAAAACTTAGTCAACACTTTACTTCTATAGAAAATTGTGTCAACATTTTATTTCAATGGAAAATTTTGTCAAAATTTTAAATCTGTATTTCTACAAATTTTATTTGTATGGACAATTTTGTCAAAATTTAATTTGTATGGAAAATTTTGTCAACAATTTATTTGTATGGAAAATTTTGTCAAAAATTTATTTCTATGGAAAATTTTATCAAAATTTTATTTCTATAGAAATTTTTAACAAAATTTTATTTGTATTGAAAACTTTGTCAAAATTTTATTTCTATGGAAAATTTTGTCTAAATTTGATTTCTATAGAAAATTTTGTAAAAATTTTATTTCAATAGAAAATTTTGTCAAAATTTTATATTTATGGAAAATTATGTTAAATTTTTATATGTATGGAATATTTTGTTAATATTTTGTTTCTGTAGGAAACTTTCTCAGAATTTTATTTCCGTAGAAAATTTTGTCAAAATTTTAATTTTATTGAAAATGTTGACAAAATTCGATTTCTATAGAAAATTGTGTTTAAAATTTTATTTCTATAGAAATTTTTATCAAAATTTTATTTGTATTGAAAATTTTGTCAAAATTTTATTTCTATGGTAAATTTTGTTTAAATTTGATTTCTATAGAAAATTGTGTTTCTATAGAAAATTTTGTCAAAATTTTATATGTATTGAAAATTTTGTTAAAATTTTATATGTATGGAAAATGTTGTCAAAATTTTATTTTTATAGAAAATTTTGTCAAAATTTGATTTGTATGGAATATTTTGTTTCTGTAGAAAACTTTCTCAGAATGTTATTTCTGTAGAAAATTTTGTCAAAATTTGATTTCTATAGAAAATTTTGTTGAAATTTGGTTTCTATAGAAAATGTTGCCAAAATTTTATTTTTATAGAGAATTTTGTCTAAATTTTATTTTTATAAAAAGTTTTGTCAAAATTGTATATGTATGGAAAATTTTGTCAAAATTTGATTTCTATAGAAAACTTTGTCAAAATTTTATTTCTGTAGAAAATTTTGTCAACATTTAATTTGTATGGAAAGTTTTGTAAACATTTTATTTGTATGGAAAATTTTGTAAAAAATTTATTTCTATGGAAAATTTTATAAAAATTTTATTTCTATGGAAAATTTTGTCAAAATTTTATTTCTGTAGAACATTTTGTCAAAACTTTAGTTTTATTGAAAATTTTGTCAAAATTCGATTTCTATAGAAAATTTTGTCAAATTTCGATTTCTATAGAAAATTTTGATCAAAATTTTATTCCTATAGAAATTTTTATCAAGATTTTATTTGTATGGAAAATTTTGTCTAAATTTGATTTCTATAGAAAATTTTGTCAAAATTGTATTTCTATAGAAAATTTTGTCAAAATTTTATTTCTGTAGAAAATTTTGTCAAAATTTTATATGTATGGAATATTTTGTTAAAATTTTGTTTCTGTAGGAAACTTTCTCAGAATTTCATTTATGTCGAAAATTTTGTCTAAATTTGATTCCTATAGAAAATTTTGTCAAAATTGTATTTCTATAGAAAATTTTGTCAAAATTTTATTTTTATAGAAAATTTTGTCAAAATTGTATTTTTATAGAAAATTTTGTCCAAATTTGATTTGTATGGAATATTTTGTTAAAATTTTGTTTCTCTAGGAAACTTTCTCAGAATTTTATTTCTGTAGAAAATTTTGTCAAAATTTGATTTCTATAGAAAATTTTGTCGAAATTTGGTTTCTATAGAAAATTTTGTCGAAATTTGGTTTCTATAGAAAATGTTGCCAAAATTTTATTTTTATAGAGAATTTTGTCAAAATTGTATATGTATGGAAAATTTTGTCAAAATTTGGTTTCTATAGAAAACTTTGTCAAAATTTGGTTTCTGTAGAAAAATTTGTCAAAATTTAATTACTCTAGAAATTTTGTCAAAATTTTATTTTGATAGAACATTTGGTAAAAATTTTATTTCTATAGAAAGTTATGTCAAAAATTTATTTTCATGTTGTGAAAATTTTATTGTTGTTAAAAATTTGTGAAGTACATCTTACCCCCATTTTCACGAAGCTCCGTTAGTGTTCCGTTCACTAACGAACTTTTAAACCGTATTGTGGATAGCTGTCACCTTTTGTATATATTCCATATGCCATTTAGGAACTTAACTGCCGAAAATTTTTCAGTTAAAATTAACCGAAGGGAAGATATTTGCAATTTACTTTCTGATGACTGGCAGTTAAAGCCTAACGGAGCTACTTCATGTAGTGGCCGTTAGAATTCTACCCATTTACGAAACAATAAAAGATATACTAATTTTAATCGAATTTTGTTATTTTGGCAACCGTGGTAGCAAGACAACAGACTGGGCAGTTGGTTGACGATTGCCAAAGAGGTAAGACCAAATTTTAGATGATGCAGAAATAATCTCAACTTCCAAAAAGGATCGCGAATTATAATTTTCGTCTGACAGCCTTCTACTCCCGCTTCTTCAGCGAAATCTTCATAAGCCACCCTGCGTTGCCGGACCCGGTATCCCCAGGTCGCCAGCCGTAGAAGTCGTACCCCGAGTTCTGTCCTTCTATTCTCAGCGTCGTGACGAGTAACTATGTATTTGTATTTTTTGGGGAGCCACCGTGGTGCAATGGTTAGCATGACCGCCTTGCATACACGAGGTCGTGGATTCGATTCCTGCTTCGACCGAACACCAAAAAGTTTTCTAGCGGTGGATTATTCCACCTCAGTAATGCTGGTGACATTTCTGAGGGTTTCAAAGCTTAAAAAAGGAGGTCCCTTGTCATTGAGTTTAACATGGAATCGGGCAGCACTCAGTGATAAGAGAGAAGTTCACCAATGTGGTATCACAATGGACTGAATAGTCTAAGTGAGCCTGATATATCGGGCTGCCTCCTAACCTAACTTTATATTTGTGTGTAAGTAGGAAAAAGCAGTGTCTCTCTCTCTCTCTATTTGGAAGTCTAATAAAAATAAATGGTTTGTAACGACCATGGAAACCGCAGAAAAAAGTCGTTACAAACAATTTATAATAATTTTTTTATACCCCCCCAACACAGAAAACAAAACCATCGTAGATTGCACGAAAAGTGTTCTGTGGTATTTTGGCCCATTTCCCGTGAAGCGGCGTCTTGAGATGATAGATACTTTGGTATTTTTAGTGTCAAGTTAGTTACAAATACATATCCTGGTTGCCAATAATTTCCATTAAACCCAAATAGAATACCCTTTACAAAATTGTCTCGGGATGTTAATACCGCTCGGTGATGTAAATATAAAACTTGTTGGGATATTCATTCATTCGTCTTCATAATCTCAGGGCAGACAGGAAATTTATATAATATTTTTTTTTTTAATATGACCATTGACGAATGGTTGTAAATTTGTAATATTTATTTAGGTATAAATGACTGTATTCTGTTGTAAATAATGATGATAATTCTCATATTTATTTCAATGGCAAAGATTTGACCAGCTGGGAAATGTTCATTCATTCGTTTAAGTACTTTCCAAGCAATTCAGCTTTTGAAGTGAACTCAAGCGGAAAAAGATTCCCTAATGGCCAAGTATACGGATAATATCTAAAATGTATTTAAAAAAAAATAAAATATATTCAAGTGAAAAATTATAAACAATCGGATTAAATCTATTGTACAACGGATTGTCTCATTTGTCTGAAAAACAACAGAGACTTGGTTTATTAAATTATTTGTAAAAATTTAATAGGTTTTTTTAAAGCATATGCATTGGAATGGAAATTCCATGGAAATGTTGCATATCAGAATAATAGATTAGGCTCAAATATTATATAATTAATATGGACATTAGCTGATTAAATAGCAGTGAACATAATTTTTATTATCGTTCATTTAGTTGATTTCAAGTTGCCAGTTCCGCTTTACTTTACTTTAAATCGCTATCGCCTAAGACTATGCATTGTAGTTGTATATTGAAAATTGAAGGTTTTAGAGATGCCAATATAAGATACTTTTCCCTAAATCACTCTCGCCTAAATGTATGCATTGTAGCTCTCCACTCAGTTAACAATTAACCCACCAGGAAAAAAATTTTTGGTTATTTTTAGAAAAATTAAGTTTACTTTAGAAAATTTTAACTAAACTGTATTACAAACGCTAGTGTCACGCCGATTTTACAAAAATGAGTGACTAGTAACAAAAATAAACGAATTTAAGAAAATGTATTACATATTTATTATACCCTCCACAATAGGATGGGGGTATATTAACTTTGTCATTCCGTTTGTAACACATCGAAATATTGCTCTATTTAAGACCCCATAAAGTATATATATTCTGGGTCGTGGTGAAATTCTGAGTCGATCTGAGCATGTCCGTCCGTCCGTCTGTTGAAATCACACTAACTTCCGAACGAAACAAGCTATCGACTTGAAACTTGGCACAAGTAGTTGTTATTGATGTAGGTCGGATGATATTGCAAATGGGCCACATCGGTCCATAATTACATATAGCCCCCATATAAACCGATCCCCAGATTTGGCTTTGGGATCGGTTTATATGGTACATGGTATAAGTATATGGTCTTTAAGAACTATGCAACAATTGGTCCACATCGGTCCATAATTATATATAGCCCCCATATAAACCAATCCCCAGACTTGGCTTGCGGACCCTCTAAAAGAAGCAAATTTCATCCGATCCGGCTAAAATTTGGTACATGGTATTGGTATCTGGTCTCTAACAACCATGCAAAAATTGGTCCATATCGGTCCATAATTATATATAGCCCCCATATAAACCGATCCCCAGATGTGACCTCCGGAGCCTCTGAGAGGAGCAAAATTCATCCGATCCGGTTGAAAATGATACGTGGTGTCAGTATATGGTCTCTAACAACCATGCCAAAATTGGTCCATATCGGTCCATATAGCCCCCATATAAACCGATCCTCTAAGAGAAGCAAATTTCATCCAATCCGGCTGAAATTTGGTACATGGTGTTAGTATATGGTCTCTAATGACCATACAAAAATTGGTCCACATCGGTCAATAATTATATATAGCCCCCATATAAACCGATCACCAGATTTGAACTCCGGAGCCTCTTGGAAGACCAAAATTCATCTGATTCAGTTGAAATTTGGTACGTGGTGTTAATATATGGCCTCAGATTTCCGGAGTGCCTTGGAAAATCAAAATTCATCCGATTCGGTTGAAATTTGGTGGGTTATATTAGTATATGGTATCGAAATTTGGTACGTGGTGTTAATATATGGCCTCAAACAGCTATGCAAAAATTGGTCCATAAATATATATGTATATATATATATATATATATACACATATATATATATATATATATATATATATATATATATATATATATATATATATATATATATATATATATATATATATATATATATATATATATATATATATATATATATATATATATATATATATATATATATATATATATATATATATATATATATATATATATATATATTTGATTTGACTTCCGGAGCGCCTTGGAAAATCAAAATTCATCCGATTCGGTTGAAATTTGGTGGGTTATATTAGTATATGTTATCGAACAACCATGCAAGAATTGTTTCATATCAATCCATAATTATATATAGATGGGGGCTAAACCGATCCCAGATTTGACCTCCGGTGCCTTTTGGATAAGCAAAATTCATCCGATCGGGTTGAAATTTGGTACGTGGTGGTAGTATATGATATTTCGCAACCATGCCAAAAGTGGTCCACATCAGTCCATAATCGTATATAGCCCCCATATAAACCGATCCCGAGATTTGGTTTTTGAGCCTCTTGGAGGAGCAAATTTCATACGAGTCAGTTGAAACTTGGTACATTTGGCTAGTATATGGCCGTCAACAACCTTGTCCATATCGGTCTATAGTTATATATAGCCCTCAGATAAATCGATACCCAATCACACAAAAATTGATCCATATCAAGTTCATAATTGTATATAGCCCCCATATTTCAATTGTGGTTTTCTACGTACCGTGCAAAAGTCCATATGGATTCGTAATTATTTGTAGACTTACCTATACCTTACCAATACCTTTTTTGTCTAATATATAGACCACGTATGGACTAACTCACAATTTAGAAAACGATGTTAAGATACCACAGCCCAAGTAATTCGATTGTGGATGACAGTCTTTCGTAGACGTTTCTACGCAATGCATCGTGGAGGGTACATAAGATTCCTGCCTGGCCGAACTTACGGCCGTATATACTTGTTTTTTATTTTTTTTTTTTTTTTAGTTTATTTGACTAATGTATGCAACAAATATTAAAGTCAAGATATATTTCTCCAAAACATAACAATAATTCCATGAACTTAAGTTGGCTTTAATGCCATAATCACTTTTCACTTCACTTTTTTTGGAGTGTATATATTATCTTGGTGATGCCAATATAGCCAGAAAAAATATTAGATATTTTTTAAATTGAAATGAAATGATACTTTATGAATTGTCGTGATGGGGCTTAGTAAAATTGTTATCCCGTTTCTCACAAACAAAAAAAATCTGTTTCAATCACGAAATTAATTGATCCAATTAATTTTTTAATTATTTGAAATGCCTTCAATCACAGAAATGATAGTATCAATTAAAAAAATAATTGGGGGTTCAAATTAAAAAATTAATTCATCCAATTAAAAAATTAATTAATGCTATTAATTTTTGTTAGTGATTCTTGTTTCAATTAAAAGATTTGTTGAATCAATTAAATTTTTAATTGAATATTTGTTAAAACTCATTTAAGACTTTAATTGGAAAAATGTTCATGAAAATTTTTTCTGTGTTGTAACACATCGAATTGAGGACCATATAAAGTATATATGTTCTTGATCAATTCTAAAACTGTATAACCATGTCCATGTGTCAGTCTGTCTGCCCGTCTGTTGAAATCACGCTACAGCTGAAATTTGCCACAGATTCTTTGTTTTATTTGTCTGCACGTAGGCCAAGTTCGAAACTGGGAATTTGATCAGAGAAGGAATATGATCACCTCAAACATATTTTAAAAAGCAAAATGAACAAGCAACATATTTGTCCCAACTATGTTATGTTCTAGAATATTATGTATCTGATTTCGGTAACCATTTATATGATTGCCGAGAAAACAACGTCCAAAAATAAAAGTTTTCTCTTGAAACATGTTTGGGTGATCATATTCCTTCTCTGCGTGTACAAACCGACCCTCCGATTTGGGGTCTTGAGCATCAAGACACAGAACGATTTATTCGATTTACCTGATATTAAAAATCTAGAGTTATTTTGAGTCCGATATCCCAATTTTTATCCGATTTACCTGAATTTAAAAATCTAGAGGTGATTAGGTCCATATTGGGTGAATCGGTTTATGTTTCGGTATAGCTCTCAAATAGACCGTTCTCCCAATATGGCTCCTTGAGCATCTAGACACCGAAATTTTTATCCGATTTTCCAGAAATAGAAATTAAAAATCTAGAGGTATTTTAGGTCCACACAAAAGTGTGTCGAATATGGTGTAAATCGGTCAATAAGCTCCCAGAAAGCCCTGGAAATTCAGAAGCAATTTAGGTTCATAAGAGTATGAGCCGTATATGGGTTGTATCGGTTAATATATCGGTATAGCCCCCATATAAGTGTGTCGAATAGGGTGTAAATCGGTCCATATAGCTCCCAGATATAGCTCCCAGAAAGCCCTGAAAATCCAGAGGCAATTTAGGCCCATAACAGTATGAGCCGTATATGGTTTGTATCGGTTCATATATCGCTATAGCCCCATATAGTCTAGGTTAGGTGGCAGCCCGATGTATCAGGCTCACTTAGACTATTCAGTCCATTGTAATACCACATTGGTGAACTTCTCTCTTATCACTGAGTGCTGCCCGATTCCAAGTTAAGCTCAATGACAAGGGACCTCCTTTTTATAGCCGAGTCCGAACGGCGTTCCACACTGCAGTGAAACCACTTAGAGAAGTTTTGAGACCCTCAGAAATGTCACCAGCATTACTGAGGTGGGCTAATCCACCGCTGAAAAACTTTTTGGTGCTCGGTCGAAGCAGGAATCGAACCCACGGCCTTGTGTATGCAAGGCGGGCATGCTAACCATTGCATCACGGTGGCTCCCATAGTCTAGATATCCTTATTTTAGCCGATTTGTCTGAAATTCAAAATCTAGAGGTGTTTTAGGTCCACACATAAGTGTGCGAATATGGTATAAATCAGTTCATGTTTCGGTATAGCCTCCATATATCCCGATTTTACTTCTTGGGCTTCTGAAAAACGCAATATTTATTCAATTTGCCTGAAATTTGAAAACCAGAGTCATTCTAAGACCGTTAACAAATTTGCTGAATATGGTTTGTATCGGTCAATGCTTTGATATAGCCGCTGTACTCCCGATTTAACTTCTGGATCGTCTGGATCGTCGAAATTTTTGGATGTGTAAACAGGTGTGGCGAATATGATGTGAATCGGTTCATGTTTCGCTATAACCACCAATAGAAAATGAAAGAACACTGAAGAAAATATTTACCTGATATTAAATATTACGCAATCTTAATTTTAGGATGCGAAATTTACAAAACATTAAGGACAAATTTCTTTAAAATAATGAAATTTTAATTAAAATAAAGTTTATAATATTTGTTTAAAAATTTTTTTTTTCATTAAATTTAGGACACAAATTTTGTAAATTTGCGTCCCTCCGTCAAAGTCCCATGTCTTTGAACTAAGTCTAATTTTCCTTAAAGTAAAGAAACACATTTTTGATTCAAAGAAATTGTCCTTAAATTAACTGAAATATTGAAACTTTAGATTTAAGATAAAAACGCTTCAAATGTAGGCTAAGACTTATTTGGAAGATTTAGAGTATTTAGTTCAAAAGTTTTTTTTTTTTTTTGAATTAAGAATACATTTTTTACTTTGAAGTATCTATTATAATTTGGATTTTTAAGCTGGCATTTGTTTATACGTACCTTTCTTAAAAAAACCGCGAAAAGAGAATGCAAATTTGATAAATGTGATCTGTATACTAATTTTACTTTTATTGGTCCTAGAGTTAAAGCCAGAAAGGTCGCTAAAAAAATTCTTTATTTTTTAAGAAGGCGTATCTTTGGCTCGGGATCAATACCAAAATCCTTAAAGATTATTTCTTTAGATCACAAATATGTTTCTTTACTTTAAGGAAATTTTGCTTTATATCAAATATGTACATCTTAAATTTGTCTTTAGTGCGATTTAAATTGAGTAAACTAAAATTTGTATGGAACAAAAATTTATGTTATTGTCATACTAAAAGAAAACAACAATAAAAATAATTCATTTTTCTGTCATATTTTTCACTCACCATTATATTCAATTAAATTTGCCCCACTCTTAACACAAAATCCCATTCATCAACACACTGTCAAATGTTAATAAATAATTTATTTTTCTCACAAAAATTTTTATGTATATAATAATCGAATAATAAAAATACATGACTTCAATTTAAATACTAGAACAACATATTTGAATAGCATTTAGAATAATAAAATATTTAATTTATAATTACAGTCCATTAACAAAATTTCAGGAAATTTAGTCAATTGTATGCTATCACTATGTCAATGATAAACTAATACTTTTTTTTTTAATTGAAAATAAAAACTTAGAAGAAGAGGTGAAAACTAAGAGAGGAGAGATAGAAAAAGCTAATGAATTTAAATGCAATAAAAATAAAATCATATATTTAAAAAAAAATAAATAAATAAATAGGATTGTGTGTGAATGTTTATGTATGCTAGAAATATTTAATTGACTTCATTTGTTTAGTTAAAGTATTTAGACAAAATATTTATATTCTTTTTTTTTTCAAGTATTTACACAACAACAAAAATAAAAATAGAAAAATCCTATGAATAAAATCTAGGCAAATAACTTCCGTTTGTTATACATTTGTAGAGGATAATGATAATAATAATAAATTGTACACAATTATAAGTGATAAGATGATTATGAATTGAAAATGGTGATATTTAAAAATTTTAATTTAAAATTAAAATATTTTATGTATGAGAATTAAAAACAAAAAAAAAAATACCAGAGCAAGTCTCTATATGATATTTTCCATTAACAATGTTATCTCTATGAAATGATTATTTTAATAGGGTTTCGTTGACAATGATTCACATAGACGTGGCTGACTAATTTCTAAAATAATTACTAATACATATTAAAATAAAAATGAAATCTCAGGCTAAAATTAAATACTCAGCTTTCGTATAAGTCATTAGCAGCTTATTTTTTGTTTTTGTTTTATTTGTTATTTTCTTTTAAAACTAAAATCTTACAAAAATAAAAAAATAAAGTATCTTTGAGTATTGAAGATATTCAAAGTTTTCATTTCATTTCACCACTAAATGAAGATAAATGTTCAACTCTTTCTTCATCGTCATCATCATCATCATAATCACTTTTGGTCATTTGATTTAGGGATAATTTCTCAAACTTGGGCATGGAGGCAAAATTTTGCTTAGCCCCATAGACATCGATAAATTCCGCATCGGGATTAAGTGGTAAATTGGGTGCATCATTCACAGCAATGTCATTGGACAAATCAAAGGGTTCCACATCATAGACATCGATGTCATTGTTCAAATCATTATTTTCCCTATTAATGTCAATTTTCTCTTCATTATAACTACCCCATTCGTCATTGAAGGTGGATGGCATAGCAGGCACATCATCTGGGCCCTCATCATCTGAAGAGGATACATCTTCACGATATTTATTATGGTGTAAGGCAGCAAGTTTCGTGGGTTTATTGACAGCTGCATCCTCGTTATCGGAAAGCTCAGATGTGTTACTGCTCTCAACATCGCCATCAATGTCTTCAACATCCGCATCCTCATTGTTGGATGATTCATTTAAGTTGTCATTCACTGTTTCTTCATCTTCTACTTCGGGATCCTCATTATTTTCAATTGCCGCTGCAAGGTCTGTTGCCGATTCTATGGCAGCATCAAAATCATCGACATTGTTGCTTTCCGACAATGACGACGACGACGACATATTGGTTTCAAATTCCTTATTTCCGTTTCCGTTATTATTGTCGATGTCGTCGCTATTCTCTGCCTGCTCCAAACTATTCTCTGTAATAAAGTCGATTTCTCCTTCAGCATTTGTGGGCAACATTGTTGTTGTAGGATTGTTGTCTTCGTTCAATGATGTCAATGTCGTTGTTGTTGTTGTTGCCTCAACAATATTTTCCGTAGCAGTTGAGTGCTATTATAGCAGTTTTTGTAGTGTGTCGCATCAAGCATAGGTAAGTGGGGGTGTGTGTGTGAGTATGCCCAATGCAAGTGCATACGAATTGTGCATTACAGAGAGAGAGAGGGAGAGATATAAAATGAGTGCCGTTGGGGTGATTGATAACGCAAAACACATAAACACACACACACATATATATCACATGTGTTAAGTGGTTACCAATGTTCAAATTGAATCATTAGGGATTTGTTTTTTGGTTGGTGCAAAAAAAAAACCAATTGAGAGTGGCAGTGGTATTAATAAATAATGCAAATTTTGGTGGACGGGTTGACAGGTGCATTTATGAAAATAGAAAGATGTAAAAAAATAATTATTGCATGATATTTAATATCTAATAAATCGATTGTCAGCGGAAATATACTAGAGTGATGTACTTGGAAAGTAAAAATATCTTTTTTAAATTTCTTGTTTTGGACTTGTTGGAGTTTTCTTTAAATCTCGTTCTCAACAAATAGAAAAAGGCAATTTTATCTTTCCATAACATCAGTAACGATAGACTAATAAATAAGCCATTATATCATTATAGTAAGCTGTGTTACAGGTATATTAAATTATATTTAATAAATGTTAAATTAAGCGATAAATTATTCCATTTATCAATTATCATGCATAAAACAATAGACATAAAGAAAAACGTATCAGCAAAATATTGCCAATTAAAAAGTTGATGGATGGTTTAAAATTGAATCAATTAAAACATTAACTGATACAGTTAAGTTTTAAATCAAATTAAAAATTAAAATCAGATAAGAAAATGAGAAAAACTTTTTTTTTAAATACAAAAAATAATTATCCTAATTAACATTTTCATTAAATAAAAAATATTGCCAATTGAAAATATAATTGAATATTTTGATTGGAAATAAGTATTTGTTTTTTATACATACTATTCATCGGTTAAAATACAAGCAAAAATTCAACAATAATTATAATTAGAAAATACATAGGAATATGCTAAATTGCATTAGATATTATAAAACAAGTAAGGAAAGTCTAAAGTCGGCCGGGACCGTCTATATTATACCCTGCACCACTTTTTAGATCTAAATTTTCGATACCATATCACATCCGTCAAATGTGTTGGGTGCTATATATAAAGGTTTGTCCCAAATACATACATTTAAATATCACTCGATTTGGACAGAATTTGATAGACTTTTACAAAATCTATAGACGCAAAATTTATGTTGGCTAATGCACTAGGGTGGAACGCAATTTTAATAAAAAAAATATGGGAAACGTTTAAATCTGAAGCAATTTTAAGGAAACTTCGAAAAAGTTTATTTATGATTTATCGCTCGATATACATGTATTAGAAGTTTAGGAAAATTAGAGTCATTTTTACAACATTTCGACTAAGCAGTGGCGATTTAACAAGGAAAATATTGGTATTTTGACCATTTCTGTCGAAATCAGAAAAACATATATATGGGAGTTATATCTAAATCCGAACCGATGTCAACCAAATTTGGCAAGCATAGCTACAATGCTAATTCTACTCTCTGTACAAAATTTCAACTAAATCGGAGCAAAAAAACTGGCCTCTGTGGTCATATGAGTGTAAATCGGGCGAACGATATATATGGGAGCTATATCTAAATCTAAACCGATTTCAACCAAATTTGGCACGCATAGCAACAATGCTAATTCTACTCTCTGTGCAAAATTTCAACTAAATCGGAGTTAAAAATTGGCCTCTGTGGTCATATGAGTGTAAAACGGGCGAAAGCGAAGGCCGTAGCCAGGATTTTAATTCGGGGGGGTTCAACTTTAAAAAAAATATTCATATAATTCCATGTGTAGAAAATTTTATTTATATATGTATACAATATTTTTATACCCACCACCATCGAATGGTGACGGGGGTATAATAAGTTTGTCATTCCGTTTGTAACACATCGAAATATCGATTTCCGACTATATAATGTATATATATTCTTGATCAGGGAGAAGTTCTAAGACGATATAACGATATCCGTCTGTCTGTCCGTCTGTTGTAATCACGCTACAGTCTTCAATAATGAAGCAATCGTACTGAAATTTTGCACAAACTCGTCTTTTGTCTGCAGGCAGGTCAAGTTCGAAGATGGGCTATATCGGTTCAGGTTTTGATATAGTCCCCATATAAACCGACCTCCCGATTTGGGGTCTTGGGCTTATAGAAATCGTAGTTTTTATCCAATTTGCCTGAAATTTGAAACCTAGAGGTATTTTATGACCATAAAGAGGTGTGCCAAAAATGGTGACTATCGGTCCATGTTTTGGTATAGCCCCCATATATACCGATCTCCCGATTTTACTTCTTGGGCTTATAGAAACCGCAGTTTTTATTCAATTTACCTGAAATTGGAAATTTAGAGGTATTGTAGGACCACAAATACGTGTGCCAAAAATTGTGAGTATCGATCCATATTTTGGTATAGCCCCCATATAAACCGATCTCCCGATTTTACTTCTTGGGCTTATAGAAACCGCAGTTTTTATTCAATTTACCTGAAATTGGAAATTTAGAGGTATTGTAGGACCACAAATACGTGTGCCAAAAATTGTGAGTATCGGTCCATGTTTTGGTATGGTCCCCATATAAAGCGACCTCACGATTTGGGGTCTTGGGCTTATAGAAACCGTAGTTTTTATCCAATTTGTCTGAAATTGGAAATCTAGAGGTATTTTAGGACCATAAAGAGGTGTGCCGAAAATGGTGAGTATCGGTCCATATTTTGATATAGCCCCCATATAGACCGATTTCAAGATTTTACTTCTTGGGCTTCTAGAATCCGAAGTTTTTATCCTATTTGCCTGAAATTGGAAATCTAGAGGTATTTTCGGGTCATAAAGAGGTGTGCCGAAAACGGTGAGTATCGGTCCATATTTTAGTATAGCCCCCATAAGAACGATCTCCCGATTTAACTCCTTGGGTTTCTAGAAACCGTAGTTTTTATCTGATTTGCCTGAAATTGTAAATATTCAGGTATTTTAGGCTCACAAAAACGTGTATCGGATTAAGTTTTTATCGATCCATTTGGTAATGCCTCCATATAGACCGACTTCACTTCTTGAGGGTGTAGAAGAGGCATTGATCATGAAAATTGCTTGAAACTCAATGTAAAATTTCCAGATTTTACTTCTACAGATTTAAGATTTCAAATCAAGACTTTATTTTATAATTTTCTTGCACACTTACAAGAGATGTTAATGATTCCTTTAAAACTCAAACAAAAATGGTTCTTATAAATCCAGAATCTGATATAGTCCTCATAGGTGAAATCTTTAAATTTATCTTCGGGAATATCCTCAAGTCCTCAAGCCCTCCTGAAATTTCAAAGGAAACCCTAATATTTGGTTCATGGTGGTGGGTATTTAAGATTCGGCCCGGCCGAACTTAGTGCTGTATATACTTGTTATAATATTAAATTGAGCCGACGGGCTTTTTGGGCAGCAAATAAATCAATGACTTCTTCAGTCGACACATTTATTCGGCGATGAACCGACATTAATGCCAATCCTTTGAGTCTACTCTCGCTAGTCGAATTTCTAAGATACGTTTTTAATCTCTTCATTGTTGAAAATGAACGTTCGGATGACTGCAGGGATGGAAAATGCAGTACTATAGTACTTTTTCAAACCTTTTTCACCCCGGTCAATACCGTAGTACCCCCGCGAGTCGATATCAGATTTATGGTACAATAGCTTTGACAAAATATTTTAATATTTTGAGAAAGTCTTTATCAACCTTATTTGCTAATAGTCTTTTACAAATATGGCAAAACAGACATGTGGGAAGAAAATCTCGATTTTGTAAAAGACATAGTCAAAAACAGGATTTTATTGAAATTCAAGAAAGTTTTAGTCGAAAAAAGAATGCGATTCTATATTATCGATTTTTTATTTCGCTAGAAATAGTTGTCAACATTTTATTTATATATAGAATTTTTGCAAAATCTTATTTTTATAGAAAATTTTGTCAAAATTTTATTTCAATTGAAAATTTTGTAAAATTTTATTTCTATAGGAAATTTTTGCAAAATTTTATTTCTATAGAAAATTTTGCCAAAATTTTATTTTCTTTAAAATTCAGTCTCTTGACAATAATCTTCCAGTGAAATTTTTGTTGAAATTTAGTAAAAAGTACCTTTCCGCTCAAAAAATACCTTTTTTGTACTTTCTTAAAAATTGTATTTTCCATCCCTGAGTAACTGGCAAAGTGACCAAAATTTTTAAAAGAATATGCACGTTTGGAAAAATTTCTTTATTGCTTCCATCGCTGAATTAGGCAGGTTCTTTTCGCAGGTTTTGCGCCATTTCATTTACACATGTGTGTTTGGCTGTTTCGTTGTTGTTGCTATGGCCAAACAAAGCGAGTCATGTTCACAAAAAGAACAACAAACACACATAAAAAGCAGAAATACATTTTCCAAAAATGAAATTTGTGGTGCGAGAACAAAAATAATTTGTTTTTTTTTCGACCGTCGTTTGACGGGCTTTTCAACTAGTATTCTATGATTTGTGCAAGTTTTATTGGGAAGCGTTTTTCAAAATAAAACATCCAGCTTTTCTTCAACATCTTCGATAAGATTTGTCTATGCAGCTAAAAATAAATTTTTATTAATATAAAAATATTCATTCATTTCGGGGGGGGGGGTTTGATCCCCCTCATCCCCCCCCCCCCTGAATACGGCCTTGGCGAAAGCTATATATGGGAGATATATCTAAATCTGAACTGATTTCAACCAAATTTGGTACGCATAGCTACAATGCTAATTCTACTCTCTGTGCAAAATTTCAACTAAATCGGAGCTAAAAATTGGCCTCTGTGGTCAAATGAGTGTAAATCGGCCGAAAGCTATATATGGGAGCTATATCTAAATCTGAACCGATTTCAACCAAATTTGGCGCGCATAGCTACAATGCTAATTCTACTCCCTGTGCAAAATTTCAACCAAATTGGGGTAAAACTCTGGCTTCTGGGACCGTATTAGTCCATATCGGGCGAAAGATATATATGGGAGCTATATCTAAATCTTAACCGATTTCAATAAAATTTGGCACACTTGACTATAGTACTAATTGTTCTTCTTGTGCAAAATTTTAAGCAAATTAGGTTAAAAGTCTGGCTTCTGGGGCCATATAAGTCCATATCGGGCGAAATATATATATGGGAGCTATGTCTAAATCTGAACCGATTTCTTCAAAATCAATAGGATTCTATTCTGACCCAAAACAGAAACTTGTGCCAAATTTGAAATCGATTGGACTAAAACTGCGACCTAGACTTTGATCACAAAAATGTGTTCACAGACAGACGGATGGACGGATCGACTCAAGGACCCACCCTGAGCATTATTGCTAAATACACCATGTGTTTATCTCGCCTTCTTCTGGTTGTTTCAAACATATGCACTAACTTATAATAACCTGTTCCATAGTGTGGCGCAGGGTATAAAAAGTTGATAGGTCGAAAAGTAGACCTTTCAAAATTCAAAACAGGCTGATTACAATCCTTAGTTTTTAGCTGATTACAATCCTGAGTCGATGTAAGCATGTCCGTCCGTCTGTTGAAATCACTCTAACTTTCGAACAAAACAAGCTATCGACTTGAAACTTGGCACAAGTAGTTGTTATTGATATAGGTCGGATGGTGTTGCAAATGGGCCATATCGGATCACTTTTACGAAGACCCCATATAAACGGACCCCCAGATTTGGCTTGCGGAGCCTCTACGAGACGCATATTTCATCCAAAAATAATCTACCTAAATTTTATTGCCATAGAAAATTTTGTCAAAATTTTATATGTCTATAGAAAACTTTGTCAACATTTTATGTCTTTAGGAAATTTTGTCAACATTTTATGTCTTTAGGAAATTTTTTCAAAATATAATTTCTATACAAAATTTTGTCAAAAATTTATATCTATAGAACATTTTGTCAAAAATTTATTTCTAAAAAAATTTTATCAGAATTTTATTTCTGTATTTTTTCAAAATTTTTGTCAAATGTTATTTCTATAGAAAATTTATGAAGCATTTCATTGGTGGAGAGGAATATCTTGCAAAATCTTCTAAAACATCAAGAATTCTACCAATCTACCAAACAGTAAAAAATCTGCCATTTTTGGTAGACTCGTGTTCATAATTGTATATAGCCCCCATATAAAGCGACCCCCATATTTCAGTTCTGGCTCTAATTACCGCACAAAAGTTCATATCGGTTCGTAATTATTTCTTCCCTATATATACCGATCAAGAACTGAATATATACGTATTTAATCGATCTTCCTTTTGTCTATTATATATTCCGCTTGGACTAACTTACAATTTAGAAGATGATGTTAAGAAGTTTTAAGATGCCTTGCCATCGGCCGCAACCCAAGTAATTGAATTATGGATGACCGTCTTTAGTAGAAGTTTCTACGCAATCCATGGTGGAGGGTACATAAGATTCGGCCTGGCCGAACATACGGCCGTATATAATTGTTTTCACTAAAATATGCCTCAATTATTTTTAATTTTAAACGACACAAAAGCCGAATATCGAATTTTCATTAAACGATTTTTTTTGTAAAAAAAATTCTCAAAATCAAATTTCTTCAATTTTTAAAAAAGTTTTAGAACTCCGGAACTCGAAAAGTTCTCAATTTGTATGTATTTATATTTTAATAATTGAATTTTATTTAAAAAGTCAACAATTTATTCAAAAATGTCCATTTGAGTAAATATTCATATACGACACCAACATTTACACTCACTTTAGTTATTAATAATTTGTCAAATATTTCAATTCAACTGTCACACAACTTTTTACTGATACCGGTTTGGAAATTTTAATGCAACTGAAAAATTTAAAATTTTTCTATCTTGTTTTTATAATCGCTGATTCAGTTTATGGATAAGAGAAATTGATTATTTTGAAAAACATGAATATTCTCTTTGTAATATGAGACCTTTGTTGACATGAGTTAGAAATAAATCGTCTAGCGTCTTTAAAAATGTCCATAGAAGGAACTTCTTTTTATTTACGAATTTTAATGAAATTGAATGTTTTTTATACAATAATTAATTTGGAAATTAATTTAAATTTTATATTTCTTAATAACATATTTTATTTCTAGAGTCTTGAAATTTTATTATAAATCATGCTTTTGAGATCATTGGTCATTGCTGTTAAAACATAAACAGAGAGTTAAGCTTTTACTCTTAACTAATTCAACTTACTAGTCTCTTAAATTTCGTATCACATATTGGACTAAGCTTCCCCGTAAACAGAAATACCACTCAATTTTCACTTTTAAGTTACTCTTTTCATTGATTGCTTTTGTGTATGAACTCTTCGACATGCCCATATTTAACTCTCTTTTTTGTGAGATTGAAACTTTTGCTTATGTTTGGGAATTATCTCATTTTACTATTTAGTATGCATGAATCATTTCAATGTGAACTATTGGTGTTTCCTAGACTGGGATGGAATTTAAAAATCTGCGGAACAAAACCGATTAGACATGTTTAATTTGTTCCGTCAATTATTAAATGAGGATAGATTTACAAGACACAGCTGATATTTGTATGTGAATAATTTACCTTGACAATGCGAGTGTTGGATTTTATATATCGGGATTGGAAACACTGTTGTCACTCGAGCCAAAAATAATATACCAAAATTAAAAAAAATCTTACCTAAAAACTACCTCATAAAAAATAAATAAAATTAATTTTGCAGTTTTTCATACAATTTTTGTAGTGATTATGATAACAAAAATGTTTCTTCAAAATAAATGTTTTATTATTCTATTTTAGATTTTTTTTTTATTATTTTTTGATTGCTCCCTATAGAGACACTTTATTTGAGTTATAAATATCCCTTCAATTGTAAAATTGTCGGAGTCTTAAATATTTTTAGTTTGCACCAATAAGAAATAGAATACATTTACAATAAGAAGAAAAAAGGAGACGTTGACGAAAATAATGTCAACATTTTATTTCTATTGAAAATTTTGTCAAAATTTTATTTCTGTAGAAAATGTTGTCAAAATTTTATTTCTGTAGAAAATTTTGTCAAAATTTTATTTCTATAGAATTTTTTTTTATTAATATTTTTTGTTTTTTTGTTTTATTTCTATAAAAAAAATTTTGTCACAATTTTAATCTATAGAACATTTTGTCAAAATTTTATTCCTATAGAAAATTTTGTCAAAATTTTATTTCTATAGAAAGTTTTGTCAAAATTTTATCTCTATAGAAATATTCGTCAAAATTATATTGCTATAAAAAATCTTGTCACAATTTTATTTCTATAGAAAATTTTGTCACAATTTTATTTCTATAGAACATTTTGTCAATATTTTATTTCTATAGAAAATTTTGTCAAAATGTTATTTTTATAGAAAATTTTGTTAAAATTTTATTTCTATAGAAAATTTTGTCCAAATTTTATTTCTATAGAAAGTTTTGTCAAAATTTTATTTCTATAGAAAATTCTGTACAAATTTTATTTCTATAGAAAGTTTTGTCAAAATTTTATCTCTATTGAAAATTTCGTCAAAATTATATTGCTGTAGAAAATTTTGTCGCATTTTTATTTCTATAGAAAATTTTGTCACAATTTTATTTCTATAGAAAATTTTGTCACAATTTTATTTCTATAGAAAATTTTGTCAAATTATATTTCTATAGAAAATTTTGTCAAAATTATATTTCAACAGAAAATTTTGTCAGAATTGTACTTCTATGGACAATTTTGTCAAAATTTCATTTCGTTAGAAAATGTTGTCAATTATTTCTATAGAAAATTTTGCCAAATTTTATTTCTATAGAAAATTTTGTCAAAATTTTATTTCTATACATTTTTTTTATTTTATATTTTTTACATTTTTTGTTTTTTTTTATTTCTATAAAAAAATTTTGTCAAAATTTTATTTCTATAGACAATTTTGTCCAAATTGTATTTCTATAGAAAATGTTGTCAAAATTTAATTTCTACAGAAAATTTTGTTAAAATTGTATTTCTATAGAAAATTTTGTCAAATTTTATTTCTACATAAAATTTTGTAAAAATTTTATCTGTATAGAAAATTTCGTCAAAATTTTATTTCTATAGAAAGTTTTGTCAAGATTTTATCTCTATAAAAAATTTCGTCAAAATTATATCGCTGCAGAAAATTTTGTCACAATTTTATTTCTATAGAAAATTTTGTCAAAATTATATTTCTATAGAAAATGTTGGCAAAATTATATTTCAATAGAAAATTTTGTCAAAATTTTATTTCTATAGAAAATTGTGTCAAAATTTTATTTCTGTAGAAAATTTTGTCCAAATTTTATTTCTACAGAAAATTTTTTCCAAATTGTATTTCTATAGAAAATTTTGTCAAAATTTTATTTCTATAGAAAATTTTGTCAAAATTTTATTTCGATAAAAAATGTTTTCAAAATTTTATTTCTATAGAAAATTTTGTCATAATTTTATTTCTATGGACAATTTTGTCAAAATTTTATTTCTATAGAAAATTTTGTCAAAATTTTATTTCTATAGAAAATTTTGCCAAAATTATATTTCTATAGAAAATTTTGTCAACATTTTATTTCTATAGAACATTTTTTTATTTATAGTTTTTGTTTTTTATTTCTATAGAAAATTTTGTCAACATTTTATTTGTAAGAACATTTTGTCAAAATTTTATTTCTAAGAAAATTTTGTCAAAATTTTATTTCTATAGAAAATTTTATCACAATTTTATTTCTATAGAAATTATGCCAAAATTATATTTCTATAGAAAATTTTGTCGAAATTCTATTTCAATAGAACATTTTTTATACCCACCACCATAGAATGGTGACGGGGGTATAATAAGTTTGTCATTCCGTTTGTAACACATCGAAATATCGATTTCCGACTATATAAAGTATATATATTCTTGATCAGGGAGAAATTCTAAGACGATATAACGATGTCCGTCTGTCCGTCTGTCCGTCTGTCTGTCTGTCTGTCTGTCTGTTGTAATCACGCTACAGTCTTCAATAATGAAGCAATCGTGCTGAAATTTTGCACAAACTCGTCTTTTGTCTGCAGGAAGGTCAAGTTCGAAGATGGGCTATATCGGTCCAGGTTTTGATATAGTCCCCATATAAACCGACCTCCCGATTTTGGGTCTTGGGCTTATAGAAATCGCAGTTCTATTCCAATATGCCTGAAATTTGAAATCTAGAGGTAATTTATGACCATAAAGAGGTGTGCCAAAAATTGTGAGTATCGGTCCATATTTTGGTATAGCCCCCATATAGACCGATCTCCCGATTTTATTTCTTGGGCTTATAGAAACCGCAGTTTTTATTCAATTTACCTGAAATTAGAAATCTAGAGGTATTGTAGGACCACAAATACGTGTGCCAAAAATTGTGAGTATCGGTCCCTATTTTTGTATATCCCCCATATAGACCGATCTCCCGATTTTACTTCTTGGGCTTATAGAAACCGCAGTTTTTATTCAATTTACCTGAAATTGGAAATCTATAGGTATTGTAGGACCACAAATACGTGTGCCAAAAATTGTGAGTATCGGTCCCTATTTTGGTATAGCCCCCATATAGACCGATCTCCCGATTTTACTTCTTGGGCTTATAGAAACCGCAGTTTTTATTCGATTTACCTGAAATTGGAAATCTAGAGATATTGTAGGACCACAAATACGTGTGCCAAAAATTGTGAGTATCGGTCCCTATTTTGGTATAGCCCCCATATAGACCGATCTCCCGATTTTACTTCTTGGGCTTATAGAAACCGCAGTTTTTATTCAATTTACCTGAAATTGGAAATCTAGAGGTATTGTAGGACCACAAATATGTGTGCCAAAAATTGTGAGTATCGGTCCATGTTTTGGTATGGTCCCCATATAGAACGACCTCCCGATTTGGGGTCTTGGGCTTATAGAAACCACAGTTTTTATTCAATTTACCTGAAATTGGAAATCTAGAGGTATTGTAGGACCATAAATAAGTGTGCCAAAAATTGTGAGTATCGGTCCATATTTTGGTATAGCCCCCATATAGACCGATCTCCCGATTTGGGGTCTTGGGCTTATAGAAACCGTAGTTTTTATCCAATTTGTCTGAAATTGGAAATCTAGAGGTATTTTAGGACCACACTGGTGAGTATCGGTCCATATTTTGGTATAGCCCCCATACAGACCGATTTCCCGATTTTACTTCTTGGGTTTCTAGAATCCGAAGTTTTTATCCTATTTGCCTGAAATTGGAAATCTAGAGGTATTTTCGGGTCATAAAGAGGTGTGCCGAAAACGGTGAGTATCGGTCCATATTTTAGTATAAAAACGATCTCCCGATTTAACTCCTTGGGTTTCTAGAAACCGTAGATTTTATCTGATTTGCTTGAAATTGGAAATATTCTGGTATTTTAAGCTCACAAAAACGTGTATCGGTTTAAGTTTTTATCGGTCCATTTGGTAATGCCTCCATATAGACCGACTTCACTTCTTGAGGGTGTAAAAGGCGCACTGATCATGAAAATTCCTTGAAACTCCATGTAAAATTTCCAGATTTTACTTTTCGGGTGAAAATCTACAGATTTAAGATTTCAAATCAAGACGTTATTTTATAATTTTCTTGCACACTTACAAGAGATGTTAATGATTCCTCTAAAAATCAAACAAAAATGGTTCTTATAAATCCAGAATATGATATAGTCCTCATAGGTAAAAATCTTTAACTTTATCTTCTGGTTGAACAGCTCTGCTTGATCTGTTCTCAAACCCTCCTGAAATTTCAAACGAAACCCTAATATCTGATTCATGGTGGTGGGAAATTAAAATTCGGCCCGGCCGAACTTACTGCTGTATATACTTGTTTATTTATAGTTTTTAATTTTTTGTTTTTTTATTTCTATAGAAAATTTTGTCAAAATTTTATTTCTATAGAAAATTTTGTCAAAATTTTATTTCTATAGAAAATTTTGTCAAAATCTTAGTTCTATAGAAAATTTTGTCAAAAATTTATTTATATTGATAATTTTGTTAAATTTTTTTTTCTATAGAATATTTTGTCAAAATTTTATTTCTATGGACAATTTTGTCAAAATTTTATTTCTATATACAATTTTGTCAAAACTTTATTTCTGTAGAACATTTTTTTATTTATTTTTTTTTTGTTTTTTTTTTATTTCTACAAAAAAAAAAATTGGCAAAATATTATTTCTATAGAAAATTTTGTCAAAATTTTAATTCTATAGAAAATGTTGTCAATATTTTATTTCTATAGAATATTTTGTCAAATTTTCTTTCTATAGAAAATTTTGTTAAAATTTTATTTATATAGAAAATTTTGTTAAAATTTTATTTATATAGAATATTGTGTCAAATTTTCTTTCCATAGAAAATTTTGTCAAAATTTTATTTATATTGAAAATTTTGCCCAAATTTTTTTCTATAGAAAGTTTTGTCAACATTTTATTTCTTCAGACAATTTTATCAAAATTTTATTTGTATAGAAAATTTTATCAAAATTTTATTTGTATAGAAAATTTTGTCAACATTTTATTTGTATAGAAACTTTTGTCAATATTTTATTTCTATAGAAATTTTTGTCAAAATTTTATTTATAGAAAATTTTGTAAAAATTTTAATTCTATAGAAAATTTTGTCAATATTTTATTTCAATGGAAAATTTTGTCAAAATATTTTTTCTATAGAAAATTTTGTCCAAATTTTATTTCTATAGAAAATTTTGTCAAATTATATTTCTGTAGAAAATTTTGTCAAATTATATTTCTGTAGAAACTTTTGTCACAATTTTATTTCTATAGAAAATTTTGTCAAAATTGTATTTCTATAGAAAATTTTGTCAAAATTATATGTCTAAAGGAATTTATGAAGTACATCTTACCTGGAGAATAATATTTTGTAAAATCTAGCAAATAGTAAAAAATCTACTATTTTTCGTAAAATCCTACCAACTGTAAAGTAAACAACAGTCGAAAGAAAACAACAGTGTATGAGTGTTTCAAGATGAGGCAAATTCAACAAAAGTCGCCCCTACACGAAGCAATTCCAAGACATGTCGCAACCGTACCACTAGAACAACGCAGATCTGTCATTTCTGAGTGCCTCACCATCATTTGTTCGACACTGACTTAAAAAAAAATCTGAAAAACCAACCGACGAAGATTAATCACTCAGCTCTCACACATCGGCTCAAACAACTAAATTCTGGAACACAAAGTATAGATTTGATGGCTTATCTGCCGTATAATTCTAACTTGGAAGCGAAAGACTTCTTTTGTCCCCTACGTAGGTTAGTTTAGGTTAGGTTATGTGGCAGCCCGATTTATCAGGCTCACTTGGACTATTCAGTCCATTGTGATACCACTTTGGTGAACTTCTCTCTTATCACTGAGTGCTGCCCGATTCCATGTTAAGCTCAATGACAAGGGATCTACTTTTTATAGCCGAGTCCGAACGGCGTTCCACATTACAGTGAAACCACTTAGAGAAGCCTTGAAACCCTCAGAAATGTCACCACCATTACTGAGGTGGGATAATCCACCGCTGAAAAACTTTTTGATGTTCGGTCGAAGCAGGAATCGAACCCACGACCTTGTGTATGCAAGGCGGGCATGCTAACCATTGCACCACGGTGGCTCCCCTACGTAAAAAATATAATGAGAGATCATGTTTTGGAGACAATAAAGCGATTTTCGATGATTAATATTTGTTCACTAATCCCGAAATATAAAAGTCAACCCTCGTATAATCTTAAAACCCTCATAAGTTATTTTCCATTTCTTTGAATATGTCTTGCCTTAACATTCCCACCTCGTACAAAGTTTTTGGCATCGCTAATGAGAACTAATTGAAGTGTTAGCTCTGATGTCATTGTTACGAGATTCTACGTCTTATAGTTGATATGCTAAAGCAGTTACTCATGAATGTCAATTCTTTTAAGGGGAATTCTTGGAAATTGATTAATAATCTCGGCTTTGGAGATGATGTGTCCATAAGCTATGGTTGAGTATGAATAAAGAAGCTTACGTTTCTAGCTCACTCCAATGACATTCTAGTGGTTAAGGCTGGCGTAAAGCAACCACACATATGTCAACACCATCGTGATATATGAGTTTGCGGTTTATGGGGGTGGGAGAGAGAGACAAACACCATCCAAAAGCTCTTAAATTTTATTGAATATACAAAAATAAATTTCTCATTAGAATTAAAGCACTATTGTTTACATTTATGAGTGAGTGAGTCTGTTGGTAGAGATCCTAAAATATATCATATGAAAAAAAAAACTTATAATATATGATAATAATCATTGTTTCCGTCAAACCGCCACGCGAATAAAATTTATTCATAGATTTTTTTTTGCGTGTTTTATTCATATGGAATTTCCTTTATGGTAATTATTTTTCTATTGGGTTTTTAGTGAAAAAGATATTTATGTAAATATTGAATATTTAATTAGATGTAAACTATGAAACATATATGGTGCTTGTGGAATATAATATTTTTCGTGGAAAATAATATTTTTATGTAAATATTTATTCCACATGTTTTGCTCAATTGATACCCTATTATCAGATCAGGAGTATATTACAATTGAGTATTGATATTGTTGGGGATTTAGCTATTTAAAATATATAGAATGAATTAGCGAATATTTTCTCAAAGTTTTAAAGAAAATATTGAATTGATTGATAGGTTGTAATTTGAAATAATTTTAGCAACCAATGGCGCTATACTTAAATCTTTTGAAACTTCACCTTATAGAAATTTATAAACCTTTTCATTACCGAAATAAACCTAATATTTTTACTTGTACTAACATGTAGAACAAAAATTTCCATTTTGAAAATATTTCTCAATTACTTCAAGAGCTATATGAGCTTGTTCTGAAAACTTGATTCTTGAATTGTGACCAAATGGTTAACGAAAATGAGCGCTATTTGCTCTATAATATACTTCAAAGTGTGAGAACAAATACAAAATAGAACACGAAAAAGTATAAGCTACAATTTTTGTATGAATGTCCATTTATTAGAAACATACAGTAAAAAATTGTCCCAAAATTTTGTATTTTTCGTTTATTGCTAAAGAAAAATTTATTTTAGACCTCGCCAATATGGAAAATATTTATAGTTTATTTGTATTAAAGCCTCTACTTTAAAATAAATCGAAACTAAGTGGGAAAATAGAATTTGGTGTCCTTTTCGAATGTCCTTCTAAGTGGACATCGGTAGTGAAAGGGTAAAGACGAAGTAAAAATTCCAGAAAACGGGAATGACAGAGTAGTGTTTTTGACATCGATGTCTGTCTGTCCATCTGTGAGTTGTAAGCGCACACCTAACCTAAGCACTCCCTTAAAAGTGAAGCTCAAATGTGGTTCAGTAAAGCTGGTCAAGTTCGAAGATAGGCCATAAAGGCCCATACTTTGACATAGTAACCATATAAAGTGATCCCCGCGATTTGACTTCTTGAGCGTCTACATTGAAAAGAACAACAGATTTTGTCTTTATACTAATAATTTTGGTATTGATTCCGAGCCGAACGGAGAACTGAAGTAAGAATACCTCTACGACACAATTCTCAAAATTTATTTTGAGTTTTGTCTACTTGATTTTGGGAAACAAGTTTTAATTTATTCGTTTTTTCTTTAAAAACATGTTAACGACAACTTAAAATTAAAAATTCAGACCCTACATCAAGTGGCATAATATGTTTTTCATTGCAGCCAAATTTTTTCCCTGCGAGCATTCTTTTGAGGTCTGAGAACAAGAAAAAGTCGCTGGGGGCCAGATCTGGAGAATACGGTGGGTGGGGAAGCAATTCGAAGCCCAATTCATAAATTTTTGCCATCGTTCTCAATGACTTGTGGCACGGTGCGTTGTCTTGGTGGAACAACACTTTTTATACCCTCCACCATAGGATGGGGGGTATATTAACTTTGTCATTCCGTTTGTAACACATCGAAATATTGCTCTAAGACCCCATAAAGTATATATATTCTGGGTCGTGGTGAAATTCTGAGTCGATCTGAGCATGTCCGTCCGTCCGTCCGTCTGTTGAAATCACGCTAACTTCCGAACGAAACAAGCTATCGACTTGAAACTTGGCACAAGTAGTTGTTATTGATGTAGGTCAGATGATATTGTAAATGGACCATATCGGTCCACTTTTACGTATAGCCCCCATATAAACGGGCCCCCAAATTTCGCTTGCGAGGCCTCTAAGAGAAGCAAATTTCATCCGATCCGGCTGAAATTTGGTACATGCTATTAGTATATGGTCTCTAACAACCGTGCAAAAATTGGTCCACATCGGTCCACTTTTCTTATAGCCCCCATATAAACGGACCCCAAATTTGGCTTGCGAGGCCTCTAAGAGAAGCAAATTTAATCCGATCCCCCAGATTTGATCTCCGGACCCTCTTGGAGGAGCAAAATTCATCCGATCCGGTTGAAATTTGCAACGTGATGTTAGTATTAGAGGTGTGCACGTGAGTAATAGTTTACTCACGCTCACGCACACTCACGACTGAAAAATCATACTCACGCACGATATTTTTTGGTAGGACTCACGCTCACGCACACTCACGAAAAGAAAATTTGTACTCACGCACACTCACGCACGAAAACGTCGTGACTTACGAAAAATACCGTGACTCACGAAAAATATCGTGACTCACGAATAATTTTATGATTAATTTACCTTACCGAAGTGTCTGAAAACATGAGCATTATTAAAATCGAGAGTGTTATTAAACTCTTAACATCCCAGGTGTCACTAAAATTGTAATTGAGTTTAACTCTTAAGCGTTTTATGTTGGTGAGCAGGAATATTTTCGTGAGTGTAATTCGTTACACACGCACACTCACGAAGATATTATCTTCGTGACTCACGCTCACGCACGACATTTTGGTTTGTTAATCACGCTCACGCACACTCACGCTGTTGTCATGAGCGTGACTCACGACTCACGCACGAATCACGCAAAATTTCGTGAGTCGAATCACGCAAATTTCGTGAGTCTAGTTAGTATAAGGCTGCTAATAACCATGCCAAAATTGGTCCATATCGGTCTATAGTTATATATAGCCGATCCCCAAACACACAGGAATTGGTCCATATCAGTTCATAATCATGGTTGCCATTCGTGCCAAAAATAATCTACCAAAATTTTATTTTTATTTTATTTTTTACATTGTCAAAATGTTATTTCTATAGAAAATTTGGTCAAAATTTTATTTCTATAGAAAATTTTGTTAAAATTTTATTTCTATAGAAAATTTTGTTAAAATTTTATTTCTATAGAAAATTTTTTTCAAAATTTTATGTCTATAGAAAATTTTTTTCCAAATTTTATTTCTATAGAAAATTTTTTCCAAATTTTATTTCTGTAGAAAATGTTGTCAAAATTTTACTTCTATAGAAAATGTTGTCAAAATTGTATTTCTATAGAAACTTTAAATTTAATTATATACGTATTTAATCGGCTTCAGTAGAAGTTTCTACGCAATCAATGGTGGAGGGTACATAAGCTTCGGCCTGGCCGAACTTATGGCCGTATATACTTGTTTTTAATTTACTACTACTTACATTTTTGCTGGGAAGGAAAAAATTTTCTATAGAAATAAAATTTTGAGAAAATTTTCTATAGAAATAAATTTTCCATAAAAATAGAATTTTGAGAACATTTTTATACCCTGCGCCACACTGTGGAACAGGGTTAGTGGATATAATTGAAACATCCAGAAGAAGACTAGATAGACACATGGTGTCTTTGGCAAAAATGCTCAGGGTGGTCTCCTGAGTCGATATAGCCCTGTCCGTCCGTCTGTCTGTGAACACATTTTTGTGATCAAAGTCTAGGTCGCAGTTGTAGTCCAATCGACTTCAAATTGGAACAAGTATGTGTTTTGGGTCAGAATAGAAACCTATTGATTGTGGAAGAAATCGGTTCGGATTTAGATATAGCTCCCATATATATCTTTCGACCGATATCCACTTATATGGGCCCAGCAGCCAGAGTTTTACCCTGATTTGCTTGAAATTTTGCATAAACATAAAACTTGGCCGTAGAGTCAAGTGTGCGTAATTTTATTGAAATCGGTTTAGATATAGATATAGCTCCCATATATAACTTTCGCCCGAAATGGACTTTATTGGCCCCAGAAGCCAGAGTTTTACCCTAATTAGCTTAAATTTTGCACAAGAAGAACAACTAGTACTATAGCCTAGTGTGCCAAATTTGATTGAAATCGGTTAAGATTAAGCTCCCATATAATATAAAGGGTGATACGGTCAAAATTTGGTCAAGGGAAAACGCGTGTAAATCGGTGAAATCGTTTATTTAAAAAATCGAATTAAATTTCTTTTTCAAGTTCAATTAGTATAAAATTCAGGAAAAATATTCAGTTAGGCTTTCGCTTTTCCAAATCCGAATTGCCGGGCCTCACGCTTGACACCTGCCATCAGATTTTGTACAGAAGGTGGACAATTCTTCGCCGCAGAAAGCCAGTTTGCCTTGAACTGCTGCTCGTCTTTAGCAGTTTTTTTGGTCTTCTTTAGGTTCCGCTTGACAATAGCCCAGTATTTCTCAATTGGGCGGAGCTCTGGCGTGTTGGGGGGTTCTTGCCCTTGGGGACCACCTGCACGTTGTTGGCGGCGTACCACTCCATGGCCTTTTTACCGTAATGTCAAGATGCCAAATCCGGCCAAAACAGTACGGAACAACCGTGTTTCTTCAGGAAAGGCAGCAGACGTTTATTCAAACACTCTTTCACGTAAATTTCTTGGTTGACAGTCCCGGAAGCTATGAAAATGCTGCTTTTCAAGCCACAGGTACAGATGGCTTGCCAAACCAGATATTTCTTTGCGAACTTTGACAGTTTTATGTGCTTGAAAATATCTGCTACCTTTCCCCTTCCTTTGTCCCGGAAGCTGCTTGTAGTCGGCTTTGACGTAGGTTTCGTCGTCCATTACCACGCAGTCAAACTTCGTCAGCATCTTCGTGTACAGCCTCCGGGATCGCGCTTTGGCCGTCGTATGTTGTTTATCATCACGATTTGGAGTCACTACCTCCTTGTAAGTCGATAGTCCGTCTCGTTTTTTGGCTCGATGCACGGTTGTAGACGATACACCCAGCTTATTTGCGGCATCTCGGAGAGAGAGGTTAGGGTTTCGCTTGAAACTACCGGCAACTCTCTTTGTCGTCTCAGCCGCTTCCGGTTTTCGATTTCCCCCCGATCCAGACTTCCTGGCTGTCGACAAACGTCCCCGAAACCCTTTAATTACGTTTGTAACGGTTGATTTGGCAACTTTTAGCGATTTTGCCAGCTTTGCGTGCGAGTAGCTCGGATTTTATCGATGCGCGAAGCAAAATTTTGATACGCTGCTCTTCTTGCTTGGACGGCATTTTGACAACTGAAGAGTGAATTCCAAAATCAAAATAGGAGCAACATTCTACACACACACACCTTCAAAATGAGTTGTGTTCAGGGTTTTTAAATGCAAAATTGAAAGAAATACGTCACGTTTATATTGACCAAATTTTGACCGTATCACCCTTTATGGGATAAAGATAAGGACTTATATGGTTCCAGAAGCCAGAGTTTTACACCAATTCAGTTGAAATCTTGCACTAGGAGCACAATTAGTAGTAAAGTCAAGTATGCCAAATTTTATTGAAATCGGTTCAGATTTAGATATAGCTCCCATATATATCTTTCGCCCGATATGGACTAATACGGTCCCAGAAGCCAGAGTTTTACCCCAATTTGGTTGAAATTTTGCACTAGGAGTACAATTAGTAGTGTAGTCAAGTGTGCCAAATTTGGTTGAAATCGGTTCGGATTTAGATATAGCACCCATATATAGCTTTCGTCCGATTTATACTCATATGACCACAGAGGCCAATCTTTTACTCCGATTTAATTGAAATTTTGCACAGGGAGTATAATTAGCATTGTAGCTATGCGTGCAAAATTTGGTTGAAATCGGTTCAGATTTAGATATAGCTCCCATATATAGCTTTCGCCCGATTTACACTCATATGACCATAGAGACAAATTTTCTACTCCGACTTAATTGAAATTTTGCACAGGGAATAGAATAAGCTTTGTTGCTATGCGTGCCAAACCGGTTAAAATTTAGATATAGCTCCCATTTATATGTTTTTCTGATTTCGACAAAAATGGTCAAAATACCAAAATTTTCCTTGTAAAATCGCCACTGCTTAGTTGAAAACTTGTAAAAATTACTCCAATTTTGCTATACTTCTAATACATAACTATCGACCGATAAATCATGAATAAACTTTTGCCAAGTTGCCTCAAAATTGGTTCATATTTAAATGTTTCTCCTTTTTATACCCTGCGCCACACTGTGACAAGGTATTATTTTACTAACATTGTGTTCCACCCCAGGTATTAACCGACTTAAATTTTAAGTCAATAGATTTTCTAAGAAGTCTAATATATATTGTCCACTAAGAAGTCTTAAATATATTGTCGGTTCAGATTTAAATGTATGTATATGGGAACATAAACCTTTATATATAGCACCCAACAAATTTAAAGGATTTCAGATGGTATCGAAAATATAGATCACAAAGTAGTGCAGGGTATAGTATAGTCGGCCCCCCCCGACTTTAGACTTGCTTATAGAAATAAAATGGTGACAAAGTTTTCTATAGAAAAAAAAATTTGAGAAAAATTTCCATAGAAATAGAATTTCGAGAAAACTTTTTATAGAAATAAAATTGTGACAAAGTTTTCTATAGAAATAAAATTTTGACAAAATTTTCAATAGAACATCAAATCAACATCAATTGGTACTAAACTCTATCCCAGTACTCAAGAAAAGACTGAATCTTGCAAGAAAACATTGTTAGAACGTCATATTGAATTCCATACGTTCAACTCAAAGGAAAACAAACAATTCTCTGTATTTCTCTATGGGCTCCCCCGCCTCAGTATTACAGAAATAGAAGATGAATTAAAAAGTTATAATGTTGTCCCTTCATCTATTATTGAAACAAAAACAAAATACAGTTCGGCAAACAATGCTGTATACAGAGTTCAGTTTGCGAGAAAAAATTTTAACCCAAAATCTCTCAAAAACATAAAAACAATATCGAATATAGTTGTTTCGTGGGGAGAGCACAAACAAAAAAGAGGCGTTAAACCAACGCAATGTTGGAACTGCTTGATGTTTGGTCATGGTGGCGATCATTGTCATCGGCTCCCAGCATGTATGATATGCGCGAGCCAACATCACACAAATGATTGTCCACTCAATAGCATTGATAAACGACCTGCTGTGTTTACCTGCTTTAATTGCAAAAAGCATGGTAAAGAAAGAATCGATCACTCTGCAAACGATGTCAATTGTCCTCTACGTGCCCTTTATCTTGAGGCGAGAGCAAACGCAACTGCTAAGAATGTGAAAGCAAAGAGAAATCAACGTATCAGTGAGGCTAACATTAACACTAATGATCGTACTACCGTCAACTTTAACAACAACACCAGTCCACGCAGTCGATTCAATGGCTCTTATGCTGACTGCATTAAAACGAATAACTCTCTTTTCAGTATTAACGATCTCTTCGAAATTTTTATGTCAACTTTAGAAGAACTAAAAAGATGTACTTCAAAGATTGAGCAAATCCAAGTTATTATGTCAATGGTGAAATATGCCTATGAGGTATAATTCTCCATCTGATATAAAGTTACTTCATTGGAATGCTAATGGTATTTCCAACCCATCTTGCCAAAAACAATTAGAATTCGTTCTGGAAAACGAGAATATTGTAGTTGCGTCCTTAAACGAGACCCACCTTAACAGCTCCCACAAATTTTATAGGAAGAATTTTATTATTTATCGTAACGATAGATACGATTCTCGTGGCGGTGGTGTTGCTCTGGCTGTAAGGAGAAGTATTCAACACAAACTACTTCCAATCTATCCTACGGATAAAATTGAGAATATAGCTATTGAGTTAATAATAAATAATAAATCAATTGTAGTATGTTCCGCTTACTCTCCGAAATACTCAACAAGTTTTGGAAACGATATTTGTAAGCTAACATCAAACAATAGCGAGTTTATAATTCTAGGTGATTTTAATGCCAGGCATGTTTGTTGGAATTGCCCATCAAACAATTCCGCCGGTAAATCATTGTTCGATATATATAGCCGATCGAATTTCTACATTCTCCATCCAGATTCACCAACATACTATCCCTATCAACGAAATCGGAATCCATCTATAATTGATTTAGTAATTACCAATTCGAACCTTAAACTCTCTGTTGATGTGTTGGAGTTTGGATTTCCGTCTGACCATCGTCCAGTTATTTGCTCTATTGATCGTTCTGTTGCGAATACTATCGAATCGTGCTTCTATAACTACAAACGTACAAACTGGAATAAATTCAGAACTCTTATTAATAACAGTATCTCGATACGCAGCGAGCTTTTCAGCAGTAAGGCATCAGTTTCTAAAGAAATCGAAAACTTTACTTCCTCAGTTTTGCACGCAAGGGACTCTTCTACTCCCAAAGTTAACAGTTGCTTCAACTACAATTTGCCAGCTGAAATAATAAAATTCATAAAGGCCAGAAGGTCATACAAAAGAAAGAAACAACGTGCAGGAAATGCTACGGAGCAAATTCACTATGAACAATGTGTTAAATTGTTAAGCAAAATTATTGACCAGAAGATAAAACTTCATCGTAATAAAGAGTGGTCGAGCTTTCTAACAAAAATGAAACCTGGAGATAAATCCTTTTGGAGAGTTAGTAGAAGTCTTCGAGGTAAAGGTAAAAACAAAGTCCCTCCATTAAACCACTGCAATAATAAAATAGTAACTGATATGGAAAAGGCGGAGTTACTTGCAGAAACCTTTGCTAAATCCAACGGCATCACTTCACATTTTAAACATTCAATAGATAAAAAGGTATATTCATTGGTTAAAAAGGTCAAAAATGAAAACCCGGATATAGATTCCATCATACCAACTTCCTTAGCTGAAATTCGCGGAATTATTTCTACACTAAAGTCCTCAAAATCCCCCGGATTCGATGGTATTTCCAATGTGTTGATTAAAAATCTACCTGAAAAGGCTCTTAAAGTTATTGTAAATATAATAAACAGTTGTCTTCGGCTGAATTATTTCCCTGAAAGCTTTAAGGTTGCTAAGGTAATCGCCATTCACAAACCCAATAAACCCAAAACGGACCCTTCAAGTTATAGACCTATTAGCCTTTTAAGCAACTTGTCTAAAATCTACGAGAAAGTGATTCATACTAGACTTTATGATTTTTCTGCCGAAAATGCTTTGATTTCTGACGTTCAGTTTGGTTTCAGAAAAGAGCACAGCGCTGTCAACCAAGTTCACCGAATAATTAATTTAATTAAACGCAATAAAAGTGCCAAACGATCTACAGGTCTTGTGCTTTTGGACATTGAGAAAGCGTTTGACACTATTTGGCATAATGGACTAGTATATAAATTACTAGTTAACAATGTTCCCAAATATCTATGCAAAGTTGTTTTAAACTTTCTGGAGGCACGATCATTCATTGTGTCAGTCAATTCAGCCAATTCGTCTCCAAAACTACTTAACACTGGACTTCCCCAAGGATCTGTACTGTCTCCATTATTATTTTCCATTTTCACATCTGATTTTAAAACACCATCTTATATTAAAACGGCTTACTATGCGGACGATACGGCTTTAATCACCTCTAGCAAGCTTACGAAAGCCTTACTAAAAAAGATGGAAAAAGGATTAACAGCTTGCAGCAAATACCTTACTAAATGGAAAATAAAAATCAATCCAGCCAAAACCCAGGCAATTATATTCCCTTTTAATAAATCTCCCAAACGTCTACCCAGACGTTGTCTAAACTTTGGTAATGAGAGAATTACTATATCTGGTAGTGTAAAATACCTAGGCGTCACACTTGATAAAAAACTCACACTTGGTAAACACATTGATGATATCCGCCAAAAGGTGCTCAAAACTATCACTGCTTTATGGTCACTACTTCACAGAAACTCGTATCTCAATCACGAAAATAAAAATCTGCTATTCAAAAGTGTAATTAGACCTTCTATTACATACGCGTGTCCAATTTGGTGCATAGCAGCAAAATCGCACTTGAAAAAGTTGCAAGTTCTTCAAAACAAATGCCTAAAGATGATAAATAATAAGCATTGGAGATACTCTACATCTATACTCCACAACGAAACAGGATACATGAAATTGGAAGAATTTCTTGCCATGCTTAATTCTAATTACATGAACAAAGCAAAATATTCTCCTTATCCGCTGATAAGGTCTTGCTGCGAATAAGACTTTTATTAATACTTCAATCATTAGAATTATCAAATTGGAAGTCGTATGTTTATCGTGGCTATTCCCGCAATATCCCTGTATAGTCATACATATTCCAAAATATTTGAACTGATTATGATAATGTATATAAAGGTTTTATCCTAATTTTCCCTTTAAAAATATATAGATAAATATAGATTGAAACATATTGTTAATATCTCTGATGAATAATCTTATTTGTAGCAATATCTAAAAGATAAAATCTCATCCAAACATTGTAATTATAATGAGAAATGAAGACTAATAAAGACGAATTCAAAAATTGAAATTGAAATTGACAAAATTTTCTATAGAAATAAAATTTTGACAAAATTTTCTATAGAAATAAAATTTTGACAAAATTTTCTATATAAATAAAATTGTGACAAAATTTTCTATATAAATAAAATTTTGGCAAAATTTTCTATAGAAACAACATTTTGTGAAAATTTTCTATAGAAATAAAATTTTGCTTAAATTTTCTATAGAAGTAAAATTTTGAGAAAATTTTCTATAGAAATAAAATTTTGACAAAATTTTCTATAGAGATAATTTTGACAAAATTTTCTATAGAGATAATTTTAACAAATTTTCTATAGAAATAAAATTTTAAGAAAATTTTCCATAGAAATAGAATTTTGAGAAAACTTTTTATAGAAATAAAATTGTGACAATAATATCTATAGAAACAAAATATTGACAAAATTTTCTATAGAAATAAAATTTTGGCAAAAATTTCTATAGAAATAAAATTTTCACAAAATTTTCTATAGAAATAAAATTTTGACAATATTTTTTATCAAAATAAAATTTTGACAAAATTTTCTATAGAAATAAAATTTTGACAAAAATTTCTATAGATATAAAATTTTGACAAAATTTTCTATAGAAATGAAATTTTGACAAAAATTACTATAGATATAAAATTTTGACAAAATTTTCTATAGAAATGAAATTTTGACAAAAATTTCTATAGATATAAAATTTTGACAAAATTTTCTATAGAAATAAAATTTTACTTAAATTTTCTATAGAAATAAAATTTTGACAAAAATGTCTATAGGAATAAAATTATGGCAAAATTTTCTACAGAAATAAAATTTTGACAAAATTTTCTATACAAATAAAATGTTGCTTAAATTTTCTATAGAAATACAATTTTGAGAAAATTTTCTATAGAAATAAAATTTTGACAAAATTTTCTAAAGTACTAAATTTGGGACAAATTTTTCTATAGAAGATGTTTTTTTGTGGGTTTTTGATAGAATTTTCTCCAAGTTTTGTTAGATTATAATTTGCTCGAGTGGCATCCTTGATGTAAACCCGAAATTATAATAAGAAAAATTTTCTTTCATGCTAGAAATTCACTACAGCAACAGTTGGACTGCATATATTTTACTTTATTAGTTAAGAATATTTTTAATGTAGAGTTATTTTAATTCACCCTATTTCGAGATTACAAATTTGCATTTTTGATTAATATTCCTTGGGAAAAAAAAACTTTAATTAGTTCACATAGCATAGCTGGTCAGTCAGTTATATTGCAGTGATTTACCATAAAAGTTCGTGTTGTTTTTTTACAATTTCTATTCAAAACTATTTATATTTGTCCGATTTCAAATGTCAATGCGAATATTAACAATACATTGGATACGGCAAAACAAAAATACATATTAATTGAATTAATGAAATTAATATGAAATGAACATGACATAAAATATTTAAACACAAAAAATGTTGTCCTTCCATAGTAGGTGGAAGGAGTAGAATAAATATTCTGGTCTGCTACATTCCATTGCATTTCGATTTCTATCAATAATTAAATGATTCCATGGCCAATATTTTTTCTCTTCATGCTCACTTTTTATGCTATTTATTTAATTTTTTTTCTATTTCATTTGAATTAAATTAAATGGAAATATCTTTTATTCATTTGTTAATATTTATTTTCAATTTGGAATTCTTTACTCATTGGCCATTTTTTTTAATTGATTTGCTAGAATGATTTTGTATGCAGTGATGCTTTACAAACGGTAACTGTCAATGGCTAGAAATAGAAGAATGCAAATAAAAATTCCAGCAAAAAAAAAAAGAAAAAAAAAAAACAAAAAAAACGAGTGAAAACTTTCTCTTTTTTCGATAGTGAAAAATTATATGACTTTGACTTTTAGCTTTTCAATTTTCCAATTTGCTTTTAACCAAAAATGTTGGATTCTCGCTTGTTAAACTCATTAATATTACAATGTGAAAAAAAGTACTTTACTCTACTTTTTAGTTCTTAAACAGTTTAATACAATTTATTTAATTACTTTGCTTATTGTGACTAATGTGGATTCTAATGAAAGATCTTCTAAAGAAACGAAATTATATTATGGCACCAGTTTCGGGACAAGATGAATTTCAATCTCGTTAATTTTCAATATCGCTGCTACCGGCAAGTATGCAAAAGCACTTAGAATTCATCCCAGATGATTTTACAGCGGAGACGTATCCTAAACGACTCTGTAGTAGGGCAGAAGGAATCCTGAGGAAATACAGTGTGGCTGATATGTATTGCAACCAATTTCAGGTTGCTATAACTTTTAAATCGCTCGTTTGACATCTAACAGATTGCAGTGACTGTTTATTGTATGGTATACAAGTTAACAAATGCATTTTGATCTATTGCATTCAGAAATAAAGTCTTTAGTGATGGTATTCAAGTTTTATATTTGGCTTCAGGGACCGATCGGACCAAAATTGTTCCAAAAAATTATTATACCTGCGCCACACTGTGGAACTGGGTGTTATAGGTTAGTGTATATGTTTGCAACACCCAGAAGAAGACGAGATAGACATATAGTGTCTTTGGCAATATTGCTCAGGGCCGGCCCCTGAGTCGATCTAGCCATGTCCTTCTGTCTGTGAAAATGTTTTTGTGATCGAAGTCTAGGTCGCAATTTTGGACCAAAATTCAAATTTGACACAAGTATGTGTTTTGGGTCAGAATAGAACCCTATTGATTCAGAAATCGGTTCAGTTTTAGGTATAGCTCCCATATATATCTTTCGCCCGATGTGCACTTATATATGTTTGCAAAAGCCAGAGTTTTACGCTGAATTGCTTGAAATTGAATTGCAACAAGTGCAATTAATAGTATAGTCAAGTATGCCAAATTTTATTGAAATCGATTCAGATATAGATATAGCTCCCATATATATCTTTCGCCCGATTTACACTAATATGACCACAGAGGCAAAGTTGTACTCTAATTTACGTGAAACGTAAAAATGGAATTTTGACAAAATTTCCTTAAGAAATTTAATTTTGACAAAATTTTCTGTAGAAATAAAATTTTGACAAAATTTTCAATAGAAATCAAATGTTGACAAAATTTTCTATAGAAATAAAATTTTGACAAAATTTTCATTTTGTCATTTCATTTTTTTGACTTTCCTTACTTGTTAAATTTCAAATTTGGTCCGATGGTCGGGCCAAATGGAATTTGGTTGATTTTGGTCCATTTTCGTCAAATCGCTAATTTTTCCTTTTTTTTTTAATTTTCGACAAAATTTTCTGTAAAAATAAAATTTTGAAAAAAATTCTATAGAAATAAAATTTTAACAACATTTTCTATAGAACTAAAAGTTTGAAAAAAATTTCTATAGAAAGGGAATTTTGACAAAATTTCCTTAAGAAATTGAATTTTGATAAAATTTTCAATAGAAATAAAATTTTGACCAAATTTTCTATAGAAATAAAATTTGGAAAATATTTTCTATAGAAATAAAATTTTGACAAAATTTTCAAGAAAAACAAAAAAATTCTATAGAAATAAAATGTTGACAAACTTTTCTATAGAAATAAAATTTTGACAAAATTTTCTATAGAAATAAAATTTTGACAAAATTTTCTATAGAAATAAAATTTTGTCAAAATTTTGTACAGAAATAAAACAAGTAAGGAAAGTCTAAAGTCGGGCGGAGCCGACTATATTATACCCTGCACCTCTTTGTAGATCTAAATTTTCGATACCATATCACATCCGTCAAATGTGTTGGGGGCTATATATAAAGGTTTGTCCCAAATACATACATTTAAATATCACTCGATCTGGAAGAATTTGGTAGACTTCTACAAAATCTATAGACTCAAAATTTAAGTCGGCTAATGCACTAGGGTGGAACACAATGTCAGTAAAAAAATATGGGAAACGTTTAAATCTGAAGCAATTTTAAGGAAACTTCGCAAAAGTTTATTTATGATTTATCGCTCGATATATATGTATTAGAAGTTTAGGAAAATTAGAGTCATTTTTACAACTTTTCGACTAAGCAGTGGCGATTTAACAAGGAAAATGTTGGTATTTTGACCATTTTTGTCGAAATCAGAAAAACATATATATGGGAGCTATATCTAAATCTGAACCGATTTCAACCAAATTTGGCACGCATAGCAACAATGCTAATTCTACTCCCTGTGCAAAATTTCAACTATATCGGAGTTAAAAATTGGCCTCTGTGGTCATATGAGTGTAAATCGTGCGAAAGCTATATATGGGAGATATATCTAAATCTGAACCGATTTCAACCAAATTTGACACGCATTGCTACAATGCTAATTCTACTCCCTGTGCAAAATTTCAACCAAATTGGGGTAAAACTCTGGCTTTTGGGACCGTATTAGTCCATATCGGGCGAAAGATATATATGGGAGCTATATCTAAATCTGAACCGATTTCAACCAAATTTGACACGCATTGCTACAATGCTAATTCTACTCCCTGTGCAAAATTTCAACTGAATCGGGGCAAAAAATTGGCCTCTGTGGTCATATGATTGTAAATCGGGCGAAAGCTATATATGGGAGCTATATCTAAATCTGTACCGATTTCAACCAAATTTGGCACGCATAGCTACAATGCTAATTATACTCCCTGTGCAAAATTTCAACTAAATCGGAGCAAAAAATTGGTCTCTGTGGTCATTTGAGTGTAAATCGGGCGAAAGCTATATATGGGAGCTATATCTAAATCTGAACCGATTTCAACCAAATTTGGCACCCATAGTTACAATGCTAATTCTACTCCCTGTGCAAAATTTCAACTAAATCGGAGTTAAAAATTGGCCTCTGTGGGCAAATGAGTCTAAATCGGACGAAAGCTATATAGGGAGCTATATCTAAATCTGAACCGATTTAGCTGATATTTTGCAAGTTTTTCGAGACCCATAAAATATTCGGATGTACTGAATTTGAGGAAGATCGGTTGATATACACGCCAATTATGACCAGATTGGTGAAAAATATATATGGCAGCTATATCTAAATCTGAACCGATTTTTTCCAAAATCAATAGGGATCGTCTTTGAGCCGAAACAGGACCCTATACCAAATTTTAGGACAATCGGACTAAAACTGCGAGCTGTACTTTGCACACAAAATTACATCAACAGACAGACAGACAGACGGACAGACAGACGGACATCGCTAAATCGACTCAGAATTTAATTCTAAGACGATCGGTATACTAAACGATGGGTCTCAGACTTTTCCTTCTTGGCGTTACATACAAATGCACAAACTTATTATACCCTGACCACAGTAGTGGTGAAGGGTATAAATATGGGAATTATTTAAATCTGGAGCAATTTTAAGAAAACTTCGTAAAAGTTTATTTATGATTTATCGCTCGATATATATGCATTAGAAGTTTAGGAAAATTAGAGTCATTTTTACAACTTTTCGACTAAGCAGTGGCGATTTTACAAGGAAAATGTTGGTATTTTGACCATTTTTGTCGAAATCAGAAAAACATATATATGGGAGCTATATCTAAATCTGAACCGATTTCAACCAAATTTGGCATAGCTACAATGCTAATTCTACTCCCTGTGCCAAATTTCAACTAAATCGAAGCAAAAATTGGCTTCTGTGGTCATATGAGTGTAAATCGGCCGAAAGCTATATATGGGAGCTATATCTCAATCTGAACCGATTTCAACCAAATTTGGCACGCATAGCTACAATGCTAATTCTACTCCCTGTGCAAAATTTCAACTAAATCGGAGCAAAAAATTGGCCTCTGTGGGCAAATGAGTGTAAATCGGGCGAAAGCTATATATGGGAGCTATATCTAAATCTGAACCGATTTGGCTGATATTTTGCAGGTTTTTCGAGAGTCATAAAATATTCGGATGTAGGGAATTTGAGGAAGATCGGTTGATATACACGCCAATTATGACCAGATCGGTGAAAAATATATATGGCAGCTATATCTAAATCTGAACCGATTTTTTCCAAAATCAATAGGGATCGTCTTTGAGCCGAAACAGGACCCTATACCAAATTTTAGGACAATCGGACTAAAACTGCGAGCTGTACTTTGCACACAAAAATACATCAACAGACAGACAGACAGACGGACAGACAGACAGACAGACAGACAGACAGACGGACGGACATCGCTAAATCGACTCAGAATTTAATTCTAAGACGATCGGTATACTAAACGATGGGTCTCAGACTTTTCCTTCTTGGCGTTACATACAAATGCACAAACTTATTATACCCTGACCACAGTAGTGGTGAAGGGTATAATTATGCACAAATTTTGCATAGGACGAACATTTTTTAAAAATTTTATATAGAAATTAAATTTTGACAAAATTTTCTGTAAAAATAAAACTTTGACAAAATTTTCTATAGAAATAAAATTTTGACAAAATTTTCTATAGAAATAAAATTATGCAAAAATTTTGTAAAGGAAGAACATTTTGTAAAAATTTTATATAGAAATAAAATTTTGCGATAACTTTCTATAGAAATTAAATTTTGACAAAATTTTCTCTAAAAATAAAACTTTGACAAAATTTTCTATAGAACTAAAATTTTGGCAAGATTTTCTATAAAAACAAAAATTTTCTATAGAAATAAAATTTTGACAAAATTTTCTGTAGAAATAACATTTTGACAAAATTTTCTATAGAAATAAATTTTTGATAAAATTTTCTATAGAAATAAAATTTTGCCAAATTTTTTTATTGAAATAAAATTTTGAGAAAAAATTCTATAGAAATAAAATTTTGAAAAAAAAATCTATAGAACAAAAATTTTGACAAAATTTTCTATAGAAATATTTGTTTGATAGATTTGTGGTAAGATTTTATTTTGCCACGAGTGGTAACCGTGGTTACCAAACATTATTGATGAAGCCAGCAAGGCTTCTAATCTCCACCATAATGTAAAAATTATTAAAAATTGTGTTGGGTTAAAAAGACCATTCATTGTGTTCCTATATCTCTATAAGACGCTAAATAACAGATTAGAAAAAGCTACAAGTAGGGCATTTTCCCTGGCAAAACTGGTTCATTCACGATCGTGAAATAGATGCGACCTCTGGTTTGATTACAGAAACAAATGGACATACGGACGTAGAGACATCTTTAAATAGAATCAGAAATTAATAGTTGAAATATTTGGTCTACCCTGACCTCAGAGATTGGCATAAGAGCCTCCAAAAAAGTAGTTAGGATCCCCAAAATGTGATCCGGAAGTAGTGCATACTTGGATCATCTCCAATGAATTTTACATGGGCTTGTCATAGGACGGAAGTACTCCCTTTGTGGATACTTTGCATTGCTTTAGAAGTTGTGCCCTGGAAGTTAACCTGAATGAAGAAACTTAAAAAGAGATTTTTTATTTTTTTCAACCAATTTCACTTTTTTTTTCATCCATATGTTTTATTAGATATTATTTTCCTATTATCTAATTTTTACAATTTGAAAAACTTTTTCGTTCCGACCAGGGGTTGAACCTGGGTTTGCTGGCACCATAACAGATCGCCTTAGCACACTCAGCCCCAAACGCCATTGAACATAAAGCATCGAAAGGTCAATTCGAATGTTTGTGATATTATCGTAATACGACACCAAGGAATAACATTCTAATTGCTTCTCGAGATGTTCTTTATTAGTATGAACGAAAAAAATAAGAAACGCAGCTTAAAATCTCATCAGCGGCAATTTTTTTTTATCAAATATTTTTCTAAAAAATTATTTTTAATGTTATGCATTGTTTTTACTTTTTATTTGCGGCATATATTTTCTTATAAATATATTTTTTCCATTAGAAATCAACAAAAAAAAAAAATTAAAAACTCTCGTAATTTACAAAACCCTCCCAAAAGAACTTTAATGGAAGCGAAAAAGTCAAACGGCACAGGTTCAAATCCCAGCGGGGATGAAATTTTATATTTTTTACTTTTTTTATTAATTTTCTATTTTTTATTAGTTTTCTATTTTTTTGTAAAATTTAATTGTCAAAAATTTGCACTTAAAATAGCCTGATTGCGTTCTTTCTAATACTTGTCCACAAAGACTGCATCGGAAGTAGAAAAAATCGTTGGGGGATCCCACGATGCGCTTTAGAAGAAATGTTTGTGGACTTGTCAAAAAGGACTGCATCGGAAGAGGAAAACATCATTGTGGGATCCCACGATACGCTTTACAAGAAATGTTAGTGCACTTGTCCAAAAGGACTGCATCGGAAGTTAAAAAACTCGATGGGGGATTCTGGGATGGGCTTTAAAAGAAATGTTTGTGGAACAACTTCCAATTTTTTTTTTGCTGGCATAAATATAACAAATCCCCCTGACCAATTATTTAAAATTTATGTTAATAAGATGTCTACTAATAAAAATGTTTCCCAGAAAAATATTTTAAAAAAATATCCACCCTTATATATTATCAAAATTTTACATTAGAGCGAAAAAGACAGCTTTTGTTAACAAAATATATTTACACTTCAAGTTTAGAACAATGTTTCCCAGAAAAAAATGTTAAAATAAACTTAATACCCACTCTTATATACATATCAAAAAATTACATTAGAGTTAAAGCAGCAGCGACAGTAAAGCTTTTGTTAACAAAATATATTTACACTTCAAAGACGAGATTAGTAAGAATGCAAAAAAAAAAGATTTTATTTATATAGATTTTTATTAAAGTATTTATAGAGAAACAATGTCAATATTAATGCAGTATATATTCACTTTATTTATATATATTTGGAAAATAGAAAAAATACAAATTCATAATAAAAGATACAAATGGCGATGTTAGTTTACAAGAATAAAGAGAAGAGAGAATAAAAAATTTACAGGAAATTTTAAAATAAAAGCAGAGATGAAGATAGGTTCAGATAATACCGGAGAGAAATTACTTTTTAATAAGAACTAAATTTTTTTTTAGAGAAAAACATATTATAAAACATATTATTATATTTGTAAAATAAATATGGGAAAATATTCAAGGAATTAATTTTAGAACAAATGAGACATGGTTATATTTTTAAAATTTTTATCCCTTTTTTATATAACTCTCTCGATTAAACCAATTAATTAAAAAAAAAAAATAATTTGCCATTAAAAAAAAAAAATAAATATGGGACATTTTTCAAGGCATTAATTTAAAACAAATTAGGCATGGTGATATCTTTAATATTTTTATCCCTTTTGTATATAACTCTCTCGATTAAACCAATAAACTTAAATTTTCATATTTTTGACATTGTAGATTGATTACTTAATAACCCATCTTCTCTGCTTTTCATAAGTTTGTTAGTAATGAATAAAAAAATAAAAATAATAAAGCCAATTAAGCAAAATTTTACAGCGCATTAAAAATTTACATTATATGTAAAATTAAAAAAAAAATAGTATAATAGTTTCTACATAATTAAAATGTTTTCATTTATACAAGTGTAGTTATATGTTAATAATTATAGTTTTTTTTGTAATTGTATTTAGGTTAAAGTATATAAGTAAATAGATAATTTATAAAGTTTTTGTAATGCGAAAGAATTTTCCAAGTATTTATTTTTTTATCACTTATAAATTTATTAATTTATTAGAATTTTTAATTTCTATTCCTTTTATTAGAAAAATTATAAAATTTTAAAAATCTAAACAACAAAACTGTACAAAAAAATACTTCCATAACCAATTTTTAAAATACATCATCGTAATTTCATAAAGCATTTTCGCATTCCATTCAAAATAGTTTCTTTTTTTAAATTTTTATAATTACAATATTATTTCTGACTTTTTTGCTTTTCCAAATACTATACAAACTATAGAGTTACAAAAGAAAACTTGTAAACAGAAAAAAATCAATTTAATATTTTACCTCAGGATCATCGATATTACGTTCAATTTCATTGTCATGGGGTTTCTTTTCTAATGGTTCACGACGACCATCCTCCTCTTCATCACTATCTGCAGCCTTTTCGGGGCTTGAAGTTACAGGTTTAGTGTTGGATGAGTCTCCAGCAGTTTGGACGGTTTCCTCTACAGTTTCACCTTCTTCCAAAGGACGTACATTTACAACACGCACTTTGAAGACACTATGCTCATCGCCATAAACAGTTTCGTTTACCTCTACCTTGTGACCATCGACAACCTGTAGAGAAATGGAATTAATTAAAAATGTTTGTAGAATAAGTCATATATAAAATTTGTGAGTGGTTTGTACTAAAAAATAATAAAAATTCAATTAATTTTAATAAAATAAAACTAAAATAATATCGATAAACTAAACTAAAACAAACTAAATTTTTAAATTAAAATGAATACTAATATAATTCAAATAAAAGTGAAAATAAAAACAAAATTAATTTAAATTACAATAAAATAAATGTAATTTCATTACGCTAAATTAAATTGAATATGAATTTAATTTTATTATAAAAATTGAATACAATTTCATTCAATTATTTAAATCATCATTATCAGAAAGTAATTTTTTATATAAAAGTTATATTTTATATATTAGAATTTAAATTTAGTATTAATTGAGTTCTATATTTTCTAACCTAATTAAATTAAGATAATTTTTAATACTAAATTTTATGTTAATACAAAGTCAACATAGAAATAGAAATAAAATTTAAAATAAAATTAGAATAGAATAAATTTGATTTTGCTATGATAAGTTAAATGATTTCCAATTGAATTTTATAATAGATTTTTTTTTTCTTATTCAATAATTTCTATCAGGATTAGTCATTGTTTTTATATAAAAGCTAAATTTCAAACATTAGAATTAAAATTTATTTTTAATTTGAATTCTAATTTTTCTAATTTAATTAAATTAGTCTAATATTATGTAATAATATTAAATATAATGATAAAACAAGTATATACGGCCGTAAGTTCGGCCAGGCCGAAGTTAATGTACCCTCCACCATGGATTGCGTAAAAACTTCTTCTAAACGTACCAAGAGGCTCCAAATCCAAATCTCGGGATCGGTTTATATGGGGGCTATATATGATTATGGACTGATATGGACCACTTTTGGCATTGTTGTTAAATATCATACTACCACCACGTACCAAATTTCAACCAGATCGGATGAATTTTGCTTCTCCAAAAGGCACCAGAGGTCAAATCTGGGGATCGGTTTATATGGGGGTTATATATAATTATGGATTGATATGAACCAATTCCTGCATGGTTGTTGGATACCATATACTAACATCACGTACCAATTTTCAACCGAATCGGATGAATTCTGCTCTTCTAAGGGCCTCCGGAGGTCAAATCTGGGGATCGGTTTATATGGGGGCTATATATAATTATGGACCGATTTCGACCACTTTTTGCATGGGTGTTTGAGGCCATATATTAACACCACGTACCAAATATCAACTGAATCAGATGAATTTTGGTCTTCCAAGAGGCTCCGGAATTCAAATCGGTTTATATGGGGGCTATATATAATTATGGACCGATGTGGACCAATTTTTGCACGGTTATTAAAGACCATATACTAACACCATGTACCAAATTTCAGCCGCATCGGATGAAATTTTCTTCTCTTAGAGGCTCCGAAAGCCAAATCGGGGTATCGGTTTATATGGGGGCTATATATAATTATGGACCGATGTGGACTAATTTGTGCATGGTTGTTAAAGACCATATACTAACACTATGTACCAAATTTCAGCCGGATCGGATGAAATTTGCTTCTCTTAGAGGCTCCAAAGGCCAAATTTGGGGATCGGTTTATATGGGGGCTATATATAATTATGGACCGATGTGGACCAATTTTTTCATGGTTGTTAGAGACCATATACTAACACCATGTACCAAATTTCAGCCAGATCGGATGAAATTTGCTTCTCTTGGAGGCTCCAAAAGCCAAATTTGGTGGTCCGTTTATATGGGGGCTATAGTAAAAGTGGACCGATATGGCCCATTTGCAATACCATCCGACCTTCACCAATAACAACTACTTGTGCCAAGTTTCAAGTCGAGTCAACAGACGGACGGACGGATGGACGGACGGACGGCCATGCTCAGATCGACTCAGAATTTCACCACGACCCAGAATATGTATACTTTATGGGGTCTTAGAGCAATATTTCGATGTGTTACAAACGGAATGACAAAGTTAATATACCCCCATCCTATGGTGGAGGGTATAAAAACTACGGATTCTAGAAGCCCAAGAAGTAAAATCTGGAGATCAGTCTATATGGGGGCTATATCAAAACATGGTCCGATAATCACCATTTTCAAAAGACCTCTTTGTGGTCGTAGAATACCTCCAGATATCCAATTTCAGGCAAATTGGATAAAAACTACGGATTCTAGATGCCCAAGTAGTAAAATCGGGAGAGGTCTATATGGGGGCTATATCAAAACATGGTCTGATAATCACCATTTTCGGCAGACCTCTTTAAGGTCCTAGAATACCTCCAGATATATCAAAACATGGTCCGATAATCACCATTTTCGGCAGAACTCTTTATGGTCCTAGAATACCTCCAGATATTTAATTTCAGTCAACTTGGATAAAAACTACAGATTCTAGAAGCCCAAGCATTAAATCGGGAGATCGGTCTATATGGGGGCTATATCAAAACATGGTACGATATTCACCATTTTCGATATACCTCTTTATGGTACTAGAATACCTCTATATTTCAAATTTCAGGCAAATTGGATAAAAAAAAAACTACGCTTTCTATAAACCCAAGACCCTAAAATCGGGCGATCGGTTTATATGGGAGCTATATCAAAACTTGGACCGATATAGCCAATCTTCGAACTTGACCTGCCTGCAGACAAAAGACGAGTTTGTGCAACATTTCAGAACGTTAGCTCCATTATTGTAGACTGTAGCGTGATTACAACAGACAGACAGACGGACATGTTTATTCGTCTTAGAAATTCTTCCTGATCAAGAATATATATATACTTTATATAGCCGGAAATCGATATTTCGACGTGTTGCAAACGGAATGACAAACTTATTATACCCCCGTCACCATTCTATGGTGGTGGGTATAAAAACTGGCGTAAAATATAAATATTAAATTAATTTAAATAAAATAAATTTAATTTCATTACGATTAAATTTTAATTCAATTAGTTGTTCTTCGAAATTCTTGGTTTTATATGAAATATGTTTTTTTTAGATTCAAGTTATTAGAACTTAAGTTTAACATAAATTTGAATTCTTATTCTAATGTTCGAATTTTTCTTATCAAACTATATTAAAATTATACCTAGTAATAAAAATAATGAGAATACAAAATAAATTTAATTTTATTATATACATAGGTTAAATTTGACTTTAATTTTTTGGTACTTTTTATTCAATTAGTTGCACCTTTAAAATATTAATTTTATAAAAAAGTTAAGTTTTAGATATTAGCAATCAAATTTAATATTAATTTTAATTTAATATTAATTCTCAAATTCAATTTCTTTTAAATTTTTTTCTAATCTAATTCATAATAAATAAAATTAGATTTTTATAGAATTTTATTTAATACTTCATTATTCACTAATTTAAATCATGATTCGTTGTTCATGGAAATTATTATTTTTTCTAAACCCTTAATTGCTTTATCACTATTCACTTGGTATTCATTCAACAAACCTTTACAGTGGATGTAGTGTTACCCTTTTTGGGATCAAAACTGGTTGTAACAACACCACCGGAACCGGAAGATTCATCACTATCGCCTTCACCTGCTCCTCCCAACAAAGTAGTAGGAAACAGACGAGCACTGAAGCGGCGGAAGATATCTAGAAAGAAAAATACAAAAAAAAATATTTTCTTTGAATAAACAACATTCAAAAGGGAAATTATAAAATTTCATTAAGTGAATTTAGCTCTTTGGAACACTTGGGAACAGAGACATCTGCTATGAATGTCTTATCATTATCATTAACTTTGTATTTTACATTTTGTATTTAACTCTCGCTATAGTTACTTAACTATTTACATAGTTGTTGCTTTAAGATCCTTTTTAGATAAAAGCACATCAATGTTTTGAAACGCCTTCTTACGTTGCTTATTATCCGTAAACAGTCGATTTAATTCTTTTAATTTATTTTTCTGGGATTAATTTTAAATAAGGATCTAAGGCAGCATCTGTTTGAAGATTTTTCTATGTGAAATGTCCTTAGTAGATAATTGTAAAGCATGCTTTTAGGGATTTAGAAAAGAATGGCCAATATTGTTCAGCCCTAAGGAAGACTTAAAGCGAAATGAATAAAATTATTAATAATCGAAATGTATACGTACAAATGTTTAATAAGTAACAGTATTATTGCCAAAGGCATTATATGTACGTAACAGCTACATTTCTGAAAACTGTATGTGAATACAATAGATGGACAAACGACAGACGGACAGCGCTTAGAGCCATACTAAGATTAACCGGAATTTATATATTTTAAATGATCGAAAAATACGATTTCAATGTGGATGATATAATTAATTTCAGAAATTGTTGAATTTTTCCTAACAGTTGATTTAGTTATACCTTTGCCTGAAAATATGCAATAACAATAATCGAATTTGAGGTTAACTACCAAATGATAAAGAGTTAATTTTTTGTAAATAATTTTTCGGACAAAGGGTTTTGATGATGTCGCCTGAAAATATGCACGGTATATGTAATGTAATGTTCGCTTTTAAGCAATATTCCAACAACATGTTTTTAGCCATTTGATGGCTGTCCATAAAATCAATTCCACATCTGACGAATGGTTACTAGATATACCGAATTATTGTAACGATGGAAAAAAAAACTTTGCGTACGAATTTATTCTAATGATGTCGCCTAAAAGTATGCAATATATATATATATATATATATATATATATATATATATATATATATATATATATATATATATATATATATATATATATATATATATATATATATATATATATATATATATATATATATATATATATATATATATATATATATATATATATATATATATATATATATATATATATATATATATATATATATATATATGTAATTTTCGGTTTTAAGCAATGGCCCCCTACCTTACGATTTTAGGCATTTGCTGAATTTTAACTAATAAATCAATAAAAAACATGAAAGAAACTATTACCAAACTTTGTTTCCCATAAATTGACAACTTTCACTTTTAACTGCCCTCTGTGTCTTATCGTATTTATTCTTTTTCTGTCTTCTAAAGTTTCCATTAAAGGCCACGTACCACTTGGGACGTATATAAATCTTATCTATGCCATATTTTGAATCCCTCACGTCAAGACATATGTATGTACTCCATAAAATTTTCAGTATTTTATGTGAGCAAAATGAATAAAAAGAAAACTTGAAAATACACTTTAGAGAATACTTCGATCTCTAAGGATAAATAACTTACAGGCATCTGCCCATCAAATGAACCTATTTAAGGCATTTATCTATCAGTAATAGGGTGAGTGAAGGAAACTTTTCCATTTTTATGGTTATAATTTTTTTCGTAGGGAATAGAAGAAAATTTAGGGAGAGGGGCAGCAATATATTGATTGTAATGGGAACACATTAAATTATGATGGTTATTGTGGCCTCTGTGTTGGATGGTACGGTATTGATGTGAAACATTTAATTGACAGTATTCGTGTTTTAAAGCATATATTTTGGTGCATGTGTGTGTGGGAAAGGGTCTTGGGACACATATATGTGACCTAATTCTATTGTTTGAAAATCTATAAATAAAGTTTATGTTTTGATTAAAAAGTTTCTAGGCTATTTGAGAAAGTTTCTAGGCTATTTGGTGCAAAATTGACTGTGAAGCAGCCATTTTTACATGGAATTGTCATAGGCGAGATGTCATTTTTTAAGCATCAAATGTAATGGTTTCACATTATTTTTTCACATATAAAAGTATTTCAACAAATTAAAAACAATATGAGGTCGTATATGGGCAACTATGAACTAATTTTCTTACGGTAACTAGAAGGTAATATTTCTAATTTTACTTGGATCCAAAGATTTTGACCTCTTAAGGATTTTGATATGGATTCCGAGCCAAAGATGCAGCTTCTTTACTATAAAGACCTTTTTCGGGTTTAAATCTAGGATCAATTAAATTAAAATTAGGACACAGATCTCATTCATCGAATCTTCATTCTCTTTTGGCGATATATTAATAAAGGTATTCATGTACCAACAAATTCCAGTTTTAACAAGTAAGGAAAGTCTTAAGTCGGGCGGGCCGACTATATTATACAATGCACCACCTTGTAGATCTAAATTTTCGATACCATATCACATTCGTCAAATGTGTTGGGTGCTATATATAAAGGTTTGTCCCAAATACATACATTTAAATATCACTCGGTCTGGATAGAATTTGATAGACTTCTACAAAATCTATAGACTCAAAATTTAAGTCGGCTAATGCACTAGGGTGGAACACAATGATAGTAAAAAACAAGTAAGGAAAGTCTAAAGTCGGGCGGGGGCCGACTATATTATACCCTTCACCACTTTGTAGATCTAAATTTTCGATACCATATCACATTCGTCAAATGTGTTGGGGGCTATATATAAAGGTTTATTCCAAATACATACATTTAAATATCACTCGATTTGGGCAGAATTTGATAGACTTTTACAAAATCTATAGACTCAAAATTTAAGTTGGCTAATGCACTAGGGTGGAACACAATGTTAGTAAAAAAAATGGGAAACATTTAAATCTGCAGCAATTTTAAGGAAACTTCGCAAAAGTTTATTTATGATTTATCGCTCGATATACATGTATTAGAAGTTTAGGAAAATTAGAGTCATTTTTACAACTTTTCGAGTAAGCAGTGGCGATTTTACAACGAAAATGTTGGTATTTTGGCCATTTTTGTCGAAATCAGAGAAACATATATATGGGAGCTATATCTAAATCAATCATATTTGGCACACATGACTATACTACCAATTGTACTCCTTGTGCAAAATTTCAATCTAATCGGGATAAAACTCTGGCTTCTGGATCCATATAAGTGAATATTGGGCGAAAAATATATATGGGGGCTATATCTAAATCTGAATCGATTTCAACCAAATTTGGCACACATAGCTACAATGCTAAATCTACTCCCAAAATTTCAAACAAATTGGGCCAAAACTCTGGCTTTTAGGACCATATTAGTCAATATCGGGCGACAGATATATATGGGAGCTATAGTAAATCTGAACCGATTTCAATCAAACTTTGCACACTATACTACTAATTGAACTCCTAGTGCAAAATTTCAACCAAATTCGGCCAAAAATCTGGCTTCTGGGGCCTTATAAGTCCATATCGGGCGAAAGATATATATGGGAGCTATATCTAAATCTGAACCGATTTCAATTAAGTTTTGCACACTTGACTATACGACTAAGTGTTATGTTTGTACAAAATTTCAAGCAAATCGGTATAAAACTCTGGCTGCTGGGTCCATATTAGTGCATATCGGGTGAAAGATATATATGAGAGCTATATCTAAATCTAAACCGATTTCTTCCAAAATCAATAGGGTTCTATTCTGTCCCAAATTAGGAACATGTGCCAAATTTGAAGGCGATTGGACTTAAATTGCGACCTAGACTTTGATCACAAAAATGTGTTCACAGACAGACGGACGGACGGACGGACGGACATGGTTATATCGACTCAGTGACCCACCCTGAGCATTATTGCCAAAGACACCATGTGTCTATCTCGTCTTCTTCTGGGTGTTACAAACATATGCACTAACTTATAATACCCTGTTCTACAGTGTGGCGCAGGGTATAAATATGGGAAACATTTAAATCTGAAGCAATTTTATGTAAACTTCGCAAAAGTTTATTTATGATTTATCGCTCGATATTAGATGTATTAGAAGTTTAGGAAAATTAGAGTCATTTTTACAACTTTTCGAGTAAGCAGTGGCGATTTTACAATGAAAATGTTGGTACTTTGGCCATTTTTGTCGAAAACAGAAAAACATATAAATGGGAGCTTTATCTAAATCTGAACCGATTTCAACCAAATTTGGCACGCATAACTACAATGCTAATTCTACTCCCTGTGCGAAATTTCAACTAAATCGGAGTTAAAAATTGGCCTCTGTGGTCATATGAGTGTAAATCGGGCGAAAGCTATATATGGGAGCTATATCTAAATCTAAACCGATTTCAACCAAATTTGGCAAGCATAGCTACAATGCTAATTCTACTCCCTGTGCAAAATTTCAACTAAATCGGAGTTAAAAATTGGCCTCTGTGGTCATATGAGTGTAAATCGGGCGAAAGCTATATATGGGAGCTATATCTAAATCTAAACCGATTTCAACCAAATTTGGCAAGCATAGCTACAATGCTAATTCTACTCCCTGTGCAAAATTTCAACTAAATCGGAGCAAAAAAACTGGCCTCTGTGGTCATATGAGTGTAAATAGGGCGAAAGCTATATATGGGAGCTATATCTAAATTTGAACCGATTTCAACCAAATTTGGCACGCACAGCTACAATGCTAATTCTACTCCCTCTGCAAAATTTCAGCCAATTTATTAATCCGATTACCAGATTTAATCTACGGTGCCTCTTCGAGGCACAAACTTCATCCGCTTTGATAAATTTTGTTAGTATATGGTGGGTAACAATTATCCCAAAAGTGGACCATATCGGTACATAAATATACATAGCCCCCAGATAAACTGATCCCCAGATTTTACTTCTTCCTGGATAAGCACATTTCATTTGATCTTATTAAAATTTGGTACTAATCACACAAAAATTTGATCATATAAGTTCATAAATGTATATAGCCCCGATATAAACCGACCGATCAATTACTGAATTATATAGGGTTTTAATCAGTCTTTTTTGCCTAATATATACACATACTTGTTTTTAATTATTTTTGACTTTCTCTATCAATCGCCTAATTCGCTATTCTAAAAAATTGTGGTTTTTTGTCTTGTAATTCTTCTTGTTTGAGTTATCTTTACTATTGGCTTACATTGGCTTTTGGAAATAAGAACCGACATGCTAACCTTCCACCTTCAACCTACTTTGACAGTGACGACTGTTATTCATTTTTCCACATCATTTACCTAAGACGTTTTTTATGCAAATATTTCCATTGATGAGCTAAGCTGGACAAAAGCAATTATGTCAAGAATTTTCTTGCTGACACAATGGATGGACAAACTATTAGCTCTCATTTATAGAACTATCACTTATTTCCCACCATTGTGACATGTCTCAAATTTTTGTTGCGTTTTGGTTTGCCCGAGAAAGCAGTTTTGTTGTTGCAAATTCTGACATCGGAATGCATTTCTGGCTGGCACCGACAGTATTAGCTTATTTACCTTGAATTTCTATTGTGTTATTGCATAAGGTTTCACTTGACAGTATTCTATTGCCAATTGGAGACAACAAAAACAAAATAACGCCAATAGAACATAAGGAGTATTGTCACATTTTTGTTTTTTTGTAGAAGGCGTTGAATGTATGCCAACATGGAATTCGGTTTGCTAGTGCCATTAGATATATGAGGCCTAATACCAAATACCACATTCAATTGAGAATACATTGTAATAATTGTTTAATGAAGTGTAAAATGGAAATGAAACTGAAAACAAAATAGAAATCACCAATAGCAGTAAACTGTAGGCGCCCAACGTGGGGCAAAGTAAAGAAAGTAATTAATTTTAATCAAAAACCCCTAAGATCAGCTATGTTCTTAGTCTCATCGCGTGATTCAATACTAAAACAAAAATAATTTAGTATTGCGCAGTACGTTCTTTAAACGGCATCCGCAGAATAAGAAGAATGAAAATAAATTTTATACTACCGAATGTTAGGTCAGGGCGAATCTTACGCCCCCCCTCCATGAATTGCCAACAAAATTCGACTAAAAACTATTATCCAAAATCGAATTATTACTCACGAGAAACCTCGTGACTCACGAATAATTTTATGAGTAAGTTACCTATAGAACCTGACTGAAAATATGAGTATGATTAGAATCGAGAGCGTTATAAAACTTTTAACACTTAGGATGTCACTAAAATTATATATGAATTGAACTCGTAAGCATTTTGTGTTCGTAAGCGGGATTATTTTCGTGAGCGTGTTTTTCCGAAATTCGTTACTTACGCACACTAACGAAGATATTATTTTCGTGACTCACGCTCACGCACAACATTTGTTTGGTTAATCACACTCACACCGCTACAATCAGCGTGAGTTACGAAAATTTTCGTGAGCCACGACAATTTCGTGTCACGTGCACACCTCTAGTAATTATGGGGCTAAATTTCAACCAGATCGAATGAAACTCATTCCTCCATGAGGCTCCGGAAGCCAAATTTTGGGGGTCGAGTCGGTCGGCATATACTAATATCACATACCAAATTTCAAGTCGATGGAATGAAATTTGTGCTCTTTGAAGAGCCTCTAGAAGTCAAATCTGGGGATCTATCTGACTATCCGATAAGCTAATTGTGCCAAGTTTCAAATCGTTAGCTTTTTTCATTCGGAAGTTATTAAATAATATTTTTACAAAATTTTCGATAGAAATAAAATTTTGAGAAAATTTTATATAGAAATAAAATTTGTACAAAATTTGATATAGAAATAAAATATTGACCAAATTTTTCATAAAAATAAAATTTTGACAAAATTTTCTATAGAAATAAAATTTTGAAAAAAAAATCCATGGGAATAAAATTTTGGCATAATTTTCTATAGAAATAAAATTTTGAGTAAAATTTTATATAGAAATAAAATATTGACCAAATTTTTCATAGAAATAAAATTTTGAAAAAAAAATTTCTATAGACATACAATTTTGATAAAATTTTATATAAAAATAAATTTTAACAAAAATTTCTATAGAAATAAAATTTGGAAAAAATTTTCTATAAAAATATAATTCCGAAAAAAAATTCTATAGAAATAAAATTTTGACAAAATTTTCTATAGAAATAAAATTTTGACAAAATTTTCTATAGAAATAAAATTTTGATAAAATTTTCTATAGAAATAAAATTTTCCATAGAAATAAAATTTTTTACAAAATTTTCTATAGAAATAAAAATATGACAAAATTTTCTATTGAAATAAAATTTTGACAAAATTTTCTATAGAAACACAATTTTGATAAAATTTACTATAGAAATAAAATTTTGACAAAATTTTATATAGAAATAAAATTTTGACAAAATTTTCTATAGAAATATAATTCCGACAAAATTTTCTATAGAAATAAAATTTTGGCAAATTTTCTATTGAAATAAAATTTTTATAAAATTTTCTATAGAAATAAAATTTTCCATAGAAATAAAATTTTTTACAAAATTTTCTATAGAAATAAAAATTTGACAAAATTTTCTATAGAAATAAAATTTTGACAAAATTTTCTATAGAAACACAATTTTGATAAAATTTACTATAGGAATAAAATTTTGACAAAATTTGTATAGAAATAAAATTTTGAGAATATTTTGTATAGAAATAAAATTTTAACAAAAACTTCTACAGAAAATTTTCTGTAGAAATAAAACATTAACAAAATTTTCCAATGAAACAAAATTTTGACAAAATTATCTATAGAAGTAACGTTATGACAAAGTTTTCTGTAGAAATAAAATGGTGACAAAATATTCTATAGAAATAAAATTTTGACAAAATTGTCCATTGAAATAGAATTTTGCCGAAATTTTCTATAAAAATAAAATTTGGAAAAAATTTTTTATAGAAATAAAATTTTGACAATATTTTCTATAGAAATAAAATTTTGACAAAATTTTCTATAGAAATAACAATTTGATAATGTTTTCTATAAAAATAAAATTTTGGTAGATTATTTTTGGCTCGAGGGGCAACCATGATTATGAACCGATATGGACCAATTTTTGTGTGATTGGGGATCGGCTATATATAACTATAGACCGATACGGACCAAATTTGGCATGCTTATTAACGGCCTTATACTAACACCACGATGCAAATTTCAACCGGATCGGATGAATTTTGCTCCTCCAAGATGCTCCGGAGATCAAATCTGGGGAACGGTTTGTATGGGGGCTATATATAATTATGGACCGATATGGACCAATTATTGCATGGTTGTTAGAGACCATATACTAATACCACGTACCAAATTTCAACCGGATCGGATGAATTTTGCTCCTCTAAGAGGCTCCGGAGGTCAAATCTGGGGATCGGCTTATATGGGGGCTATATATAATTATGGACCAATTTTGCCATGGTTGTTAGATACAATATACTAACACCACGTAGCAGATTTCAAGCGGATCGGATAACTTTTGCTCCTCTAAGAGGCTCCGCAAGCCAAATCGGAGGATCGGTTTATATGGGGGCTATATATAATTATGGACTGATGTGGACCAATTTGTGCATGGTTGTTAGAGACCATATACTAACACCATGTACCAAATTCCAACCGGATCGAAAATTTGCTTCTTTTAGAGGCTCCGCAAGCCAAATCGGAGGATCGGTGTATATGGGGGCTATATATAATTATGGACCGATGTTGACCAATTTGTGCATGGTTGTTAGAGACCATATACTAACACCATGTACCAAATTTCAGCCGGGTCGGATGAGAGAATATTTTGTATAGAAATAAAATTTTGACAAAAACTGTTACAGAAAATTTTCTATAGAAATAAAATTTTAAAAAAATTTTCTTTAGAAATAAAATGTTGACAAAATATTCTATAGAAATAACGTGTTGACAAAGTTTTCTGTAGAAATAAAATGTTGACAAAATATTCTATACAAACAAAAAATTTTTTTTCTGATTCAATCACGAAATTAGTTGATCCAATTAATTTTTAATTGAAATGTCTTCAATCACAGAAATGATAGTATCAATTAAAAAATTAATTGAAGGTCAATTAAAAAGTTAATTGATCCAATTAAAAATTAATTGATACTATTATTTTTGTGATTGATTTTTGTTTCAATTAAAAAATTTGTTGAATGAATAAAATTTTTAATTGAATATTTTTTAAAACTCAATTAAAATTTTAATTGGAAAATTTTTCGTGAAATTTTTTTGTGTGTAGAAATAAAATTTTGAAAAAATTGTCCATGGAAATAAACTTTTGCCAAATTTTTCTATAAAAATAAAATATTAACAAAATTTTCTATAGAATTAAAATTTCGCCAAAATTTTTTGTAGAAATAAAATTTTGACAAAATTTTCTATAAAGTAAAATTTGGGAAAAATTTTCTAGAGAAATTAAATTTTAACAAAATTTTCTATAGAAATAAAATTCTGATAAAATTTTCTATAGAAATAAAATTTTGACAAAATTTTCTATGGGAATAACATTTTGACAAAATTTTCTATAGAAAACAAATGTTGATAAAATTTTCAAAAAAAAAAACAATGTCAAAATATTCTACATAAATAAATTTTTCTATAGAAATAAAATTTTGACAAAGTTTTCTATAGAAATAAAATTTTTAAAAAATTTTCTATAGAAATACAATTTGGACAACATTTTCTACAGAAATAAAATTTGGACAAAATTTTCTGTAGAAATAAAATTTGGACAATATTTTCCATAGAAATAAAATTTTGATAAAATTTTCCATAGAAATAAAATATTGAAAAAATTTTCTATAGAAATAAGATTTTGAACAAATCTATAGAAATAAAATTTGGAAAATTAGAAATAAAATGTGGACCAAATTTTCTATACAAATAAAATGTGGACAAAATCGCTTTTTTGCAGAAGTATTTATATACACAAAACATTTGCGGTAATAGGAGAGAGTATACTATATAATATTGCATATACTGAAATAGACTTCTAAAATAAAATAATAAACCATTTATTTGGAAGAAAAAATTTTTCATACTAACCGCAAACTATTGATCGAAAGATTAAAATGAGATTTTTTAAATTTGGTATATTTTTTTGCCATGTTTAAATTTTTGCCCGAATAGCAATGTGAAGAGGCCACGCATGACTGTTTACTGGGTCTCAGAAAAGATACCCATAATTTCAGATGGCTTCAAAAGGTCGGAGTATCGTTGGGCCACATATATAGAGTTCAGAGAAGATGATGATGGAAAATAAATGGACGCTTTTACGAAAGGTTTGATATTTTTTTGTAGTTTTCGGATTCATTGGATCTCCCTAGTATTCTTAATTGCAATAGAATTCTGAGTCCGTTCATATATTAAAATTCTACAAACTTTTGTATGATGGGAAGTAAATGGCTCATTTTAGATCACATTTAGGGATAGCTTCTCTATTAACCCATCTCCATATATGACTTGTTGGAATTGGAGGTTGTGTTTATAAATGCAATTTAATATGACCTTTTAAGTCATCAACATATATGTACAGTATCATAATGTCATTATTAAGGCATACAATAAATGTGATGCACTTGCACAATGGCACAATAAAGGACCCAGAAAAATGTTGAAAGGCCTTTAATCTACTCTTAAGGTTGAAGGGGTCTTCTACTATAGTTTTTAATACAATTTATGGTAAATTACGGAATAGGATATTTTGTTACATTTTCCACACTGATGTAGCAAAAATGGAGACTTAGCCTATAATTATCTGATATTCACTCCATAAAAGCTTTTGGGCCTTTAGTATAAAATCCCTAACAATTTCTCCATCCGACTATCAACTTCATTGCTTTTATGGGGGTGCCCAGTAGTTATATGAAAGTGAGCATATCACTCAGCAGGATGTGAGGTAGTGTCTGTTCGTTATGTCTGTTCTGGTGTTGTAATAAAATTCGAATTAATTAAAATTTTATGTTGCGTAAAATTGTCACCTCACAATGGTGCAAATGCTGTATATTGTCAACGATTTTCGACATAAACTCATCTCATTGCATTGCATTGCAATGCATTGCTTTCATATCATCTTTCTCATACACACAAATACACACATACAGATAGTCGCATTTTGAATGTGCAATATAGCACTCAATATTATCTGCATATCCACTCACCACGATTGTGTATTGTAATCGTTGCTGATACTGTTGCTGGTTACACTACTGCGATGATATACAAACGTACATATACACACACACACTCAAATGCAGACATTTAGTGTCCAATACACGGTTGCCACTTGAGTCATAAATAATCTACCAAAATTTGGGGAAAATTTAACCAAAAACTACCAAACCGAAAAATGGCAAAATTTTATTTTTATAGAACATTTCGTCAAAAATTTTATTTCTATAGAAAATTTCGCCAAAATTTTATTTCAAAAGAACATTTTGTCAAAACTTTATTTCTATACAAACAAAATTTTGTATAGAAATAAAATTTTGCCAACATTTTATTTCTATAGCAAGTTTTGTAAACATTTTATATATAAATTTGTCAAAATTTTATTTCTATAGAAAATTTTTTTCAAAAGTTTATTTCTAAAGAAAATTTTGGCAAAATTTTATTTCTATAAAAAATTTTGTCAAAATTTTATTGCTATAGAAAATTTTGTTAAAATTTTATTTCTATAGAAAATGTTATCAAAATTTTATTCTATAGAAAATATTCTCAAAGTTTTATTTCTATAGAAAAATTCGTCAACATTTTATTTCTATAGAAAATTTGTCAAAATTTTATTTCTATAGAAACAAAATTTTCTACAGAAATAAAATGTTGTCAAAATTTTATTTCTATAGCAATTTTGGTAAACATTTATTTTATAGAAAATTTATTTATTTATAGAAAATTTTGTCAACATTTTATTTCTATTGAAAATTTTTTTCAAAATTTTATTTTGCCAAATTTTATTTCTATATTTTTTTTTTCAAAATTTTATTTCTATAAAAAATTTTGTCAAAATTTTTTTCTATAGAAAATTTTGTCAAAATTTAATTTCTATAGAAATTTTGTCAAAATGTTATTTCTATAGAAAATATTGTCAAAATTTTATTCTATAGAAAATATTTTCAAAGTTTTATTTCTATAGAAAAATTCGTCAAAATTTTATTTCTATAGAAAATTTGTCCAAATTTTATTTTTATAGGTTAGGTTAGGTTATGTGGCAGCCCGATGTATCAGGCTCACTTAGACTATTCAGTCCATTGTGATACCACAGTGGTGAACTTCTCTCTTATCACTGAGTGCTGCCCGATTCCATGTTAAGCTCAATGACAAGGGACCTCCTTTTTATAGCAGAGTCCGAACGGCGTTCCACATTCCAGTGAAACATCTTAGAGAAACTTTGAAACCCTCAGAAATGTCACCAGCATTACTGAGGTGGGATAATCCACCGCTGAAAAACTTTTTGGTGTTCGGTCGTAGCAGGAATCGAACCCACGACCTTGTGTATGCAAGGCGGGCATGCTAACCATTGCACCACGGTGGCTCCCTATTTTCTACAGAAACAAAATTTTCTACAGAAATAAAATTTAGTCAAAATTTTATTTTGGTAAACATTTAATTTTTATAGAAATTTTGGTAAACATTTCATTTTTATAGAAAATTTTGTCAACACTTTATTTCTATAGAAAATTTTTTCAAAATTTTATTTCAAAATTTTACTTCTATAAAAAATTTTGTCGAAATTTTATTTCTATAGAAAATTTTGTCAAAATTTTATTTCGATATATTTTTCCTATAGAAAATTTTTTCAAAATTTTATTTTTATAGACAATTTTTTCAAAATTTTATTTCTATAGAAAATTTTGTCAAAATTTTATTTCTAAATTTTGTCCATATTTTGTACCTATAGAAAATTTTGTCAAAATTTTGTTCCTATAGAAAATTTTGTTAAAATTTTATTTCTATAGAAAATGTTGTCAAAATTTTGTTCCTATAGAAAATTTTGTCAAAATTTTGCCAAAATTTTGTTCCTATAGGAAATTTTGTCAAAATTTTGTTCCTATAGAAAATTTTGTCAAAATTTTATCTCTAAAGAAAATTTTGCCAAAGGTTTATTCTATAGAAAATATTCTCAAAGTTTTATTTCTATGGAAAAATTCGTCGAAATTTTATTTCTATAGAAAATTTTGTCAAAATTTTATTTCTATTGAAACAAAATTTTGTCAAAATTTTATTTCTATAGCAATTTTGGTAGATATTTTATTTTTATAGAAATTTTGGTAAACATTTTATTTTTTTAGAAAATTTTGTCAAAATTTTATTTCTATAGAAAATTTTTTCAAAATTTTATTTCTATAAAAAATTTTTGTCGGAATTTTATTTTCATAGAAAATTTTGTCAAAATTTTATTTCGATAGAAATTTTGTCAAAATATTATTTCTATAGAAAATTTTTTCAAAATTTTGTTTTTATAGAAAATTTTTTCAAAATTTTATTTCTATAGAAAATTTTGTCAAAATTTTGTAACTATAGAAACAAAATTTTGTCAAAATTTTATTTCTATAGCAATTTTGGTAAACATTTTATTTTTATAGAAATTTTGGTAAAATTTTATTTTTATAGAAAATTTTGGCAACATTTTATTTCTATAGAAAAATTTGTAAAAATTTTATTTCTATAGAAAATTTGGTCACAGCTGTATTTCTATAGAACGAACATTGTCCAGATTTTATTGCTATAGAAAAAAATTTTGTCAAAATTTTATTTCTATAGAAAATATTGTCAAACTTTTATTCTATAGAAAATATTCGCAAAGGTTTATTTCCATAGAAAATTTTGTCAAAATTTTGTTTCTATAGAAAATTTTGTCAAAATTTTATTTCTATTGAAACAAAATTTTCTACAGAAATAAAATTTTGTCAAAATTTTATTTCTATAGCAATTTTGGTAGATATTTTATTTTTATAGAAATTTTGGTAAACATTTTATTTCTATAGAAAACTTAGTCAAAATTTTATTTCTATAGAAAATTTTGTTAAAATTTTATGTCCATAGAAACTTTTGTCAAAATTTTATTTCAATAGAAAATTTTGTCAAAATTTTATTTCTATAGTAACTTTTATGAAAATTGTATTCCTAAAGAAAATTTTGTCAAAATTATATTTCTATAGAAAACTTTGTCAAAATTTTATTTTCGTAGAAAATTTTGTCAAAATTTTATTTCTATAGAAAATGTTGTCAAAATTTTATTTTACAGAAAATTTTATTCCTATAGAAAATTTTGTCAAGATTTTATTTCCGTAGAAAATTTTGTTAAAATTTTATTTCCATAGAAAATTTTATCAGAATTTTATTTCAATAGAAAATTTTGTCAAAATTTTATTTCTATAGTAACTTTTATGGAAATTTTATTCCTAAAGAAAATTTTGTCAAAATTTTATTTCTATAGAAAATTTTGTCAAAATTTTATTTCCGTAGAAAATTTTGTCAAAATTGTATTTCTATAGAAAATTTTGTCAAAGTTTTATTTATATAGAAAATGTTGTCAAAGTTTTACATCTAAAGAAAATTTTGTCAAAGTTTTATTTCCGTAGAAAATATGGTCAAAATTTTGTTTCTATAGAAATCTTTGTCAAAATTTTATTTCCATAGAAATTTTGGTAAACCTTTTTAGCTCGTAGTTGGAGAAAAATATTCTGCAAAATCTACCAAGCCACCAAACAGGAAAAAAATATACCATTTTTGGTAGAATTCTACCAACTGTGGCAACCATGGTCCAATATCTTTATCGGCAATCTACATTGACTATCGTTCTGTGCATTCAAGTATGCAAGTGGTAATGTGTTGGCATTTGTATGGTAGATAGCATCTGTATACTTGAATAAATGAATGTGTATGGGTGAGTGTTCATGCTTTTATTACATTTAACGGTTTTGCATTAATTTTATTCGTATATCTCTCTTTTGGTATTGCTCTTTCTCTCACTTTGTGTATGAGGGAGTGTGTGTTTCAGAGGATATCTCGATAGCATTTTTATTCAATTGCTTATTATTATTTTTACAACAAACAATTATTGAATTTCATGTTGGCGAAATTAATTATATCAACTGCTGATGTCGATCGTCTAGCTGCTCGGTCAGTCCATAGTGTCCCATGTTTATTCAATTGTCCTTGCAATCATCATTATCGTCATCGACTGGTTGTCATTGTTTTCTTCACTTTGTTTTTTTTTTTTTTGCTGTACGACTTGTTAGCCTCATAATAAAAAGAAAATTTATATTTTTTAACCTGCGTTTTTGCATTGCATCTCATTAAAGTGTGAAACGTACTTTTTTTTGAAAATTTTCCTTTAGTTCAGTTTAAGTTCAACTTTTGCGTTTTTTACATGCGAGCAATTAATTAAAGTGTTAACAACTTCAATTTGAGTGGAAAGTGACAGGTTAAACACCCTGTCAAGTGATGATGTTCATGGTTCATTGAAGCGTATGAATAATGCAGTAACTACTGGACCATGGTGCGTATGTGATTGGAGTCCACGAATTTATTTTAATTTAAAATTAAATTCCCAATTACTTATAGTAAAGAAGGGATGCAATGTTATGTGACAAGGAGATCTGCCTGAAAAGCCTTCAAGTCTTCTTGACAATTCAACTTAGGTTTGTCATTTCATTTTTACACAGCAAAAAAAAAAAAAAGAATGCTATGTTATGGGAAAAACAAACTATATCAAGAGAAAATTTAACTAGATTGTTTTCACAATTTGGGGAGTAATTAAATTAAAGAAAATTTACTAACATTTTTGGATTTGTATCTACCATTTACGAAATTCATCTTTCGCGAAAAGCAAAAATGAATTAAAAACTAACAAACAAATCATAGGCGCCAGATTATTGCCATTTTAACCACAATGTAGTTCAAAACAAAATAACTTTTTTTTCCTATAAATATAAGAGCATTTTAGTATCAGTTTAACAACGGGCTTTGTTTTCTGCGTAACGTATAGAAATATTTGTCGCAATGTTCGTTCGTCCGTACATTTAATTAACGCTAACTTCCGAACGACATAACATAGACTATCGGCTTAAAAATTGACTAAAGTAGCTGTTATGGTTGTAGGTCAGATGGTATTGCAATAGGCTATATCAGACCACTTCTTGGTATTTTATGGAAAAAAGCATAGCGCTATATTATTAATTTGTATACCCTCCACCATAGGATGGTAGGTATATTACCTTTGTCATTCCGTTTTAACACATCGAAATATTGCTCTAAGACCCCATAAAGTATATATATTCTGCGTCGTGGTGAAATTCTGAGTCGATCTATGCATGTCCGTCCGTCCGTCCGTCCGTCCGCCCACTCAAATTTTATCAAAATTTTATTTCTATGTAAAATTTGGCCAATATTTTATTTCTATATAAAATTTTGTACAAATTTTATTTCTATATAAAATTTTCTAAAATTTGCATTTCTTTAGAAAATTTTGTCAAAGTTTTATTTCCGTAGAAAATTTTCCCAAAATTTTATTTCCTTAGATCGGCTTGAAATTTGGTATGTGATGGTCGTATATGCCGACCGACCCGGCCTCCAAAATTTGGCTCCCAGAGCCTCATAGAGGAATTAACTTCTTTCGACCATTGTTGAAATTCAGTCCCATAATTACCATGCGAAAATTGGTTCATATCGGTTCATATTTATTTATAGACTCTTCTATATAAACCGATCAAGAACTAAAAATATTTGAAAGGTATTTAAATTGCTTATTTATACCCTCCACCATAGGATGGGGGTATATTAACTTTGTCATTCCGTTTGTAACACATCGAAATATTGCTCTAAGACCCCGTAAAGTATATATATTCTGGGTCGCGGTGAAATTCTGAGTCGATCTAAGCATGTCCGTCCGTCTGTTGAAATCACGCTAACTTCCGAATGAAACAAGCTATAGACTTGAAACTCGGCAAAAGTAGTTGCAATTGATGTAGGTCGGATGGTATTGCAAATGAGCCATATCGGTTCACTTTTACGTATAGCCCTCATATAAACGGAACCCAGATTTGGCTTGCAGAGCGTCTTTGATGAGTAAATTCCATCCGATCCGGCTGAAATTTGGTACATGGTATTAGTATATGGTCTCTAACGACCATGCAAAAATTAGTCGACATCGGTATATAACTATATATAGCACCCATATAAACCGATCCCCAGATTTGGTTTGCGGAGCCTCTAAGAGAAACAAATTTCATCCCATCCGGCTGAAATTTGGAACATGGGGTTAGTATATGGTCTCTAACAACCATGCAAAAATTAGTCGACATCGGTCAATAATTTTATATATCCTCCATATAAACCTATCCCCAGATTTGGTTTGCGGAATGTCTAAGAGAAGCAAATTTCATCCGATCCGGTTGAAATTTGGAACATGGGGTTAGTCTATGGTCTCTAACAACTATGCCGGAATTGGTCCATATCGGTCCATAATTATATATAGCCCTAATATAAACCGATTCCAGATCGGATGAATTTTGCTTCTCCAAAAGGCACCGGAGGTCAAATCTGGCGATCGGTGTATATGGGAGCTATATATAATTATGGACTGATAGGATCCAATTTCTGCATGGTTGTTGGATACCATATACTAACATCACGTACCAAATTTCAACCGAATGGGAAGAATTTTTCTCTTCCAAGGTGCTCCGGAGGTCAAATCTGGGGATCGGTTTTAATGGGGCCTATATATAATTATGGACCGATATCGACCAATTTTTGCATGGGTGTTTGAGGTCATATATTAACATCACGTACCAAATTTCAACTGAATCAAATGAATTTTGGTCTTTCAAGAGGCTCCGGAGGTCAAATCTAGTGATCGGTTTATATGGGGGCTATATATAATTATGGACCGATATGGACCTAGTTAGGCATGGTCATTAGAGACCATATACTAACATCATGTACCAAATTTCAACCGGATCAGATGAAATTTTTTTTCTCTTAGAGGCTCTGCAAGCCAAATCGGGGGATCGGTTTATATGGGGGCTATATGTAATTATGGACCGATGTGGACCAATTTTTGCATGGTTGTTAGAGACCATATACTAACACCATGTACCAAATTTCAGCAGGATCGGATGAAATTTGCTTCTGTTATAGACTCCGCAAGCCAAATCGGGGGATCGGTTTATATGGGGGCTATATATAATTATGGACCGATGTGGACCAATTTTTGCATGGTTGTTACAGACCATATACTAACACCATGTACCAAATTTCAGCCGCATCGGATGAAATTTGCTTCTCTTAGAGGCCTCGCAAGCCAAAGTTGGGGGTCCGTTTATATGGGGGTTATACGTAAAAGTGGACCGATATGGCCCATTTGCAATACCGTCCGACCTACATCAATAACAGCTACTTGTGCCAAGTTTCAAGTCGATAGCTTGTTTCGTTCGGAAGTTAGCGTGATTTCAACAGACGGACGGACGGACGGACATGCTTAGATCGACTCAGAATTTCACCACGACCCAGAATATATATACTTTATGGGGTCTTAGATCAATATTTCGATGTGTTACAAACGGAATGACAAAGTTAATATACCCCCATCCTATGGTGGAGGGTATAAAAATAATTATGGAAGATCGATTATCATGTATGAACAAAACTTTACTTATAAATACTCAAGATATAAAATTGGGTGATCGTTCAATATGAACAAGTTGTTCAAAATCGGCCGACATGCAAAATGTTCATAATATTTATTTTTATGAATAACTTTTCGCTCCGAGATCTTGATTTCATAATAGTAGAAATATGTCTTAGCCAAACAGAATAATATGTAAATTAGCCCCAAATAAAATCCAGCGTCTGTTTCTAGCTCAAATGCTCTATTTGCACTATAATTATCTCGTGGATTCAATATTTTGAGGATTCGATGTCCTTCTGTAAGCCAGTTTTTTTACACAGATTTCGAAAACCCTTCCAAAAAGTCTCCAACTTCGTCCCCAAAAAAATATTCCAATTTTGGGGAAAAATCCCCAATATTGGAAACACTTCTAGGATGTTTAAAACTGCTGCTTTTTTTCGTTTCAGTAGAATGAAAGCTTTTGCTTCGAATATGTGAAATAGGCTTTACGTGTTTTTGTCTGTGTTTAAATGAAGTACTTACCATCAAATGAATCAAAGAATCCAAAGTGAAGAACTGATGGATTTGGTTGGAAGAAGGGATAACCTGAGCCGGTATCGATAACGCCCTTGAAATCCTTGAAGTCGTCGTCATCATCAGTTCTAGTGGATACGCGGCGTGGATAGCCAATTACTTCGGCATCATCACTAGGATTACCAGCTGGAAAAAAGGTTAAATAAAATCGAAATTTAATAAAAACTATATTATTGGAAAAATCATTAGACATAATAAAATATAACATATATGTCTTTTTACTTAGTTCCTTTTTCCTTGTTATAATTATTTTAAAGATCAATGACTCGTTAAATTCTAAGATCTTCCCCTTATTCATATACCTCTTTTATTAAATAATATGAAATATCACCTTCATTCAATGCTTTTTAAAAATTCATTTAAAAAATTTTAAATATAATTGGACAAAAACCCCTGCAGTCAAACACAAATGCTCTGACTTTGTCTGCCATGGTTGGACTATCATTAATCATTTTGATGATTAATGAAGAAGATTTCAGTTTCTTGTGTTTGCTAAAATTTACTCGCAAAAGTCTGAAATAAGCAATGCCTTAGTCATTAGAGGACAAGGACAAAGTTGTTACCTCATTTTGTGTGACACCCACAAAATTATTTGCACATCGCAGCAGCAGGTTGCATGTCCATACTCTTCAGGTTTTCAAAGCCATATGTCCTTAGGTAATCAAAGCGTGATGTGTTACATTTTTGGTACATTGACTATGGCCAGGATGGCAGACAACTTTTGCTGCATACGAAACAAATTATGACCAAAGTCTGTAGACTTTCAAAGTTTTAAAAATTTTTGTTAATTTGAAAGTTCTATTTCAAGTTTAGCAACTTATAAGGGGGGTAGTGAAATCATGCGGTGAATATTATTTTTTTGTTACATTTTACTGATAAAAATAATACAAATTCATCTGAATCATATTTTTTCTTTGGAAAATTTATGTCACTTTTTGTGTGTATTTTTTTTTTTAATTTGTGTGCCTTTTTATTGTGAGTAATACTTTTTTGATAAATTTTAGAAATTCCCAACGATAACTTTGGTCCAACTACTTATCACACTACCTTCATGCAAACAATTCAATGAATTTAAACAGCCCAAAGGTAATAAGAAAACTCATTTCTAATAAAAACGAGACAGGTGTTAACGGTTAATGAGTTGATTGTTTTATGAAAATCACAAAAAAAAATCCAATTACAATGGCATTGTATTGAAGCTGTGTTTTGGTTTTGTACGCTTTTCCACAGCTAAATTCCTATACATTACAGCAGGACATAGCCATGGTCATAATTCATAACTCACTGAATGGGGGTTGGGTGGCAAATTTCCGAGAATGGGATCTTTGCCATCTATTCAGGGAAATCCTTTTGATTAATTTTCTTTCATTTGCATAAGAATAAATAATTCAGTGTAATTTCGTTTGCAACATCTCGACAAATTTTTAATTAGAAAATAATGTCGCAAATGTTGGTTATTTTTCAAAATGTGCGGTTAAACATGGTTGCCAACTAAATTCATAGCAGAGAACAACGTAACAGAAGCGAACTAATTTTCATAATTCCATGTAAATGAGATGGTGTTCAACGAAGATTGCTGCTGATGTTGTTGTATCGTCGATTTGATAAATTAAAATTTTTCATTTCGTGTTAGTATTTTCTTGCAACCTTGGGATGAGTTTTCCCCCTCCCCCGCCTTCTAGTGGGTAAATGTAGCTTGAAATTCGGATTTATTAAAAGCAATGCTCTTGCTGAGAACAAGTAAATTTTCTTCCCATCTTATCTATTGTTAAATATTTGTTATTTAATTTTGTATGTTTTAATTGTAAAGATCAAAATTGTCTTCACATTAGTAATTTTGTAAATTGCCATTGAATTCATAAATGAATTATCTTAAGCGATAACTCAATATTCCACGAACACTTTACGCATATTTACTAATCTAACAAACTTTGGAGAAAATTTTACCAAAAACTACCAAACAAAAAAAAACTTATTTTGTCAAATTTTTTTTTGAAATTGTATTTCAATAGCAAAATTTGTGAAATTTTTATTTCTATAGAAAATGTTGTCAAAATTTTATTTCTATAGAAAATGCTGGCAAATTTGTTTAGGCAGTAGCCGACTATCAAACCCTTTTTCGGGAGGTTCAAGTGTAGTTCACGTTGGGTTGAGTGAATTACCCGAATTTATTCTGATAATTGGTTGATAGTTTTGCTGCAAGTAGAGGATGCTGATGAGGAATGTGGTAATTCCGAAACAGCTGTACATCCAACCATCTTGCAGTCTATAGGGCTTTGCCCAAATAAATTTGACAAGCATACTTTTCCTCTGTTGGTTAAGCTACACTTGTAGCTTAGTCAATGCATGGCTTTAAGCTGAGATCAAAAAACAAAAAAACAACAATAACGATTGAAGAGAAGCCAATAATAACAAACAAAACGAATGAAGATAGAGGAAGCACGCTCAAAAACAAACCCAGCCAAATACATACAAATCGATGATTTGAGTTTGGCAAAGGAAAAGAGATATGCTGGCAAATTTGTTTAGGCAGTAGCCGACTATCAAACCCTTTTTCGGGAGGTTCAAGTGTAGTTCACGTTGGGTTGAGTGAATTACCCGAATTTATTCTGATAATTGGTTGATAGTTTTGCTGCAAGTAGAGGATGCTGATGAGGAATGTGGTAATTCCGAAACAGCTGTACATCCAACCATCTTGCAGTCTATAGGGCTTTGCCCAAATAAATTTGACAAGCATACTTTTCCTCTGTTGGTTAAGCTACACTTGTAGCTTAGTCAATGCATGGCTTTAAGCTGAGATCAAAAAACAAAAAAACAACAATAACGATTGAAGAGAAGCCAATAATAACAAACAAAACGAATGAAGATAGAGGAAGCACGCTCAAAAACAAACCCAGCCAAATACATACAAATCGATGATTTGAGTTTGGCAAAGGAAAAGAGATATGCTGGCAAATTTGTTTAGGCAGTAGCCGACTATCAAACCCTTTTTCGGGAGGTTCAAGTGTAGTTCACGTTGGGTTGAGTGAATTACCCGAATTTATTCTGATAATTGGTTGATAGTTTTGCTGCAAGTAGAGGATGCTGATGAGGAATGTGGTAATTCCGAAACAGCTGTACATCCAACCATCTTGCAGTCTATAGGGCTTTGCCCAAATAAATTTGACAAGCATACTTTTCCTCTGTTGGTTAAGCTACACTTGTAGCTTAGTCAATGCATGGCTTTAAGCTGAGATCAAAAAACAAAAAAACAACAATAACGATTGAAGAGAAGCCAATAATAACAAACAAAACGAATGAAGATAGAGGAAGCACGCTCAAAAACAAACCCAGCCAAATACATACAAATCGATGATTTGAGTTTGGCAAAGGAAAAGAGATATGCTGGCAAATTTGTTTAGGCAGTAGCCGACTATCAAACCCTTTTTCGGGAGGTTCAAGTGTAGTTCACGTTGGGTTGAGTGAATTACCCGAATTTATTCTGATAATTGGTTGATAGTTTTGCTGCAAGTAGAGGATGCTGATGAGGAATGTGGTAATTCCGAAACAGCTGTACATCCAACCATCTTGCAGTCTATAGGGCTTTGCCCAAATAAATTTGACAAGCATACTTTTCCTCTGTTGGTTAAGCTACACTTGTAGCTTAGTCAATGCATGGCTTTAAGCTGAGATCAAAAAACAAAAAAACAACAATAACGATTGAAGAGAAGCCAATAATAACAAACAAAACGAATGAAGATAGAGGAAGCACGCTCAAAAACAAACCCAGCCAAATACATACAAATCGATGATTTGAGTTTGGCAAAGGAAAAGAGATATGCTGGCAAATTTGTTTAGGCAGTAGCCGACTATCAAACCCTTTTTCGGGAGGTTCAAGTGTAGTTCACGTTGGGTTGAGTGAATTACCCGAATTTATTCTGATAATTGGTTGATAGTTTTGCTGCAAGTAGAGGATGCTGATGAGGAATGTGGTAATTCCGAAACAGCTGTACATCCAACCATCTTGCAGTCTATAGGGCTTTGCCCAAATAAATTTGACAAGCATACTTTTCCTCTGTTGGTTAAGCTACACTTGTAGCTTAGTCAATGCATGGCTTTAAGCTGAGATCAAAAAACAAAAAAACAACAATAACGATTGAAGAGAAGCCAATAATAACAAACAAAACGAATGAAGATAGAGGAAGCACGCTCAAAAACAAACCCAGCCAAATACATACAAATCGATGATTTGAGTTTGGCAAAGGAAAAGAGATATGCTGGCAAATTTGTTTAGGCAGTAGCCGACTATCAAACCCTTTTTCGGGAGGTTCAAGTGTAGTTCACGTTGGGTTGAGTGAATTACCCGAATTTATTCTGATAATTGGTTGATAGTTTTGCTGCAAGTAGAGGATGCTGATGAGGAATGTGGTAATTCCGAAACAGCTGTACATCCAACCATCTTGCAGTCTATAGGGCTTTGCCCAAATAAATTTGACAAGCATACTTTTCCTCTGTTGGTTAAGCTACACTTGTAGCTTAGTCAATGCATGGCTTTAAGCTGAGATCAAAAAACAAAAAAACAACAATAACGATTGAAGAGAAGCCAATAATAACAAACAAAACGGAAGAAAATTTTGTCAAAATTTTATTTCTGAACATTTGTAAAAATTTTATTTCTGAAAATTTGCCAAAATTTTATTTAAAAAAAATTTTTGACAAATTATATTTATATAGCATATTTAATTAAATTTTGTCAAAACTTTATTCCTATAAACAATTTTGTCAACATTTTATTTCTATAGAAAGTTTTTTTCAACATTTTATTTCTATAGAAAATTTTGTGAAAATTTTATCTCTATAGAAAATTTTGTCAAAATTTTATTTCTATAGACATATTTGTCCAAATTTTATTTCTTTAGAAAATTTTTTTAAAATTTTATTTCTATAGAAAATTTTGTCAAAACTTTATTTCAATAGAAAATTTTATTAAAATTTTATTTCAATAGAAAATCTTGTCAAAAATTTATTTCTATAGAACATTTTGTCAAAATTTTATTTATATAGAAATTTTTGTCAAATTTTTATTTCTATAAAAATTTTTGTCAAAATTTTATTTCTACAGAAAATTTTGTCAGAATTATATTTCTATAGAAAATTTTGTCAAAATTTAGTTCTATAGAAAATTTTATCAAAATTTTATTTCAATAGAAAATTTTGCCATAATTTTATTTCCATGGATTTTTTTTCAAAATTTTATTTCTATAGAAAATTTTATTAAAATTTTATTTTAATAGAAAATTTTGTCAAAATTTCATTTCTATAGAAAAATTTGTAAAAATTTTATTTCGATGGAAAGTTTTATCAAAATTTTATGTCTTTAGAAAATGTTTTCAAAATTTTATTTCTATAGAAAATATTGTGAGAATTTTATTCCTATAGAGAATTTTGTCATAATTTTATTTCTATAGACAATTTTGCACAAAATTTTATTTCTATATAATATTTTGTCATAATTTTATTTCTATAGAAAATTTTGCCAAAATTTTATTTCTATAGAAAATTTTGTCATAATTTTATTTCAATAGAAAATTTTATCATAAGTTTATTTCCATGGAATTCTCCTTTTTTTAAATTTTGCTAAAATTTTATTTCTATAAAAAATGATGTCAAAATTTTACTTCTATAGAAAATTTTGTCAAAATTTTATTTCTATAGAAAATTTTGTCAAAATTTTATTTCTATAGAAAATTTTGTCAAAATTTTATTTATATAGAAAATTTTGTCAAAATTTTATTTCTATAGAAAATTTTGTCAAAATTTTATTTCTATAGAAAATTTTGTCAAAATTTTATTTCTATAGAAAATTTTGTCAAAGTTTGTTATCTATAGAAAATTTTGTCAAGATTTTTTTTTTCCATAGAAAATCTTGTCAAAATTTTATTTATATAAAAAAATTTTGTCAAAATTTTATTTCTATAGAAATTTTTGTTAAAATTTAGTTCTATAGAGAATTTTTTAAAAATTTTATTTCTATAGAAAATTTTGTCATAATTTTATTTCCATGGAAATTTTTTTTCAACATTTTTTTTCTATAAAAAATTTTGTCACAATTTTATTTCTATATAAAATTTTGTCAAACTTTTATTTCTATAGAAATTTTTGTCAAAATTTATGTCTATAGAATTTTTTTTGTCAAAATTTTATTTCTATCGAAAAATTTTTCGAAATCTTATTTCTATAGAAAATTTTTTCCAGTTTTATTTCTATAGAAATTTTTTTCCAAATTTTATTTCTATAGAATTTTTTTTTTCCAAATTTTACTTCTATAGACATTTTTTTTTAATTTTATTTCTATAGAAAATCTTGTCAAAATTTTATTTCTATATAAAATTTTGTCAAAATTTTATTTCTATAGAAATTTTTGTCAAAATGTATGGCTATAGATTTTTTTTGTCAAAATTTTATTTCTATCGAAAAATTTTTCCAAATCTTATTTCTATAGAAAAATTTTTCCAAATTTTATTTCTATAGAATTTTTTTCCCAAATTTTATTTCTATAGAAATTTTTTTTTCAAATTTTACTTCTATAGACATTTTTTTTTAATTTTATTTCTATAGAAAATTTTGTCAAAATTGTATTCCTATAGAAAATTTTGTCAAAAATTTATTTCTAAAGAAAATTTTGTCAGAATTATATTTCTATAGAGAATTTTTTCAAAATTTAGTTCTATAGATAATTTTATCAAAATTTTGTTTCAGTAGAAAATTTTATCATAATTGTATTTCCATGGAAATTTTTTTTCAAAATTTTATTTCTATAGAAATTTTTGTCAAGATTTTATTTCAATAGAAAATTTTATCATAAGTTTATTTCCATGGAATTCTCCTTTTTTTAAATTTTGCTAAAATTTTATTTCTATAAAAAATGATGTCAAAATTTTACTTCTATAGAAAATTTTGTCATAATTTTATTTCTATAGAAAATGTTGCCAACATTTTATTTCTATTAAATTTTTTGTCAAAATTTTATTTCTATAGAAAATTTTGTCAAAATTTTATTTCTATAGAAAATTTTGTCAAAATTTTATTTATATAGAAAATTTTGTCAAAATTTTATTTCTATAGAAAATTTTGTCAAAATTTTATTTCTATAGAAAATTTTGTCAAAATTTTATTTCTATAGAAAATTTTGTCAAAGTTTGTTTTCTATAGAAAATTTTGTCAAGATTTTTTTTTTCCATAGAAAATCTTGTCAAAATTTTATTTATATAAAAAAATTTTGTCAAAATTTTATTTCTATAGAAATTTTTGTTAAAATTTAGTTCTATAGAGAATTTTTTCAAAATTTTATTTCTATAGAAAATTTTGTCATAATTTTATTTCCATGGAAATTTTTTTTCAACATTTTTTTTCTATAAAAAATTTTGTCACAATTTTATTTCTATATAAAATTTTGTCAAACTTTTATTTCTATAGAAATTTTTGTCAAAATTTATGTCTATAGAATTTTTTTTGTCAAAATTTTATTTCTATCGAAAAATTTTTCGAAATCTTATTTCTATAGAAAATTTTTTCAGTTTTATTTCTATAGAAATTTTTTTCCAAATTTTATTTCTATAGAATTTTTTTTTCCAAATTTTACTTCTATAGACATTTTTTTTTAATTTTATTTCTATAGAAAATCTTGTCAAAATTTTATTTCTATATAAAATTTTGTCAAAATTTTATTTCTATAGAAATTTTTGTCAAAATGTATGGCTATAGATTTTTTTTTGTCAAAATTTTATTTCTATCGAAAAATTTTTCCAAATCTTATTTCTATAGAAAAATTTTTCCAAATTTTATTTCTATAGAATTTTTTTCCCAAATTTTATTTCTATAGAAATTTTTTTTTCAAATTTTACTTCTATAGACATTTTTTTTTTAATTTTATTTCTATAGAAAATTTTGTCAAAATTGTATTCCTATAGAAAATTTTGTCAAAAATTTATTTCTAAAGAAAATTTTGTCAGAATTATATTTCTATAGAGAATTTTTTCAAAATTTAGTTCTATAGATAATTTTATCAAAATTTTGTTTCAGTAGAAAATTTTATCATAATTGTATTTCCATGGAAATTTTTTTTCAAAATTTTATTTCTATAGAAATTTTTGTCAAGATTTTATTTCTATAGAAAATGTTATGTTAGTTCTATAGAAAATTTTGTCAAAATTTAGTTATATAGAAAATTTTATTAAAATTTTATTTCAATAGAAAATTTTGTCATAATTTTATTTCTATAGAAAATTTTATTAAAATTTTATTTCAATAGAAAATTTTATCAAAATTTCATTTCTGTAGAAAAATTTGTCAAAATTTGATTTCTGTAGAAAATTTTTTCAAAATTTTATTTCTATAGAAGATTTTGTACAAATTTTATTTCTATGGAAAATGTTGTTAAAATTTTATTCCTATAGAGAATTTGGTCATAATTTTATTTCTATAGAAAATTTAACCAAAATTTTATTTCTATATAATATTTTGTCAAAATTTTATTTCTACATAAAAATTTGTCAAAATTTTATTTCTATAGAAAATTTTGACAAAATGTTATTTTTATAGAAATTTTTGTCAAAATTTTATTTCTATAGAAAATTTTGTCAAAATTTTATTTCCGTAAAAAATTTTGTCAAAATTTTATTTCTATAGAAAATTTAGTCAAAATTTTGTTTCTATAGAAATTTTAATAAAGCTCATATTAACCTCCGTGTATACGTCATCTAGCAACATTGTCTCATCTGGGGCTAGGAGAAGCTTCTCCATCTCCACAGTGTGTGACTGTTTGGTGGGATTTATGTGGGTCATGGTACCTTACCTATCACCTACAGGAGCCACTTTGCGAAAATGATATACACTGAAACCTCTGAATGGTGGACACTCACGGTTGCCTAAATTTTGTCCACGTTTTGGGAGATATCCAATTAAGAGAGGTTTATTTTAATGTATTAATATAGCAAATGTCCCCAGACAATTGTCCACGTATAGGAGGTGTCTGGTTTTCAGAGTGGGAGCCACCGTTGTGCAGTGGTTAGCATGCCCGCCATGCATACATACAGACAGGTCGTGGGTTCGATTCCTGCTTCGACCGAACACCAAAAAGTTTTTCAGCGGTGGATTATCCAACCTCAGTAATGCTGGTGACATTTCTGAGGGTTTCAAAGCTTCTCTAAGTGGTTTCACTGCAATGTGGAACGCCGTTCCGACTCGGCTATAAAAGGAAGGTCCCTTCTCATTGAGCTTAACATGGAATCGGGCAGCACTCAGTGATAAGAGAGAAGTTCACCAATGTGGTATCACAATGGACTGAATAGTCTAAGTGAGCCTGATACATCGGGCTGCCACCTAACCTAACCTAACCTAGTTTGAGAGGTTTCACACTCACGGTTGCCTAAATTTTGTCCACGTTTTGGGAGATGTCCAATTAAGAGAGGTTTATTTTAATGTATTAATATAGCAAATGCCCCCAGACAATTGTCCACGTATAGGAGGTGTCTGGTTTTCAGAGTGGGAGCCACCGTTGTGCAGTGGTTAGCATGCCCGCCATGCATACATACATACAGGTCGTGGGTTCGATTCCTGCTTCGACCGAACACCAAAAAGTTTTTCAGCTGTGGATTATCCCACCTCAATAATGCTGGTGACATTTCTGAGGGTTTCAAAGCTTTTCTAAGTGGTTTCACTGCAATGTGGAACACTGTTCGGACTCGGCTATAAAAAGGAGGTCGCTTGTCATTGAGCTTAACATGGAATCGGGCAGCACTCAGTGATAAGAGAGAAGTTCACCAATGTGGTATCACAATGGACTGAATAGTCTAAGTGAGCCTGATACATCGGGCTGCCACCTAACCTAAACTAGTTTGAGAGGTTTCACTGTAGTCCTGATACTGCCTTTTAAGGGCATACCTTCCAAAATTATAACTCTTAAAGGAATTTTCTTTCTTATTGCTGAAGCTTCAATTAGTAATTTTGTCTGCTACTGTTTTTATTGTAGCATTTTGTACAAATCCTTTCCATTGTTTCATTTTGCCCTGGAAGGTGCTATACAGCATCATCTGTTTAACAGCCACCATTTGTACGATTTTAGAGGCAGAACATTTAATACACAAATACAAAATAATTACAAGCGAAGTAAACAGACACCTTTTGCCACCACATGTCACCATCTAATACTCTCCGCAGCGCTTACCCTTTATTTCAGTAGTGATTGTAGTGAAATATTACACATTCACTGCTTTCCTTCCATTGCAAACAGCCAGTCACTAACCAAATGCAACACGATGAGGTTTTTCGAAAGGGTGAAGGGGGGTAGATTCTTTCGATGGTGATGCTTTCAAGGATACACTCATCCAAAGAGTCTTAGTGAGAGACGACAATGTTTAAACAACATTGAATACAGTGAGTTTTATCTCCACTACTACCTCTAATCGAGGCAAGTAGGTAATGCATAAGACCTGTGTGTTACAATGAATAAGAGTAAATTAGGGATGCCATATGCTCCATATATGGAGAGTGCAGAAGTATTTATAGGAAATCGGAATTAAATTGCTTTATTTAAAGCATCAAGCTAAATCATTAAAAAAAAACTTGCGATTTCAATCAAAAAGTCGAATTTTCATCACTTCGAAATGTGAACATTTCGGCTTTTAACTTATCGACTTAGCCGAAATAGTAATAACTTATTTTACTAACGATTGGTTTTGGTTTAATGTGACAATTGAGTCAAATCTTCTAATCGACTTTGATAATCACCCAAATCGATGCCGATTAAATAAACCGATTTATTAGAATATCCAAATGTTGACCTCGAATTAAAAGGATGATATGATGTAAATTTGAAATTTAAGTTTGCAAACTCTAAAACATAAATTGAAGATTTTATTTATTTTGAAAAGTTTTGCAGACGTGAAAAATGAATAATCGACTTTTGATTGGGGCCAAAATTGATTAAACGACTATTGATTGATAGAATACAAAAAGTCGACGTTTTCCAATTCTTAAAAAAAAAATGAAAAAAAGCTCTTAAAGTTTCCAACCATTTAATTTTCTTTTTTTTTATTAAAAAAAAAAACAAAACAAAACTTGAAATTCTACTAATAGACTCTGATTGGGACCAAAATCGACCAAACGAATTGAAAGACCAAAGTGACTATAATGACAACCCATCATAAAGTATATTCCACACTTTCAGCACAGTCGATTAGTTATCCAATCATTTAAATAAATCATAAAAATAAGGATTGCAATCCGAATTAAACGCTCGAATTTACAAATTCTTCCTCAAAAATTTTTCCCAAATTTTGACGATTTTTTTTTATACCCTCCATCATAGGATGGGGGTATATTAACTTTGTCATTCCGTTTGTAACACATCAAAATATTGCTCTAAGACCCCATAAAGTATATATATTCTGGGTCGTGGTGAAATTCTGAGTCGATCTGAGCATGTCCGTCCGTCCGTCTGTTGAAATCACGCTAACTTCCGAACGAAACAAGCTGTCGATTTGAAACTTGGCACAAGTAGTTGTTATCGATGTAGGTCGGATGGTATTGAAAATGGGCCATATCGGTCCACTTTTACGTATAGCCCCCATATAAAGGGACCCTCAGATTTGGTTTGTGGAGCCTCTAACAGAAGCATATTTCATCCGATCCGGCTGAAATTTGGTACATGGTGTTGGTATAGGGTCTCTAATAACCATGCAAAAATTGGTCCACATCGGTCCATAATTATATATAGCCCCCATATAAACCGATCCCCAGATTTGGCTTGCGGAGCCTAAAAGAGAAGCAAATTTCATCCGATCCTGCTGAAATTTGGTACATGGTGTTGGTATATGGTCTTTAACAACCATGCAAAAATTGGTCCACATCGGTCCATAATTATATATAGCCCCCATATAAACCGATCCCCAGATTTGGCTTGCGGAGCCTCAAAGAGAAGAAAATTTCATCCGATCCGGCTGAAATTTGGTACATGGTGTTGGTATATGGTCTGTAACAATCGTGCAAAAATTGGTCCACATCGGTCCATAATTATGTATAACCCCCATATAAACCGATCCCCAGAGTTGGCTTGTGGAGCCTCTAACAGAAGCATATTTCATCCGATCCTGCTGAAATTTGGTACATTATGTTGGTATATGGTCTCTAACAACCATGCAAAAATTGGTCCACGTCGGTTCATAATTATATATAGACCCCATATAAACCGATCCCCAGATTTGGCTTGCGAAGTCTCCAAGAGAAGCAAATTTCATCCAAACCGGTTGTAATTTGGAACATGGTGTTAGTATATGATCTTTAACAACCGTGCTAGAATTGGTCCATATCGGTCCATAATTATATATAGCCCCCATATAAAACGTTCTCCAGATTTGACCTCCGGAGCCTCTTGGAGGAGCAAAATTCATCCGATCCGGTTCAAATTAGGAACGTGGTGTTAGTATATGGTCGCTAACAACCATACCAATATTGGTCCAATCACACAAAAATTGGTCCATATCGGTTCATAATCATGGTTGCCACTAGAGCCAAAAATAATCTACCAAAATTTTATTTCTATAGAAAATTTTGTCAAAATTTTATTTCTATGGAAAATTTTGTCAAAATTTTATTTCTAGAGAAAATTTTGTTAAAATTCTATTCGGTTCATAATAAAATTTTCATCATTTTCAAAATTTTATTTCTATAGAAAATTTTGTCAAAATTTTATTTCTAGAGAAAATTTTGTTCAAATTTTATTCGGTTCATAATCATGGTTGCCACCCGAGCCACAAATAATCTACCAATATTTTATTTCTATAGAAAAAAAGTTTATTTCTATAGAAAATTTTGTTAAAATTTTATTTCTGTAAAAATTTTTATTTCTATAGAAAATTTTGTGAAAATTTTATTTCTATAGAAAATTTTGTTAAAATTTTATGTCTGTAGAAAATTTTGTCAAAATTTTATGTCTACTTTGTCAAACTGAATTATATACGTATTGGATCGATCTTTTTTGATTTAATATATACCACGTATGGACTTACATACAATTTAGAAGATGGTGTTAGGAGGTTTTCAGATACCTTGCCATCGGCAAGCGTTACCGCAACTTAAGTAATTCGATTGTGGATGGCAGTGTTTAGAAGAAGTTTCTACGCAATCCATGATGGAGGGTACATAAGCTTCGGCCTGGCCGAACTTACGGCCGTATATACTTGTTTAATTTTTGAAATAATTGCAAACTTTAAAATTTGATTCTTCCAAATTTTTGAAGTTTTCGAAAAGTAGACTTTTTGATACTGGTTGCAATCCATAATTTAATGATTTTAAAAAGTTGGTATTTTTTGTGGCAAAAATCGATTAAGTATTTTAAAGCTAATCATGGAAATAATGAAAATAGAAAACTTAATCCTATACAGAAATCTTGATTATCACTTGTTAGATCTATGATATCTGCCATTAAAAATGATCTGGCAACAAATCGAATTTCCCATTTTTTGGGTTTATAGCTCCTAGATACCCCCCATTTAAGATGATCTGCTTACTAGTAGAATTTCCCAATAAAAAACGTTTAAAATCTCTTCTAGATATTTTTGGGAATTCCAACATTCCGCTATATCTTTGGATGTAAAAATTATATGTTTGGAACTCAAAAATTTTAACACAATATTTAATAAGTGCAAGCATGTATAATGTTCATACACTAGCATAACATGTTTGGGACATATATGTTAATATGTTACAACATATTATGTTTGGGACATAAAATGTTTGTAAATATAATATGCTTAGATGCAAACATATATTAATTTGGAAATAGCTTATAAACATATATGTGTTTAGAAAGAGAGACCTAGAGAGTATGCTGCAAGTAAAATAATGGAAGTAACCAATTGGCGCCTTAGAAATATATCCACACAAAGAAAATTTCATTAACGTGTTTTTTCTACCAGGGTATGTCTGAGGTGAAAAATAAAATGTGATTGAACAATACAAACAATATTTTGTTTGGACCAATCCTGAAACTATATATGCTTGAAGCAAACTGTGTTTGGGGTATATGTTACAGAAATGTTTTTTTAGGGTGTTTGTGGGCCTTTAGAGCTGTAAGAAACTCTGATTCATAAAAAAATCCCAATTCTGAAAATCTTAATTTTTAATGGCATCCCTATCTATGACTACACCTATTGCTATGAAAATTTTGAAGTGATTTAGCAGGTGTAGTCGTTTATACTATTGTTGCTATTCGCAGCTGCTGGTAATGGATGTTGTTATCGTTCGTTCGTTCGTTGAGTAACAGCGGAATCCTCTTAATTTCCAAAGAGTGGATAAGTACATCCCAACTAATTCTTGTAGTTAAAAGCATCCAAAGCCTCATGCAAATGGAGTTTAGATGCAATTAATTGAGACTACTTTGGTATGATCCATCTTCGCTGTTGTTGCAAACGAAAAAATCCTTGCAAAAGGACTTCTATGGAGAATTATTCAAAGAAAAGTATTCTTAGAAAATTTTTTTTTGGCAAAAAATTGTATGAAAACTAATGGGAAACATACTTGGAAACGAACTGCACCGAAAAAAAACAAAACTCATTCAAGAAAATCTGTAATAAATAATTTAGTTTTCTATAGAAATAAAATGTTCACAAAATTTTCTATAGAAATACAATTTTGACAAAATTTTCTCTAGAAATAAAATGTTGACAAAATTTCCAATAAAAATAAAATTTTGACAAAATTTTCGATAGAAATAAAATTTTCTATAAAAACAAAAGAAAAATTGACAAAATTTCCTATCAAAATAAAATTTTGACAAAATTTTCTATAGAAATAAAATTTTTTCTATAGAAATACAATTTAGACAAAATTTTCTATAGAAATAAAATTTTGACAAAATTTTCTATAGAAATAAAATTTTGACAAAACTATGGAAATCAAAATTTGGCAAATTTTATTTTATAGATATAAAATTTTGAAAAAATTTTCTAAAGAAATAAAATTGTAACAAAATTTTCTATCGAACTAAAATTTTGACAAAATGTTCTACAGAAATAAAATGTTGACAAAATTTTCTATAAAAATAAAAATTATGGCAAACTGTTCTATAAAAAAAACAATTTCGACAAAATTTTAAAAAGAAATAATTTTAAACAAAATTTTCTGCAGCTACAAAATATTGACTAAATTTTCTATATAACTAAAATACTGAAAAAATTTTCTATAAAAATATAATTTTAACAAAATTTTCAATAGAAATAAAATGTTCACAAAATTGTCTACAAAACACAAATTTTTAAAAAATTTTCTATAGAAATAAAATTTTGAAAAAATTTTCGATGAAAACAAAAATTTTGACAAAATATTCTATAAAAAATAAAATTTTCACAAAATTTTTGATAAAATAAATTTTCACAAAATTTTGTATAGAAATAAAATTTTGACAAAATTTTGTATAGAAATAAAATTTTGACAAAATTTTCTGCAGAAATAAAATTTTCTATAGAAATATAAGTTTGGCAAAAATTTCTATAGAAATATAATTTTGACAATGTTTTCTATAGAAATAAAATTTCGACAAATTTTTCTAAAGAAAAATTGAAAAAATTTTCTATAAAAAAACAAAAATTTTGACAAAATTTTCTATAGAATAAAATTTCTATTGTTGTTTTTGATTTTAGCTTAAAACCATGCATTGACTAAACTACAAGTGTAGCTTAACCAACAGAGGAAAAGTACGCTTGTCAAATTTATTTGGGCAAAGCCCTATACACCCAGAGAAGGAATATGATCACCTCAAACATATTTCAAGAGCACCATGTTACTTTTTCACAGCAACCATGTAGTATTTTTGTCGCAAGAATATTCTTTTCTCGTCAAACATAACATGCTTTCCGAAATCAGATATATAATTTCCGAGAAAAGAACATGGTTTCGATAAACATGCTACATGTTTTCCGTGAAAGAGTAACATTTTGCTCTTGGAACATGGTTGGGGTGATCATATTCCTTCTCTGCGTGTAGACTGCAAGATGGTTGGATGTACAGCTGTTTCGGAATTACCACATTCGTCATCAGCCTTCTCTATTTGCAGCAAATCTATCAACCAATTATCAGAAAAAATTCGGGTAATTCACTCAACCCAAAGTGAACTACACTTGAACCTTCCGAAAAAAGGTTTGATAGTCGGCTACTGCCTAAACAAATTTGCAAGCATATCCTTTGCCAAACTCAAATCATCGATTTGAATGTAGTTGATTGGGTTTGTTTTTGAGCGTGCTTCCTCTATCTTCATTCGTTTTGTTTGTTATTGTTGGTTTTTCTTCAATCATTATTGTTGTTTTTGATTTCAGCTTGAAATCATGCATTGACTAAACTACAAGTGTAGCTTAACCAACAGAGGAAAAGTACACTTGTCAAATTTATAGACTGCAAGATGGTAAAATTTCGAAAAATTTTTCTAAAGACATAAAATTATGAGAAAGTTTTCTATAGAAATAAAAATTTGACAAAAATTTTTATAGAAATAAAATTTTGACAAAATTGTCTATAGAAATAAAATTTTGACAAAAATTTCTATAGAAATAAAACTTTGACAAAAATTTATATATAAATAAAATTTTGACAAGGTTTTCTATAGTAATAGAATTAAAAAAAAAAAAATTTGCATGGGAATAAAATTACGACAAAATTTTCTATAGAAATAAAATTTTGATAAAATTTTCTACAGTACTAAATTTTGAAAAAATTTTCTATAGAAATATAATTCTGACAAAATTTTCTATAGAAATAAAATTTGGACAAAATTTTCTACTGAAATAAAATTTTAATAAAATTTTCTATAGAAATAAAATTTTGAAAAATATTTTCCATGAAAATAAAATTATGACAACATTTTCTATTGAAATAAAATTTTGATAAAATTTTCTATTGAAATAAAATTTTCATAAAATTTTTTATAGAACTAAATTTTGACAAAATTTTCTATAGAAATATAATTCTTTCACAATTCCCACATAAATAAAATGTTGGCAAAATTTTCGAGAAAAATAAAATTATGACAAAATTTTCTATAGAAATATTTTTACAAAATTTTCTATAGAAATAAAATTTTGAAAAATTTTTTTATAGAAATAAAATTTTTAAAAAATTTTCCATAGAAATAAAATTTTGACGAAATTTCTTTAGAAATAAATCCTATAAATAAAAGTTGGACAAAATTTTCTATGGAAATAAAATTGTGACAAAATTCTCTATTTAAACAAAATTTTCTATAGAAATAAAATTTTAACAAATTTTTCTATAGCAATAAAATATTGACAAATTTTTCTATAGATAATAAAATTTTGACGAAATTTTCTATAGCAATAAAATTTTTTACAAAATTTTCTATAGCAATAAAATTTTGACAAAATTGGCAATAGAAATTAATTTTGACAAACATTTCTATAGAAATAAAATTTTGACAAAATTTTCTATAGAAATAAAATTTTGACAAGAGTTTCTATAAAAATAAAATTTTGACAAAATTTTTTATAGAAACAACAATTTTGACAAAATTTTCTATAGAAACTATAATTTTGACAAAATTTTCTATAGAAACAACAATTTTGACAAAATTTTCTCGAGCACTAAAATTTTGCCAAAATTTTCTATAGAAATAAAATTTTGACAAAATTTTCTTTAGAAATAAAATTTGGCAACATTTTCTATAGAAATAAAATTTTGACAAAATTTTCAATAGGAATAAAATTTTGACAAAATTTTTTATACAAATGAAATTTTGACACAATTTTCTATCGAAATGAAATTTTGACAAAATTTTCTATAGAAATAATATTTGAACAAAATTTTCTATAGAAACAAATTTGACAAAATATTCTATAGAAATAAAAATTTTGACAAAAATTTCTATAGAAATAAAATTTTGACAACATTTTCTATAGAAATAAAATTTTGACAACATGTTCTATAGAAATAAAATGTGGCAACATTTCTTATAGAAATAAAATGTTGACAAAATTTTCTATAAAATAAAATTATGAAAAAATTTTCTATAGATATAAAGTTTTGACAAAATTTTATATAAGAGAAAAATTTTCACAAAATTTTCTATTGGAAGAATCTTTTGACAAAATTTTCTAAAGAAATAAAATTTTTACAAAACTCTCTATAGAAATAAAATTTTCTATAGAAATAAAATTTTGACGTGCTACTAAAAAAAATCAAGTATAGCCCCCAATATCAAGCACTTCAGTTGAGATAATCTTCACCTATATTAAAGATACCCTACAAATGCTTATGTTTACTTATTCGGAAGGAGTTGTTTAGGGTATCATATAGTCGGCCCCGCCCAACTTTTTACTTTAATCACTTGTTGATTTCGTCAAAATTACTAAATGGTGAAGAAAATCCATTGGATTGTCAGTAAAACCAGCCAAAGGAGCTTTGAAATGTCTTTCTTTGATTTCAGATTGTTGTTCGGAAAAAATAAATGGGTACCTCATTTCATAAAGATCGAGGGGTTGCAATTTTCTTGGAATTTGTCTGAAAATGTCTTTATCATCCTTACATCCCCTCTAAGAACTTCAAATATTTCATCAAACTCTGTTTTCTTGTTTAGAAATCATTTTGTTCGTTTCATCTTCACCATGGGATTAGAATTTCAGTTTTTTTTTTTGTTTGGGATCACTAGTCGGACAGTTTATTGATTTGAAGCAAATGTTTTCCCACAGCGCATCGTTAGCGTATGTGTGCTTTGTGTGGCAGTTCATAGTTCAACTTCATCGGTGGGCCACCTTCTTGCACCCACTCACTCACTCACTCACCACAATTCAAACAGAGAGTATGTGTTTCTGATTGCTTCATTGTCACTCAGACAGGGTCGACACAACACAAATTGTTGACAATGTCGGGTATCCTTGTTTATTTTTGATCCATGACTTCCCCAAGCCCAACCACTAACGACTACCCCATCACGAAGCAATTCCCCTTTGGCCAATGTGTGATTGACAGCGATGTTCATTCATGTTTTCATTTCTTTGCTCACTACTTCTGCTAGACAATTCCAAGTGTAAGCGTTTTTATTTTAGCCTTAATTTCATTAGAATGTCTGATGGTATTCCATGTCAAATATGGCGAAACCTTGATATATTGCTTCAGACATAATGTCTGACTAATCGCTTTGGCTAAGCAAAATAAATTAAGTCGGAGAGCTATGTGACATGTTTGTGGTCCTCTCGAATGGACATTTGGACATAAGGGAATCGACATTGGACATTTGAAATTTTTGATAAGGTTACAAATGCATGAAATTTTAAGACAAGAATTAGAATAAAGTTATGTGATGAATTGAAATTTGCACCACAAGGGAATGTTTTATGATGAGTTTAAGATTGAATGTTATTCCTTCTTTTACGATGGGTTTGGAAAAAGAGTTTTGCATGGCATGGATTCCATGTGGAGGGGGGGGGGGGGGCTCCACAAACACTTGATCTATGTCTTAGAGGTGTTGATGCATTGACATCTATCCATCCATCAGGGTCAAATCAGATCGTATTTTTGATAAGAAGAGGAAAAGTAAACCGGGTTGAGAGTTCGGCTGAAGGTCATATACACTGCCACATAGAAAGTTGTACACATGGCAAGATATCTCAAAACTTCTTAACGTTGTCTTTTAATTTGTAAGCTGATTCATATATAGTGTATGTTAGATAAAGCAAAGGCAAATTAAATAAATTAACCCCCATTTTCATAAAGCTCCGTTAGTGTTCCGTTAACTAACCAACTTTTAAAACATATTATGGACAAAGCTGTCATCTTGCCTATATATTCCATATGCCAATTAGGAACTTAACTGACGAAAGTTTTTCAGTTAAGGTTAACTGAAGAGAAGATATTTGCAATTTACTTTCTGTTAACTGGCAGTTAAAGCCTAACGGAGCTATATGAAAATGGCCGTAAATAATGTTTTACTTGAAACAAAGATCAATCATAACAAGTATATACCGCCGTAAGTTGGGCCAGGCCGAATCTTATGTACCCTCCACTATGGATTGCGTAGAAACTTCTACTAAAGACGGTCATCCACAATTAAATTACTTGAGTTTCGGTCGATGCACAGAAAAAAATTTCACGAAAATTTTTCCAATTAAAATCTTAATTGAGTTTTAAAAAATATTCAATTAAAAATTTAATTGAATCAACAAATTTTTTAATTGAAATAAAAATCAATCACACAAATTAATAGTATCAATTAATTTTTTAATTGAATCAATTAATTTTTTAATTGACTGTCAATTAATTTTTTAATTGATACTATCATTTCTGTGATTGCAGACATTTCAATTAAAAAATTAATTGGATCAATTAATTTCGTGATTGATTCAGTAAAAAATTTTTTTGTGTGTGGCAAGGCATCTTAAAACTTCTTAACATCATCTTCTAAATTGTAAGTTAGTCCGGGATATATAGTAGACAAAAGAAAGGTCGATTAAATACATATATATTCAGTTCTTGACCGGCATATATAGGAAAGTAATAATTACGAACCGATATGAACTTTTGTGCGGTAATTATAGAGCCAGAATTGAAATATGGGGGTCGCTTTATATGGAGGCTATAAACAATTATGAACACAAATCTACCAAAAATGACAGATTTTTTAATGTGTGGTAGATTGGAAGAATTCTTGATGTTGTGGAAGATTTTGCAAAATATTCCTCTACAACTATGAAATGCTTCCTACATTTTCTATAGAAATAACATTTTCATAAAATTTTCTACAGAAATAAAATTCTGACAAAATTTTCTATAGAAATAAAATTTTGACAAAATTTTCTATAGCAATAAATTTTTGACCAAATTTTGTATAGAAATAATATTTTAACAAAATTTCCTAAAGCCATAAATTGTTGACAAAATTTTCTATAGAAATAAAATTTTGACAAAATTTTCTATAGCAATATAAAATTTTGACAAAATTTTCTATAGAAATATAAAATTTTGACAAAATTTTCTATAGAAATATAAAATTTTGACAAAATTTTCTATGGCAATAAACTTGTGGTAGATTATTTTTGGCTCGAGTGGCAATCGTGATTTTTCTGTGATTGGGTTTCGGTTTATTTGAGGCCTATATATAATATAGATCGATACGGACCAATTTTGGCATGGTTGTTATACATACTCTAGCGAAATGTCCTAAATTTCAATCGGATCGGATGAATTTTGCTCCTTCAAGAGGCTCCGGAGGTCAAATCTGGGGATCGGTTTATATGGGGGCTATATATAATTATGAACCGATATGGACCAATTTTTGTATGGTTGTTAGATACCATATACCAACATCTTGTACCAAATTTCAGTCGGATCGGATGAAATTTGCTTCTCTTTGAGGCTCCGCAGGCCAAATCTGGGGATCGGTTTACATGGGGGCTATATATAATTATGAACCGATACGGACCAATTTTTGCATGGTTGTTAGATACCATATACCAACACCACGTACCAAATTTCAGCCGGATCGGATGAAATTTGCTTCTCTTTGAGGCTCCGCAGGCCAAATCTGGGGATCGGTTTATATGGGGGCTATATAATTATGGACCGATGTTGACCAATTTTTGCATGGTTGTTAGAGACCATATACCAACACCATGTACCAAATTTCAGTCGGATCGGATGAAATTTGCTTCTCTTTGAGGCTCCGCAGGCCAAATCTGGGGATCGGTTTACATGGGGGCTATATATAATTATGAACCGATACGGACCAATTTTTGCATGGTTGTTAGATACCATATACCAACACCACGTACCAAATTTCAGCCGGATCGGATGAAATTTGCTTCTCTTTGAGGCTCCGCAGGCCAAATCTGGGGATCGGTTTATATGGGGGCTATATAATTATGGACCGATGTTGACCAATTTTTGCATGGTTGTTAGAGACCACATACCAACACCATGTACCAAATTTCAGCAAGATCGGATGAAATTTACTTCTCTTTGAGGCTCCGCAAGCCAAATCTGGGGATCGGTTTATATGGGGGCTATATATAATTATGAACCGATATGGACCAATTTTTGCATGGTTGTTAGATACCATATACCAACTTCTTGTACTAAATTTCAGTCGGATCGGATGAAATTTGCTTTTCTTAGAAGCGAAATCTGGGGATCGATTTATATGGGGGCTATACGTAAAAGTGGACCGATATGGCCCATTTGCAATACCATCCGACCTACATCAATAACAACTACTTGTGCCAAGTTTCAAGTCGATAGCTTGTTTCGTTGGGAAGTTAGCGTGATTTCAACAGACGGACGGACGGACATGCTTAGATCGACTCAGGATTTCACCACGACCCAGAACATATATATACATTATGGGGTCTTAGAGCAATATTTCGATGTGTTACAAACGGAATGATAAATTTAATATACCCCCCATTCTATGGTGGAGGGTATAAAAATTATGTTAGATTAGGTTAGGTATAGTGGCAGGACGATTCAGAGTTTTAGATGTGAATTAAACAATTATAAAAAATTATAAAAATAAATAATTTTTATACTTTTTTTACGATGTTTAAAGCACTCTAACGCTTATCTGAAACGCTGTACCTCAAACATTTCCAAAAATCTACAATATTATTATTATACCCTCCACCATGGGATATACCCCCCATACTAACTTTGTCATTCCGTTTGTAACACATCGAAATATTGCTCTAAGACCCCATAAAGTATATATATATATTATGGGTCGTGGTGAAATTCTGAGCCGATCTGAGCATGTCCGTCCGTCCGTCCGTCTGTTGAAATCACGCTAACTTCCGAACGAAACAAGCTATCAACTTGAAACTTGGCACAAGTAGTTGTTATTGATGTAGGTCGGATGGTATTGCAAATGGGCCATATCGGTTCACTTTTACGTATAGCCCCCATATAAACGGACCAACAGATTTGGCTTCCGGAGCCTCTTTGAGAAGCAAATTTCATCCGATCCGGCTGAAATTTGGTACATGGTATTAGTATATGGTCTCTAACGACCATGCAAAAATTAGTCGATATCGGTATATAACTATATATAGCACCCATATAAACCGATCTCTAGATTTGGTTTGCGGAGCCTCTTAGAGAAACAAATTTCATCCCATCCGGCTGAAATTTGGAACATGGAGTTAGTATATGGTCTCTACCAACCATGCCGGAATTGGTCCATATCGGGCCATAATTATATATAGCCCCTATATAAACCGTTCTCCAGATTTAGCTTGCGGAGCCTCTAAAAGAAGCGAATTTCATCCGATCCGGCTGAAATTTGGAACATGGTCTTAGTACATGACTCTTAATAAACATGCAAAAATTTGTCCACATCGGTCCATAATCATATATAGCCACCGTGGTGCAATGGTTAGCATGCCCGCCTTGTATACACAAGGTCGTGGGTTCGATTCATGCTTCGACCGAACACCAAAAAGTTTTTCAACGGTGGATTATCCCACCTCAGTAATGCTGGTGACATTTCTGAGGGTTTCAAATCTTCTCTAAGTGGTTTCACTGCAATGTGGAACGCCGTTCGAACTCGGCTATAAAAAGGAGGTCCCTTGTCATTGAGCTTAACATGGAATCGGCTAGCACTCAGTGATAAGAGAGAAGTTCACCACTGTGGTATCATAATGGACTGAATAGTCTAAGTTAGCCCGATGCATCGGGCTGCCAGCTAACCTAACGTAACCTAACCTAGCCCCCATATAAACCGATACCCAGATTTGGCTTGCGGAGCCTCTAACAGAAGAAAATTTCATCCGATCCGGCTGAAATTTGCTACATGGTGTAAGTATATGATCTGTAACAACTATGCAAAAATGGTCCACATCGGTTCTTAATTATATATAGCCCCCATATAAACCGATCCCTCCAATTGGCTTGCGGAGCCTCTAAGAGAAGCAAATTTCATCCGATCCGACTGAAATTTGCTACATGGTGTTAGTATATGGTATCTAACAACCATGCAAACTTTGGTTCACTTCGGTCCATAATTATATATAGCCCTCATATAAACCGATCCACAGATTTGTCCTCCGGAGCATCATGGATGAGCAAAATTCATCCGATTCGGTTGAAATTTGGTACGTTGTGTTAGTATATGGTCTCTGACAACCATGCAGGAATTGATCCATATCGGTCCATAATTATTTGTAGCCCCCATATAAACAAATCCCCAGATTTGACCTCCGGAGCCCCTTGGAAGAGCAAAATTCACACGATCCGGTTGAAATTTGGTACGTGGTATTCGTATATGGTCTCTAATAACCATGCAAAAATTGGTCCATGCCGGTCTTAATTATATAACTCCATTTAAGCCGATCCCCAGATTTGACCTCCGGAGCTATTGGAGGACAAAATTCATCTGACCCGGTTGAAATTTGGTACATTGCGATAGTATATGGCCGCTAACAACCATGCCAAAATTTGTCCATATCGGTCTATATTTATATATAGGCGATCCCCAAAAATAATCTACCAAAATTTTATTTCTATAGAAAATTTTGTCAAAATTTTATTACTATAGAAGGTTCCATGTTACGCTCAATGACAAGGGACCTTCGTTTTATAGCCGAGTCCGAACGGCGTTCCACATTGCAGTGAAACCAATTAGAGGAGCTTTGAAACCCTCAGAAATGTCACCAGCATTACTGAGGTGGGATAATCCACCGCTGAAAAACTTTTTGGTGTTCGGACGAAGCAGGAATCGAACCCACGACCTTGTGTATGCAAGACGGGCATGCAACTAACCATTGCAACACGGTGGCTCCCTATTACTATTTTTTTATAGAAATAAAATTTTGACAAAATTTTCTATAGAAATAAAATTTTAACAAAAATTTCTATAGAAATAAAATATTGATAAAATATTCTATAGAAATAAAATTTTGACAAAATTTGCTATAGAAATAAAATTTTGACAAAATTTTCTACAGAAATAAAATTTTGACAAAATTTTCTATAGAAATAATATTTTGACAAAATTTTCTATAGCAGTAAAATTTTTACTAAATTTTCTTTAGAAATAAAATTTTGGTAGATTATTTTTGGCTCGAGTGGCAACCATGATTATGAAGCGGTATGGACCAATTTGTGTTTGATTGGGGATCGGCTATATATAACTATAGACAGATATGGACTAATTTTGGCATGGCTGTTAGCGGCCATATTCCAGCTCAATGTGCCAAATTTCAACCGAATCGGATGAATTTTGCTCCTCCTAGAGCTTCCGGAGGTCAAATCGATTTATATGGGGGCTATATATAATTATAGACCGATGTGAACCAATTTTAGTATGGTTATTAGAGATCATATACTAATACCACGTACCAAATTTCAGCCGGATCGGGTGAAATTTGCTTCTCTAAGAGGCTCCGCAACCCAAATCTGGGGTCGGTTAATGTGGGAGCTATACGTAAAAGTGGCCCGATATGGTCCATTTGCAGTACCATCCGACCTACAGCAATAACAACTACTTATGCCAAGTTTCAAGTCGATAGCTTTGTTCGTTCTGAAGTTAGCGTGATTTCAACAGACGGACAGACGGACATGCTTAAATCGACTCAAAGTTTCACCACGATCCAGAATATATATACTTTAGAACAATATATCGATGTGTTATAAACGGAATAACAAAGTTAATATACCCCCATCCTGTGGTGGAGGGTATAAAAAGTTAAAATTACCCATTCAAAATATGAAAAAAAACGAGTTATAAAAAATTTAACTAAAAGAACTTCCTATGCAGTTAAAATAAAGAACATCTTTGGGAGGACATTTTAGGAATTCCTTTTAAAGTTATGCCTTAAGAAGAACTTCCAAATTTTTTCCCTGGGAATGTCATCAGCATTACTGAGAGAGGAAAATCCTCCGTTGGAAGGCGGGCATGCTAACCATTGCACCACGGTGACACCCATTAAATACCTATATAAGCCACTTCAGTTCTTGATCGGTTTATAAATAAATATGAACCGATATGAACCAAATATTGAACGGTAGTTAGAGAGTCGAATGAACGAATGAAATTTGTTCCTCTATGAGGCTCGAGAAATCTAATCTGGGGTCGGTAGATATGGGGGCCATATATAATTATGAACCGATATGGACCAATTTTTGCATGATTATTAGAAAACATATACTGCCATCTCGTACTAAGTTTCAACCGGATCCGATTCAATTAAAGAAGTAAAATCTGGGGTTCTGTTTATAGGAGGCAATATATAATTATTAACCGATGTGAACTGTGTGAATTTTTGCATAATGGTTAAAGGTTATATATTAACATCACGTATACAAAAGTTCCACCGGATCGGTACAGATGGACGAAGATCGCTAGATCGACTCAGAATTTCCAGAATATATACATTTTATGGGGTCTGAAACCAATATTTAAATTTGTTGGAATGACTATGTTAGTATAGCCCCCATCGTATGGTGGGTGGAAAAAGTGCAGATTAAATACCTCTACAGTGTTGCTGATATGAATTGCAACAAAAATCTGGTTATCACAGTTTATACGTATGTTAAATTATAGACCAAACTGAAGATATTTAACAAAGAAACAAAGGTGCGTCAGCTACTTAAACCAGGGTTGCAAAAAACATAATAGCTACCTTATGGGGAGCTCCCTTCAGCAAAATTTTTTCATGCAATGCACTTAAAGGGTGATACGGTCAAAATTTGGTCAAGGGAAAACGCGTGTAAATCGGTGAAATCGTTTATTTAAAAAATCAAATTAAATTTCTTTTTCAAGTTCAATTAGTATAAAATTGAGGGAAAATATTCAGTTAGGCTTTCGCTTTTCCAAATCCGAATTGCCGGGTCTCGCGCTTAACACCTGCCATCAGATTTTGTACAGACACCTTGTCCACCTTCCGCTTGACAATAGCCCAGTATTTCTCAATTGGGCGGAGCTCTGGCGTGTTGGGAGGGTTCTTGTCCTTGGGAACCACCTGCAGGTTGTTGGCGGCGTATCACTCCATGGCCTTTTTACCGTAATGGCAAGATGCCAAATCCGGCCAAACAGTACGGAACAACCGTGTTTCTTCAGGAAAGGCAACACCGTTTATTCAAACACTCTTTCACGTAAATTTCTTGGTTGACAGTTCCGGAAGCTATGAAAATGCTGCTTTTCAAGCCACAGGTACAGATGGCTTGCCAAACTAGATATTTCTTTGCGAACTTTGACAGTTTTATGTGCTTAAAAATATCTGCTACCTTTTGCCGTATAAAACTCCTGTCTCGGAAGCTGCTTGTAGTCGGCTTTGACGTAGGTTTCGTCGTCCATTACCACGCAGTCAAACTTCGTCAGCATCGTCGTGTACAGCCTCCGGGATCGCGCTTTGGCCGTCGTTTTTGTTTATCATCGCGATTTGGAGTCACTACCTTCTTGTAAGTCGATAGTCCGGCTCGTTTTTTGGCTCGATGCACGGTTGTAGACGATACACCCAGCTTAATTGCGGCATCTCGGAGAGAGAGGTTAGGGTTTCGCTTGAAACTACCGGCAATTCTCTTTGTCGTCTCAGCAGCTTCCGGTTTTCGATTTCCCCCCGATCCAGACTTCCTGGCTGTCGACAAACGTTCCCCAAACACTTTAATTACATTTGTAACGGTTGATTTGGCAACTTTTAGCGATTTTGCCAGCTTTGCGTACGAGTAGCTCGGATTTTCGCAATGCGCGAGCAAAATTTTGATACGCTGCTCTTCTTGCTTGGACGGCATTTTGACAACTGAAGAGTGAAATCCAAAATCAAAATAGGAGCAACATTCTACACACACACACCTTCAAAATGAGGGGTGTTCAGGTTTCTTAAATGCAAAATTGAAAGAAATACGTCAAGTTTATATTGACCAAATTATCACCATTTAAGACTCATCCTGGCTGTATTTGTGGCCTTATATCGATATCAATTGTCTACTTTTCATGGCCCCATTATTTAAATCAAAAGCTAATAGTAAACAGTAAAAGCTATATCAAAAACTCAAAAGAGAATTGAAAAAGAAAAAAAAATGAAGTTATTTGCATGTTCCTGGTTTCGATGGACTCCTTGTTAAAGTTTTCATGTTTGATTATCTCTCTTTCTTATATTTGATTATCTTCCATATTTGCACTTAAACCCCTTGCTTTTACCAACGAAAGTATGTACTTATCCAAAATGGGATAAAATTGTCTCAAATGACCACATGTCACCTGTTGTCTCCTACTGAAGTGCTATGGCTCTTAAAAGTGAAAGCTGACGATATCACACCACTCCACATACGGGTTTTTTCTCTCCCTACACTCTTTATACCAATGAATTGAGAATGAATCTTTTATGTACATACATATGTATATATAATCTGTGACTACTATTGCTCGCCCGTCCAACCAACTTCATATAGGACAATATTACGAATGGACTTATTCATCCTACCAACACATACACCTACCTATGAAGACAAGCATTAAGAAACAAGAAGGACTAGCGATATCCATTGTCGCTATCATCCTTTGCTAGCAAAGGAGTTCAACAGATCCATCAATGAATGCATAAGAGATTGAATGAGGGCTACTTTGCCAATGTTGATGACGATGATGCTTCTCGGGAGTCCGTTGATGATAATCCAATGCCGAGTATTTACCTTTACAAAGTCATTCGTCGCCATTGTTATATTGTCATCTACGGCATCTATAGATTCTAGGCTTGTGATGTGCCAGATGTGTAGTGGAGTCAAGGTTTTGTCTATGGACAATGAAGTGAATTTACAAATGGTAGACATTGTGGAAAGAGTTAAACAGCTGTTGTAATTTTTGAGAGTAGGAATTTATTTATGGCGATAGGGCTGCACTGTGGAATTGGTGCAAAATAAATTTTTATTACCTAACACGTATTATACTCAGTGAAAGAAGCGTTTTGTTGATATGTTCCGGTGTTAAAAATATTTATTCAGGAAACAAAATTTTAACACAATACTTTTAAACGAAAGCAAATAATAGTCATGAGTAAGAACATATTATGTTTCGGACATATTTATTTAGAAAATTTCGTATGTTTAGATATATCAGAGAGAAAGAGAGAGATAAAGTGAGTGAGAGCGATAAATGTGTCAAACCAATGGGAGAAAATCAAATGAGGGCAAATGATTTTTGCTCTACTTGAGAGACAATGATTATTGTGGATAGATGTGTTTGTGTGTACACTGAAAAAAATATTTACGTGATATTAAAGATAACGCAACCAAAATTTTAGGATGCGAAACGTACAAAGTATTAAGGACAAATTTATTTAAAATAATGAAATTTTAATTAAAATAAAATATATAATCTTTGCTTTAAATTTTTTTTCATTAAATTTAAGACACAAATTTTGTAAATTTGCGTCCCTCCGTTAAAATCCCATGTCTTTGAACTAAGGCTAATTTTTCTTAAAGTAAAGAAACTCATTTTTAATTTAAACAAATTGTCCTTAAATTAACTGAAATATTGAAACTTTAGATTTAAGATAAAAACGCTTCAAATATATGTTAGGCTAAGACTTATTTTCAGGATTTAGCGTATTTGGTTTAAAGTTTTTTTGGAATTAAGAAAACATTTTTTACTTTGAAGTATCCGTTATAATTTGGATTTTTAAGCATGCATTTGTTTGTACGTGAGTACCTTTATTAATAAACCGCGAAAAGAGAATGAAAATTTGATAAATGAGATCTGAATCCTAATTTTAATTTTATTAGTCCTAGATTTAAAGCCAGATAGATCGCTAAACAAATTCTTTATTTTAAAGAAGACGCATCTTTGGCTCGGAATCAATACCAAAATCCTTAAGGGAAGGTCAAAATCTTTGGATCCACGTAAACTTTTTTTTTTGAGTGTTCGTTCATTTTGCGCATGCGTTTGGTACGTTAATGACATGATCCTCCAAAAATACTAAATATTTAGGTCTAAGCATTATTGAAGTTACACATTAAATTATGCGTTTGGTACGTTAATGACATGATCCTCCAAAAATACTAAATATTTAGGTCTAAGCATTATTGAAGTTACACATTAAATTATGTCTAAGGGGAAAAGAAATAAAAGGAACAAAGAAACCAAACATTTACTGGAAAATTAGGATTGATTTTTATGTGCAATTTCCATCGCGATCTCTTTAAAACTAAAGAATGTGCAGCGTAGTTTTTTCAAAAGGTTCAATGAGGGTTTTGTAGGAGTTTTGAATTGCAATCACGGTTGCAACAGTTCGTAGAATTCTACCAAAAATTCGTAGATTTTTTTTACTCTTTGGTAGATTGGTAGAATTCTTGATGTTTTGGTAGAGTTTACAAAGAGGCACTTCATAAATTTTAAATAGAAATAAACATTTGAGAAAATTTTCTATAGAAATAAAATTTTGAGAAAATTTTCTATAGAAATAAAATGTGAGAAAATTTTCCATAGAAATAAAATTTTGACAAGATTTTCTATAGAAATAAAATTTTGACAAAATTTTCTGTAGCAATAAAATTTTGAGAAAATTTTCTATAGAAATACAATTTTCACAAAATTTTCTATAAAAATAACATTTTGAGAACATTTCCTGTAGAAAAAAAAATTTTGAGAAAATTTTCTATAGAAATACAATTTTGAGAAAATTTTCTATAGAAATAAAATTTTGACAAAATTTAGTTTTGGTGGATTTCACAAAAAGGTATTTTTCAGTAGAAATAAAATTTTGACAAAATTTTCTATAGAAATAAAATTTTGAGAAAATTTTCTATGGAAATAAAATTTTGACAAAATTTTCTATAGAAATAAAATTTTGAGAAAATTTTCTATAGAAATAAAATTTTGACAAAATTTTCTATAGAAATAAAATTTTGAGAAAATTTTCTATAGAAATAAAATTTTGAGAAAATTTTCTATAGAAATAAAATTTTGACAAAATTTTCTATAGAAATAAAATTTTGACAAAATTTTCTATAGACATAAATTTTGAGAAAATTTTCTATAGAAATAAAATTTACCTATTAATATTAAGTGAAAACTTTTCTGCAGATAAGTTACTAACTGACATATGGAATATATAGGCGAGATGGCACTCATATCCATACTACGGTATAAAAGTTCATTGGCTTACGTAGCACTATCGGAGCTCCTTAAACAAGTAAAGAAAGTCTTAAGTCGGGCAGGGCCGACTATATAATACACGCAAAAAAAGTTTACTTCGATCCAAAGATTTTGACCTTCCTTTAAGGATTTTGATATTGATTCTGAGCCAAAGATGCGGCTTCTTTAAAATAAAGACTTTTTTTAGGGAACTCCCTGGCTTTAAATCTAGGATCGATAAAATTAAAATTGGATACAGATCTAATTCATCGAATTTTTATTCTCTTTTTGCGATATATTAATAAAGGTATTCATGTACAAGGTTGGGTTAGGTTAGGTTAGGTGGCAGCCCGATGTATCAGGCTCACTTATACTATTCAGTCCATTGTGATACCACATTGGTGAACTTCTCTCTTATCACTGAGTGCTGCCCGATTCCATGTTAAGCTCAATGACAAGCCGAGTCCGAACGGCGTTCCACATTGGAGTGAAACCACTTAGAGAAGCTTTGAAACCCTCAGAAATGTCACCAGCATTACTGAGGTGGGATAATCCACCGCTGAAAAACTTTTTGGTGTTCGGTCGAAGCAGGAATCGAATCCGCGACCTTGTGTATGCAACCATTGCACCACGGTGGCTCCCAATTCATTTACAAACAAATTCCAGTTTCAAAATCCAAATTATGCCAAGTACTTCAAAGTAAAAACTGTTTTCTTAACGCTAAAAAAACTTTAAACTTAACTTTGTCATTCCGTTTGAAACACATCGAAATATTGCTCTAAGATCCCATAAAGTATATATAATCTGGGTCGTGGTGAAATTCTGAATCGATCTGAGCATGTCCGTCAGTCCGTCCGTCTGTTGAAATCACGCTAACTTCCGAACGAAGAAAGCTATCGACTTGAAACTTGTCACAAGTAGTTGTTATTGATGTAGGTCGGATGGTATTGCAAATGGGCCATATCGGTTCACTTTTACGTATAGCCCCCACATAAACGGACCCCCAGATTTGGCTTGCGGAGCCTCTAAAAGAAGCAAATTTCATCCGATACGGCCGAAATTTGATACATTATGTTGGTATATGGTCCCTAACAACTGTGCACAAATTAGTCCACATCGGTCAATAATTATATATAGCCCCCATATAAACCGATCCCCAACTTTGGCTTGCGGAGCCTCAAAGTGAAGCAAATTTCATCCGATCCGGCTGAAATTTGGTACATGGTGTTGGTATATGGTCTCTAACAACCATGCAAAAATTGGTCCACATCGGTCCATAATTATATATAGCCCCCATATAAACCGATCCCCAGATTTGGCTCCGCAAGCCATCGATCCGATCGATCCGGTCCGGCTGAAATTTGGAACATGGTGTTGGTATGTCATCTCTAACAACCATGCACAAATTGGTCCACATCGGTTCATAATTATATATAGCCCCCATGTAAACCGATCCCCAGATTTGGTTTGAGGAGGCTCAAAGAGAAACAAAGTTCAAATTGAAAATTAGGATATTTCGCTAGTGTATGGCCGATAACAATCCGTATCGGTCTATATTATATATAGCCCCAAATAAACCGATCCCCAATCACAGAAAAAGCGCGATTGACACTCGATCCAAAAATAATCTACCACAATTTTATTACCATAGAAAATCTTGTCAAAATTTTATATTTCTATAGAAAATTTTGTCAAAACTTTATTTCTATAGAAAATTTTGTCAAAATTTTATTTCTATAGAAAATTTTGTCAAAATTTTATTTCTATAGAAAATTTTGTTAATATTTTATGTCTTTAGGAAATTTTGTCAAAATATAATTTCTATACAAAATTTTGTTAAAATTTTATTTCTGTAGAAAATTTTGTCAAAATTTTATTTCTAAAAAAATTTGGTTGAAATTTTATTTCTATTAATAATTTTGCCAAAATTTTATTTATATAGAAAATTTTGCCAAAATTTTATTTATGTGGAAAATTTTGCCAAAATATAATTACTATAGAAATTGTTGAAAATATTTTTTATATAGAAAATTTTCCCAAAATTTTATTTCTTTAGAAAATTGTGACAAAATATTATTTCAATGAAAAATTGTACCAAAACTTCATTTCTATAGAAAATTTTGTCAAAATTTTATTTCTATAGAAAATTTTGTCAAAATTTTATTTCTATAGAAAATTTTGTTAACATTTTATGTCTTTAGGAAATTTTGTCAAAATGTAATTTCTATACAAAATTTTGTTAAAAATTTATTTCTATAGAAAATTTTGTCAGAATTTTATTTCTGTAGGAAATTTTGTCAAAATTTTTTTTTCTATAGAATATTTAGCAAGCATTTCATAGTTGGAGAGGAATATTTTCAAAATCTTCCCCAACATCAAGAATTCTTCCAATCTACCGCACAGTAAAAAATCTGCCATATTTGGTAGATTCGTATTCATAATTGTATATAGCCTCCATATGAAGCGATCCCCATATTTCCATTCTGGCTCTGTAATTACCGCACAAAAGTTCATATCTGTTCGTAATTATTTCTTCCCTATATATGCCGGTTAAGAACTGAATATATAGGTATTTAATCGACCTTTCTTTTATCTACTATATATCCCGGACTAACTTACAATTTAGAAGATGATGTTAAGAAGTTTTAAGATGCCTTGTCATCGACCGAAACCCAAGTAATTTAACTTTGGATGACCGTCTTTAGTAGAAGTTTCTACGCAATCCATGGTGGAGGGTACATAAGATTCGGCCTGGCCGAACTTACGACCGGATATACTTGTTTCCATTGATCCTTTAAAGCTTTATTTTAAAAAGTCTTTATTTTAATGAAATTGCATCTTTGCATCGAAATCGATAGCAAAAAAAAAATCCTTAAGGGAAGATCAAAATCTTTGAATTCATGTTTTTTTGAGTGTATGGTGTAGGGTATAATGATGATATATTTAGTCCAATGGTTCGTTACAAACGTGTATCATGGTATTAGTTCATGCTGGCGTATAATTAATGGTAATACGTAACATATAACGTATACGCCATGAACTACCAAATAACATCACTACATATTCCCTCGGCAAATTGTTTTATTCTCACGTGTTACATAGGAATAAAACAACGTAAATTTGAAATTTCAATCAAAATGTATGTCAAAGCGTGAGTGTCGTTAGATCCTACAAAATTAGAACAAGTGCTATATCGGTCGGTATTTCGACTCTTCTTTTATTTTTAAGTAGATCGCTCGGCGGTGCCGTCATTTTCTAAATTATTCGCTAAAAAACTAGCAATTAATTCATATTGGTTATCCTATTTACATCCATTTTCACAAACCTGCGTTAGTGCTACCCAAGCTAATGAACTTTTAAACCGTGCTATAGACATATCTGTTATCTTGCCAATATATTCCAAATGACAGATAGGAACTTTATTGCTGAAATGGCTAACCGACGAGAAGATATTTGCAATATAAAATCTATTAACTGGCAGTTAAATTCTAAGGGAGCTAAACGAAACTGCCCGTTAAAATGGCGAATTCCAATATTCCGAGTAAATATCCAAAACGACAAATCACTAGCAATCAATTATCACTGTGCAATATTTATGTTTGAATTATAGCCTAGTGGCTTTGGCGAAAGTGTCCTTCGAGTTCAGCACTCCAAGTTTGTCCAACGTTATCCGTTGGTAATTTATTAAAGTTTAGCTCTAGAAATGTGGATTGAGAGTGTATGGTTGCAAATGTTTGCATATCATCAAACAGGCACTCACACTCACAGTACACATTCGCCAACACATCACACACTCCCGCCCACTCAATCACAAATAAATATTCACATAAACAAAAGCATGATTTTGAAGAGAGAAAAATTACCCAAGTCTCCAGTCAAACGATGCTGTTGCACCCGCTACTATGCCCACCAGAAGAGTGTCTGCTTAACTGCATGTCTGCAGCCTAGGTTCTATGTTCGTAAATACGTACGTGGGCAGACGATATGTGACGTTGGTAGACTATCAATGATTGACATTTCATAGCCAGTGACAGCTTAATCCCAATAGGCTAACAAAAACTGATTGTCTGGGCTCTATGACAGTGTATGTGTATGGGTGTGTAACACTTAGCCAAAGTGAACATTTGTTAGCATTTAGAGGCAAGAGTTAGGGATGCCATATCCCAATTTAAAAATTAATAAATCTCATTAAGTAAAAAATATGTTCTTAATCTAATCATACAATTAATTGATCTATTTATGTTTTAATTGAAATTGGAATCAATTAAAAATTTAATTATCTCAACTTATTTTAATTTTTAATTAAAATTGTAGTCCATTGAAAATTATATTAACTTACCTAATAATTGAATAATCAATTAGAAAAAACAAATCGAGAAAAAAATTTGTATCAAAGCAACGCCTCTTCTACACTGAAAAAAAAGCATACTCGGTTCCAAAGATTTTGTCTTTACTTTAAAAAATTTGGTATTGATTCCGAGAAGCGGAGAATACAAGTAAGGATACTTTTAAGACACAATTCACTTTTAAATTTAAGTTTTGTGTACTTGCTTCTAGGAAGCAATTTTTAATTTTTCGCTTTCTCCGCTTTTTTTCTTCATATGCTATCAAAGTCCTTTAAAAACGAGTTAACTGCAACTTTATTTTCCATATTAGGACTCGACTTCCAGTAGAAATTATGCTATGTTTGAAGTAAAAAACTTCTTTAAAGTAAAGTTTTGAAAAACATGTCCTATATTTGAACGATTTTTTGCTTTGTAGTCAAGATGCAAAAAGACAACAAATTTAAAGACAATTTCATTAAATTTAAAGAATTTTTCTGAATTATTAAAGTCAAGTTGACCTTAGCCTATAAATTTTTTCTTTCATGTTAAGATACCCATTTTTAAGTCAAATCACTTTATTATAAGGACAATACGACTTCATTGAAAAGTTTATCGACTTTTGGACAAGGAAAATAACTTTATTTTAGAGAAATGCGTCTTCTATGCTAAGCAAAATTTGTATTCGTATTTTAAGGACATGAAATCTTTGACCTCGCGACAATATTTTTTTCAGTGTATGCTATGCAAAACTTGCATTCGTAATTGAGGCAATTGAAAACTCTTTGCATATGACAATAAAGACAAGAAAGAGACGATCCTTGTTACTAGAATTTTGCAATCCATGGTGAATTCGGTCCAAAAATTCAAACTTCTTCGAAATCCCTTCCTTGCTGACATCCCATTGGGGGATGATTTGATCTAACCATCCATTTGACTGACGGTGTCTAACATTTGCAAGTGTTGACCGTCACAAGAACGTGACTTATTTGCTATGCATTTCAACAACAAAATTGAAAGCGAAAAAGCAGCAGCTAAACAACAAAACCAAAACTTGAAATTAACCAACAAAAAAATCATGCAAGGGCGAAAACCATTAGGTCCAACCCATCATAGCGGCCCATATCAAAACTCATGCATCCCAAAAGACTTTTCATGTATGAACTCACTCGGTTCGATATACCCCCCACTCGTTAGGTTACCAGCGATATCATCAAGGATATTTTTTATGCAAGCAAATCTCCAAAACTTTGGTGGTCTTCAATGACTAGCTAACGACTAACAGTGGTAGAGAGAATCAGACATTGTTAAAGGAAAATATAAAATGTTAAAGTTTTCAAACGATATTTCCAACAGAGGATCAAATACAATTTTCAGGCGACATCATTGGTATAGGGTCCTGTTTCGGCCCAAAGACAATCCTTATTGAAAATCGGTTCAGATTTAGATATAGCTGCCATATATATTTTTCACCGATCTGGCCATAATTGGCGTGTATATCAACCGATCTTCTTCAAGTTCCGTGCATCCGAATATTTTATGAGTTTCGAAAAACTTGCAAAATATCAGCCAAATCGGTTCAGATTTAGATATAGCTCCCATATATAGCTTTCGCCCGATTTACACTCATTTGCCCACAGAGGCCAATTTTTTGCTCCGATTTAGTTGAAATTTTGCATAGGGAGTAGAATTAGCATTGTAACTATGTGTGCCAAATTTGGTTGAAATCGGTTCAAATTTGGATATATCTCCCTTATATGGATTTTGCCCGATTTACACTCATATGACCACAGAGGCCAATTTTTAACTCCGATTTAGTTGAAATTTTGCACAGGGAGTAGAATTAGCATTGTAGCTATGCGTGCCGAATTTGGTTGACATCGGTTCAGATTTAGCTCCCATATGTTTTTTTAATTTCGACAAAAATTGTCAAAATACCAACATTTTCCTTGTTAAATCGCCATTGCTTAGTCGAAAAGTTGTAAAAATGACTCTAGTTTTCCTAAGCTTCTAATACATATATATCGAGCGATAAATCATAAATAAACTTTTGCGAAGTTTCCTTAAAATTGCTTCAGATTTAAATGTTTCCCATATTTATACCCTGCGCCACTCTGTGGAACAGGGTATTATAAGTTAGTGCATATGTTTGTAACACCCAGAAGGAGACGAGATAGACACATGGTGTCTTTGGCAATAATGCTCAGGGTGGATCCCTGAGTCGATATAACCATGTCCGTCTGTCCGTCCGTCTGTCTGTGAACACATTTTTGTGATCAAAGTCTAGGTCGCAATTTAAGTCCAATCGCCTTCAAATTTGGCACATGTTCCTAATTTGGGTCAGAATAGAACCCTATTGATTTTGGAAGAAATCGGTTCAGATTTAGATATAGCTCCCATATATATCTTTCGCCCGATATACACTAATATGGACCCAGCAGCCAGAATTTTATACCGATTTGCTTGAAATTTTGTACAAACATAACACTTAATCGTATAGTCGAGTGTGCAAAATTTGATTGAAATCGGTTCAGATTCAGATATAGCTCCCATATATATCTTTCGCCCGATATGGACTTATATGGCCCCAGAAGCCAGATTTTTGGCCGAATTTGGTTGAAATTTTGCACTAGGAGTACAATTAGTAGTATAGTCAAGTGTGCAAAATTTGATTGAAATCGGTTCAGATTTAGATATAGGTCCCATATATATCTTTCGCCCGATATGGACTAATATGGTCCTAAAAGCCAGAGTTTACGCCCAATTTGGTTGAAATTTTGCACAGGGAGTAGATTTAGCATTGTAGCTATGCGTGCCAAATTTGGTTGAAATCGATTCAGATTTAGATATAGCTCCCATATATAGCTTTCGCCCGATATGGACTAATATGGTCCTAGAAGTCAGAGTTTTCGCCCAATTTGTTTGAAATTTTGCACTAGGAGTACAATTAGTAGTGCAGTTAAGTGTGCAAAATTTGATTGGAATCGGTTCAGATTTAGATATAGCTCCCATATATATATTTCGCCCGATATGGACATGGTTCTAATAGCCAGAGTTTTTGCCCAATTTGGTTGAAATTTTGCACAGGGAGTAGATTTAGCATTGTAGCTATGCGTGATAAATTTGATTGAAATCGGTTCAGATTTAGATATAGCTCCCATATATATGTTTTTCTGATTTCGACAAAAATTGTCAAAATACCAACATTTTCCTTGTAAAATCGCCACTGCTTAGTCGAAAAGTTGTAAAACTGACTCTAATTTTCCTAAGCTTCTAATACATAAATATCGAGCGATAAATCATAAATTTTCGAATTTTCGACGTTTTTCGAAGTTTCCTTAAAATTGCTTCAGATTTAAATATTTTCCCATATTATTTTACTAACATTGTGTTCCACTCTAGTGCATTAGCCGACTCAAATTTTGAGTCTATACATTTTGTAGAAGTCTATCAAATTCTGTCCAGATCGAGTGATATTTAAATCGAAAATTTAGATCTACAAAGTGGTGCAGGGTATAATATAGTCGGCCCGCCCGACTTTAGACTTTCCTTACTTGTTATACCCACCACCATAGAATGGTGACGGGGGTATAATAAGTTTGTCATTCCGTTTGTAACACATCGAAATATCGATTTCCGACTATATAAAGTATATATATTCTTGATCAGGGAGAAATTCTAAGACGATATAACGATGTCCGTCTGTCCGTCTGTCTGTCTGTCTGTCTGTTGTAATCACGCTACAGTCTTCAATAATGAAGCAATCGTGCTGAAATTTTGCACAAACTCATCTTTTGTCTGCAGGCAGGTCAAGTTCGAAGATGGGCTATATCGGTCCAGGTTTTGATATAGTCCCCATATAAGCCGACCTCACGATTTGGGGTCTTGGGCTTATAGAAATCGAAGTTTTTATCCAATTTGCCTGAAATTTGAAATCTAGAGGTATTTTATGACCATAAAGAGGTGTGCCAAAAATGGTGAGTATCAGTCCATGTTTTGGTATAGCCCCCATATAGACCGATCTCCCAATTTTACTTCTAGGGCTTATAGAAACCGTAGTTTTTATCCAATTTATCTGAAATTTGAAATCTAGAGGTATTGTAGGACCACAAATACGTGTGCCAAAAATGGTGAGTATCGGTCCATATTTTGGTATAGCCCCCATATAGACCGATCTCCCGATTTTACTTCTTGGGCTTATAGAAACCGCAGTTTTTATTCAATTTACCTCAAATTGGACATCTAGAGGTATTGTAGGACCACAAATACGTGTGCCAAAAATTGTGAGTATCGGTCCATATTTTGTTATAGCCCCCCATATAGACCGATCTCCCGATTTTATTTCTTGGGCTTATAGAAACCGAAGTTTTTATTCAATTTACCTGAAATTGGAAATCTAGAGGTATTGTAGGACCACAAATACGTGTGCCAAAATTGTGAGTATCGGTCCATGTTTTGGTATGGTCCCCATATAAACCGACCTCACGATTTGGGGTCTTGGGCTTATAGAAATCGAAGTTTTTATCTAATTTGCCTGAAATTTGAAATCTAGAGGTATTTTATGACCATAAAGAGGTGTGCCAAAAATGGTGAGTATCGGTCCATGTTTTGGTATAGCCCCCATATAGACCGATCTCCCGATTTTATTTCTTGGGCTTATAGAAACCGTAGTTTTTATCCAATTTGTCTGAAATTGGAAATCTAGAGGTATTTTAGGACCATAAAGAGGTGTGCCCGAAATGGTGAGTATCGGTCCATATTTTGGTATAGCCCCCATATAGACCGATTTCCCGATTTTACTTCTTGGGCTTATAGAAACCGTAGTTTTTATCCAATTTGTCTGAAATTGGAAATCTAGAGGTATTTTAGGACCATAAAAAGGTGTGCCGAAAATGGTGAGTATCGGTCCATATTTTGGTATAGCCCCCATATAGACCCATTTCCCGATTTTACTTCTTGGGCTTCTAGAATCCGAAGTTTTTATCCTATTTGCCTGGAATTGGAAATCTAGAGGTATTTTCGGGTCATAAAGAGGTGTGCCGAAAACGGTGAGTATCGGTCCATATTTTAGTATAGCCCCCATAGGAACGATCTCCCGATTTAACTCCTTGGGTTTCTAGAAACCGTATTCTGATATTTTAGGCTCACAAAAACGTGTATCGGATTAAGTTTTTATCGGTCCATTTGGTAATGCCTCCATATAGACCGACTTCACTTCTTGAGGGTGTAGAAGCCGCATTGATCATGAAAATTGCTTGAAACTCAATGTAACATTTCCAGATTTTACTTCTACAGATTTAAGATTTCAAATCAAGACGTTATTTTATAATTTTCTTGCCCACTTACAAGAGATGTTAATGATTCCTCTAAAACTCAAACATGGTTCTTATAAATCCAGAATCTCATATAGTCCTCATAGGTGAAATCTTTAAATTTATCTTCGGGAAGTGTCCTCAAGCCCTCCTGAAATTTCAAAGGAAACCCTAATATTTGGTTCATAGTGGTGGGTATTTAAGATTCGGCCCGTCCGAACTTAGTGCTGTATATACTTGTTTTTTACTAACATTGTGTGCATTAGCCGACTTCAATTTTGAGTCTATAGATTTTGTAGAAGTCTATCAAATTCTGTCCAGATCGAGTGATATTTAAATGTATGTATTTGGGAAAAAACTTTATATATAGCCCCCAACACATTTGACGGAAGTTATATGGTATCGAAAATTTAGATCAACACAGTGGTGCAAGGTATTATATAGTCGGCTCCACCCGATTTTAGACTTTCCTTACTTGTTTTTATTAACAATGTGATGCATCTCTGGACGTTAGCCGATTAAAACTTTAATTGTAGAAAATTTGTAGAAGTGTAAATTTTTTTCCAAATCGGTTCAGATTTAAATCTTTATCTATGGGAATATAAACCCTTATATAGCTCGCAACAAATTTGGCAAAAGTGGCTTTAAAGCGAGCTGTAGCTGTGTCAAAGAAAAACCCACGAACATATTCCCTTGTCAAAGAAAGAAATTTGAAACATAAATTCACAATTGTGGAGAACACAGAATCTTTCAGAAAGTTCGAACTACTGTTCGAACCAACTTTTTGTTTTTGCTAGGACATTCTATGTGTCTTGTTAACGAAGCTAAATGCATAGCAAACCAATACTATGCCAATATACACATATACCAACACAAATATGCCAACTATGGTCATCAGTCAGAATGTTTCAAAATTTCCATTCAAGGCCTTAATGTCAAAAAAGCCTAAAAAGTTTAAATTATTTTGACATTTCTAATAATCTCTTTAATTTGTATTATAGAATTTTTAGTTAATATAATTTTCTATTTTTAGAAAAAATATTTATTTTTCAAATTTAAAATGTTACTCTGCCACCTCAAGTCGATTTAGTCTTCTCCTGAAATTTTACGTGCCTATACATGTGGACATTCTATGATGGCCCAGGAATATATTGACAATCACTACCCGGAAAGAATGTTTTTTTGTTTGTTTTGTTTTTTGGTTTGATATCCTGGCGATGCCATTGTATTGTGTATGTGTGTGTGTGTGGATGGATGGAAGATTGAAGTTAGATCGTTAATACTTGGAGTAGCAGTGGCATTAGATACGCTACATTAATGTTGATGTATCTTCCGGGAGGAGGCCAATTAAAATACATATGAATTTATTGTCCAACTGTGTGATAAGACACGTTGGAAAAATTGCAACAGGACTTTGATATTTGAAACCGCTTGTAGGCTTGGTCAATTTGTTGGTGTTGTTGCTGGCTCGGTATTTGGTGTTAGATGGAGTCAAAATGAATGAAAGAGATATTGACTTGCTGTATTATTCTCATAAATTGAATTTTAAATTATGATGGGATTTGAGAGACCTAAAACAGGTATTCTCGCCAATATTCATGGCAATCAGTTCGTTGTTGGTTAATAAGTTTTGCATGCAAATGGGTTTTCTGTGTTATTAGATGCAAAACTGGGGAAAGTAATATTTTTCGCAAAATTAAGAAACTTTTCCAAAACTGTTTTAGATTCTATGACATACGAAATTAGTTAAGTAAATATATAATCCTTAATATACTAATAATCCAAAAATATTAAAAACAAAAACTAGAATTTAATTAAAAACAAGTATATATGGCCGTAAGTTCGGCCAGGCCGAATCTTATGTACCCTTCACCATGGATTGCGTAGAAACTTCTACGAAAGACTGTCATCCACAATCAAATTACTTGGGTTGTGGTATCTTAAATCGTTTTCTAAATTGTGAGTTAGTCGATACGTGGTATATATTAGACAAAAAAGGTATGTGTAGGTAAGTCTACAAATAATTACGAATCGATATGGACTTTTGCACGGTACGTAGGGACCCAGAATTGAAATATGGGGGTCGCTTATACGGGGGCTATATACATATAATTATGAACTTGATATGGACCAATTTTTGTGTGATTGGAAATCGATTTATATGAGGGATATATAACTATAGACCGATATAGACCTAGTTACGCATGGTTGTTAACGACCATATACTAGCACAATGTACCAAATTTCAACTCACTCGGATGAAATTTGCTCCTCCAAGAGGCTCCAACACCAAATCTCGGGATCGGTTTATATGGGGGCTATATATGATTATGGACTGATATGGACCATTTTGGCAAGATTGTTAAATATCATATAGTAAAACCACGTACCAAATTTCAATCAGATCGGATGAATTTTGCTTCTCCAAAAGGCACCGGAGGTCAAATCTGGGGATCGGTTTATATGGGGGCTATATATAAGTATGGACTGATATGAACCAATTCATGCATGGTTGTTGGATACCATATACTAACATCACGTACCAAATTTCAAACGAATCGGATGAATTTTGCTCTTCCAAGGGGCTCCGGAGGTCAAATCTGTGGATCGGTTTAAATAGGGGCTATATATAATTATGGACCGATTTCGACCAATTTTTGCACGGGTGTTTGAGGCCATATACTAACACCATGTACCAAATTTCAGCCGGATCGGATGAAATTTGCTTCTCTTAGAGGTTCCGCACGCCAAATCGGGGGATCGGTTTATATGGGGGCTATATATAATTATCGACCGATGTGGACCAATTTTTGCATAGTTGTTAGAGACCATATACTAACACCATGTACCAAATTTCAGCCTGATCGGATGAAATTTTCTTTTCTTAGAGGCCTCGCAAGCCAAATCTGGGGATCGGTTTATATGGGGGCTATATATAATTATGGACCGATGTGGACCAATTTTTGCATGGTTGTTAAAGACCATATACTAATACCATGCACCAAATTTCAGCCGGATCGGATGAAATTTGCTTGTCTTAGATGCTCCGAAAATCAAATCGGGGGATCGGTTTATATAGGGGCTATATATAATTATGGACCGATGTGGACCAATTTTTGCATGGTTGTTAAAGACCATATACTAATACCATGCACCAAATTTCAGCCGGATCGGATGAAATTTGCTTGTCTTAGATGCTCCGAAAACCAAATCGGGGGATCGGTTTATATAGGGGCTATATATAATTATAGACCGATGTGGACCAATTTTTGCACGGTTGTTAGAGACCATATACTTACACCATGTACCCAATTTCAGCCGGATCGGATGAAATTTGCTTCTCTTAGAGGGTCTGCAAGCCAAATTTGGGGGTCCGTTTATATGGGGGCTATACGTAAAAGTGGACCGATATGGCCCATTTGCAATACCATCCGACCTACATCAATAACAACTATTTGTGCCAAGTTTCAAGTCGATAGCTTGTTTCGTTCGGAAGTTAGCGTGATTTCAACAGACGGACGGACGGACGGACGGACATGCTCAGATCGACTCAGAATTTCACCACAACCCAGAATATATATACTTTATAGGGTCTTAGAGCAATATACCCCCATCCTATGGAGGAGAGTATAATAAGTAAAGAAAGCCTACAGTCGGGAGGGACCTCCAAACTTGTAGTTTGCTATATATAAAGGTTTATGTTCCCAATTCTATGGCCTATCAGTGTAGATCGAGAAAATGATATATATGAGCTATATCTAAATCTGAACCGATTTTGACCATATTTGACATCCGTAGTAAGAATGTTAATTCAAAGTGCAAAGTTTCTAGTAAACATGAACCGATTTAAACCAAATTTGCACACTTTACGGCATTTTAAAACTCGGGCTCCTGAGGTCACACAAATAAACATCGGACGAAAGATATATATGAGAGCTATATTTAAATCTGAAACGATTACTTCCAAGACAACAACAGAGTTCGATTCTGACCAAAACCACATACTTGTGACAAACTTGAAGTCGATTGGCCTAAAACTGATTACAACAATTTGTTCACAGACGGATGGACGGATAGACTGACAGAGGGACATAGCTAGATCGTCTCAGGGGTCGGCCTCGAGCATTATAGCCAAAGGAAGTGCTGGGTAAAAATATATATACTCGGAGGCTGATATGTATTGTAGCAGGTTGTTATCATTTCTAACCCACTCGTCTGAAAGCTGAAAGATTCCTTCCAATGACAGTTCATTTTGTTGATTACAAGCTTACAAAGAGGCTATTGATAGAGACCTCCAGCATGCAAATGCGACTAAATCTTTTGTTTATCGTAAGATGGCTCGTTACCGTAATCTTGGAAGTGTTGCATCGCGTCCGAAAATTGGCCAAAAAACGGCAACCACACCCATAACCATAGGAAGGCCTCTGGGGAGGGAAAACCTATTTACGATTTTCCATTTTTATAAAAATTAAACGAGTATATACAACCGCACAACCGCCTTGTGTATGCAAGGCGGGCATGTAACATGTTTGTCGCAACCATGTTAATTTCTCGGAGATTATGTGTCTGATTTCGGCAAGCATATTATTTTTGGGGAGAAAAGAACATTTTTGCCATAAACATGTTACATGATCACCATCCAAAAATAACATTTTGCTCTTGAAACATGGTTGAGGTGATCATATTCCTTCTCTGCGTGTAGTTCCCCTGCAATATGTAAGGTAGTCCCTAGCCTAGCCAACTCATCCGCTTCGCAGTTCGCGGTATGTTCCTATGGCCTGGCACCCATATTAGGTGAATGTTGTTCTGCTCAGCCATCTCATTGAGAGATTTGCGGCAGTCGATGGCCGTTTTCGAGTGATTAGGTAATCTTTTCGCTATTCAAAGTTCCAGATCATTAGAATATACTCCGAAACCCACTTGTCCATCCAATTTGGAGCCATCCGTGTAGAAATCTATATATTCTTTATTCTCCGGGGTCTGTGTGCACCATGCCTCACTGTTGGGGATTAGAGTCTCAAACTTTTTGTCGAAAAGCGGACTCGCCAAAGTGTAATCCACTACGTTAGACACATCTGGCATTATTTTGAGGACCGAACTGTGACCGTAACTTTTTTCCGACCATAGCGATAGCTCGCGCAACCGCACAGCCGTTGTTGCAGCTGACTGACTGACTGGCCAAAATGTCTAAAGGCAATAGATGCAGCATGATATTAAGGGAATTTGTTCCTGTCTTGCTGAATGCACCTGAGATACACAAACACGCCATACACTGAACTTTATCTAAACAAGTCGGTTTCTGAAGTGCCGATCACCGGACTACAATACCATGTAGCATTATAGGTATAACCACTGCCGTGTATAGCCAATGCACAATTTTTGGTTTTAGTCCCCACTTTTTTATACCCTCCATCATAGGATGGGGGGTATATTAACTTTGTCATTCCGTTTGTAATACATCGAAATATTGCTCTAAGGCCCCATAAAGTATATATATTCTGGGTCATGGTGAAATTCTGAGTCGATCTGAGCATGTCCGTCCTTCCGTCCGTCCGTCTGTTGAAATCACGCTAACTTCCGAACGAAACAAGCTATCGACTTGAAACTTGGCACAAGTAGTTGCTATTGATGTAGGTCGGATGGTATTGCAAATGGACCATATCGGTTCACTTTTACGTATAGCCCCCATATAAACGCACCCCCAAATTTGGCTTGCGTGGCCTCTAAGAGAGGCAAATTTCACCCGATCCGGCTGAAATTTGGTACATGGTGTTAGTATATGGTCTCTAACAACCATGCAAAAATTGGTCCACATCGGTCCATAATTATATATAGCCCCCATATAAACCGATCTCCCGATTTGGCTTGTGCAGCCTCTAAGAGAAGCTAATTTCATCCGATCCGGCTGAAATTTGGTAGATGGTGTTAGTATATGGTCTATAACAACTATGCAAAAATTGGTCCACATCGGTCAATAATTATATATAGCCCCCATATAAACCGCTCCCCCGATTTGGCTTGAGGAGCCTCTAAGTGAAACAAACTTCATACGATCCAGCTGAAATTTGGTACATGATGTTAGTATATGGTCTCTAATGACCATGCAAAAATTGGTCCATATCGGTCCATAATTATATATAGCCCCCATATAAATCGATCCCCCTATTTGGCTTGCGAAGCCGCTAAGCGAAATTTCATCCGATCCGGATGGAAATTGGTATATGGTCTCTAACAACCATGCAAAAATTGGTCCACATCGGTCAATAATTATATATAGCCCCCATATAAACCGATCACCAGATTTAACCTCCGGAGCCCCTTGGAAGACGAAAATTCATCTGATTCAGTTGAAATTTGATACGTGGTGCTAATATATGGCCTCAAACTCCCATGCAAAAATTGGTCGATATCGGTTCATAATAATATATAGGCCCCATATAAACCGATCCCCAGATTTGACCTCCGGAGCACCTTGGAAGAGCAAAATTTTTCCCATTCGGTTTAAATTTGGTACGTGATGTTAGTATATGGTATCCAACAACCATGCAGGAATTGGTTCCTATCAGTCCGTAATTATATATAGCTCACATATAAACCGATCACCAGATGTGACCTCCGGGCCTTTTGGAGAAGCAAAATTCATCCGATCTGGTTGAAATTTGGCACGTGGTGGTAGTATATGATATAAAACAACCATGCCAAAAGTGGTCCATATCAGTCCATAATCATTTATAGCCCCCATATAAACCTATCCCGAGATTTGCTTTTGGAGCCTCTTGGAGGAGCAACTTTGAAATTTGTGGATGACAGTCTTTCGTAGAAGTTTCTACGCAATCCATGGTGGAGGGTACATAAGATTCCGCCTGGCCGAACTTACGGCCGTATATACTTGTTTTTTATTCATTTTTATGAAATGAAACATTAATTGAACCTATATAGCCTCCCCCTACGCTAATGACAACACCAGAAATGATCTGAAAAGAGGGAGGCAGATTTGATCGAAATCCACTCCGCCAAAAATTGCCACAAAATTCTGCGCATGGTGCGGAACATTATAAAGGTTGGTTGTTCAAAATACATAAGAGTCGATCATGTCAAGATGGCGCTTCGTCGGCAATGGGCCAACATCCGCCGAGCCACATTTGTGCTGCTTGTGATGTCGATTTGTCGATCCTTTGAAGGCGATAATTCATACTAAAATTAGCTAATTTGCACAAATCTAAAGCTCCTATATATGATATGATTTCGTTTTAAAGTAAGTAATTGAATTTCTAAATAAATTATTAAAATCTATATAAAAACAATAAAGAAAAAAAAAAAAAACAAATAATAAAATATAGAAAATAAAAAATCCAATTTTAACTTTATTGCTTTTATCTACCACTTATAATGGAAATATGTTTTAGTCTCTATAGACGCACATCTATTTCTATATTCATTTCTCTACAGGTATCAGTTTTATGAACAAATAACAAATAATAAAATTCAATGAATTTTGTGCATTGTAAATATTGGAAAATATCCAGTAGACACCATTGAACAGCAGGGAATTCCAATCTGGACATACAAATCAATTCGGTGAATGTTGAGCCAATTGTAAATTTGCAAAGTTCATAGATGTTTATTTGTTGGTTCTCGAATTGAAATGAATTGATAGCCTATATTAGATTTTCTAAATTAAAACAAAAATAGTTCAGTGAATTTCACTTCAAAATGGTTAAGATATTTGATAGAATAGAAAATGGTCGAAACGGATGGAGTGGAGCATGAATGATTTTTTGTGGGAACATTTTATTATTTGTTTATTTACAAGGTTTTCCTTTTCTGTGGTGAGTAATGGGTTTTTAATATTTAAAATTTAGTTTTTAATATTGTAATATTTAGTATTTAATATTTAAAAATGTATATTTTATATTTGATAATATTTAATATATATAATTTAATAGTTGACATTTAATATTTAACATTTTTTTATATTTTATATTTAATACTTAGTATTTAATATCTAATATTCAATACTTAATATTTAAAATTTAATATTTAATATTGAATATTTAAAATTTAATATTTTATATTTGATACTTAATATTTAATACCCTACCCAGCAAAAAAATTTGGAAGTTCTTCCAAAGGCACAACTTTAAAAGCACTTCCAGAAGATGTACTTCCAATGATGTTCTATATTTTAACTACACAGGAAGTTCTTTTCCTTTTTTATAATACGCTTTTTTTCATATTTTTAATAAGTAATTTTAAATTTTTTTGTTTCAAATTGGTTAAAAACAGTTTAAGAATTCATAAAATGGTACAAATTGTTTAAATTTTGTCGAAAAAAATGCAAAATCCTATCTGAAAAAATTTTGAATTTTTGAAAATATTTGAGGTCAAACATTTCAGACAAGCGTTAGGATCCATTAAAAATTATAAAAAATTATAAAAGTTATTTATTTGACAAAATATCACAGAATTTTTTAATTTACACCCAAAACATTGAATTCGGATCACAACTAAAGAAGTGATGCAAATTCAGTGCACCGGCTGTTGAAATGGAGGACTTCCGTCCTATGACAAGTCCATGTTAAATTCATCGCTTCTGCGTCAATTTTGCACCACTTCCGGATCCAAAAAGGACATTTTCATTACTTTTTTGGCGACGCTTTTTTTGCTGGGTAGCAAAACAAGTGTCGCGAAAAAAGCAGTGAAAATGTTCTTTTTGGATCAGGAAGTGGTGCAAAATTGACGCCGAAGCGATTAATTTAACATGGGCTTGTCATAGGGCGGATGTCCACCATTTCAACAGCCGTTGCACTGAGTTTGCATCACTTCTTAAGGTGTGAAGCGAATACAATGTTTTGGATGAGAATTAAGAAATTTTTTGATATTTTGACGAATAAATAATTTTTAAATTTTTTTATGATTTTTAATGCATTATAACGCTTGTCTGGAACGTTTCACATCAAATATTTTCAAAAAAATCGCAATTTTACTAGAAAGGATTTGGCATTTTTTCCGGCAAAATTTTAATAATTTGCACTATTTTATTAATTTTTAATCCGTTTTTAACCTTTTTGAAACGATAAAATTTTTAATTTGCCTTTAAAACTATAAAAAAAAACAAGTTACAAAAAAAATTACTCAACTGAGCTTTCTGTGCAGCTAAAATAAAGAACATTTTAGGGAGGACATTTTTGGAAGTGCTTTCAAAGTTGTGCCTTTAGAAGAACTTCCAAATTTTTTTACTGGGACTTAATATATAATATACAATATTTAATATATAATATTAAATATTTAATATTTGATATTTAATAATTAACATTTAATATTTAATGTTTAATGTTTAATAATTTATATTTAATATTAAATATTAATTATTAAATATTTACTATTTAAGATTTAATATTTAAAATATAATATTTAATATTAAATATCTCACATTTAATATAAAATATTTAAAATTTAATATTTATATATTTTATTTTTATTATTTAATACTTAATATTTAAAATTTTACAAATAATATTTAATATTAAATATTAATTATTTATAATATTTACTATTTAAAATTTAATATATAATATTTAATATTAAGTATTTAAAATTTAATTTTCAATACTTCATATTTAATATTTAACAGTTAATATTTAATATATAACATTTAATATCTAATATTTAAAATTTTATATTTAGAATTTAATATTTACCGATGTATTTGTTATTTTTTTTAATTTTTTCATACACATCGAAATATTGCTCTAAGACCCCTTAAAGTATATATTTTTGGTCGTGGTGAAATTCTGAGTCGATCTAAGCATGTCCGTCCTGATGGACGGACATGTTGAAATCAAGCCATCGACTTGAAACTTGGCATAAGTAGTTGTTATCGATGTACGTCGGATGGTATTGCAAATGGACCATATCGGTCCACTTTAACGTATAGCCCCCATATAAACGGACCCCAGATTTGGCATGCGGAGCCTCTAAGAGAAGCATATTGCATCCTATTTGGCTGAAATTTGGTAGATGGTGTTAGTATATATTGCGGAGCCTCTAAGAGAAACAAATTTCATCCTATCCGTCTGAAATTTGGTACATGGTGTTAGTATATGGTCTCTAATGACCATGCAAAAATTGATCCACATCGGTGCATAATTATATATAGCTCCATATAAACCGATCCCCAGATTTGACCTCCGGAGCCTCTTGGAAGACCAAAATTCATCTGATTCAGTTGATATTTGGTACGTGGTGTTAATATATGGCCTCAAACACCCATGCAAAAATTGGTCGAAATCGGTCCATAATTATGTATAGCCCCCATATAAACCGATTCCCAGATTTGACCTCCAGAGTCCCTTGGAAGAGCAAAATTCTTCCCATTCGGTTGAAATTTGGTACGTGATGTTAGTATATGGTATCCAACAACCATGCAGGACTTGGTTCCTATCAGCCCATAATTATATATAGCCCCCATATAAACCGATCCCCAGATTTGACATCCGGCGCCTTTTGGAGAAGCAAAATTCATCCGATCTGCTTGAAATTTGGTACGTGGTGATCGTATATGATATTTAACAACCATGCCAAAAGTTGTCCATATCAGTCCATAATCATATATAGCCCCCATATAAACCGATCCCGAGATTTGGTTTTGGAGCCTCTTGGTGGAGCACATTTCATCCGAATGAGTTGAAATTTGGTACATTGTGCTAGTATATGGTCGTTAACTACCATGCGTAACTAGGTCCATATCGGTCTATAGTTATATATATCCCTCAGATAAATCGATTTCCACTCACACAAAAATTGGTCCATATCAAGTTCATAATTGTATATAGTCGCCATATAAGTGACCCCCATATTTCAATTCTGGCCCTCTACGTACCGTGCAAAAAGTCCATATCGATTCGTAATTATTTGTAGACTTAACTATACATAACTTTTTTGTCTAATATATACCACGTATGGACGAACTCACAATTTAGAAAACGATGTTAAGAAGTTTTAAGATACCACAACCCAAATATTTCGATTGTGGGTGACAGTCTTTCGTAGAAGTTTCTACGCAATACATGGTGGAGGGTATAGAAGATTCGGCCTGGGCGAATTTACGGCCGTATATACTTGTTTTTTTTTTTTTTTTTTTTTTTGCAATGCTGAAGTCATGTAGAAATTGAAGCTTTTGTCGTTGATATTGTGGGTGTCCAATTTTGATTAGTGATTTTAACGTTACTCTCTCTTAGTATCGTTCTAGAGTAATTTAGAGTACATCATAGTCGAAATATCCCTGATATCTTTGTAAAAATGTGAATGGTAAAAGAAAATTTTATTATTTTGTTTTTTTATTGCTTCAATGATTGTCCTTTACTGACCTTCCTTAGGGATAATACTTGAGAGTTGAATTTTAGCTATCCATATAATTTCTAATGATTCCCTTTTGTTGGAATGTCAATAAAAGCTGGACTAAAAATTTATTTTTGTTATTTATTAGGATAATCCCCATACCTGAAATCATACCTTAATCACAAACACAATATCCTTCTAGTTTCCATTACCCCGCCCCCTTAAATTATTTACTTTGCAGTTGTTATTGTAAATCGTCCTTTTTTCGGTCGATGTTTAGATTGCGTACAAATTCCCCAAGTTTACTTCAGCACATAATCAAATAAAGTGCGTACGTTTGGAAATGAATTCACTCGACCACTCACTTGTACTCAAGATAAGCCCATCCACGAGTCATGTCTAGGCATTGTAACGCCATCGACCCAAATGGGTTTTTGGAAGTCATATCACGTCTTTGGTGTTCTGCAAGATTAAATGTTACGTTTGTCGCGTTTTAATGAGTTTTAGCTTTCAAGCTGTAACGTGTTTGATGTTTTTCTTTTTTTTTTTTGTTTCGTTTTAGTTAAGGGATTTGGTTAATTTTGGTTTTGGTCTTATCCACGATGCAAAGAGCAAAGCTAGTGTTGTTTGGTTTACTTTATTAGTTTCATGTTTTGTAAACGAAAAGGTCTATTTTATTTTTTTTTACTCTTATTTTTTCGTATTCTTACAATTCTTTTTCTTAGTGGTTACTGTTTGATTTAAGTGCCTTTATTGGCTAACAATTCCACTAAGTTTCACTTTAAAATAATATAACTTTTCATATAAGTTTGGGATAGGTTACAAAGAATGTCATCTATTGGCAAACGGTAGTCTTTGAATCTCTCTTTCGTAAGAAGAATTGTTCTTAATGGCAGTCCTTTTGGCATGCTTGCAAAATTGCCACAACGCGCTATGGCTGAAATAGTAATTTTAGCGGTAAAATTCGGGTTTTCAACTTTAAATTTTTAATATTTTGTAGATGGGGTTTACTAACCAACTATTGATAGTAAAAGTTGAATTACATACCATGGGTTAATTCGTGCGTTAATGGAAAGGTTGATTTTTTCTGTTTGAAGCGCTCTAATTAAGCTGTTGCCTTGAAGGAGAAAATTCAACTCTTCAATCAACGGACGCATTAACGCATGGTATGTAATTCAACCTTAAGAAATCAAAATAAATTGTTGCTGTTGGCAACCCTGTTTATGCAAAAATAGCTGTTAATGTTTACAAACATTTTAACAGGTGTTAACAAGCTATTTATATATAACAATAAATAAATAAATTGCTTGGTAGAACTCAATATTTTTATTGGTGGGCATAGTCAGCGTCCTTTCTCTCTACTGTTCAACAGAAATATGTATAAATATTTTCGTGAATCCCATGGAGAAATTCTGAGACGATATAACCATGTCCGTCTGTCTGTCCATCTGTCTGTTGTAAACACGCTACAGTTTTCAATATTGGAGCTATTGTCTTGCAACTGGGCACAGATTTTTTTTTGTCTGCAGGCAGGTCAAGTTCGAAGATGGCTATATCCTTTCAGGTTGTTATAAACCGACTCCCCGATTTGGGGTCTTGGGCTTCTAGAAACGTACTTTCTATCCAATTTACCTGAAATTAAATATCAAGAGGTATTTGAGGACCACAAATATGTATGCAGAAAAAGGTGCTTATCAATCCATGTTTAGGTATAGGCCCCATATATACCATACTCCCGATTTTACTTCTTGGGCTTCTGAAAACCGTATTTTAAGTATAGCATAATTATACCCTACATCGAAATATTGTAAGACCCCATAAAATATATATATTATGGGTCGTGGTGAAAGTCTGAGTCAATCTAAGCATGTCCGTCCGTCGGTTGAAATCACGCTAACTTCCGAACGAAAAAAGCTGTCGACTTGAAATTTGGCACAAGTAGTTGTTATTGATGTAGGTCGGATGGTATTGCAAATGGGCCATATCGGTTCACTTTTACGTATAACCCCCATATAAACGGACCCCCAGATTTGGCTTGCGGAGCCTCTAAGAGAAGCAAATTTCATCCGATCCGGCTGAAATTTCATACATGGAGTAAGCATATGGTCTCTAACAAACATGCAAAAATTGGTCCATATTGGCCCATAATTATATATCAAAGAGAAGCACATTTCATCCGATCTGGCTGAAATTTGGTACATGGTGTTGATATATGGTCTCTAACAACCATGCAAAAATTGGTCCACGTCGGTCCATAATTATATATAGCGCCCATATAAACCGATCCCCGGATTTAGCTTGCAGAGCCGGATCGGATGAAATTTGGTACATGGTGTTGGTATATAGTCTTTAATAACCATGCAGAAATTGGTCCACATCGGTCCACAATTATATATAGCCCCCATATAAACCGATCCCCAGATTTGTCTTGCGGAGCCCCTAAGAGAAGCAAATTTCATTCGATCCGGTTGAAACTTAGTACCTGGTGTTAGTATATGGTGTCTAACAACCATGCCAAAATTGGTCCACATCGGTACGTAAGTACATATTGCCCCCATATAAACCGATCCCCAGATTTAGCTTGCGGGGCCTCAAAGAGAAGCAAATTTCAACAACCATTATATATAGCCCCCATATAAACCTCCGAAGCCTTTTGAAGGAGCCAAATTTACCCGATCCGATTCAAATTTGGTACATTTCGCTAGATAACAACCATGCAAAAATTGGTTTGCATCCAACTATAGTTATATATAGCCCCCAGATAAACCTATCCCCAATCACTGAAAAATCGAAACGATTGCCAATCGAACCAAAAATAATCTACCAAAATTTTATTGCCATAGAAAATTTTGTCAAAATTTTAGATTTCTTCTAGCGTAACCCGGCCCGCTTCGCTGCGCCTTCCGAAGCGTATTTGGAGGAATATTTTGCGTTAACTTAGTCAACTATATCCTTCGTGCTGAAAACAAATTCGAAAATATTTGAATTCTTTTAAAAAAATCGGACTACTTGATTTTTCGTTTATAGGTACAAATACGGCGGGAGAGGGTGTACCTTCTTCTATATTTCTTGTGAATTTGAAAAGTGGTTTGTCAAGGAAAGGTATCCTTCTCCTCAACATATCTGAAAATTAAGCACTTTATTACAATAACATACAAAGAATTACTGTTTCCCATCCAATAAATCGGAAAAAGCAAAAATAGTAAACAATTTTAGCACATTAACATTTGCTAAAATGTTGGAAAATGATGCACCCTCTACGTTGGCTGCCAATTTCATGTAAATTTAAGTTCTTTACTAAAAAGAAGTCTGGCGGAAGCCTGTGCAAAAATCATAAAATTATGTACCGAGTTCCCATTTACGGACAACCCTCTTCTTTCAATTTAAGAAAAAAAAACGGACAAAAGGGAACCCTCCTCCCACCTTCGCTCCACCCCGACCTGATATCGGACTATCACGTACCCTATATTAATTTCACAACTACTCAATGGTCCCTACAAATTCTATCGAAGTAAATCGACAAAGTTTATTTGAATTTTCCCCTTCCCCAACCAGATATCGAAAAATAATATACTAATTTAAAAATCATATATAAATTTAATCACCTCCTCCCACGTTCCCTGTGAATTTCAAGTAGATCGGCGATGTTTAAATTTTGCTTTATTGTTTTAAAGGGACGTCACTTTTCCCGATACAATATCGACAAACACCGTAGTGAATAGCACCCCTAACCTTCCGTGAAAATTCTTGAAACTTTCCTTCAAGTGTGGGGCAAGGAAGGTTGCCTCTTCGTTCATAACCTTCCCCCACTGCGTATGTAAATTTCAAGAAAACTTAAGAATTGTTGTTTTTTTTTTTTGCAGTTTTAGAGGAGGACCTCCTCCCCGACTAAATATCGAAAAGTGATGTAGCGTATCTTTTGTAAACGTCCCAGAAAATGTCAAGCAAATTATAAGCCTAAAAGGGCGGCCTCTCTCCCGTCCAAATATCACAAAATCAGGTATCAACTATTAATATCGTAACCTCTCCCCAGTCCTCTGTAAATTTCAAGTAACTCGGTAAAAGTTTAATTGTTTCTCTGTATGTACTTAAGAGAAGCGGATGTCTCCCTATGCCCTTTTATTTTTATTAAAAAATTAAGAACCTGATATAAATTTCATAACCCATTTTTCCGTAAAATTTCAGTCGGGGGAGTTTAGTTTTGTTTGTACTTTCAAAAAAAAAAAAAAAAATTCCGGCAAAGGGGTGGTCCCCCTCCCCGACCAAATATCGAAAAATAATGTAGTGGATTTTTGTCTAGATGCCAACCCCAACATTCAATGAAAATTTCAAGCAAATCGCATAATTTTGTTCCAAGTTTCAAAAAGTAGGGCAAGGGGGAGGTCCCCTTCCCCATCCACATATGAAATCATCGGGTACCTCATATTAATGTTCTCTGTAAATCTCAGATAATTTAGAGAATTTTAGTTTTTTCACTGTACTTAAAAAAGAAGTCGAACAAAGGGGAGGCCCCCTCCACCACCAAATATCGAAATAAAAAGTAGCGGATCTTTGTCTAGATGCCAACTCCAATCTTAAATGAAAATTTCAAGCAAATCGGTCAACTTTGGTCCAATTTTCAAAAAGTCCGACGGAGGGGAGGTCCCCCTCCGCGATCAGGTGTCAAATAGTGAGGTACCCTATTTTCACCACATGAACGCCCTCTACGATCTCTGAAAGTTTCAAGTAAATCGGTTCAGCCAACTCGGAAAATACAAACAAATAAACAAACATAGATTGAATTTTATATACATAGATAGAAATTTTTGTCAACATTTTATTTTGTTAGGAAATTTATGAAGCACCTCTTAGTTGGAAAGGAATATTTTGCGAAATCAGTAAAAAATCTGCCATTTTTGGTAGACTTGTGTTCATAATTGTATACACCCAGAGAACGAATACGATCACCTCAACCATGTTTCAAGAGCAAAATGTTATTTTTGAATGGTGACCAAGTAACATGTTTATCGCAACCATGTTATTTTCTCGGAGATTATGTGCCTGATTTCGGCAAGTATATTATTTTTGGCGAGAAAAGAACATTTTTGCCATAAACATGTTACATGGTCACCATCCAAAAATAACATTTTGCTCTTGAAACATGTTTGAGGTGATCATATTCCTTCTCTACGTGTATAGTCCCCATATAAAGCGTCCCCCATATTTCAATTCTGACAAAATTCCATATCGGTACGTAATTAATTCTTCCCTATATATACCGGTCAAGAACTGAATATATACGTATTTAATTGACTTTTCTTTTGTCTAATATATAGCCTCATGGTAGAGGTTACCTAAGATTCGGCCTGGCCGAACTTACGGCCGTATATTCTTGTTTTTACTTGTAGTCGAGCCGAATTTTAAATTGGCACATGAAGAAAAAGCCTGAAAATTGAATAATTTAAAATATTTTTTCTAGTATCAAGTTGGCAAAACTCAAATTTAATAGAGAACTGTTTCCCTAATATGCGCCTTACATTAATTCTCCGCTACTTTTGCTCGAAATCAATAACAAAATCATTGGTGTATAGACAAAATCTTTGGTTCTGTGCATGTTTTTTAGTGTGGATTCTGGCAAAGTATAACATTTTTTCTACCCTTGCGCCACTGTGTATATTATGAATCAGTTGTCAGGACCACTGGATGTGAATCTACGAGTATTCTTTAGACTTTTAGTTCAATCGACTTCAAATTTAGCACAAGTATGTGTTTTGTAATCGATTCCCATTGAAATCGGTTCAGATTTAGATACAACTCCCATAGTTTAATATAGCACGTTCGAAGGATTTGTTAGTCAGTGTATTGCAAACTTACCCGGGATCAACTCATAGTATTTTCACAAAAAACAATATTACCTAAAAAGAAAACAAACAAAAAAAGAAAATTAATCAATTAAAATAATTGTAATAATAAAGAATCAAAACAAAACAAGTATATACGGCCGTAAGTTCGGCCAGGCCGAAGCTTATGTACCCTCCACCATGGATTGCGTAGAAACTTCTACTGAAGACTGTCATCCACAATCGATTTACTTGGGTTGCGGTAACTTTTGCCGATCTTAAAACTTCCTTATACCGTAATATATACCACGTATTGAAATTTTGTCGAAAAAAATTCTAAATCCATTCAAGAAATATTGGAAATTTTTGAAAATATTTTAATTCAAACATTTCAGCAAGCGTTAGAACGCATTAAAAAATCATAAAGAATTATAAAAATTATTTATTATTCTATTAACCCTTAAAAGTTGGGTCCATATCGGTCCACAATTTTATATAGACCGATCCCCAGACTTGACCTAGGAATCATCCGGGAGGAGTAAATCTCATCCGATTGAAATTTGGTACTTGTTGTTAGTATATGCCCACTTAAAACTTGGTCCGAGTGGGTCCATAATTATAGGAGTAAATTTCATCTGATCAGGTAACCAGAGGCATACTAACGAATTCCTTGGAATATGGAATGTAGTTTCTAGCCTTGCTAGCTCATGCGCTTTGCAATTATGTGGGATGTTTATATGGTCAGACACCCATATTAACACTACTTGCAGTACTCAGTAGAGGTGTGCGCGTGACTGAAATTTCACTCACACTCACGCACATTCACGAAGCAAAATGTTTATGCACGCACGCACGATACGTGTGGTAGCCAATCTCACACACGCACATTCACAAAATGAAAACCAGTACTCACTCACCCTCACGCCCAAGCTACTTTTTAAGACTCACACTCAGGCACGATTCACGACAATTCACGTGATTCACGACAAATTCACGAGACTCACGATATTTTCCAAACGAAAATCAGCAAAGGTAACAAAATTCAAAAATAGAATATACACAGTCTCACACAAGTTTACGTACTCCTGAGGTTTTTACCTCTTTTTTACCACACCAAAAAAATCTTCTTGAAAATTAACAAATACTTTGTTTTTCAAATTAATTTACTAAGACTAAAGGATATATATGTATATTTTTTAAAATATTATTATTTAAAGAAAATATAAATTTTTTAACAGTATATAAACTTTTGTGAGACTGTGTAGTTCGAGAGCTAAATCAATTTCAGTTTACATACGAGTATGAATTAAATATAGGTTTTTTCGTGAGCGTAATTTTGCAGAAATTTTATTCACGCACACTCACGAACCGATTTTATTTCTCACGCACGACATATTCATTTTAGTCCCATTCATGCACATTCACGAGAGTTCCTTCAAATTTTGTTCACGAGTCATGTGATTCACGCGTGTCACGAAAATTTCGTGTCACGCGCACACCTCTAGTACTCAGCCATCTCGTTGAGTGATTTGCCGCAGTCTATGGCCTTTTTCGAGTTAAGGAACATAAAGTCAAAGGTTTTTGTATAGAAATTATTTTTTGACAAATATTTCTATAGAAACAAAATTTTGATAAAACTTTCTATAGAAATATACAAAAATTTTGACAAAATTTTCTATGGCAATAAAATTTCGGTGGATTATTTTCGGCTCTTAGAGGCTCCGCAAGCCAAATCTGGGGATCGCTTTATATGGGGGGCTATTTATAATTATGGACCGATGTGGATCAATTTTTGCATGGTTGTTATAGAGACCATATACCAACATCATGTACCAAATTTCAGCCGGATTGGATTGTCTGAGTGTATATTTATACCAAAAAAATTACTCCACAGCCAATTTTCCCCTCTATTATTGCTAATATTTCAGCCTGAAAAACACTAAAGTGATAAGGCAATCTTTTCGCTATTTCATGTTCCAGGTCTTTAGAATATTTGCGTAACTTTAATACGCAAGCTCTTCTTCCCAGACTTATTATTCCTTTATGGGGTTCATGAATACAATCCATCAATTTACAATTTACATGTCTGTCTAAATACAAGTAAATCTGTTAAGTCTTCATGTGAATATTTTAATGAATTGATTGAAATTTTCACATATTTATCACATAAATGATGCGAAAAACTTTCTAGACATTTTAGCTATGCCATCCTCCATATTACACTTCACCCCATTCAATTTTATATTCTTTTGTTGGGGATTTTTGTGGAAATTTGTGTTTGTGCATAAATATGAATTTTATTTGCCACAGAAAAAAAAAAACAAGAAAACAAAATCCTGTAGAACGTGTAGAAGGATTCAAATTTTAAAATTTTTCATATGAATGAATATGCTTACTCTGGCATACTTACTCATATACTGCTGTCTAAAATGAATTTGTTATGAAGCATATCGACGAAGACCATACATTTTAGTAATATTAAAAAATCCGGATACTATTATGATTTTTCGGACATATGTATCTGCAAATTCCACTTTTTTAATTCGTATAAAAAATCGCGACCGCAAACATAGATTTATTGTTGTAGCCTTCAATTTGATGACAACAGGAGAGGTATATTTCCTTTGGAATATTCTAGAATTTCATCATAATCGTGAAAATATTGTCACTTCAAAATGAACGAATGTGGATCATCTCAACTATCTTTACGAAGAAAATACAAGTCTACCTGTATAATGTAGGCTGATCAACTCTGTTTTTAACAATTTCAAAAAAAAAAAAAATAAGTATATACGGCCGTAAGCTTATGTACCCTCCACCATGGATTGCGTAGAAACTTCTTCTAAACACTGCCAACCACAATTGAATTGCTTAAGTTGCGGTAACGCTTGCCGATGGCAAGGTATCTTAAAACCTCCTAACACCGTCCTCTAAATTGTATGTTAGTCCATACGTGGTATATATTAAATCAAAAAAGATCGATCAAATACGTATATGATTCAGTTTGACAAAATTTTCTATAGACATAAAATTTTGACAAAATTTTCTATAGAAATAAAATTTTGACAAAATTTTCTATAGAAATCAAATTTTAACAAAATTTTCTATAGAAATAAAATTTTGACAAAATTTTCTATAGAAGTAAAATTTTGACAAAATTTTCTATAGAAGTAAAATTTTGACAAAATTTTCTATAGAAGTAAAATTTTGACAAAATTTTCTATATAAATAAAATTTTAACAAAATTTTCTATAGAAATAAAATTTTCACAAAATTTTCTATAGAAATTAAATTTTGACAAAATTTTCCATAGAAATTAAATTTTGACAAAATTTTCCATAGAAATAAAAATTTAACAAAATTTTCTATAGAAATAAAATTTTCACAAAATTTTCTATACAAATAAAATTTTCACAAAATTTTCTATACAAATAAAATTTTCACAAAATTTTCTATAGAAATAAAATTTTGGTAGATTATTTTTGGCTCGAGTGGTAACCATGATTATGAACCGAATAAAATTTTAAAAAAAATTTTCTATAGAAATAAAATTCTGACAAAATTTTCTATAGAAACAAAATGATGACAAAATTTTCTATAGAAGTAAAATTTTGACAAAATTTTCTATATAAATAAAATTTTAACAAAATTTTCTATAGAAATAAAATTTTCACAAAATTTTCTATAGAAATTAAATTTTGACAAAATTTTCCATAGACATAAAATTTTATCAAAATTTTCTATAGAAATAAAAATTTAACAAAATTTTCTATAGAAATAAAATTTTCACAAAATTTTCTATACAAATAAAATTTTCACAAAATTTTCTATACAAATAAAATTTTCACAAAATTTTCTATAGAAATAAAATTTTGACAAAATTTTCTATAGAAATAAAATTTTGGTAGATTATTTTTGGCTCGAGTGGTAACCATGATTATGAACCGAATAAAATTTTAAAAAAATTTTCTATAGAAATAAAATTCTGACAAAATTTTCTATAGAAACAAAATGATGACAAAATTTTCTATAGAAATAAAATTTTGACAAAATTTTCAATAGAAATAAAATTTTGGTAGATTATTTTTGGCTCGAGTGGCAACCATGATTATGAACCGATATGGACCAATTTTTGTGTGATTGGAGATCGGCTATATATAACTATAGACCGATATGGACCAATTTTTCCATGATTGTTAGAGACCATATACCAACACCACGTACCAAATTTCAACCGGATCCGATGAAATTTGCTTCTCTTAGAGGTTCCGCAAGCCAAATCTGGGGATCGGTTTATATGGGGGCTATATATAATTATGGACCGATGTGGACCAATTTTTGCATGGTTGTTAAAGATCATATACTACCACCATGTTCCAAATTACAACCGTATTGGATGAAATTTGCTTTTCTTAGAGACTCCGCAAGCCAAATCTAGGGATCGGTTTACATGGGGGCTATATATAATTATGAACCGATGTGGATCAATTTTTGCATGATTTTTAGAGACCATATACCAACGTCATGTACCAAATTTCAGCCAGATCGGATGAAAGTTGCTTCTCTTTGAGGCTCCTCAAGCCAAATCTGGGGATCGGTTTATATGGGGTCTATATATAATTATGGACCGATGTGGACCAATTTTTGCATGCTTGTTAGAGACCATATACCAACACCACGTACCAAATTTTAGCCGGATCGGATGAAATTTGCTTCTCTTTGAGGCTCTTCAAGCCAAATCTGGGGATCGGTTTATATGGGGGCTATATATAATTATGGACCAATGTGGGCCAATTTTTGCATGGTTGGTAGAGATAACATACCAACATCATGTACCAAATTTCGGCCGGATCGGATGAAATTTGCTTCTCTTTGAGACCCCGCAAATCCAAATAGTTGTTTCGTTCGGAAGTTAGCGTGATTTCAACAGACGGACGGACGGACGGGCATGCTTAGATCGAATTTCACCACGACCCAGAAAATATTTACTTTATGGGGTCTTAGAGCAATATTTCGATGTGTTATAAACGCAATGACAAATTTAATATACCCCCATCCTATGGTGGAGGGTATAAAAAAAAAGTTTATCCTTCATCTCCAGTGTTTCGAAAATCTAGTGAAATTCAACCATCGATAAGAGATCCGGTTTTGACTATACAATAATTTGGAATATTCTATCAATAAAGCGTGCACATGTAAATTGTTTACTAAGCATTTAATTTCACATACGTAATCCAATAAGTTTTATTTGGTTCGATATTTTGCCGAAAGTAGCCAAATATGAAATCTGCTGTTGACTAGCTCTTGCCCATAGGCAACTCAAACCAATTTAACTCTAATACCACATACATATGTCCATACGACTCCACATTATGGTTGTAATGCTTTGTTCATAGTACAATAGTTGGGTTTTTTCCAGTTACTTCAATATGTTTAAAATTAAAATCGAAGCATAATTTTAGGAGTAGACAATTTAAAGTTAAAGTTTGTATTAAAAATTTTATGGGACACAATCTAGGGCATACTCGAATACCTCTATTCAGCGGAATTATATGGAGAACGAATAATTAGTCCATATATGAATAAAGCGAACGCCTCAAAAAAAAATCGTCTGAGAAGTATTGGGTGCAGTTATGGTCAAATTATCTATGGAGAAGAGAAATATTGACTGTTTCTTCCAACCCGGTATTTCACTGATTTTTTATTCCTGCATTATTTAAAACTAAAATCGAAGCATAGGTAAATTTGGTTAGGTATGGCCCGATATTTGAGAGCCACCGTGGTGCAATGGTTAGCATGCCCGCCTTGCATACACAAGGTCGTGAGTTCGATTCCTGTTTCGACCGAACCCCAAAAATTTTTCAGCGGTGTATTATCCCACCTCAGTAATGCTGTTGACATTTCTATCAAAGCTTCTCTAAGTGGTTTCACTGCAATGTGGAACGCCATTCGGACTCGGCTATAAAAAGGAGGTCCCTTGTCATTGAGCTTAACATGGAATCGGGCAGCACTCAGTGATAAGAGAGAAGTTCACCACTGTGGTATCACAATGGACTGAATAGTCTAAGTGAGTCTGAAATATCGGGTTATCACTATACCTACCCTAACCTAAGCTCACCCCAGCAATTGGGTAGGGCACAAATTATCATAGTGAGCAGTTTTTAACCATCACAATTTATCTAATTTTTACTGGGGATTATTCTCTCATCACCATCATCATCTCAGATTTTTACATCAGAAAAATAGTATAGAAAATGGATACTCAGCCCAGATAACAGCAAGCGAAAAAGTAGGGACATAAACTACCTTCAGAAGAAGATCGACGGGCCTCTTCCAACCCGACTATTTTTTTTTCTAGTCTTATTCCGAAACTTCGTATCACTCAGTTCGTAGAATTCTACCAAAAATGGAAAATTTTTTTACTGTTTGGTAGATTGTTAGAATTCTTGATGATTAGGTCGATTTGGCAAACTCAGAAAAAAATATCATTAACATATTTCCAATTAAAAATTTTAGAATTAAAAAAATAATTGAAAAAAATTAACATTTTAATCAAACTCGGAAGTCAAAGTCACTTAAACAAGGTGATGGAAATTCTTTAATTTTTAATTAAAAATATATTTCAAACACTTAATTTTAAATCAATCAATTGAATCAAGTAATTGAATATTTTTGCGATATTAATTAAAAAATTTGTTGAGTTTTGTAATCAACTTCAATTAAATTTTTAATTGAATCAGTTAAAAAATTAACTGAAATTTGCACATGAAATCAAATCAAGTATTTTTTATATGCTCAATTAAAACCGTGATTAATACTATCAGTTTTGTTGACGTTAAAGACATTTCAATTAAAAAATTTTGACACAATTTTCTATAAAAATAAAATTTTGACAATTTTTTCTATAAAAATAAAATTTTTACAAAATTTTCTATGAAAATAAAATTTTGACAAAATTTTCTATAAAAATAAAATTTTGACAAAATTTTCTATAAAAATTAAATTTTGACAAAATTTTCTATGAAGATAAAATTTTACAAAATTTTCTATAAAAAAAATTTACAGAATTTTCTATAAAAATGAAATTGTGAGAAATTTTTCTCCCAAAATAAAATTTCGAGCAAATTTTCTATAAAAATAAAATTTTGACAAAATTTTCTATAAAAACAAAATTTTGACAAAATTGTCTATAAAAATAAAATTTTGACAAAATTTTCTATAAAAATAAAATGTTGACAAAATTTTCTGTAAATTTTTTTTTTTTGACAAAATTGTCTCATAAAAATAAAATTTTGACAAAATTTTCTATAAAAATAAAATTTTCACAAAATTTTCTATAAAAATAAAATTTTGACAAAAATTTCTATAAAAATAAAATTTTAACAAAGTTTTCTATAAAAATAAAATTTTGACAAAATTTTCTATAAAAATTAAATTTTGACAAAATTTTCTATAAAAAAATTTACAAAATTTTCTGTAAAAATAAAATGTTGACAAAATTTTCTGTAAAAATTTTTTTTTACAAAATTGTCTCTAAAAATAAAATTTTGAAAAAAATTTCTATAAAAATAAAATTTTCACAAAATTTTCTATAAAAATAAAATTTTCACAAAATTTTCTATAAAAATAAAATTTTGTCAAATTGTTGTATAAAAATAAAACTTTGACAAAATTTTCTATAAAAATAAAATGTTGACAAAATTTTCTATAAAAATAAAATTTTTACAAAAATTCCTATAAAAATAAATTTTTGACAAAAATTCCTATAAAAATAAAATTTTAACAAAATTTTCTATAAAAATAAAATTTTTACAAAATTTTCGATAGAAATGAAATTTCGACAAAATTTTCTATTACAATAAATTTTAACAAAATTTTCTATAAAAGTAAAATTTTGACAAAATCTTCTATAAAAAAAATTTTGATAAAATTTCCTATAGAAATAAAATTTCGACAAAATTTTCTATAAAAATAAAATTTTCACAAAATTTTCTACAAAAATAAAACTTTGACAAAATTTTCTATAAAAAACAATTTGACAAAATTTTCTATAAAAAAAAACAATTTTACAAAATTTTCCAGAAAAAAAAATTTTGACAAAATTTTCTATAAAAATAAAATTTTGACAAAATTTTCTATAAAAATAAAATTTGGACAAAATTTTCTATAAAAGTAAAATTTGGAGAAAATTTTCTATACAAATAAAATTTGGACAAAATTTTCTATAAAAATAAAATTTGGACAAAATTTTCTATACAAATAAAATTTGAACAAAAATTTCTATAAAAATAAAATTTTGCAACAAATTGCTATAAATTCAATATCTCTAAAAATTTTAATGTTCATGTTGGGCCATACCCTCACAGAAGTAAGTTCTCCCTTTTGACACAAGTAGTAACATTCGCTTGTTGGTGCACAATCGTTAAATATTTGAATTTCGGCACATTTACAATTTAAGCGATATTTATACACGCAAAAAATTGTCACTAGTAGGAGAGATCATAATATACAATATTGCAAATACTGCAATATAACATTTCTTACAAAGAAATAAGTATTTTTTTATAATAACCACAAAAACTTGATCGAAAACTTCAAAATATGGGTTTTTAAATTTAGTAGATTTTTGTTAAAAATTTCTTCAAATTTTGATAGATTATTTAAAATTACGGTTGCGTGATTGTAGCACGTTTCGTGACTTTCTGATATTGATCTTTTTGTTATTGATCACCTATCCCTAAATATGTTGATGATAGCGCTCTTGGCCAGTCATTCAAGTCAGACTTTCGGCTGCTACATTAGCATACAGAATATAATAACGTATGTTTAAGATAATCCTAATGAAAGTGTATACTTTTAGGCGACTAAATTTTAATATGATTTTTTCATGATTTAATTAGTTTATGGAATACTTTTGCAATTCCTATTCAATATTTAACCATTGTATTGATAATAACTTTGAGTAGTTTTCTACTTTGAAATGTTTTTTTTGTAACTCCTAAAAGGCTGCACCATTTTTAAACTGCCAATTTTAAACCACCTCCCTAAAGTATGTTTCTCATATATTTTCATAATATTAAGATATCCCTTAGGTGTAAAACAAAAACACTTCCAATACAATCATACGAGTTGTTGTGGATGAATTTGAAAGTTTTGCAAGTGTTTCAGGGATAACACAATCTAAAATAGAAAATTAATTTTTATTTTTATTGGTTTATGCGTGTTTTCCAAATTGATATTCGTGTAATCGAATTTTATTACAATCCAGCACGTTGCATCTATTCATCTGTAGCTCCCACTCTCTCTCTCTCTCTCTCGCTACTATTTTTCTCTAATGATGACTCATACCATTTAGCTTACATCCTTTTGTAATTGTTCTAGCTTCATAGAAATTTGCTTGCATGTCTGGCTAGCTGACTGGCTGTCTAGGAATAGGAAGTAACCACCGGTTGTTCAGTGTCCATGTTTTTGGAGTTTGTTGTTCAATTGTTTTTCGTTGTGCTTCGAAAAACTAATTAAACTGTAGTTTATATTGTTTTTGGTATTGTTTTTTTTTTTTCTTTTGTCTATTCTGTCTGTGGATGAGTTCAATAATCTGTTGCTGCTATGGCTTCTATTGGCCAGTGGCTTTTGAATTAGAGTTTTGTCGTTATACTGACGTCGAAATGCGTTTTGGTCCTTTGTTTTTTTCTTTTTTCATACATCATTAATTCGTCTCGCTCAATATGAGCAAGTGTAATCCGAAGGCAGGATATTAATTATTTCCAATTTGGTTATTATAATTATTTTTTCAATTCTCTGATTAAGCTAAAATTGATGAAGATATACAATGAAGCAAATTTTTCTTTCAAATATTTTTATACCCTGCGCCACACTGTGCAACTCCCAGAATGAAACGAGATATACACATGGTGTCTTTGAAAATAATGCTCAGGTTGGGTCCATGAGTCCATCTAGCCATGTCCATCAGTCCGTCCGTCTGCCTGTGAACACATTTTTGTGATCAAAGTCTAGGTCGCAATTTTAGTCCAATCGACTTCAAATTTGGCACAAGTTTCTATTTTAGGTCAAAATAGAACCCCTTCGATTTTGGAGGAAATCGGTTCAGATTTAGGTATAACTCCCTTATATATCTTTCGGTCGATATGGACTTATATGGCCCCAGAAGCCAGAGTTTACTTTGCTAGAAATTTTACACAAACATAACACTTGGCCGTGCAGTCAAACGTGCCAAATTTGATAGAATTCGGTTTAGATTTAAATATAGGTCGCATATATACCTTTCGCCTTTGGCCACAGATGTTAAAGTTGTACTCTGATTTACCTGATATTTTGTAAAGAGACTACAATTTACATCCTAAAGGTGCTTGCTAAATTTGGTTTAAATCGGTTCAGATTTAAATATAGCTTCCATATAAACCTTTCGCCCGATTTAGACTGATATAACCACAGAGAACAAAGTTTTACCCCGATTTGGGTGAAACTTTGCACAGGGAGTAGAACTAAGGTTCTTAATAGGCATGCCAATGTTGTTTGAAATCGATTCAGATTTAGATATAGTTCCTTTATATATCTTTCGCACGATTTTCCGTCATATGACCACAGAGTTCAAAGTTGTAATCCGATTTGGGTGAAATTTTTCACAGGGAGAAGAATTAACATAGCAACTATGTATGTCAAATTTTCTTGAAATCGGTTAAGATTTCGATATAGCTTCCATATATATGTTTCTGATTTAGGCAAAAAATGGCTAAAATACCCACATTTTCCTTATAAAATCGCCATTGCTAGTCGAAAACTTGTAAAAATGACTTCAATTTTCCTATACTTATAATACATATCTATCAGCCGATAAATCATAAATCCACTTTTGGGAAGTTGCCTACAAATTGGTTCAGATTTAAATGTTTCCCATATTTTTTACTAACATTCAGCTCCACCCCAAGGCATTAGCCGACTTAAATTTAAAGTCTATAAATTTTATAGAACTCTGATAGATAAATTTTGTCCAGATCTGGTCAGATTTTAATAAATATGTGTATGGGAACATAAACATTTATATATAGAACCCAAAACAATGTTCGATAGCATAGAAAATGTGGATCTACAAAGTGGTTAGGGGTATAATATAGTCAACCCCTCCCGACTTTAGACTTTCCTTACTTGTTTTAGCATCAAAATTTCATACTCATAATAATCGAATCAAGAATATACTATTAAATGTTCGAGAGTTGACGAGAATTGAACAAAATTTTATTTCAATAGAATTTTTGTCATTATTTTATTACTATAGGAAATTTTGTTAAAATTTTATTTTTATAGAAAATTATGTCAAATTTTCATTTCTATAAAAAATTTTGGCAAAATTTTGTTCCTATATAACATTTTGTCAACATTTTATTTCTATATAAAATTTTGTAAAAATTTTATTTCTATAGAAAATGTTTCAAACTTTAATTTCTATAGAGAATTGAGGTATTTTTTAGTTGGAGAGGAATATTTCTACCAAAAACAAAATATATTAAAACATCAAGAGTTTATTTCTATAGAAAATTTTGTCAAAATTTTATTTCTATTAAAAATTTTGTCAAAACTTTATTTCTATAGAAAATTTTGTCAAAATTTTATTTCTATAGAAAATTTTATCAACATTTTGTTACTATAGGAAATTTTTCCCAAATTTTATTTCAATAGAAAATTTTGTCAAAATTTTATTTCTATAGAAAATTTTGTCAAAATTTCCTTTCTATAAGAAATTTTGTTAAAATGTTAGTTCTATAAAAAATTTTGTCAAAATTTTATTTCTATAGAAAATTTTGTCAAAATTTCCTTTCTATAGAAAATTTTGTCAAAATTTTGTTTCTATAGGAAACTTTTCCCAAATTTTATTTCTATAGAAAATTTTGTCAAAATTTTATTTCTATAGAAAATCTTTGTTAAAATTGTATTTCTATAGAAAATTTTGTCAATATTTTATTTCTATAGAAAATTTTGTCAAAATTTTATTTCTATAGAAAATTTTGTTTAAATTTTATTTCTATAGAAAATTTTGTCAAAATTTTGTTTCTACAGAAAATTTTGTCAAAATTTCATTTCTATAGAAAATTTTGTCAAAATTTTATTTCTATAGAAAATTTTGTCAAAATTTTATTTCTATAAGAAATTTTGTCAAAATTTAATTTCTACAGAAAATTTTGTAAAAATTTTATTTCTATAGAAAATTTTGTTACAATTTTATTTCTATAGAAAATTTTGTTAAAATTTTATTTCTATAGAAAATGTTGTCAAAATTTTACTTCTACAGAAAATTTTGTCAAAATTTCCTTTCTATAAGAAATTTTGTTAAAATGTTAGTTCTATAAAACGTTTTATCAAAATTTCATTTCTATAGAAAATTTTGTAACCATATTTGTAAAAATTTCATTTCTATAGGAAATTTTGTAAACAAGTTTGTCAAAATTTCATTTCTTTCTTTCATTGTTAAAATTTCATTTCTATAGGAAATTTGTCAACATTTTATTTCCGTAAACAAATTTTCCAAAATTCTATTTCCATATAAAATTTTGGCAAAATTTTATTCCCATACAAAGTTTTGTCAAAATTTTAGTTCTGTAAAAAAATTTTTAAAAATTTTATTTCTATAAAAAAAATTACCAAAATTTTATTTCTATAGGATTTTTTTCCAAAAATTTAATTTCTATGGAAAATTTTGTCAAAATTTTATTTCTTGTTGTCGTTTTTGATTTCAGCCTAAAACCATGCATTGACTAAACTACAGGTGTAGCTTAACCAACAGAGGAAAAAAATGTTTGTCAAATTTATTTTATTTCTGTAAGAAAAATTCCAAATTGCTATTTCCATATAAAATTTTGGCAAAATTTTATTCCCATACAAAGTTTTGTCAAAAAAGAGAAAAAAGAGAGAAAAGAATGAAATGGAAAATTTTTCCAAAATTTTATTTTTTCTTTTCCCAAAATTTTATTTCTGTGAAAAATTTTGTCAAAATTTTATTTCTATAGAATTTCTAAATTGTAAATTAGCCCATTGGTGTCTAAAAAAACAAACACAATAAACAGCTATGTAAGTACACTGAAAAAAAAAGCATACTCGGTTCCAAAGATTTTGTCTTTACTTTAAAAAATTTGGTATTGATTCCGAGCCAAAGAAGCGGAGAATACAAGTAAGGATACTTTTAAGACACAATTCTCTTTTAAATTTAGGTTTTGTGTACTTGCTTCTAGGAAGCAAATTTTAATTTTTCGCTTTCTCTCTTTACCAAAATTTTATTTCTATAGGATTTTTTTTCCAAAAATTTAATTTCTATGGAAAATTTTGTCAAAATTTTATTTCTTGTTGTCGTTTTTGATTTCAGCCTAAAACCATGCATTGACTAAACTACAGGTGTAGCTTAACCAACAGAGGAAAAAAATGTTTGTCAAATTTATTTTATTTCTGTAAGAAAAATTCCAAATTGCTATTTCCATACAAAATTTTGGCAAAATTTTATTCCCATACAAAGTTTTGTCAAAAAAGAGAAAAAAGAGAGACAAGAATGAAATGGAAAATTTTTCCAAAATTTTATTTCTATAGGATTTTTCTTTCCCCAAAATTTTATTTCTGTGAAAAATTTTGTCAAAATTTTATTTCTATAGAATTTCTAAATTGTAAATTAGCCCATTGGTGTCTAAAAAAAACAAACACAATAAACAGCTATGTAAGTACACTGAAAAAAAGCATACTCGGTTCCAAAGATTTTGTCTTTACTTTAAAAAATTTGGTATTGATTCCGAGCCAAAGAAGCGGAGAATACAAGTAAGGATACTTTTAAGACACAATTCTCTTTTAAATTTAGGTTTTGTGTACTTGCTTCTAGGAAGCAAATTTTAATTTTTCGCTTTCTCTCTTTACCAAAATTTTATTTCTATAGGATTCTTTTCCAAAAATTTAATTTCTATGGAAAATTTTGTCAAAATTTTATTTCTTGTTGTCGTTTTTGATTTCAGCCTAAAACCATGCATTGACTAAACTACAGGTGTAGCTTAACCAACAGAGGAAAAAAATGTTTGTCAAATTTATTTTATTTCTGTAAGAAAAATTCCAAATTGCTATTTCCATATAAAATTTTGGCAAAATTTTATTCCCATACAAAGTTTTGTCAAAAAAGAGAGAAAAGAATGAAATGGAAAATTTTTCCAAAATTTTATTTCTATAGGATTTTTCTTTTCCCAAAATTTTATTTCTGTGAACAATTTTGTCAAAATTTTATTTCTATAGAATTTCTAAATTGTAAATTAGCCCATTGGTGTCTAAAAAAAACAAACACAATAAACAGCTATGTAAGTACACTGAAAAAAAAGCATACTCGGTTCCAAAGATTTTGTCTTTACTTTAAAAAATTTGGTATTGATTCCGAGCCAAAGAAGCGGAGGATACAAGTAAGGATACTTTTAAGACACAATTCTCTTTTAAATTTAGGTTTTGTGTACTTGCTTCTAGGAAGCAAATTTTAATTTTTCGCTTTCTCAGCTTTTTTTCTTCATATGCTATCAAAGTCCTTTGAAAACGAGTTAACGGCAACTTTATTTTCCAAATTAGGACTCGACTTCCAGTAGAAATGATGCTATGTTTGAAGTAAAAAACTTCTTTAAAATAAAGTGTTGAAAAACATGTCCTATATTTGAACGATTTTTTGCTTTGTAGTCAAGATACCAAAAGACAACAAATTTAAAGACAATTTCATTAAATTTAAAGAATTTTTCTGAATTATTAAAGTCAAGTTGACCTTAGCCTATAAATTTTTTCTTTCATGTTAAGATACCCATTTTTAAGTCAAATCACTTAATTATAAGGACAATACGACTTCATTGAAAAGTTTATCGACTTTTGGACAAGGAAAATAACTTTATTTTAGAGAAATGCGTCTTCTATGCTAAGCAAAATTTGTATTCGTATTTTAAAGACATGAAATCTTTGACCTCATGACAATATTTTTTTCAGTGTATATTTAGTTGTTGATAGGTTTATGTAGAAGAATCTATAAATAATTATGAGACGATATTAACCAATTTTCGCCTGGAAATTAGAGTGCCAAATTTCAATCGCATCGAATAAAATTTGCTCCTCCAAGATGGGATCCGTTTGTATGGGGGCTAAATATTAATATAGACCGTATGGATCACGTACCAAATTTCAACCGGATCGGATGCTATTTGCACTTCCAAGAGGCTCCATGGTCAAATCGGGGGTTCGGTTTTATGGGGGCTAAGGACCACTTTTTTCATGGCCCATAGAGGGCTTATACTAACAAAACACATCAAATTTCAACCGGATTGTATGAAATTTAGTATTCCAAGAGGCCCCGAAGGTCAAATTTCGTGGTCGGTTTATTGGGCCTATACCTAAAATTGGTCCGATATAGCCAATTTGCAATACCATTCGATCTACATCAATAAAAACTATTTGTACAAAATTTCAAGACGATCGCGTGTTTATTTTGGAAGTTAGCGTGATTTCAATCGAATCAAAACTTCACTACGACCCAGAATATTTTATGGGCTCTGAGATCAATATTTCGATATGTTACAAACGGAATGACTTTGTCTTACCGCCATACTATGGTGGAGCGTATAACAGGGCCTACAAGGTTCAACAAAGACTGTCATCCACAGTTGAATTATTTGAGTTGTGGTAAAAGTTCCCGATGGCAAGATTTCTGAAATTGTTGGCAATTTGAAATCTTGCTATCAAGGGACTCCCGAAGTCAAAGTCCCATATCAAAACTAACAACTTGTGCAAAGTTTTACGTCCATAACTTAATCATTTTGTTTGTTCAAAAACTGCTCAATTTGGCTTATCATCGGAGAAAACCACGTTCGGTAACCGTTTTACTATCCTGGAACTTCTGTACCAAACATAGTTTTTGTAGTAACTAATTTTAAGTATGGAAAACAATCTGATGACTGAGACCTTATGTTTATACCCTGCGCCACACTGTGGAACAGGGTATTATAAGTTAGTGCACATGTTTGTAACACCCAGCAGGAGACGAGATATACACATGGTGTCTTTGGCAATAATGCTCAGGGTGGGTCCCTGAGTCGATATAACCATGTCCGTCTGTCCGTCCGTCCGTCCGTCCGTCTGTCTGTGAACACATTTTTGTGATCAAAGTCTAGGTCGCAATTTAAGTCCAATCGACTTCAAATTTGGCACATGTTCCTAATTTGGGTCAGAATTGAACCCAATTGATTTTGGAAGAAATCGGTTCAGATTTAGATATAGCTCCCATATATATCTTTCGCCCAATATGCACAAATATGGACCCAGCAGCCAGAGTTTTATACCGATTTGCTTGAAATTTTGTACAAACATAACACTTAGTCGTATAGTCAAGTGTGCAAAATTTGATAGAAATCGGTTCAGATTTAGATATAGCTCCCATATATATCTTTCGCCCGATATGGCCCCGGAAGCCAGATTTTTGGTGGAATTTGGTTGAAATTTTGCACTAGGAGTACAATTAGTAGCATAGTCAAGTGCGCAAAATTTGATTGAAATCGGTTCAGATTTAGATATAGCTCCCATGTATATCTTTCGCCCGATATGGACTTATATGGCCCCAGAAGCAAGATTTTTGGCCGAATTTGGTTGAAATTTTGCACTAGGAGTACAATTAGTAGTATAACCAAGTGTGCAAAATTTGATTGAAATCGGTTCAGATTTAGATATAGCTCCCATATATAGCTTTCGCCCGATTTACACACATATGGCCACAGAGGTAAATTTTTTGCTCCGATTTAGTTTAAATTTTGCACAGGGAGTAGAATTAGCATTGTTGCTATGCGTGCCAAATTTGGTTGAAATCGGTTCAGATTTAGATATAGCTCCCATATATATGTTTTTCTGATTTCGACAAAAATGGTCAAAATACCAATATTTTCCTTGTAAAATCGCCACTGCTTAGTCGAAAAGTTGTAAAATGACTCTAATTTGTCTAAACTTCTAATACATATATATCGAGCGATAAATCAAAAATAAACTTTTGCGAAGTTTCCTTAAAATTGCTTCAGATTTAAATGTTTCCCATATTTGTATACCCTTCACCACTACTGTGGTACAGGGTATAATAAGTTTGTGCATTTGTATGTAACGCCAAGAAGGAGTAATCATAGACCAACCATCTAGTATACGGATCGGCTTAGAATTAAATTCTGAGTCGATTTAGCGATGTCCGTCTGTCTGTCTGTCCGTCCGTCTGTCTGTCCGTCTGTCTGTCCGTCTGTCTGTCTGTCTGTTGATGTATTTTTGTGTGCAAAGTACAGCTCGCAGTTTTAGTCCGATTGTCCTAAAATTTGGTATAGGGTCCTGTTTCGGTTCAAAGACGATCCCTATTGATTTTGGAAAAAATCGGTTCAGATTTAGATATAGCTGCCATATATATTTTTCACCGATCTGGTCATAATTGGCGTGTATATCAACCGATCTTCCTCAAATTCCGTACATCCGAATATTTTATGAGTCTCGAAAAACTTGCAAAATATCAGCAAAATCGGTTCAGATTTAGATATAGCTCCCATATATAGCTTTCGCCCCATTTACACTCATATGACCACAGAGGCCAATGTTTAACTCCGATTTAGTTGAAATTTTGCACAGGGAGTAGAATTAGCATTGTAGCCATGCGTGCCAAATTTGGTTGAAATCGGTTCAGATTTAGATCTATCTCCCATATATACCTTTCGCCCGATTTACACTCATATGAGCACAGAGGCCAATTTTTAACTCCGATTTAGTTGAAATTTTGCACAGGGAGTAGAATTAGCATTGTTACTATGCGTGCCAAATTTGGTTGAAATCGGTTCAGATTTGGATATATCTCCCATATATAGCTTTCGCCCGATTTACACTCATATGACCACAGAGGCCAATTTTTAACTCCGATTTAGTTGAAATTTTGCACAGGGAGTAGAACTAGCATTGTAGCTATGCGTGCCAAATTTGGTTGAAATCGGTTCAGATTTAGATATAGCTCCCATATATATGTTTTTCTGATTTCGACAAAAATGGTCAAAATACCAACATTTTCCTTGTAAAATCGCCACTGCTTAATCGAAAGGTTGTAAAAATGACTCTAATTTTCCTAAACTTCTAATACATATATATCGAGCGATAAATCATAAATAAACTTTTTTGAAGTTTCCTTAAAATTGCTTCAGACTTAAACGTTTCCCATATGATATGGTATCGAAAATTTAGATCTACAAAGTGGTGCAGGGTATAATATAGTCGGCCCCGCCCGACTTTAGACTTTCCTTACTTGTTTTTTTCTGAAGTTTTGTATGCAATCCATACAAATTGGTCCAATTTTTTATACCCTCCATCATAGGATGGGGGTATATTAACTTTGTCATTCCGTTTGTAACACATCGAAATATTGCTCTAAGACCCCATAAAGTATATATATTCTGGGTCGTGGTGAAATTCTGAGTCGATCTAAGCATGTCCGTTCGTCCGTCCGTCCGTCTGTATCTGGCTGAAATTTGATACATGGCGGTGGTATATGGTCTCTAACAATCATGCAAAAATTGGTCCACATCGGTGCATAATTATATATAGCCCCCATATAAACCGATCCCCAGATTTGGCTTGCGGAGCCTCAAAGAGGAGGAAATTTCATCCGATCCGCCTGAAATTTGGTACATGATATTGGTATATGGTCTCTAACATATATAACATATAAACCGATCCCCAGATTTGGCTTGTGAAGTCTCCAAGAGAAGCAAATTTCATCCAATCCGGTTATAATTTGGAACATGGTGTTAGTATATGATCTTTAACAACCGTGCCAGAATTGATCCATATCGGTAAATAATTATATATAGCCCCCATATAAAACATTCTCCAGATTTGACCTCCGGAGCCTCTTGGAGGAGCAAAATTCATCCGATCCGGTCGCTAACAACCATACCAAATTTGGTCCAATCACACAAAAATTGGTCCATATCGGTTCATAATCATGGTTGCCACTAGATCCAAAAATAATCTACCAAAACTTTATTTCTATAGAAAATTTTGTCAAAATTTTATTTCTATAGAAAATTTTGTCAAAATTTTATTTCTAGAGAAAATTTTGTCAAAATTTTATTTCTAGAGAAAATTTTGTTAAAATTTTATTCGGTTCATAATAAAATTTTCATCATTGTCAAAATTTTATTTCTATAGAAACTTTTGTCAAAATTTTATTTCTATAAAAAATTTTGTTCAAATTTTATTCGGCATTATTGCTATCTATCAACATTGTAACAAAATCCATATTAAACTAAATTCTTTAAAAATGTTTCGTCTTGTTGTTCTCACCATTCCAACAAATAGCCTTGCATTACAATATTTTTTGAATTTCTGCATTTATGATACGTATTAAAACATGAAAATATGCTTTGGAAATTTCTATTCTGTTGTTTTTCTAAATCGGCTTAAAATAAATGCTGCATTACACTGTTAAAGTGCTTCAACATAAAAAAAGGCAAAAAGTTCAGAACAAAGAAATTCTTGAGGAAAAATGGTGTCATTGCCTTGCCCTCATGGGGCCGGATGCCCTCAGATTCTGTGTGTGTTATTTGTTCCTTTTTCCGTATTTTTCTCCGTTTTTTTTTTTTTTTGTTCTGAATCTAAGACATATTTCTCATAAGGGTGTCACGTTCACGTTACGCATCACGTACTACTTGTATTTGCATTTCTCATACTTTTTGATGTGGGCCGTTATTGTTGTGTTTCCCCAAAAAAAAAAATAAGGTAAGGCACAATGGTACCATAAGAATATATGACCTCAGTGGGCATTGTGAAATGCTTCTGCTTCTTCTATATGTTTTTGTACTAGCATAGGCAGATTTACCACCCTCGCCCCCTCCCATCGCATCTTCATCGTGAGCACTAACAATCTGGAGTGTATATTGCGTACCTAATATTTATGGGAATATGTGCTTCAGGCTTTGATTCTAGCAAAGAAATAAACGATTTGTTGGCACTTTGGCACATAAAACGAAAGGCAAACGTATGTAAATTCTTCGAGAGGGTAGTGCAGAATAGATTAGAGAGTACTAAGGCAAAATTTACATTAAGCTTGAAAGAAAATAGTGTCATGTTTTATAGCACCTATATTGCACACATTTAAATATTTCATGTTGCCTAAAAGAAAAAGTACGGGCCAATTATGGCAAGTTCACCTTTGGCTTATATCAATTTTTATGTCAGTATAGATCAAAAATTAAAATAGAAAAAAAAAACTTTATAAGCTACAAATATATTGTATGAAGCGAATCCGAAATCATGAATTAAGAGATAAATCCAAGAGGATTTTTATATACACTGAAAAAAAATATTGTCGTATGTACAAGGATTCATCCTTTTAAAATTCGAGTGATAGTTTTGATAGGCATAGAAACTGATTTCTCCATTACATAACTGATACACCTTTCATTTCCTTAGAGTTTGGTGTAAGACAAAATTTACATTAAGCTTGAAAGGAAATAGTGTTTTATAGCAACTAGATTGCACACATTTAAATATTTCATTTTGCCTAAAAGAAAAAGTACGGGCCAATTATGGAAAGTTCACATTTTGTTTATATCAATTTTTATGTCAGTATAGATCAAAAATTAAAATAGAAAAGAAACTCTATAAGCTACAAATACATTCTATGAAGCGAATCCGAAATCATGAATGAAGAGGTAAATCCAAATGGATTTTTATATACACTGTAAAAACTATTGCCGTATGTACAAGGATTCATCCTTTTAAAATTAGAGTGATAGTTTTGATAGGCATAGCAACTGATTTCTCCATTACATAACTGATAAACCTTTCATTTCCTTAGAGTTTGGTGTAAGGCAAAATTTACATTAAGTTTGAAAGGAAATAGTGTTTTATAGCAACTAGATTGCACACATTTAAATATTTCATTTTGCCTAAAAGAAAAAATACGGGCGAATTATGGCAAGTTCACATTTTGTTTATATCAATTTTTATGTCAGTATAGGTCAAAAATTAAAATGAAAAAAAAAAAACGTAACTTCGGCCAGGCCGAAGCTTATGTACCCCCCACCATGGATTGCGTAGAAACTTCTACGGAAGACTGCCATCCACAATCGAATTACTTGGGTTGCGGTATCACTTGCCGATGGCAAGGTATCTTAAAACTTCCTAACACCGTCTTCTAAATTGCAAGGTAGTCCATATGTGGTATATATTAAACTAAAAAAGGCCGACTAAATTCGTATATAATTAAGTTTGACAAAATTTTCTGCAGAAATAAAATTTTAATAAAAGTTTCTATAGAAATAACATTTTGACAAAATAAAATTTTGACAACATTTTCTATAGAAGTAAAACTTGGACAACATTTCCTATAGATATCAAATTTTTTCAAAATTTTCTATAGAAATAAAATGTTGACAAAATTGTCTATAGAAATAACATTTTGACAAAGTTTTCAATAGAATTAAAATTTTGACAAAATTTTCAATAGAATTAAAATTTTAACAACATTCTCCATAGAATTAAAATTTTGTCAACATTTTCTATAGAAATAAAATTTTGACAAAATTTTCTATAGGAATAAAATTTTGACAAAATTTTCCATAAAAATAAAATTTTGACAAAATTTTCTATAGAAATAAAATTTTGGTAGATTATTTTTGGTTCGAGTGGCAACCATGATTATGAACCGATATGGACCAATTTTTATGTGATTGGGGATCGGCTATATATAACTATAGACCTATATGGACCAATTTTGGCATGGTTATTAGCGGCCATATACTAACACCACGTTGCAAATTTCAACCGGATCGGATGAATTTTGCTTCTCCAAGAGGCTCCGGAGCTCAAATCTGGGGGTCGGTTTAAATGGGGGCTATATATATATATATTTATGGACCGACATGGCCCAATTCTCGCATGGTTGTTAGAAACCATATACTAACACCACGTACCAAATTTCAACCGGATCGGATAGGTTAGGTTAGGTTAGGTGGCAGCCCGATGTATCAGGCTCACTTAGACTATTCAGTCCATTGTGATACCACATTGGTGAACTTCTCTCTTATCACTGAGTGCTGCCCGATTCCACGTTAAGCTCAATGACAAGGGACCTCCTTTTTATTGCCGAGTCCGAACGGCGTTCCACATTGCAGTGAAACCACTCAGAGAAGCTTTGAAACCCTCAGAAATGTCACCAGCATTACTGAGGTGGTATAATCCACCGCTGAAAAACTTTTTTGGTGTTCGGTCGAAGCAGGAATCGAACCCACGACCTTGTGTATACAAGGCGGGCATGCTAACCATTGCACCACGTTGGCTCCCGGATCGGATAAATTTTGCTCCTCCCAGAGGCTCCGGAGGACAAATCTGGGGATCGGTTTATATGGGGCCTATATATAATTATGGACCGATATGGACCAATTTTTGCATGGTTCTTAGAGACCATATAACACCACGTAGCAAATTTCAACCGAATCGGATGAATTTTGCTCCTCCAAGAGGTTCCGAGGGTCGAATCTGGGGATCGATTTATATGGGGGCTATATATAATTATGGACCGATATGGACCAATTCTTGTGTGGTTGTTAGAGACCACATACTAACACCACGTTCCAAATTTCAACCGGATCGGATAAATTTTGCTCCTCCAAGAGGCTCCGGAGGACAAATCTGGGGATCGATTTATATGGGGGCCATATATAATTATGGACCGATATGGACCAATTTTTCCATGGTTGTTAGAGACCATATACTAACACCACGCACCAAATTTTAACCGGATCGGATAAATTTTGCTCCTCTAAGAGGCTCCGTAGGTCAAATCTGGGGGGTCGGTTTATATGGGGGCTATATATAATTATGGACCGATATGGACCAGTTTTTGCATGGTTCTTAGAGACTATATACTAATGCCATGTACCAAATTTCAGCCGGATCGGACGAAATTTGCTGCTCTTAGAGGATCCGCAAACCAAATCTGGGAATCGGTTTATATGGGGGCTATATATAATTATGGACCGATATGGACCAATTTTGGCATGGTTGTTAGAGACCATATATTAACACCACGTACCAAATTTCAGCCGAATCGGATGAATTTTGCTCCTCCAAGAGGTTCCGAAGGTCCAATCTGGGGATCGATTTATATGGGGGCAATATATATAAATGGACCGATATGGACCAATTCTTGTGTGTTTGTTAGAGACCATGTACGAGCCAGATCGGATGAAATATGCTTCTCTTATAGGCTCCGCAAGCCAAATCTGGGGGTACGTTTATATGGGGGCTATACGTAAAAGTGGACCGATATGGACCTACATCAATAACAACTACAGAATTTCACCACGACCCACAATTATATATACTTTATGGGGTCTTAGAGCAATATTTCGATATATTACAAACGGAAAGACAAAGTTAATAAACCACCCACCCCCCTCATCCTATGGTGAAGGGTATAAAAATTAGATAATACGAGTATGAAAATAAAAGTGTTACAAAAAATAAAAATAAAATTGGAAAACATTTTTGTTTTTAGTTGTTTTTTAAACTTCTTCATTCAAATTAACTTCCAAGACATAACTTCTAAAGCAATGCAAAGGGTCCAAAAATGGAGTACTTCCATCCTATGACAAGCCCATTTAAAATTCATTGGAGGTGATCCAAGTTGGCACTACTTCCGGATCACAAATTGGGGATCCAAACTAATTTTTTGGAAGCTATTTTTTTGGGATTGTATTAATTGGCTGACTTTCGGCCGGCGTTTCAGAGTGAAAATAAGCTCTAATTTGCTTTGGGATCGATTTTTAGGTTTTAGTTAAATTTTGTTGATACACATATTCATCATGGGGCGTGGTCCCACTTTTTGGGCTCCACTAGTTTGGGGCTCATTTGCTAGTGCCCATACCGCCAAGGCATTTAAGTATGAATAAATATCAGTTTAAAAATGAAAATTTTAACAGATAGTTCAAAGCAAAACTTATTTAAACCAGAGATGGAAAAAGAGTCAATATCTCAGTTTAAGATGACTTCTTACTCTTTTGTTTATGGGAAATTTCTATTATTTTAAAGACATATGTTACAACTTTAACGGAGGGATGTACAATTCAAAAACTTATGTCCAAAATTTAAATAAAACAATTCTTTAATCAAATGATTGTCAACTTTCTTTTAATTAAAATTTCTTTATTTCCAAGAAATTTGTCTTTATTTCCAAGAAATTTGTATAAACTGGGTCTTCTAAAATTTAGGACATGCTTTTCTTTAATATTAAGTTAATGTTGTTTTTAGTGTAGCAGACGTCTTTCAAGACTATTTTTGAAGACACTTGTTTGAAATTTTATTTTAAAACAAGTAAGTAAAGTCTAAAGTCTGGCGGGGCCGACTATATTAGACCCTTCACCCCTGTGTAGGCCAAAATTTGTGTTACCATTTAAATCGGCTAACGCTATCCAGTTAATTGGAGGAAACTTCCATTGAAAATGGGTCTAAAATGTGTAACAGTCTACCATTAACATATTTCACCAACTCTGGTGTACGTATATATGGGAGCTATATGTATAATCTGAACCGATTTTGACTAAATTTGACATGTATAGTTAGAATAATAATTCTGCTATCTATGCGAAATTTCACATATATGGGAGTATAACTTTGGCCCTCCTGGTCATATGAGTGCAAATCGGACGGAAGATATATATGGGAGCCATATTTAAATCTGAACCGATTTCAACCAAATTTGGCACAATTACCGATACTACTAGCCGTACTCCTTGTGCGAAATTTGAAGCAAACACCGCAAAACCCTGGATTTTGAGGCCATATAAGTTCAAATCGAACGGAAGATATATCTGTGGGAGCTATATCTAAATCTGAATCGGTTTTGACCATATTTGGCACATACAATAGTATCGTTAAAAGTACCGCTTGTGCAAAATTTGAAGTAAGTCAGGGCAAAACTCTGGCTTTCCGTATCGAATTTCGGAAACTGTTGAAGAAATGAATCGAATTTCGGAAACTGTTGAAGAAATGAATCGAATTTCTCTCCAACTACGATCTTCTTGAAACTAACCAATACTTACAAACCAAAGGATTCATTAACTTCGGATCGCAAATTCACCTTCAATTACAAATCAACGAATACAACTACAATGGCCGATGGCTTTTTCAGTACCCGAACGTTTACTCCATTCGATTGTGTTTTAATTCCAAAAGGATAAGTGTCTACGGACACCCTGGAAATACCTGAGTTTACCTCTTCCAATGAGATCGCAGGGTAGTTTAGGGTACAATATAAAAATTTCAACAAACTCATCTAAGACTTTTCCATGTACTAGACTTTACAAAAAAATTTGGTTTAATGGATTTGGATTTAATGCATTTATTAATTTCACAATACATTGCTCCTTATTGCTATGCACATAGATCGTTGACTTCTTAGCTAATAATAAATAATAATGACAACGATGATGATTATGATGTTGATAATCATATGAATAATATATAATCAAGTTTTGTCTGAATACTTGTGTATTTAAATGTTAATGGTCATTGAATATTTATTCAATTTTAATTAAAAATCATTTGCACTAAGTTATTAAATCATATTAAGCCATAGTGTATGGGGTATAGACTCCATGTCTATAAGCTCTCTCCCTTTCGCTCTCATTCTCACGCTTTCTATTTGACCCTGGAACAATGAACACTAGAAAATTTTAAATAAATTCTCTATTTTAATGCACAATCAAAATTCATATTTGGCAAACATTTAGTCCATGTTTGTTGATGTTTGCAGTGGTTCTGTTTAAATACATGAGACGAGTTATGAATTTTTATTATTTTTTTTTTTTATGAGAGAGGGAGATAAAATTATGACTTTAATTTTAATTCATATTCGACATTTACCCATGGTCAAATGTGTAAATATGAGAGGTAGAAATATATAAATGTGTATGAAGTATCATATCATCAAACAAACAAACAAACATGGTCTTGTGTACAGGGTTGCCACTTTGGTCCGATCGAACCAACATTGGTCCTAAAAATTATTGATTTTTAAATTTGGAAATTGACTGATTCTGGTCCATTTTCGTCAAATTGGTAATTTTTGTTTACTTTTTTATACAAATAAAATTTTGACAAAAATGTATATAGAAATAACATTTTAACAAGATTTTCTATAGAAATAAAAATTTCCCAAATGTTGTACAGAAATAAACTTTAAAAAATTTTGTATAGATATGTTACAAAATTATGCAAAAATTTTATATAGAAATACAATTGTGACAAAATTTTCTTTAGAACTAAAATTTTGACAAAAATGTCTATAGAAATAAAATTTTGACAAAATTGTCAATAAAAATAAAATTTTGACAAAATTTTCTATAGAAATAAAATTTTGACAAACATTTCTATAGAAATAAAATTTTGACTAAATTTCTATAGAAAAAAAATTTTGATAAAAATTTGATAAAATTTTCTATAGAAATAAAATTTTGAGAACATTTTCTATAGAAATAGAATTTTGACAAAATTTTCTATAGAAATAACACGTTGACAACTTTTTTTTTCTATAGAAATAAAATTTTAAAAGTTTTTTCTATAGAAATAAATTTTTCACAAATTTCTCTATAGAAATAAAATTTTAACAAAATTGTCAATAAAAATATAGTTTTGATAAAATTTTCTATAGAAGTAAAATTTTGACAAAAGTTTCTATAGAAATAAAATTTTGACAAAATTTTCTATAGAAATAAAATTTTGACAAAATTTTCTATAGAAATAAAATTTTGACAAAATTTTCAATAGAAATAAAATTTTGACAAAATTTTCTATAGAAATAAAATTTTGACAAATTTAGTAAAGAAATAAAATTTTAACAAAATTTTCTATAGAAATACAATTTTGCCAACTGTTCCATAGAAATAAAATTTTGAAGAAATCTTTGTATAGAAATATAATTTTGACAAAATGTTCTATAGAAATAAAATTTTGACAAAAATTTCTGTAGAAATAAAATTTTGACAAAATTTTCTATAGAAAAAAAATTTTGACAAAATTTTCTATAGAAATAACACTTTGACAATTTTTTCTATAGAAATAAAATTTTGACAAAATTTTCTATAGAAATAAAATTTTGACAAATTTGCACCGTGATGCAATGGTTAGCATGCCCGCCTTGCATACACAAGGTCGTGGGTTCGATTCATGCTACGACCGAACACCAAAAAGTTTTTCAGCGGTGGATTATCCCACCTCAGTAATGCTGGTGGCATTTCTGAGGGTTTCAAAGCTTCTCTAAGTGATTTCACTGGAATGTGGAACGCCGTTCGGACTCGGCTATAAAAAGGAGGTCCCTTGTCATTGAGCTTAACATGGAATCGGGCAGCACTCAGTGATAAGAGAGAAGTTCACCACTGTGGTATCACAATGGACTGAATAGTCCAAGTGAGCCTGATACATCGGGCTGCCACATAACCTAACCTAACCTCTATAGAAATAAAATTTAAACAAAATTTTCTATAGAAATAAAGTTTAGACAAATAAATAAAATTTTGACAAAATTTTCAATAGAAATAAAGTTTTGACAAATTTTTCTATAGAAATAAAATTTTAACAAAATTGTCAATAGAAATAAATTTTTGACAAATTTTTCTATAGAAATAAATTTTTGACAAATTTTTCTATAGAAATAAAATTTTAACAAAATTGTCAATAGAAGTAAAGTTTTGACAAAATTTTCTATAGAAATAAAATTTTGTCAACATTTTCAATAGAAATAACACATTGACAAAATTTTTTCTATAGAAATAAAATTTTGACAAATTTTTCTATAGAAATAACATTTTTACAATTTTTTTTTCTATAGAAATAAAATTCTGAAAAATTTTTCTATAGAAATAACATTTTTACAATTTTTTTTTCTATAGAAATAAAATTCTGAAAAATTTTTCTATAGCAATAACAATTTTCTATATAAACATAATTTTAACAACATTTTCCATAGAAATAAAATTTTGACAACATTTTCTGTAGAAATAAAATTTTGCCAACATTTTCTATAGAAATAGAATTTTGACAAAATTCTCTATAGAAATAACACTTTGACAAAAATGTTTTTCTACAGAAATAAAATTTTGACAAATTTTTCTATAGAAATAAAATTTTGACAAATTTTTCTACAGAAATAAAATTTAGACAAATTTTTCTATAGAAATAAAATTTTGAAAATTTTTTCTATAGAAATAAAATTTTGACAAAATTTTCTATAGAAATAAAATTTTGACAAATTTTTCTATAGAAATAAAATTTTAACAATATTTTCTATAGAAATAACATTTTGACAAAAATTTTTTTCTCTATAGAAATGAAATTTTGACAAATTTTTTTATAGAAATAAAATTTTGACAATTTTTTCTATAGAAATAAAATTTTGACAAATTTTTCTATAGAAATAAAATTTTGACAATTTTTTTTTCTATCGCAATAAAATTTAGACAAATTTTTCTACAGGAACAAAATTTTAACAAAATTGTCAATAGAAATAAAGTTTTGACAAAATTTTCTATAGAAAATAAAATTTGACAAAATTTTCTATAGAAATTAAATTTTCACAAAATTTGCAACAGAAATAACATTTTCACAAATTTTGCTACAGAAATAAAATTTTTACAAAATTTTCTATAGAAATTAAATTTTGACAAAATTTTTTATACAAACCAAATGTTGACATAATTTCCTATAGAAATAAAATGTTGACAACATTTTCTATTGATGTAAAATTTTAACAGCATTTTCTATAGAAATAGAATTTTGACAAAATTTTCTATAGAAATAAAATGTTGACAAAAATTTCTACAGAAATAAAATTTTTACAAAATTTTCTATAGAAATAAATAGAAATAACAATTTTGAATAGAAATAAAGATTTGACAAAATTTTCTATCGAAGTAAAATTTTGGAAAAATTTTAATTATTAATTAATTTAATTTATAGTTAAATGGTCCGCTGGTACGAATTTTGGTCCAATTGTGGAAAAGTGTCCAAACTAAAAATGCATTGTGGTAACACTGCTTGTATATATACAGACATACACACACGCAGCAAACTCATATAAATGTATATGCATATACATACATATGTATATCCTTATTCAATATTGAAAATCAGTGGCAAATCCATCTGAATGCTTGGCTGCCATTAGTTGCCCCGTTGACCGACCATTGAGTCTCTACATACAAATCTGCTTGCATATCTCACTGAAACGAGGCACAGTATTGGCATTATTGCATAAACGCCTATGGGGTCAGATTGATATTAATATTTGATGCATTTCACAAAACTCCAATTGCCTGGCTACTGTCTATATATGCATGCATGCCAATCTCCCGATGAGGTGCATATCGTCGAACATAAGGTATGGGGTTTTTCATCGTATTGGAATGGAATGAATGAATATTCATTTTGACATATACAATCGTTCTAACCAATGACGGAGTCAATGTCTCTTGCTAACGCGACTGTAGGGAATTTATGCTTTGGCAGAAATATGACAAAATGACTTAACTTCTCATTTGAAAATATAAGAAGTGAGTAAAGTAAAAAATCGGGAGGGGATGAATGTGATCCGATATAAACAATATTTTGCAGATTTGATTGTGAAATATGGTCATATGTCCGATATTGGGTTGTAACATAAGTTTTATTTCGTAAAGAGTCATAATAATTTTGCCAAATTTTATTTCTATAGAAAATTTTGTAAAAATTTTGTTTCCATAGAAAATTTTGTCAAAATTTTGTTTCCAAAAAAAATTGTCAACCTTTTAGTTCTATAGAAAATATTGTTAAAATTTTATTTCCAAAATAAAATTGTCAAAATTTTAGTTCTTTAGAAGATATTGTTAAAATTTTACCTAATTTTACAATTTTACTCCATAGAAAATTTTGTCAACATTTTATTGGTTCCAAGTTGTAAGCTGAAGGTGGTCAGAGAATAATTTGGTCAAAATTATATTTCTATAGCAAATTTTGTCAAAATTTTATTTCTATAGAAAATTTTTTCAAAATTTTATTTCTATAGAAAAATTTGTCTAAATTTTATTTCTATAGAAAAATTTGTCAAAATTTTATTTCTATAGCATATTTTGTGGAACATTTTTTTCTATACAAAATTTTGTCCAAATTTTACTTCTATAGAAAATTTTGTCAAAATTTTATTTCTATAGAAAATTTTGTCTAAACTTTAATTCTATAGAAAATTTTGCCAAAATTTTGTTTCTATAGCAGATTTTGTCAACATTTTATTTCTATTGAAAACTTTGTCAAATTTTTATACCCTTTACCACTACACACAAAAATTTTTTTTTCTGATTCAATCACGAAATTAATTGATCCAATTAATTTTTAATTGAAATGTCTTCAATCACGGAAATGATAGTATCAATTAAAAAATTAATTGAAGGTCAATTAAAAAGTTAATTGATCCAATTAAAAAATTAATTGATACTATTATTTTTGTGATTGATTTTTGTTTCAATTAAAAAATTTGTTGAATCAATTAAATTTTTAATCGAATATTTTTTAAAACTCAATTAAAATTTTAATTGGAAAAATTTTCGTGAAATTTTTTTGTGTGTACTGTGGTACAGGGTATAATAAGTTTGTGCATTTGTATGTAAAGCCAAGAAGGAAAAGTCCGAGACCCATCGTTTAGTATACCGATCGTCTTAGAATTAAATTCTGAGTCGATTTAGCGATGTCCGTCCGTCTGTCTGTCTGTCTGTCCGTCTGTCTGTTGGTGTATTTTTGTGTGCAAAGTACAGCTCGCAGTTTTAGTCCGATTGTCCTAAAATTTGGTATAGGGTCCTGTTTCGGCTCAAAGACGATCTCTATTGGTTTTGGAAAAAATCGGTTCAGATTTAGATATAGCTGCCATATATATTTTTCACCGATCTGGTCATAATTGGCGTGTATATCAACCGATCTTCCTCAAATTCCGTACATCCGAATATTTTATGAGAAAAACTTGCCAAATCAGCCAAATCGGTTCAGATTTAGATATATCTCCCATATATAGCTTTCGCCCGATTTACACTCATATGACCAAAGAGGCCAATTTTTAACTCCGATTTAGTTGAAATTTTGCACAGGGAGTAGAATTAGCATTGTAACTATGCGTGCCAAATTTGGTTGAAATCGGTTCAGATTTGGATATATCTCCCATATATAGCTTTCGCCCGATTTACACTCATATGACCACAGAGGCCAATTTTTAACTCCGATTTAGTTGAAATTTTGCACAGGGAGTAGAATTAGCATTGTAGCTGTGCGTGCCAAATTTGGTTGAAATCGGTTCAGATTTAGATATATCTCCCATATATAGCTTTCGCCCGATTTGCACTCATATGACCACAGAGTCCAATTTTTAACTCCGATTTAGTTGAAATTTTGCACAGGGAGTAGAATTAGCATTGTAACTATGCGTGCCAAATTTGGTTGAAATCGGTTCAGATTTGGATATATCTCCCATATATAGCTTTCGCCCGATTTACACTCATATGACCACAGAGGCCAATTTTTAACTCCAATTTAGTTGAAATTTTGCACAGGGAGTAGAATTAGCATTGTTGCTATGCGTGCCAAATTAGGTTGAAATCGGTTCAGATTTAGATATAGCTCCCATATATATGTTTTTCTGATTTCGACAAAAATGCTCAAAATACCAACATTTTCCTTGTAAAATCGCCACTGCTTACTCGAAAAGTTGTAAAAATGACTCTAATTTTCCTAAACTTCTAATACATATATATCGAGCGATAAATCATAAATAAACTTTTGCGAAGTTTCCTTAAAATTGCTTCAGATTTAAATGTTTCGCATATTTTTTACTAACATTGTGTTCCACCCTAGTGCATTAGCCGACTTAAACTTTGAGTCTATAGATTTTGCAGAAGTCTATCAAATTCTGTCCAAATCTAGTGATATTTAAATGTATGTATTTGGGACAAACCTTTATATACAGCCCCCAACACATTTGACGGATGTGATATGGTATCGAAAATTTAGATCTACAAAGTGGTGCAGGGTATAATATAGTCGGCCCCGCCCGACTTTAGACTTTCGTTACTTGTTATTTCTATAGAAGATTCTGTCAAAATTTTATTTCTATTGAAAACTTTGTCAACATTTTATTTCTATAGAAAACTTTGTCAAAATTTTATTTCTGTAGAAGATTTTGTCAAAATTTTATTTCTATTGAAAACTTTGTCAAATTTTTATTTCTATAGAAACTTTTAGCAAAATTTTTTCTATAGAAAATTGTGTCAAAATTTTATTTCTATAGAAAATTTTGTCAAAATTTTATTTCTATAGAAAATTTTGTCAAAATTTTATTTCTATAGAAAATTTTGTCAACATTTTATTTCTATAGAACATTTTCTCAAAATTTTATTTCTGTAGAAAATTTTGTCAAAATTTTATTTCTATGGAAATCTTTATCACAATTTTATTTCTATAAAAAATTTTGTCAAAAATTTATTTTTTTTAGAAAATGTTGTCAAAAATGTATTCCTTTAGCAAATTTTGTCAAAATTTTTTTGCGTTAGAAAAATTGTGTCAAAATTTTATTTCTATAGAAAATTTTGTCAAAATTTTACTTCAATAGAAAATTTTGTCAAAATTATCATTCTATAGAACATTTTGTCCAAATTTTATTTCTATAAAAGCTTTTAGCAATTTTTTTCTATAGAAAATTGTGTGAAAATTGTATTTCTATAGAAATTTTTGTCAAAATTTTATTTCTATAGAAAATTTTGTAAACATTTTATTTCTATAGAAAATTTTGTCAAAATTTTATTTCTATTGAAAACTTTGTCAAACCTTTATTTCTATAGAAACTTTTAGCAATATTTTTTCTATAGAAAATTGTGTCAAAATATTATTTCTAATAAAAATTATGTCAAAAAAAAGTTATTTCAATAGAAAATTTTGTCAAAATTTTATTTCTATAGAAAATTTTGTCAAAATTTTATTTCTGTAGAAATTTTTGTCAAATTTTATTTCTATGGAAATCTTTATCACAATTTTATTTCTATAGAACATTTTGTCAAAAAATTATTTTTTGCAGAAAATGTTGTCAAAAAATTATTTCTTTAGCAAATTTGGTCAAAATTTTATTTCTATAGAAAATTTTGTAAAAATTTTATTTCTATAGAAAATTTTGTCAAAATTTTATTCCTATAGAAAATTTTGTCAAAATTTTATTACTATAGAAAATTTTGTCAACATTTTATTTCTATAGAAAATTTTGTTAAAATTTTATTTCTATAGAAAATTTTGTGAAAATTTTATTTCTATTGAAAATTTTGTCAAAATTTTATTTCTATAGAACATTTAGCAAATTTTCTTCTATAGAAAATTTTGTCAAAAATTTATTTTTTTAGAAAATGTTGTAAAAAATTTATTTCTTTAGCAAATTTTGTCAAAATTTTATTTCTATAGAAAATTTTGTCAAAATTTTATTTCTATAGAAAATTTTGTCAAAATTTTATTTCTATAGAAAATTTTGTCAAAATTTTATTTCCATAGAAAATTTTGTCAAAATTTTATTTCTATAGAAAATTTTTGTCAACATTTTATTTCCATAGAAAATTTTCTCAAAATTTTATTTCTATAGAAAATGTTGTCCAAATTTTACTTCTATAGAAAATTTTGTCCAAATTTTTTTCTATAGAAAATTTTGTCAAAATTTTATTTCTATAGAAAATTTTGTCAAAATTTTATTACTATAGAAAATGTTGTCAAAATTTTATTTCTATAGAAAATTTATTCAAAATTTTATTTCTATAGAAACTTTTGTCAAAATTTTATTTCTATAGACAATTTTGTCAAAATTTTATTTCTATAGAAATTTGAATACCTTTTAGTTGGAAAGGAATATTTTGAAAATTACACCAAAACATCAAGAATTCTACCAAAAAATAAAAAATCGACAATTTTTGGTCGAATTGTACCAACTGAGACAACCGTATCTGAAAGCCATTTTCGATATGGGGAGTAGGAAATATTTTATTAGTCGACTTCGATTCCTTGTTCGATTGAAAACTTTAATGGAATTCGGAGTCGAACAAAATTTCTAAAACTCCGTCTTCTACTCTGACGCCAGTAAAATCTACAGAGTTCAACTCCGGCCTCGACTCCACAGCCCTGATCTGTACCCCGCAGGGAAATGCAGCTCAGGCAACTGCATTTAAGAAGAGAAAGTTGCCACAGTTGATACTGAGCTTCCAAATGATGTTCGTTGGCCCAAAATATTTCATAAGTTTGTTAGTTAAACCTTTTTGCATTCGCTCTATGTCACTTTATGTTAGTTCGAATGAAAGTGCTCAAATTTAAAACCATATAAATATGAAATGCATTTATGAAAAGACATATAGACATAGAGATATGATGCCACATAAAAGGCGATACAGACAGACGGACAGATAGACAGAAAGATCGACATATGCAAGGCAACAAACACAAATAGACAAACCGATTTGTTCAAACATACCGTCAAATATGCATGCACATCTACACGCGCATATCTCTGATATGCGGTATGCACATAAAATGAACATTTATCAAACGCAATGTGATAAATTGAGAAGGATACTGCAAAAGTGAATTCAAATTGAAAACAAACCTATAGAGAAGATAGGGACAGTGGAAACTTGTAGAGAAGAAGATAATTTTTTTTTAAATTACACTGAAGCAAACTTTAGTTAAAACCTATAGAGAAGATAGGGACAGTGGAAACTTGTAGAGAGGAGATAATTTTTTTTTAAATTACACTGAAGCAAACTTTAGTTAAAATTGAGCCAATTTATTTTCATTGACAGGGAAACCATTCATTGTTAACACGAAATTTGTCATCATTAAATCATCACAATAAACAAACAATTTCATTGTATTTATGAAATTGTTTCGAGAACGCAATTTTAACGGCAAAGTTCATCATTTCTCATCAGTGTAATTAATTATTATTTGTTTTTTCCTAGGAAGCTATTAATTAGTAGGATTTGTCCGATTTGTACGAAATAAGCAAACTGTTTATCTGAACTAAGAGATAGTTGAAAATACCTTCACCATAGAAATGTAGGCATTTCAGTATATGTCAACCCAATTTTTATCAGATTTATTTCATTGCCCTTTTTTCGAACATTTTTGCAGTGACCCTTGATTTTTGTAGAATTCTCTGATGTGTGTCCACATTTGGTAAATGTGAAAAGTTAAGTTTGAGCGAATTTTGTTGAAACCACAAATTGCTATTAACGAAAATCTAATCATAACCGGAAATTAATTTGACAGAAATCTCATTAAATTTACAGCTACCACAAAACATATATCGTACATTTGGACATCATCATATATGAACGAATCTATCTGCGAATGCATTTTAGTGGCTACATATATGCAACTGCATTTTACAAGCTAGGGCGGCGAATGGTGTTAGCGAAGGCAAATCCAACTCTTATTTTGGGGCCTTCTGAACGAAGTTATTATTATTAATGTATATTATTTAAGACAATATACGTATTCTGTTTTTTTTATACCCTCCACCATACACTGAAAAAAATATTGTCGTGAAGTCAAAGATTTCATGTCTTTGAAATACGAATGCAAATTTTGCTTAGAATAGAAGACGCATTTCTCTAATATAAAGTTTCTTTCCTTGTCCAAAAGTCGAAAAACTTTTCAATGAAGTCGTATTGTCCTTATAAATAAGTGATTTTAATTAAAAATGGGTATCATAACATGAAAGAAAAAATGTTTGGGCTAAGGTCAACTTGACTTTAATAATTCAGAAAAATTGTTTAAAATTAATGAAACTGTCTTCAAATTTGTTGTCTTTTTACATCTTGACTACAAAGCAAAAAATCGTTCAAATATAGGACATGTTTTTCAAAACTTTATTTTAAAGAAGTTTTTTACTTGAAACATAGCATAATTTCTACTGGAAGTCGAGTCTTAATGTGGAAAATAAAGTCGTCGTTAACTCGTTTTTTAAAGGACTTTGATAGCATATGAAGAAAAAAAGCTGAGGAAGCGAAAAATTAAAATTTGCTTCCCAGAAGCAAGTACACAAAACCCAAATTTAAAAGAGAATTGTGTCTTAAAAGTATCTTTACTTGCATTCTCCGCTTCTTTAGCTCGGAATCAATACCAAATTTTTTAAAGTAAAGACAAAATCTTTGGAACGGGGCATGCTTTTTTTTTCAGTGTAGGATGGGCGTATATTAACGTTGTCACTCCGTTTGTAGCACATCGAAATATTGCTCTAAGACCCCATAAAGTATATATATTCTGGGTCGTGGTGAAATTCTGAGTCGATCTGAGCATGTCCGTCCGTCCGTCTGTTGAAATCACGCTAACTTCCGAACGAAACAAGCTATCGACTTGAAACTTTGCACAAGTAGTTGTTGTTGATGTAGGTCGGATGGTATTGAAAATGGACCATATGGGTCCACTTTTACTTATAGCCCCCATATAAACGGACCCCCAAATTTGGCTTGCGATTGCTCTAAGAGAAGCAAATTTCGTCCGATCCGGCTCAAATTTGGTACATGGTGTAAGTATATGGTCTCTAACAACCATGCAACAATTGGTCCATATCGGTCCACTTTTACGTATAACCCCCATATAAACGGACCCCCAAATTTGGCTTGCGATTGCTCTAAGAGAAGCAAATTTCATCCGATCCGGCTGAAATTTGGTACATGATGTTAGTATATGGTCTCTAACAACCATGCAAAAATTGGTCCATATCGGTCCATAATTACATATAGCCCCCATATAAACCGATCCCCCGATTTGGCTTGCGGAGCTTCTAAGAGAACCAAATTTCCTCCGATCCGGTTAGAATTTGGTACGTGGTGTTAGTATATGGTGTCTAACAACCATGCAGGAATTGGTCCATATCGGTTCATATCGGTCCATAATTATATATAGCCCCCATATAAATCGATCCCCAGATTTGTCCTCCGGAGCCTCTTGGAGGAGCAAAATTCATCCGATCCGGTTGAAATTTGGAACGTGGTGTTAGAATGTGGTCTCCAACAAACACGCAAGAATTGGTCCATAATTATATATAGCCCCATATAAACCGTTCCCCAGATTTGATCTCCGGAGCCTCTTAGAGGAGCAAAATTCATCCGATCCGGTTGAAATTTGGTACGTGGTGTTAGTATATGGTCTCTAACAACCATGCAGGAATTGGTCCATATCGGTCCATAATTATATATAGCCCCCATAATCGATCCCCAGATTTGTCCTCCGGAGCCTCTTGGAGGAGCAAAATGCATCCGATCCGGTTGAAATTTGGAACGTGGTGTTAGAATGGGGTCTCCAACAAACACGCAAGAATTGGTCCATAATTATATATAGCGATCCCCAATCACACAAAAATTGATCCTTATCGGTTCATGTTCACGGTTGCCACTCGAGCCAAAAAAAAATCTACCAAAATTTTATTTTTATAGAAAACATTGTCAAAATGTTATTTCTATAGAAATTTTTATAAAAATTTTATTTCTATAGAAAATTTTGTCAAAATATTATTTCTATAGAAAATTTTGTCAAAATTTTATTTCTATAGAAAATTTTGTCAGAATTTTATTTCTATAGAAAATGTTATCCAAATTTTATTTCTATAGAAATTTTTTTCCAAATTTTACTTCTATAGAAAATGTTGTCAACATTTTATTTTGTCAAAATTGTATTTCTGTAGAAAATTTTATTTCTATAGAGACTTTAAACTTAATTATATGCGTATTTAATCGGTCTTTTTTTGTTTAATATATACCACGTATAGACTATGTGGTATATATTACGGTGTTATAAGTTTTAAGATACCTTGCCATCGGCAAGTGTTACTGCAACCCAAGTAAATCAATTGTGGATGACAGTCTTCAGTAGAAGTTTCTACGCAATCCATGGTGGAGGGTATAAAAGCTTCGGCCTGGCCGAACTTACGGCCGTATATACTTGTTTTGTTTCAAATAGGTTAAAAACAGAGTAAGAATTCATAAAATGGTACAAATCATTTAAATTTTTTCAAAAAAAGGCTAAATCCAATCTGAAAAAATTGTGAATTTTTGAAAATATTTGAGGTCAAACGTTTCCGAAAAGTGTTAAAATCCATTAAACATTATAAAAAATTATAAAAATTATTTATTTGCCAAAATATCACAGAATTATTTAATGTACATCCAAACCATTGAATTCGGATCACACCTAAAGAAGTGATGCAAATTCAGTGGAACGGCTGTTGAAATGGAGAACTTCAGTCCTATGACAAGCCCATGTTAAATTCATCGCTTCTGCGTTAATTTTGCACCACCTCCGGATCCAAAAAGAACATTTTCATTACTTTTTTGACGACGCTTGTTTTGCTGGGAAGTTATATCCCTTTTCGTTTTTATTTCGGACATTTGGCGTCCGAGGAAAAAATATTAAAAAATATAATATCTTTATTTTGCTTCTATATTTTTTGTATTGCCGAAGATGATGGGATGTCGAATCTGTTCATATCTCTCTAGCTAACTATATTAATAAAGGCCTCCCTTATATCTCCCAGACACCTTCTTTAGATTATTTCGCCCAGCTAAATACATGATATGCTTATCTATAATGCAAGTATCTCTCCCGCCAACCAAATTCTAGACAAATGGATTTCTACAGAACTATCAAGCCAAAGGGTTAAATTCAGCCAAGAGACATAACGAAACAGTTGAGTACAGCTGGATGTGAATGATAATGGCATTGGCATTGGCATTGACCAAATGCCTAATGGCTGTTTGCCCATATGACGAATAACAAAATGGTGACTAAGCCCAATAGTGGTCAGTAATTCATATATGAATTGAGAATGTAATCATTTTGGTTAAAATTTCCAATGAAACAACACCAAGAGCTAAAAACCTTCGCCAGCTGTGCCATTGCCAATGTATCCTTTGGAAAATCAGCCAACCAACCAACCATTATGAGAGAACGTATGAACTTCAGTTGAATCATAAGTTGGCAAGATATAAATGATGGGATATCTGTCACATACCTAGATATACAAATTAGCCTTTGTGGTGGATTTTTGATGATTTATGCCATTTCTATTCCGCTCGGGGAATAGAAAATGTAATAAAATTAAAAGCCTAAAGAAAATTTTATCCTAAATTTGTCTCATGTCAGTTCAGGGGTGGTTTAAGGAAAAACTATTGATGGAATTTATTATTATGTTTGAAAAAATGATACTAATGTTGGAGAATAACTCATATTGCCATTACTGTAATCAAATCCAATAATAATAAAGTTTAGAATTATTTAGTAGTTGAACTGTAATGAAGGCAAACTGTTGCATTACCCAAAAGGATATATCCTTTTTGATTAAAATTTCATTTATAAAAACGTATATATATATATATAAAAAAGTATAGATGACCGCAAGTTCGAATCCTATATACCCTTCACCATGGATTTCGTTGGAAGACTGTCATCCAGTAATCCAGAGCCAAATTTCAACCGGATCGAAAGAAATTTTCAGGAGGCTCAAGAAATAAAATCTGCGAATCGGTTTAAATGGGGGCTATATATAAATGTGCACCAATATGGACCGATTTATGCTCCTCCAAAAGGCTCCCGAAATCAAATCTGGAGACTGGCTTATATGGGGGCAATGCCTAAAAGTAGTCCGGCTACTTTCGCCAAGTTAAAATTTCCAAAATTTTCAAAATGTCCATAGAATTTCTATAGAAATTTGATCACAATTTTATATCTATACAAAATATTCTCAAAATTTTATTTCTATAAAAAATTTGGTCAAATTATTTGTCTAAATTTTATTTCTTTTTTTGTCAAAATTTTATTTCTTTAGAACATTTTATTTCTTTAGAAAATTTTGTCAAAATTTTATTTCTTTAGAAAATTTTGTCACATCTTTAAATAATTCCAAAAAAAAATTCTCAAAATTTTATTTCTATAGTATTTCTTTTCTATAGAAAATTTGGTCAAATTTTATTTCTTCAGAACATTTTGTCAACATTTCTTTTTTCTAGAAACAATTTGGTCAAATTTTTTTCGATAGAAAATTTTGTCAAATTTTTATTTCTTTAGAAAATTTTATCAACATTTTATTTCTTTAGAGAATTTTGTCAAAATTTTATTTCTTTAGAAAATTTTGTAAAATTTGTAATTACATAGAAAATTTGGTAAAATTTTTTTCTATAGAAAATATTCTCAAAATTTTATTTCTATAGAAAATTTGGTCAACATTTTATTTCTTTACAACATTTTGTCAAAATCCCAGAAGATGGTTAGTGGCACTAACCGAAATATTGGAAATAAATATTAAAACAAGTCAGTAATCGATTGTTTCTATGACCTCAAGCCGAACAAAATTAATAATCAGAATAAAATTTTATTTCTTTAGAAAATTTTGTCACATCTTTAATTCCATAGAAAATTTTCTCAAAATTTTATTCCTATATAAAATTTTTTTTTTTTAAAAATTTGGTAATTTTTTTTTTTCTATAGAGAGTTTTGTCTAAATTTTATTTCTTTAAAACATTTTGTCAAAATGTTATTTCTTTAGATCATTTTGTCAAAATTTTTTTCTATAAAAAATTTTGTCAATTTTTTTTGCTATAGAAAATTTTGTCAAAAATTTATCAAGATTTTATTTCTTTAGAGAATTTTGTCAAAATTGTATTTCTTTAGAAAATTTTGTAAAATTTTTAATTCCATAGAAAATTTTCTCATATTTTATTTCTATAGAAAATTTGGTTAAATTTTTTTCTCTAGAAAATTTTGTCTAAATTTTATTTCTTTAGAAAATTTTGTCACATCTTCAATTCCATAGAATATTTTCACAAAATTTTATTCCTATAGAATTTTTTTCTATAAAAATTTTGGTCAATTTTTTTCTATAGACTTTATTTTTTTTCAATTTTTTTTACCTCTTAATTGGAGAAGAATGTTTTGCAAAATCTACAATCTACCAAACAGTGAAAAATCTACAATTTTTGGTAGAATTCTTCCAACTGTGGCAACCGTGGATGGACATCGCTAGATTGACTTAGAATTTCACCACGACCTAGAATATATATATACTCTGGGGTCTGGAACTAATATTTCGATGTGTTACAAATGGAATAACAAAGTTAGAATACCACCATCTTATGGTGGAGGGTATAAAAATTATATTTCGGACTTGTGATAATATTATATGATATATTTCATTTAGAAATTTATTATAATTTATAATTATAATATATTTGTACAACCACCATTATATTTAGAACATTAAGCTGATAGCCTTAATCGCTAGTGCTTGTTTGTTTTCAACATTTAATATAATTTATAATTAAAATAAAGAGTTGTATTTTACAAAAAAAAAAAAAACAACAACAACAAAAAATTATTAAAATACAAAATATTGAATAAAGTTATAATTAAGACCAGCATTATTATTTTTTTATCAAGTGACCAAAACAAAACTTTATATATTTCCTTAAAAATCAGACAAATAAATGAAGACTCCTTTTCCTTGCCTTTTCTCAATTCAATAACTAACAAAATACATATCCCCACCAAAAAGGATAGAAATTGCAAGAGAAAACTTTTATAATAAGCAAAGTATACAGAATATACTTCACAACTTCATGGTACAACTATGTTTCCCTGACAAAAGACAGAAAAAAGTTTAAAGAAATCCTTAAGGAGTTATAAAGGAAAATTTGTTTGTCTTAACGACATGATTTCTAAATCCAAACATATCTTTTTAGACCACATTGAAAAAAATATATGTGTGTGTAAGTAAATGTTTAGGGTTCATAGATATTGTTTACAATTCAAGACTAAGACCAAACATATATAGACAGTGGGAATAGGAAATTGGGAGATTTTGCAAATCACGGATATTTGATATGCGTGAAAATGCGCTTACCTTTAGAGAGGGTAATGAAATTTAAAAAGACAAGTTTCAAAACTAGGAAAAGTCGATTTTTTTTTTAATTTGTAGAAAGTCGACTTCGGCTATTTAATTTTTGCAAAATTCGATTTTTCGACTTCACGACTTTTTATACCCACCACCATAGAATGGTGACGGGGGTATAATAAGTTTGTCATTCCGTTTGTAACGCATCGAAATATCGATTTCCGACTATATAAAGTATATATATTCTTGATCAGGGAGAAATTCTAAGACGATATAACGATGTCCGTCTGTCCGTCTGTCTGTCTGTCTGTCTGTCTGTTGTAATCACGCTACAGACTTCAATAATGAAGCAATCGTGCTGAAATTTTGCACAAGCTCGTCTTTTGTCTGCAGGCAGGTCAAGTTCGAAGATGGGCTATATCGGTCCAGGTTTTGATATAGTCCCCATATAAACCGACCTCCCGATTTGGGGTCTTGGGCTTATAGAAATCGTAGTTTTTATCCAATTTGCCTGAAATTTGAAATCTGGAGGTATTTTATGACCATAAAGAGATGTGCCAAAAATGGTGAGTATCGGTCCACGTTTTGGTATAGCCCCCATATAGACCAATCTCCCGATTTTACTTCTTGGGCTTATAGAAACCGCAGTTTTTATTCAATTTACCTGAAATTTGAAATCTAGAGGTATTGTAGGACCACAAATACGTGTGCCAAAAATTGTGAGTATTGGTCCACATTTTGGTATAGCCCCCATATAGACCGATCTCCCGATTTTACTTCTAGAGGTATTGTAGGACCACAAATACGTGTGCCAAAAATTGTGAGTATCGGTCCATATTATGGTATAGCCCCCATATAGACCGATTCCCCATTTTTACTTCTTAGGCTTCTAGAATCCGAAGTTTTTATCCTATTTGCCTGAAATTGGAAATCTAGAGGTATTTTCGGGTCACAAAGAGGTGTGCCGAAAATGGTGAGTATCGGTCCATATTTTAGTATAGCCCCCATAAGAACGATCTCCCGATTTAACTCCTTGGGTTTCTAGAAACCGTAGTTTTTATCTGATATGCCTGAAATTGTAAATATTCTGGTATTTTAGGCTCACAAAACGTGTATCGGATTAAGTTTTTATCGGTCCATTTGGTAATGCCTCCATATAGACCGACTTCACTTCTTGAGGGTGTAGAAGGCGCACTGATCATGAAAATTGCTTGAAACTCAATGTAAAATTTCCAGATTTTACTTCTACAGATTTAAGATTTCAAATCAAGACGTTATTTTATAATTTTCTTGCACACTTACAAGAGATGTTAATGATTCCTCTAAAACTCAAACAAAAATGGTTCTTATAAATCCAGAATCTGATATAGTCCTCATAGGTGAAATCTTTAAATTTACCTTCGGGAAGTGTCCTCAAGTCCTCAAGCCCTCCTGAAATTTCAAAGTAAACCCTAATATTTGGTTCATGGTGGTGGGTATTTAAGATTCGGCCCGGCCGAACTTACTGCTGTATATACTTGTTATAATTTGTAAAAGTTCCATAGAAAATTTGGTCCAAATTTTAATTCCATAGAAGATTTTGTCAAAATTTTAGTTCTATAGAAAATTTTCTCAAAATTTTATTTCTATAGAATATTTCCTCAATCTTTTATTTCTATAGAAAATTTGGTCAAAATTGTATGTCTATAGTATATTTTGTCACAACATCATTTCTATAGAAAATTTTGTCAAAATTGTATTTCTATAAAAAATTTTGTCAAAATTTTAGTTCTATGAAAATTTTGTCAAAATTTTAGTTCTATGATAATTTTCTCAAAGTTTTATTTCTATAGAAAATTTTGTCAATATTTTATTTCTATAGAAAATTTTGTCAAAATTTTTACTCTATGAAAATGTTCTCAAAATTTTATTTCTATAGAATATTATTTCTGTAGCAAATTTGATCAGAATTTTATGTCTATGGAAAATTTTGTCAAAATTTCTTTCTGCAGAAAATTTTGTCTAAATTTTAATTCTATAGAAAATTTTGTCAAAATTTTATTTCTATAGAATTTTTTTTCAAAATTTTATTTCTATAGAAATTTTTTTCAGAATTTTATTTCTATAGAAAATTTTGTCAAAATTGTAGTTCTATGAAAACTTTTATTTCTATAGAATGTGTTCTCAAACTTTTATTTCTATAGAAAATTTGGTAAAAATTTTATATCCATAGAAAAATTTCTCAAAATTTTATTTCTATAGAAAAGTTGGTCAAAATTTTATTACTACAGAAAATTTTTTCAAAATTTTATTTCTACAGAAAATTTTGTCAAAATTTTATTCCTATAGAAAACTTTTTCAAAATGTTATTTCTATAGAAAATTTTGTCAAAATTTTATTTCTATAGAATATTTTGTAAAAATTTTATTTTTATAGAAAATTTTGTCAAAATTTTATTTTTATAGAAAATTTTGTCAAAAGTTTATTTCTCTAGAAAATTTTGTCAAAATTTTATTTCTATAGAAAAATTTGTCAACTTTTTATTTCTATTGAAAAATTTGTCAAAATTTTATTTTTATAGAAAATTTTGTCAAAAGTTTATTTCTATAGAAAATTTTGTCAAAATTTTATTTCTATAGAAAAATTTGTCAACTTTTTATTTCTATAGAAAAATTTGTCAAAATTTTATTTCTATAGAAATTTTTTTCAAAATTTTATTTCTATAGCAAATTTTGTCAAAATTTTAGTTCTATGAAAATTTTCTGAAAATATTTTCTCAAACTTTTATTTCTATAGAAAATTTGGTCAAAATTTTGTGTCTATAAGAAAATTTATCAAAATTGTATTTCTATAGAAAAGTTGGTCAAAATTTTATTACTGTAGAAAATTTTGTCAACAATTTTTTCTGCAGAAAATTTTGTCAAAACTTTATTTCTATAGAAAATTTTATTCCTATAGAAAATTTTTTCAAAATGTTATTTTTATAGAAAATTTTGTCAAAATTTTATTTCTGTAGAAAATTTTGCCAAAATTTTATTTCTATAGAAAATTTTGTCAAAATTTTATTTCTATAGAAAATTTTGTCAAAATTTTATTTCTATAGAAAATTTTGTCAAATATTTATTTCTATAGAAAAATTTGTCAACTTTTTATTTCTATAGAAAAATTTGTCAACATTTTATTTCTATAGAAAAATTTGTCAACTTGTTATTTCTATAGAAAAATTTGTCAACATTTTATTTCTATAGAAAATGTTCTACAAATTTTATTCCTATAGAAATTTTTTCAAAATTTTTTTTTCTGTAGCAAATTTTGTCAAAATTTTAGTTCTATGAAAATTTTCTGAAAATCTTGTTTCTATAGAATATTTTCTCAAACATTTATTTCTATAGAAAATTTTGTCAAAATTTTATTTCTATAGAAAATTTTGTCAAAATTTTATTTCTATAGAAAATTTTATCAAAATTTCATTTTTATAGAAAATTTTGTCAAAAGTTTATTTCTATAGAAAATTTTGTCAAATATTTATTTCTATAGAAAAATTTGTCAACATATATTTCTATAGAAAAATTTGTCAACATTTTAGTTCTATAGATAATTTTCTCAAAATTTTATTCCTATAGGAAAATTTGTCAAAATTTTAGTTCTATAGAAAATTTTGTCAATATTTTTTTCTATAGAAAATTTGGTCACAATTTTAGTTCTATAGAAAATTTTGTCAAAACTTTATTTTTATGAAAAACTAGCGTAACCCGGCCCGCTTCGCTACGCCTTCCGAAGCGTATTTGGAGGAACATTTTGCGTTAACTTAGTCAACTATATCCTTCGTGCTGAAAACAAATTCGAAAAGATTTCAATTCTTTTAAACAAATCGGACTACTTGATTTTTCGTTTATAGGTAGAAATACGGCGGGAGTGGGTGTACCCTTTCCTTTGTTTAATAATGTTCTGTATTCAAGTAGTTGGACACTCTTCTATATTTCTTGTGAATTTTAAGTGTGGTTTGTCAAGGAAAGGTATCCTTCTCATCAACATATCTGAAAATTAAGCACTATATTATAATAACATACAAAGAATTACTGTTTCCCATCCAATAAATCGGAAAAAGCAAAAGTAGTAAAAAATTTGACCTCATTAACATTTGCTAAAATGTTGGAAAATGATGCACCATCTGCGTTGGCTGCCAATTTCATGTAAATTTAAGTTCTTTACTAAAAAGAAGTCTGGCAGAAGCCTGTGCAAAAATCATCAAATTATGTACCGAGTTCCCATTTACGGACAACCCTCTACTTTCAATTTAAGAAAAAAAGGACAAAAGGGAACCCTCCCCCACCTTCGCTCCACTCCGACCTGATATCGGACTATCACGTACCCTATATTCGCAACTACTCAATGGTCCCTATAAATTCTATCGAAGTAAATCGACAAAGTTTACTTCAATTTTCCCCTTTCCCAACCAGATATCGAAAAATCATATACTAATTTAAAAATCATGTATGTTATAAATTTAATCACCTCCTCCCACGTTCCCTGTAAATTTCAAGTAGGTCGGCGATGTTTAAATTTTGCTCTATTGTTTTAAATGGACGTCACTTTCCCCGATACAATATCGACAAACACCGTAGTGAATAGCACCCCTAACCTTCCCTGAAAATTCTTGAAACTTTCCTTCAAGTGTGGGGCAAGAAAGGTTGCCTTTTCGTTCATAACCTTCCCCCACTGTCTATGTAAATTTCAAGAAAACTTAAGAATTGTTGTTTTTATTGCAGTTTTAGAGGAGGACCTCCTCCCCGACTAAATATCGAAAAGTGATGTACCGTATCTTTTGTAAACGTCCCAGAAAATGTCAAGCAAATTATAAGCCTAAAGGGGCGTCCAACAAAATCCATCCAAATATCACAAAATCAGGCATCAACTATTAATATCGTAACCTCTCCCCAGTCCTCTGTAAATTTCAAGTAACTCGGTAAAAGTTTAATTGTTTCTCTGTATGTACTTAAGAGAAGCGGATGTCTCCCTATGTCGAGAGCCTGATATAAATTTCATAACCCATTTTTCCCGTAAGTTTAGTTTTCTTTGTACTTAAAAAAAAAAAATCGGGCAAAGGGGTGGTCCCCCTCCCCGACCAAATATCGAAAAATAATGTAGCGGATTTTTGTCTAGATGCCAACCCCAACATTCAATGAAAATTTCAAGCAAATCGCATAATTTTGTTCTAAGTTTCCCCATCCACATATGAAATCATCGGGTACCCCATATGAATTCCATAACCTCACCACATGTTCTCTGTAAATCTCAGATAATTTAGAGAATTTTAGTTTTTTCACTGTACTTAAAAAAAAGTCGAACAAAGGGGAGGCCCCCCTCCGCCACCAAATATCGAAATAAAAAGTAGCGGATCTTTGTTTAGATGCCAACCCCAATCTTCAATGAAAATTTCAAGCAAATCGGTCAACTTTGGTCCAATTTTCAAAAAGTCCGACGAAGGGGAGGTCCCCCCCCGCGACCAGGTGTCAAAAAATAAGGTACCCTATTTTCACCACATGAACGCCCCCTACGATCTCTGAAAGTTTCAAGTAAATCGGTTTAGCCGTTTCGGAGCCAACTCGGAACATACAAACAAACGAACAAACAAACATAGATTGAATTTTATATATATAGATTTTGTCAAAACTTATTTCTATCGAAAATTTTGTCAAAATTTTATTTCTTTGGAAAATTTTGTCAAAGTTTTATTTCTATAGAAAATTTTCTCAAAATTTTATTTCTATAGAAAAATTTGTCAACATATATTTCTATAGAAAATTTTCTCAAAATTTTATTTCTACAGCCAACTCGGAACATACAAACAAACGAACAAACAAACATAGATTGAATTTTATATATATAGATTTTGTCAAAACTTATTTCTATCGAAAATTTTGTCAAAATTTTATTTCTTTGGAAAATTTTGTCAAAGTTTTATTTCTATAGAAAATTTTCTCAAAATTTTATTTCTATAGAAAAATTTGTCAACATATATTTCTATAGAAAATTTTCTCAAAATTTTATTTCTACAGAAAAATTTGTAAAAATTTTATTACTATAGAAAATTTTGTCAAAATTTTATTTCTATAGAAATTTGTCTCAAAATTTTATTTCTATAGAAAATTTTTTTAAAATTTTAGTACTATGAAAATTTTCTCAAAATGTTATTTCTATAGAATATTTTCTCAAAATGTTATTTCTATCGAAAATTTTGTCAACATTTTATATCTATAGAAAATTTTCTCAAAATTTTATTTCGATTTTTTTCAAAATGTAAAATGTCGATTTCGGCAATTACATTTTTGCAATAATCGATTTTTCGACTTCACGACTTTTTATAATTTGCAAAAGTCGAATTCCACATTTTTGGTGAGTTTTTAGCGTAAAAAGAGCTACATCACATTCCCTTAATTTGTCGATTTAATTCATTATAAAATGTCGTAGGCGATTTTGACCAACACCAAAAGTCTATTGTTCGATCTGATTCGATTTTCAAAAAAATACAAATATTAAAAGTCGATTTGGAAGATTAAAAGTCCACTTTGACTTTGTTTTGACAAAAAGTCGATTTTTTGTATTGCTACCTATAAGCAAACCAAGTTTACTTGGATCCACAGATTTTGACCTTCCTTTAAGGATTTTGGTATTGATTTGAATACAAAGATGCGGCTTCTTTAATATAAAGACATTTTTTTGAGATATATTCAGCTGTAAATTTACGTACTAAAATATAAAATTAGGATTCCGATCTCATTTATCAAAAGGATAAAGGAAAAAAATGTTTTCTTAATCAAAAAAAAAAAAAACTTTAAACTTATGCAATATTCACAAAACCCTGTCTCCCCCACTGTGCCTTAAGTCCAAACAAATCAACAAAATTCTACAACTATAAAAATTGTTGTAAAATCACTTTATCAGTTTCAATAGCAATCAGACTATTTCTCTTTTATGCTTGGGGTTATTTCATGTTTTGTCCTTTTTGGTCAATGTTTAGACCGTCACTTCAAGTTATTGTAGAAATTACTCAGTACGTTTTGCTTCTAGTCATATAGCTAAGGATCTTTAGATATACATCTGCCAATATACACAGTCTTACACAAGTTTACATACGGTTTAAGAAATTGTATTTTCTTTAATTATTAAAATATAATAAAATATGCATATATATGCTTTAGATTTTGTAAATTAATTTGAAAAACAAAGTATTTGTCCATTTTCAAGAAGATGTTTTTAGTCTGGATTATAAACAACAACAAGAAACATGTTTAGTTATAAGGTAAAAACCTCAAGGGTATGTAAACTTATGTGAGACTGTGTAAGTACAAAAGTAGTAGAAAATAAAGTGTCTTTGACATTCAACATGATAATAGTATGTAAAAACATATCAATAAAGGAGATTAGTATATAGAAAGGAAATCGATAGTATAGTATTACTTCTAAATATAATAAGGAAAATCAAGTATACCATATACGATTGAAAATACGGCCCAATATTATATAGCCCTCACGATGGATTCTATTCGAAGTTATACTAAAGATGATAGTCTTAAGTACTTAGGTTACGATAACTGTTAAAGGAGTCTATGTTAGATACAAATAAGTATACACGGCCGTAAGTTCGGCCAGGCTGAATCTTTTGTACCCTCCACGATGGATTGCGTAGAAACTTCTAGAATTTTCTATAGAAATAAAATTTTGATAAATTTTTCTAAGAAATAGAATTTTTACAAAATTTTCTATAGAAATAAAATTTTGACAAAATTTTCTATAGAAATAAAATTTTGACAAAATTTTCTATAGAAATAAAATGTTGACAACGTTTTCTATAGAAATAAAATTTTCACAAAATTTTCTATAGAAATAAAATTTTGACAAAATTTTCTATAGAAATAAAATGTTGACAACGTTTTCTTAGAAATAAAATTTTCACAAAATTTTCTATAGAAATAAAATTTTGACAACATTTTCTATAGAAATAGAATTTTGACACAATTTTCTATAGAAATAAAATTTTGACAAAATTTTCTATTAAAATAAAATGTTAACAACATTTTCTATAGAAATAAAATTTTCACAAAATTTTCTATAGAAATAAAATTTTCACAAAATTTTCTATAGAATTAAAATTTTTACAACACTTTCTATAGAACTAAAATTTTTACAAAATTTTCTATAGAAATAGTATTTTGAGAAAATTTTCTATAGAACTAAAATGTTGACAAAAATGTCTATAGAAATAAAATTTTGATAAAATTTTCTATAGAAATAGAATTTTGACAAAATTTTCTATAGAAATAAAATTTTGACAAAATTTTCTATAGAAATAAAATTTTGACAACATTTTCTATAGAAATAAATTTTTCACAAAATTTTCTATAGAAATAAAATTTTCACAAAATTTTCTATAGAACTAAAATGTTTACAAAATTTTCTATAGAACTCAAATTTGTACAAAATTTTCTATAGAAATAATATTTTGAGAAAATTTTCTATAGAACTAAAATGTTGACAAAAATGCCTATAGAAATAAAATCTTGACAAAATTTTCTATAGAAATAAAATTTTGGTAGATTATTTTTGGCCCGAGTGGCAACCATGATCATGAACCGATATGGACCAATTTTTGTGTGATTGGGGATCGGCTATATATAACTATAGACCGATATGGACCAATTTTGGCATAGTTGTTAGCGGCCACCGTGGTGCAATGGTCAGCATGCCCGCCTTGCATACAAAAGGTCGTGGGTTCGATTCCTGCTTCGACCGAACACCAAAAACTTTTTCAGCGGTGGATTATCCCACTTCAGTAATGCTGGTGACATTTCTGAGGGTTTCAAAGCTTCTCTAAGTGGTTTCACTGCAATGTGGAACGCCGTTCGGACTCGGCTATAAAAAGGAGGTCCCTTGTCATTGAGCTTAACATGGAATCGGGCAGAGAGAAGTTCACCAATGTGGTATCACAATGGACTGAATAGTCTAAGTGAGCCTGATACATCGGGCTGCCACCTAACCTAACCTAACCTAGCGGCCAAATACTAACGCAATGTACAAAATTTCAACCGAATCTGATGAATCTTGCTCTTACAAGAGGTTCCGGGGATCAAATCTGGGGATCGATTTATATGGGGGCCATATATAATTATGGACCGATATGTACCAATTTTTGCATGGTTGTTAGATACTATATACTTACACCTCGTACCAAATTTCAATCGGATCGGAAGAATTTTGTTCCTCCTAGAGGCTCCGGAGGTCAAATCTGGGGATCGATTTATATGGGGGTTATATATAATTATGGGCCAATATGGACCAATTTTTGCATAATTAGTGGAAATCATATACTAACACCACGTATCAAATTTTACCAGAATCGGATTAAATTTGCTTCTCTAAGAGGCTCAGCAAACCAAATCGGGGGGGTTGGTTTATATGGGGGCTATACCTAAAAGTTATCCAAAATGACCCATTTGCAATATCATCCGATCTACAGCAAACAAAAAATGGAAGTTGTTCCACAAACATTTCTTTTAAAGCCCATCCCAGAATCCCCCATCGAGTTTTGTCAACTTCCGATGCAGTCCTTTTGGACAAGTCCAGAAACATTTCTTCTAAAGCGCATCGTGGGATCCCCTAATAATTTTTTTCCACTTCCGATGCAGTCCTTTTGGACAAGTGCACAAACATTTCTTCTAAAGCGCATCTTGGGATCCCCCAATGATTTTTTTCTACTTCCGATGCAGTCCTTGTGGACAAGTATTAGAAAGAACGCAATCAGGCTATTTTAAGTGCAAATTTTGTATAATTGAATTTTACAAAAATATAGAAAACTAATAAAAAACTAAAAAAAATAGAAATTAATAATAACAAGTATACACAGCAGTAAGTTCGGCCGGGCCGAACCTTAAATACCCACCACCATGAACCAAATATTAGGGTTTCCTTTGAAATTTCAGGAGGGCTTGAGGACTTGGGGATACTTCCCGAAGATAAATTTAAAGATTTCACTTATGAGGACTATATCAGATTCTGGATTTATAAGAACCATTTTTGTTTGAGTTTTAGAGGAATCATTAACAAGAAAATAAGAAACGATAGAAACTTAATCCGATACACGTTTTTGTGAGTCTAAAATACCAGAATATTTACAATTTCAGGCAAATCGGATAAAAACTACGGTTTCTACAAACCCAAGGAGTTAATCGGAAGATCTTTCTTATGGGGGCTATACTAAAATATGGACCGATAGTCACTGTTTTCGGCACACTTCTTTATGGCCCGAAAATACCTCTAGATTTCCAATTTCAGGCAAATTGGATAAAAACTTCAGATTCTAGAAGCCCAAGAAGTAAAATCGGGATATCGGTCTATATGGGGGTTATACCAAAACATGGACCGATACTCACCATTTGTGGCACACCTCTTTATAGTCCTAAAATACCTATAAATTTCCAATTTCAGGCAAATTGTATATAAACTACGTATTCTAGAAGCCCAAGAAGTAAAATCGGGAAATCGGTCTATATGAGGGCTATACCAAAATATGGACCGATACTCACCATTTTCGGCACACCCCTTTATGGTCCTAAAATACCTCTAGATTTCTAATTTTGGACAAATTGGATAAAAACTACGATTTCTATAAGCCCAAGACCCCAAATCGGGAGGTCGTTTTATATGGGGACCATACCAAAATATAGGCCGATACTCACAATGTTTGGCACACGTATTTGTGGTCCTACAATACCTGTAGATTTACAATTTCAGGTAAATTGAATAAAAACTGCGGTTTCTATAAGCCCAAGAAGTAAAATCGGGAGATCGGTTTATATGGGGGCTATACCAAAATATGGACCGATACTCACTATTTTTGGCACAGGTATTTGTGGTCCTACAATACCTCTAGATTTCCAATTTCAGACAAATTGGATAAAAACTACGGTTTCTATAAGCCCAAGACCCCAAATCGGGAGGTCGTTTTATATGGGGACCATACCAAAACATGGACCGATACTCACAATTTTTGGCACACGTATTTGTGGTCCTACAATACTTCTAGATTTCCAATTTCAGGTAAATTGAATAAAAACTGCGGTTTCTATAAGCCCAAGAAGTAAAATCGGGAAATCGGTCTATATGGGGGCTATACCAAAATGTGGACCGATACTCACCATTTTCGGCACACCTGTTTATGGTCCTAAAATATCTCTAGATTTCTAATTTTGGACAAATTGGATAAAAACTACGATTTCTATAAGCCCAAGACCCCAAATCGGGAGGTCGTTTTATATGGGGACCATACCAAAACATAGGCCGATACTCACAATTTTTGGCACACGTATTTGTGGTCCTACAATACCTCTAGATTTCCAATTTCAGGTAAATTGAATAAAAACTGCGGTTTCTATAAGCCCAAGAAGTAAAATCGGGAGATCGGTCTATATGGGGGCTATACCAAAATATGGACCGATACTCACAATTTTTGGCAGACGTATTTTTGGTCCTACAATACCTCTAAATTTCCAATTTCAAGTAAATTGAATAAAAACTGCGGTTTCTATAAGCCCAAGAAGTAAAATCGGGAGATCGGTCTATATGGGGGCTATACCAAAACATGGACCGATACTCACCATTTTTGGCACACCTCTTTATGGTCATAAAATACCTCTAGATTTCATATTTCAGGCAAATTGGATAAAAACTACGATTTCTATAAGCCCAAGACCTCAAATCGGGAGGTCGGTTTATATGGGGACTATATCAAAACCTGGACCGATGTAGCCCATCTTAGAACTTGACCTGCCTGCAGACAAAAGACGAGTTTGTGCAAAATTTCAGCACGATTGCTTCATTATTGAAGACTGTAGCGTGATTACAACAGACAGACAGACAGACAGACGGACAGACGGACATCGTTATATCGTCTTAGAATTTCTCCCTGATCAAGAATATATATACTTTATATAGTCGGAAATCGATATTTCGATGTGTTACAAACGGAATGACAAACTTATTATACCCCCATCACCATTCTATGGTGGTGGGTATAAAAATAAATTTCATCAACGCTGGGATTTGAACCTGTGCCGTTTGACTTTTTCGCCTCCATGGAAGTTCTTTTGAGAAGGTTTTGCAAATTACGACAATTTTTAATTTTTTTGTTGATTTTTAATGGAAAAAATATATTTATACGAAAATATATGCCGAAAATAAAAAATAAAAACGATGCATGACGTAAAAAAATAATTTCTTAGCAAAATATATAAAAACAAGTATATACAGCAGTAAGTTCGGCCGGGCCGAATCTTAAATACCCACCACCATGAACCAAATATTAGGGTTTCCTTTGAAATTTCAGGAGGGCTTGAGGACTTGAGGACACTTCCCGAAGGTAAATTTAAAGATTTCACCTATGAGGACTATATCAGATTCTGGATTTATAAGAACCATTTTTGTTTGAGTTTTAGAGGAATCATTAACATCTCTTGTAAGTGTGCAAGAAAATTATAAAATAACGTCTTGATTTGAAATCTTAAATCTGTAGAAGTAAAATCTGGAAATTTTACATTGAGTTTCAAGCAATTTTCATGATCAGTGCGCCTTCTACACCCTCAAGAAGTGAAGTCGGTCTATATGGAGGCATTACCAAATGGACCGATAAAAACTTAATCCGATACACGTTTTGTGAGCCTAAAATACCAGAATATTTACAATTTCAGGCATATCAGATAAAAACTACGGTTTCTAGAAACCCAAGGAGTTAAATCGGGAGATCGTTCTTATGGGGGCTATACTAAAATATGGACCGATACTCACCATTTTCGGCACACCTCTTTGTGACCCGAAAATACCTCTAGATTTCCAATTTCAGGCAAATAGGATAAAAACTTCGGATTCTAGAAGCCTAAGAAGTAAAAATGGGGAATCGGTCTATATGGGGGCTATACCATAATATGGACCGATACTCACAATTTTTGGCACACGTATTTGTGGTCCTACAATACCTCTAGATTTCCAATTTCAGGTAAATTGAATAAAAACTGCGGTTTCTATAAGCCCAAGAAGTAAAATCGGGAGATCGGTCTATATGGGGGCTATACCAAAATATGGACCGATACTCACAATTTTTGGCACACAAATTTGTGGTCCTACAATACCTCTAGATTTCCAATTTCAGATAAATTGAATAAAAACTGCGGTTTCTATAAGCCCAAGAAGTAAAATCGGGAGATCGGTCTATATGGGGGCTATACCAAAATATGGACCGATACTCACAATTTTTGGTACACGTATATGTGGTCCTACAATACCTCTAGATTTCCAATTTCAGGTAAATTGAATAAAAACTGCGTTTTCTATAAGCCCAAGAAGTAAAATCGGGAGATCGGTCTATATGGGGGCTATACCAAAATGTGGACCAATACTCACAATTTTTGGCACACGTATTTGTGGTCCTACAATACCTCTAGATTTCAAATTTCAGGTAAATTGAATAAAAACTGCGGTTTCTATAAGCCCAAGAAGTAAAATCGGGAGATTGGTCTATATGGGGGCTATACCAAAACGTGGACCGATACTCACCACCATTTTTGGCACATCTCTTTATGGTCATAAAATACCTCCAGATTTCAAATTTCAGGCAAATTGGATAAAAACTACGATTTCTATAAGCCCAAGACCCCAAATCGGGAGGTCGGTTTATATGGGGACTATATCAAAACCTGGACCGATATAGCCCATCTTCGAACTTGACCTGCCTGCAGACAAAAGACGAGCTTGTGCAAAATTTCAGCACGATTGCTTCATTATTGAAGTCTGTAGCGTGATTACAACAGACAGACAGACAGACAGACAGACGGACAGACGGACATCGTTATATCGTCTTAGAATTTCTCCCTGATCAAGAATATATATACTTTATATAGTCGGAAATCGATATTTCGATGCGTTACAAACGGAATGACAAACTTATTATACCCCCGTCACCATTCTATGGTGGTGGGTATAAAAATTGCCGCTGGTGAGATTTGAACCTGCGTTTCTTATTTTTTCGTTCATACTAATAAAGAACATCTCGAGAAGCAATTAGAATGTTATTCCTTGGTGTCGTATTACGATCATATCACAAACATTTGAATTGACCTTTCGACGCTTTATTTTCAATGGCGTTTGTGGCTGAGTGTGCTAAGGCGTTCTGTTACGGTGCCAGCAAACCCAGGTTCAACCCCTGGTCGAAGCGAAAAAGTTTTTCAAATTTTAAAAATTAGATAATAGGAAAATAATTGTGTAATAAAACATATTGATGAAAAAAAGTGAAATTGGTTGAATTGGTTGGTTTTTCGCTTTTTAAATTTCTTCATTCAAATTAACTTCCAGGGCACAACTTCTAAAGCAATGGAAAGGATCCAAAAAGGGAGTACTTCCGTCCTATGATAAGCCTATGTTAAATTCATTGGAGATGATCCAAGTTTGCACTACTTCCGGATCACAGATTGGGGATCCAAACTACTTTTTTGGAAGCTCTTTTTTTGCTGGGATCAATAACAACTACTTATGCCAAGCTTCAAGTCAATAGCTTGTTTTGTTCGAAAGTTAGCGTGATTTCAACAGACGGACGGACATCGGCTCAGACATCCACTCAGATCCACTCAGAATTTCACCACGACCTAGAATATATATACTTTACGGGGTCTTATAGCAATATTTCGTTGTGTTACAAACGGTAGAGGGTATGACAAGTAATTACGGCTCTGCCCTCCACCAATATGGACCAATTTTTGCATGACTTTTAGAGGGCATATACTAACATCAAGTACCAAATTTCAACCGGCTCGGATGACATTTACTGTTCCAAGAGGCAGATCTAATCTGAGGGATTATTTTATATGGGGAATATATGGTATATAATTATAGACCGATATTGACCAATTTTCTTCATACAAAAGTATTAATATATATTATTAAAATTTTTTTTTGTTTGAAAATACTATTACTGTTAAAGTGATGGTTATTCGTTATAAATTCACATACTTACACCCCACGAAAAAGTATTTCCAAATGGAACGAAATTTTAGACAAACAAAATTTCCCTTTGTAATAAATAATTTTCTTTAGGAGCCAATAAACCTGGATTAATGACAAGCATTGCATTGATTGTCTTCAATGATTATTTGCTTTTAAAGAAAATTTTATAGCATCCAAGTTAAACTTTATTTTTCTAAAAATCTCATTCCTCAGAAAACTTTACTTTCAATGTAAAATTAATATATAGTCCATGGTTCACATACAGTACCTGAAAAGATAAATGAGAAATTATTTCGTTAAAAATGAAAAACAAATACAAAAACTTTAATCCAAGTTCACGCAAAAAAGTAAAATGGAATTTGGAGAATTGATGTCACCATTGGTGATCTATTGCTGCATTGGCATCGTTTATTCGTTGGAAAATAAAAAAAATAAATATGTTGATGTTCTAACATCCTATCTACTCTACAACAACTGTTATCGGATTATCAAATTTTTGGTTGTGTTGCCACTAACTCGCGTTTTTGTCCAATATAGTCGAAATGTGGACACAGCCAATGTCTAACCCAAATAATTTATTTAAATTTATTATTTAAAATTTATTGCGATGTTTTCCCGGTGAGTGGTCGACAAGCTCAATATCACTTATTATACCCAGTTGCAACCGTCATTGATTATATGACGGTTTCTTGATTGTACGCTTTTCCTTTTTGTGGCTACCAACAAACGAAAAATCTTAGTTTGATAAATTTAATTTCTATACAAAATTTTGTCAAGATTTTATTTCTATAGAAAATTTTGTCAAAATTTTATTTCTATAGAAAATTTTGTCAAAATTTTATTTCTATAGAAAATTCTGTCAAAATTTTATTTCCATAAAAAATTTTTTCCAAAACTTTCTTTCTATAGCAAATGTTGTCTAAATTTACTTTCCATAGAAAATGTTCTCAAAAGTTGTATTTCAATAGAAAATTCTGTCAAAATTTGATTTCTGCACAAAATGTGGTCAAATTGTATATCTATAGAAAATTTCCTAAAAAAATTTAATTTCCATAGATAATTTGGACAATTTTTTATTTCTACACACAAAAAAAAAATTTTCTGATTCAATCACCAAATTAATTGATCCAATTAATTTTTTAATTGAAATGTCTTCAATCACGAAAATGATAGTATCAATCATAGTTTTAATTGGGCATAGAAAAAATGCTTGATTAAAAAATTAATTGATTTTCAAATTAATTTCAATTAATTTTTTAATTGATTCAATTAAAAATTTCATTGATGTTGATTGCAAAACTCAATTAATTTATTAATTAAAAAAGGTAACTATTTTTAATTACTTTCTGAATTGGCTTAGAGTTTTTATTTGGATTAACAAATGGTTGTTTGAAATACATTTTTAATTAAACATTAAAAAAAAATCAGCACTTTTTTTAACTGAATTAGTCTTCCGAATTTGATTAAAAAGTTAATTGTATCAATTAATTTTTTAATTAAAATTTAAAAATTTTCAATCATTGACTTAATTAACTTAATGCTTCTATCATGATTAAAAAGTTAATTGTATCAATTAATTTATTAATTGAAAAAATTTTCAACTTCAATTAACTTTTTAATTGGAAATATTTTGGTGATATTTTTTTCTGTGTACCAAAAATTTTGTCAAATTTTTTTTTCTACCGAAATTTTTTCAAAATTTAACTTCTATAGGAAATATTGTCTAAATTTAATTTCCGTAGAAAATGTTTTCAAAAATTTTATTTCTACCGAAAATTTTGTCAAAAATTTTATTTGTACCGAAAGTTTTGTTAAAATTTTATTCGTATAGAAAATTTTGTCAAAATTTAATTTATTCAGAAAATTTTGTCAAAATTGTATTTGTACCGACAATTTTGTCAAAATTGTATTTCTATAGAAAATTTTGTCAAAATTTAATTTCTACCGACAATTTTATTTCTACCGAAAATTTTGTCAAATTTTATTTCTATAAAAAATTTTGTCAAAATGTTATGTCTATAAAAAATTTTGTCAAAATTTTTTTTCCAAAGAAAATGTTATTAAATTTTATTTCTATAGAAAATGTCACAATTTGTTTATACCCTTCACCACTACTGTGGTACAGGGTATAATAAGTTTGTGCATTTGTATGTTACACCAAGAAGGAAAAGTCTGAGACCCATGGTTTAGTATACCGATCGTCTTAGAATTAAATTCTGAGTCGATTTAGCGATGTCTGTCTGTCTGTCTGTTGGTGTATTTTTGTGTGCAAAGTACAGCTCGCAATTTTAGTCCGATTGTCCTAAAATTTGGTATAGGATCCCGTTTCTGCTCAAAGACGATCCCTATTGATTTTGGAAAAAATCGGTTCAGATTTAGATATAGCTGCCATATATATTTTTCACCGATCTGGTCATAATTGGCGTGTATATCAACCGACCTTCATCAAATTCCGTACATCCGAATATTTTATGAGTCTCAAAAAACTTGCAAAATATGAGCCAAATCGGTTCAGATTTAGATATAGCTCCCATATATAGTTTTCGCCCGATTTACACTCATTTGCTCACAGAGGCCAATTTTTTGCTCCGATTTAGTTCAAATTTTGCACAGGGAGTAGAATTAGCATTGTAGCTATGCATGCCAAATTTGGTTGAAATCGGTTCAGATTTAGATATATCTCCCATATATAGCTTTCGCCCGATTTACACTCATATGACCACAGAGGTCAATTTTTTGCTCCGATTTAGTTGAAATTTTGCACAGGGAGTAGAATTAGCATTGTAGCAATGTGTGCTAAATTTGGTTGAAATCGGTTCAAATTTAGATATAGCTTCCATATATCGCTTTCGCCCGATTTACACTCATATGACCACAGAGGCCACTTTTTTGCTACGATTTATTGAAATTTTGCACAGGGAGTAGAATTAGCATTGTAGCTATGCATGCCAAATTTGGTTGAAATCGGTTCAGATTTATATATATCTCCCATATATAGCTTTCGCCCGATTTACACTCATATGACCGCAGAGGCCAATTTTTAACTCCGATTTAGTTGAAATTTTGCACAGGGAGTAGAATTAGCATTGTAGCTATGCGTGCCAAATTTGGTTGAAATCGGTTCCGATATAGATATAGCTCCCATATATATATGGTCAAAATACCAACATTTTCCTTGTAAAATTGCCACTGATTAGTCGAAAAGTTGTTAAAATGACTCTAATTTTCCTAAACTTCTAATACATATATATCGAGCGATAAATGATAAATAAACTTTTGCGAAGTTTCCTTAAAATTGCTTCAGATTTAAATGTTTCCCATTAATGCATTAGCCGACTTAAATTTTGAGTCTATAGATTTTGTAGAAGTCTATCAAATTCTGTCCAGATCGAGTGGTATTTAAATGTATGTATTTGAGACAAACCTTTATATATAGCCCCCAACACATTTGACGGATGTGATATGGTATCGAAAATTTAGATCTACAAAGTGGTGCAGGGTATAATATAGTCGGCCCCGCCCGACTTTAGACTTTCCTTACTTGTTTTTATACCCTCCACCATAGGATGGGGGGTATATTAACTTTGTCATTCCGTTTGTAACACATCTAAATATTGCTCTAAGACCCCATAAAGTATATATATTCTGGGTCGTGGGGAAATTCTGAGTCGATCTGAGCATGTCCGTCCGTCCGTCTGTTGAAATTACGCTAACTTCCGAACGAAACAAGCTATCGACTTGAAACTTGGTACAAGTAGTTGTTATTGATGTAGGTCGAATGGTATTGCAAATGGGCCATATCGGTCCACTTTTACGTATAGCCCCCATATAAACGGACCCCCAAATTTGGCTTGCGAGGCCTCTAAGAGAAGCAACTTTCATCCGATCCGGCTGAAATTTGGTACATGGTGTTGGTATATGGTCTCTAACAACCATGCAAAAATTGGTCCATATCGGTCTATAATTATACATAGCCCCCATATAAGCCGATCCCCCGATTTGGCTTTCAAAGCCTCTAAGAGAAACAATTTTCATCCGATCCGGCTGAAATGTGGTACATGGTGTTAGTATATGGTCTCTAACAACCATGCAAAAATTGGTCCACATCGGTCCATAATTATATATAGCCCCCATATAAACCGATCGCCAGATTTGACATTCGGAGCCTCTTGGAAGACCAAAATTTATCTGATGCAGTTGAAATTCGGTACGTGATGTTAATATATGGCCTCAAACACCCATGCAAAAATTGGTCGATATCGGTCCATAATTATATATAGGCCCCATATAAGCCGATCCCCAGATTTGACCTCCGGAGCACTTTGGAAGAGCAAAATTCTTCCCATTCGGCTGACATTTGGTACGTGATGTTAGTATAGGGTATCCAACAACCATGAGGGAATTGGTTCCTATCAGTCCATAATTATATATAGCTCACATATAAACCGATCACCAGATGTGACCTCCGGTGCCTTTTGGAGAAGCAAAATTCATCCGATCTGGTTGAAATTTGGCACGTGGTGGTAGTATATGATATAAAACAACCATGCCAAAAGTGGTCCATATCAGTCCATAATCATTTATTGCCCCCATATAAACCTATCCCGAGATTTGCTTTTGGAGCCTCTTGGAGGAGCAACTTTGAAATTTGTGGATGACAGTCTTTCGTAGAAGTTTCTACGCAATCCATGGTGGAGGGTACATAAGATTCGGCCTGGCCGAACTTACGGTCTTATATACTTGTTTTTTTTTTTCAAATACAAAAAGACAACAACTTTAAAAACGATTTTTTAATTTTGAAGAATTTTTTTAAAGGAAAATTGACCTTATTCAAAAATAACAGTTTCTTTGATGTACAGATACCCATGTTTAAGTCGAATCACCTAATATAAGGACAACATCACGACTTTTGGACAAGGAAAAACTTTATATCAGAGAAATGCTAGAAGACGCATTTAAGCAATTTTGAGGACAAAAAATCTTTGACCTCACGACAATATTTTTTGTAGTGTGTTTCCATTTTTTTCAGAATTTAGGATATTGTTATAAACATGCGATATTTAATCTTTCTCATTAGTGGGTTAATAATTTCAAAAATTAGCATCATTTTTACATTTTAAAATTAAATATTTTCCATAGCTATCTACAATAATTTTTTTTTTCGAACAATTTAACTTAAACAAAAAAGCCATGGAATTATTTTCTATTGCTATATCAGATCCATTTCATTTTGTGTTTTTTTTTTTATTAAAATTATTTTTTAATGCCTTTTCAAACAGATGAGCCGACTAAAACATCAAAGAATAACAACAACAATGATAACAATAATACAACAAAAAAATTGCTAAATTATTTGTTTATTTTTCTTTTCATTCTCACAAAATTAACTTTTGAAGTTTCCTTCTCCTGCCCTTTTGAATATCTTCAATACCAATACCAAGCAACCTCATCATCAAGAAGATAACAAATTCAATGTTCATTGTTGTTCTTGGCCAATTTAAGAGGATTTAATTAATTTGTAAAATAAGTTTTTCTTTTTCATTTGTTGTTGTTATTGTTAGTCTTGTCTTATGGTGATGCTTTCTTTTGTGATTGGATTTTAATTTTAAGCTTAGAATAGAAGAAGAAGAAAAATCTATGTACTGGTAAATTGGAATTGTTTTTGGTGTTGTTGTTGTTGTTGCTTTCTTGAGATTTTAAGTTTTTAAGACAACATCCTCTTTTTAAACATTGAAAATAAGTGATGCCATTTGATTAAATTCAGAGACAAGAAACAGATTAGAAATACCTTTTGTATTTAAAATAATTGTTGATTTTTTTTTGACAAATTTTCATTTTGTGGACAAACTTTTTTAAGATAAAATTTAAGAAAAACAAGTATATACGGCCGTAAGTTCGGCCAGGCCGAAGCTTAGGTACCACCCTCCACCATGGATTGCGTAAAAACTTCTGCTGAAGATTATCATCCACAATCGAATTACTTGGGTTGCGGTAACACTTGCCGATGGCAAGGTATCTTAAACTTTCTATAGAAATAAAATTTTGACAAAATTTTCTATTAAAATAAAATTTTGAAAAATTTTTCTATAGAAATAACATTTTGACAATGTTTTCTATAAAAATAAAATTTTGGTAGATTATTTTTGGTTCGAGTGGCAACCATGATTATGAACCGATATGGACCACTTTTTGTGTGATTGGGGATCGGCTATATATAACTATAGACCGATATGGACCAATTATGACATGGTTATAAGCGGCCCTATACTAACATCACGTTGCAAATTTCAGCCGGATCGGATGAAATTTGCTTCTCTTTGAGGCTCCGCAACCCAAATCTGGGGGTCGGTTTATATGGGGGCTATATATAATTATGGACCGATGTGGACCAATTTTTGCATGGTTGTTAGAGACCATACACCAACACCATGTACCAAATTTCAGCCGGATCGGATGAAATTTGCTTCTCTTTGAGGCTCCGCAACCAAAATCTGGGGATCGGTTTATATGGGGGCTATATATAATTATGGACCGATGTGGACCAATTTTTGCATGGTTGTTAGAGACCATATACCAACACCATGCACCAAATTTCAGCCAAGTCTGAGGGTCCGTTTATATGGGGGCTATACGTAAAAGTGGACCGATATGGCCCATTTGCAATACCATCCGACCTACATCAATAACAACTACTTGTGCCAAGTTTCAAGTCGATAGCTTGTTTCGTTCGGAAGTTAACGTGATTTCAACAGACGGACGGACGGACGGACATGCTCAGATCGACTCAGAATTTCACCACGACCCAGACTATATATACTTTATGGGGTCTTAGAGCAATATTTCGATGTGTTACAAACGGAATGACAAAGTTAATATACCCCCATCCTATGGTGGAGGGTATACAATTTTAAGAAAAAAAGTAAATATGTATTCGATAGGATGCCTAATGTGTAAAAATTTTTAAATATGTTTGCAACATACACCTAAAGAAAAAATACTTTTTTCCATGAACGAAATTTTACACAAACAAAATTTCCCCTTGTTATAAAATATTTTCTTTGTGAGCAAATAAACCCAAATATATGGAAAGCTATGTAACGATTGTCTGTAAAATTTTTATTTGTTTATTTGCATTTGAAAGAAACTTTTTACTTAACAAGAAAATTTCGCTTGCTTAAAATGTCGTTCCTCAGAAAAACAAACTTTTTTCCAGTGGATTTTCACTAAGAAAAAAAAAACGTTATTTCGGTTTTCATAGCAAGAAATGCGAGCGTTTATTGGTCAAATAATTCACTGGAAATATTATATCTATAAACTGAAAAATAAAGTTTTCTTTTCTGATTCAATTCAATTCTGATGAATTTGCTTTAAAAGACACTACTTTGTAAGAAAGGGAAATTTCGTTTGTCAAAAATTTCGTTCCGGAGGAAAGTATTGTTTCTTTGGGTGCATGCAAACAAAAAACACATTTTGTTGTTTTTGATTTCAGCTTAAAGCCATGCATTGACTAAACTACAAATGTAACGGTTGGCTGATAAATCCCCGGCCTGACACATAGATGGCGTTGCTAGTATTAAATGCATATTATTTTTGTATAGTGCCAACCTTCAAATGATGCGTGCCAAAATTTGACGTCTGTAAGTCAATTAGTTTGTGAGATAGAGCGTCTTTTGTGAAGCAACTTTTGTTATTGTGAAAAAAATGGAAAAAAAGGAATTTCGTGTGTTGATAAAATACTGTTTTCTGAAGGGAAAAATACGGTGGAAGCAAAAACTTGGCTTGATAATGAGTTTCCGGACTCTGCCCCAGGGAAATCAACAATAATTGATTGGTATGCAAAATTCAAGCGTGGTGAAATGAGCACGGAGGACGGTGAACGCAGTGGACGCCCGAATGAGGTGGTTACCGTCGAAAACATCAAAAAAATCCACAAAATGTTTTTGAATGACCGTAAAATGAAGTTGATCGAGATAGCAGAGGCCTTAAAGATATCAAAGGAACGTGAGAGACCAGTGATCGTCTTCAAATGCTAAAGATATGAGTTTGGCAACCTTGTATTTATGAACGAAAATTTACTTCTAAATATTCATGTAGTAAAATTGGATGGTAGACCCGTTGCCAAAATTGGTAGAATTCCACCAGAAATGGTAGATTTTTTATTGTTTGGTAGATTGGTAGAATTTTTGATGTTTTATGATAGATTTTGCAAAGATGTACTTCATAAAATTTCTATAGAAATAAAATTTTGACAAAATTTTATATAGAAATAAAATTTTGACAAAATTTTCTATCGAAATAAAATTTTGACAAAATTTTCTATAAAAAAAATTGACAAAATTTTCTATAGAAATAAAATTTTGACAAAATTTTCTATCGAAATAAAATGTTGACAAAATTTTCTATAGAAATAAAATTTTGACAAAATGTTCTACAGAAATAAAATTTTGACAAAATTTTCTATAGAAATAAAATTTGGACAAATTTTTTTATAGAAATAATATTTTGACAAAATTTTCTACAGAAATAAAATTTTGACAAAATTTTCTATAGAAATAAAAATGTGACAAAATTTTCTATAGAAATAAAATTTTGACAAAATTTTCTATAGAAATAAATTTTGACAAAATTTTCTATAGAAATAAAATTTTGACAAAATTTTCTATAGAAATAACATTTTGATAAAATTTTCTATAGAAATAATATTTTGATAAAATTTTCTATAGAAATAAAATTTTGACAAAATTTTCTATAGAAATAAAATTTTGACAAAATTTTCTATAGAAAAAAAAATTTTGACAAAAATTTTCTATAGTGTGGAAATAAAATTTTGGGAAAAAAGGTTAAACCGATTTCTCGAAAAAATCCCCAAATTTATGGAAATTCCCCACCAAATCCCCAAGTCCCCAACTCAGACATTTCGCCCCCATACACGAAAAAATATCCCCAATTTGGGGAAAAATCCCCAATACTGGCAACACTGCATATCGGTTCATAATTATATATAGCTCCCATATTAACCGATCATCAGATTTTTACCCCCGGAGGATCTTGAAGGAGCAAAATTCATCCCATCCGGTTGAAATTGGGTACATTTCGCTAGATAACAACCATGCCAAAATTGGTCCGTATCGATCTCTATAATATATAGCCCCCAGATAAACCGATCGAGCCAAAAAAATAATCTACCAAAATTTTATTGCCATAGAAAATTTTGTCAAAACTTTATTTCTATAGAAAATTTTGTCAAAACGTTATTTCTGTAGAAAATGTTGTCAGAATTTTATTTCTGTAGAAAATTTTATCAAAATATTATTTCTGTAGAAAATTTTATCAAAAAGTTGCTAAAGAAAATCGATGGAGCACTTCTTAGTTGGAGAGGAATATTTTGCAAAATCTTCCAAAACATCAAGAATTCTACCAATCTACCAAACAGTAAAAAATCTGCCATTTTTTGTAACCTGGTGTTCATTATTGTATATAGCCCCCATATAAAGCGACCCCCATATTTCCATTCTGGCTCCATAATTACCGCACAAAAGTTCATATCGGTTGGTAATTATTTCTGTCCTATACATACCGGTCAAGAACTGAATATTATGTACATATTCAGTCGACCTTTCTTTTGTCTAATATATATCCCGCATGGACTAACTTACAATTTAGAAGATGATTTTAAGAAGTTTTAAGATGCCTTGACATCGGCCACAATCCAAGTAATTCAATTGTGGATGACTGTCTTTAGTTGAAGTGTCTACGCAATCCATGGTGGAGGGTACATAAGATTCGGCTTGGCCGATCTTATGGCCGTATATACTTGTTTTCTGTTTTTATACCCACCACCATAGAATGGTGACGGGGGTATAATAAGTTTGTCATTCCGTTTGTAACGCATCGAAATATCGATTTCCGACTATATAAAGTATATATATTCTTGATCAGGGAGAAATTCTAAGACGATATAACGATGTCCGTCTGTCCGTCTGTCTGTCTGTCTGTCTGTCTGTCTGTCTGTCTGTCTGTCAATCGTGCTGAAATTTTGCACAAACTCGTCTTTTGTCTGCAGGCAGGTCAAGTTCGAAGATGGGCTGTATCGGTCCAGGTTTTGATATAGTCCCCATATAAACCGACCTCCCGATTTGGGGTCTTGGGCTTATAAAAGCCGTAGTTTTTATCCAATTTGCCTGAAATTTGAAATCTGGAGGTATTTTGTGACCTTAAAGAGGTGTGCCAAAAATGGTGAGTATCGGTCCACGTTTTGGCATAGCCCCCATATACCGATCTCCCGATTTTACTTCTTGGGCTTATAGAAACCGCAGTTTTTATTCAATTTACCTGAAATTGGAAATCTAGAGGTATTGTCGGACCACAAATACGTGTGCCGAAAATTGTGAGTATTGGTCCATATTTTGGTATAGCCCCCATATAGACCGATCTCCCGATTTTACTTCTTGGGCTTATAGAAACCGCAGTTTTTATTCAATTTACCTGAAATTCGAAATCTAGAGGTATTGTAGGACCACAAATACGTGTGCCAAAAATTGTGAGTATCGGTCCATGTTTTGGTATGTTCCCCATATAAAACGACCTCCCGATTTGGGGTCTTGGGCTTATAGAAACCTTATTTTTTATCAAATTTGTCTGAAATTGGAAATCTAGAGGTATTTTAGGACCATAAAGAGGTGTGCCGAAAATGGTGAGGATCGGTCCATATTTTGGTATAGCCCCCATATAGACCGATTTCCCGATTTTACTTCTTGGGCTTCTAGAATCCGAAGTTTTTATCCTATTTGCCTGAAATTGGAAATCTAGAGGTATTTTCGGGTCATAAAGAGGTGTGCCGAAAACGGTGAGTATCGGTCCATATTTCAGAATAGCCCCCATAAGAACGATCTCCCGATTTAACTCCTTGGGTTTCTAGAAACCGTAGTTTTTATCTGATTTGCCTGAAATTGTAAATATTCTGGTATTTTAGGCTCACAAAAACGTGTATCGGATTAGGTTTTTATAGGTCCATTTGGTAATGCCTCCATATAGACCGACTTCACTTCTTGAGGGTGTAGAAGGCGCACTGATGATGAAAATTGCTTGAAGCTCAATGTAAAATTTCCAGATTTTACTTCTACAGATTTAAGATTTCAAATCAAGACGTTATTTTATAATTTTCTTGCACACTTACAAGAGATGTTATTGATTCCCCTAAAACTCAAACAAAAATGGTTCTTATAAATCCAGAATCTGATATAGTCCTCATGGATGAAATCTTTAAATTTATCTTCGGGAAGTGTCCTCAAGTCCTCAAGCCCTCCTGAAATTTCAAAGGAAACCCTAATATTTGGTTCATGGTGGTGGGTATTTAAGATTCGGCCCGGCCGAACTTACTGCTGTATATACTTGTTTGTATAAAAGTTTATACTTTGTGAAGAAATACATAACAATGTAAAGATGCTAAATTTTAGGCGTGAGATGCTAATAACATCCCAGATCAGTAAAAAAATATTCTCTTCCCATTATACTTGATCAATTTTCTATCCAGTGTGTTTTCGCTCTTTATACACTTTTTTTTTGTAAATCAAACATAATAATGTATTTAAGGTTGTTGTTATCATGGATAAATGACAAAGCAGTAAATAGCAAGAAAGAACCAGACATTGTATTCATTTTTTTTTTTTTGGTTTTTTTGGTTCGTGATGAATAGAATTAATTAGATAATTAATTGCCGGTTGCATCATAATATTACCATATAATCAACCAAACCATTAAAACATGATTTTAGAATGAATAAACATAAACGAACTTAACCCTTTCACTACCGAAATAACCTAATGTAAAAAACTTAAATTTTTCTTCTATTTTTTGAGGACCTACCTCAATTGATTCTTGAATTGGCCTATAATATCTTTTGAAGTGTGAGCAAAATACAAAAAAGAACCCGAATATATAGCAGCTAAAGTTTTTGTATCAATGTCCATTTACTAGAGACATACAGTAGAAAAATGGTCTCAAAATATCGCAAAATTCGTTTATTGTTAAAAAAAAAAAAAAAAAAAAAAAAAAAACAAGTATAAACGGCCGTATGTTCGGCCAGGCCGAATCTTATGCACCCTCAACCATGGATTGCGTAGAAACTTCTACGAAAGACTGTCATCCACAATCGAATTACTTGGGTTGTGGTATCTTAAATCATTTTCTAAATTGTGAGTGAGTCCACACGTGGTATATATTAGACAATAAGGTATGTAAGTCTACAAATAATTACGAATCGATATGGACTTTTGCACGGTACGTATGGAGCCAGAATTGAAATATGGGGGTCGCTTATATAGGGGCTATATACAATTATGAACTTGATATGGACCAATTTTTGTGTGATTGGGGATCGATTTATCTGAGGGCTATATATAACTATTCAACGATATGGGCCTAGTTAGGCATGATTGTTAACGGCCATATACTAGCACAATGTACCAAATTTCAACTGGCTCGGAGGAAATTTACTCCTCCAAGAGGCTCAAAAACCAAATCTCGGTATCGGTTTATATGGGGGCTATATATGATTATAGACTGATATGGACCACTTTTGGCATGGTTGTTAAATATCATATACTACCACCACGTACCAAATTTCAACCAGGTCGGATGAATTTTGCTTCTCCACAAGGCACCGGAGGTCAAATCTGGGGATCGGTTTATATGGGAGCTATATATAATTATTGACCGATGTGGACCAATTTTTGCATAGTTGTTAGTGACGATATACTAACATCACGTACCAAATTTCAACTGAATGAGAAGAATTTTACTCTTCCAATGGGGCTCTGGAGGTCAAACCTGGGGATCGGTTTATATGGGGCCTATATATAATTATGGACCGATTTCGACCAATTTTTGCATTGGAGTTTGAGGCCATATATTAACACCACGTACCAAATTTCAGCCGGATCGGATGAAATTTGCTTCTCTTAGAGGCTCCGCAAGCCAAATCGGGGAATCGGTTTCTATAGGGGCTATATATAATTATGGACCGATGTGGACCAATTTTTGCATGGTTGTTAGAGACCATTACCAACACCATGTACCAAATTTCAGCCGGATCGGATGAAATTTGCTTCTCTTTGAGGCTCCGCAAGTCAAATCTGGGGATCGGTTTATATGGGGGCTATATATAATTATAGACCGATGTGGACCAATTTTTGCATGGTTGTTAGAGACCATATACCAACACCATGTACCAAATTTCAGCCGGATCGGATGAAATTTGCTTCTCTTAGAGGCTCCGCAAGCCAAATCGGGTCATCGGTTTAAATGGGGGCTATATATAATTATGGACCGATGTGGATCAATTTTTGCATGGTTATTAGAGACCATATACCAACCAAATTTCAGCCAAATCTGAGGGTCCGTTTATATGGGAGCTATACGTAAAAGTGGACCGATATGGCCCATTTGCAATACCCTCCGACCTACATCAATAACAACTACTTGTGCCAAGTTTCAAGTCGATAGCTTGTTTCGTTCGGAAGTTAGCGTGATTTCAACAGACGGACAGACGGACGGACATGCTCAGATCGACTCAGAATTTCACCACGACCCAGACTATATATACTTTATGGGGTCTTAGAGCAATATTTCGATGTGTTACAAACGGAATGATAAAGTTAATATACCCCCATCCTATGGTGGAGGGTATTACAAAATTATTGAGAATTTTGAAAATCTAAAAATAAAAATTCTCTAAAAAAATATATTTTTACTTTTGTTTATTTTTTGGAATTGTTGGAATAACAGTAATCGTTTATCTGATAATATACATATATAGAATTCCGATATCGATAAAACAGCTGTTCTCATAAAAAAAATTTTACTAATTTTCGACCACCCTTTAAATAACTATAAAACTGACCAACAGTTTTATAGTCCACCGAATTTTTTTTTAATGAAATAAATAATTAAATTATTTTCAAAGTTTCTAATAAAATTTTTTAATACATTTTTTTTAGTAAACTCTAAGATGCAATACGATTTTAACAAAACAAATCTCATTTTCAATGAAAAAAAAACATATATTAATAAGTTCCCGAATTTGTCTAACTTTTCCACAAAATTTATCATCGTAATTAGTCACTGCCTAAAAACCTGCCTTAATCTCACATATAAAAAATTTCACCATATTCTTTCCGCAAAAAAACAAATAATAATAATCCCTTAAATATAATCTCTTTTTTTTGAATTTTTCTTAATTCAATTTAAATCGGTAAAACGAAACAAATTTAAGCACTCTTCAAAGATATCCGGGTTCATTAGTCACAATTCAAAAATTTATGCGAATAAGGAGCAGCAACAGCAGCATCAATAGCAACAAAGCTATTACCATGCCATCAATGGTCCATTATCCTCCACGCATTTGCATTTATGATATAAAACAGCAACAACAACAGAATCATCGAAATCAGGAAAAGCGTAGAAAATTTACAATTTATCGAGAAAATATCTGTACTAGTCCGAATAATAACAGCAACAACAACAAAAACAACCACTTCGACGACAGTATTATTATGAGGCTGTTGTTGTTTGTTTTCCTTTTTTATGGGCCATGGAGAAAAAGCTCTTATAATCCGATTGTTTATATACAGTGAGAAAAATTGAGTTGATTAAAGAATATTTAGCATTTGTCACAATGGATCGCGTAAAAGAAGTTCCTGTTCCTTATGACACACTGGTATGAAAAGCTTCGTAATATCAACGAAATGTGTTACTAAAATTGAACAAAAGAAACTATTTCATAGATACAATAAAAATATTCCTTATTGTGATGAATTTTATGTTTAATAACGAACAATTTCATAATATTAATGAACATTTTCATGATCCTTATGAAACAATGATATTATACATTAAACAAGTATATACGGCCGTAAGTTCGGCCGAATCTTATGTACCCTCCACCATGGATTGGAAAATTCTACGAAAGACTGTAATCCACAATCGAATTACTTGGGTTGTGGTAATACTTACCGATGGTAGGGAATCTTAAAACTTCTTAACATCGTCCTCTAAATTGTAAGTTAGTCCATACGTGGTATATATTAGACAACAAAGGTAAGTCTACAAATAATTACGAATCGAAATATGGGGGTCGCTTATATGGGGGCTATATACAATTATGGACTTGATATGGACCAATTTTGGGGGGTTGGGGATCGATTTATCTGAGGGCTATATATAACTATAGACCGATATGGACGTAGTTAGGCATAGCTGTTAACTGTCATACACTAGCACAATGTACCAAATTTTAACTGTCTCGGATGAAATTTACTCCTCCCAGAGACTCCAAAACCAGATCTCAAGACCCGCTTATATGGTGGCTATAAATGTTTATGGACAGATATGAACCACTTTTGGCATGGTTGTTAAATATCATATAACGTAACGTACCAAATTTCAACCAGATCGGATGAATTTTGCTTCTCCAAAACGCACCGGATGTCAAATCTGCGGATCGGTTTATATGGGGGCTATATATAATTATGGATTGATATGGACCAATTTTTGCATGATTGTTAGAGACCATATACTAACATCACGTACCAAATTTACACTGAATCGGATGAATTTTGCTCTTCCAAGGGGCTCCGGAGGTCAAATCTGGAGATCGGTTTATGTGGGGGCTATATATAATTATGGACCGATTTCGACCAATTTTGACATGGGTGTTTGAGGCCATATACTAAACCCACGTACCAAATTTCAACTGAATCAGATGAATTTTGACCTTCCAGGAGGCTCCGGAGGTCTAATCTGGGGATCGGTTTATATGGGGGCTACATATAATTATGGACCAATATGGACCAATTCCTGCATGGTTGTTAGAGACCATATAGTAACACCACGTACCAAATTTCAGCCGGATCGGATGAATTTTGCTTCTCCAAAACGCAACGGATGTCAAATCTGGGGATCGGTTTATTTGGGGGGCTATATATAATTATAGACCGATTTCGACCAATTTTGACATGGGTGTTTGAGGCCATATATTAAAATCACGTACCAAATTTCAACTGAATCAGATGAATTTTGGCCTTCCAGGAGGCTCCGGAGGTCAAATCTGCGGATCGGTTTATATGGGGGCTACATATAATTATGGACCGATGTGGACCAATTTCTGCATGGTTGTTAGAGACCATATACTAAGACAACGTACCAAATTTCAACTGAATCGGATGAAGTTTGCTCTTCCGTGAGGCTCCGGAGGTCAAATCTGGGGATCGGTTTATATGGGGGCTACATATAATTATGGACCGATGTGGACCAGTTTTTGCATGGTTGTTAGAGACCATATACTAACACCACTTACCAAATTTCAACCGAATCGGATGAATGTTGCTCTTCCATGAGGCTCCGGAGGTCAAATCTGGGGATCGGTTTATGTGGGGTCTACATATAATTATGGACCAATATGGACCAATTTTTGCATGCTTGTTAGAGACCATATACTAACACCATGTACCAAATTTCAGCCGGATCGGATGAAATTGGCTTCTCTTAGAAGTTCCGCAATCCAAATCGGGGGATCGGTTTATATGGGGGCTACATATAATTATGGACCGATGTGGACCAATTTCTGCATTGTTGTTAGAGACAATATACTAACACCATGAACCAAATTTCAGCCGGATCGGATGAAATTGGCTTCTCTTAGAGGTTCCGCAATCCAAATCGGGGGATCGGTTTATATGGGGGCTACATATAATTATGGACCGATGTGGACCAATTTCTGCATGGTTGTTAGAGACTATATACTAACACCATGTACCAAATTTCAGCCGGATCGGATGAAATTTGCTCGGTTTATATGGGGCTACATATAATAATAGACCAATATGGACCAATTCCTGCATGGTTGTTAGAGACCATATAGTAACACCACGTACCCAATTTCAGCCGGATCGGATAAAATTAGCTTCTCTTAGAGGCTCCGCATTCCAAATCGGGGGATCGGTTTATATGGGGGCTATATATAATTATGGACCGATATGGGCCAATTTTTGCATGGATTTTAGAGACCATATACTAACACCACATACCAAATTTCAGCCGGATCATATGAAATTTGCTTCTCTTAGAGGCAGGAAAACCACAAATAAATATCGTTAGAGTCCTCCAGAATTAAATGGGAATAAATCGTTTGTTTCTCGTAGCATTACTCGTTACATGGGTATTGATACCAGAGATGATCCTAAAAGAGAGGGTCAGATTTGATCGAAATCTACGCCACAATGGTAGAAAACTTGCTCGTGAACTGAATAAATGGGGAAAACGGACATATAACGAGCCAATGAAGTTCCAAAAATTCCAAGAGCTTACTGATGCATAAAAAAGTTAGAGTGGAAGGAGCCAAAGAGCTGCTTCTCTTGCACGAAAGTAGTTATCAAATTCGATTTTCTCCGCCGAGAAGCCATTACAAATTGAGCAATTTATGAACAAACAAAATCATCGGATTTATTTGTCAAACAGATCTGCTGAAATTTTATAGACATTTCTTACTTCGTTTCATTTCTTACTTCGTTTCAATAATTTTTTTTTTTTTAATTAAATACAAATTTCAAAATAAATTCCTCCAAGTGTATACACAGCCTTCAATATTTCCTCCATCACTTGCCCCATAGGGATGATGAATCAATAATCACACCATTTCACAAAACCATCAACATTTTTGTTGAGAAATTTCCAATCATTATAGCAATGATATTTTATGATAACGATGACAATCTATGGGGCTATTCCCACCCCATAAAGTATGGCCATGGGACAAGAATGAAAACAACCAAAAAGGGAGATATTCAACCAATGACATAAAAGAAAAAAAAACATGAAACCACTCTTTCACAATTCCTTTGATAATGTCTAATGGTAACATCATTATTTGTCTATTGTTCAACTTTGAAAATTGTTTTGTTTTTCCAAGGATTCGCCCAGAGGCAGAGGCTTTAAAACAATCCTCCAAAACAAGAAAGATTTGTCGCCAAAGATACCATGGATTTAGGGTTTGGAGGATTCATTATCGTTTTTGGGAAATCATGGTTTTTATTTGGATGGATAGCGAGGAATCCCAAGTAGAATTTCGTTACGCAATAACTATTTCTATAGCCATCGAATGGAACACAAAAATTAAAAAATCATAAGATTTGGGGATATTTAAGGCTTAAATGTTGCTATAAGCCTTTATTTGAAATTGGACAAAATTTCACATTAACACTTTGTGTCTTATTATGTAATAATTTTATGAACCAAAAAATAAACGCTGCTATTATTTTGTACGCTTCTGTATATTCTTCATAAACATAAAAGACCCATTTCATGATTTTCATAACATAGCGACATCCTATTAAACAATTTTGAGGATTTGCTCACTGACCGAAAGGTCAGTGTTAGAATATAGATTGCTAAGATCCTATATTACATGTACAGGGTGACTGATATGTAATGCAATAAAATAATGCGCTATATTTTTGACATTCTAATACCCTCCACCATCCTATGGGACTATTGACTTTGCCATTCCGTTTGTAACACATCGAAATATTTGTCTCAGACCCCATAAAGTATACACATAGGTCGTGGTGAAACTCTCAGTCGATCTAGAGATGTCCGTCCGTCCGTTCTATAGAAAATTTTTCAAAATTTTATTTTTTTAGAAAATTATGACAGAGTTTATTTCTGCAGAAAATTTACGAGCGCCGCTTAGTTGGAGAGAAATTTTTTGTTAAATCAACTAAAACATCAAGAATCGTGCTCACACATCGGCTCAAACAACTGTCTTTAGGAATGTCTTTAGGACAACTTCCGGAAAATTTTGTCAAAATTTTATTTCTACCAAAAATTTTGCCAAAATTGTATTTCTATAGAAAATTTTTTTAAGATTTTATTTCTAAAAAAATTGTATCAAAATTTTATTTTTGAAGGATATTTGTCAATATTTTCTCTATATAGAAGATTTATCAACATTTTATTTCTATAGAAAATTTTATTTCAATAAAAAAAAAAATCTTCAACATTTTATTTCTATAGAAAATTGTGTCAAAATTTTATTCCTATAGAAAATTTTGTCAAAATTTTATTTTTTTAGAAAATTGTGGCACAGATTATTTAGTTTTTATTTATATTTTTCTATAGTCGCATCTATTTCACGAATGAACCAGTGTTGCCAAAAGTAAGGAAAATGTCCCACTTGCAGTTGTTTTCTAATATTTAGCGTCTTATAGGGTTATAGGGGCCAATGTGGGGACTTTTTCACTCAACACAATTTTTAATAATTTTTACATTTTGGTGGAGATTGGAGCCAGCATGGCTTCATCATTAATGTGTGGTAACCACGGTTACCACTTGTTCCAAAAAAATCTACCAAACAAATATTTCTAAAGCAAATTTTGTCAAAATTTTATATCTATAGAAACTTTTGTCAAAATTTTATTTCTATAGAAAATTTTGGCAAAATTTTATTTCTACAGAAAATTTTGTCAACATTTTTATTTCCGTAGAAATTTTTTTCAAAATTTTATTTCTATAGAAAACTTTGTCAAAATTTTATTTCTGTAGAAAATTTTGGCGAAATTTTATTTCTGTAGAAAATTTTGGCGAAATTTTATTTATTTAGAAAATTTTGTCAAAATTGTATTTCTATAGAAAATTTTGTCAAAATTTTATTTCTATTGAAAGTTTTGTTAAAACTTTATTGCTATAGAAAATTTTCAAAAATTTTATTACTATAGAAATTTTTACTCAACACAATTTTTAATAATGTTTACATTTTTGAGGAGATTAGAGCCAGCAAGGCTTAATCATTAATGTGTGGTAACCACAGTTACCACTTGTGCAAAAAAAATCTACCAAACAAATATTTCTAAAGAAAGTTTTGTCAACATTTTATATTTATAGAAACTTTTGTCAAAATTTTATTTCTATAGAAAAAAAATTTATTTCTGTAGAAAATTTTGTCAACATTTTTATTTCTGTAGAATTTTTTTTTTTCAAAATTTTATTTCTATAGACAATTTTGTCAAAATTTTATTTCTGTAGAAAATTTTGGCAAAATTTTATTTATTTAGAAAATTTTGTCAAAATTTTATTTCCATGGAAAATTTTTGTTTTTATAAAAAAATTTGTCACAATTTTATTTCTATAGCAATTTCTACAGAAAATTTTGTCAATATTTTATTTCTACAGAAAATTGTGTAAAGATTTTATTTCTATAGAAACTTTAGTCAAAGTAATAACATTTTTGAAAATTTTCTATAGCAATAAAGTTTTAAAAAACTTTCAATAGAAATAAAATTTTGACAAAATTTTCTAAATGCATAAAATTTTGTCAATATTTTGTAAAAATTTTATGCATTTAGAAAGTTTTGTCAAAGTTTTATTTCTATTGAAAGTTTTGTTAAAACTTTATTGCTATAGAAAATTTTCAAAAATTTTATTACTATAGAAATTTTTGTCAAAATTTTATTTCTATAGAAAATTTTGTCAACATTTTATTTCTATAGAAAATTTTGTCAAAATTTTATTTCCATGGAAAATTGTTGTTTTTATAAAAAATTTTGTCACAATTTTATTTCTATAGCAATTTCTATAGAAAATTTTTTTAATATTTTATTTCTACAGAAAATTTTGTCAATATTTTATTTCTATAGAAAATTTTATCAAAATTTTACTTCTATAGAAAATTTTGTCACAATTTTATTTCCATAAAAGATTTTGTTAAAATTTTATTTCTATAAAAATTTTTGTCAAGATTTTATTTCTATAGAAAATTTTGTCAACATTTTATTTCTGTAGAAAATTTTATCCAAATTTTATTTATAGAAAATTTTGTCAAAATTTTATTTCTATAGAAAATTTTGTAAAATTTTTATTTCCATAGAAAGTTTTGTTAAAACTTTATTGCTATAGAAAATTTTCAAAAATTGTATTACTATAGAAATTTTTGTCAAAATTTTATTTCTATAGAAAATTTTGTCAAAATTTTATTTCTATATGAAATTTTGTCAAAATTTTATTTCTATAGAAAATTTTGTCAAAATTTTATTTCTATAGAAAATTTTTGTTTTTATAGAAAATTTTGTCACAATGTTATTTCTAAGTAAATTTTGTCAATATTTTATTTCCTTAAAAGATTTTGTCAAAATTTTATTTCTATAGAAAATTTTGTCAACATTTCATTTTTATAGAAAATGTTGCCAAAATTTTATTTTTATAGAAAATTTTTTCAAAATTTTATTTCTGTAGAAAATTTTATCACAATTTTATTTCTATAGTAAATTTGGTCAACATTTTATTTCCATAAAAGATTTTGTTAAAATTTTATTTCCATAAAAAAATTTTGTTAAAATTTTATTTCTATAGAAAAATTTGTCAAAATTTTATTTCTATAGAAAATTTTGTCAACATTTTATTTTTATAGAAAAGTTTGTCAAAATTAAATTTTTATAGAAAATTTGGTCACAATTTAATTTTTATAGAAAATTTTGTCAAAATATTACTTCAATAGAAAATTTTTTCAAAATTTTAATTCTATAGAAAATTTTGTCAAAATTTTATTTCTATAGAAAATTTTGTCAACATTTTGTAAAAATTTTATGCCTTTAGAAAATTTTGTCAAAATTGTATTTCTATATTTTGTCAAACTTTTGTTTCTATAGAAAAAATTGTCAACATTTTATTTCTATAAAAATTTATGATTTTAGAAAATTTTGTCAAAATTTAATTTTGTTAAATTTTTTTTTAATTTTATTTCTATACAAAATGTTGTTATTTCTACAGAAAATTTTGTGAAGATTTTATTTCTATAGAAAATTTTGTCAAAATTTTATTTCTATAGAAAATGTTGTCAAAATTTTATGTTATTTCTATAGAAAATTTTGTCAACACTTTGTAAAAAATTTTATGCAGTTAGAAAATTTTGTCAAAATTTTATTTCTATTGAATGGTTTGTTAAAACTTTATTGCTATAGAAAATTTTCAAAAATGTTATTACTATAGAAAATTTTGTCAACATTTTATTTCTATAGAAAATGTTGTCAACATTTTATTTCTATAGAAAATTTCAAAATTTTATTTCCATGGAATTTTTTTTTTTTTTTAACATTTTGTCACAATTTTATTTCTATAGAAAATTTTGTTAATATTTTATTTCTACAGAAAATTTTGTCAAGATTTTATTTCTATGGAAAATTTAGTCAAAATTTTAGTTCTATAAAAAATTTTGTCAAAATTTTATTTCAATAGAAAATTTTGTCAAAATTGTATTTCTATAGAAAATTTTGTCAAAATTTTATTTTTATAGAAAATTGAAAAAATTTTGTAAAAATTTTATGCATTTAGAAAATTTTGTCAAAAGTTGTATTTCTATATTTTGTCAAACTTTTGTTTCTATAGCAAAACTTGTCAACATTTTATTTCTACAAAAAAAAATGTTGTAAAAATTTTATGATTTTAAAAAATTTTGTCAAAAATTTATTTTTTTAGATTTTTTTTTTTAATTTTATTTCAATACCAAATGTTGTTAAAATTTTATTTCTATAAAAAATTTTATCGAAATGTTATTGCTACAGAAAATTTTGTCAAAATTTTATTGCTATAGAAAATTTTGTCAAAATTTTATTTGACAAACATTTGTCAACATTTTATTTCTATAAAAAATTTTGTAAAAATTTTAGTTCTTTAGAAATGTTGTCAAAACTTTATTTCTATAGAAATTTTTGTCGACACTTTATTTCCATAGAAAATTTTGCCAAAATTTTATTTTTATAGTAAATTTTGTAAAAATTTTATTTCTTTAGAAAAATTTTCCAAAATTTTATTTCTATAGAAATTTTTGTCAAAATTTTATCCTTATAGGAAATTTCGTCAAAATTTTATTTCTATAGAAAATTTTGTCCAAAATTTTATTTCTATAGAAAATTTCGTCAAAATTTGATTTTTGTTAAAATTTTGTCAACATTTTATTTCTATAATAATTTTTATAAAAATTTTGTTTCTATATAAAGTTTTGTCAAAATTTTATTTTCATAGAAAATTTTGTCAAAACTTAATTTTTATAAAAAATTTTGTCAAAATTTTTGTTTCTATTGAAAATGTTATCAAAATTTTATTTCTATCGAAAATGTTATCAAAATTTTATTTCTATACAAAAAATTATCAAAATTTTATTTCTATAGAAAATTTATGAAGTACCTCTTAGTTGCAGAGGAATATTTTGCACAAACTACCAAAACATAAAGAACTCCACCTATGTACCAAAAAGTAAAAGATCTAAAAAAAATATTTTTGGTAGAATTCTACCAATTGTGGCATCAATACTCACACATCAGCTCAAACAGCTGCATTTTCGAGCACTCAGAATCGCGTATTGTCCTGACTTGACACCAAATGACTTTTTTCCCTTACGTGAAAACTAAAATGAGAGGTCAACGTTTCTCGAGACTTGAAGAAGCGGTTGATGCTTGCAGAATTCATATTCTGAAGATAACTCATTCAAAAGTGCATAGATCTTAATGGGGGTAATGTTTGCAAAAATATTAAAGCCATTTCAATTAATATTTGTTTTTTTTTTTAATAATCCCGAAATAAAAACGGTAACCCTCGTATGGTTTATGTTAAATGTCTATTCTCAAGCTTAACATAAAAAAACTTACATTTGTCTAAAAATACATAGCAATATAAATTTCCTTATAAATTTTTCATATTGACTAAAATAGCCAAACATGTAGCAGACTGTTATGGCCACTCAGTCGAAAATACTTTTATTTACTTGTAATCGCCAAAAAAAATGAATTAAATTTTTATTAAAATAAATTTTTATTTGTATCGCCATTTCAATGGTATGTATACAAGCAGATATATTTGTACATGGCCCATGAAAAAGGAACTCAGCATCTGAATGACCAATAGCGACCGTATATGAATTATGAATCCATGGATTTCATGGAAATCTGTACATATTTGTTGAATGTTTTATGGCTCAATTAAATTGACTACCCACCTCCTCCTCGTTTACATCCTACTAGGCTTTTCTCATCTCTCCCCCACCCTCCCTTATCCTTCCACCTTTATTCATTACTCCGGGAATGTGGTGACAATTTTACTTTTAATTGCTGACCATTTGTAGCTCTCACAGAAAAACAAGAAGCAAAGTGAAAAACCAGAACATGAAATAATTTTTAAGTAGAACAGCAACAGAATAATAAATAAAAACATGGCATTTTTAAGCGTTTCAATTTTTATGGGCCAAAAAAGAACAATTCATTTAGGCCATGTGCATCATTGGTAATTGGGGACTCTGCCCAATTGCTGTTTGGATATGGGGGGCTTTTCTGTTGACATTCAAACCGGCAAAAGTGAATGCAATATTTTGGGCTCGGTTTAAATACAATCCGCCTTGCATGAACGAGAAAGGTGTGTTTCTGGCATTTCTTTTTTCTCTTTGTACAAGAGAAAGACCCATTTAACTTGTATGTCAATCATTTATGGGACATATGTTGCAAATTAACTTGCATCCACTTTAGGTTTGTAATAGTTGGCAATTTTAATTATTTCATTCTTTACAAAGAGATGGAGTTTTCGAGGAAAATAATAAAAAACAAAAAAAAAAAACAAGTATATACGGCCGTAAGTTCGGCCAGGCCGAATCTTATGTACCCTCCACCATGGATTGCGTAGAAACTTCTACGAAAGAATGTCATCCACAATCGAATTACTTGGGTTGTGGTATCTTAAAACTTCTTAACATCGTTTTCTAAATTGTGAGTTAGTCCATACGTGGTGTATATGAGACAAAAAAGTTATGTATAGTTAAGTCTACAAATAATTACGAATCGATATGGACTACGGTACGTAGAGAGCCAGAATTGAAATATGGGGGTCGCTTATATGGGGGCTATATACAATTATGAACTTGATATGGACCAATTTTTGTGTGATTGGAAATCGATTTATCTGACGGATATATATATAACTATAGACCGATATGGACCTAGTTAGACATGGTTGTTAACGACCATATACTAACACAATGTACCACATTTCAACTTACTCGGATGAAATTTGCTCCTCCAAGAGGCTCCAAAACCAAATCTCGGGATCGGTTTATATGGGGCTATATATGATTATGGACTGATATGGACCACTTTTGGCATGGTTGTTAAATATCATATACTATCACCATGTACCAAATTTCAAGCAGATCGGATGAATTTTGCTTCTCCAAAAGGCACAGGAGGTCAAATCTGGGGATCGGTTTATATGGGAGCTATATATAATTATGGGCTGATAGGAACCAATTCCTGAATGGTTGTTGGATACCATATACTAACATCACGTTCCAAATTTCAACCGAATGGGAAGAATTTTGCTCTTCCAACGGGCTCTGGAGGTCAAATCTGGGGATCGGTTTATATGGGGGCTATATATAATTATGGACCGATGTGTACCAATTTTTGCATGATTGTTAGAGACCATATACTAACACCATGTACCAAATTTCAGCCGGATCGGATGAAATTTGCTTCTCTTAGAGGCCTCGCAAGCCAAATCTGGTGATCGGTTTATATGGGGGCTATATATAATTATGGACCGATGTGAACCAATTTTTGCATTGTTGTTAGATACCATATACCAACATCTTGTACCAAATTTCAGCCGGATCGGATAAAATTTGCTTCTCTTAGAGGCTCCGCAAACCAAATCTGGGATCGGTTTATATGGGGGCTATATATAATTACCAACCGATGTGGACCAATTTTTGCATGGTTATTAGGGACCATATACCAGCACCATATACCAAATTTCAGCCGGATCGGATGAAATTTGTTTCTCTTTGAGGCTCCGCAAACCAAATCTGGGGATCGGTTTATATGGGGGCTATATATAATTACCAACCGATGTGGACCAATTTTGGCATGGTTGTTAGGGACCCTATACCAACACTATGTACCAAATTTCAGCCAGATTGGATGAAATTCGCTTCTCTTAGAGGATCCGCAAGCCAAATCGGGGGGTCCGTTTATATGGGGGCTATACGTAAAAGTGAAGCGATATGGCCCATTTGCAATACCATCCGACCTACATTAATAACAACTACTTGTGCCAAGTTTCAAGTCGATAGCTTGTTTCGTTCGGAAGTTTGCGTAATTTCAACAGACGGACGGAAAATTTGAAATTAAAACTATGAAAAACGCGAGTTATAAAAAAATGTATTAAATCCGGTGTATGTAAAATAAAGAACATCTTTTTGTGGACATTTTTGGAAGTGCTTTTAAAGTTGTGCCTGTAGAAGAACTTCCAAATTTTTTTGCTGGGATACCTTGCCATCGGTAAGTATTACCACAACCCAAGTAATTCGATTGCGAGTGACAGACTTTAGTAGAAGTTTCTACGAAATTCATGGTGATTTTAATAATTCAAATTTAATATTATTTTTATTTTATTTTTAGTAATAATTTTTATATTTGCTGAATTAAATTTGGTATAATATAAAATTATAAGTAGATGCTTTATTAAGCAGTCAGAGTTGATTTGATTGAAATGATTAGATCAATTTGATTACACCCTGACCATCGACCAAAAGTTTTTATTATAAAATATATTTACTGCTAATTATACAACATGGAATTTGTGATATATTTGCGAATTGTGTGTTCTCATTTGTTGTTTACTATTTATTTAGCGAAAATACAATGCAATTCATTTGGTTAATTTCAATATGCCATAACAAAAGGCCCCCCTCTTCAGAACTTATAGACAGTTTAGAATCTCCCTCCTTTGATTGTTTATGTTTTATTCATGTACGAAATTCATTAACAATGAATTATTTAAGCATATCAACACTTCCAATTCAACTTGTTTATTACTAAAAATAACTTTAACAAGATGTATACATGAGAGTTGTTCGCAAATTGTACGCAATTGTTTTTTATATCGTGTTTGATATTAAAAGCAGGATATATAACCAGTAAGGAAAGTCTAAAGTCGGGCGGGGCCGACTATATTATACCCTGCACCACTTTGTAGATCTAAATTTTCGATACCATATCACATCCGTCAAATGTGTTGGGGGCTATATATAAAGGTTTGTCCCAAATACATACATTTAAATATCACTCGATCTGGACAGAATTTTATAGACTCTACAAAATCTATAGACTTAAAATTTAAGTCGGCTAATGCACTAGGGTGGAACACAATGTTAGTAAAAAAATATGGGAAACATATAAATCTGAAGCAATTTTAAGGAAATTTCGCAAAAGTTTATTTATGATTTATCGGTCGATATATATGTATAAGAAGCTTAAGAAAATTAGGGTAATTTTTTCAACTATTCGACTAAGCAGTGGCGATTTTACAAGGAAAATGTTGGTATTTTGACAATTTTTTTCGAAATCAGAAAAACATATATATGGGAGCTATATCTAAATCTGAACCGATTCCAATCAAATTTGGCACGCATAGCAACAATGCTAATTCTACTCCCTGTGCAAAATTTCAACTAAATCGGAGCAAAAAATTAGCCTCTGTGGTCATATGAGTGTAAATCGGGCGAAAGCTATATATGGGAGCTATATCCAAATCTGAACCGATTTCCACCAAATTTGACACGCATAGCTATAATGCCAATTCTACCCCCTGTGCAAAATTTCATCTAAATCGGAGCAAAAAATTGGCCTTTGTGGACAAAGGAGTGTAAATCGGGCGAAAGCTATATATGGGAGCTATATCTAAATCTGAACCGATTTGGATGATATTTTGCAAGTTTTTCGAGACTCATAAAATATTGAGATGTACGGAATTTGAGGAAGATCGGTTGATATACACGCCAATTATGACCAGATCGGTGAAAAATATATATGGCAGCTATATCTAAATCTGAACCGATTTTTGCCAAAATCAATAGGGATCGTCTTTGAGCCAAAACAGGACCCCATACCAAATTTTAGGACAATCGGACTAAAACTGCGAGCTGTACTTTGCACACAAAAATACATCAACAGACAGACAGACAGACAGACAGACGGACAGACAGACAGACAGACAGACAGACAGACAGACGGACATCGCTAAATCGACTCAGAATTTAATTCTAAGACGATCGGTATACTAAACGATGGGTCTCAGACTTTTCCTTCTTGGCGTTACATACAAATGCACAAACTTATTATACCCTGTACCACAGTAGTGGTGAAGGGTATAAATATGGGAAACATATAAATCTGAAGCAATTTTAAGGAAATTTCGCAAAAGTTTATTTATGATTTATCGGTCGATATATATGTATAAGAAGCTTAAGAAAATTAGGGTAATTTTTTCAACTATTCGACTAAGCAGTGGCGATTTTACAAGGAAAATGTTGGTATTTTGACAATTTTTTTCGAAATCAGAAAAACATATATATGGGAGCTATATCTAAATCTGAACCGATTCCAATCAAATTTGGCACGCATAGCAACAATGCTAATTCTACTCCCTGTGCAAAATTTCAACTAAATCGGAGCAAAAAATTAGCCTCTGTGGTCATATGAGTGTAAATCGGGCGAAAGCTATATATGGGAGCTATATCCAAATCTGAACCGATTTCCACCAAATTTGACACGCATAGCTATAATGCCAATTCTACCCCCTGTGCAAAATTTCATCTAAATCGGAGCAAAAAATTGGCCTTTGTGGACAAAGGAGTGTAAATCGGGCGAAAGCTATATATGGGAGCTATATCTAAATCTGAACCGATTTGGATGATATTTTGCAAGTTTTTCGAGACTCATAAAATATTGAGATGTACGGAATTTGAGGAAGATCGGTTGATATACACGCCAATTATGACCAGATCGGTGAAAAATATATATGGCAGCTATATCTAAATCTGAACCGATTTTTGCCAAAATCAATAGGGATCGTCTTTGAGCCAAAACAGGACCCCATACCAAATTTTAGGACAATCGGACTAAAACTGCGAGCTGTACTTTGCACACAAAAATACATCAACAGACAGACAGACAGACAGACGGACAGACAGACAGACAGACAGACAGACAGACAGACAGACAGACAGACAGACAGACAGACGGACATCGCTAAATCGACTCAGAATTTAATTCTAAGACGATCGGTATACTAAACGATGGGTCTCAGACTTTTCCTTCTTGGCGTTACATACAAATGCACAAACTTATTATACCCTGTACCACAGTAGTGGTGAAGGGTATAAATATGGGAAACATATAAATCTGAAGCAATTTTAAGGAAATTTCGCAAAAGTTTATTTATGATTTATCGGTCGATATATATGTATAAGAAGCTTAAGAAAATTAGGGTAATTTTTTCAACTATTCGACTAAGCAGTGGCGATTTTACAAGGAAAATGTTGGTATTTTGACAATTTTTGTCGAAATCAGAAAAACATATATATGGGAGCTATATCTAAATCTGAACCGATTCCAATCAAATTTGGCACGCATAGCAACAATGCTAATTCTACTCCCTGTGCAAAATTTCAACTAAATCGGAGCAAAAAATTAGCCTCTGTGGTCATATGAGTGTAAATCGGGCGAAAGCTATATATGGGAGCTATATCCAAATCTGAACCGATTTCCACCAAATTTGACACGCATAGCTATAATGCCAATTCTACTCCCTGTGCAAAATTTCATCTAAATCGGAGCAAAAAATTGGCCTTTGTGGACAAAGGAGTGTAAATCGGGCGAAAGCTATATATGGGAGCTATATCTAAATCTGAACCGATTTGGATGATATTTTGCAAGTTTTTCGAGACTCATAAAATATTGAGATGTACGGAATTTGAGGAAGATCGGTTGATATACACGCCAATTATGACCAGATCGGTGAAAAATATATATGGCAGCTATATCTAAATCTGAACCGATTTTTTCCAAAATCAATAGGGATCGTCTTTGAGCCAAAACAGGACCCCATACCAAATTTTAGGACAATCGGACTAAAACTGCGAGCTGTACTTTGCACACAAAAATACATCAACAGACAGACAGACAGACGGACAGACAGACAGACAGACAGACAGACAGACAGACAGACAGACAGACAGACAGACGGACATCGCTAAATCGACTCAGAATTTAATTCTAAGACGATCGGTATACTAAACGATGGGTCTCAGACTTTTCCTTCTTGGCGTTACATACAAATGCACAAACTTATTATACCCTGTACCACAGTAGTGGTGAAGGGTATAAATATGGGAAACATATAAATCTGAAGCAATTTTAAGGAAATTTCGCAAAAGTTTATTTATGATTTATCGGTCGATATATATGTATAAGAAGCTTAAGAAAATTAGGGTAATTTTTTCAACTATTCGACTAAGCAGTGGCGATTTTACAAGGAAAATGTTGGTATTTTGACAATTTTTTTCGAAATCAGAAAAACATATATATGGGAGCTATATCTAAATCTGAACCGATTCCAATCAAATTTGGCACGCATAGCAACAATGCTAATTCTACTCCCTGTGCAAAATTTCAACTAAATCGGAGCAAAAAATTAGCCTCTGTGGTCATATGAGTGTAAATCGGGCGAAAGCTATATATGGGAGCTATATCCAAATCTGAACCGATTTCCACCAAATTTGACACGCATAGCTATAATGCCAATTCTACCCCCTGTGCAAAATTTCATCTAAATCGGAGCAAAAAATTGGCCTTTGTGGACAAAGGAGTGTAAATCGGGCGAAAGCTATATATGGGAGCTATATCTAAATCTGAACCGATTTGGATGATATTTTGCAAGTTTTTCGAGACTCATAAAATATTGAGATGTACGGAATTTGAGGAAGATCGGTTGATATACACGCCAATTATGACCAGATCGGTGAAAAATATATATGGCAGCTATATCTAAATCTGAACCGATTTTTGCCAAAATCAATAGGGATCGTCTTTGAGCCAAAACAGGACCCCATACCAAATTTTAGGACAATCGGACTAAAACTGCGAGCTGTACTTTGCACACAAAAATACATCAACAGACAGACAGACAGACAGACAGACGGACAGACAGACAGACAGACAGACAGACAGACAGACAGACGGACATCGCTAAATCGACTCAGAATTTAATTCTAAGACGATCGGTATACTAAACGATGGGTCTCAGACTTTTCCTTCTTGGCGTTACATACAAATGCACAAACTTATTATACCCTGTACCACAGTAGTGGTGAAGGGTATAAATATGGGAAACATATAAATCTGAAGCAATTTTAAGGAAATTTCGCAAAAGTTTATTTATGATTTATCGGTCGATATATATGTATAAGAAGCTTAAGAAAATTAGGGTAATTTTTTCAACTATTCGACTAAGCAGTGGCGATTTTACAAGGAAAATGTTGGTATTTTGACAATTTTTTTCGAAATCAGAAAAACATATATATGGGAGCTATATCTAAATCTGAACCGATTCCAATCAAATTTGGCACGCATAGCAACAATGCTAATTCTACTCCCTGTGCAAAATTTCAACTAAATCGGAGCAAAAAATTAGCCTCTGTGGTCATATGAGTGTAAATCGGGCGAAAGCTATATATGGGAGCTATATCCAAATCTGAACCGATTTCCACCAAATTTGACACGCATAGCTATAATGCCAATTCTACCCCCTGTGCAAAATTTCATCTAAATCGGAGCAAAAAATTGGCCTTTGTGGACAAAGGAGTGTAAATCGGGCGAAAGCTATATATGGGAGCTATATCTAAATCTGAACCGATTTGGATGATATTTTGCAAGTTTTTCGAGACTCATAAAATATTGAGATGTACGGAATTTGAGGAAGATCGGTTGATATACACGCCAATTATGACCAGATCGGTGAAAAATATATATGGCAGCTATATCTAAATCTGAACCGATTTTTGCCAAAATCAATAGGGATCGTCTTTGAGCCAAAACAGGACCCCATACCAAATTTTAGGACAATCGGACTAAAACTGCGAGCTGTACTTTGCACACAAAAATACATCAACAGACAGACAGACAGACAGACGGACAGACAGACAGACAGACAGACAGACAGACAGACAGACAGACAGACAGACAGACAGACAGACGGACATCGCTAAATCGACTCAGAATTTAATTCTAAGACGATCGGTATACTAAACGATGGGTCTCAGACTTTTCCTTCTTGGCGTTACATACAAATGCACAAACTTATTATACCCTGTACCACAGTAGTGGTGAAGGGTATAAATATGGGAAACATATAAATCTGAAGCAATTTTAAGGAAATTTCGCAAAAGTTTATTTATGATTTATCGGTCGATATATATGTATAAGAAGCTTAAGAAAATTAGGGTAATTTTTTCAACTATTCGACTAAGCAGTGGCGATTTTACAAGGAAAATGTTGGTATTTTGACAATTTTTGTCGAAATCAGAAAAACATATATATGGGAGCTATATCTAAATCTGAACCGATTCCAATCAAATTTGGCACGCATAGCAACAATGCTAATTCTACTCCCTGTGCAAAATTTCAACTAAATCGGAGCAAAAAATTAGCCTCTGTGGTCATATGAGTGTAAATCGGGCGAAAGCTATATATGGGAGCTATATCCAAATCTGAACCGATTTCCACCAAATTTGACACGCATAGCTATAATGCCAATTCTACTCCCTGTGCAAAATTTCATCTAAATCGGAGCAAAAAATTGGCCTTTGTGGACAAAGGAGTGTAAATCGGGCGAAAGCTATATATGGGAGCTATATCTAAATCTGAACCGATTTGGATGATATTTTGCAAGTTTTTCGAGACTCATAAAATATTGAGATGTACGGAATTTGAGGAAGATCGGTTGATATACACGCCAATTATGACCAGATCGGTGAAAAATATATATGGCAGCTATATCTAAATCTGAACCGATTTTTTCCAAAATCAATAGGGATCGTCTTTGAGCCTAAACAGGACCCCATACCAAATTTTAGGACAATCGGACTAAAACTGCGAGCTGTACTTTGCACACAAAAATACATCAACAGACAGACAGACAGACGGACAGACAGACAGACAGACAGACAGACAGACAGACAGACAGACGGACATCGCTAAATCGACTCAGAATTTAATTCTAAGACGATCGGTATACTAAACGATGGGTCTCAGACTTTTCCTTCTTGGCGTTACATACAAATGCACAAACTTATTATACCCTGTACCACAGTAGTGGTGAAGGGTATAAATATGGGAAACATATAAATCTGAAGCAATTTTAAGGAAATTTCGCAAAAGTTTATTTATGATTTATCGGTCGATATATATGTATAAGAAGCTTAAGAAAATTAGGGTAATTTTTTCAACTATTCGACTAAGCAGTGGCGATTTTACAAGGAAAATGTTGGTATTTTGACAATTTTTTTCGAAATCAGAAAAACATATATATGGGAGCTATATCTAAATCTGAACCGATTCCAATCAAATTTGGCACGCATAGCAACAATGCTAATTCTACTCCCTGTGCAAAATTTCAACTAAATCGGAGCAAAAAATTAGCCTCTGTGGTCATATGAGTGTAAATCGGGCGAAAGCTATATATGGGAGCTATATCCAAATCTGAACCGATTTCCACCAAATTTGACACGCATAGCTATAATGCCAATTCTACCCCCTGTGCAAAATTTCATCTAAATCGGAGCAAAAAATTGGCCTTTGTGGACAAAGGAGTGTAAATCGGGCGAAAGCTATATATGGGAGCTATATCTAAATCTGAACCGATTTGGATGATATTTTGCAAGTTTTTCGAGACTCATAAAATATTGAGATGTACGGAATTTGAGGAAGATCGGTTGATATACACGCCAATTATGACCAGATCGGTGAAAAATATATATGGCAGCTATATCTAAATCTGAACCGATTTTTGCCAAAATCAATAGGGATCGTCTTTGAGCCAAAACAGGACCCCATACCAAATTTTAGGACAATCGGACTAAAACTGCGAGCTGTACTTTGCACACAAAAATACATCAACAGACAGACAGACAGACGGACAGACAGACAGACAGACAGACAGACAGACAGACAGACAGACAGACAGACGGACATCGCTAAATCGACTCAGAATTTAATTCTAAGACGATCGGTATACTAAACGATGGGTCTCAGACTTTTCCTTCTTGGCGTTACATACAAATGCACAAACTTATTATACCCTGTACCACAGTAGTGGTGAAGGGTATAAAAACTAGCACAAACTTAGAACAAATGATATTTTAACAAGTATATACGGCCGTAAGTTCGGCCAGGCCGAAGCTTATGTACCCTCCATCATGGATTGCGTAGAAACTTCTTCTAAACACTGTCATCCACAATCAAACAATTACTTAAGTTGCGGTAACGCTTGCCAATGGCAAGGTATCTTAAAACCTCCTAATACTATCTTCTAAATTGTATGTCCATACGTGGTATATATTAAATCAAAAAAGATCGATCCAATACGAATATAATTCAGTTTGACAAAGTAGACATAAAATTTTGACAAAATTTTCTACAGAAAGAAAATATTAAAAAATTTTCTATGGAAATAAAATTTTCACAAAATTTTCTATAGAAATAAAAATTTTGACAACATTTTCTATAGAAAGAAAATTTTGACAAAAATTTCTACAGAAATAAAATTTTAACAAAATTTTCTATAGAAATAAACTTTTGACAAAATTTTCTATAGAAATAAAATCTTGGTCGAGTATTTTTGGCTCGAGTGGCAACTATGATTATGAACCGAATAAAATTTGAACAAAATTTTCTATAGAAAGAAAATTTTGACAAAATTTTCTATAGAAATAAAATTTCGACAATGATGAAAATTTTATTATGAACCGAATAAAATTTTAACAAAATTTTCTCTAGAAATAATTTCTATAGAAATAAATTTCTATAGAAATTTTCTATAGAAATAAAATTTTGGTAGATTATTTTTGGCTCTAGTGGCAACGATGATTATGAACCGATATGGAACAATTTTTGTGTGATTGGACCAATTTTGGTATGGTTGTTAGCGACCATATACTAACACCACGTTCCTACTTTGAACCGGATCGGATGAATTTTGCTCATCCAAGAGGCTGATCTCCGATCAAATCTGGAGAATGTTTTATATGGGGGCTATATATAATTATGGACCGATGTGGACCAATTGCTGCATGGTTGTTACAGACCATATACCAACATCATGTACCAAATTTCATCCGGATCGGATGAAATTGCTTCTCTTTGAGGCTCCGCAAGCCAGAATCTGGGGATCGGTTTATATGGGGGCTATATATAATTATGGACCAATGTGGACCAATTTTTGCATGATTGTTAGAGACCATATACCAACACCATGTACCAAATTTCAGCCGGATCGGATGAAATATGCTTCTCTTAGAGGCTCCACTAGCCAAATCTGGGGATCGGTTTATATGGGTGCTATACGTAAAAGTGGACCGATATGGCCCATTTTCAATACCATCTGACCTACATCAATAATAACTACTTGTGCCAAGTTTCAAGTCGATAGCTTGTTTCGTTCGGAAGTTAGCGTGATTTCAACAGACGGACGGACGGACGGACGGACGGACGAACGGACATGCTCAGATCGACTCAGAATTTCACCACGACCCACAATATATATACTTTATGGGGTCTTAGAGCAATATTTCGATGTGTTACAAACGGAATGACAAAGGTAATATACCCCCATCCTATGATGGAGGGTATAAAAATATGTGTCTTTCTTTTTTTTCGTTCCCTTCTATATCCAAGTTCAAGGTTTCTAATATTTTGTCGCGAACAACAAATTCATACTTTTTTATGGAAAAATAAAAATGTGTCTAATTCAATTTTTCAATTAAATGCTGTTACGAAATTGCAAACCTTCCATTAAGTGTGACCTTGAACCAATTAGATTAGACTTAATAACTAAAAAAGTCAACATCACATACAATTTTATCTATTATAAAATGTATAATACACTAACCACAATTAAAACCGATTTCTCAAAAAAAAAAAAAATACTCTCTTAAAACTTTAGCAACATAGAAAAGAAAATTGCAATGTCAATAAATACAATAACAGTAATAAATTTTATATGGAGTTTTCAAAGGACAACAGTCATATTTTTAAACATCCGTTGCATTGATTTCGCATTAGTTTTCCAAATATGATGCTAGTTCAGTATTTTGGACTTCATTTAAAAAAAAAAAAAAAAAAAACTGGGGAAAAACTTAAAAAAGAATAAAATTTTTCTTTTCGAAGATATTTTGTCGATCAGTTTATTTACACCCAAAAAATGTCTTCCTCTCAAACGAAATTTTTAACAAACAAACAAATATCATTACCATTTGCGTTTTGCTCTAAAGAAGTTTGTTTGGAAGAAAGTATAGAGTTTTGGGATAAAGGCGGGCGAAACAAACTTTGAAAAACACTTCCTATCTTTGTAACTAAAGAAATATTTCGACAAATTAGATTCCATTAGGGTTTTTAATCGAACAACGAAATTTGAATTAATGAATTTCAGAAAGTGTATTTGTATGGTGAAATTTCATTGTGATATAAAAAGTAGGTTTTACTAGAATATGGGCTGAATTAATCAATTGTATTGTCCATTTTTAACATATTAAAATATCGATATTTGACCCTAGGTTAGGTTAGGTAAGGTGGTAGCCCGATGTATCAGGCTCACTTAGACTACTCAGTCCATTGTGATACCACATTGGTGAACTTCTCTCTTATCACTGAGTGCTGCCCGATTCCATGTTAAGCTCAATGACAAGGGACCTCCTTTTTATAGCCGAGTCCGAACGGCGTTCCACATTGCAGTGAAACCACCTAGAGAAGCTTTGAAACTCTCAGAAATGTCACCAGCATTACTGAGGTGGGATAATCCACCGCTAAAAACATTTTGGTGTTCGGTCGAAGCAGGAATCGCACCCACGACCTTGTGTATGCAAGGCGGGCATGCTAACCATTGCACCACGGTGGCTCCCATGACCCTATATATACTCTTGATTAAGGTACAATTTTAAGGTAAAACCTTACGTTCTAAATTTTTTTTTGGCAGGCATGTTGAGTTCGAAATGGGCCATACCGGACAATTTTGTGATATAGCACCTACATATGTACAAATCCATCTTCCGATTTGTTTTGAGAAGTTTTTCCCAGTCTAAAATTTTCATAAGATTTGTCAGAAATTTTGAATTTAGAGTTATTTGAGATCCATAAATAAATGCGGCCCAGATTTTGTATATGGAGCTAATTACTTGAGAAATCTCCATATACACCCGATGTCCTTAGAAGCTGTAATTTTAAATTAAACTTCTGCAAACGTGCCATCTTAGCCGGTATTTTGGGAGAATGTTTGCTTCATCAAAGCCACTCGAAATTCTTTACATTAAATTAATGGCCTCTAATGTCCATAACTGATATTTCACCATATTATTTCTATAGAAACAATATTCGTAACTGTCCAGCTATTCCTGTCATCTGTTTTTATACCCTGCGCCACACTGTGGAACAGGGTATTATAAGTTAGTGCATATGTTTGTAACACCCAGAAGGAGACGAGATAGACACATGGTGTCTTTGGCAATAATGCTCAGGGTGGGTCCCTGAGTCGATATAACCATGTACGTCTGTCCGTCTGTCCGTCCGTCTGTGAACACATTTTTGTGATCAAAGTCTAGGTCGCAATATAAGTCCAATCGCCTTCAAATTTGGCACATGTTCCTAATTTGGGTCAGAATAGAACCCTATTGATTTTGGAAGAAATCGGTTCAGATTTAGATATAGCTCCCATATATATCTTTCGCCCGATATACACTAATATGGACCCAGCAGCCAGAGTTTTATACCGATTTGCTTGAAATTTTGTACAAACATAACACTTAGTCGTATAGTCAAGTGTGCAAAATTTGACTGAAATCGGTTCAGATTCAGATATAGCTCCCATATATATCTTTCGCCCGATATGGACTTATATGGCCCCAGAAGCCAGATTTTTGGCCGAATTTGGTTGAAATTTTGCACTAGGAGTACAATTAGTAGTATAGTCAAGTGTGGAAAATTTGATTGAAATCGGTTCAGATTTAGATATACCACCCATATATAGCTTTCGCCCGATTTACACTCAGAGGCCAATTTTTAACTCCGATTTATTTGAAATTTTGCACAGGGAGTAGAATTAGCATTGTAGCTATGCGTGCCAAATTTGGTTGAAATCGGTTCAGATGTATATATAGCTCCCATATATATGTTTTTCTGATTTCGGCAAAAATGGTCAAAATACCAACATTTTCCTTGTAAAATCGCCACTGCTTAGTCGAAAAGTTGTAAAAATGACTCTAATTTTCCTAAACTTCTAATACGATAAATCATAAATAAACTTTTGCGAAGTTTCCTTAAAACTGCTTCAGATTTAAATGTTTCCCATATTTTTTTGACTAAAATTGTGTTCCACCCTAGTGCATTAGCCAACACATTTGACGGATGTGGTATGGTATCGAAAATTTAGATCTACAAAGTGGTGCAGGGTATAATATAGTCGGCCCCGCCCGACTTTAGACTTTCCTTACTTGTTATTTTTTATAAAATGCCTATATAGATTAATACCAGGATTTTACTTCTTAAACATCTGGAAGCCTAATTATTTTTTGTTTTTATAAATACATATTCTGGATTAAAATTACAATTGGAATACTGTTAAAATGAGATTTAGGTACACCACCTGGAGTCGACTCTGGAGTCGGAGTTAGAGTCGAGGCTAATAAGTAATGCTGGTGTCGGAGTCGGAGCCGGAGCCGGAGTCGAGCAAAATTGACTCGACTCCACAGCCCTTGTATAAATATCCCTTGAACTGTGTCGAATTTTACATATTTTAACGATTTAAACTTGCACGAACAAGGGAATTTTACTACTTCTACAAAAAGGGAGAACATACAGTAGACATTGATAGTATGACCGAAATTAAATAAAATTAAAATTCATAAAAATATTAAATTTATAGAAAATGTTTTTATTTTTATAGGAAATTTTGTCAAGACTTTACTTCTATAGAAAATTTTGTGAAAATTTTATTTTATAGAAAATTTTTGTCAAAATTTTAATTTTATAGAAAATTTTATCAACATTTTATTTCTATAGAATATTTTATCAAAAGTTTATTTCTATAGAAAATTTTTGTCAAAATTTTATTTCTATAGAAATTTTTGTCAACATTTTATTTCTACTCGTGTACAAATTGGTGGATCTAATTAGATATGATTAGATCTCAAAATTGGCCACTTTAGATCTAAGCAGATTTACCCAGATATGATGCGACAGAATTAGATATAATTATATATAATTCCACATAGGACGAGATCTAACATCAGATCCAACTATATATGGGGATAGATATAATTATATCTAAGGAATTAAAACCAGACCAAGATTGAGATCTGATCAGTTCTAGTTCCATTGTAATTATGTTAGATATTATTAGATCTTACCATTTTTCGGATCTACTCATATCTAATTGTATCAAATTAGGTCCCTCAATTTTTACTCGGGTATAGAAAATTTTGTTAAAATTTTACTTGTATAGAATTTTTTTTCAAAATTTTATTACTATAGCAAATTTTGCCACATTTTGACAAACATAATTTTCCTCTGTTGGTTAAGCTTATAGAATATTTTCTCAAAATTTTATTTCTATAGAAAATTTTCTCAAAAATATATTTCTATAGAAAACGTTCTCAAAATTTTAATTTCATAGAAAATTTTCTGAAAATTTCATTTCTGTAGAAATATTTTTTATAATTACCTTATGTTATCTTTTTGTAAATTCAAGCTCGAGGTCAAAGTTTTATTTTTATTTTTTTGTTTTATTTTTTCATAATTCGATATTTCGATCTCCTTCGGAAATCATCAACGGGAATAAAATAAATAAATAAAGTTACAAGCTATGTCACTGCTGTTGTCCTCCCATGTCTGTTGTTGTTGTGGTAGCAACAACAGACATGGGAGGACAACAGCAGTGACATAGCTTGTAACTTTATTTATTTATTTTATTCCCGTTGATGATTTCCGAAGGAGATCGAAATATCGAATTATGAAAAAAGAAAAAATAAAACAAAAAAATAAAAATAAAACTTTGACCTCGAGCTTGAATTTACAAAAAGATAACATAAGGTAATAAACAAAAAGGTCGAAAAACAAAAACAACAAACGTAGATATTTTTTATAATTTTATTGCTATAGAAAATTTTGTCACAATTTTATTTCTATAGAATATTTTGTCAAAATTGTATTTCTATAGAAAATTTTATCAAAACTTTTCTTGTATAGAAAATGTTGTCAAAATTTTATCTCTATAGAAAATTTTATCAAAATTGTATTTCAATAGAATATTTTGTCAAAATGTTATTTCTATAGAAAATTTTCTCAAAATTTTATTTCTATAGAAAATTTTCTAAAAATTTCATTTATGTAGAAAAATTTTATATCTCCAGAAAAAATTGCCAAAATTTTATTTTTATAGAATATTTTGTAAAAATTTTATTTCTATAGAAAATTTTTTAAAAATTTTATTTGCAAAGGCAGTAGCCGACTATCAAACCTTTTTTCGGAAGGTTCAAGTGCGGTTCACTTTGGGTTGAGTGAATTACTTGAATTTATTCTGATAATTGGTTGATAGTTTTGCTGCAAGTAGAGGATGCTGATGAGGAATGTGGTAATTCCGAAACAGCTGTACATCCAACCATCTTGCAGTCTATAGGGCTTTGGCCAAATAAATTTGACAAGCATACTTTTCCTCTGTTGGTTAAGCTACACTTGTAGTTTAGTCAATGCATGGCTTTAAGCTGAGATCAAAAACAATAATAACGATTGAAGAGAAGCCAACAATAACAAACAAAACGAATAAAAATTTTATTTCTATAGAAATTTTTGTCAAACTTTTATTTCTATAGAAAACTTTGTCAAAATTTTATTTATATAGAAAATTTTATTTATATAGAAATTATTAAATTTATAGAAAATGTTTTTATTTTTATAGGAAATTTTGTCAAGACTTTACTTCTATAGAAAATTTTGTGAAAATTTTATTTTATAGAAAATTTTTGTCAAAATTTTAATTTTATAGAAAATTTTATCAACATTTTATTTCTATAGAATATTTTATCAAAAGTTTATTTCTATAGAAAATTTTTGTCAAAATTTTATTTCTATAGAAATTTTTGTCAACATTTTATTTCTACTCGTGTACAAATTGGTGGATCTAATTAGATATGATTAGATCTCAAAATTGGCCACTTTAGATCTAAGCAGATTTACCCAGATATGATGCGACAGAATTAGATATAATTATATATAATTCCACATAGGACGAGATCTAACATCAGATCCAACTATATATGGGGATAGATATAATTATATCTAAGGAATTAAAACCAGACCAAGATTGAGATCTGATCAGTTCTAGTTCCATTGTAATTATGTTAGATATGATTAGATCTTACCATTTTTCGGATCTACTCATATCTAATTGTATCAAATTAGGTCCCTCAATTTTTACTCGGGTATAGAAAATTTTGTTAAAATTTTACTTGTATAGAATTTTTTTTTCAAAATTTTATTACTATAGCAAATTTTGCCACATTTTGACAAACATAATTTTCCTCTGTTGGTTAAGCTTGTAGAATATTTTCTCAAAATTTTATTTCTATAGAAAATTTTCTCAAAAATATATTTCTATAGAAAACGTTCTCAAAATTTTAATTTCATAGAAAATTTTCTCAAAATTTCATTTCTGTAGAAATATTTTTTATAATTTTATTGCTATAGAAAATTTTGTCACAATTTTATTTCTATAGAATATTTTGTCAAAATTGTATTTCTATAGAAAATTTTATCAAAACTTTTCTTGTATAGAAAATGTTGTCAAAATTTTATCTCTATAGAAAATTTTATCAAAATTGTATTTCAATAGAATATTTTGTCAAAATTTTATTTCTATAGAAAATTTTCTCAAATTTTATTTCTATAGAAAATTTTCTCAAAATTTTATTTCTATAGAAAATTTTCTAAAAATTTCATTTATGTAGAAAATTTTTATATCTCCAGAAAAAATTGCCAACATTTTATTTTTATAGAATATTTTTTAAAAATTTTATTTCTATAGAAAATTTTTTAAAAATTTTATTTGCAAAGGCAGTAGCCGACTATCAAACCTTTTTTCGGAAGGTTCAAGTGCGGTTCACTTTGGGTTGAGTGAATTACTTGAATTTATTCTGATAATTGGTTGATAGTTTTGCTGCAAGTAGAGGATGCTGATGAGGAATGTGGTAATTCCGAAACAGCTGTACATCCAACCATCTTGCAGTCTATAGGGCTTTGCCCAAATAAATTTGACAAGCATACTTTTCCTCTGTTGGTTAAGCTACACTTGTAGTTTAGTCAATGCATGGCTTTAAGCTGAGATCAAAAACAACAATAACGATTGAAGAGAAGCCAACAATAACAAACAAAACGAATAAAAATTTTATTTCTATACAAAATTTTGTAAAAATTTTATTTCTATAGAAAACTTTGTCAAAATTTTATTTATATAGAAAATTTTTTCAAAATTTTATTTCTATAGAAAATTTTGCCAAAATTTTATTTCAATCGAACATTTAGGCAACATTTTATTTATTTGGAAAATAATATTTTCTCAAAATTTTATTTCTATAGAAAATTTTGTCAAAATTTTATTTCTATATAATATTTTGTCAAAATTGTATTTCTATAGAAAATTTTGTCAAAACTTTACTTGTATAGAAAATGTTGTCAAAATTTTATCTCTATAGAAAATGTTCTCAAAATTTTATTTCTATAGAGTATTTTCTCAAAATGTTATTTCTATAGAAAATTTTCTCAAAATTGCATTTCTATAGAAAATTTTCTAAAAATTTTATTTCTATAGAAAATTTTCTCAAAACGTCATTTCTATAGAAAACTGTCTCAAAATTTTAATTATATAGAAAATTTTCTAAAAATGTCATTTATGTAGAAAATTTTTATATTTCCAGAAAAAATTGCCAACATTTTATTTTTATAGAAAATTTTGTAAAAATTTTATTTCTATAGAAAACTTTGTCAAAATTTTATTTCTATAGAAAATTTTGTCAAGATTTTATTTTTAAAGAAAATTTTGTCAAAATTTTATTTCGATAGAAAATGTTGCCAAAATTTTATTTCAATAGAAAATTTAGGTAACATTTTATTTATTTGGAAAATTGATGTACATCTTAATCTACCAAACAGTAAAAACTATACCACTTTTTGATACAATTCTACCAACTATGGCAACCTTGACCGTAACTCAAAAAGGAATTGTCTTCATATCTCTCCCACGTGGATGAAATTTATATAGTTTTCAGTACGTTTTTTGTAATACAAACAATATTAAAACAAATTGTAATATATTTTAATATTACCTTTAGTCAAGGTCGGGGAATTGAACCTCGGACCCTACTGTATGAAACCAAACACACTACGTAGCTCTTATTATCACTGACATCAAAATTCGCTATAATCATCAACGCACAATCAACGCATACAGCCAAGCCTTTCTCTTTATAAACCACATTGTTGAGCACACACACACAAGCCGATGTAATTAAACTTTATTTTAAGAAATCAAACCACTTTAGTCGATGCCTTTCTTACAAGCGATACAACTTTGGGAATTTTTATATATTCCAAAAATGTTCGCTAAATTAAAGGCTGTTCGGCATTGTTCAGTACAATATTAACTTTTTACTACGATACCTAAAAATGTGTCTTATTGCAGACATAAAGTCAGGCACCGTGCCTGATATAAACCAAATGGTATGTGGTATTGGGAACAGAAAGTATTTCTTTTATTAGTTATGTAACAAAAGTTTTGGTCATAAAGGTATGTACTTTTCAAAGAAATTTAAAGAACTGAAACAAAAGAAACTTTACAGATACCCGATTTACAGACGTTATTTTTTTTCTTTGGGTGTATTGAGGCTATACCCAAATATGGTCCGATATGGTCCATCTGCAATAGAATCCGACCAACATCAGTAACAACTATATGCCCCAAGTTCATTTCGTTGTTATTGTTGAATGTTAGCTCGACTAACAGACGGACAAGTTTTTTCTGGTACTAAAAATTCAAATGAAAATCAAATAGTTTGGAGATAATTTTTGACGCTTATCATAAATTTGGGATTATTTTCTGAAGGATCAATTTAATACATACACTTAATTACGACATACGTTTATGGATATGTTATATATTAAATGATGAACCACTCTAATACACACGCATAATTACGACTGAAATCCGTACATCAATATGAGACATATTTGTACTATTTACGATTTTACATAAATACTTTTAACATAAATAATTCTATTTTTTTGGTTTTGTTTTGTTTAATTCAGTTACGTTCTGACCCACTTACCTGGTAATGACAATACGCCATTCAAAGCCAATAAGGTGACAACGAATAGACCAATGAAATATTTCATTTTGTCGGTTTTTTTAATCAATTCTGCTGCTGCTACTTTTCCTTATTTTCGATTTCGTTAAGCACTCACGCAAAATGTTTTATAATATTTTAATTTCACTTGATTTTATGGGGGGTTTTTAGACAAAATATGGGCAAACTTTAAAAAAATGGAAAAACTTGTGTTTTGTTTAAGAAAATTGTGTAGTTGTTTTACAAATCGATGAGATTCTCGAACAAAAATAAATTCTAGAAATAAAAGAATAATAAAATATTTTTTAAAATAAATGATAATAATTTCTTATAATTTTTATCTTTTAAAAAATATTTTTTTTAATTGAGATAATTTTTTAATTGATAATTTTTTTGTTTATTATCTCAATTAAGATAATTTTTAATTATACACACACATACACTTTGTTAGAAAATCGTTGTTGTTTTGTGTTTTTGTTGAAAATTTTTCGCAAGCTCTGATTTTTATTACAAATTTGGTTTGTATATTTTTTCCGATTTGTTTGAATTTTTAACGTTTTTTTGTTTGTTTGTTTTTTGTAGGTTTTAGCTGGCTTAGCTGATTGCTTGTTTGCTATGTCTTTGCGCGTCTGCAGTCTACAAAGGTTTGTTAAAAACTTGGCCGGTTTTCGAATACAATTAAAAGCGACAGGTTCTCCGCCATTCAGTTTATACTCAATTCTAGTTTTAGGACGGACACATAAGGTAACATTCGTTTGTTCGCTCATCCGCTGTCAGAACAAGCAAATACAACGGCGTATTTGTCAGTTCGGCCACACAATGAGAACCTTTGACGGTATTAACTTTTGTTGTTATTTTATATACACGCAAAGAAAAAATACTGAAATTTTAGACAAACAAAATATCCCCTTTTTTATAATGTATTTTCTTTTGGAGCAATGAAACCCGAAGTTGTTATAAGCGATTCAACGATTGTCTCTGATATTTTTTTATTTGCTTTAAAGGTAAATTTTTTAGCATCAAAAGAAAACTTTGTTTGTCTAAAATTTCGTTCCTCAGAAAAGAAAACTCTTCTTTCTTTGTACAGAGAAAAAAAATTAAATACAATAATTTTTTTACACAAAACTTTTATCACTAATTTATAAAAAAAATTATAAACAAGTATATACGGCCGTAAGTTCGGCCAGGCCGAATCTAATGTACCCTCCACCATGGATAGCATAGAAACTTGTACTAAAGACTGTCATCCACAATCGAATTACTTGGGTTGCGGTACCACTTGCCGATTGCAAGGTATCTTAAAACTTCTTAACACCGTCTTCTAAATTGTAAATTAAATACGTATATAATTCAGTTTGACAAAATTTTCCATAGAAATAAAATTTTGACAAAATTTTCTATAGAAATAAAAATTTGACAAAATTTTCTATAGAAATAAAATTTTGACAACTTTTTCTATAGTAACAAAATTTTTTATAGTAACTAAATTGTAAGTTAAATACGTATATAATTCAGTTTGACAAAATTTTCCATAGAAATAAAATTTTGACAAAATTTTCTATAGAAATAAAATTTTGACAAAATTTTCTATAGAAATAAAATTTTGACAAAATTTTCTATAGAAATAAAATTTTGACAACTTTTTCTATAGTAACAAAATTTTCTATAGTAACTAAATTGTAAGTTAAATACGTATATAATTCAGTTTGACAAAATTTTCCATAGAAATAAAATTTTGACAAAATTTTCTAGAGAAATAAAATTTTGACAAAATTTTCCAGAGAAATAAAATTTTGACAAAATTTTCTATAGAAATAAAATTTTGACAAAATTTTCTATAGAAATAAAATTTTGACAAAATTTTCTATAGAAATAAAATTTTGACAACTTTTTCTATAGTAACAAAATTTTCTATAGTAACTAAATTGTAAGTTAAATACGTATATAATTCAGTTTGACAAAATTTTCCATAGAAATAAAATTTTGACAAAATTTTCTATAGAAATAAAATTTTGACAAAATTTTCTATTGAAATAAAATTTTGACAACTTTTTCTATAGTAACAAAATTTTCTATAGTAACTAAATTGTAAGTTAAATACGTATATAATTCAGTTTGACAAAATTTTCTATAGAAATAAAATTTTGGCAAAATATTCTATAACAATAATATTTTGACAAAATTTTTTATAGAAATAAAATTTTGGCAAAATATTCTATATAAATAAAATCTTGACAAAATTTTCTATAGTAATAAAATTTTGACAAAATTTTCTATACAAATAAAATTTTGACAAAATTTTCTATAGAAATAAAATGTTGACAAAATTTTATATACAAATAAAATTTTGACAAAATTTTCTATAGAAAAAAAATTTTGACAAAATTTTCTATAGAAATAAAATGTTGACAAAATTTTCAATATAAATAACATTTTGACAAAATTTTCTATAGAAATAAAATCTTGACAAAATTTTCTATACAAATAAAGGGTGATTCTTTTGAGGTTAGGATTTTCATGCATTAGTATTTGACAGATCACGTGGGATTTCAGACATGGTGTCAAAGAGAAAGATGCTCAGTATGCTTTGACATTTCATCATGAATAGACTTACTAACGAGCAACGCTTGCAAATCATTGAATTTTATTACCAAAATCAGTGTTCGGTTCGAAATGTGTTTATCGACAAATTTTGTTCAGCGATGAGGCTCATTTCTGGTTGAATGGCTACGTAAATAAGCAAAATTGCCGCATTTGGAGTGAAGAGCAACCAGAAGCCGTTCAAGAACTGCCCATGCATCCCGAAAAATGCACTGTTTGGTGTGGTTTGTACGCTGGTGGAATCATTGGACCGTATTTTTTCAAAGATGCTGTTGGACGCAACGTTACGGTGAATGGCGATCGCTATCGTTCGATGCTAACAAACTTTTTGTTGCCAAAAATGGAAGAACTGAACTTGGTTGACATGTGGTTTCAACAAGATGGCGCTACATGCCACACAGCTCGCGATTCTATGGCCATTTTGAGGGAAAACTTCGGAGAACAATTCATCTCAAGAAATGGACCGGTAAGTTGGCCACCAAGATCATGCGATTTGACGCCTTTAGACTATTTTTTGTGGGGCTACGTCAAGTCTAAAGTCTACAGAAATAAGCCAGCAACTATTCCAGCTTTGGAAGACAACATTTCCGAAGAAATTCGGGCTATTCCGGCCGAAATGCTCGAAAAAGTTGCCCAAAATTGGACTTTCCGAATGGACCACCTAAGACGCAGCCGCGGTCAACATTTAAATGAAATTATCTTCAAAAAGTAAATGTCATGGACCAATCTAACGTTTCAAATAAAGAACCGATGAGATTTTGCAAATTTTATGCGTTTTTTTTTTTTTAAAAGTTATCAAGCTCTTAACAAATTACCCTTTAAAATTTTGACAAAATTATATAGAAATACAATTCTATATAAATAAAATCTTGACAAAATTTTGTATAGTAAATAATACAATTTTGACACATTTTTCTATAGTAATAAAATTTTGACACAATTTTGTATAGTAATAAAATTTTGACAAAATTTTCTATAGTAATAACATTTTGACAAAATTTTCTATAGAAATAAAATTTTGACACCATTTTCTATAGAAATAAAATTTTGACAAAATTTTCAATAGAAATAAAATTTTGACAAAATGTTCTATAGAAATAAAATTTTGACAAAATATTCTATAGAAATAAAATTTTGACAAAATTTTCTATAGAAATAAAATGTTGACACAATTTTATATAGTAATAAAATTTTGACAAAATTTTCTATAGTAATAACATTTTGACAAAATTTTCTATAGAAATAAAATTTTGGCAAAATTTTCTGTAGTAATAAAATTTTGACAAAATTTTCTATAGTAATAAAATTTTGGTAGATTATTTTTGAGAATCGGCTATATATAACTATAGACCGATATAGACCAATTTTGGCATAGTTGTTAGTGGCCATATACTAGCGCAATGTACCAAATTTCATCATGTACCAAATTTCAACTGAATCGGATGAATTTTGCTCATCCATAAGGCTCCGGAGGTCAAATCTGGGGATCAGTTTATATGGGGGCTACATATAATTATGGACCGATATGGACCAATTCCTGCATAGTTGTTAGAGACCATATACTAACACCATGTACCAAATTTCAGCCGGATCGTATGAAATTTTCTTCTCTTAGAGGCTCCGAAAGCCAAATCGGGGGATTAGTTTATATGGGGGCTATATATAATTATGGACCGATATGGACCAATTCCTGCATGGTTGTTAGAGACCATATACTAACACCATGTACCAAATTTCAGCCGGATCGTATGAAATTTGCTTCTCTTAGAGGCTCCGAAAGCCAAATCTGGGGATCGGTTTATATGGGGGCTATATATAATTATGGACCGATGTGAACCAATTTTTGCATGATTGTTAGAGATTATATACTATCATCATGTACCAAATTTCGACCGGATCTGATGAATTTTGCTCCTCCAAGAGGCTCCGCAAGCCAAATCTGACCGTCGGTTTATATGGTGGCTATACGTAAAAGTGGTCCGATATGGCCCATTCGCAATACCGTCCGACCTACATCAATAACACCAAATTGTGGGGATCTATACTCATGACGTAGAATTAGTGCAAATTTTAATAATCTCCAATTTTAAATGAGCTTGTCGTAGGATGAAGCCTTTACTTTATTCCTTCTCTGGATGAACAAAGTGGATAGGAAGAAAGGGATAAAGCATGCCGGAATGTGCCTAAAAATATCTTATAGAAATTTTATAGAAATGTTCGTAATCGACGGAGGACAGTTATCAATTAAATCCACAGTTAATGTTATTTCGATCGTGTTTGAGATTAATTGTCCAATCGTAGAATTTAATTTGATTTCTCATTCTAGCTTTTGCTCAAGATATCGAAAGCAGAGAATGAAGCTGCCGAGTCGCACCGCTGATTGCAGTCGCCGCCGGCCATTTTTTCGCAGTCAACGCCGACGCTGAATATGTCCACTCATCTCGACTCTAATTTAGTCGCCAATTCCTCAAAAATATCGATTTAAATAAGAAAAAAATATTAATAATTGTCGTATTTTTGTCAAAATGTCGAACCTTCCACACACAATTAATCAATTTCAGGCTGCTATAATAGTTTTGCAAAAATTTAGCTCAGAAAATTTTAAAGAAATGTAAATTTGATTGTAAGATTGGTTGTACAACTAATATCATTGTCATTCGAATAACTTCAAATTGATTTTATAATGGATAATTGTCCGCCGCTGAATGGACAAATTTATATCGGCTCAGCGGTCAAGCCGCCGCCGCCGGAGGCAAAAATTTAGTGTCAGCCGCCGCAGACAAAAATTCATTCTGTGTTAATGTTATTTCGATCGTGTTTGAGATTAATTGTCCAATAAATCGTACAATTTAATTTGATTTCTCATTCTAGCTTTTGCTCAAGATGTCGGAAGCCGCTTATCCATTAAAACTTCAAGTAAATTTCAGCGAATCTGAAATTTGTTCTGCAATCAAATGTACGATCGCATATGATTTCTTGCTCTCTTCTGGTCCGAAAATAAGGTCGACTAATTTCTCATTTTCATTACATCTCAAAATGTAGGAGGACTGTTATCCCAAAATGCCAGTAAAATCTAGAGCAAATAAGATTTGTTGTACAATCAAAGGTACGATCCAATTTGCTTCATTCATTCTTCCTTATAGAGAATGATGCTGCCGCCAACGATGTTTCACCAGTCTCCCCACCGCCGATTAAGTCGCCTCATATTGACTAAACTGTAGTAGCCCATCAATCAGAATCCATTCTTTAAGGTGGATACTAGGTTAAATTTTTCCACCAAAGCTTTAAATTAAAAGCGCAAAAATATATTTGAATATAATTCAATTTTTACAAAATGTTTTCAAAATTGGGATGGAAAAATTCTAAAGCATTAATTGCATAACATTTTGTGTTTTAATTGGTTCACATAAATAATCGTTCTATAATAATTTACCAATATTTATGGCCTGTTCCTGTATATCGAACGAAAGCTTTCTTTCGTATTCCAAACGAAAGAAAATTGATTTTTGTTCTTCTATTTCGAAAGGCAAGTCACTTCATATTTTGTTGTCGAGCAATAAACGAACATATACAATAAGTGTAAAGAAAAAAGTAAAAACATTGTTAACATTTAAATGAATTCTCAGGCCAAACATTTGAAAATACTCATTTTTGATATTCAAAGTCTTCTCATACAACCGAAATGAACTTTCAAAAATATAAAAACTCAAATTCATTCGAATTCGAGTGACTGCCTTTCTTTCGAATGGGTTTTCGTTCGATATACAGGAACAGGGCATAAGCAGTCGCCGTCCAAAAATGGTCGGTTTCATTCTCTAACAACAAATTTTATTTAGAATGTGTATGTGATTAGTTGTACAATATATCCTACAATCGAATTGGATTTCTCCTACAGCTCAAGATATCGGAGGATGGTTATCGTTTAAAAAATCAAATAAATTCCTTTGAATATGAGATTTTTTGTACCTCAAACGTAATTTGGTTTTTCAGTTTCTCTACCAAAGAATGAAGCTGTCGATTTTAGACCCAACTGACGATTTAAGGCCAGTCGTCGTCATCGCTGATTAATACCCTGTTTCTGTATGTCGAACGAGAGTATTTCAAATGAAAAAAAAATTATTTGGGTTTCTCTATGTCGACAGGCAAATCACTTCATATTTTGTTGTCGAGTAGCAAAGGAATATAATAAGTGTCAAGAAAAAAGTAAAAACAGTTTTGGAATTTGAATCAATTCTCAGGCCAAAAATTTGAAAATACTCATTTTTGATAATCAATGTACTCTCATACAAACGATATGAACTTTCAAAAAAACAGAAACCCAAATTGATTCGAATTCGAGTGACTGCCTTTCCGTCGACTGATTTTTCGTTCGACATACAGAAACAGGGTATAAGTCGACCCATTTCGACTGAAATATAGCCGCCTACTGGTACTAATATAAAATTTATTTCACTTAAATAACTTTTTATATTAAGCTAAACATCAATAATCACGTAGTAGAGATGAAGCATCTAATATTTATCAGTGACTGCAATTTAAATATCATCTGATAAAAAATCTTAAAAATTCATTTTTCACAGTGTATCGTTTTTCATATTCGCTTTAGAGAATCTAAATGCGATTCCATATAACTGAGTTTCCAAATGAGCTGATTGAGCAGCAAGCGTATATGACAACGACTGACCAGCTATAACTCTTTCATGCCCCATGAGTGGGGTCTGATGAGTGCCTTTTTTCTTTTCGGATGTAATTTTTTGTTTTTTATTTTATTTTTTGTTTTTTGATTTTTTTTATTTGATTTGTTGTTTGTGCTAAAGCGTGAGTATAATATAATTTGTTTGCTTGGTCTTTTTTTGTTTAAAAGAAGACACAACAAAATTTATTTAACGACAACGGCCAGCCAACATCGTCACTATTATCATTGCCAACAACAATATAACGACTTAGGGGAAGCTCAATGTGGTTATTGTTGTTGTTGATGTTATTGTCATTTCAATTACAGCGTAACAATGTCATACAGTTGTGGCCATTTCGATAGCACACGCAGATCGTGGGAACTCACAGAACGTAATTGTTTCAATGGAAGATTATTTGTTATTTGTCAATAGAAAGGCGGAACTTTGGCATTTGAAGTTTCTTATTATTTTATTTTTATACCCTCCATCATAGGATGGGAGTATATTAACTTTGTCATTCCGTTTGTAACACATCGAAATATTGCTCTAACACCCCATAAAGTATATATATTCTGGGTCGTGGTGAAATTCTGAGTCGATCTAAGCATGTCCGTCCGTCCGTCCGTCTGTTGAAATCACGCTAACTTCCGAACGAAATAAGCTATCGACTTGAAACTTGGCACAAGTAGTTGTTATCGATGTAGGTCGGATGGTATTGAAAATGGGCCATATTGGTCCACTTTTACGTATAGCCCCCCTATAGAGGGACCCTCAGATTTGGCTTGTGGAGCCTCTAACAGAAGCATATTTCATCCGATCCGGCTGAAATTCGGTACATGGTGTTGGTATATGGTCTCTAACAATCATGCAAAAATTGGTCCACATCGGTCCATAATTATATATAGCCCCCATATAAACCGATCCCCAGATTTGGCTTGCGGAGCCTCAAAGAGAAGCAAATTTCATCCGATCCGGCTGAAATTTGGTACATGGTGTTGGTATATGGACTCTAACAATCATGCAAAAATTGGTCCACATCGGTCCATAATTACATATAGCCCCCATATAAACCGATCCCCAGATTTGGCTCGCGGAGCCTAAAAGAGAAGTAAATTTCATCCCATCCGGCTGAAATTTGGTACATGGTGTTGGTATATGGTCTCTAACAATCATGCGAAAATTGGTCCACATTGGTCTATAATTATATATAGCCCCCATATAAACCGATCCCCAGATTTGGCTTGCGGAGCCTCAAAGAGAAGCAAATTTCATCCAATCCGGCTGAAATTCGGTACATGATGTTGGTATATGGTCTCTAACAACCATGCAAAAATTGGTCCACATCGGTCCATAATTATATATAGCCCCCATACAAACCGATCCCCAGATTTGGCTTGCGGAGCCTCAAAGAGAAGAAAATTTCATCCGATCCGGCTGAAATTTGGTACATGGTGTTAGTATATGATCTTTAACAAGCGTGCCAGAATTGGTCCATATCGGTCCATAATTATATATAGCCCCCATATAAAACGTTCTCCAGATTTGATCTCCGGAGCGTCTTGGAGGAGCAAAATTCATCCGATCCGGTTCAAATTAGGAACGTGGTGTTAGTTATGGTCGCTAACAATCATACCAAAATTGGTCCAATCACACAAAAATTGGTCCATATCGGTTCATAATCATGGTTGCCACTAGAGCCAAAAATAGTCTACCAAAATTTTATTTCTATAGAAAATTTTGTCAAAATTTTATTTCTATAGACAATTTTGTCAAAATTTTATTTCTGTAGAAATTTTTGTCAAAATTTTTCTTTCTATAGAAAATTTTGTGAAAATTTTTATTTCTAAAGAAAATGTTGTGAAAATTGTATTTCTATAGAAAATTTTGTTAAAATTTTATTTCTGTAGAAAATTTTGTCAAAATTTTATGTCTACTTTGTCAAACTGAATTTTATACGTATTGGATCGATCTTTTTATACCCTCCACCATAGGATGGGGGTATATTAACTTTGTCATTCCGTTTGTAACACATCGAAATATTGCTCTAAGACCCCATAAAGTATATATATTCTGGGTCGTGGTGAAATTCTGAGTCGATCTAAGCATGTCCGTCCGTCCGTCCGTCTGTCCGGCTGTCCGTCCGTCTGTGGAAATCACGCTAACTTCCGAACGAAACTAGCTATCGACTTGAAACTTGGCACAAGTAGTTGTTATTGATGTAGGTCGGATGGTATTGAAAATGGGTCATATCGGCCCACGTTTACGTATAGCCCCCATATAAACCGATCCCTAAATTTGGCTTGCGGAGCCTTCCGGAGCAGCAAAATTCATCCGATCCGGTTGAAATTTGGTACGTGGTCTAAGTATACGGTCTCTAACAACCATGCAAAAATTGGTCCATATCGGTCCATAGTTATATATAGCCCCCATATAAACCGATCCCCAGATTTGACCTCCGGAGCCTCTTGGAGTGGCAAAATTCATCCGATCCGGTTGAAATTTGGTACCTGATGTTAGTATACGGTCTCTAACAACCATGCAAAAATTGGTCCATATCGGTCCATAAATATATATAGCTCCCATATAAACCGATCGCCAGATTTGACCTCCGGAGCCTCTTGGAGGAGCAAACTTCATCCTTCCCGATTGAAATTTGGTACGTGGTGTTAGTATATGGTCTCTAACAACCATGCAAAGACTGGTCCATATCGGTCCATAATTATATATAGCTCCCATATAAACCGATCCCCAGATTTGACCTGCGGAGCCTATTGGAGGGGCAAAATTCATCCGATCCGTTTGAAATTGGGTACCTGATGTTAGTATATGGTCTCTAACAAGCGTGCAAAAATTGGTCCATATCGGTCCATAATTATATATAGCTCCCATATAAACCGATCCCCAGATTTGACCTCCGGAGTCTCTTGGAGGAGCAAAAGTCATCCGATGCGGTTGAAATTTGGTACATTTCGTTAGGATATGGCCTCTAACAGCCATGTAAAAATTGTCAAATTTTATTACTATAGAAAGTTTTGGCAAAATTTCATTTCTATAGAAAGTTTTGTAAAAAGTTTATTTCTATAGCAATGTTTGTCAACATTTTATTTCCATAGAAAATTTTGTCAAAATTTTATTTCTATAGAAAATTTTGTAAAAAATTTATTTCTGTAGAAAATTTTGTCAACATTTTATTTCTATAGACAATTTTGTCAACATTTTATTTCTATAGAACATTTTGTCAACATTTTATTTCTATAGAAAATTTTGTCAACATTTTATTTCTATAGAAAATTTTGTCAAAATTTTATTTCTATAGAAAATTTTGTCAACATTTGACTTCCATAGAAAATTTTGTCAACATTTTATTTCTATAGAAAATTTTGTCAAGTTTTTATTTCTATAGAAAATTTTGTCAAAATTTTATTTCTATAGAAAATTTTGTCAAACTGAATTATATACGTATTTAATCGGCCTTTTTTTTGTTTAATATATACCCATTATGGACTAACTTACAATTTAGAAGACAGTGTTAAAAAGTTTTACGATACCTTGCCATCGGTAAGTGTTATCGCAACCCAAGTAATTCGATTTTGGATGACAGCCTTTAGTAGAAGTTCCTACGCAATCCATGGTGGAGGGTACATAAGATTCGGCCTGGCCGAACTTACGGCCGTATATACTTGTTTGATTTAATATATACCACGTATGGACTTACATACAATTTAGAAGATGGTGTTAGGAGGTTTTAAGATACCTTGCCATCGGCAAGCGTTACCGCAACTTAAGTAATTCGATTGTGGATGGCAGTGTTTAGAAGAAGTTGCTACGCAATCCATGATGGAGGGTACATAAGCTTCGGCCTGGCCGAACTTACGGCCGTATATACTTGTTATTTTTAATAGGCTCTTCGGCTAAAAATGAAATTTGTTACTTAAAGGGAAGACACAAACAATTCATACAGATACTAATTAAGTTGTAACAATCGCCATATGCATGGATTTCGATATAATATTGAACACATAAACAAAAGTGAAAATGTGGGTTTATTTTAAAAAATTTTAACAAAAATATTTTACTAATTGACAGGGAAATGAATAAGTTAACACTTTTTGTCAAATTTAAGAAAATTTATCGAAAATATTATATTACTCTAAGAAAATTCACTCTTTTAGGAAAAAATCGGATTTAAAATTGTTCAAATGTCTTTCACACTATACAAATTTCAAGACAGACACAATTTAAGAAATTGTTTTTGGAAATTTATAAATATAATTTAAGTAAAATTTACTTAAAGAACAATATGAGCTATTCGGTGCGAATTTTGAATTTATTTCATTTGTATGTTTTTTTCTCAAATTTAGTCCATGTCTATAGAAAAATTTTATTTCTATAGAAAATGATGGCAAAATTGTATTTCTATAGAACATTTTGTCAAAATTTTATTTCTATAGAAAATTTCGTCAAAATTTTATTTCTATGGAAAATTTTAACAAAATTTCTGTGGAAAATGTTATTTTCATGAGAAATTTCGTCAAATTTTTATTTCTACAGAAAATTTTGTCAAAATTTTTTATTTCTATAGAAAAATTTTGTCAAAATTTTATTTCTAGAGAAAATTTTGTAAATTTTTTTGCAATAAAAATTTTTGTCAAAATTTTATTTCTATACAAAATTTTATCAAAATTTTATTTCTATAGAATTTTTTTCCAAAATTTTATTTCTATAGATATTTTGTCAAAATTTTATTTCTATAGAAAATTTTGTGAAAATTTTTTTTTTATAGAAAGTTTTGTCAATTTTTATTTCTATGAAAATTTTTTTCAAATTTTTTTTCTATAGAAAATTTTGTTAAAATTTTATTTCTATAGAAAATGTTGTCAAAATTTTATTTCTATAGAAAATTTTGTCAAAATTTTCTTTCTATAGAAAATTTTGTCAAAATTTTAATTCTATAGAAAGTTTTGTCAAATGTTTATACCCTGCGCCACACTGTGGAACAGGGTATTATAAGTTAGTGCATATGTTTGTAACTCGCAGAGATAGACACATGGTGTCTTTGGCAATAATGCTCAGGGTGGGTCCCTAAGTCGATATAACCATGTCAGTCTGTCCGTCTGTCTGTGAGCACATTTTTGTGATCAAAGTCTAGGTCGCAATTTAAGTCCAATCGCCTTTGGAAGAAATCGGTTCAGATTTGGATGTAGCTCCCATATATATCTTTCGCCCGATATGGACTAATATGGTCCTAAAAGCCAGAGTTTTGGCCCACTTTGGTTGAAATTTTGCACAGGGAGTAGATTTAGCATTGTAGCTATGCGTGCCAAATTTGGTTGAAATCGGTTCAGAGTTAGATATAGCTCCCATATATATCTTTCGCCCGATATGCACTTATATGGACCCAGAAGCCAGAGTTTTATCCCGATTAGCTTGAAATTTTGCACAAGGAGTATAATTGGTAGTATAGTCATGTGTACCAAATTTGATTTTTCTGATTTCGACAAAAATGGTCAAAATACCAAATTTATTTAAATGTATGTATTTGGGACAAACCTTTATATATAGCACCCAACACATTTGACGGTTGTGATATGGTATCGAAAACTTATGGCGTTTTCGATTCACGCAAAATATGTTGCCTTGGCGTTACACTACTTTTTTCCTCATTGTATTTTCGCCCAAATGACAGTGTCATTCCAAAGTTATTGTTACTTCATAATATTGTGAGGGATACAGGGTCCAAAATCTATGATAGTGTCCTTCATATTTTGCCACCAATTTCGAGAATGTTGCCCCTTATTTCTCAATCGAAATCGCCATTAGATCTACAAAGTGGTGCAGGGTATAATATAGTCGGCCCCGCCCGACTTTAGACTTTCCTTACTTGTTATTTCTATAGAAAGTTTTGTCAAATTTTTATTTCTATGGAAAATTTTATCACAATTTTATTTCTGTGGAAAATTTTATCACAATTTTATTTCTGTGGAAAATGTTATCACAATTTTATTTCTATGGAAAATTTTGTCAAATTTTTTTTTCTATAGAATATTTTGTCAACAATATATTTCTATAGAAAATGTTGTCAAAATTTTATTTCTATAGAAAATGTTGTCAAAATTTTGTCAATTTTCTTGCTATAAAAAATTTTGTCAAAATTTTCTTGCTATAAAAAATTTTGTCTAAATTTTATTGCTATAGAAAATATTTTCAAAATTTTATTGCTATAGAAAATTTTGTCAAAATTTTAGTTCTATAGAAAATCTTGTCAAAAGTTTATTTCTAAAAAAATTTTGTCAAAATTTTATTTTTATAGAAAACTTTGTCAAAATTTTATTTTTACTGAAAACTTTGTCAAAATTTTATTTCTATAGAAAATTTTGTCAAAATTTTATTTTTATTATTATACAGATTTTATAAAATTTTTTTTCTATACAAAATTTTATTTCTATAGAAAATTTTATTTCCGTAGAAAATTTTACTTTTATAGAAAATTTGTCAAAATGTTATTTCTATACAAAAATCTACCAATTTTACTAGAATTATACCAACTGGGGCAACCGTTATCTCTTTCCGTTGGATTTTTATGCCTGGAACATTAGGTACTCAAAATAGCACAGTGTCAATAATCTCAAGAGGTTTTTTTTCCCTGAATGAGCCCAAATACTTCGGAGCCACTTTCGTGCAGCGTACGCAGGACCATTTGGGCTCCATTATTGTTGCCAAAAGTATCCAATTCGAACCAATCTAAGCAAATTCTTAATTTGTATGTTATTTTCCGTCATTTTTTAGCTTTTGAACTATAACATTAAAAAATGAGCGCTTTACTTTGTTGCCCTACATTTCAGCCACCCTGTACACATAGAATGCTGCATATTTCATTTGAGTATTTTTAATCCCATGTTATGTTTATATAGGCCTCAAATGGACCGATATGTTAAGTTTACTTCCTAAAAGGAAAGAGTTCGAATTGGCTGTACTTTTACACAGTTTTATCGGTTCATTATATATGTACTCGTATATAGCAGGAGGTGATAAAGAAATAAGTTTTTACGCTTTGGCAACGTAGAATTAATAATCGTATAGATCCATAAAATCACATAGCATTAGAATTGTCAATGTCATGAATCAACGGTATACTGGTCATCTTTAACATCTTTACAAATTGTTGAAATATTCTAAGAATTCTTCTTAGATTTCCATACTGAAATGCATCTTGTCTCACATAAGTCCAAGCAAACTGTAAAGATATTCAATATTAGATTAGAAAGTATGCTATTCCATTGTCACCTTCATTGTTTGCTACTTATTGTATTCAAGAAGATAAGGTATAATTAAATTCCGAATTATCTTAAACAATTGAAAATGTAAATATGGCTGTCATGGAAATTTTACTTATTATTGCATGTAGAATTGATTGTCTTTCGCAAGATAACAATTTAAATGAGTTTTCGATTTGTCTTTGTCAATGGCTGGCAAATGACCTTCAGTAGGGTTATAAGTAATAGCAAAAATTACTGCTGGAAAAACTCTCCCTCTATTATTGCCAAATACAACTAACATGGGGTAGTAGAACAATGTTCTCTTCATTATGACTTATATGTGTAGTCGTTGTATGTAGGTATGTATGTATGTATGTATGTTTATTACAATAACAACTGTACGTTACATCTCCTAATCACCATCCATAACATTGAAAACTTTCATTACATTGCAACAACAACAATTGTTACTTCAATACTTTCAATTGCTTTTCTCTCATCGATCATACCAGCACTCACTCATTCACTCTCTTCCACTATTTTAATGGATAACAACTACATTCAAGCGTATTTAATTAAATGGTATAAATTGGTTGAGTTGCACTCGTGAGTCATGTGAATCATCGTTGTCGTGCACTGCATACAAGTATGCCTATATGAAATAGTAAAACCGTTTATTTCGAGAAATTTCTATCAACCAATTATACAAATTGTGGTTAATTTATTCCGTAGAAATGCAAGATTATATAGCAAATTGTACTGATACGTTTGTAAGTTTCGCATTTGAAGTTAACACGTATTAGTTCACATGAGAAATTGTTAAGAAATTGCTGATCGTTAAGATTTGAAAAACGAAGAACTCCTCATTTTGTTAAATTTTAAACTGGATTCGAATTTTTGAATGAATTTCCAAAATCTTCCATCTAGTCCTATCTTACAGTTCGTCCATATTTTTTTATTTGTTTATTTGTATCGTGTTACTGCATTCATTGTTAAAAAGGGCTCCATAACTGTTGTATATGGAGTTAAACAAATTGTTCTTTCTTTTGACGATTCTTTTATATCAAAGGAAAGATTATTCTTCTGGTCGTGATACGGGTATGACGCTCATTACCATTGCGTTTGTCCTTTTACATGGTTGCGTTGGAAATTTTACATCGTCGTTTCAAAAAAGACTCTATCTATTATTTTGCTCTTCGAATATGATCGTGCTTCATACCGAAAAAAAACCAAATCTAGAATTTCGAATTAACCGTCCCCCGATTGAAGTTGCGGGAGATATCTGTTTCGAGAGATAGCGAGAAGAAAGTCTTCATAAAATTTTGAATATGCATTAGTTGTAGGCGTGATTGAATCAAACAAGTTTTCTTAATTTTCCAAAGACTATACCAACATTTTCTAGAGAAATAAATGAAATAAAATTTTGAGAAAATTTTCTAGAAAAATAAAATTTTCCATAGAAAAAATGTTGACAAAAGTTTTTAGAGAAATAGAATTTTGGCAAAATTTTCTGAAGAACCCGTAGCAAAAAGAAAAACCAAATGTGTTTCAAAAATTTTTTTATTAGAAAGAGAATTCTTCGTACCTACAATACGTCTTTTGAACAATCTTTTAACCATATACAAACATTGAATAATACATAGCACGTTAAAGAGGAACTTTCTAAATACTTTGTTTAGAAATTAAGAATTAATATGTAGTAATATATTATTAAACTAACTTAAATTAAAATATTTGTCCAATTAATTGATATATCTCATCTAAATTGTACCTATCACTAATAACAAGTTTAAGTTATTCTTGTTTTAGGTTCCCAAAAATAAATAAATAAAATAATTTTTTTTTTGTAGAGGTACATTTTGTAAAAATTTTCTAAAGATGTAAGTTTTGACAAAAATTTCTGCAGAAACAAAATTTTATCAAAATTTTCTATAGAAGTAAAATTTTAACAAAATTTTCTACAGACATAAAATTTTGACAAAATTTTCTATAGAAATAAAATTTTAACCAAATTTTCTACAGACATAAAATTTTGACAAAATTTTCTGTAGAAATAAAATTTTGACAAAAGTTTCTATAGAAATAAAGTTTTTACAAAATTTTCTACAGATATAAATTTTTGACAAAAGTTTCTATAAAAATAAAATTTTGACAAAATTTTCTATACAAACAAAACTTTGACAAAATTTTCTATACAAAAACAATTTTGACATTTTATGTTTTGAAATAAAGTTTTTACAAAATTTTCTATAGAAATAAAATTTTGACAAAATTTTCCATACAAAAAAAATTTTGGCAAAATTTTCTATAGAAATAAAATGTTGACAAAATTTTCTATAGAAATAAAATGTTGACAAAATTTTCCGTACAAATGAAACTTTGACAAAATTTTCTATAGAAATAAAATTTTGACAAAATTTTCTATAGAAATAAAATTTTTACAAAATTTTCCGTAGAAATAAAAATTTGACAAAATTTTCTGTAGAAATAAAGTTTTTACAAAATTTTCTACAGATATAAAATTCCGACAAAAGTTTCTATAGAAACAAAATTTTCGAAATAAAATTTTGACAAAATTTTCTATTCAAACAAAACTTTGACAAAATTTTCTATATAAATAAAATTTTGACATTTTATGTTTTGAAATAAAGTTTTTACAAAATTTTCTATAGATATCAAATTTTGACAAAATTTTCTATACAAACAAAACTTTGCAAAATTTTCTACAGAAATAAAATTTTGACAAAATTTTCAAAAACAAAAAATCGACAAAATTTTTTATAGAAAAATAAAATAGACAAAATTGTCTAAAGAAAAAATTTGACGGAATCTTCTATAGAAATAAAAATGTTCCAAAATTGTCTATAGAAATAAAATTTTGACAAAATTTTCTATACAAATAAAATTTGGACAAAATTTTCTACAGAAATAAAATGTTGACAAATTTTTCTATAGAAATAAAATTTTGACCAAATTTTCTATGGAAATAAAATTTTGACAAAATTTTCTATACAAAGAAAATTTTGACAATTAAAGTTTTGAAATAAAGTTTTTACACAATTTTCTACAGATATAAAATTTTGATAAAATTTTCTATACTAACAAAACTTTGACAAAATTTTCTATACAAACAAAACTTTGGCAAAACTCTCTATAGGAATAAAATTTCGACAATATCGAATAGAAATAAAATTGTGACAAAATTTTCTATAGAAATAAAATTCTGAAAAATTTTCTATAGAAATGAAATTTTGACAAAATTTTCAAAACCAAAAAATTTCCAAATTTTTTATAGAAATAAAATTTTGACAAAAAAAATAAAATTTTGACAAAATTTTCTGTAGAAATAAAATTGTGACAAAATTTTCTTAAGAATAAAATTTTGACCAAATTTTCTATAGAAATAAATTTTATACAAAATCTTCTATAGAAATAAAATTTGACAAATTTTTCAATAGAAACAAAATTTTGGCAAAATTTTCTTAAAAATAAAATTTTGACAAAATTTTCTATAGAAAAAAATTTTGACAAAATTTTCTATAGAAATAAAATTTTGACAAAATTTTGAAATCTTAAATCTTTAGATTTTTTTCTGTCATTATTTAAATGAATACGATGAGTAAAATCTGGAAATATTACTTTCAGTTTCAAGCAATTTTCATGATCAGTGTGCCTGTTATACCCTGAAAGAAGTGTTTTCTTTTCTGAGGAACGAAATTTTAGAAAAGCATAGTTTTCTTTTGACACAAATTATAGAGACAATCGTTGAATCGCTTATCAAAAATTCGGATTTGTTTGCTCTAAACGAAAATGCTTTATACGAAAGGGAAATTTCGTTTGTCTAAAATTTCATTCCCGAGGAAAATATTTTTTTCTTTTGGTGTACCCTCAATAAGTAAATTCGGTCTATATCGATGCCTTACCAAACGGACCGGTAAAAATAAATGCGATACAGATTTTTGAGGGTCTAAAATTCCAATGTAAATTTTTGTGCAAATCGGATAAAAACAAGGGGAGATCGCTCTATGTGGAGGCTATACAAAAACATGGGTCGACACACACCATATTCCTATTTGTGGTCAGCCGTATTCCAGAAGTCCCAGAAATAAATTCGGGAGTTAGGTCTATATGGGGGCTATACCAAAACATGGACCAATACACATCACCTCTTAATGTTCCTCAAATACCTCTAGTATTCCACTTTCAGACGAATTGGGTGAAAACTACGAATTCTAGAAGCCCAAGAAGTAAAATCGGGAGATCAGTCTATATAGGGGCTATACCAAAACATAGACCGATACGGACCATTTTCGACACACCTCTTTATGGTCCTCAAATACTTCTACATTTCTAATTTCCGGCAAATTGTATAAAAACTACGAATTCTAGAAGCCCCAGGAATAAAGTCGGGAGATAGGTCTATATGGGGGCTATACCAAAACATGAACCGATAGGCACCATATGCGATACACCTATTTGTGATCTTATAATACCTCTAGATTTTCAATTTCAAGCAAATGGGATAGAAAATATAGTCTCTAGACGCCCAAAAAATAAAATCGGGAGATCGGTCTATATGGGGGTTATACCAAAAAATGAACCGATACACCTCAATTTCGGCACACCTATTTGTGGTCCCAAAATACGTCTAGATTTTCAATTTCAGTCAAATCGGGTAATAAATACAGTTTATAGAAGCCCAAGAATAAAAATCGGGAGATCGGTCTATATGGCGGCTATACCAAAACATGGACCGATACGGACCATTTTCGGCACACCTCTTTATGGCCCTAAAGTACCTCTAGATTTTCAATTTCAATCAAATCGGATAGAAAATACAGTTTCTAGACGCCCAAGAAGTAAACTTTTGGGAGATCGGTATATGGGGGCTATACCAAAACATATACCGATGGCCACCATTTTCGGCACACCTTTTTATGGTCCTCAAGTACCACTAGATTTTCAATTTCAGGGAAATTGGATAAAAACTACGGTGTTTATAAGCCCAAGATCCCAAATCGGGAAGTCGGTTTATATGGGGACTATATCAAACCTTGGACCGATATAGCCCATCTTCGAAGTTGACCTGCCTGTAAACAAAAGACGAATCTGTGCCAAATTTCAGGACGATATAGCCATTACTGAAGGCTGTACCGTGATTACAACAGACAGACAGACGGACATGCTTATATCGTCTTAGAATTTCTCCCTGATCTAGAATATATATATACTTTATATGGTCGGAAATCGATATTTCGATGTGTTACACACGGAATGACAAACTTATTATACCCCCATCACCATTCTATGGTGGTTATAAAAAAAAACTATTAACTAATAATAATAATTTAAATCTATTTTGTTAAAACAGTTTTAATCTTAGTCATTTAAGATCTATATATCAGTAAATTGAAATTAAGCTTTTAACATTTTAATGCCATAGCACATCATTTTTCAAGATTTGTAAATTTATTTGACTTAAAATTTCCCCCAAAACTTTATCCACCAAAGAGCTACAATAAAATAAAAATTCAAATCATCTCCAACAGATAGAAATCAGTGTTAAATGACTAAACTGTAATACCATCTGTCAGAATTTCAACCTCAGTTTGTGTGTGTCACATATCACAGCTCAATTAAATCGTTTAAGTAACCATATCATTTTTTTCGCTTCGAACTACAATATTGAAATCTGTCATTTCACATTGAATGGGGGGTTAAGTCCATTCTAACTATGTGTACCATTATGCCGATTCCAATACAAATACCAAATGCTGCAGTTAATGCATTTAATTTTAATTTATGTTGCCAGATTCGAGGATGTGTGCGCGTGTGTGTGTGTCTCAATGGCTCAATAATTGCTATAAACACCCGCATTTAGCATAAACGATTTTGATTTAAACCCCACGCCCGACAATTTTCAGCTTCATCACTAACTCAAACCACTAGGATTACCTCGCCCACCGATGCCGCATCATTTACAATTAGATCGCAATGATTCTATTATTTAGGCCTTTTTCATTTGGCATGTGGATATATCATCGGCAACATCTGCATTTGCATTTTAACATATGAAAATGATTTCGAATTCAAAGCACAATGGGCCGAAATTAGTAAATAAAATCGCAATGTATGTAAAATATTTGCGGATCGCCAAAAGGCAATAGCTCGCAATGGCATTATTTCAATAAAAACATGAATGGCCGAAAGTTCGGCTAGGCCGAACACATATTTTATGGAGATTTCCATGTCTGTCGAGAAATGTATCGCTTCTGTTTTCCAATAGTTTTTGGACATTTCCATTAGTTTATGTGTCCTTACTATTGTGTATACTTGGTATAATTCAGAAAATCTATTGCAAAAATTGTATAAAATATTTTTATTTATCACTTCAAAAGCACTTCTTGCGAAGTGAAAATTAAGTCTATTAATAGCAATTTTTAGATGTACATAAAAAGTTGTTTTTTTTTTTTAATACAGCCCATTGTGTTATTATATGAAATTTTGTAGTACATTTAATTTTTAGATTTCACTTAATTTATTCCCCAACATGCAATTTTTTGTAAACCATATAGCACTATGAGAACAATAACAACAACAATAATAATAAAAAGAATTTCAACAACAAATAGTAATGAACAAAAACAAGCAACAAATTGATGTTTTAGTTTTTATATTTGGACCCCTCTACAAAACAAATTTCACTCATTCATTTGAATAAGATATATGGGGTGAAATGGTAGAGATATAACAAGAGTAGGCAATTAGTAGGACATTGCCTCTATAAGAGGGTCGAGAGACATGGCCTCACAAAAATGTATGCAGATCATTCTTTTCTAAAATAATATAAAGTTTGGAAATTGTGATTCAAAAACAAAAACAATACTATTGTAAAATATTTGGGAACATAGGTTCGTCGAGTTTTGCGTTAGAGTTATTTTACAAGAAATTTTGTTCTTTAAAAAATTCTTTATATATTTATTCGAAATGTTTGTAATTTTTCAGGCTCAAAAATGGAATATCCAGCATTTTCGATACATGTATTTCTTTGATTTTCAAACAGTACTCGAATGTGAGGTTTTTCAGTATCCACTATACCCTTCGGATTTTGAACCTACCGACAATCCCATTTTCCCCACTCTATCTAACTAAATGAAAATTGCTACCTTCGATGGCGGATAGGATTTTTTTGCGAAGGTATCCACCAAAGGACGGGGGTATACTAATGTTGTCATTCCGTTTGTAACGCATCGAAATGGTGATCATACCCCATAAAGTGTAGACATTCTAAATCTTGATTACATTCTTAGTCGATCTAACGAAGTTTGTGCATCCGTCCGTCTGTAGAAAACACTCTAACTTCCGATCGGAAAAAACTATCGGTTTGAATCTTAGCACAAGTAGTAGCCCTACAGGTAGGTTTCATGGCATTGCATATTGACCATAACGGACCTCTTTGATTTCTTGAGCCCTCGGAGGCTACAATTTTCACTCCATTTGGTTGAAATTTGGTACATGATCCAATGAAATTTTGCTAAAATTTTCATAGAAATATAATTTTTCCAAAATTTTCTATAACAGTAAAATTTTGACAAAAATGTCTGTAGAAATAAAATTATAGCAAAATTTTCAACAGAAACAAAATTTTAACAAAATTTTCTACAAAAAAATAAAATTTAGACGAAATTTTTTATAAAAATAAAATTTTGACGAAATTTTCTATAGAAGTGGAATTTTGACAATATTTTCATTAGGAATAAACTTTTTCTATAGAAAAAAAAATTTTAATTTTCCATCGAAAAAAAACTTTGGTAAAAAATTCTATAGAAATAAAAATTTGACAAAATTTTCCATCGAAATAAAATTTTTGGTAAAAAATTCTATAGAAATAAAATTTTGACACAATTTTCTACAGAAATAACATTTTGGTAAAATTTTCTATAGAAAAAAATTTAACAAAAATTTATATAGAATAAAATTTTGACAAAATTTTCTATAGAAATAAAATTTTGACAAAATTAAAAAAAAATTGACAAAATTTTCTATAGAACAAAAATCTTGAAAAAATTTTCTATATAAATAAAATTTTGACAAAAATTTTTTCTGTAGAAAAAAAATTTTGACAAAATTTTCTATAGGGATAAAATTTTGACAAAAATTTTCTATAGAAATAAAATTTTTTATAGAAATAAAATTTTGACAAAATTTTCTATAAAAATAAAATTTTGGCAAAATTTTCTATAAAAATAAAATTTTGACAAAATTTTCTATAGAAATAAAATTTTGACAAAATTTTCTATAGAAATAAAATTTTGACTAAATATTCTACAGAAATTAAATTTTGACAAAATCTTCTCCAGGAATAAAATGTTAACAAAATCTTCTATAGGAATAAAATTTTGACAAAATTTTCTATAGAAATAAAATTTTCTACAGAAGTGAAATTTTGACAAAATTTTCATTAGGAATAAACATTTTCTCTAGGAATAAAATTTTTACGAAATTTTCCATCGAAATAAAATTTTTGGTAAAATATTCTATAGAAATAAAATTTTGAAAAAATTTTCTATAGAAATAAAATGTTGGCATAATTTTCTATAGAAAAAAATTTTACAAAAATTTCTATAGAATAAAATTTTGACATTTTCTATAGAAATAAAATTTTGACAAAATTTTTTATTGAAAAAAATTTGATAAAATTTTCTATAGAACAAAATTCTTGACAAAATTTTCTATATAACTAAAAAAATTTAACAAAAATTTCTACAGATATTAAATTTTGACAAACATTCAATAGAAATAAAGTTTTGACAAAATTTTCTATAGAAATAAAATTTCGACTAAATATTATACGGAAATTAAATTTTGACAAAATCTTCTCCAGGAATAAAATGTTAACAAAATTTTCTATAGGAATACAATTTTGACAAAATCTTCTATAGAAATAAAAAATATAGAAAATTTCCTATAGAAATATAATATTGACAAAAATTTTCTATTGAAATAAAATTTGACAAAATTTTCTATAGGAACACAATTTTCTATAGAAGTGAAATTTTGACAAAATTTTCATTAGGAATAAATATTTTCTATAGAAATTAAATTTTAACAAAATCTTCTCTAGGAATAAAATTTTGACGAAATTCGAAATAAAATTCTGACAAAATTTTCTATAGAAATAAAATTTTGGCAAAATTTTCTATAGAAAAAAATTCACAAAAATTTCTATAGAAATAAAATTTTGGCAAAAATTTGTATAGAAAAAAATTTAATAAAAATTTCTATAGAATAAAATTTTGACAACATTTTCTATAGAAAAAAAAAATTGACAAAACTTTCTATAGAACAAAATTCTTGACAAAATTTTCTATATAACTAAAAAAAAATTTAACAAAAATAAAATTTCGACTAAATATTATAGAGTAATTAAATTTTGACAAAATATTCTCCAGGAATAAAATGTTAACAAAATTTTCTATAGGAATAAAATTTTAACAAAATTTTCTATAGAAATAAGGTTTTGACAAAAGTGTCTATAGAAATAAAATTTTGACAAAATTTTCTATAGAAATAAAATTTTGACAAAATTTTCTATAGAAATGCAATTTTGGCAAAATTTTCTATAGAAATAAAATTTCGACAACATTTTCTATAGAAATAAAATTTTGACAAAATTTTTTATAGAAAAAAAAATTAACAAAACTTTCTATAGAACAAAATTCTTGACAAAATTTTCTGTATAACTAAAAAAGAATTTAACAAAAAATTCTACAGAAATAAAATTTCGACTAAATATTCTACAGAAATTAAATTTTGACAAAATCTTCTCCAGTAATAAAACGTTAACAAAATTTTCTATAGGAATAAAATTTTGACAAAATCTTCTATTGAAATAAAATTTTGACAAAATTTTGTATAGATATATAATATTGACAAAGTTTTCTATTGAAATAAAATTTTGACAAAATTTCTTATAATAATAAAATTTTACAAAATTTTCTATAGGAATAAAATTTGACAATTTTGACTAAATTTTCTATAGAAATTAAATTTTGACAAAATTTTCTATAGAAATAAAATTTCCTGTAGAAGTAAAATTTTGACAAAATTTTCTATAGAAATAAAATTTTCTGTAGAAATAAAATTATGACAAAATTGTCTATAAAAATAAAATTTTGCAAAAATTTTCTATACAAATAAAATTTTGACAAAATTTTCTATAGAAATAAAATTTTAAAAAAAAATTTCTATAGAAATAAAATTTCGAATAAATATTCTACAGAAATTAAATTTTGACAAAATCTTCTCCAGGAATAAAATGTTAACAAAAATTGCTATAGGAATAAAATTTTGACAAAATCTTCTATAGGAATAAAATTTTGACAAAATCTTCTATAGAAATAAATTTTTGACACAATCTTCTATAGAAATAAAATTTTGACAAAACTTTCTATAGATATGAAATTTTGACAAAATTTTCTATAAAAATAAAATTTTTGACAAAATTTTCTAAAGAAATTTTTATTTTTCTTCAATATTTTGCAGTTTCCTTGAATTTCTTCTTCAGGAAGTATTGATATCTCTTACAAAAACTACACGTTTTCTTATTAAAGTCAGAGAAACATCACTGCTCTTGTCTGGTTTCTTTATTGCACTAAAAGTGCTAGAAAAACCGAAAAACCTTTTTTTTACAAAATTTTCTATAGAACAAAAATTTTGACAATATTTTCTATAGAACTAAAATTTTGACAAAATTTTTTATAGAAATAAAATTTGAAAAAATTTTCTATAGAAATAAAATTTTGACAAAATTTTTTAAAGAACTAAAATTTTGACAAAATTTTCTCTAAAAATAATATTTTAATAAAATTTTCTATAGAAATAAAATTTCGAAAACATTTTCTATAGAAAAAAAATTTACAAAAATTTCTATAGAAATAATAGTTGACAAAATTTTCTATAGGAATAAAATTTGAGAATTTTAACAAAATTTACTTTAAAAATTTTGATAAAATTTTCAATAGATATAAAATTTTAACCACATTTTATATAGAAATAAAATTTGACAAAATTTCCTATACATATAAAATTTTGACAAAATATTCTATAAACATAAAATTTTGACAAAATTTTCTATTGAAATAAAATTTGACAAAATATTCTATAGAAAAAAATTGAGAAAATTTTCTACAGAAATAAAATTTCGACAAAATTTTCTATAAAAATAAAATTTTGATTTCTCTACAAATCAAAAACAGCCAAATAAGATTTTATATGGCAGTTTTTTGGAATTTTTTTCTTCAAATTTTGGTAGATTATTTTTGGATCGAGTGTCAACGATTACCTGATCTCATGATTTGGCTTCTCGATCCGATTGAAATTTAGTCTGCAATGCTAATATTTGTCCTATAATCATGGAAAAAGTTGTTCATATCGATCCATAATTATATATAGCCCGCATATAAATTAATGCCGAGATTTGACTTCTTGAGTCTCGTGGAGGAGCAAATTTCATACGCTGGTTTAAGACGGTATATTCCCTATAATAACAATGCAAAAAATTAACCAATATCGGTCCATAATTATATCTGCTCTCCATAGTACTCAATCCGCAGATTTGATTTCCTCAAAACGGATTCATCCTATTCGGTTGAAATTTGGTACGTGATGTTAGTATATGGTATCCAACAACCATGCAGGAATTGGTTCATATCAGTCCAGAATTATATATCGCCCCCATATAAACCGATCCCCAGATTTGACCTCTGGTGCCTTTTGGAGAAGTAAAATTCATCCGATCTGGTTGAAATTTGGTACGTGGTGTTAGTGTATGATATTTAACAACCATGCCAAAAGTGGTCCATATCAGTCCATAATCATAATAGGTTGGCTGATAAATCCCCGGTCTGACACATAGATGGCGTCACTTAAATGCGGTAAACGCAGTGGACGCCCGAAAGAGGTGGTTACCGACAAAAACATCAAAAAATCCACAAAATGATTTTGAATGACCGTAAAATTAAGTTGATCGAGATAGCAGAGGCCTTAAAGATATCAAAGGAACGTGTTGGTCATATCATTCATCAATATTTGGATATGCGGAAGCTCTGTACAAAATGGGTGCCGCGCGAGCTCACATTTCACCAAAAACAACAACGTGTTGATGATTCTGAGCGGTGTTTGCAGCTGTTAACTCGTAATACACCCGAGTTTTTCCGTCGATATGTGACAATGGATGAAACATGGCTCCATCACTACACTCCTGAGTCCAATCGACAGTCAGGTGAGTGGACAGCGACCGGTGAACCGTCAAAAGTCCGCTGGCAATGTAATGGCCTCTGTTTTATGGGATGCGTATGGAATAATTTTTATCGATTATCTTGAGAAGGGAAAAACTATCAACAGTGACTATTATATGGCGTTATTGGAGCGTTTGAAGGTCGAAATCGCGGCGAAACGGCCCCATATGAAGAAGAAAAAAGTGTTGTTCCACCAAGACAACGCACCGTGCCACAAGTCATTGAGAACGATGGCAAAAATTCATGAATTGGGCTTCGAATTGCTTCCCCACCCACCGTATTCTCCAGATGTGGCCCCAACAACTTTTTCTTGTTCTCAGACCTGAAAAGGATGCTCGCAGGGAAAAAATTTGGCTGGATTGAAGAGGTGATCGCCGAAACTGAGGCCTATTTTGAGGCAAAACCGAAGGAGTACTACCAAAATGGTATCAAAAAATTGGAAGGTCGTTATAATTGTTGTATCGCTCTTGAAGGGAACTATGTTGAATAATAAAAACGAATTTTGACAAAAAAAAATGTGTTTTTCTTTGTTAGACCGGGGACTTATCAGCCAACCTGTTAAAAGTTTAAAATTTTCGAAAAAAAATTTAAAAAAAAAAACTCTAACAAAAGAAAAACGTTTTCGGTACACGTTTTCCAAACGTTTCTTTTCTTTGCGTGTATATTAGCCGATCCAATATAATTTCTTACGTGTTACAAAATAATCACTGTAAATTTAAAAAACAAAAAGTCTCTTATCAAAAACTTTACGAAAGGTAATTAATATGCAAAACAAATAAGAAAACTGTATTCCGGAAAAAAACTAATTTTACCCTAATATAAAAAACACATATGGCATTTCTATCGAAATGTATTATGTTCCCCATTTTTACTGAATGTTACAAAACATCAAGGTTTTCCTCGAACGTTGTCATTCAAGACTTCACAAAAAATAAGAAATTAAATATAATGTTAACCACTAGGTTCGCTTGCATGCAAACACTTCATAATGAAATGTTTTACAAATTTATTCTCGTGTAGCTACTCAGATGGCATTTGTGACCCCAATTATTCATATTTGCAATGCAAGAATTTACCAACAAATGAGAACCCCTATGAATGATTTGGGGGACATTTGTATACCCTGGAAAATTCGAAATTTCGCATTTTGATTACCACGAGGTAGTATTACGGTTGGGGTGTTTTTCTTTTTCATGTGGCCCTCACCAAAGCACTGGGTTATTGAATTATAAACAAAACTACAAAACAATTATTGCTCATTGCAATAATATGCAATGTACGTGTAGTATCTCTTTTTTATAATTTAGTAATAATTTGTATCAATTATTTTTTTACACAAAAAATTGTTGCAATAAAAAAATCTTTAACTATTTTTATTAAAACTTTCGCAGCAAATATTAAACGACAGAAAATTCCTAAAGTTTTTTGCAACTTTGATTTTCTATAGGGTTTCGTTACGAAAACCGCAAATAGTACCCATCATGCATAATTTAGACACTGTTTACATTTTATGTTCTATTTACGGAAATCATTGTATAATTGTCCATACTGTTTCTCTGTCAATGTCGGTTTGACATGATCATTTCGCGGAATAAATTGCTCTACAACAATAAAAATTTACAAAGTAATCAAACTATTTATTTCTGTTCGTTTCGTTTGAAAAACTTATTAGAGTTTGCTCCATATTTCTGTAGTTAATTAAATGATTGGTTTTATGACACACTACCGGTAATTCTCTCGCATTATTGAGATCTAGTAAAAATTAGTAGTTTGATATTTATTATCACTGAACTGAAACAAGTGAATCATCATGAGTTATAGACAGAAGTGGAATGTACTTTGTTGTACTCGTATATAGTGGCTTAGGTAAAAACATCACTCTAGACAAATGATCGAGCCCTCCGTCCGTCTGTTGCAATCACAACATTGGCTTCTAAAAATTTTATGCATATTGAACCCTATTGACACATAAACAATTCTTTCCTCCGAAAAAAATCTAGAATAAGGAACCACATATAATAGTCCTGTTAGAATTTTAAGTACAAAAATTATAAACAAGTATATACGGTCGTAAGTTCAGCCAGGCTGAATCTTATGTACCCTCCACCATGGATTGCGTAGAAACTTCTACGAAAGACTGTCATCCACAATCGAAATACTTGGGTTGTGGTATCTTAAAACTTCTTAACATCGTTTTCTAAATTGTGAGTTAGTCCATACGTGGTATATATTAGACAAAAAGTTATGTATAGTTAAGTCTACAAATAATTACGAATCGATATGGACTTTTTGCACGGTACGTAGAGAGCCAGAATTGAAATATGGGGGTCGCTTATATTATATACAATTATGAACTTGATATGGACCAATTTTTGTGTGATTGGAAATCGATTTATCTGAGGGATATATATAACTATAGACCGATATGGACCTAGTTAGGCATGGTTGTTAACGACCATATACTAGCACAATGCACCAAATTTCAACTCAATCGGATGAAATTTGCTCCTCCAAGAGGCTCCAAAACCAAATCTCGGGATCGGTTTATATGGGGCTATATATGATTATGAACTGATATGGACCACTTTTGGCATGGTCGATAAATATCATATACGATCACCACGTACCAGATTTCAAGCAGATCGGATGAATTTTGCTTCTCCAAAATGCACCGGAGGTAAAATCTGGGAATCGGTTTATATGGGAGCTATATATAATTATGGGCTGATAGGAACCAATTCCTGCATGGTTGTTGGATACTATATAGTAACATCACGTACCAAATTTCAACCGAATGGGAAGAATTTTGCTCTTCCAAGGGGCTCTGGAGGTCAAATCTGGGGATCGGTTTATATGGGGCCTATATATAATTATGGACCGATATCGACCAATTTTTGGATAGGAGTTTCAACTGAATCAGATGAATTTTGGTCTTCCAAGAGGTTCCGGAGATCAAATCTGGTGATCGGTTTATATGGGGGCCATATATAATTATGGACCGATGTGGACCAATTTCTGCATGGTTGTTAAAGACCATATACTAACACCATGTAACAAATTTCAGCCGGATCGGATGAAATTTGCTTTTCTTAGAGGCTCCGCAAGCCAAATCTGGGGATCGGTTTATATGGGGGCTATATAATTATGGACCGATATGGACCAATTTTTGCATGGTTGTTAGAGACCGTATACTAACACCATGTACCAAATTTCAGCCGGATCGGATGAAATTTGCTTCTCTTAGAGGCTCCGCAAGCTAAATCGGGGGATCGGTTTATATGGGGGCTATATATAATTATGGACCGATGTGAACCAATTTGTGCTTGGTTGTTAGAGACCATATACCAACACCATGTACCAAATTTCAGCCGGATCGGATGAAATTTGCTTCTCTTAGAGGATCGGCAAGCCAAATTTGGGGGTCCGTTTATATGGGGCTTTACGTAAAAGTGGACCGATATGGTCCATTTGAAATACCATCCGACCTACATCAATAACAACTACTTGTGCCAAGTTTCAAGTCGATAGCTTGTTTCGTTCGGAAGCTAGCGTGATTTCAACAGACGGACGTACGGACGGACATGCTCACATCGACTCAGAATTTCACCACGACCCAGAATATATATACTTTATGGGGTCTTAGAGCAATATTTCGATGTATTACAAACGATGTGGCGCAAAGCAAATTGGGTTGCGAAGCTCTGTACTATCGTAATGTAACAAATTTTAACCGGATCGGATGAATTTTGCTTCTTCAAGAGGCTCCGGAGGTAAAATCAAGGGATCGGTTTATATGGGGGCTATATATGTTCTTTTGGATCCGGAAAAGGTGCAAAACAACAAAATTTTAGTAATTTGTTCCATTTTATTAATTCTTACTCTCTTTTTAAACTGTTTAAAACAAAAAATGTTAAAATTACCCATTAAAAATTTGAACAAATTGAGTTACAAAAAAATTGAATTAAAAGAACTTCCTGTGTAGTTAAAATAATGAACATCTTTGGGAGGACATTTTGGGAAATGATTTTGAAGTTGTGCCTTTAGAAGAACTTCCAATATTTTTGCTGGGCAGAATTGAAATTTGCATTATGTTTTATGGGGGCTATTAGAATTATGAACACGATTCTAACAAAAATGACAGATTTTTTACTGTCCGGTAGATTGGTACAATTTCCTATAGAAATAAAATTTTGACAAAATTTTCTACAGAAATTAAATTCTGAAAAAAAATTTCTATATAAATAAAATTTTGACAAAATATTCTATAGAAATAAATTTTTAACAAAATTTTCTATAGAAATTATGTTTTGGCAAAAATTTTTTAAAGAAATAAAATGTTGACAAAATTTTCTATGGCGATAAAATGTTGGTAGATTATTTTTGGCTCGAGTGGGAATCTTGATTATGAACCGAAAAGGGCCAATTTTTCTGTGATTGGGGATCGGTTTATCTCGGGGCTATATATGACTATAGATTGATAGGGACCAATATTGGTATGGTTGTTATAGGTCATATACTAGCGCAATGTACCAAATTTTAACCGGATTGTTAGATACCATATACTAATGCCACGCACCAAGTGTGGTCCGGATCAGATGAATTTTTCTCCTCCAAGAGGCTCCGGAGGTTAAATCTGGGGATCGGTTTATATGGGGGCTATATATAATTATGAACTGATATGGACCAATTTTTGCTTGGTTATTAGAGACCATATACCAACACAATTTACCAAATTTCAGCCAGATCGGATGAAATTTGCTTCTCTTAGAGACTCCAAATCTGGGGATCGGTTTATATGGGGGCTATACGGAAACGTGGTCCAATATGGTCCATTTGCAATACCATCCGACCTACCTAACAATTACTTATGCCATGTTTCAAGTCAATAGCTTGTTTCGTTCGGAAGTTAGCGTAATTTCAACAGACGGACGGACATGCTTAGATCGACTCAGAATTTCACCACGACCCAGAATATATATACTTTATGGGGTCTTAGAGCAATATTTCGATGTGTTACAAACTGAACAACAAAGTTAATATACACCCCTTAATATACCCTTGGTGAATTCTAACATTGTCTAAAATTAACCAAAATTTTATTTCCGGTAAATTCACTCTTGTTTTGGTTAAAAAAAAAAACATTTTCATTGCTTTTTGGCTACACTATATTTCTGGGAAGTCTTGGCCTTTACTTGAAGCTTTTCTTATCTTTAATCCAAATATTTAACATCTCTGTTAATTTAAAGATTATTGCTTCAAATCATAAAGGATTTTCTTTACTTTAAAGAAAATGTGTTTTAGTTCAAAGATATACGACTTTAACGGAGGGACCCAAGTTCCAAATATCGTGACCTAAATTTAATACAAACAATTTAAATAAAGGTGGCAAATTTTAATTCAGTAATTTATTTTTATTCATTGTTTTTTTTTTTTTTTTTGATTTCAGCTTAAAACTAAACTACAAGTGTAGCTTAACCAACAGAGGAAAAGAATGTTTGTCAAATTTATTTGGGCAAAGCCCTATAGACTACAAGATTGTTGGATGGATGCACGTTTCGGAATTACCAAATTCCTCATCAGCATCCTCTACCTCCAGCAAAACTATCAACCAATTATCAGAATAAATTCAGGCAGTTCATTAAACCCAACAATGAACCACACTTGAACCTTCCGGAAAAAGGTCTTACATGATAGCCGGCTTATGCCGAAATAAATTCGTACAAACATATCTCTTTTCATTTGCCCCCGTCAAATTTTTTATACCCTGCGCCACACTGTGGAACAGGATATTATAAGTTAGTGCATATGTTTGTAACACCCAGAAGGAGACGAGATAGACACATGGTGTCTTTGGCAATAATGCTCAGGGTGGGTCCCTGAGTCGATATAACCATGTCCGTCCGTCCGTCTGTCTGTGAACACATTTTTGTGATCAAAGTCTAGGTCGCAATTTAAGTCCAATCGCCTTCAAATTTGGCACATCTTCCTAATTTGTGTCAGAATAAAACTCTATTGATTTTGGAAGAAATCGGTTCAGACTTAGATATAGCTCCCATATATAGCTTTCGCCCGATTTACACTCATATGACCACAGAGGCCAATTTTTAACTCCGATTTAGTTGAAATTTTGCACAGGGAGTAGAATTAGCATTGTAGCTATGCGTGCCAAATTTGGTTGAAATCGGTTCAGATTTAGGTATAGCTCCCATATATATGTTTTTCTGATTTCGACAAAAATGGTCAAAATACCAACATTTTCCATGTTAAATCGCCACTGCTTAGTCGAAAAGTTGGTCAAAATACCAACATTTTCCATGTTAAATCGCCACTGCTTAGTCGAAAAGTTGTAAAAATGACTCTAATTTTCCTAAACTTCTAATACATATATATCGAGCGATAAATCATAAATAAACTTTTGCGAAGTTTCCTTACAAATGCTTCAGATTTAAATGTTTCCCATATTTTTATACCCTCCACCATAGGATGGGGGGTATATTAACTTTGTCATTCCGTTTGTAACACATCGAAATATTGCTCTAAGACCCCATAAAGTATATATATTCTGGGACGTGGTGAAATTCTGAGTCGATCTGAGCATGTCCGACCGTCCGTCCGTCTGTTGAAATCACGCTAACTTCCGAACGAAACAAGCTATCGACTTGAAATTTGGCACAAGTAGTTGTTATTAATGTAGGTCGGATAGCATTGCAAATGGACCATATCGGTCCACTTTTACGTATAGCCCCCATATAAACGGACCCCCAAATTTGGCTTGCAGACCCTCTCAGAGAAGCAAATTTAATCCGATCCGGCAGAAATTTGGTACATGGTGTCAGCATATGATCTCTAATAACCATGCAAAAATTGGTCCACATCGGTCCATAATTATATATAGCCCCCATATAAACCGATAACCAGATTTGACCTCCGGAGCCTCTTGGAAGACCAAACTTCATCTGATTCAGTTGAAATTTGGTACATGGTGTTAATATATGGTCTCTAATGACCATGCAAAAATTGGTCCACATCGGTCCATAATTATATATAGCCCCCATATAAACCGATTCCCAGATTTGACCTCCGGAGCCTCGTGGAAGAGCAAAATTCAACCGATTCGGTTGAAATTTGGTATGTGGTGTTAATATATGGCCTCAAACACACATGCAAAAATCGGTTCATAATTATATATAGCCCCCATATAAACCGATCCACAGATTTGACCTCCGGAGCCCCTTGGAAGAGCAAAATGCATCCGATTCGGTTGAAATTTGCTACGTGATGTTAGTATATGTTATTTAACAACCATGTCAAAAGTGGTCCATATCAGTCCATAATCATGTATAGCCCCATATAAACCGATCCCGAGATTTGGTTTTGGAGTCACTTGGAGGAGCAAATTTAATCCGAGTCAGTTGAAATTTGGTACATTGTGCTAGTATATGGCCGTTAACAACCATGCCTAACTAGGTCCATATCGGTCTATAGTTATATATAGCCCTCAGATAAATAGATCCCCAATCACACAAAAATTGGTCTATATCAAATTTATAATTGTATATAGCCCACATATAAGCGACCCCCATATTTCAATTCTCGATCTCTACGTACCGTGCAAAAGTCCATATCGATTCGAAATTATTTGTAGACTTACCTAAACATACCTGTTTTGTCTAATATATACAACGTATCGACTAACTCAAAATTTAGAAAACGATGTTAAGAAATTTTAAGATACCACAACCCAATTAATTTGATTGTGGATGACAGTCTTTCGTAGAAGTTTCTATGCAATCCATGGTGGAGGGTACATAAGATTCGGCCTGGCCGAACTTACGGCCGTATATACTTGTTTTTACTAACATTGTGTTCCACCCTAGTGCATTAGCCGACTTAAATTTTGAGTCTATAAATTTTGTGGAAGTCTATCAAATTCTGTCCAGATCGAGTGATATTTAAATGTATGTATTTGGGACAAACTTTTATATATAGCCCCAACACATTTGACGGATGTGATATGGTATCGAAAATTTAGATCTACAAAGTGGTGCAGGGTATAATATAGTCGGCCCCGCCCGACTTTAGACTTTCCTTACTTTTTATTTTTGATTTCAGCTTAAAACTAAACTACAAGTGTAGCTTAACCTACAGAGGAAAAGAATGTTTGTCAAATTTATTTGGGCAAAGCCCTATAGACTGCAAGATGGTTGGATGGACGCACGTTTCGGAATTACCACATTCCTCATCAGCATCCTCTACTTGCAGCAAAACTATCAACCAATTATTATAATAAATTCTGTCAGTTCATTAAACCCAACAATGAACACCACTTGAACCATCCGAAAAAAGGTTTTACATGATAGCCGGTTTATGCCGAAATAAATTCGTACATATCTCTTTTCCTTTGCCACCGTCAAATTTATTTTTATTTAAAAAAAATTTCTGTTAAATATTGTGTATATTAAATATCCTAAAATTTAGATTGCATAATATTTCACATTAGATCAATATTTCAGTGTAAAAAAAGTCATCTAGCACTTTTATATCACTATTTCTTCACGATCATTTTAATATACTCGAAAGCAGATAAAATTCTAATTAAACTATTAAATATTCCCTAAATATTAATAATAAAAAACACTGTTGTATTTTTAAATAAACACGAATTCCAATAAAACATACCATATCAGACAATTGTTTAATTAGCACATTGTTTTATCCATTCCAATGAATTGTGGTTAAAATACCATTGGGATTATCCCATGTAAACACATGGAATATCGTTAAAACATGATTCAATAAAACCAAAATGGATAATTAAACACAAATTAAATGGGTGATTATAGACCATAATTAATCAAAGATTTTTTTTCTAAAGAATTCACTGAAATTTAGAAACGTGATCAATACATCAAATAAAAATCGTGAAACACATTAATAGAAGGTTTTATCTAAAACGTATTAGAATTTATTATTTTTTTTTTAGAATTTATTATTAATATTTTTTCTAATCATTCTTCTTGTACATCCATTACTTAGGCTTATTTCCGTAAAAAAAAAAACAACACATTTCGCATACACATTAAATATTCAAAATATGAATTGTTCAAGGTAATTTATTATTCATCGATATTTAAATTTATATTTTTTTCTCTTCCTTAAATTTTCACAACAACTCTATTAAAATCACAAAATTTTCATACTTTTTCGATTTTTTGTTGTTGTTTTATTTTTTCGTTGACGATGATTATTTTGTTTTTTTTTTTTTCGTTTTACATACAGCTTCTTGCACTGCACACACGCAACTGATGCCTCAGTGATCTTTGATACGATTTTGAGATTTGGGAATCTGTATGTGATTCACCCATCTAACATTCAAGCAGAAGCGAAATGCTACGATGTTTAATGGAAATTTGCGTTTTCGAACTAAACCATTGCGTACGAATTCATTTGATTTTATACCAACAACAATGCAAAGGCATCGTATTTTTGTTTATATTCGAAATTATCTTCGGCATCGTAAAAAACAAAAACGAAAAATCGAAGAAAATATGGTCGAAATGATCTGAGAGTGTTCTTTGTGTTTTTGAATATATCGCCATCGTCATCATTGCCGCTTTTTTTCTCAACAAGATCTAAAAAAGTATTTGACATTTTTTAAAGACTGAAAATTATGATGCAGACGCCATTTGATTCATATTTAAATTCATTCAAGAATTGGCTATAGTGCTTTTGAATGTTAAATGTGTGACGTATGGTGTGTGTGTAAACAATGTTCATCCATAGATCTTTGAAGATGTAATCGCGCATACAGTAGTGGACATAAAATTAGAAATATTTCAATTGTAATGTAGGGCCTCTAGTTGCAATCAGCTGATTACATTTCATATGTAATGTTAGGTGGCAGCCGGATGTATCAGGCTCACTTAGACTATTCAGTCAGTAGTTCAATCAGCTGATTACATTTCATATGTAATGTTAGGTTAGGTTAGGTGGCAGCCCGATGTATCAGGCTCACTTAGACTATTCAGTCAGTAGTTCAATCAGCTGATTACATTTCATACACACAAAAAATTTTTTTTCTGATTCAATCACCAAATTAATTGATCCAATTAATTTTTTAATTGAAATGTCTTCAATCACGAAAATTATAGTATCAATCACAGTTTTAATTGGGCATAGAAAAAATTCTTGATTAAAAAATTAATTGATTTTTTTCAGCAAATTTCAATTAATTTTTTAATTGATTCAATTAAAAATTTAATTGATGTTGATTGCAAAACTCAAATAATTTATTAATTAAAAAAGGTAACTATATTTAATTATTTTCTGAATTGGCTTAAAGTTTTTATTTGCATTAACAAATGATTGGTTGAAATACATTTTTCATTAAAACTTAAAAAAAAATCAGCACTTTTTTTAACTGAATTAGTCTTCCGAATTTGATTAAAAAGTTAATTGTATCAATTAATTTCTTAATTAAAAACTTTAAAATGTTCAATAATTGACTTAATTAACTTAATTTTCTATCATGATTAAAAAGTTAATTGTATCAATTAATTTATTAATTGAAAAAATTTTCAACTTCAATTAACTTTTTAATTGGAAATATTTTGGTGATATTTTTTTCTGTGTATGTAATGTTAGGTTAGGTTAGGTGGCAGCCCGATGTATCAGGCTCACTTAGACTATTCAGTCCATTGTGATACTACATTGGTGATGTCTCTCTTATCACTGAGTGCTGCCCGATTCCATGTTAAGCTCAATAACAAGGGACCTCCTTTTTATAGCCGAGTCCGAACGGCGTTCCACATTGCCGTAAAACCACTTAGAGAAGCCACCGTGGTGCAATGGTTAGCATGCCCGCCTTGCATACACAAGGTCGTGGGTTCGATTCCTGCTTCGACCGAACACCAAACAGTTTTTCAGCGGTGGATTATCCCACCTCAGTAATGTTGGTGACATTTCTGAGGGTTTCAAAGCTTCTCTAAGTGGTTTCACTGCAATGTGGAACGCCGTTCGGACTCGGCTATAGAAAGGAGGTCCCTTGTCATTGAGCTTAACATGGAATCGGGCAGCACTCAGTGATAAGAGAGAAGTTCACCAATGTGGTATCACAATGGACTGAATAGTCTAAGTGAGCCTGATACATCGGGCTGCCACTTAACCTAACCTAACCTAGAGAAGCTTTGAAACCCTCAGAAATGTCACCAGCATTACTGAGGTGGGATAATCCACCGGTGAAAAACTTTTTGGTGTTCGGTCGAAGCAGGAATCGAACCCACGACCTTATGTATGCAAGGCGGGCATGCTAACCATTGCACCACGGTGTAATGTAATACATATGTAATGTATCAACGTACAGCGATAAGTTTTTTTTTAATTATGTATACTCTTTACACTACCATAGGGGTATACTAATTTTGTCATTCAGTTTGTAACCACGATTGGTAGAAAGAATTCTACAAAAATTGTAGATTTTTACTATTTGGTAGAATTCTTGATTTTTTTTTTAGATTTTGCAAAATAATTCAAAAGAAAAAAAATTTTCACAAAACTTTCTAGAGAAATAAAATTTTGAGCCTATTTTCCATAGAAATACAAAATTTTCTATAGAAATAAAGTTGTGACAAAATTTTGTATAGAAAAAAATGACAAAATTTTCTATAAAGATAAAATTTTGACAAAATTTTCTATACATAAAAAATTTGACAAAATTTTCTATAGAAATAAAATTTTGATGACATTTTCTATAGAACTAAAATTTTGACAAAATTTTCTACACAAATAAAATTTTGACAAAATTTTCTTATAGAGATAAAATTTAGACACAATTTTCTATAGATATAAAATTTTGACAAAATTTTCTATAGAAATAAAATTTTGAAAAAATTTTCTATAGAAATAAAGTTTTGACAAAATTTTCTATAGAAACAAACTTTTGAATAAATTTTCTATTGCAATAAAGTTTTGACAACATTTTCTATAGAAATAAAATTTTGACAAAAATTTCTATAGATATAAAATTTTGACAAAATTTCCTATAGGACTAGGTTAGGTTAGGTTAGGTTATGTGGCAGCCCGATGCATCAGGCTCACTTAGACTATTCAGTCCATTGTGATACCACATTGGTGAACTTCTCTCTTATTACTGAGTGCTGCCCGATTCCATATTAATCTCAATGACAAGGGACCTCCTTTTTATAGCCGAGTCCGAACGGCGTTCCACATTGCAGTGAAACCACTTAGAGAAGCTTTGAAACCCTCAGAAATGGCACCAGCATTACTGAGGTGGGATAATCCACCGGTGAAAAACTTTTTGGTGTTCGGTCGAAGCAGGAATCGAACCCACGACCTTGCATGGCGGGCATGCTAACCATTGCACCACGGTGTAATGTGATACATATGTAATCTATCAACGTACAGCGATAAGTTTTTTTTTTTTATTATGTATACTCTTTACACTGTCATAGGCGTATACTAATTTTGTCATTCAATTTGTAATCACGATTGGTAGAAAGAATTCTACACAAATTGTAGATTTTTACTATTTGGTAGAATTCTTGATTTTTTTTTGTAGATTTTGCAAAATAATTCAAAAGAAATAAAATTTTCACAAAACTTTCTAGAGAAATAAAATTTTGACCATATTTTCCATAGAAATAAAATTTTGACAAAACTTTCTATAGAAATAAAGTTCTGACAAAATTTTGTATAGCAAAAAAAAAATTGACAAAATTTTCTATAGATATAAAATTTTGACAAAATTTTCTATAGAAATAAAATTTTGATGACATTTTCTATAGAACTGAAATTTTGACAAAATTTTCTTATATAGATAAAATTTTGACAAAATTTTCTTATAGAGATAAAATTTTGACAACATTTTCTATAGAAATAAAATTTTGACAAAATTTTCTATAGATATAAAATTTTGAAAAAAAAAATTCTATACAAATAAAGTTTTGACAAAATTTTCTATAGAAACAAACTTTTGAAAACATTTTCTATTGAAATAAAGTTTTGACAAAATTTTCTATAGATATAAAATTTTGACATAATTTTCTATAGAAATAAAATTTTGACAAAATTTCTATAGAACTAAAATTTTAACAAAATTGTCTACAGAAATAAAATTTTGACAAAATATTCTTATAGAGATAAAATTTTGACAAAATTTTCTATAGATATAACATTTTGACAAAATTTTCTATAGAAATAAAATTTTGGAAAAATTTTCTATAGAAATAAAGTTTTGACAAAATTTTCCATAGAAACAAACTTTTGAAAAAATTTTTTATTGGAATAAAGTTTTGACAACATTTTCTATAGAAATAAAATTTTGACAAAATTTTCTATAGATATAAGATTTTGACAAAATTTTCTATAGAAATAAAACGTTGACAAAATTTCTATAGAAAATAAAATTTTGACAAATTTTTATATAGAAACAAAATTTTGAAAAAATTTTCTATAGGACTAAAATTTTAACAAAATTTTTATGGAAACAAAATTCTCGACAAATGTTCTATAGAAATAAAATTTGAACAACATTTTCTATGGAAATAAAATTTTGACAAAATTTTCTATAGAAACAAAGTTTTGACAGAATTTTCTGTAGGAATAAATTTTTTGCAAAATTTTCTATAGAAATACTAAAAAAATTGCGAAAAAAAATCTGTAGGAATAAAATTTTGACAAAATTTTCTATAGAAATAAAATTTTGACAAAATTTTCTATAGAAACAAACTTTTGAAAAAAAATTCTATTGAAATAAAGTTTTGACAAAATTTTCTATAGAAATAAAATTTTGACAAAATTTTCTATAGAAATAAAATTTTGAAAAAATTTTCTACAAAAATAAAATTGTGACAAAATGTTCTATAGAAACAAAATTTTCTATAGATATAAAATTTTGACAAAATTCTCTATAGAAATAAAATTTTGACAAAATTTCTATAGAAAATAAAATTTTGACAAATTTTTATATAGAAACAAAATTTTGACAAAATTTTCTACAAAAATAAAATTTTGACAAAAAGTTCTATAGAAACAAAATTTTGACAAAATTTTCTATAGAAATAAAATGAAATAAAAAATTTTCTATAGAAGTAAAATTTGGACAAAATTTTTCTATAGAAAAAAGAAAATTTCACAAAATTTTCTATAGAAATAAAATTTTGACAAAATTTTCTATAGAAATAAAGTTCTGACAAAATTTTTTATAGAAAAAAAAATTGACAAAATTTTCTATAGATATAAAATTTTGACAAAATTTTCCATAGAAATAAAATTTTGATGTCATTTTCTATAGAACTAAAATTTTGACAAAACTGTCTACCGAAATAAAATTTTGACAAAATTTTCTTATAGAGATAAAATTTTGACAAAATTTTCTATAGATATAAAATTTTGACAAATGTCTCTATAGAAAATAAAATTTTGACAAATTTTTATATAACAGGTTGGCTGATAAGTCCCCGGTCTAACAAAGAAAAACACATTTTTTTTATCAAAATTCGTTTTTATTATTCAACATAGATCCCTTCAAGAGCTATACAACGATTATAACGACCTTCCAATTTTTTGATACCATTTTGGTAGTACACCTTCGGTTTTGCCTCAAAATAGGCCTCAGTTTCGGCGATCACCTCTTCATTGCAGCCAAATTTTTTCCCTCCGAGCATCCTTTTGAGGTCTGAGAAGTAGAAAAAGTCGCTGGGGGCCAGATCTGGAGAATACTGTGGGTGGGGAAGCAATTCGAAGCCCAATTCATGAATTTTTGCCATCGTTCTCAATGACTTGTGGCACGGTGCGTTGTCTTGGTGGAACAACAGTTTTTTCTTCTTCATGTGGAGCCGTTTTGCAACGATTTCGACCTTCAAACGCTCCAATAACGCCACTGTTGATGGTTTTTCCCTTCTCAAGATAATCGATAAAAATTATTCCATGCGCATCCCAGAAAACAGAGGCCATTACTTTGCCAGGGGACTTTTGAGTCTTTCCACGCTTCGGAGACGGTTCACCGGTCGCTGTCCACTCAGCCCACTGTCGATTGGACTCAGGAGTGTAGTGATGGAGCCATGTTTCATCCATTGTCACATATCGACGGAAAAACTCGGGTGTATTACGAGTTAACAGCTGCAAACACCGCTCAGAATCATCAACACGTTGTTGTTTTTGGTCAAATGTGAGCTCGCGCGGCACCCATTTTGCACAGAGCTTCCGCATATACAAATATCGATGAATGATATAACCAACACGTTTCTTTTTAAGGCCTCTGCTATCTCGATCAACTTCATTTTACGGTCATTCAAAATCATTTTGTGGATTTTTTTGATGTTTTCGTCCATATACTAGCTAAATGTACCAAATTCCAACTGACTCGGATGAAATTTGCTCCTCCATGATGCTCCAAAACCAAATCTCGGGATCGGTTTATATGGGGGCTATATATGATTATGGACTGATATGGATCACTTTTGGCATGGTTGTTAAATATCATATACTACCACCACGTATGGACTGATATGAACCAATTCCTGCATGGTTGTTGGATACCATATACTTACATCACGTACCAAATTTCAACCGAATCGGATGAGTTTTGCTCTTCCAAGAGGCTTCGGAGGTCAAATCTGGGGATCGGTTTATATGGGGGCTATATATAATTATGGACCGATTTCGACCAATTTTTGTATGGGTGTTTGAGGTCATATATTAACACCACGTTCCAAATATCAACTGAATCAGATGAATTTTGGTCTTCCAAGAGCCACGGAGTTCAAATCTGGTGATCGGTTTATATGGATGCTATATATAATAATGCACCGATGTGGACCAATTTTTGCATAGTTGTTAGAGACCATATGCTAACACCATGTACCAAATTTCAGCCGGATCGGATGAAATTTTCTTCTCTTAGAGGCTCCGCAAACCAAATCTGGGGATGGGTTTATATGGGGGCTATATATAATTATGGAACGGGGACTATATAGAATTATGGACGGGGGCTATATATAATTATGGAAAAAGTTTTCCAGAGAAATAAAATTTTGACAAAGTTTTCCAGAGATTTTGGTTTTGGAGTGGTTGATAGTTTTGCTGCAAGTAGAGGATGCTGATGAGGAATAGTGTAATTCCGAAAAGTGCGTCCATCCAACCATCTTGCAGTATATAGGGCTTTGTCCAAATAAATTTGACAAACATTTTTTTCCTCTGTTGGTTAAGCTACACTTGTAGTTTAGTCAATACATGGTTTTAAGCTGAAATGAAAAAAAACAACAACAATTTTCCAGAGAAATAAAATTTTGACAAAATTTTCGAAAGGAATAAAATTTTAACAAAATTTTCGAAAGGAATAAAATTTTAACAAAACTTTCTATAGAAAGAAAATTTTAACAAAATTTTAGAAATACATTTTCCATAGAAATAACATTTTGAAAAATTTTTCTATAGAAATAAAATTTTGACAAAATTTTCTATATAAAACTTTGACAATATTCAAAAATGTTTTCTGCAAAAATTGGCCGAGATATATTCATATATAGAGCCCCCATAATATATAAAAAAAATAATTTTTTTATTAAATATTTGAAATTTTAAAGTCAGATTTTATTTGTCGTCATGTGATTAAACTTAAAATCAATTTCCGCTATCAAAATTATTAACTTAATTTATTAGTCCTCTACATTTCAATTTTTGTATCGTAGAAACACTGTGACTCATTTTAGTTCTTTTTGTATTAAACAAACACATCGTTTATCACATAATGTCCGTCTGTCAATGGTATTGAATCTATCTCCTGTCAATTCATACACCTCTACTGGGCAAAAATCCAAAAATCTCTTTGGTTTTTGTGGCCGGATACATTTCTACGTTGGCGAATTTTTATTATGAGTTTTGATGTATTTTTGATATTTTCAACTTTTGTTGCTCATGGGGATATACATTTTGTTTTTATTTTTTGCCTCATTTTAATCTGTCTGTATTTTTTGTGCAGTTTTGTTGTGTTCGTTGCATTTTATTTAAAGTCTTGGAAAAATTCTTTTAACGCTTCTCGACCATAAATTGCAACATTTTAATGCTTCTTTCTGTTGAGGATATTTTTTATGTCGCTGTGGTTTTGTTTTAAATCGCACTTTAGTTAATGGCTTAATTCACAGTTTTAACGCACAACGGTGAGACATTGTCCGGGACCTAAAACCGGATTTGTCTGAAGCATTCAGTGTATGAGCCAAGCACCCGCATTTAGTCAGACGTATTTCTGTGCACTAAAGCAGAATGTATCATCATCACATTTCAATTGAAAGTGCCAGGCAATTTAAAATTTTTTCTCCGCCAATGAAGTTTCTGGTTTTCTTCTACAGCTCTTTAAGCAGTGCTAGTGGATGTCAAGGTCATGTAAGTGCAATAATTTTTCCATTAAGATTTAACTTCAGCGATTAATTGTACAAATTGAAGTGAAGAGGCACGCATTTGTCAGAATATGCGAGAGGGATTGCATTCAAATCGTTTTTAAGTAGCTAGAAATTTAATTTATGCGAAGAAAGGAAAATGCAAAATCTTTTTTTTTCAGAAAATGTTTGACTAATTAACACTCAAACAACATACACTCAAAACAGAAGAAATTTCTACAATGTTAATTAGTGCTGATAGTTTTAATAAACAAGCCAGGAAAGTCTTAAGTCGATAGGTGCCGAATTTTATTCAAATCTTATTTCTATAGAAAATGTTTTCAAAATTTTATTTCTATAGAAAATTTTGTCAAAATTTTATTTCTATCGAAAATTTTGTCAACATTTTATTACCATAGAACATTTCGTCAAAATTTTATTTCTATAGAAAATTTTGTCAAAATATTATTTCTATAGAAAATTTTGACAAAATTTTATTTCTATAGAAAATTTTGTCAAAATTTTATTTCTATAGAAAATTTTGTCAAAATTTTATTTCTATAGAAAATTTTGTCAAAATTTTATTTCTATTGTAAATTTTCTCCAAATTTTATTTCCATAGAAAATGTTGTCAAAATTTCATTTCTATAGAATATTTCGTCAAAATGTTATTTCTATAGAAAATTTTGTCAAAATGTTATTTCTATAGAAAATTTTTGTCAAAATGTTACTTCTATAGAAAATGTTGTCAACATTTTATTTCTATGGAACATTTTGTCAAAATTTTATTTCTATAGAAAATTTTGTCAAAATTTTATTTCTACAGAAAATTTTGTCAAAATTTTATTTCTATAGAAAATTTCGTCAAAATATTATTTCTATAGAAAATTTTGTCAAAATTTTATTGCTATAGAAAATTTTATCAAAATTGTATTTCTATAGAAAATTTTGTCAAAATTTTATATTTATAGAAAATTTTGTCAAAATTTCATTTCAATAGAAAATTTTGTCAAAATTTTATTTCTATAGAACATTTTATCAAAATTTTATTTCTATAGAAAATTTTGTCAAAATTTTATTTTTATAGAAATTTTTTGTAAAAATTTTACTTCTTTAGAATATGTTGTCAACATTTTATTTCTATTGAAAATTGTGTCTAAATTTTATTTCTCTAGAAAATTTTTTCAAAATTTTATTTCTATAGAAAACTTTATCAAAATTTTATTTCTAAAGAAAACTGTGTCAAAATTTTATTTCTATAGAAAATTTTGTAAAAATTTTATTGCTATAGAAAATCTTATCAAAATTGTATTTCTATAGAAAATTTTGTCAAAATTTTATTTCTATAGAAAATGTTGTCAAAATTTTATATCTACAGAAAATTTTGTCAAAATTTTATTTCTATAGAAAATGTTGTCAAAATTTTCTTTCTATAGAAAATTTTCTCAAAATTTTATTTCTATAAAAAATTTTCTCAAAATTTTATTTCTATAGAAAATTTTGTGTAATTTTTTTTTTCTATAGAAAATTTTGTCAAAATGTTATTTCTATAGCAAATTTTGTCAAAATTGTATTTCTATAGAAAATTTTGTCAAAATTTTATTTCAATAGAAAATTTTGTCAACATTTTATTTCTTTAGAAAATTTTGTCACAATTTTATTTCTATAGAAAATTTTGTCAAAATATTGTTTCTATAGAAAATTTTGTCAACATTGTATTTCTATAGAAAATTTTGTCAAAATTTTATTTCTATAGCCAAATTTTGTCAAAATTTTATTTCTATAGCAAAATTTTATTTCTATAGCAAAATTTTGTCAAAATTGTATTTCTATAGAAAATTTTGTCAAAATTTTATTATACCCTTCACCACTACTGTGGTACAGGGTATAATAAGTTTGTGCATTTGTATGTGACGCCAAGAAGGAAAAGTCTGAGACCCATCGTTTAGTATACCGATCGTCTTAGAATTGAATTCTGAGTCGATTTAGCGATGTCCGTCAGTCAGTCAGTCTGTCTGTCTGTCTGTCCGTCTGTCTGTTGATGTATTTTGGTGTGCAAAGTACAGCTCGCAGTTTTAGTCCGGTTGTCCTAAAATTTGGTATAGGGCCCTGTTTCGGCTCAAAGACGATCCCTATTGATTTTGGAAAAAATCGGTTCAGATTTAGATATAGCTGTCATATATATTTTTCACCGATCTGGTCATAATTGGCGTGTATATCAACCGATCTTCCTCAAATTCCGTACATCCGAATATTTTATGAGTCTCGAAAAACTTGCAAAATATCAGCCAAATCGGTTCAGATTTAGATATAGCTCCCATATATAGCTTTCGCCCGATTTACACTCATTTGCCCACAGAGGCCAATTTTTTGCTCCGGTTTAGTTGAAATTGTGCACAGGGAGTAGAATTAGTATTGTAGCTATGTGTGCCAAATTTGGTTGAAATCGGTTCAGATTTAGATATAGCTTCCATATATAGCTTTCGCCCGATTTACACTCATATGACCTCAGAGGCCAATTTTTCTGCTACGATTTAATTGAAATTTTGCACAGGGAGTAGAATTAGCATTGTTGCTATGCGTGCCACATTTGGTTGAAATCGGTTCAGATTTAGATATAGCTCCCATATATATGTTTTTCTGATTTCGACAAAAATGGTCAAAATACCAACATTTTCCTTGTAAAATCGCCAATGCTTAGTCGAAAAGTTGTAAAAATGACTCTAATTTTCCTAAATTTCTAATACATATATATCGAGCGATAAATCATAAATAAACTTTTGCGAAGTTTCCTTAAAATTGCTTCAGATTTAAATGTTTCCCATATTTTTTTACTAAAATTGTGTTCCACCTTAGTGCATTAGCCAACTTAAATTTTGACTCTATAGATTTTGTAAAAGTCTATCAAATTTCGTCCAAATCGATTTGGGACAAACCTTTATATATAGCCCCAACACATTTGACGGATGTGATATGGTATCGAAAATTTAGATCTACAAAGTGGTGCAGGGTATAATATAGTCGGCCCAGCCCGACTTTAGACTTTCCTTACTTGTTTTCCATTGTAAATTTTGTCCCAATGTTATTTCTATAGAAAATTGTTTCACAATTTTATTTCTTTAGAAAATTTTGTAAAAATTTTATTTCTTTAGAAAATTTTGTCAAAATATTATTTCTATAGAAAATTTTTTCAAAATTTTATTTCTATAGAAAATTTTGTCAAAATTTTATTTCTATAGAAAATTTTGTCAAAATTTTATTTCTATTGTACATTTTCTCCAAATTTTATTTCCATAGAAAATCTCATTTCTATAGAAAATTTTGTCAAAATTTTACTTCTATAGAAAATATTGTCAACATTTTATTTCTATAGAAAATTTAGTCAAAATTTTATTTCTATAGAAAATTTTGTCAAAATTTTAGTTCTATAGAATATTTTGTCAAAATTTTATTTCTATAGAAAATTTTTCAAAATTTTATATCTATAGAAAATTTTGTAAAAATTTTATATCTATAGAAAATTTTGTAAAAATTTTATTGCTATAGAAAATTTTGTCAAATTTTGTTTCTATAGAAAATTATGTCAAAATTGTATTTCTATAAAAAATTTTGTCAAGATTTTATTTCTATAGAAAATTTTGTTGGTTTCTTGTTTTTTTATTTTCCGATATTTCGGTTGACTTCGTCAGAACCGTTTCCAAGGATTTTCTCCGCTGCCTTGTTACTTCGCTGTCTGTTTTTCTTATTTCTACAGAAAATTTGACAAAATATTATCTCTATTGCAAAATTTTGTCAAAATTTTATTTCTATAGAAAATTTTGTCAATATTGTATTTCTTAGAAAATTTTGTCAATATTGTATTTCTTAGAAAATTTTGTCACAATTTTCTTTCTATAGCAAAATTTTGTCAAAATTTTATTTTTATAGAAAATTTTGTCCCAAATTTATTTCTATAGAAAATTTTCTCAAAATTTTATTTCTATAGCAAAATTTTGTTAAAATATTATTTCTATTGCAAAATTTTGTTAAAATATTATTTCTATAACAAAGTTTTGTCAAAATTTTATTTCTCTAACAAAATTTTGTCAAAATTTTATTTCTTTAGCCAAATTTTGTCAAAATTTTACTTGTATAGAAATTTTTTTCAACATTCTATTTCTATAGAAAATTTTGTCAACGTTGTATTTCTATAGAAAATTTTGTCAACATTGTATTTCTATAGAAAATTTTGTCAACGTTGTATTTCTATAGAAAATTTTGTCAACATTGTATTTCTATAGAAAATTTTGTCAAAGTTTTTTTTTCCACAGAAAATTTTGTCACAATTTTATTTCCATAGAAAATTTTGTCAAAATATTATCTTTATTGCAAAAATTTTGTCAAAATTTTATTTCTATAGAAAATTTTGTCAAAATTTTATTTCTTTAGAAAATTTTGTCAAAATTTTATTTCTATAGAAAATTTTGTCAATATTTTATTTCTATAGAAAATTTTGTCAAAATTTTATTTCTATAGAAAATTTTGTCAAAATTTTATTTCTATAGAAATTTTTATCAAAATGTTATTTCTATAGAAAATTTTATCAAATTTTTATTTCTGAAGAAAATTTTGTCAAAATTGTATTTATATTACAAATTTTGTCAAATTTGTATTTCTATTGTACATTTTGTCGAAATTTTATTGCTATAGAAATTTTTGTCAAAATTTTATTTCTATCGAAAATTTTGTCAAAATTTTATTTCTATAGAAATTTTTATCAAAATTTTATTTCTATAGAAAATTTTGTAAAAATTTTAATTCTAACGAAAACTTTGTCATAATTGTATTTCTTATAGAAAATTTTGTCAAAATTGTATTCCCATAGAAAATTTTGTCAAAATTTTATTCCTATAGAAATTTTTGTCAAAACATTATTTCTATAGAAAATGTTATCAACATTTTATTTCCATTAAAAATTGAGGAGAGGAATAATTTGCAAATCTACCATAACATCAAGAATTCTACCAATCTACCAAATAGTAAAAAATCGACCATTTTTGGTAGAATTCTACCAACTGTGGCAACCGTATCCCAGTTTGCTCCTTTATTAATGTTACATGCAAATGCATATACTTATAATACCATGTAACAACACCATGTAGTGGTGAAGGGTATAATGAGCATGTCTTTTGGGAGAATTTTCATTTTCAGTTTCGATGATTCACTTTCATTTTCATACGACAAATATTTATATATTTTTTATATTATCGGCAATATAAGTTGCAAGCAATATAGAATGCTTTTAGCATGGTTTATGGGTGGTATGCACATTCGCATGTTGGAAATTTTATTAATTCCCAATGTACTTCCTTATACGATTTTTTTTTTTGTAATGCGTATTGAAATTAAAATTATTTTTCACGCAAACTTTTTTTCAGGGATATAATGCATTGAGGAAACATCTTCATTGAATGAGTGGTCAATAAATTGGGTGAAGAAAATCATGTGTAGATCAATAAATAGGCTATGGTGAGACTAAAATAAGTGAGAAGAAATTAAAGTCGGACGAAGACGACTACACTATACCTAGAGTAGAGTAAAAAAATCAGGGTGTTTGAAAGTCTTTTATCTTCGTTAAAAAAAAGTAGGACTATTTTCCTAAGCCCGTGGATGATGTGTGTTTGAAACAAATAACCGGCATAACCGGTTTTTGTAAAAACCTGTAATTTTGGGTGTAAAATCGATTTTTTTTTGTCATAAAAAATCAACGAAAAAATATTTGGTGGTTTTCTATCCAAATATAAAGCAATCACACTATCACGCTTGAATACCATTACGAATAACATCAATTCTGAATGCAATAGCTCAAAATGCTTCTGTAAGCTTGTAAACAATAAAATAAACTATCGCTGAAATAAATCTGTCAACTGTCAGACAAGCGGTTTAGAAATTAAATGCAAATGATGAGCGATCTCATCATCCGTCCTTCAGAGAATCTATAATTGCACACTTTTAGTCTATACCTTGTGATCTAAAATAGCCCCAATTGAAAAGGCTTCTGAGAAATGGGACTGTGTGAGTGATATTGTAGGACGATATCCTATTTTTATTCCTTTTTGATTTTCATGATGATGTTGTACATCCACGATATGCGTGGCCACGCTCCAGTCGAGCTTTCAAATTATCACGAATCACTCAATTTTTAAATAAATTCAAACAAATGCTTTTAGTGGTTTATAAACAATATACAGTAAAACTTCTCCGAGGTGGTAGCCTAAATTCTGTCTAAATTTGGAATTTATGCACATTTAAGAGGTTAATTGTAATGTGACAATTTACCAAACGTCTCAAGAAAATTGTAAAATTTTGAGGGTGTCCGCTTTTCAGAGTGTCCATGTTTAAGAGGTTTCACTGTACAACAAATATCATGTATTGGCCGTTTGTCAGATATGCCAGTATGGACTCGGTGACACTTTGTTTCAGCTACGATTATAAAAGGAAATCTACTCATTTTTCTACCACACTTTCTGTCAAAAATTCATTACTGAAATTTTCACCCGAAAATTAACTGTGTCTTTGGAAAAAAATTATTATTAACCGAATCTTGTCAAATTTATTTTCTAATTTCTCGGAAAAAGAAAAACTAATGAAAAATAATATGTTTTGAAATATAAATAGAGAATATTATTAAATTTCGTGGAAAAAATATTTTAAATCTAATAATTGCTAATAACAAACAAACCTCATGAGTACGATAATGGATATGAAGGCACTGGCAGGCAAAAATTAGTATTTTAAAAAAATGGCCATTAATCATTGAGGTGGTAAAATTGTTAAATAGATTTTCTGAAATGCTGCATCATAAAATGTATTTTTTAAACCGATCATCAATAGCTAATAAAAAACAAAAACAAAACAAAGAACAAAGCAAGCGTATGACGCAAAACCTCAGATGAATCGTAAACTTTGTATAGAAATTAGATTTGCAAAAATAAATATTAAACTGTATTTATTTTTATATTTATTTAACGATAAAATTAGTCTTCTAACAATATTTTAATATCGAATAAAATTTTGCTCGATTGTAAACTAAAAACAAGTAATGAAAGTCTATTGTCGAGCGGGGCCGACTATATTATACCCTGCACCACTTTGTAGATCCATATTCTCGATACCATATCAAATCCGTCAAATGTGTTGAGTGCTATATATATGGCGAACATTTAAATCTGAAGAAATTTTTAGGGAACTTTGCAAAAGTTTTTTCGATAGCTATGTACGAGGGCGGTTCGGAAACTTCTTAGCCTATCAATGAAAGAGAATAGTTAGTTTTTCAAAAATATTTTTATACCTTCCGCCATGGGGGGTATATTAACTTTGTCATTCCGTTTGTAACACATCAAAATATTGCTCTAAGACCCCATAAAGTATATATATTCTAGGTCGTGGTGAAATTCTGAATCGATCTAAGCATGTCCGTCCGTCCGTCTGTTGAAATCACGCCATATTCCGAACGAAACAAGCTATCGACTTGATACTCTGCACAAGTAGTTGTTGTTGATGTAGGACGGATGGTATTGCAAATGGGCCATATCGGTTCACTTTTACGTATAGCCCCCATATAAACGGACCCTCAGATTTGGCTTGCGGCGCCTCTAACAGAAGCATATTTTATCCGTTCTTGCTGAAATTTCGTACATGGTGTTGGTATATGGTCTCTAAAAACCGTGCTAAAATTGGTCCACATCGGTCCATAATTATATATAGCCCCCATGTAAACCGATTCCCTGATTTGGCTTACCTGAGCCTCAAACAGAAGCACATTTCATCCGATCTTGCTGAAATTTGGTACATGGTGTTGGTATATGGTCTCAAACAACCATGCAAAAATTGGTCCACATCGGTCCATAATTATATATAGCCTCCATATAAACCAATTCTCAGATTTGGCTTACGGAGTCTCAAAGAGAAGCAAATTTCATCAGATCTTGCTGAAATTTGGTACATAGTGTTGGTATATGGTCGCAAACAACCATGCAAAAATTGGTCCACATCGGTCCATAATTATATATAGCCCCCATATAAACCGATTCCCAGATTTGGCTTGCGGAGCCCCAAAGAGAAGCAACTTTCATCCGATCTTGCTGAAATTTGGTGCATGGTGTTAGTATATGGTCTCTAAAAACCATGCAAAAATTGGTCCACATCGGTCCATAATTATGTATAGCCCCCATATAAACCGTTCTCCAGATTTGACGTCCGGAGCCTCTTGGAGGAGCAAAATTCATCCGATCCGGTTCAAATTTGGAACGTGGTGTTAGTATATGGCCTTTAACAACCATACCAAAATTGGTCCATTTAGGTCTATAGTTATATAGCCGATCCCCAATCACACAAAAATTGGTCGATATCGGTTTATAATCATGGTTGGCACTTGAGCCAAAAATAATCTACCAAAATTTTATCTCTATGGAAAATTTTGTCAAAATTTTATTTCTATAGAAAATTTTGTCAAATTTTTATTTCTATAGAAAATTTTGTTAAAATTTTGTTAAAATTTCATTTCTATAGAAATTTTTGTCAAAACTTTATTTTTATAGAAAATTTTGTCAATTTTTTTTCTACAGAAAATTTTGTCAAAATTTGATTTCTATAGAGAATTTTGTCAAACTGAATTATATACGTATTTAATCGGTCTTGTTTAATTTAATATATACCACGTATGGACTTACTTACAATTTAGAAGACGGTGTTAGGAGGTTTTAGGATACCTTGGCATCGGTTAGTGTTACCGCAACTCAAGTAATTCGATTGTGGATCGCAGTGTTTAGAAGAAATTTCTACGCGATCCATGGTGGAGGATACATAAGCTTCGACCCAGCTGAACTTACGGCCGTATATACTTGTTTATAACTCGCTTTTTTTCATATTTTTAATGGGAAAGTTATTTTTTTTTTTTCAAATAGGTTAAAAAGAGATTAAGAATTAATAACAAAAAATTTAAAAATTATTTATTTGTCAAAATATCACATTTCTTAATTCACATAAAAATCACTGAATTCACTCACCTCACACCCTAAGAAGTGATGCAAATTCAGTGCCTCTGCTGTTGAAATGGTAGACATCCGTCCTATGACAAGCCCATGTTAAATTCATTGCTTCTGCGTCAATTTGGCATCACTTCCGGATCCAAAAAGAACATTTTCACTACTTTGTTGGCGACGTTTTTTTGCTGGGTTCTTTACAATTTTGACGAAATTTTCTACAGAAATAAAATTTTGACAAAGTTTTTTTTAGAAAAAAAAATTTGACAAAATTTTCTGTAGAAAAAAAAATTGACAGAATTTTCTACAAATTGACAAAATTGTCTATAGAAATAAAGTTTTCACAAAATTTTCTATAGAAATAATATTTTGACAAAATTTTCTATGGAAAAAAATTGACAAAATTTTCTATAGAAATAAAGTTTTGACAACATTTTCTATAGAAAAAAAAATTAACAGAATTTTCTATAAAAATAAAATTTTGACAAAATTTTCTATAGAAATAAAATTTTGACAGAATTTTCTAAGTTTTGACAAAATTTTCTATAGAAATAAAGTTTTGACAAAATTTTCTATAGAAAAAAATTGACAAAATTTTCTATAGAAATAAAGTTTTGACAAAATTTTCTATAGAAAAAAAATTTAAAGAATTTTCTATAAAAATAAAATTTTGACAACATTTTCTATAGATATAAAGTTTTGACAAAATTTTCTTTAGAAATAAAATTTGGACAGAATTTTCTATAGAAAAAAAATTGACAGAATTTTTCAATAAAAATAAAATTTTGACAAAATTTTCTTATAGAGATAAAATTTTGACAAAATTTTCTATAGTAATAAAATTTTGACAAAATTTCTATAGAAAATAACATTTTGACAAATTTTTATATAGAAACAAAATTTTGACACAATTTTCTATAGGACTAAAATTGTAACAAAAATTTTTATAGAAACAAAATTTTGGACAAATGTTCTATAGAAATAAAATTTTGACAAAATTTTCCATAGAAAAAAATTTTGACAAAATGTTATATATAAAACATTGACAAAATTCTCTAAGGAAATAATTTTTTGACAAAATTTTCTATCAAAACAAAATTTTGACAAAATTTTCTATAGAAATAAAATATTCGTTTTGTTGGTTCTCTTCAATCAATATTGTTGTTTTTGCTCTCAGCTTAAAACCATGCATTGACTAAACTACAAGTGTAGCTTAACCAAAAGAGGAAAAGTATGCTTGTCAAATTTATTTTGGGCAAAGCCCTATAGACTGCAAGATGGTTGGATGTACAGCTGTTTCGGAATTACCACATTCCTCATGAGCATTCTCTACTTGCAGCAAAACTATCAACCAATTATCAGAATAAATTTTCGAAAGATATAAAATTTTGACAAATAAAAAAATAAAATTTTGACAACATTTAAAATAAACTTTTGAAAATTTTTCTATAGAAATAAAGTTTTGACTAAATTTTCTATAGAAACAAAAATTAATTGATTCAATTAAAAAAATAATTCATACAAATTGTGTGATCGATTTTTGTTAGAATTAAAAAATATGTTGAATCAATTAAATTTTCTTGAATATTTTTTAAAACTCAATTAAGATTTAAGTTGGAAAAATTGTCGTGAATTTATTTTGTTTTGATGCATAATGTTTCCAATACTACTTTAGTGCCATCGTCAATTGAAATCTGTTTGTAGATTCATATAATCTTTCTGCAACGACAAACATAGTGACATCTATATATCACTTTTGAAGTTATTGTTATCTGCTTACAAAGACACAAAACTCAGTGGAGAATTGCCATATCAAATAATTTCCGCATAATTTGATGTACTAATTTAGTTTATTATTTATTAGAACCACTAGAGGATTTGTTGGCCAATAAAACGAATATTTGCCTGAAATTCGTTGTCGGTACATTATGATTATCACAATTAAAACAATTCATTCAGTTTGAGATTCATCTAACCAGCAGGAAATTAAACCGCATTGTTTGTGTATCCTTTGGTAATATTTACCATAAAGTTGAACGATATATCTTAGAGTGTGATTTAGTCTTAATAAAGCTATCTGCCAAACAACCCTATTTTTGTTATCATTTTTCCGTTACCAAGGTTACGATAATATTTTGATTTTCTGTCAATGCAGGGCGAAAAAGAACAAAATAACAAAAGTTTTAATAGATTTTTCTTCAGCAAAAAATAAAAGATATTAATTTTCTAAAAATCTGAAAATGTTTAGACGTGGCAAATTAGCTTTACTCAATACCAAAGATGATCGCATAAAAATCATAAACGAACGTATCAACTTAACTGAAAAACATTTAATGGAAATGTGTTCTACATTCTCTCTTTGTACCAGGAAAATGGCCAAGTAAGTTTGTGAAGCAACTTTTTAGCATCAAATAAATCAAATGGGTTTTTGTTATTTTCAGATTCCGTGATTCTTATGATGAATTATCGAAAAGTCTTAAAAACTATTCCGATGAGGAAGAAATCAATGAGAGTTTTAGTGAAGGTTTAAAGAATTTTACCAATGCCTTGACAATTCTAGCAGATTATATGGATTTGAATGTCCATCGAATGGAAATTAAGGTAAAATAAAAAACAAACAAACAAATAATGGAAAAAAATGCTAAGACTATGAACATCCCACGAATTGGTGCAGTAGCCATCACACGCCACACGAAAGTGGCTTTGCAGTATTACACCCAGAGAAGGAATATGATCACCTCAAATATATTTTAAGAGCAAAATGTTATTTTTGGGTGGTGACCATGTAACATGGTTTTCGCAACTATGTTATTTTCTCGGAAATCATGTATTTGATTTCGGCAAGCAGATTATATTTGACGAGAAAATAACATTTTAGTGACAAACATGTTACATGGTCACCATACAAAAATAACATTTTGCTCTTGAAACATGTTTCAGGTGATCATATTCCTTCTCTGCGTGTATGGCACACTCCCGAAGTCTTGAGAAGATTGACACTTTAGTATTTTTTAGTGCCAACCTTACCCCAATACAAACGGATTGAGATCCAGAAATATTGGTGGAAATGAAGAACTTCCATTTTAGCCATTCTTGGTTGACACGCTCGTTTGTCTGTCTGGGGATTCAACACTGGCTTTAACACGTTTTGCCAATAATATTCGGCATTTATTTTAATTCCACGCTCGATAAATACGAGCGGTGAGCGACCATCGGCAGTTAAGGCGGCCCACACTATTACCATCAGTGGCGCTTGAGACCTCTTTCTAACTTTATTGTACATCGGTGAGCTCTTGCACTTTTTGGAACTTCAATGGCTTCAGATCAAACAACTTATTCAAAAGGTGTTGCATACACGGTTGCCACAATTCGAATTGTACCAAAAATGAGAATTTTTGTATACTCTTTGGTAGATTGGTGGAATTCTTTATATATTTTTTTAGATTTCGCAAAACATTCTTCTCCAAAAAAAAAAAAAAACTAAATCTTTATAGAAATAATTTTCTATAAAAATGAAATTTTATATCCAAATAACAATTTTACAAAATTTTTCTATAGAAATAAAATTTTGACAAAATTTTCTATAGAAATAAAATTTAGTCAAAATTTTCTTTAGAAATAACATTTTGACAAAATTTTCTGTAGAAATAAAAATGTGACAAAATTTTTTACAGAAATAAAATTTTGACAAAATTTTCTATAGAAATAAAATTTTGACAAAATTTTCCATAGAATTAAAATTTTGACAAAATTTTCAATAGAAAAAATGTTTACAAAACTTTCTACAGAAATAAAATTTTGACAAACTTTGGTATAGACATGAAATTTTGACAAAATTGTCTATAGAAATAAAACTTTGACAAAATTTTCCATAGAAATGAAATTTTTACAAAATTTTTTATAGAAATAAAATTTTGACAAAATTTTCTGTAGAAATAAAATTTTGACAAACTTTTCAGTAGAAATAAAATTTTGAGAAACTTTTCTATAGAAATGAAAGTTTGACAAAATTTTCTATAGAAATAAAATTTTGACAAAATTTTCTATAGAAGTAAACTTTTGACAAAATTTTCTTTAGAAATAAACTTTTGACAAAATTTTCTGTAAAAGTAAACTTTTGACAAAATTTTCTATAGAAATAAAATTTTGACAAACTTTTCTCTAGAAATGAAATTTTGACAAAATTTTCTATAGAAACAAAATTTTGACCAAATTTTCCATAGAAACAAAATTTTGACAAAATTTTCTATAGAAGTAAACTTTTGACAAAATTTTCTTTAGAAATAAACCTTTGACAAAATTTTCTATCAAAATGAAATTTTGACACAATTTTCTATAGAAATAAAAATTTGGCAAAATGTTTTATAGAAATAAAATTTTCACAAAATTTTCTAGTAATAAAATTAGTAATAAAATTTTGATAAAATTTTCTATGGAAATAAAATTTTGAAAAAAATGTTCTATAGAAATAAAATTTTGACAAAATTTTCTATTGAAATAAAACTTTGACAAAATTTTCTATAGAAATGAAATTTTGACAAAATTTTCTATATAAATAAAATTTTGTACAAATTTTCTATAAAAATAAAATTTTGACGAAATTTTCAATAAAAAAAATTTTGATAAAACTTTCTGTAGAAATAAAATTTTGACAAAATTTTCTATAGAAATGAAATTTTGACAAAATTTTCTATAAAAATGGAATTTTAACACAATTTTCTATAGTAAAAAAATTTGACAAAAATTTTTATAGAAATAAAATTTTGACAAAATTTTCTTATAATAAAACTAGTAATAACATTTTGATACAATTTTCTTTGAAATAAAATTTTGATAAAATCTTCTATGGAAATAAAATTTTGAAAAAATGTTCTATAGAAATAAAATTTTGACAAAATTTTCTATAGAAATAAAATTTTCGTGTTTTGTTTTTTCCTCTGTTGGTTAAGCTACTCTTGTCGTCAGCACAATGGTTTTAAAGCTGAGATCAAAACAACAAATATGAAATAAAATTTTGACAAAATTTTCCATAGAATTAAAATTTTAACAAAATTTTCTATAAAAATAAAATTTCCAGACAATTTTCAATAGAAAAATTTTGACAAAAATTTCTACAGAAATAAAATTTTGACAAAATTTTCTATAGAAATAAAATGTTGACAAAATTTTCTATAGAAATAAAATTTTGACAAAATTTTCTATAGAAATGAAATTTTTACAAAATTATAAATAAAATTTTCAGAAAATGTTCTATGGAAATAAAAAATTAACAAATTTTTCTAAGAAATAAAATTTTGACCAAATTTTCCATAGAAATGAAATTTTGACAAAATTTTGTATAGCATAAAATTTGTACAAAATTTTCTATAGAAATGAAATTTTTACAAAATTTCCTGTAGAAATAAAAATTTGACAAAATTTTGTATAGAAATAAAATTTTGACACAATTTTCTAGTAATAACATTTTGATACAATTTTCTTTGAAATACAATTTTGACACAATTTTCTATAGAAATAAAATTTTGACAAAATTTTCTTTAGAAATAAAATTTAGACAAACTTCTACATAGAAATAAAATTTTGACAAAATTTTCTATAGAAATGAAGTTTTGACAAAATTTTCTGCAGAAATAAAAATTTGACAAAATTTTGTATAGGAATAAAATTTTGACAAAATTTTTTAGTAATAAAATTAGTAATAACATTTTGATAAAATTTTCTGTGAAATAAAATTTTGACAAAATTTTCTATAGAAATAAAAATTTGACTAATTTTTCTATAAAAATAAAATTTTGATAAAATTTGCGATGGAAATAAAATTTTGACAAAATTTTCTATAGAAATAAAATTTTGACAAAATTTTCCATTGAAATGAAATTTTGACAAAATTTTCTATAGAAATAAAATTTTGACAAAATTTTCCATTGAAATGAAATTTTGACAAAATTTTTTATAGAAATAAAATTTTGACAAAACTTTCTGTAGAAATAAAATTTTGAAAAAAATTTTCTATAGAAATACAATGTCGACAAAATTCTCTATAGAAACGAAATTTTGATAAAATTTTCTGTAGAAATGAAATTTTGACAATTTTTTTTTATAGAAATAGAATTTTGACAAAATTTTCTATAGAAATGAAATTTTGACCAAATTTTCCATTGAAATGAAATTTAGACAAACTTCTCTATAGAAATAAAATTTTGACAAAATTTTCTATAGAAATACAATTTTCGTGTTTTGGTTTTTCCTCTGGTGGTTAAGCTACTCTTGTAGTCAACACAAAGCTGAGATCAAAACAACAAATATGAAATAAAATGTTGACAAAAATTTCCACAGAATTAAAATATTGACAAAATTTTCTGTAAAAATAAAATTTTCAGACAATTTTCAATAGAAAAAAAATTGACAAAACTTTCTTCAGAAATAAAATTTTGACAAAATTTCCTATAGAAATGTAATTTTGACAAAATTTTCTATAGAAATAAAATGTTGACCAAATTTTCCATAGCAATGAAATTTTGACAAAATTTTTTATAGCAATAACATTTTGACAAAATTCCCTATAGAAATAAAAATTTGACAAAATTTTGTATAGAAATAAAATTTTGACAAAAGTTTCTAGCAATAAAATTAGTAATAACATTTTGATACAATTTTCTTTGAAATAGAATTTTGACAAAATTTTCTATAGAAATAAATTTTTTAAAAATTTTTCTATTGAAATAAAATGTTGACAAAATTTTCTATAAAAATTAAATTTTGACACAATTTTCTATAGTAATAAAAATTTTACAAAATTTTTATAAAAATACAATTTTGACAAAATTTTCTAGTAATAAAATTAGTAATAACATTTTGATACAATTTTCTTTGAAATAAAATTTTGACAAAATTTTCTATAGAAATAAATATTCTATAGAAAAGAAATTTTGACAAAATTTTCTATAGAAATAAAATTTTGACCAAATTTTCCATAGAAATGAAATTTTCGCACAATTTTTTATAGAAATAAAATGTTGACAAAATTTTCTATAGAAATGAAATTTTGACAAAATTTTGACTAAATTTTCTGTAGAAATAAAATTTTGACAAAATTTTCTGTAGAAATAAAATTTTGACAATTTTTTCTATAGAAATTAAATGTTGACAAAAATTTCTATAGAAATAAAAATTTTACAAATTTTTCTATAGTAATGAAATTTTGATAAAATTTTCTAAGGAAATAAAATTTTGACAAAATGTTCTATAGAAATAAAATTTTGACAAAATTTTCTTTAGAAAGAAAATAAAATTAAATTTTGACAAAATTTTCTATAAAAACTATACAGAAATAGAATTTTGACGATTTTTTCTATACTAATAAAATTTTGACAAACTTTTCTATAGATATAAAATGTTCACAACATTTAATATAACATAGAAATAAAATTTTGAAAAATATTTCTAAAGAAATAAAATGTTGACAAAATTGGCTACAGAAATACAATCTTTACAAATTTTTTGCAGAAATAAATTCTTGACAAAATTTTCTATAGAAATGAAATCTTGCACAATAAGATTTTTTTGTTTGGTAGTTTATTGGTGGTATTTTCTCTAAATTGTGGTAGAATAGTCCTCTCCAGCTAAGAGGTACTTCACAAACTTTTATAAAAATAATTTTCTATACAAATAAATTTATTTTTATTTTAGTGGCCATGTCGAATTTATTACCCACTCAAAACAGTCAAAGTCGAATAACTTTAAGAGTTTGATTGCAATCCCTATTCTAGTAGTATACATCACATAAATAATACTTGATCGCGTTTTTCGAATATTGGACTTTTGAATATTTTCGATAAATAGATTTTTGAATTTCGGGCTCATCAGAAAAGAGTTCTAGCGTCTAAAAAATATTCCGATATTTTTATATTTCCGTTTTTTCGGATATTATCAAACGCCGATTTGATTTTAGAAAATCGATTTATTTCCAATCCATATTATCTAAATTTTATCGAATATATATTTATTTTCTCCCATTAAGATTGTCAACGAAATGGCTCAATTCGATAATTTATGCAAGACGACCAGAGATAATCTGCGTACTGCGGTTATTGCCAGGGATAAAGAAGTTTTGAAACAACGGCAAATGTTGGATCTTAAATCAAAATTTTCGGCAAATAATGTAAGTACCGAAATATCTTAAAATTCCTCGCATAAACTGCTTTTAATGCCATAATGTTGTTTGTCTTAGTCCGCTGCCGATTCTGAACTTTTAAAAGCCAAAATGGAAGTTAATCGCACCAATAAAGAAATCGATGAAATTATTAGCAATTTTGAAAAACGCAAACTTAACGATGTCAAGAGCATTTTAAGTGATTTCATACTGATCACTATGAAATATCACACAAAAGCTTTGGAAGCTTTAACTGCGAGCTATTATGATATCTCCAATATTGATGAACGTGGTGATTTTCTAGAATTTCAAAAATTAATGAAATCGAAAAGTGATGCCCAGGAAAAGAAATTATTAAAGAATAAAAAGTCGAATAGTTTAAGATCTCAGTCCATGGAAAGTTTGGATCGTGATCAGTTATTAAGTCCACTGAAAAGGAAAGGACGTATGTCGAAATCAACTAAAAATTTGACCGATAGAAAGGTAGGTGGTGAATGTGGTAGGATTTTATGGGATTGGATTCTTGTTACCAGTTTGTTTTTATTTTTAGGATAAAGATGAAGATGACGATGATGATGATGATGAGATTGATGACGATGACGATGACGAGGAGGAGGAGGATGATGAGGTAATATATTGATTTACATAGTACACTAAAAAAAAAACAATCATAATATTAATAATAGGTGTTCACTGACTGACGTTCGTTAATACAACGAAAATGTACGTTAATGCCACGAAGCAAACCATAATATTAACGAATAGTTCATCAATTTTTACAAACACTTGAGTTTTTGGTTAACATTTGGTATTAAACTAAAATTAAATCAGTAATTTGAATATTGCAAAAGAAACCAACAATAACAAAAAACAAGTATATACAGCAGTAAGTTCGGCCGGGCCGAATCTTAAATACCCACCACCATGAACCAAATATTAGGGTTTCCTTTGAAATTTCAGGAGGGCTTGAAGACTTGAGGACACTTCCCGAAGATAAATTTAAAGATTTCACCTATGAGGACTATATCAGATTCTGGATTTATAATGTTAGAGGAATCATTAACATCTCTTGTAAGTGTGCAAGAAAATTATAAAATAACGTCTTGATTTGAAATCTTAAATCTGTAGAAGTAAAATCTAGAAATTTTACATTGAGTTTCAAGCAATTTTCATGATCAGTGCGCCTTCTACGCCCTCAAGAAGTGAAGTCGGTCTATATGGAGGCATTACCAAAAGGACCGATAAAAACTTAATCCGATACACGTTTTTGCGAACCTAAAATACGAGAATATTTACAATTTCAGGCAAATCAGATAAGAACTACGGTTTCTAGAAACCCAAGGAGTAAAATCGGGAAATCGTTCCTATGGGGGCTACACTAAAATTAGACCGATACTCACCGTTTTCGGCACACCTCTTTATGACCCAAAAATACCTCTAGATTTCCAATTTCAGGCAAATAGGATAAAAAGTTCGGATTCTAGAAGCCCAAGAAGTAAAATCGGGAAATCGGTTTATATGGGGGCTATACCAAAATATGGACCGATACTAAAATTTTTGGCACACCTCTTTATGGTCCTAAAATACCTCTAGATTTCCAATTTCAGACAAATTGGATAAAAACTTCGGTTTCTATTAGCCCAAGACCCCAAACCGTTTTATATGGGGACCATACCAAAACATGGACCGATACTCACAATTTTTGGCACACGTATTTGTGGTCCTATAATACCTCTAGACTTCCAATTTCAGGTAAATTGAATAAAAACTGCGGTTTCTATAAGCCCAAGAAGTAAAATCGGGAGATCGGTCTATATGGGGGCTATACCAAAATATGGACCGATACTCACAATTTTTGGCACACGTATTTGTGGTCCTACAATACCTCTAGATTTCCAATTTCAGGTAAATTGAATAAAAACTGCGGTTTCTTTAAGCCCAAGAAGTAAAATCGGGAGATCGGTCTATATGGGGGCTATACCAAAACATGGACCGATACTCACCATTTCTGGAACACCTCTTTATGGTCATAAAATACCTCTAGATTTCAAATTTCAGGCAAATTGGATAAAAACTACGATTTCTATAAGCCCAAGACCCCAAATCGGGAGGTCGGTTTATATGGGGACTATATCAAAACCTGGACCGATATAGCCCATCTTCGAACTTGATCTGCCTGCAGACAAAAGACGAGTTTGTGCAAAATTTCAGCACGATTGCTTCATTATTGAAGACTGTAGCGTGATTACAACAGACAGACAGACAGACAGACAGACAGACGGACAGACGGACATCGTTATATCGTCTTAAAATTTCTCCCTGATCAAGAATATATATACTTTATATAGTCGGAAATCGATATTTCTATGTGTTACAAACGGAATGACAAACTTATTATACCCCCGTCACCATTCTATGGTGGTGGGTATAAAAAACGACAATAATTCCTTTTTATTTTATTTTTAGGACGATACCGATAATTCCAAAACCGAAGATGAGTCCAATACAGAAGCCGAAGATATTGGGGAAGCAACTAACGATTCAGACGTCTCTGGATCCGATTTAAAAGCGAATACAACGAAATTTAATTTTAAGAAACCTTTAGCTAAGCCCCAAGTCAAACATCCCTTCAAAGCGGTAGCGGCCACTCATGTAAGGTTGCAAAAACAAATGAATGTGCAGTCTTAAGAGTTTGATTTTTTTCAATTCAACCTAAAACTACTCATCATGATCATCCCCAACCATACGTACTAAAGCAATCAAAAAAAAAAAAACCAAAACTCCGCATAAGTAAAAAAAGCGTAAAGAAAAAGTCAGTATTTATTTTTTAACCACCATAGAGTAGAAAAGCATTATAAGAGCATTCAATTTTTTATACCCACCACCATAGAATGGTGATTGGGGTATAATAAGTTTGTCATTCCGTTTGTAACACATCGAAATATCGATTTCCGACTATATAAAGTATATATATTCTTGATCAGGGAGAAATTCTAAGACGATATAACGATGTCCGTCTGTCCGTCTGTCTGTCTGTCTGTCTGTCTGTCTGTCTGTCTGTTGTAATCACGCTACAGTCTTCAATAATGAAGCAATCGTGCTGAAATTTTGGACAAACTCGTCTTTTATCTGCAGGCAGGTCAAGTTCGAAGATGGGCTATATCGGTCCAGGTTTTTATATAGTCCCCATATAAACCGACCTCCCGATTTGGGGTCTTGGGCTTATAGAAATCGTAGTTTTTATCCAATTTGCCTGAAATTTGAAATCTAGAGGTATTTTATGACCATAAAGAGGTGTGCCAAAAATGGTGAGTATCGGTCCATGTTTTGGTATAGCCCCCATATAGACCGATCTCCCGATTTTACTTCTTGGGCTTATAGAAACCGCAGTTTTTATTCAATTTACTTGAAATTGGAAATCTAGAGGTATTGTAGGACCACAAATGCGTGTGCCAAAAATTGTGAGTATCGGTCTATGTTTTGGTATAGCCCCCATATAAAACGACCTCCCGATTTGGGGTCTTGGGCTTATAGAAATCGTAGTTTTTATCCAATTTGCCTGAAATTTGAAATCTAGAGGTATTTTATGACCATAAAGAGGTGTGCCAAAAATTGTGAGTATCGGTCCATATTTTGGTATAGCCCCCATATAGACCTATCTCCCGATTTTACTTCTTTGGCTTATAGAAACCGCAGTTTTTATTCAATTTACCTGAAATTGGAAATCTAGAGGTATTGTAGGACCACAAATACGTGTGCCAAAAATTGTGAGTATCGGTCCATGTTTTGGTATAGCCCCCATATAAAACGACCTCCCGATATTGGGTCTTGGGCTTATAGAAACCATAGTTTCTATCCAATTTGTCTGAAATTGGATATCTAGAGGTATTTTAGCACCATAAGAGGTGTGCCGAAAATGGTGAGTATCGGTCCATATTTTGGTATAGCCCCCATATAGACCGATTTCCCGATTTTACTTCTTGGGCTTCTAGAATCCGAAGTTTTTATCCTATTTGCCTGAAATTGGAACTCTAGAGGTATTTTCGGGTCATAAAGAGGTGTGCCGAAAACGGTGAGTATCGGTCCATATTTTAGTATAGCCCCCATAAGAACGATCTCCCGATTTAACTCCTTGGGTTTCTAGAAACCGTAGTTTTTATCTGATTTGCCTGAATTTGTAAATATTCTGATATTTTAGGCTCACAAAAACGTGTATCGGATTAAGTTTTTATCGGTCCATTTGACAATGCCTCCATATAGACCGACTTCACTTCTTGACGGTGTAGAAGGTGCACTGATCATGAAAATTGCTTGAAACTCAATGTAAACTTTCCAGATTTTACTTCCACAGATTTAAGATTTCAAATTAAGACGTTATTTTATAATTTTCTTGCACACTTACAAGAGATATTAATGATTCCTCTAAAACTCAAACAAAAATGGATCTTATAAATCCAGAATCTGATATAGTCCTCATAGGTGAAATCTTTAAATTTATCTTCGGGAAGTGTCCTCAAGTCCTCAAGCCCTCCTGAAATTTCAAAGGAAACCCTAATATTTGCTGCATGGTGGTGGGTATTTAAGATTCGGCCCGGCCGAACTTAGTGCTGTATATACTTGTTTTTTAATAATACGGCATTCACATTACACATCCGAAATCCATTTTAATTAGATTTCCACTGTCATTTGCTTAATTGCTTAGTACTAAGCTCGTTTCTGCGAAAAAGACTGGGTTGTTAATTTACCTTGTGCGATTTTTTCATTCGAAAGATTTCGCAGTATAACAAAATTTTGATAACATTTTCTATAGAAATACAATTTTTCTCTCTATAAAAAAAATTGACATTTTCTGTAGAAATAAAATCTTGATAACTTTCTATAGAACTAAAATTTTGATAAAACTTACTTTAAAACTAAAACTTTGACAAAATTTTCTACAGAAATAAAAATTTGACAAAATTTTCTATAAAAAAAATCTTTGACAAAATTTTCTACAGAAATAAAATTTTGACAAAATTTTCTATAGATACAATTTTAACACAATTTGTTATAGATATAAAATTTTGACAAAAATAACACATTTGAAAAAATCAATAAATTGTATTAAAACAAGTAAGGAAAGTCTAAAGTCGGGCGGGGCCGACTATATTATACCCTGCACCACTTTGTAGATCTAAATTTTCGATACCATATCACATCCGACAAATGTGTTGGATGCTATATATAAAGGTTTGTCCCAAATACATACATTTTAATATCACTCGATTTGGACAGAATTTTATAGACTTTTACAAAATCTATAGACTCAAAATTTAAGTCGGCTAATGCACTAGGGTGGAACACAATGTTAGCAAAAAAATATGGGAAACATTTAAATCTGAAGCAATATTAAGGAAACTTCGCAAAAGTTTATTTATGATTTATCGCTCAATATATATGTATTAGAAGTTTAGGAAAATTAGAGTCATTTTTACAACTTTTCGACTATGCAGTGGCGATTTTTCAAAGAAAATGTTGGTATTTTGACCATTTTTGTCGACATCAGAAAAACATATACATGGGAGCTATATCTAAATCTGAACCGATTTCAACCAAATTTGGCATGCATAGCTACAATGGTAATTCTACTATCTGTGCAAAATTTCAACTAAATCGGAGCAAAAAATTGGCCTATGTTGTCATATGAGTGTAAATCGGGCGAAAGCTATATATGGACGATATATCTAAATCTGAACCGATTTCAACCAAATTTGACACGCATAGCTACAATGCTAATTCTACTCCCAGTGCAAAATTTCAATTAAATCGGAGTAAAAGATTAGCCACTGTGGTCATATGAGTGTAAACCGGGCGAACGATATATATGGGAGCTATATCTAAATCTGAACCGATTTCAATAAAATTTGGCACACTTGACTACACTACTAATTGTACTCCTAGTGCAAAATTTCAACCCATTTGGGGTAAAACTCTGGCTTCTGGGACCGTATTAGTCCATATCGGGCGAAAGATATATATGGGAGCTATATCTAAATATGAACCGATTTCTTCCAAAATCAATAGGGTTCTATTGTTAGTCAAAACACATAATTGTGCCAAATTTGAAGTCGATTGGACTAAAACTGCGACCTAGACTTTGATTACAAAAATGTGTTCACGGACAGACGGACATGGCTATATCGACTCAGGAGCCCACCCTGAGCATTTGTGCCAAAGACACCATGTGTCTATCTCGTCTCCTTCTGGGTGTTGCAAACATATGCACTAACTTATAACACCCTGTTCCACATAACAAGTATATACGGCCGTAAGTTCGGCCAGGCCGAATCTTATGTATCCTCCACCATGGATTGCGTAGAAACTTCTACGAAAGTCTGCTGTCATCCACAATCGAATTACTTGGGTTGTGGTAATACTTACTTACTTAGTTAAAAATTCTTAACATCGTCTTCTAAATTGTAAGTCAGTCCATACGTGGTATATATTAGACAAAAAAGGTATATATAGGTAAGTCCACAAATAATTACGAACCGTAATGGACTTTTAAGCGGTAATAAGAGAGCCAGATTGAAATATGGGGGTCGCTTTATTTATTATTATGAACCGATATGGACCAATTATTGTGTGATTGGGGATCGGTTTATATGGGGGCTATATATAACTATAGATCGATATGGACCTAGTTAGGCATGATTGCTAATGGCCATATACTAGCACATTGTACCAAATTTCAACTGAATCGGGGATTGATTTATGTGGTTATATGGTTATGGTGATATGGACCAAGTATGGTATGGTTGTTAAAGACCATATAGGTTAGGTTAGGTTATGTGGCAGCCCGATGTATCAGGCTCACTTAGACTATTCAGTCCATTGTGATACCACAGTGGTGAACTTCTCTCTTATCACTGAGTGCTGCCCGATTCCATGTTAAGCTCAATGACAAGGGACCTCCTTTTTATAGCCGAGTCCGAACGGCGTTCCACCTTGCAGTGAAACCACTTAGAGAAGTTTTGAAACCCTCAGAAATGTCCCCAGCATTACTGAGGTGGGATAATCCACCGCTGAAAAACTTTTTTTTTTTTTTTCTCAAAACTCCGAAGCCGTTTTATATGAGGGCTATATATAATCATGGACCGATACGGACCAAGTTTTGCATGGTTATTAGAGACTATATAATTACACCACGTACCAAATTTCAACCGGATTGGATGAAATTTGATCGTCCAAGATGCTCCGGAGGTCAAATCTGGGGATGCTATATATAATTATGGATCGATGTGGATCAATTTTTGCTTGGTTGTTAGAGACCATATACTACCACCATGTACCAAATTTCAGCCGGATCGGATGAAATTTGCCTCCCTTATAGGCTACGCAAGACAAATCTGGGGATCGGTTTATATGTGGGCTAAATATAATTATGAACCGTTGTGGACCAATTTTTGCATGGTTGTTAGAGACCATATATTTCTACCATGTACCAAATTTCAGCCGGATCGAATGAAATTTGTTTCTCTTATAGGCTCCGCAAGCCAAATCTGGGTTATATGGGGGCTATATATAATAATGGACCGATATGGACCAATTTTTGCATGGTTGTGAAACCATATTAACACCACGAACTAAATTTCCACCAAATAGGATGAATTTTGCTCCTCCAAGAGGCGCCGGAGTTCAAATCTGGGGATCGGTTTATATGGGGTGCTATATATAATTATGGACCGACGTGGATCAAATTTTGCTTGGTAATTAGGGACGATATACTAACACCATGTACCAAATTTCAGCCGGATCGGATGAAATTTGCTTCCCTTAGAGGTTCCGCAAGCCAAATATTCGGATCGGTTTATATGGGGGGTTATATATAATTATGAACCGATGTGGACCAATTTTTGCATGGTTGTTAGAGACCATATACTTCTACTATGTAACACAAATTTCAGCCGGATCGGATGAAATTTGTTTCTCATATAGGCTCCGCAAGCCAAATCTGGGGATCGGTTTATATGGGGGCTATATATAATAATGGACCGATATGGACCAATTTTTGCATGGTTGTTAGAAACCATATACTAACACCACGTACTAAATTTCCACCGAATCGGATGAATTTTGCTCCTCCAAGAGGCGCCGGAGTTCAAATCTGGGGATCGGTTTATATGGGGGGCTATATATAATTATGGATCGATATGGATCAATTTTTGCATGGTTTTTAGAGAACATATACTAACACTACATACCAAATTTCAACCGGATTGGATGAATTATGCTTCTCTAAGAGGCTCCGCAAGCCAACTCTGGGGGGGCGGTTTATATGGGGGGCTATACGTAAAAGTGGTCCAATATGGCCCGTTTGCAATACCATTCGACCTACATCAATAACAAGTCGATAGCTTGTATCGTTCGGAAGTAAGCGTGATTTCAACGGACGGACGAACATGCTTAGATCGCCTCAGAATTTCACCACCACCCAGAATATATATACTTTATGGGGTCTTAGAGCAATATTTCGATGTGTTACAAACGGAATGACAAAGTTAATATACCCACCATCCTATGGTAGAGGATATCAAAATTAACAAAATTGTCAGAAATAAAATTTTGATAAAACTTTCTATAAAAATAAAATTTTGACAAAATTTTCTATAGAAATAAAATTTTAAAGAAATTTTCGATAGGAATAAAATTGTGACAAAATTTTGTATAGAAATAAAATTTTGTTAATTTTTTCTATAAAAAATAAAATTTTGACAAAATTTTCAATAGTAATAAAATTTTGACAAAATTTTCTATTGAAATAAAATTTTAACAAAATTTTCTATAGAAATAACATTGTGACAAAATTTTCTATAGAAATAAAATTTTGTCAAAATTTTCTATAGGAATAAAATTGTGACAAAATTTTCTATAGAAATAAAATTTTGTCAAAATTTTCTATAGGAATAAAATTGTGACAAAATTTTCTATAGAAATAAAATTTTGTCAAAATTTTCTATAGAAATAAAATTTTGTGAAAATTTTCAATAGTAATAAAATTTTGACAAAATTTTCTATTGAAATAAAATTTTGACAAAATTTTCTATAGAAATAAAATTTTGCTAAATATTTTTTTGTTTGGTAGTTGTTTAGAAAATTGTTCTCAAAATATTGGTAGATTAGTTTTGACTCGAGTGGCAACCGTGAGTATAACATTTTTTCGTGCGAAAACATGATCTCAGTACCAAACTTGTAAATAAGAGATTTCACATTTCCAGCTTTGTAAAACCTATAGCCTAGTACTAAGATCACGGTTTCGCATGGAAAACTGTTATGCCACATATAAAAAACGTTTGGGAGCTATACCTAAACCTGAACCGATTTCAACCAAAATTAGCATGCACATCAAGAACCTTAATTCTACTGCCTGTCTCTGTGGTTATATTTGTCTAAATCGGGCGAAAGATATATATGGGAGTTACATCTAAATCTGAACTGATTTTAATAAAATTTTGCATACTTGACTATAGTACTAATTGTTCTCCTTGTGCAAAATTTAAAATACATTGGGGCAAAACTCTGGCTTCTGGGTCCATATAAATAAGTGCATATCGGGCGAATGATATATATGGGAGCTATATCTAAATCTGAACCGATTTCAACCAAATTGGGCACACTTTACGACACTATCAATTGCACTCCGTGTGCAAAATTTAAAATAAATCAGGCTGAATTTCTAGCTTCTGGGGACATATTAGTAGATATCAGACGAAAGTTATATATGGGAGCTATATCTAAAACTGAACCGATTTCTTTCAAAAGCAATAGTGTTCTATTCTGACCCAAACAACATGATTGTGCCAGTCGACTGGATTAAAATTGCGACCCATACTTTGACCACAAAAATGTGTTCACAGACAGACAGACAGACGGACATAGCTAGATCGACTCAGGGGCCGACCCTGAGCAATATTGCCAAAGACACCATATATCTATCTCGACTGCTTCTGGGTATTGCAAAAATATGCACTAACATATAATACCCTGTTCCATAGTGTGGCGCAAGGTATAAATAGTAGACAATGTTTGCTATTTCAGCAAAAAGTGACTGCTTTTCCTTTGTCAGCAGACTTTTTGCTAACAAATTTCTTTGGGTGTACAAATATTCTGCCACTCCTAATAGCCCATTAAGTTGTCAAAACCACTTTTTAGCAACCTTCCACCTGCAAAACTCCAAACCGTTGATAAAACGCACGAAATATGCTACGCTTCATTTGAATTCATGCTCATGGTAACCAAACCAAAAAGGAATATTTGTTTATTGGAAACAAACAAAACCATTGAAACTTAAGAGAATTCTAATTTTATATTTATGGAAACAATCAAACCTTGCACATATTATGCACATTTACTTTATGTAGATTATAAATTTAGCAGTAAACAGTGGATAGAAAGAAACAAAAAAAAAAAACAATTTTATATGAAACAAGTTTTGTTGGTGATAAAGTTTTAATAATTTTTCGAAATGTGTAGCCGTTTTACCCCGTATGAACCACTAGCATGAATACAATTTTTTATATTTTCAATTGAATTTCTCCTACTCCAAAAAAATTCTAAAATTGGCAAAAATGCACTTTTTCTTGGCTCGATATCACTGTGCCTCCACCTACACTCATGAGTTGAATTTAATAGACACTTTTTTCACAGTCTTATTTATGGCCCTTTATCAGAAAAAACCACATTTTTTATTAGCTATAAGAAAGTTTTCCCCCTATTGTTATTTTCTACCATGTCATCCTATGTACACCACTTATGCTTTATTATGTTTAGGTTCTCAAGAAACCCCCTTTAAAGGGAGAGGTTGCCATGGGCAAAGGTAAAAATGTTTTTGTCACCAAACATTTAACAGGTGCTTCCGGTACGGGCATACCACGCTTGATTAAGAAACGCGAGGATTCAAACAGCAAAGAAACATCGTCCTCACCATTAAGGGGTTCGACACGTTCTGAAAATGGCAGTAGTGCTGGGGACCATCGTCGCCAGGTAACAATTGTTGAATCAACCAAGAAATCAAAATCGAATCATGAAAAGAATATCGGAAATGTTATTAATTGTACACGTAGTGCTAGAAATGAAGTGAATAGAAGTAAATAAATAAACTTACTATTTTAGTTATAAGTATGTATGCATGTATCAACATCTTCCATAATTTTACTCTATATATAATTTTGAGAGAGAAATAAAAATATAAAAAAAAATATTTTGTAACGATTGTCTATTTTAGATCTAATATATATCCTCGTTACCGTCTACACCCAAGGAAATTTGTTAGCAGACACGCCAGTAGTCGACAAATTTCGGGTGATGAAAATATGTTAAAATTTAAAATATTAAAAAAATAAAAATTTTCTAAAAAATTAGAGATGAATTTAATTGATTAGTCGGGTTACAATTTATTACTCCAGCAGTTAAGTTTGTTGAGTCAAACTGTAATTATCCAAATTTTAAAAAAGTATACCAATCGAAGTTTGAAAAATTTTAATTTTCGTTTCGATGAAAATTTGAAAAAGTTAATTTTCGTTTTTCAAATTTTTCAAATTATAACAAGTATATACCGCCGTAAGTTCGGCCAGGCCGAATCTTATGTACCCTCCACCATGGATTGCGTAGAAACTTCTACGAAAGAATGTCATCCACAATCGAATTACCTGGGTTGTGGTATCTTAAAACTTCTTAACATCGTTTTCTAAATTGTGACTTAGTCAATGCGTGGTATATATTAGACAAAAAAAGGTATGTATAGGTAAGTCTACAAATAATTACGAATCGATATGGACTATTGCACGGTACGTAGGGAGCCAGAATTGAAATATGGGGATCGCTTATATGGGGGCTATATACAATTATGAACTTTATATGGACCAATTTTTGTGTGATATGGGATCGATTTATCTGAGGGCTATATATAACTATATATAGACCGATATAGACCTAGTTAGGCATGGTTGTTAACGGCCATATACTAGCACAATGTACCAAATTTCAACTGAGTCGGATGAAATTTGCTCCTCCAAGAGGCTCCAAAACCAAATATCGGGATCGGTTTATATGGGAGCTATATATGATTATGGACTAATATGGACCACTTTTGGCATATTATAAATAAATATCATATACTACCACCACGTACCAAATTTCAACCAGATCGGATGAATTTTGCTTCTCCAAAAGGCACCGAAGGTCAACTCTGGGGATCGGTTTATATGAGGGCTATATATAATTATTGACTGATATAAACCAATTCCTGCGTGGTTATTGGATACCATATACTAACATCATGTACCAAATTTCAACCGAATAGGATAAATTTTGCTCTTCCAAGGGGCTCCGTAGATCAAATCAGGGGATCGGTTTATATGGGGGCTATATATAATTATGGACCGATTTCGACCAATTTTTGCATGGGTATTTGAGGCTATATATTAACACCACGTACCAAATTTCATCAGGATGGGATGAAATTTCCTTCTCTTAGAGGCTCCGCAACCCAAATCTGGGGATCGGTTTATATGGGGGTTATATCTAATTATGGACCGATGTGGACCAATTTTTGCATGGTCATTAGAGAACATATACTAACACCATGTACCAAATTTCAGCCGGATCGGATGAAATTTGCTTCTCTTAGAAGCCTCGCAAGCCAAATCGGGGATCGGTTTATATGGGGGCTATATATAATGCTGGACCGATGTGGACCAATTTTTGCATGGTTGTTAGAGACCATAAAGGGTGATACGGTCAAAATTTGGTCAAGGGAAAACGCGTGTAAATCGGTGAAATCGTTTATTTAAAAAATCAAATTAAATTTCTTTTTCAAGTTCAATTAGTATAAAATTCAGGAAAAATATTCAGTCAGGCTTTCGCTTTTCCAAATCCGAATTGCCGGGCCTCACGCTTGACACCTGCCATCAGATTTTGTACAGCCACCTTGTCCACCTTCTTCGCCGCAGAAAGCCAGTTTGCCTTGAACTGCTGCTCGTCCTTAGCAGTTTTTTTGGTCTTCTTTAGGTTCCGCTTGACAATAGCCCAGTATTTCTCAATTGGGCGGAGCTCTGGCGTGTTGGGAGGGTTCTTGTCCTTGGGAACCACCTGCACGTTGTTGGCGGCGTACCACTCCACGGCCTTTTTACCGTAATGGCAAGATGCCAAATACGGCCAAAACAGCCGTGTTTCTTCAGGAAAGGCAGCAGACGTTTATTCAAACACTCTTTCACGTAAATTTCTTGGTTGGAAGTCCCGGAAGCTATGAAAATGCTGCTTTTAAAGCCACAGGTACAGATGGCTTGCCAAACCAGATATTTCTTTGCGAACTTTGACAGTTTTATGTGCTTGAAAATATCTGCTACCTTTCCCCGTCCTTTTGCCGTATAAAACTCCTGTCCCGGAAGCTGCTTGTAGTCGGCTTTGACGTAGGTTTCGTCGTCCATTACCACGCAGTCAAACTTCGTCAGCATCGTCGTGTACAGCCTCCGGCATAGCGCTTTGGCCGTCGTATTTGGTTTATCATCGCGATTTGGAGACACTACCTTCTTGTAAGTCGATAGTCCGGTTCGTTTTTTGGCTCGATGCACGGTTGTAGACGATACACCCAGCTTATTTGCGGCATCCTGGAGAGAGAGGTTAGGGTTTCGCTTGTAACTACCGGCAACTCTCTTTGTCGTCTCAGCGGCTGCCGGTTTTCGATTTCCCCCCGATCCAGACTTCCTGGCTGTCGACAAACGTTCCCCAAACACTTTAATTACATTTGTAACGGTTGATTTGGCAACTTTTAGCGATTTTGCCAGCTTTGCGTGCGAGTAGCTCGGATTTTCGCGATGCGCGAGCAAAATTTTGATACGCTGCTCTTCTTGCTTGGACGGCATTTTGACAACTGAAGAGTGAATTCCAAAATCAAAATAGGAGCAACATTCTACACACACACACCTTCAAAATGAGGAGTGTTCAGGTTTTTTAAAAGCAAAATTGAAAGAAATACGTCAAGTTTATATTGACCAAATTTTGACCGTATCACCCTTTATACCAACACCATGTACCAAATTTCAGCCAGATCGGATGAAATTTGCTTCTCTTAGAGGCTTCGCAAGCCAAATCGGGGGATCGGTTTATAAGGGGGCTATATATAATTATGGACCGATGTAGACCACTTTTTGCACTGTTGTTAGAGACCATATACCAACACCATGTACCAAATTTCAGCCGGATCGGATGAAATTTGCTTCTCTTAGAGGATCGGCAAGCCAAATTTGGGGGTCCGTTTATATGGGGCTATACGTAAAAGTGGACCGATATAGCCCATTTGCAATACCATCCGACCTACATCAATAACAACTACTTGTGCTAAGTTTCAAGTCGATAGCTTGTTTCGTTCGGAAGCTAGCGTGATTTCAACAGACGGACGTACGGACGGACATGCTCACATCGACTCAGAATTTCACCACGACCCAGAATATATATACTTTATGGGGTCTTCGAGCAATATTTCGATGTGTTACAAACGGAATGACAAAGTTAATATACCCCCATCCTATGGTGGAGGGTATAAAAATAAAATAAATAATAAATAAATATTTCATGTTAGCCTGATACCGAAACAGGCAATTGACGTCCAAATGCATTATATCTAATTATACAATTATTTTTCGAGCTTTATGGACAGATATAGATTAAGGAACATGGTTAATAGAGCCATAAGGAGTTAGCATAAAGGGCCCAAAATTGAGTTATCTCTCCCAGCCAGATCTATACTAAAGGCTGTGGAAAGGTTCATTCGCCCGAACCGAAACATGTACAGTCCAGGCGTGTATAGATTTGTATCTGGCGTTTTTCTTTTCAATGGCTCTTGTAACCATGTTCCTTAATCTATATCTGTCCATACTGTGGAACAGGGTATTATAAGTTAGTGCATATGTTTGCAACACCCAGAAGGAGGCGAGATAGGCACAGGGTGTCTTTGGCAAAAATGCTCAGGGTGGGTTCCTGAGCCATGTCCGTCTGTCCGTGAACACATTTTTGTAATCAAAGTCTAGGTCGCAGTTTTAGTCCAATCGACTTCAAACTTGGCACAAGTACGTGTTTTGGCTCAGAATAGAACCCTATTGGAAGAAATCGGTCCAGATTTAGATATAACTCCCATATATATCTTTCGCCCCATATGCACTTATATGGACCCAGAATTTTAGCCTGATGTGCTTGAAATTTTGCACAAACATAACACATGGTCGTATAGTCAAGTGTGCAAAATTTGATTGAAATCGGTTCAGATTTAGATATAGCTCCCATATATATCTTTCGCCCGATATGGACTAATACGGTCCCAGAAGTCAGAGTTTTACCCCAATTTAGTTGAAATTTTGCACAGGGAGCACAATTAGTAGTGTAGTCAAGTGTGCCAAATTTTATTGAAATCGGTTCAGATTTAGATATAGCTCCCATATATAGCTTTCGCCCGATTTACACTCATATGACCACAGAGGCCAATTTTTTGCTCCGATTTAGTTGACATTTTGCACAGGGAGTAGAATTAGCATTGTAGTTATGCGTGCCAAATTTGGTTGAAATCGGTTTAGATTTATATAGTTTTCGCCCGATTTACGCTCATATGACCACAGAGGCCAATTTTTAACTCCGATTTAGTTCCACACTGTTCCACACTGTGGAACAGGGTATTATAAGTTAGTGCATATGTTTGCAACACCCAGAAGGAGACGAGATAGACACATGGTGTCTTTGGCAAAAATGCTCAGGGTGGGCTCCTAAGTCGATATAGCGATGTCCGTCTGTCCGTGAACACATTTTGTAATCAAAGTCTAGGTCGCAGTTTTAGTCCAATCGACTTCAAATTTGGCACAAGTATGTGTTTTGGCTCAGAATAGATCCCTATTGATTTTGGAAGAAATCGGTTCAGATTTAGATATAGCTCCCATATATATATTTCGCCCGATATGGACTTATATGGCCCCACAAGCCAGAGTTTTATCCTAATTGGCTTAAAATTTTGCACAAGAAGAACAATTAGTACTATAGTCAAGTGTGCCAAATTTCATTGAGATCGGTTCAGATTTAGATATAGCTCCCGTATATATCTTTCGCCCGATATGCACTAATACGGTCCCAAAAACCAGAGTTTTACCCCAATTAGGTTGAAATTTTGCACAGGGAGTAGAATTAACAGTGTAGTCAAGTGTGCAAAATTTTATTGAAATCGGTTCAGATTTAGATATAGCTCCCATATATATCGTTCGCCCGATTTACACTCATATGACCACAGAGGCCAATCTTTAGCTCCGATTTAGTTGAAATTTTGCACTGGGAGTAGAATTAGCATTTTAGCTATGCGTGCCAAATTTGGTTGAAATCGGTTCAGATTTAGATATATCTCCCATATATAGCTTTCGCCCGATTTACACTCATATGACCACAGAGGCCATTTTTGTTGCTCCGATTTAGTTGAAATTTTGCACAGGGAGTAGAATTAGCATTGTGGCTATGCGTGCCAAATTTGGTTGAAATCGGTTCAGATTTAGATATAGCTCCCATATATATGTTTTTCTGATTTCGACAAAAATGGTCAAAATACCAACATTTTCCTTGTAAAATCGCCACTGTTTAGTCGAAAAGTTGTAAAAATTACTCTAATTTTCCTAAACTTCTAATACATGTATATCGAGCGATAAATCATAAATAAACTTTTGCGAAGTTTCCTTAAAATTGCTTCATATTTAAATGTTTCCCATATTTTTTTACTAACATTGTGTTCCACCCTTGTGCATTAGCCGACTTAAATTTTGAGTCTGTAGATTTTGTAGAAGTCTATCAAATTCTGTCAAGATCGAGTGATATTTAAATGTATGTATTTGGGAAAAACCTTTAAATATAGCCCCCAACACATTTGACGGATGTGATATGGTATCGAAAATTTGGATCTACAAAGTGGTGCAGGGTATAATATAGTCGGCCCCGCCCGACTTTAGACTTTCCTTACTTGTTATATATTAGATTTTATCAAAATTTTATTTCTACACAAAATTTTATTTCTATACAAAAAATTTTCAAAATTTTATTTCTATAGAAAATTTTGTTAAAATTGGACTCCTATACAAAATTTTGTCAAAATTGGATTCCTATACAAAATTTTGTCAAAAATTGGATTCCTATACAAAATTTTGTCAAAATTTTATTTCTATACAAATTTTGTCAAAATTTTATTTCTATAGAAAATTTTTCAAAATTTTATTTCTATACAAATTTTGTCAAAATTTTATTTCTATAGAAAATTTTTTAAAATTTTATTTCTATAAAAAATTTTTCCAAAAATTGATTTTTATTTTTCTACAGAAAATTTATGAAGTACAACTATGGCAACCGTGATTACAATACTACGGTAGTCTTTGCAAGCGGATATAAAACTAAAAAAATATTTAAAATTGAGGAGTTGACAAACAAAATTTTACTTTTTTTAATTCAGTCTAATGGAGCTCTTGACAATAGTCTTCCAATGGAATTTTTGTTGAAATTTAGTGAAAAGTACTTTTTCGCTCAAAAAACACATTTTATGTACTTTCTGAAAAATTGTATTTTCCACCCCTGACCATCACACCAATGTAGATTTATTTCTTCGTTCTTCTGTTGTCAACGAGATTGACGCTCTGTACATCCTCTTCTTTATTCACCACTATGTTCTGTTTTGTTTTGTGATGCAATGGTGAATCGAGTTGAACGGTAGACCACAAGCAATGTGTGTAAGCTTGTGTGTGTGAAGAATATAACGCAAAATTTCGTACTCAATAAAACTACTTCCAATAAAGTACAGCACGTAACAGTTATGTATTCGACAAAATCAATTTATCCATTAACAACAAATTTATGTACGCATTTTAAAAACTTTGAACAGTAAACAAACTTACATGTAAAGCACCAATGGGATTTATTCAAATTATTTGGTGAATATGTTTGTCATGGGTATAGTTTTTTAACACTGTTATTGACTCCACAGAAGAGATAAGAACACACACACATACAACACAACAAAAATAAGCACATTTTCATAACACACAACACGATCTATACGGTACGAGCATAAAAACCGAACTGTTAGTTTAGTTTTTAGATGATAATAAAATAACCTGTTGAAAAAGTTGAGGAAGCGGATCTTAAACGCATGCAACTCATAGCGATGGCAGGGTTGATAAAGTTTACACTTTTGTGCTTTTTTGATACATTTCGACTACCAAAAGCACCGTGACGCGACCGCAAGCCATTTGGTACTTTTTCATCACAATTACTCTATATAGAGTTCACGTTTAGAACGTTTCTCAGATATCAACTGAACTCTACAAATTATAAATAGCAGACATTGAAGAATTAAACATATTCCCAAATGAGGATATTTTAGTTTTTATTACAGGATCTCAACATTTTTGAGAAGAATATTGTCTATACCACATTCGTTTGGTAGATTTTCTTCATAAATTTTCTATTGAAATAAACTTTTGACAAAATTTTCTATAGAAATAAAATTTCGACAAAATTTTCTATAGAAATAAAAAAATGGATAAAATTTTCTATAGAAATACAATTTTGACAAAATTTTGTATAGAAATAAATTGTTGACAAAATTTTCTATAAGAATAAAATTTTTTCTATAGAAATAAAATTTTGACAAAATTTCCTATAAAATAAAAATTGGAAAAAATTTTCTATGGAAATAAAATTTTGACAACATTTTCTATGGGAATAAAATTTTGATAAAAATTCCTATAGAAATAAATTGTTGACAACATTTTCTATGGGAATAAAATTTTGACAAAATTTCCTATAGAATTAAATTGTTGACAAAATTTTATATAGAAATACAATTTTCAAACATCAATTTAATAATATATTGACAAAATTTTTTATAGAAATAAAATTTTGACGAAATTTTTTATAGAAATAAAATTTTGACAAAATTTTCTATAGAAATAAAATTTTGACAAAATTTTCTATAGAAATAAAATTTTGACAAAATTTTCTATAGAAATAAAAAAATGGACAAAACTTTCTATAGAAATACAATTTTGACAAAATTTTGTATAGAAATAAATTGTTGACAAAATTTTCTATAAGAATAAAATTTTTTATATTACATGTTAGCCTGATACCGAAACAGGCAATTGACGTCCAAATGCATTATATCTAATTATACAATTATTTTTCGAGCTTTATGGACAGATATAGATTAAGGAACATGGTTAATAGAGCCATTGAAAAGAAAACGCCAGATACCAATCTATACACGCCTGGACTGTACATGTTTCGGTTCGGGCGAATGAACCTTTCCACAGCCTTTAGTATAGATCTGGCTGGGAGAGATAACTCAATTTTGGGCCCTTTATGCTAACTCCTTATGGAGAAAACATTTGGGAAATTTCCTCTTACAAATTGAATCATCTTTTCTCCCACTGTACATCATCTTTTCATATAACTTACAAGTCCCTTAATCTTATTTTTATTTCGTTTTGTTACATAGTAATGCAACAACACGAAATTTATTTTTAGAAAGCTAATTTGTTAGAATTCACCTAATGTTCCTTAATCTATATCTGTCCATGTTTAAGTTCAAATTCGTAAGGTCAAAATTTATTCGTTAGATGGGGACTTAAAATCTTGTAAAATAACAATTTCCCCCTCGTTAGGAAATGTACCCTAAGCTCTGGATGCAGCTCTGTGCTTTCAGCACAATTCGTTACATTTTTCTAACGAGTCGCGCCATTACCGTCTTGCGGCGTCTAACTTTTATTATTATTGGTTGCTGGATTACGTCCGTCCAACGATTGTTTTGTTAAAAAAGGTAAATAATAATCTCCCAAAAATTCAATAAAATTACGTTTTATTGAAACATCATTGAAAAGAAAAACTAAATCCCTTGTGTTTTTATTTATTTTATTTCTCGGTGCTACGCATTCATTGGTCCAATCGAGCCGGATACTTGCTTACAGCAATTAATAAAGGGTTTTCTTTTTCTTTTCCAAAGGAAAGTGCTGATATTGTGAAGCAACAACAAAAAAGCAGCCAGTTTGCAGCCATATTTGTGGAGAATTTAAATTGAAAATTTATTTAAATAATTATATATCAACACACAGGTGCGTATGTCAGTGTTTTATTAAAATAATTGAGCAAATCGCGAGTGTTTTAAATTTAAACCGCGGTCGTTTTACAACATTGATTCAATTATTTCGTTTTGCCGACGGCAAATTGCATTTCTAAAAACACACATTCGTTGCTACATACGTACGCACATTTCTTTCGTTTGTTTAATTTCGTTTTGTTAAATGATATTCAAGTGAAAGAATAATCAAAATAAAAAGTGAAAAATCTATTGTATATATTGGTGTTGTGTGGTGAATTTAAACGTTGACAGTGCTTATTTACTTCAAAACATTATTTGCAATTACGTTGCCTTTATCTTGAAGTAAATAAAACAATAACAAAATACACGCAGACTCCAAAGGCTCTGTTGGTCGTATTACTATTGTAAACAAACATCAATCGTCACTGCAGTCAACGTTTGAATTACATACCTACGTATGATCAGTGATACACACACGTATATACATACATATTTTTTTTGAGCTGTGTTTCTTTGGTTTATTTGTTAACCCTCACGGGGCCGCGAGTCGTAAATATTTTGAGGAAAATTATAAAAATTTTTGAAATTGAGTTTTTTGGGTTTTCGTGTTGTATGACCCATTAGCGTTACGCGCATTAGTAAAAATTATCGTTTTGGTCACTGTGCACCCTACAGGCGGTCCGGTACGATCGTATAATTTTTATTTTATCGTATATATTACGTATATATATTTTTATTTCTATATTTTTTATTATTTGTGATTTTGAATTTTTTTTGGGGAGATTATCTGGCGTGGAAGTGTAGAGGTGTATTTTACAGTCCGTGCACCCTACATTTGGTCTTACAGACATTTTTTTATAATTTCTTATAATTTGTTGAATTTTTTGATCATCTGGATTTCGTGTGTGAAGTTTTGATACAAATTGGCGGCAGTCAGTATTCTTCGGTACACTGAGCGTAATTTTCGTAAATTCATTCATACACTGAGAGAAATAGTTCGAAGATTTTAGTAGAATTTTGAGATTTTTAGAATTTGACTTGAATAATTTGCCTATTTTTTGTACAAGGGGAAAATATTTTGTGATTCGGTACACTGAACGAAAATTAATTGTTTCTACACTGAGAGGAAAATAGTCCAATATTTTACAAATTGTTTGAAATTTTTGATTTTAAGTTTTGAAGTGGTTGTTTTACGAACAATTGTTTACACTTCAAGAAATTTTGTGGTAATTTTGGTGCAGTGTGAGAATTTATACAGATACACTGAAAGAAAAATTTTGTACATTTTTGTTTTTGCATTTTTGGGCATTTTGTGCAAATTTATTGATTTTTCGGCCAGTTTTCGCTGTCGATAAGTGCGTGTTCACATACTTTACGAGTTTTTGTGAATTTTTGTGACGCTAAATTATTTTCAATATGCCAGTTAATACATTCGCGCGATTCATTAGAGCCGCTGATGCGGTTGTGAAGTTTGGGACACGGGTTAGCTCTTTGAAGGAGGAGAATTTAGATGTTTATTCTCTAAGGGCTCAGGTCGAAGAGGCGAAATCACTATGGGCGAAAGTGAAAGAGAGGTATGAGGAGTGTTTAGACGATCTTCAGGAAGAGTCGGATAAGGGAACGGTAGAATCTGCTGACGGCAAGTATGAGGCAACTTATGATGCCTATATTCGTATTGTTTCCTCTATCGAAAGGAAGATAGACGGTCTAAAAGCCGTTCCTAGGGCGTCAACTCCTATACAGCAGGCCGATGTGGCAGATATTTCTGCTCGTTCTGGTAATGTGGATGTATCGGGAAATTCTCTTTTGTTAGGTGTTGACCATGGTGCGGTCCATAGTTTGGCTTTACCACCATGCGATATTGAGGTTTTCGATGGTGACTTTCAGTCTTGGCCAACATTTCGGGATTTGTTTACTGCTGTTTATGTAAAAAATTCCCGTCTGAGTGATATTGAGCGCTTGTGTCATTTGCTCAAAAAGACTAGTGGCGACGCCCGTGAAGTTGTAAGAAGATTTCCTCTCACTGATAGGAGTTTCGAGTTAGCTTGGAGGACGTTAAAGGAAACTTATGACAACTTGAGAATTTTAGTCAGCAATCAGTTGAAGCTTCTTTTTGACCTTCCGGTCTTAGACACCGAGACAAGTTCTGGGTTGAAGAACTTGCAGCGTGGTATAAATGCATGTATTTCGGCGATGGCTGTGAATAACGTTCCTACGAACGATTGGGATCCGATTTTGATATATTTGTGTGTGCAACGTCTACCGAAGATTAGTGTTACTTTGTGGGAACAGGGTATAAGTGATAAGTCTGCGTTGTCGTCTTGGGTGGACATGGATCGTTTTCTTACGGAAAGGATTCAGACACTCACGTGTCTGCGCGATTTGAAGGGTATCGATGCTTCGAGGAGAACTGATGGCAGGAAACTGCGAACGCATTTTACGAATGCAGCTCCGAAATCTTCGCCATCTAGGTCGCGTAATTCGCAATACACTTCTCATTCTTCTAGAGATTCCGTCGATAAGATGTGTGTTCTTTGTCCACGACAAAGCCATCATCTTCGTGTTTGTCCGAAATTTAGGAATCTTTCTGTGAATGATCGGTTGACTGCTGTGAAACGGTACCGCTGTTGTTTCAATTGTCTATCTCGTAGACATGACGTTAACAACTGTGCTACATCTCGCAGTTGTGAGAAGTGTCAAGGAAGGCATCATACTTTGCTTCATCGCGATTCTTCCCATTCTACGAATGTGGCGACTACGTCTTCGACGGTTTCGGCCGCTCGTCCTACGGATTCTAGCGGTTTGATTGACCCGCAGCCTTCCACTTCGTCTGGAATCGTGTCTGGCACTTCGGCCAGGCAAGTATTTCATGTTTCCCAGAACAGGTCGGTACTATTAGGGACGGCTATGGTGAACATCGTTCATCAGGGTATGACGTACCCAGCTCGGGCTCTTATTGACCCAGCATCGGAAGCCTCCTTTATTACCGAAAAAATGCAAAAGTTGCTTAGGATTTCGATAACGAGTGCGACGTCTTCGATATCGGGCGTGAATCAATCGGTTTCGATAACTTCTCGAGGTATTTGCCCTCTGAGTATAGGGTCACCCATAGATGGATCGGTCTTGGTAGAGGCGACTGCGTTGGTCCTGCCTAGGATTTCTGGGAATTTACCGTCTTTCCAAGTGAGTCGGAATTATATGTCACGTTTGCCGAATTTGCGTTTAGCTGATCCTAATCTGTTCGATAGTCGTCCGGTTGATCTATTGTTGGGGGCAGACGTGTATCCCAGAATTATATTACAGGGGGTTCGGTCTGGTATTTTAGGGTCGTTGATTGCTCAACAGACAGTCTTCGGCTGGCTCATTACTGGTTCAATTCCCACTCCTAATGTGACGGTTTTTTCAACGACTGTTGAATTTATGGAAGAAGATGGTCTTGACAAGACTCTTCTTCGGTTTTGGGAATTAGGGGACTTACCAAGACGGGCAATTTGTTCTCCCGCAGATAAATTTTGTGAGGAAAATTTTAAGAATACCACATATAGGGATTCCGATGGAAGATACGTAGTGACTCTTCCGATAAAACCCGAATTAAAGGGACACGTCTTGCTTGGACATTCGCGGACAAGTTGTTTGAAGCAATTTATTCGTGGTGAGGCTTCGCTTTTACGAAAGCCTGAAACGAAATTAATGTATGACGGGGTGATTAAAGAATATTTGGACTTGCGACATATGAGACCAGTGTCGTCGACTTCTCCTGCAGATCAAACTGTGTGTTATTTGCCACACCACCCGGTAATCAATCCGGACAAATTGACGTCCAAACTTCGAGTTGTCTTTAATGCTTCGCATAAGACCTCAAATGGTAAAAGTCTGAACGACATTCTTTATGTGGGACCCACATTACAATTGGAATTGGTTCATTTGATTTTGAGGTGGAGATTTTTCAAATACGTTTTTAATTGCGACATCACACAGATGTACCGCCAAATTAGGGTAAATTCGGCCCATACTTCTCTGCAGCGAATTGTCTTTAGGGACTCCCCACAAAAAGATGTACAAGACTATGAGCTGCAGACCGTGACATTTGGAGTGAATTGTGCTCCCTATTTAGCCATACGGACGTTATTGCAATTGGCCGATGACTCCGAAGATGAATATCCCCACGCGGCACATATTCTACGAAGGTGCATGTACGTGGATGATGTTTTGACAGGATACCATGACGTGGATACTGCTGTTGAATCTAGGGACCAATTGATTAGAGTACTATCATCGGCAAAGTTCGAACTGAGGAAGTGGACTTCTAATGAGCTAGCCATTTTAGAATCGCTTCCGGCTGACCATTTGGTTGACGCCAAATTACTGGCATTTGTTGAGGCCAGTAGTTCGAAACCGTTGGGCATTAGGTGGAATGCGCAGTTAGACTTGTTTTATTTTGAGATGAAACCGATTGAGCAAAAATCTCGGTTTACGAAGAGAGAGGTTTTATCGGCTATAGCTAGGCTATTTGACCCTGTTGGCTGGCTGGGGCCAGTTATTATAGTGGCGAAGATAATTATGCAACAGGTTTGGTTGGATAAGATAGGATGGGACGAGTCTCTTCCGTTACAAACTGAGCGACAATGGCGAAAGTTTGTCGAGACCTATCAGGATGTGAATCACGTTCGTATTCCTCGATGGGTCAATTACTCCACAGACTGTGAGGTAGAATTACATGTTTTTTCCGACGCCTCGGAAAAAGCATACGCGGGGGTAGTATATGTTCGTGTGGTTACGCCGCAGGGACATATCTTCACCCATTTGCTATCTTGTAAGACTAAGGTAGCCCCCATCAAATCTATATCTTTGCCACGTTTGGAGCTTTGTGGGGCAGTTTTGGCCTCAGAACTTTACAAGTCTATAGCCAGGGAGTTAGATATTGAATTTCGACGTGTTTATTGTTGGACGGATTCTACGATCGTCCGCTCTTGGCTTCGAAAGACGCCATCTACGTGGTCTACTTTCGTTGCGAATCGCGTATGTAGGATTCAGGAGAATACTGGGGGACAGAATTGGTACCATGTTCGTTCTGAGGACAATCCGGCCGACTTGGGAAGTCGCGGAGTGTCGCCTGCAGAGTTGGCAGTTTCAACGCTTTGGTGGCATGGACCAGAGTGGCTGTGCTCAGCTAGTTCTCAGTGGGATATTAGTGATTTGACCCCTCTTGAGACTGACGTTGAGGTACGGGCGGTCAAGACTCACGCATCGTTTTTTACGAACTATGAGGACATTTTAGAGGGATTTTCTTCGTTAGATAGGGCTCTACGAGTCATCGCGTATATATTTAGGTTTTATCAAAGGACCCATTATTCACATGCTAGTCGAAATGTGTATCACGACACGACGTTGACGGCAACCGAATTAAAGGCAGTGAGATTACGTCTAGCTGTTCTTTCTCAAAGGGCTCATTATCCAGATGAGTACGGTTGTTTGATGGAAAAGAAACCGTTAGGTTCCAGGAGTTCGTTGTTGTCATTGAATCCATTCCTGGATGAGGAGGGGGTTATGAGGTTGAATGGTCGTTTGAGTAGGTGTCCTACCCTTTCGTATAGTGAGCGACATCCAATTATAGTGCCGTATAATAGTAGATTCGCTAGGTTACTGGTGAAATATGTTCACGACATATCTATTCACGGAGGAAACCAGTTGGTTCTACGTCTTATTCGGATTGAGTATTGGATTCCTCGTTTAACATCTTTGATTAGATCGACTATTAACCGGTGTAAACGGTGTCTGTTGGATAGGAAGAAGTCTTGTACGCAGATCATGGCGGCTCTCCCACCGGAGAGAACTGTACTTACCAGACCGTTTACTACGACTGGCGTTGATTTTGCGGGGCCTTTCGAAATTAAGTCATTTATAGGGCGCGCATGTAAGATAACAAAGGGTTATGTTTGCGTTTTTGTATGCTTTTCGACGAAGGCCATACACTTGGAAGCCACATCAGACTTGTCTACGACAACATTTCTGGCTGCCTTTCACAGATTTATATCTCGGCGTGGTTGTCCCAAGACCATTTTTTCGGATAATGGTACAAATTTTGTAGGCGCTTCACGCGAAATGGAAAAAGAATTGAGAAGTGTTCTTAAGGAGGGACGTGATAAGGTGTGTTCCGCATACCAGTTTCAGCAGCTTTCCTGGCAGTTTATCCCTGCCGGGGCGCCACATATGGGTGGTCTCTGGGAAGCTGCTGTCAAAAGCTTCAAGACGCATTTTAGGAAACATGCATCTGGATTCAAATATACATTTGAAGAGTTTTCGACTGTTCTTTCGAGAATTGAGGCTTGTTTAAATTCTAGGCCGTTGTGCCCGATGAGTGAAAGTTCTCAAGAGTTGGTGGCACTTACGCCCGGCCATTTTTTGGTAGGATCTCCGATCTTGGCGCCTCCTGAACAGTTAGAGGAGGAATCACCACTTCATTTGGTGCATCGATTTAGGAAAATGAAGGCGCTGTCGCAACAGTTCTGCTTACGGTGGAAAGATGAATATTTGAAAGGCTTACAGAAAAGGTATAAATGGAAATTTCCGCAGCGTGATATCGAAGTAGGGGACTTGGTAGTAATTCGTGATGAACAATTGCCTCCTACATCGTGGAAGTTAGGTCGTGTGGATGACGTCCACCCGGGATCTGACGGTCGCGTTAGAGTTGCTGACGTGAGAACGGCAAACGGTGTTGTAAGACGACCGGTGGTAAAATTGGTCATACTGACCGAATAGTTTTCGATCGATCATATAGTAAGCGTCATCTTTCTTTTCGCAGTACAATGGAAAATATGAGGGAAATTGTTAAGACTCTCCCTGACTACGAGGATGACGTCCCGATGTCCGATGAGGAAAAAGAGATTTTAGAAAATAATGTTGCACCGGTTCTTCGCGAGCCGTTACCAGCCATCGAGCAGGTCCCTGACGTCGGGATGACCCCAGTCGTCGCCTCTTCACAAGGGGTAGTACCGACGCAGAAAGTTGTCCCTCCGTCGGGGGCTGATACGGCTCCCGCTGACGTATCCGCAACCAACGTAGCCAAACCATCGTCATCCCCTACGGGGACTGCCCAAAAGAATTCAGGTGCGAATAAAAGAGTGCACTCGAATGTCTGTGTGTTGTGTAGGCGAAGTCACAATCTCAGGTCGTGTCGCAAATTTTTGAACATGCGTTTGGAGCAACGATTGCGCACTGTAGTGTTGCATCGGGTATGTTCAAACTGTCTGGGCAGGTCTCACATGCGATAGACCTGCAATAGTCGCGAGAGGTGCCGCGAATGTGGAGATAGCCACCATACGCTGCTACATTCATTTGACCAGCAACAACGTCCTTCCGCTCAAACCTTGTCGACGAGAAAGTCCAAGTCAAGTTCGTCCGTTAACTCGTCCGCGTACTGTATCACGAATACCGCTCCCATATCTGGTCCGATGTTGGTTCTACAACCAACCGTCACGCTTGGTCCCACTATAGTCCTCTTGCTTGTCTTGTCCGATCGTCGAATTCCTGTCCGAGCTGTCCTCGACCCGTGTGCGGGGTATAGTATGATTTGTAGTAGTTTAGCTCTCAGCCTACGGCTTGTCTCAGCGATGACGTCGCATGACGCATTTTGTCCGCTTGTTGCTGTCTCCCGACACAATGCAGAAAGTAAATTGGTTTTTTCTGCCCGGGTAACAGACCTGACCCGTGTTGTCACCCCATCGTCGTCGGCTCCAGATACGATACGGGAACATTTCGAGTGTCTCCAGCTGGCCGACCCAAGGTTTTACCGTCCTTCCGGGGTGGGGTTGGTTCTAGGGCCCGATGTCTACGCACGGGTTCTAAAGACACAAATATGTTCGAGTCCTGGATTCCCATTGGCGCAGCTAACGATGTTTGGCTGGATAGTGTCAGGTCAATGCCAACCATAAGTGTCGTAGGTCATCCTGGCCAATAACCCAGACACTTCAGACCCTCCGGGTCAACGGCTCTACGAGCATTTAGTTAAGAATTCATGAAGTTTGAAAAAATTTAAAGAACTAATAAAAAAAAAATTGCTCAATTTGAAAATGATACTGACAACGCATTTTATATTTATTTTGATATCAATATATTGTACATATGTAATATTCTATGAATTAATGAATTTCAATTACAACATAGCTGGATGTTGCAAGGCGGGCGGAATGTTTAAGTTCAAATTCGTATGGTCAAAATTTATTCGTTAGATGGGGACTTAAAATATTGTAAAATGATAATTTCCCCCTCGTTAGAAAATGTACCCTAAGCTCTGGATGCAGCTCTGTGCTTTCAGCACAATTCGTTACATTTCTCTAACGAGTCGCGCCATCACTGTCTTGCGGCGTCTAAGCTTTTGTTATTATTCGTTACTGGATTACGTCCGTCCAACGATTGTTTTGTAAAAGGTAAATAATAATCTCCCAAAAATTCAATAAAATTACGTTTTATTGAAACATCATTGAAAAGAAAAACTAAATCCCTTGTGTTTTTATTTATTTTATTTCTCGGTGCTACGCATTCAGTCCATAAAGCTCGAAAAATAATTGTATAATTAGATAAAATTTTTTCTATAGAAATAAAATGTTGACAAAATTTCCTATAAAATAAAAATTGGAAAAAATTTTCTATGGAAATAAAATTTTGACAAAATTTTCTATGGGAATAAAATTTTGATAAAAATTCCTATAGAAATAAATTGTTGACAACATTTTCTATGGGAATAAAATTTTGACAAAATTTTATATAGAAATACAATTTTCAAACATCAATATAATAATATATTGACAACATTTTCTATGGATATAAAATTTTGACAAAATTTCCTATAGAAATACAATTTTGACAAAATTTTCTATAGAAATAAAATTTTGACGAAATTTTCTATAGAAATAAAATTTTGACAAAATTTTCTATAGAAATAAAATTTTGACAAAATTTTCTATAGAAATAAAATTTTGACAAAATTTTCTATAAAAATAACATTTTGACAAAATTTTCTATAGAAATAAAATTTTTACAAAATTTTCTATAGAAATAAAATTTTGCAAAATAATACTTCTTTTTTAGAAAAATTAAAAAAAGTTGTATAGTTTTATAATAGTCTTTAAATTTGATATTATATAATTTTGGCACCTTTTGATTTCGAAAAGTACATTTTTAATACATTTTTAGAACTTTTTCGGCAACATCACTTATCATCCCTGATTGATGGTAACGGAAGCTCTCTCAATGTTTTCTTTTCTTATCGAAAGAGAAAATAAAGATGAGCTCTAGTTTTCTCACTCGCGTTTTTGATTTCTGTTCTCTTTTATAATGCACATCAAATTCGAAGATGGGTTATTTTTATTTTATTACATTCTTTTATTTTATTACATTTTACGATTTTTAATTCGAGAATGACGATATTAGCTCCGTTAAAAAATTTTACTGGTAATCGTTCCCACCGAAAAAAACAATATGTTTTTTCAGCTAATTTTTGAGCAAAAATTCAAACACTGGATGGAAGTTTGCCCACGAGACTGAATAGGATTGGCTTAATAAGCGAAGATATTGGGGTCTGGACCCGGAGGCTACGTAAGACAACTAGAATTTTCTGGGACAGTGTAGAAAATTTTATTTCTATAGAAATTGTAAGAGTGAAAAAGCGCCGCAGGCGAAATTTTTTTCAAAAAATCGCGCGATTTTTTTGAAAAATTTGTTCATTTTTCTTTTTTTTCACACCGGATATGGATCCGGTTAATATGTCTAATCGTAGGAAAATGAAAGTGGCGCAGGAAAAAAACGTTTTCAAAAAAATCGCGCGATTTTTTAGAAAAAATTTTTTATTTTTCTTTATTTTTAGCAGCTTGACTTTGACCTTGACGGATAGGTAGAAGTGTTAGCTACACAATGCAATCGGTTATTTAGTACCTTTTCATAGAGTATTTTTTGAGATATTAACTTATTTGCAAAAAAACGGTTCCTGTACAGCTGGAACGGATGTAGCTGATATAACGGTTCATACATCATTTTAAAGGTCTCCTCAAAACCTTTCTAGTGATGTACATTTCAATGTAGTCGGTTTTAGAATGAACCGGTTTTATTAATAATTTTTAACTTACACTTTAGAACCGAATAACCGCTTATCCGGTTACGACCGCCAGGAAAAAAAGTTATCGTTGTAATCTACTCATAGAGTACTACCATCTATGAAGTTTTGAAAAAAATCTGAGAGGTATAGCTAAACTAGAGTTTAGCCGTCAATATTTTATTTCTATAGACAATTTTGTCAAAATTTTATGTTTATAGACAATTTTGTCAAAATATTATTTCTATTGAAAATTTTGTCAAAATATTATTTCTATCGAAAATTTTGTCAAAATTTTATGTTTATAGACAATTTTGTCAAAATTTTATTTCTATTGAAAATTTTGTCAAAATTTTATTTCTATAGAAAATTTTGTCAAAATTTTATTTCTATAGAAAATTTTGTCAAAATTTTATTTCTATAGAAAATTTTGTCAGCATTTTATTTCTATAGAAAATTTTGTCAACATTTTATTTCTATAGAAAATTTTGTCAACATTTATTTTTATAGACAATTTTTGTCGAGATTTTGACAATTTTTATAGAGATTGTTAATCATTTCAATGAGTTGTTGTAGGATTCATCATTCCATTGTTATCAACGGCGTGATTTGAAAAGTTTTAAAAGCACAAATACCGGGTAATTCAAAATAAAACCTCTTGTTGGAAAGACCATAACAATCGCATGCCACTCTATAAACTTTCCGATAGAAAACAAATTACAAACAAATACAAATTTATATCAATACATAATTTATTTTCCTTTTTGATTACTTTTAGAATTAAAATTAAATTATAAATACAATTAAAACAAAAATCCTCAAACTATAACCTTCGATATACAAACATTCTGGTGTAAATTAGAAAATTACAAATAACAATATTGATTTAAAAATATGGCATGGAAAAACTGTTATCGTAATGATTAAAATAGGATTGAAAAAAATGAACGAAGTTTATCAAAAGTATATAAATAAAATATAATGAAATATGATGGTGGTAGGATGTTGTAAGGAACGGGTTTTACATGATTTTATGTTAATAGATTTTTCGATTGATTTTGGAAAAAAATTGCTTATGCAAATTGTAAAAAGTTGGGTCTCATTTGATATATCTTTGTTGTGGTTCCATTGATGTTGATTTGTTTGAGCTTCTCGGATTCTGTTGTTTTTTCACCTTAGGAGATCATCCCAATTATTGGTTGATTGATTTTAATTCTACTTCTCTGGACCTTCAACACCAGCCTGATTCATTAGGTCGGCGATACTTTTTTCTAAATCATCTATCCGATTCCCCATGTCATCGATGCGTGTTATTATTTGATCGGACATTGTTTGAAATTTATCCTGGACATTTTGTAAAAGATTTTGAACCTGAAAAAATAAGGAGAATAGAGTGATTTTAGTAATGAAGATAAAGTAAGAAGCTAGTGGGTAAGGTCGTAAGTTCGGCCAGGCCGAATCTTACTAAAGACTGTCATTACTTGGGTTGTGATAATACTTTCCGATGGCAAAGTATCTTAAACTTCTTAACAATATCTTCTAAATTGTATGGAGTCTATGTTAGACAAAAAAGAATAAATAACTATATAAGTCAATTCAGTTAATTATGAACCGATATGAACAAATTTCGAAGGGCAATTAGAGAGCCAAATTCCAACCACAACGGATGAAATTTTTTTCTCGATGAGGCCCTAGAAGTCAAATTTGGGGGGTTGGACCATTTATGCAAGGTAGTTACCAAAGATTATAAATTGTAGGAAAATAGGAAATTAGCTACTGAGGAGATCGAACCATTTACCAGATTAGTTTAATACTCGAACCAAACGCGTATGCGACAAGTATTGACATAGCATTAAAATGCAAATAAAAAGAAATTAAGTGCACGAAATACATTTCCATAAAGGGTAAATTTGTTTGTTGTTGCCTAAAATTTAACATTGTTTCATTAAGAAAATTAAATTTTTCATTTAAAAAATAAAAACGAAAAACAACTAAAATTTTACAAACATGTATTGAACTAATCTGGTAAATGCAACGTTTGGTATGACGCAAGTCAATTTCCTATCTTCCTCAAATCTACAATCTTTGGTAGTTACAAGCCACATGTTGCCATCACTTACTAACATTCAACCAAATCGGTTCTAAGCAAACCTTCGCCTGTTTGTTCTTTTTTTTTTAAACTAGACGTATTGCAATCAAACGACTAGAAGAACGCCGAACAGTCAATTCAGAGTGGTACGCAGCCATTTTTTGCCTTCCAAGAAATCACGAAATCCCAACGCCGAAGACGGATCACGACAATGCAAACTCTCACGCCTCTGCTTAAACATCACAATTTTGAGCACACACATTTTGAGCATCGATTTGATGGGTCATCCGCCGTATAGTCCTGACTTGGCACCGAATGATTTCTTTTTAAATGTGAGCTGAACGTCGACGTCTGAACATGCAGTTGATGCCTTCAGAATGCATGTTTTGGGGATACCTCAAACAGAGTGGCAAAAGTGCTTCGACAATTAGTTTAAACGCATGCAAAGAGTATAGATCTTAATGGAGAATATTTTGAAACACAATAAAGCGATTTCCGATTATTATGTCTTTTTTTTATACCCTCCACCATGTCCGTCCGTCCGTCTGTTGAAATCACTCTAACTTCCGAACGAAACAATCTTTCGACTTGAAACTTGTCCTAAGTAGTTGTTATTGATGTAGGTCAGATGGTATTGCAAATGGGCCATATCGGACCACTTTTACGTATAGCCCCCATATAAATCGATTCCCCGATTTGGCTTGCGGAGCCTAAAAGAGAAGCAAATTTCATCCGATCCGGCTGAAATTTGGTACATGGTGTTAGTATATGGTCTCTAACAACCATGCAAACATCGGTCCATAATTATATATAGCCCCATATAAACCGATCCCCAGGTTTGACCTCCGGAGCCTCAGGGATGAGCAAAATTCATCCGATTCGGTTGAAATTTGGTACGTGGTGTAAGTATATGGTATCTAACAACCATGTAGGAATTGGTCCATAATTATATGTAGCCCCCATATAAACCGATCCCAAGATTTGACCTCCTGAGTCGCTTGGTAGAGCAAAGTTCACCCGATCTGGCTGAAATTTGGTACGTGGTGTTAGTATATGGTATTTAACAACCATGAAAAAATTGGTCCATACCGGTCTTAATTATTACGTTGCGCTAATATATGGCCGCTAACAACCATATCTAAATTAGTCCATATCGGTCTATAGTTATATATAGACGATCTCCAAAAATAATCTACCAACATTTTATTTCTATAGAAAATTTTGTCAAAATTTTATTACTATAGAAAATTTTCCCAAAATTGTATTATTATAAAAAATTTTGTCAAGATTTTATTTTTTTGGAAAATTTTGTCAAAATTTTATCTCTATAGAAAATTTTTGTCAAGATTTTATTTCTATAGAAAATTTTGTCAAAATTTTATTGCTAAAGAAAATTTTGTCAAAACTTTACTATTATAGAAAATTTTGCCAAAATTTTATTTCTATAGAAAATTTTGTCAACATTTTATTTCTTTAGAAAATTTTATCAAACTGAATTATATACGTATTTATTCGGTTTTTTTTAATACACACCTTGTATTAAAAAAACTAACTTACAATTGAGAAGACGGTGTTAAGAAGATACCTTGCCATCGGCAAGTGTTAGCGCAACCCAAGTAAATGGATTGTGGATGACAGTCTTTAGTACAAGTTTCTATGCAATCCATGGTGGAGGGTACATAAGATTCGGCCTGGCCGAACTTACAGCCGTATATACTTGTATTTCTCTAATCCCGAAATCTCATATACTCTCTTCTGTCTCGCAGAATTCATCCAAACCAACCCATTTGGGTAGTACAAAAATATGTCTTTTACAATGTTGACCAAATGTGCGCGTTTTGTTTGAATATCGCTTATTAGGCTTCTGCCTAGGTTAGTTTAGGTGGCAACCCGATGTATCAGGCTCACTTAGACTATTTAGTCCATTGTAATACCACATTGGTGAACTTCTCTCTTATCACTGAGTGCTGCCCGATTCCATATTAAGCTCAATTACAAGGGACCTCCTTTTTATAGCCGAGTCCGAACGGCGTTCCACATTGCAGTGAAACCATTTAGAGAAGTTTGAAACCCTCAGAAATGTCACCAGCATTACTGAGGTGGGATAATCCACCGCTGAAAAACTTTTTGGTGTTCGGTCGAAGCAGGAATCGAACCCACGACCTTGTGTATGCAAGGCGGGCATACTGACCATTGCACCACGGTGGCTCCCTAGGCTTCTGCCTAGAAAAATCACAATTCGTGTTTTCATGTATTGCAAAATTAGGCGGCACCTTCTCCTCAAAGATGATTGGAAGCACATTACCTGGATCCTAATGAGATATTTCCTTAAGGCTTAAGTATGGAAACCATTTTGTTGGAATATAAGTGAAGTTGAGGCGCATTGCATGTCGCCAAAAATTTAAAAGTTGACTTTCGACTATTCAGCTTTCGCAACATTCGATTTTCCGACTTTTGGCAAACTTTGAAATTCAATTTTTTCCCTTTTTATAAATTTGAAAAATTGTACTTTCGACTTTTAACATTATTTATATGTTGAGAATTAGTAAATGTCACCTTTTCGAACTTTTCCAAATTTTTATTTTCTTTATATTTTCGGACATTTTAAAATTTTCAAAAATTACTTTAAAGATTTTTAAACATTTGATTTTACTTTTCACTATTTTATTGAATTCACAGCATAAAAGGTGCTACATCACATTCCCCTGTTCAATTCAAAATTCGATTTCACACTATCTTCAAAAACCTCAATAAAAATATGAGTGCAATAGCATTAATAATTAATTGGATAAAAGGGCGAAGCAAATGTTTAGCATGTAGATAAACAAAGATGCCTAGAGGCGTTTATTAATTGAAAAGTTTCCGCCCTTTTTGTTTGTAGGACTGTGTTTCCAGTTACTATAACAGTTTTTAACTAATTATTATAGATTTGTTAATAAAAATATTAAATTCTCATATGACTATCAGGAATATTGAATATTTTCACATTTTCCGCGAATACATTCATTGCTCATTGTTGTTGTCGAACATAAACCAGAGGGTGACTGACATTGATAACGTCCGGTAATTTGATACTAATATGCGGCTACATAATAATATACTCACATAAATTGTTAATTCCTGCATATTCTTTGGATCGGCATTGCTATTAAGCGAATAATTTTGGTCCAAGTCACTGTCCATTTCATTTTTCATATCAGTCATGGTTCACGAGATGCTGAATTCTATTCTATGGGTATGTACGAATGAATGTGTGGTGGTGACCAGGAGCTCCTTTGTTTATAAAATATAATAAAACGTAATTTATTATTTCTCTAGTAGATTAATAAAACTTAAAAAAGTAATAATTGGCCACTTTTTTATGGCGAATAATATTCTTCTATCACACAGTATGATGTGGCCAATATTTAATGTCTATTTGCATTTATTATTTTCCGGTATAGAATAAAATCCACAACAGAGGAATAATTATATGGACGACTCGCCGAAAACACAAAATGCAAACACTATTAAAATATTAAAAAGACTTGTGATATACAATAACAAAATACACACGTCTTGTTTGGATCAGAGCCGAATTTGTAATAACATCGGCGCATCGGTTACCAGCTGCTGCCCACACAAGCAGCTGATACAGAGCCGTCAAATAAATTACCAATCATAAACAGGGTTGTTATGGTAACTAAGAATGTAACAACAGGGTGTTTCATATTATTCTTATATTCATCGTTATAGTTGGGCTGATTGCTTTTAAAGGCCGGTATGCACCTCTCGCGAAATTTTCGGTAGCAAAAATTTATTTAAGTCTACAACAAAAAAAACAGGGCTGTGTACACAAATTTTAAACCAGCTAATCGCTTTTAAAAATTGTTAATATATGTTCCAAATATTCCTCAAATAAATTGTTTGTTATTTACAGACCTTTTAAAACTTTTACGCGCATAATGATTGTAATAAATTAAATGTTTGCTGCCAAAATATGCTTTTGACAACCCTGTTATTTTCATTAGAGGTGCGTACCCGCCAAAGATTATCTGAAATAACAAGATGTCTATATGCTTCCTCTTTTTTTCCAATAGAATCATGAGTTTAGGTCCATACATGCATTGCCATACAAGACATAATGACAAATATGGTTTATTTATAATTATATGACGATAAAAATGGCAATTTTAACGGCTAAACTGGAACTTAATACCCACCTTAAGTCGTTAAATCATTAAGATATGTCTAATATGCTCCCTGGTGTTCTTTCTGCGTTAAGTTTTCTACAGTTTTTCTGAGAAAATAGGAATTTTTACTTTACAGTTTTAATTTTGGAAACACGCCCGTAGTAGCGGCCAATTCAAAATGTTTCCCTCTTTTAACTTCTTTATTTGTCAATTGTTGTTTTTTATCTCTTTTTGTTCGTGTTTTTGTCTAAACGAAAAATTTAACAGTCACAAATTATTACACATTATTGGTCCCCCGAACACAGCTATTTATACACATGTCATTGTTACGAATACAATTTTAAAGAGGAATTGGAGAAAATGTTGCAAAGAAACCTTCCAACAAGCAAAATAGATAACGAACGTGTGTGAACCTAAAGTCGTGCACTTTTATCGATTCAAGAACAAGAGGCAATTTGGACATCTTGTTATAATTACAAAGTCTTTGGGGCAGCACCTCTTTAAAATTGTATTCGTAACAATCATGTGTCTAAATAGCTGTGTTCGGGGGACCAATAATGTGTAATAATTTGTGAGGGAAACATTTTGAATTGGCCGCTACTACGGGCGTGTTTCCAAAATTAAAACTGTAAAGTAAAAATTCCTATTTTCTCTGAAAAACTGTAGAAAACTTAACGCAGAAAGAACACCAGGGAGCATAATAGACATATCTTAATGATTTAATGACTTAAGGTGGGTATTAATTTCCAGTTTAGCCGTTAAAATTGCCATTTTTATCGTCATATAATTATAAATAAACCATATTAGTCATTATGTCTTGTATGGCAATGCAATTTGTAAAGATACGGTACCAATAAAGACCCAACAAAATAAAAATAAACACAATTTACTTGATGTAATTTCTTTTGGCATAAATGTTGAATGAAAAAGAGTACAGAAACAGGCCTATTAACCAAATTGAAAATTCTTCATTTTCTTTTCTTTTTTAGATTCGTAACATCATACCCATTTTTTTCCAACTCTCTCATACATGTATGAACCTAATCTCATGAGTCTATTGGAAAAAAGGGGAAGCATATAGACATCTTGTTATTTCGGATAATCTTTGGTTACAAATGTCTCCCATAATTATTAATTAAATCCTTAAGTAAGTTCGCCTACCGACAGTCGCTATCAGTGTGTTCACACGTTTTTGCCGTTATAATGAAAATTAACAGAGTCGTTATCTTTTGGTTTTGTTACAACAGGGTGAGTCATTATTATCGTTATTTTTAAGAGGCAATATTTGAGAACGGTTGCTCTAGGTTACAAGCCTTTGTTTACAAATTAATATTGCATGAATAATTAAACTTGATCATTTCCATACTATATTCATATAATTAATGCAAATAGAAAGAATGCCATGGGAACTAACATTAACCATATTTACTGAGTTTTGCAGAGCTTGCTTGCGTGCCACTTTCGGAGATCTTAAGGTAAATAATTAAGGAAACGTAAATAGAAAGTAATTCAAAGTTATTTTATGATTTTAGACTGATGGTGTTTTCCATTCAAGTTTTTTTTTGTCATTAATACGAAATAAGCCCACTTTGTCCCGCAATATTCCCACCTACAAAAAGCACAAGCCCATATTCACTTTTTTTAACCATCCCCAAACTTCTCCATTGATCAAACAAATAATAAAAAAAAACACCAAGGAAACTTTCAATATCACCTACAGCCATACGTTGTTTTTTCTACCATAGAATGATTCAATTAAAAAGTTTCTTTAGTTTGAAATTTCCCGCCAGCAATACATTCATGTGTGAGTTGTGTTGAGAAAAAATCAGGGGAAAAAATAATGAAAATAATAGTGCACTTGACACTCATTAAAACTTAACAAAGTTCATCATAGATTCGACGACTGACTGCTGCAGTAGCCTTGCCACAAATTAAATGTTTCCATTTGGCAGATAATGAAATGTGTTATCTCTTGAAAGGCAGCTAGGTCGTATGATTTTATGCTGTATCCGGTGCTAACAAAAACGGCTTGTAATTTCACCGCGTATCCTTGCATAAGCATGCAATGTGTATTTGTGGCAACTACCACATACGAGATGCATGAACATACATCGTCATACTGAAGGAATAATGAATGTGCTGCGAATCCATGTTTCCATTTTGGCAGGGGGAAAAAATTCCCTTTAGGTCAACATGTATGTCAACACGAAACGTTATTAGACATTGTACAGTATTTCCGTAGACAATTGAATGAGATGGAATGAAGACCAATCACTTCTAAGAAGTTATTTCATGACCTTAGCCATTAAACGCGTGTCAAAGCTAGATGGGTTGTACCAATTGATTAAAGGATTAGAGTTTTTATGGAACAGTTAAGCGGGATTCCTGGAGATTATTCTGTGAATGCCATTTAGGCTTCCGCGACGAAGTAAATAATTTAAAAAATCTATACCAAATCATTCAAAATTCATTTCCGACGACTAAGAAATACATATAGTATTTCCGTAGACAATTATATGAGATGAGTGGAGAAAAGTCACTTCAGGAAGTTGTTTTTTTAAGATCTTCCACATCAAACTCGTTTGAAATATAGACGATAATGGAAGTTTTATCGATCGATGTCAGGATAAACATTTTTATGGACGAGTAGGAAGGCGAAACGAGACTTAGGATATCATTCATAACAGGTTGGCTGATGAGTCCCCGGTCTAAGAAAGAAAAACATATTTTTTTTTTGTCAAAATTTGTTTTTATTATTCAACATAGTTCCCTTCAAGAGCGATACAAAGATTATAACGACCTTCCCATTTTTGGATACCATTTTAGTAGTACTCCTTCGGTTTTGCCTCAAAGTAGGCCTCAGTTTCGGCGATCACCTCTTCATTGCAGCCAAATTTTTTCCCTGCGAGTATCCTTTTGAGGTCTGAGAACAAGAAAAAGTCGCTGGGGGCCAGATCTGGAGAATACGGTGGGTGGGGAACCAATTAGAAGCCCAATTCATGAAGTTTTGCCATCGTTCTCAATGACTTGTGGCATTGAACAACACTTTTTTCTTCTTCATATGGGGCCGTTTTACCGCGATTTCGACCTTCAAACGCTCCAATAACGCCATATAATAGTCACTCTTGATGGGTTTTCCCTTCTCCAGATAAACGATAAAAATTATTCCATGCGCATCCCAAAAAACAGAGGCCATTACTTTGCCAGCGGACTTTTGAGTCTTTCCACGCTTCGGAGACGGTTCACCGGTCGCTGTCCACTCAGCCGACTGTCTATTGGACTCAGGAGTGTAGTGATGGAGCCATGTTTCATCCATTGTCACATATCGACGGAAAAACTCGGGTGTATTACGAGTTAACAGCTACAAACACCGTTCAGAATCATCAACACGTTGTTGTTTTTGGTCAAATGTTAGCTCGCGCGGCACCCATTTTGCACAGAGATTCCCCATATCCAAATATTGATGGATGATATGACCAACACGTTTCTTTGATATCTTTAAGGCATCTGCTATCTCGATCAACTTCATTTTACGGTCATTCAAAATCATTTTGTAGATTTTTTTGTCGGTAACCACCTCTTTCGGGCGTCCACTGCGTTCACCGTCCTCCGTGCTCATTTCACCACGCTTGAATTTTGCATACCAACCAATTATTGTTGATTTCCCTGGGCAGAGTCCGGAAACTCATTATCAAGCCAAGTTTTTGCTTCCACCGTATTTTTTCCATTCAGAAGCAGTATTTTATCAAAACACGAAATTCCTTTTTTTTCATTTTTTCACAATAACAAAAGTTGCTTCACAAAAGACGCTCTATCTCACAAACTAATTGACTTACAGACGCCAAATTTTGAAACGAATCATTTGAAGGTTGTTACTATATAAAATAATATGCATTTAATTCTAGCGACGCCATATATGTGTCAGACCGGGGACTAATCAGCCAACCTGTTAGGTGGCACCAAGGAGCCATCCAGGCACGGTTGCCACAGTTGGTAGAATTTTACCAATTATTTTGTACTGCTTGGTAGATTGGTAGAATTTTTGACGTTTGGTGGAACTTGAAAAATATTACTACTCACAAATTTTCTATAGAAGTAAAATTTTTTGCCAACATTTTCTATAGAAATAAAATTCTGACACAAATTTCTGTAGAAATAAAATTGTGACAAAATTTTCTATAGGAATAACATTTTCACGAAATTTTCTTTAGATATAAAATTGTGACAAAATTTTCTATAGGAATAAATTTTTGAGAAAATTTTCTATAGAAATAAAATGTTCACAAAATATTCTATAGAAATAAAGTTTTGACACAAATTTCTGTAGAAATAAAATTCTGACAAAATTTTCTACCGAAATAAAATTCTGACAAAATTTTCTATAGAAATAAAATTTTGAGAACATTTTCTATAGAAGTGACTTTTTGAAAAAATTTTCTATAGAAATAAAATTTTTCTTTTGTTTTGTTATTGTTGGTTTATTCTTCAATCATTATTGTTGATTTCAGCTTAAATCCATGCATTGACTAAACTACAAGTGTAGCTTAACCAACGGAGGAAAAGAATGTTTGTCAAATTTATTTGGGCAAAGTCCTAAAGACTGCAAGACGGTTGGATGGACGTACGTTTCGGAATTACAACATTCCTCATCAGCATCCTCTACTTGCAGCAAAACTATCAACCAATTATCCGAATAAATTCTGGTAGTTCACTAAACCCAAAGTGAACCACACTTGAACCTTCCGAAAAAAGGTTTATGATAGTCGCCTTTTGCCGAAATAAATCTTTGTACAAACATCTCTCTTTTTCTTTGCCAATGTCCCTATGAGAACTCAATCAAAAGTGTTTTTTTATAGACCCAAAATCCGATGTCGTCTCCATACACCTAAAAAAAGTTGACCCACCATGAAAGAAAATGTAGATTAATTTTAGAAAATTATAACTAAAATGGTGAATTACACTCTGGCGAAACCACTTTTCGACAAAAGGTTTGAAACTCTGAGGCGTGGTGTACACAGACCCCGGGGAATAAAAGATATATAGATTTCTACACTTATGGCTCCAAATTGGATGGACAAGTGGGTTTCGGAGTATATTCTAAAGATCTGGAACTTCGAATAGCGAAAGGATTAGCTAATCACAGTAGTGTTTTTCAGGCTGAAATATTAGCAATAAGAGAGGTGGCGAATTGGCTGAGAAGTAATGTTCCAAAAATTGTTGGCATTAATATATACTCAGACAGTCAACCTGCAATAAAATCCTTGGACTCTGTCTTCCTTAACTCGAAAAAAGCCGCAAAGCTCTCAACGAGATGACTGAGCAGTACAATATTCACCTAATATTGGTGCCTGGTCATAGGAACATTCCGTGGAACTGCGAAGCGGATGAGTTAGCAAGGATAGGAACTACCTTACATATTCCAGGGGAACTAGAATCTGTTGGTATGTCTCTGGCTACCTGCAAGCTCTTACTGCGTGAGAAGGCTGTTGTGATGGCAAATGTTCGATGGAAGAATTGTAAGGGTTGTAACGACACCAAGCAATTATGGCCCCATTTAAACTTAAAGCGTACACTAGATATTGCTAGTGTTCTCGAGACGTCAGATATCATTCCTGATATCTGCTATAACGAGTCGCTGCCTGCGATTTTGCAAAAACTATTGGCGCGAAATATAATGACTATTGTATGAGCTGTCATGATGCGGATGAAAAGAAATCAATTAAACACCTCTTGTGCGAGTGTCCTGCATTTTGTGTAAGGCGTAAGCGAATTTTAGGGGCATATAGCTTTAGATTACTGGCGGACCTGGAAAACGTTAACTTAAGTAGTCTGCTAAAGGGTGATACGGTCAAAATTTGGTCAATATAAACTTGACGTATTTCTTTCAATTTTGCATTTAAAAAACCTGAACACCCCTCATTTTGAAGGTGTGTGTGTGTAGAATGTTGCTCCTATTTTGGAATTCACTCTTCAGTTGTCAAAATGCCGTCCAAGCAAGAAGAGCAGCGTATCAAAATTTTGATTGCGCATCGCGAAAATCCGAGCTACTCGCACGCAAAGCTGGCAAAATCGCTAAAAGTTTCCAAATCAACTGTTACAAATGTAATTAAAGTGTTTGGGGAACGTTTGTCGATAGCCAGGAAGTCTGGATCGGGGGGAAATCGAAAACCGGAAGCCGCTGAGACGACAAAGAGAGTTGCCGGTAGTTTCAAGCGAAACCCTAACCTCTCTCTCCGAGATGCCGCAAATAAGCTGCACACAAAAAAAATTTTTTTGATTTCAATCACGAAAATCGCGGATTCAATCATTTTTTTAATTGAAATGTCTTCAATCACGAAAATGATAGTATCAATCACCCATTTTGATTGAAAACCAACACGATTTTCAATTAAAAATTTAATTGACTTTTGTCACAGAATCAATTAATTGTGTGATTGAATCAATTAAAAACGTGATTGATTTTTAACATAAAATTCAATCACAGTTTTAATTGAATCAATTAAAATTTTAATTAATTTCACGACAAAAATCAATCAACTATTTGATTCATTCAATTAAATAATTAATTGAAATTGGTTATAAATTTCGATCAAAAAAATTATATATTGCGACCCCAAAACCGTATTTAGTTTTATTTGAAATAAAAGAAAATATGTGTTTCTTATAATATTTAATATTTTATTATTTTTTTAATTATGCAAAAGACAAATAAATTTGGTTCTTTTCATTTGTGTTTTGTTCTAACATAACTTACAAATACAATTACTATCAATAACAACTATAGGGTGAAAAAATAAATTATATAAATCATTAGCTAATAACCATGTTAGCATGTTCCTTCTAATATGTAGATGCGCCTAGATTTCAAATAAATCAGCAGACTGTAAGCTAAATTAGTTTTTCTGAAAGTAAACAGAATAATTCGAATTTAATTTTGTTCAATTAAAAGTTAATTTTGTTAAATATTACCTGCATAGAATATCAAGTTCAATTCTTAGTTCCAGGTTGCAGATTTATAATCTTCTTTTGCAGTTGTAGTCTTTTAGCATAAAAAGGTGTATTAAGGAGCTCGGTAATTTAATTTTAGTAACAATTCCTTTCCAAAATTTCCGCACATTGAAATCGTCTATTAAAATTTGAACCAATCAAAGACAAAAAATAATGGGAAAGCAATGTACTATTTGGTATTATATTGATGATACTTTGCAAATTCTGGAAATAGTTAAAAATATAAATGGAAAATACATATTTTTATTATTTTCGGATATTTTTCATATTTTTAAATCCAAAAGAAAGAACTTTTTTACCATTACATAATTCAGCTCATTAGTTTATATATCAGATATACTGCTCTCTACTTGGGTTCAAACTGAAAAAGGCAGGTAAAACAAAAATGCAATTTAATGCCAACGCCACTTCGCAACTTCAAGGTGAATCTTCCAACAAACCCATACCGCTCTTGGTTTTAAGAAAACTAGGAGTGAAAAAAATTTATACTTTTAAAAGATCAATACGGTACCCACTTTTTTATTGCAAACATATTCTTATATATTTGATAAAATGGTGGAGTTGATGGGATTGATTGGTCAATTTCACAAAATTAAATTGGTCACTAAAAGAAATGAAAAAAAAAATATATATTCCATTGAAGCCGTTTAATGTAAACAGGCTTCAATGGAAAACGGTATTCACACTTCATAATTTCTTACCTTCAATAAACGTAGATTGTTTTCCATTTTTACAATACCACAAAACACAAACACAGGTAATTTCAAATGCGTTCTCTCATATATTTTTTTCAAACCTTTACCACGTGGCCATTTGTTGTTGCACACTTTATTTATTTCAACCCTTTGCTATGATATGTTGTTGCGTTCAAAATATTTATGCACACATTTTGAATGCAGCAGACAGAATGTCGCCAATCATGTTTTTCAATTTACGCGAAAAACAAAAACCCAACCGTTCGTTATGAGTTACTTCAACAGACTGATCTCTATGTTATACCTCGTTGAATAAATACCCATTCTCTTGTTCTCTTTTCGCTCTTTCCATTGCTCAAAATTATTCAATTTCAATCACAAAGGTGATTGGATCAATCACATGTGTAATTGGAAACGGAAAAAATGTTAATCACGTTTGTAATTGAAAATTATTTCCGAATTGATTAACAAATTGATTGAATCAATTAATATTTTAATTGGAAACGTAACAAATATCAATTATTTTTTTAATTGGTTTTTATTCGGATTTGATTAAATAATTAATTGAATCAATTAACATATTAATTGAATCCGTTTCCAAATTCAATTAAGTGTTTAATTGAAAAAATGTTGGTCATAATTTTTTGTGTGTGGTTGTATCGTCTACAACCGTGCATCGAGCCAAAAAACGAGCCGGACTATCGACTTACAAGAAGGTAGTGACTGCAAATCGCGATGATAAACAAAATACGACGGCCAAAGCGCGATCCCGAAGGCTGTACACAACGATGCTGACTGCGTGGTAATGGACGACGAAACCTACGCCAAAGCCGACTACAAGCAGCTTCCGGGACAGGAGTTTTATAAGGCAAAAGGAAGGGGAAAGGTAGCAGATATTTTCAAGCACATAAAACTGTCAAAGTTCGCAAAGAAATATCTGGTTTGGCAAGCCATCTGTACCTGTGGCTTGAAAAGCAGCATTTTCATAGCTTCCGGGACTGTCAACCAAGAAATTTACGTGAAAGAGTGTTTGAATAAACGTCTTCTGCCTTTCCTGAAGAAACACGGTTGATCCGTACTGTTTTGGCCGGATTTGGCATCTTGCCATTACGGTAAAAAGGCCATGGAGTGGTACGCCGCCAACAACGTGCAGGTGGTTCCCAAAGACAAGAACCCTCCCAACACGCCAGAGCTCCGCCCAATTGAGAAATACTGGGCTATTGTCAAGCGGAACCTAAAGAAGACCAAAAAAACTGCTAAGGACTAGCAGCAGTTCAAGGCAAACTGGCTTTCTGCGGCGAAGAAGGTGGACAAGGTGGCTGTACAATATCTGATGGCAGGTGTCAAGCGTGAGGCCCGGCAATTCGGATTTGGAAAAGCGAAAGCCTAACTGAATATTTTTCCTGAATTTTATACTAATTGAACTTGAAAAAGAAATTTAATTTGCTTTTTTAAATTGCAACATGTTACAAGTAAGTTAATACTTTTTTAAATTGAAGAAAATTTATTAAAAATAATAAATTTTTTTCTGTTGTTAAAGAAAATTTCATATGTTGAAGGAAAAAAAATTGAATTTAAAAATTGTTAAAATGTCTTTAGCGCTGTACGAAGTTCACGACAGGTACAAGTTTAGTAAAATTTATTCATTTGCGAGACTTATGAATTCTATTTAAGCAAACTTCTCCTATTTTTAGGAAAATATGAACTATTCTATTTTTTAGTAAAATTGTGCACTATATTTGTATGCCATTTATTTCTTATTTTTAGTTCACGTCATTAAAGTTAGCAAACAATTATTCAAATAAGGAACATTTGCTTACATTGGGAATAACTAAAATAAAGTTCAGTTGTCAATAGCGCCACGGTTGCCACTCGAGCAAAAATAATCTACAAAAAAAAAAACAAGTATATACGGCCGTAAGTTCGGCCAGGCCGAATCTTATGTAACCTCCACCATAGATTGCGTAGAAACTTCTACTAAAGACGGTCATCCACAATTGAATTACTTGGGTTGCGGTCGATGGCAAGGCATCTTAAAACTTCTTAACATCATCTTCTAAATTGTAAGTTAGTCCATGCGGGATATATATTAGACAAAAGAAAGGTCGATTAAATACGTATATATTCAGTTCTTGACCGGTGTATATAGGAAAGAAATACTTGCGAACCGATATGAACTTTTGTGAGGTAATTACAGAGCCAGAATTGAAATATGGGGGTCGCTTTTTATGGGGTCTATATACAATTATGAACACGAGTCTATCACAAATGGCAGATTTTTACTGTTTGGTAGATTGGTAGAATTCGTGATGTTTTGGAAGATTTTGCAAAATATTCCTTTCCAACTGTGAAATGCTTCATAAATTTTCAATAGAAAGAAAATTTTGACAACATTTTTTAAAGAAATAAAATTCTGAAAAAATTTTCTGTAGAAATAAAATTTTAACAAAATTTTCTATAGAAATACATTTTTGACAACATTTCCTAAAGACATAAAATGTTGACAAAATTTCCTATAGAAATAAAATTGTGACAAAATTTTCTATAGAAATATAAAATTTTGACAAAATATTCTATGGCAATAAAATTTCGGTAGATTATTTTTGGCTCGAGTGGCAATCGTGATTTTTCTGTGATTGGGGATCGGTTTATTTGGGGGCTATATATAATATAGATCGATACGGATAAATTTTGGCATGGTTGTTATCAGCCATACACTAGCGAAATGTACCAAATTTCAACCGGATCGGATGAAATTTGGCTCCGGAGGTCAAATCTGGGGATCGGTTTATATGGGGGCTATATATAATTATGGACCGATATGGACCGATATGGACCAATTATGGCATGGTTGTTAGAAACCGTATGCTAACACCACGTACCAAATTTCAACCGGATCGGATGAAATTTGCTTCTCTTGGAGGCTCCGCAAGCCAAATCTGGGGGTCGGTTTATATGGGGGCTATATATAATTATAGACCGATGTGGACCAAATTTAACATGTTCGTTAGAGACCATATACCAACACCATGTACCAAATTTCAGGCGGATCGGATGAAATTTGCTTCTCTTTGATGCTCCGCAAGCCAAATCTGGGGAGCGGTTGTTGTTGTTGTTGTAACAGTTTATTGTGATTTCATCCATTTTTATGTTACGCTTTGGTACTTCAGCTTGTGGCCAGATCGAGGAACTCTGCGACTAAGATAGGGTGCGTCCAGAGTGATCTGGCGGTAAGTCGGGTTGGTTTAGCTGGGCAAGAGAAAAGATGACGCGTGTCGTGTGGCCCTTGGTTGCAAATTGGACATGCGTCAGCTACGCTGCTATCAATAACTGATAAGTAGGAATTGAGGCGGCTGCACTTGCCTGATCTTAATTGGGCTGAAACTACCCTAGTCTGCCGTGGGAGGTCTCTTTCCTCCGGTGCTATGAACGGTGGACGGACTCCGAGAACAGGATTAACCTTGTAGCTTCTCACCGCTTCAGCTACAGTATCCTCATGAATCCTGTTCAAACCTGCCTGGTATGCTGCTTGATCTAGAGGTTCTCTTTTGTAGCGCTGGATCTCGCGCTCTAGATGATGTATATCAACGCTTACGTTCCTGGGTGATGGTTGTGCATCCATGAGATGGTGGTTTGGATGATTACTACGATAACAATCCAGCGCACTTCTGCCGTCCATGTAGTGAATAGTGTGGCTGAGGATTTGGTGGGGGATATCCTCAAGTTTCTTGCAGTGAAATAACTGGATTAGCTAAGTAGACGTTTAAACGATCGCAGATGTCATAAACATTGGGCCCAGATGCCAAGATTGTACAGTCATCCGCATATGAAACAATATCGACGCTGTCAGGTGGGCGTGGAATCGAGGACAGGTAGAGGTTAAACAGTGCCGGAGATATCACCCTGCCCTGGGGAACTCCCTGTTTAACTCCACGTGGTTTTGACTTCTTGTCCCTGAATTCCACGTACGACTGGCGACCACACATATGATTCAGCACCCAACGCTTCACTCCTGCCGGTAGGGACGTATTCTCGATGTCCTCAAATAATGTGGCATGGTTGGCCGTATCGAATGCTTTCGATAGGTCAAGCGCCACGAGGACCGTCCTGTGACAAGGCCTGGGCTGATTAAGTCCCTTATTGATATGTATCGAAATGACATGTAAGGCTGTCGCCGTATCGGTTTATATGGGGGCTATATATAATTATGAACCGATGTGGACCAATTTTTGCATGGTTATTAGATACCATATACAAACATCATGTACCAATTTCAGCCAGATCGGATGAAATATGCTTCTCTTAGAGGCTCCGCAAACCAAATCTGAGGGTCCGTTTATACGGGGGCTATACGTAACAGTGAACCATTATGGCCCATTGGCAATACCATCCGACCTACATCATTAACAACTAAAGGGTGATTCTTTTGAGGTTAGGATTTTCATGCATTAGTATTTGACAGATCACGTGGGATTTCAGACATTTCATCATGAATAGACGAACGATCTGCCACAACGTCGAATTTTCAGTGAATGGGCCCTAGAAAAGTTGGCAGAAAATCCGCTTTTTTATCGACAAATTTTGTTCAGCGATGAGGCTCATTTCTGGTTGAATGGCTACGTAAATAAGCAAAATTGCCGCATTTGGAGTGAAGAGCAACCAGAAGCCGTTCAAGAACTGTCCATGCATCCCGAAAAATGCACTGTTTGGTGTGGTTTGTACGCTGGTGGAATCATTGGACCGTATTTTTTCAAAGATGCTGTTGGACGCAACGTTACGGTGAATGGCGATCGCTATCGTTCGATGCTAACAAACTTTTTGTTGCCAAAAATGGAAGAACTGAACTTGGTTGACATGTGGTTTCAACAAGATGGCGCTACATGCCACACAGCTCGCGATTCTATGGCCATTTTGAGGGAAAACTTCGGAGAACAATTCATCTCAAGAAATGGACCGGTAAGTTGGCCACCAAGATCATGCGATTTGACGCCTTTAGACTATTTTTTGTGGGGCTACGTCAAGTCTAAAGTCTACAGAAATAAGCCAGCAACTATTCCAGCTTTGGAAGACAACATTTCCGAAGAAATTCGGGCTATTCCGGCCGAAATGCTCGTAAAAGTTGCCCAAAATTGGACTTTCCGAATGGACCACCTAAGACGCAGCCGCGGTCAACATTTAAATGAAATTATCTTCAAAAAGTAAATGTCATGGACCAATCTAACGTTTCAAATAAAGAACCGATGAGATTTTGCAAATTTTATGCGTTTTTTTAAAAAAAAAAGTTATCAAGCTCTTAACAAATCACCCTTTACTTGTGCCAAGTTTCAAGTCGATAGCTTGTTTCGTTCGGAAGTTAGCGTAATTTCAACAGACGGACGGACGGGAATGCTTAGATCGACTCAGAATTTCAACACCATCCAGAATATATATACTTTATGGGGTCTTAGAGCAATATTTCGATGTGTTACAAACGGAATGGCAAAGTTAATGTACCCTTCATCCTGTGGTAAGAGTATCAAAAATAATTTGCAAAATTTTTTTTATAGAAAATTTTGTCAAAATGTTATTGCTATAGGTTAGGTTAGGTGGTAGCCCGATGTATCAGACTCACTTAGACTATTCAGTCCATTCTGATACCACATTGGTGAACTTCTCTCTTATCACTGAGTGCTGTCCGATTCCATGTTAAGCTCAATGACAAGGGACCTCCTTTTTATAGCCGAGTCCGAACGGCGTTCCACATTGCAGTGAAACCACTTAGAGAAGCTTTGAAACCCCTTAGAAATGTCACCAGCATTTCTGAGGTGGGATAATCCACCGCTGAAAAACTTTTTGGTGTTCGGTCGAAGCAGGAATCGAATCCACGACCTTGTGTATGCAAGGCGGGCATGCTAACCATTGCACCACGGTGGCTCCAAAAGAAAAGTTTTGCAAAATTTTATTGCTATAGAAAATTTTTGCCAAATTTTATTGCTATAGAAATTTTTTTTCAGAAATGTCACCACCTCAGTAATACTGGTGATAACAATGGACTGAATAGTCTAAGTGAGCCTGATACATAGGGCTGCCACATAACCTAACCTAGTAAGTATAGAACATTTTTGCAAAAATTTATCTATAGAATATTTTTTGCTATAAAAACTTTGTCAAAATGTTATCTCTAAATTTGTCAAAATTTTATTGATACAGAAAATTTTTGCAAAATTTTATTGCTACAGAAAATTTTATTTCTATAGAAAATGTTTGCAAAAATTTATCTATAGAATTTTTTTGCTATAAAAATTTTGTCAAGATTTTATCTCTAGAGATAATTTTGTCAAAATTTTATATCAATTTATGAAGTACCTCTTAGTTGAAGAGAAATAGTTTGCAAAATCTACCAAAATATTAAGAATTCTATCAAAGAGTAAAAAATCTACCATTTTTGATAGAATTCTACCAACTGTAGCAACCGTGATTAGCGTTCCCTTTTTTTGAGTGGATGTAAAAATTTTTAGGGAGAGGTTTCACCATATGGATCCTCGGTGGCGGGTATTTAAGATTCGGCTCCGCCGCACATTTGTTTTTTTTTTCGAAATGTCGCATGATTTGTTCTTCGGTATCATGGTATCATCAACGTTATGCCATGATTATGTCATGATTCACTGTAGTAACAGTACTTCTTTCGAAAAAAATGCATGTAAAGTTCCAAGAACAGCCTCATAAACTGCAACAAGCTTTTAACATGGCCATATTGGATTCATTAGAAAATTTAGTAACATTACTTCTTTCGAAAAAATGCATGTTAAGTTCCAAGAACAGCCTCATAAAATCGCAACAAGCTCTTAACATGACCATATTGGATTCATTAGAAAATTTATACGGGAATTTATGCAATCACGAAAGGTCATTACGAATAGCATATGTAATTATGATAAATCTTTAGGCTGACATATTTCCCCCATTCCATTTCTAACTATTTTAGCCTATAAGTGAACCCAAAATATGTATGGGAGAAGTTCACTTCATTGGATACTCGTGCATAATATAAGTTTGCGCTTGCAAATGGACTTGGACCTGGTTTCCAGAGCCAAAAATTGTCATCTTTACTTGTAAACATACATTGTAGTAAAATCCTTATCAACTCAAATAGTTTGTCAAAAAGCCATAAAGTCATAGATTCACATTCAACAGATGCCACAGGACATGCGACATGCAGCCACAGACAATGTTAACCCCCGTTTACAACAATGAAGAAATTCTGCTGGGGGTTTTCGGTCATAATTAATTTATGGTTTCGTGGTGCATGGTGGTGCTACAAAAATGGTTGTTAAAATGCCAGCCAAAGACGCCATCATATAACTGCCATGTTGCCCATGTTGCCGAAGCAGCAAGATTATAACATCAGTGGCAGTAGTAGATTGCTGACACCATGGGTTTTCATTCTCGCCAAAAATGTCATGCATTTGGAAGGCTTGTGACATAAGTTCACTCTTTCCTACATTGTCCAGGATCTAATTGTTACGTAGACTAGACATTTTGGTACTAATGCATATCCTTCCTGTCTTTTTCATATTGTTTAGTTCGTTAGTCTCTAAACGTTTATGATGAGTTAAGTTGCTTTAAATTACTACCATTTTATTGGTGGGTTGTACTCTAGTTCTAGGGTTTTGGAATTTGTGTAGCTTTTTGGCCATATCTAAAATAAGCATAATTTTCATTTAACTTCAGTGGCTGTAACTTTGTTCTTTTCTCTGCTGAGCCAACAGAAAAATTTGCCACATTAGGGATTACATGTAGAAAATTATTTTTTTGAAAAATTCTCCACAAGGTTCGGATGAGTAATGTCTCTTGTGTTATGGCTACTGGTGAAGGACAGTCGATTGGTATGTACGATTCATCCTTGCTGGACTCCTTGCCTGGCATTAGTAGCGAAATAATTGGAATTTGAATTGCATGCTGGGGTTCTCATCTTTGCCTCTGTTGGGGTTCGAGAGGAATCTTAAGGAGCTTCACAAATTTCCTATATCTGAGCCCCGTTCCGTTTTAGCGCCATCGCTAGGTTTCATGCTAATCCCTAGGTTAGGTTAGGTGGCAGCCCGATGTATCAGGCTCACTTAGACTATTCAGTCCATTGTGATACCACATTGGTGAACTTCTCTCTTATCACTGAATGCTGCCTGATTCCATGTTAAGCTCAATGTCAAGGGATCTCCTTTTAATAGCGGAGTCCGAACGGCGTTCCACATTGCAGTGAAACCATTTAGAGAAGCTTTGAAACCCTCAAAAATGTCACCAGCATTAAAGAGGTGGGATAATCCACCGCTGAAAAACTTTTTGGTGTTCGGTCGAAGCAGGAATCGACCCTTGTGTATGCCGGGCGGGCATGCTAACCATTGAACAACGGTGGCTGCCCTAAGATTCAGTTCCACAATTCGAGGATCAGAAGGGATATTGCGTCGAGGTCCATTTAAGTCCTTCCATTGTCCACATATCGAATGAGTTAGGACTGAGTTAATCGAATCGTCTGATTAGGCTCTCAACTCACAATATACACAAACGTTGCAGCATATCATCAATATTCCGTTGTGATTCACTTCGCGAATTGTCATTTGCAAAACCTTGTGAACTTCTTAGGATTTAACGTCCCATCACGTCGCTAAGAGTTACTGAAATTCCATAGTCGGCGAGAAAAACAGTGTGTTCAGACTCAGTACCCATTACTTAGGCATCGAGGGAGCCACCGTGGTGCAATGGTTAGCATGCCCGCCTTGCATACACAAGGTCGTGGGTTCGATTCCTGCTACGACCGAACACCAAGAAATTTTTCAGCGGTGGATTATCCCACCTCAGTAATGCTGGTGACATTTCTGAGGGTTTCAAAGCTTCTCTAAGTGGTTTCACTGGAATGTGGAACGCCGTTCGGACTCGGCTATAAAAAGGAGGTCCCTTGTCATTGTGCTTAACATGGAATCGGGCAGCACTCAGTGATAAGAGAGAAGTTCACCACTGTGGTATCACAATGGACTGAATAGTCTAAGTGAGCCTGATACATCGGGCTGCCACATAACCTAACCTAACCTAACCTAGGCATCGAGAATGAGTTCCCATTTTTGCCTCTGTGGAGGTTCGAGAGGGATATTACCGAGCTTCACAAATTTCCTGTATCTGAGTCCCAGTTATATTGCTTCAGAGAGTTTTAAGTTTTAAATTCACTTCAGTTATCAAAAGGACTACTTCGTCGAGCCCCATTTAGGTTCTTCCATTTTACAGATATCGCGTTATCAGAAGGACTACTTCGTCGAGGCCCATTTAGGTTCTTCTAGTTTACAGATATCGCGTGGAATGTGTTTGTTCATAGACTGAGCTTCTGATGAAGCTCTCAACTTGCGGTATACACAAACGTTGCAACATAGCATCAATATTCCGTTGGGATCCACTTGAACTGCCTTACGAATTGTCACTTGCAAAACCTCATGCATATTTTATTTTCCCTCCTGCTGTTGATTCGAGAGAAATTTTTAGGTGGTCCAATATTTACCTGTAGCTGATACCAACAGTGATACCACAAGTGGTGATCTTCTGTGTCTCAATGACAAATGGCCTCCTTTTTATAGTAAAGTCCGAACCGCATTTCACAATACGGTAAAGCCACTTAGAGAAGAGATCTCTCGAACCAGGATAGGATAAATGGTGACTTTTAGTCACCTTCGGCTACGTCAAGGTAACTAACCCAAAGAAGTGCACGAGGTTTTAGAAGTTCATAAAGCATCTCCTGATAAAAATCCTGGACTTGTGCAAAGCAACTTAAGCTCAGGTAGGTTGGGAGCCACCATGTTGAAATGGTTAGCATGCCCGCCTTGCAAAGAATACTGAATTTAGTCCCAGTTTCGACCGACCCTCTCAGTAATGATGGTGACATTTTCGAGTGTTTCAAAGCTTCTCAAAGTGGTTTCCTCGTAAGGTGGCATGCCGTTCGGACTCGGCTATAAAAAGGGAAGTTCCCTATCATTGCACTAAACATGGAATCAGGCAACGGACTGATATTATACCTAACCTAATCTAGGTGCATTGTCCAGAGACGAATTGTCGGATCAGGCTCTCAACTCGCGGTATACACAGACGCTGCCACATTAGCGTCGAGATTTCTTTCCAATTCACTTGAGATTCTGCACGAACTGTCATTTTCAAAGCCTTGTTCACATCTTTGGGTTAGTTACCGGCCCTTAGCTAAAGGAAATTGAAACTCCTACCCGGGCTCATGAGAGCTCTTAGGGTGGAACACAAATTCCCTTTTCTGAGGCGTTGCATGGGTTCGCTATGTTTCTAACTATTCTCTATACTGAGTTTCTCGATTCGAGGATCAGAAGGGCTATTCCGTCAAAGCTTATTAAGGTATTTCCATTTTCCAGACTTCGCGTATGATGAGTTGGCCAGAGAGGTTGGCGGTATTCACAAATCCTGCATCATATCACCGCTATTCCATTGGAATCCACTTTAGATGTTTTACCTCCACCTCTTCCGATAATTTGCCGACACGTTGCTAAATGTGACTGAAATTCCATTACTCCTCCTACGGGAGTTTTGAGATAGTTTTTACAGCGATCCACAACCTACCTGTGCGCACCACTTCAGATGATTCATGAACTGTCATTTGCAAAAACTCGTACATCTGTTTGGGAGTTGTTAGCGAAGCTAAAGGCCACTGAAATGCCATCATATCTTCCTTCTTCATATTCTGGGAGGGCTAAAATTTTTCTGTAGCCCCCCAGCACCTCTAGCTACACCAATGGCACACAGTATGTTATACGAACTGATGCTTGGAAAACCCCGCGTACATCTTATAGCAGCTGGAAAATTCACATCTTCTGGTTAGTTACCGGCACTGAGCTAAAGGAAATTGAAACTCCTACCCGGGCTCATGAGAGCTCTTAGGGTGGTACACAAATTCCCTTTTCTGAGTCTAAGTTATATTGCTTCAGGCGTTGCATGGGTTTGCTATGTTTCTAACTATTCTCTATACTGAGTTTCTCGATTCGAGGATCAGAAGGGCTATTCCGTCAAAGCTTATTAAGGTCTTTCCATTTTCCAGACATCGCGTATGATGAGTTGGCCAGAGAGGTTGGCGATATTCACAAATCCTGCATCATATCACCGCTATTCCGTTGGAATAGATGTTTTACGAACTGCACCTCTTCCGATAATTTGCCGTCACGTTGCTAAATGTGACTGAAATTCCATTACTCCTCCTACGGGAGTTTTGAGATAGTTTTCACAGCGATCCACAACCTACCTGTGCGCACCACTTCAGATGATTCATGAACTGTCATTTGCAAAAACTCGTACATCTGTTTGGGAGTTGTTAGCGAAGCTAAAGGCCACTGAAATGCCATCATATCTTCCTTCTTCATATTCTGGGAGGGCTAAAATTTTTCTGTAGCCCCCCCAGCACCTCTAGCTACACCAATGGCACACAGTATGTTCTACGAACTGATGCTTGAAAAACCCCGCGTACATCTTCTAGCGGCTGGAAAATTCTCCATGAACACGTAATGTCTTACGTGTCGTTGCTACTGTATGATCCATCCTTTCTCGAGTTATTGCTTGACACAAGCAACGGAAGCCTCTACCCATTATTCAGACATCGGTTGGTGAATCCAGAGAAGTATTTTCTGGTCATCTCTACCCCTGCGGATGTTCTTTCTTAGCCTAAGTTGCATTGCCCATGGATACATTTCCTGATCAGGCCCTCAATTCCCGGAATAAAAGAATGCTCCTACCCGCGTTGGAGAGAGCACTTACTTAGGTCCAGAATTTACCTATAACTGAGCCTAATTGCTTCACTTGTTTTAGCTATGAATTCAGCACACTTTTTGATAATCTCTAGATCCAGTTCCGCGAATCGAGAATCACTTGGGTTATCAGTGTGGTTATTCGTATATCAAAGAAGTCTGTCTTATATTACACATTTTCCAGAAATTGTCTTGGCCGAATAAGTTCCTAGTAGAATTGCTTAGTCAGACTTCCAGTATGCTCTACGAACTCAACAGATCTTCGGATCTGATACTGTTACTTAGCTGAACTTTTATGAATTTCCATTCTCTTTGTTCAAGAGAGATCTTATGGTGGTTCAAACCTTATCTGAGCCTTAGTTACGTTGCTTTAGTTTCAATTCCAGCTTGTGTTCTTAGATTTTCATACGAATTTTAGAATAAGCAGGAGTTTTTCGTCCGAGCTCATCACACTCGTCTGCGAGATTAATAACTTACATTTCTGTACCTAACGGGTATCATGGGATATGATGTGCACGACTGGTACCACCCCGGAATGATGTGGTAGCTCACTGAAACAGCGATCGGTATAGTCTTTGAATACGCTTCAAACTGATGTTGCCACGGACTCTTTCGCAATTAAATTGTAAAATCTTTCCAAATTCCTCACTAAAGCAGCGTTCGGTATAGTCTTTGAAGACGCTTCAAACTGATGTTGCCACGGACTCTTTCGCAAGTAAATTCTAAGATCTTTTCAAATTCCTTAACTGTTACAACAAAATTTGGAGTAAGATCCTTCGGCGGTAAGTATGCCAAGAAAAAAATTTCAAATAGAATAATTTCAACGGTCCGCATTCAAATCCATATAACTGAAGCTCTTTTTTAGATTAGGTTTAAATGAGGATTCAGGTGTCCCGGTCTCATATCAACTGACGTACACTTCAGTCAGAATTCTGTCTATTGTTTTCTCTACCTCATTCTTTCTATCGTACACTTATTTTATTACAGGAATTCTGTGCCTTTAACGAATTCTCTAATTTGTTTCCTTTTCCTCTTTCCAAGATAAGCCACGTCTCGGATTTGAAACCCCGATATGGTGGTCTCCCCGATAGGTAGTGCTCCAAGATATCTTCTTCAAAACATGCCCTACATGTGCAATCATCCGCGCCCCCATTCAGCGCATGTGTCCCTTCAACTGTAGATACCCGGTTACGATTCCTACAGTTCTATTGACCGCAGTTCCACTCTCTTTTTATAGGCTACTCCATACGATTTACATCGCCGTTCCGACAGTGGCATTGTTCCTTAAGTGTCCAGGGTCCATTCCTTCAACCCGTTGTTGGGTTTTCCATTCTCCTAAGTTCGCTTTCTATTGTGCCCTAGCTCTTATCACCAGTTCATTTCAGTTTCTTCTTATTCCGGAATGTCCTATCCGGTTTATTTCGAGATTAGAAGGAGGATATCCATAAACTAAACTATCTATCTTCTTTCTAAGGTTTGCTTGTCTCCAGGGTCCATTCCTTCAACCCGCCTTTGGGTTTTCCATTCGCCTAAGTTCGCTTTCCATTTTGCCCTAGCTCTTATCACCAGTTCATTTCAGTTTCTTCTTATTCCGGAATGTCCTATCCGGTTTATTTCGAGATTAGACGGAGGATATCCATAAACTAACCGATCTATTTTCTATCGACGGTTTGCTTGTCTCCATGGTCCATTCCTTCAACCCGCCTTTGGGTTTTCCATTCTCCTAAGTTCGCCTTCCATTGTGCCCTAGCTCTTATCACCAGTTCATTTCAGTTTCTTCTGAATCCGGAATGTCCTATCCGGTTTATTTCGAGATTAGACGGAGGATATCCATAAACTAACCTATCTATCTTCTTTCGAAGGTTTGCTTGGATCATGGGATGTTCTTAATATCCAGTTAGTACGCAATATATTTATGTTATGCTCATGTGGTCTATAATCATAGTGGATTACTAGAGCTTCAAATTGAAATACGAAAACCGTTTACAAGTGCCGACATTAACAAATTGCATCTCTAATGAATTGTTAAGATACAAATTAAAGCGCTCAACTAAATGCACGAGTTCACAAACAGACCAAACAAGCGCCGTCCAACCAGCCAACATCAGTTGCTGTCGGTCATAAAGTTGCCCTTTTTTTTGGTTAAAGGACTATGTCGTAGCTACCAACTATGCACTGCAACTGCTTTTTGTTTGTTCAACTTATACGAGTATTGGTTAGTTTGTAGTTCACACCACCACCTTCCATGATTAAGTTTTTTGCCAGGCGACATCAACTTCTGTGTCATGTTGCTAGGTTGGTTAGTTGTACTTGTACAAAATGGTGGTGCCAAGTTGCCACGGTTGCATGTTCATCATTGTGGTTCGTTCCAGAAACACTCATTTAAGCGTCAACCCATATACCCCATGCCATGACAATTTACAAAAAGCCATTCAATTTGTGTTGTACCATGAACTCCAAAAAGCGTTGAGTTTTGTGACACATTGACATTGGGGTAAGACTGGAATGTCAATGGGAAAAATTATGATTTAATGGGTAGCTCTAGAAAGAAGAGAGGCAAAATTACAAGCAAAAAAGGGGTAAAGAAATGAAAAAGTAAATAATATCATATATCGATAGTTAGTAAGGGGGTCAAGATTCAGGAATTATATATTGCAATAAACGGAGATAGAGGGGAACGAAATATTCGAGAATGGCTCAAGGCTATCTCTATCCCAATAAACAAACGTTTGAAAAATGCTAACTTTCAACAATTTTTCAAACATTTTTTCAAAGGATTAGGGTAATATTCAAATTGAGAAATTGTTGAGAAAATCGCGTTCTCAACAAAAAACAGACATTACCCTCAACAGTGAAATTCAAAACATTAGCAATAATATTTCAAGTGTTATCCTCAAATTGAAATGCATCGCTACACAATAATTTGTCCAACAATTTTCGATGCGAGTGAAATTCAAAATTAACATCGTTGCAAATACTTTTCAACCTAAATTTGTATGAATGATGTCCCCACTTCAAATTGAAAGTCAAAGCCAAAATTCTATGAATTTTGTATAATTTATTCATTTTTATCAAAATAAAATATATAATTAGTTTTTGTTTGATTTTTGGTCGACTTTTTGTTAGAATTATAAATTAATGGTTCTTCAAGCTCGAGGTCTTTTTAAAATATTTTATTTATTATTCCCAATATTTCGCGATTACGATATTGAATCGCTTCCTCAGGGGTATGTATAGTATCCACAACACAAAATACTTAAAGCTACTGTAGATTCACTACCCTCGTCAGCTGGTGCAATACAGACAGCTGACGAGGGTAGTGAATCTACAGTAGCTTTAAGTATTTTGTGTTGTGGATACTATACATACCCCTGAGGAAGCGATTCAATATCGTAATCGCGAAATATTGGGAATAATAAATAAAATATTTTAAAAAGACCTCGAGCTTGAAGAACCATTAATTTATAATTAAAATATATAATAGTACACTACACTACATAATACACTACAATACCAATTGATAAATAATAATCTTATTAAACATATCAACAAATAAGAAAAAAACACAAACAACAAAACTTTAAATATCTTAAACATTATTAGTAAACACTTTTGCATTGATAATTCGATTTCCTTCCTTTTGGTGTCATAAAACAGCATTAAAATTTATTAACATGCGGGCAATTTGAAATTAGGAACGTACTGGACCGCGTATTAGAATTGATTTCCAGCAGAAGGAATTCTCAAAATATCAATTTTAAACTGATAATAGCATACGAATTAAACTGACGATGTGATGCACATTTTCATCCAGAAGTTGTTGATTTCAACAATTTGTTGTTTTTAACAATTTTAATTGGTTGCACTTGTAATGTTTCTGGAAACTTTTTATTGTCGATAAGCCACTCATTTTTCATTGGTCAGCTTCTTATTGTTTGCAAGAATGTAGCATCCAAAGATTTTAGTTTTCTGCAAAGAGATTTAAATTAAGTGATTTCTTTAAAGTGTTGATTTAATTTTTCATATTGACGTACCAATTATTATAAACTATTTGAAGCAGTTCCAGTTAATTGTCCACCATTTTTCATTGGTCAGCTTTTTAATGTTTTCATGAACGTAGAATCAATAATTTTAGTTTTCTGCAAAGAGATATACATTTAGTGACTTCCTTAAAGTTTTATTTCATTTTTTATTTTCACTTACCTATTTTTATAAACTATTTGTTTATTTGTCTAAAATTTTCCATTTTTTTAATTTCTTGCAATTGACCACGAACTTCGTTGCAAAAATAAGTATTGAAAACCACATGGTTTTTTCGTTGCATTTTAGGGTAGTGTTTTGTCAAAGTTTTCTCATATTATCTTCAAAACCTTTTCAAAGATTTCGTCAACATTTTGGCAAATTGGAAGTAATTCGCAAAAAATTTGAAGATGTATTGAAGATGAGCTATTTCAAGTCAAGTTGAATTTATGTTGAAAATTATATTTACCCTCAAACTGAAAAGTTGTTGCATTTGAAAAACGCTCATCCTGTGTTTATTGGGATGTATAATATTACTCAGTCGTCTCCAAAACAAATCATGGAAAACTTTCATAAATTATGCCACAGGTTGAATAAACATTCCGTTTTAGATTTTTCCTATTTTGGGTTAGGTGTAGCGGCAACCTGATTTTTTTAGACTAAGACAGATCCCCCATAATTTGTGCTGCATACACATTATTTGAGCAATTCCTCCGCCTGCACTCCCAGCTTTAAAAGATTGTTAAAGTTCCGTGATATGATCGCACTACGTTTCTCCATGTGATGTATGCCCGTGAAAGAAAACTCCAATATCTCATTTTACTCACCGTACGACCCACAAACATAATAAAGGATGATACGGTCAAAATTTGGTCAATATAAACTTGACGTATTTCTTTCAATTTTGCATTTAAAAAACCTGAACACCCCTCATTTTGAAGGTGTGTGTGTGTAGAATGTTGCTCCTATTTTGATTTTGGAATTCACTCTTCAGTTATCAAAATGCCGTCCAAGCAAGAAGAGTAGCGTATCAAAATTTTGCTCGCGCATCGCGAAAATCCGAGCTACTCGCACGCAAAGCTGGCAAAATCGCTAAAAGTTGCCAAATCAACCGTTACAAATGTAATTAAAGTGTTTGGGGAACGTTTGTCGACAGCCAGGAAGTCTGGATTGGGGGGAAATCGAAAACCGTAAGCCGCTGAGACGACAAAGAGAGTTGCCTTTAGTTTCAAGCGAAACCCTAACCTCTCTCTCCGAGATGCCGCAAATAAGCTGGGTGTATCGTCTACAACCGTGCATTGAGCCAAAAAACGAGCCGGACTATCGACTTACAAGAAGGTAGTGACTCGGCCAAAGCGCGATCCCGGAGGCTGTACACGACGATGCTGACGAAGTTTGACTGCGTGGTAATGGACGACGAAACCTACGTCAAATCCGACTACAAGTAGCTTCCGGGACAGGAGTTTTATACGGCAAAAGGAAGGGGAAAGGAGCAGATATTTTCAAGCACATAAAACTGTCAAAGTTCGCAAAGAAATATCTGGTTTGGCAAGCCATCTGTACCTGTGGCTTGAAAAGCAGCATTTTCATAGCTTCCGGGACTGTCAACCAAGAAATTTACGTGAAAAAGTGTTTGAATAAACGTCTGCTGCATTTCCTGAAGAAACACGGTTGTTCCGTACTGTTTTGGCCGGATTTGGCATCTTGCCATTACGGTAAAAAAAGCCATGGAGTGGTACGCCGCCAACAACGTGCAGGTGGTTCCCAAGGACAAGAACCCTCCCAACACGCCGGAGCTCCGCCCAATTGAGAAATACTGGGCTATTGTCAAGCGGAACCTAAAGAAGGCCAAAAAACTGCTAAGGACGAGCAGCAGTTCAAGGCAAACTGGCTTTCTGCGGCGAAGAAGGTGGACAAGGTGGCTGTACAAAATCTGATGGCAGGTGTCAAGCGTGAGGCCCGGCAATTCGGATTTGGAAAAGCGAAAGCCTAATTGAACATTTTTCCTGAATTTTATACTAATTGAACTTGAAAAAGAAATCTAATTTGATTTTTTAAATAAACGATATCACCGATTTACACGCGTTTTCCCTTGACCAACTTTTTTTCCACTATTTCTACCTGATACACGTCTACGTCTTCAGATATCCTCACATTTCTAGCAATGAAAAAACTAGTAAGATCAGCAAGTTTGTGATGCCGAAAGTCACTAAGATCGTTTTCGCCCCACATGATTCTCTGGTCCTTTTTCTTATCTGAATTTGAATTGTTTTGTTTTGTTACCTATATAGATATCTTAATGAATTAAATTTATGTTAAATTGAATTAAAACAAAAACCGATGAATTATTAGATTTTAAGTTAATATCCTAGAGCAAGTAATTAAAGTAAATAAGTTGCCGTTATAACATAATAGGAGACCATCATCTATTACGCATGCTGGAAAAGTATAAAATGCAGGCAGTGCGTGAGATCTAGGTCAGTGGGGCGACAGCAACAAAGGAGGCAGCATCAAAACGGTGAGTAGAGTGTGGTATACTAGTACTTATTAGAGAACGTATATTGTAGTTTGCTAGAGGAGGACCGTCTTTCTAGGCCCTCCTCACCTCCCCAACCCAAATAATAGTTAGCTAGGGGAGAGTTGTCTCCCTAGCCGCTAGTTTTTGATACCATCCTTTCCTTCCCATTTTCCCCCTTCTAGCCGTGTGTCGTTGCTACCATCCTTTCCCTCCCCTTTTCACCCTTCGTACACTGGAGGAGAGCTGTCTCTATTGTGGTAAATCTTCCTTTCCCTTTTCCCCGTTTTTACACTGGAGGAGAACTGTCTCTCTAGTCGTAAGTCGCCTTTCCCATTACACTTTTCCCCTTCTTACACTGGAGGAGATTTGTCTCTCTAGTCGTAAGTCGCCATTCCCATCACATTTTCCCCATTATTACACTGGAGGATAGTTGTCTCTCTCGTCGTAGGTCGCCTTTCCCTCCACACCTTTCTCCTTCTTACAATGGAGGAGAGCTGTCTCTCTAGTTGCGAGGTTCCTTCCGAATTCCTTAACCTACATGTCCCTGTTCTTATACTGGAGGAGATCTTCCTCGATCCCGTGTCTAACCTTACCTATCCTTGGAGGAGAGTAGTCTCTCTGGACACGAAGCCGTGTCATACGGCCCACAGCCCGACCGCAAGACAGCGCCGAACCATCTGCTGACCAGCAAGTTTGAGGACTGCTGGGTCTCTTTAAGCCTTTGGCCGTGACGAACGGTTCAACCCCACGACCCGCTGACATCAAATAGTTTTAGTTCCTCTTACACTTATTTTGTACAGGACCATTAGCCAATAGGTTAGGTTAGGATAAAGTGGCAGCCCGATTAAATTTCAGGCTCACTTAGACTATTCAGTCCATTGTGATACTACATTTAACTAAAAGTACCTATTACATATGGGCACTTCTAGTTTTAACCACTGAACCTTCTCTATTATTTACTTTTGTTGAACCAACCAGATTGCTCCAAAAACATTAACAAAGCCAATAAACACTATTCTTTCTACTGAATCATAAAACCTGCCTTCTCGCTCTTCGCTGTCCATGAAATCGAATCTTTCTGTGGCGTACCCCAGCCCCGTGAGCTTACCTTAGCCAAAGGAGGGGAAAATCCCGTCGTTAAAAGGTAGACGTAGACAACAATGGGCCCAAATGCCATGATTGTACAGTTGTCTGCGTATGATGCAATCTCCATGATGTAAGGAAGGGTGTTGAATAGAGGATAAGTAGAGGCTAAATAGTGCCACAGAACTCCCTGCCCATTTTCCAGACATCGGGCATAATTAGCGATTCCAAGGACAAATCGAGGAGTCTGGTCAAGTACTAAACTCCCAGTATTTCCAAATTTCCTGTGGTAGATTGTGTTATTTTGAAGGCTCGGAGAGCACGGATGCAACGAATGTCTCTCATTTTCGCTCTATCACTCTCGGAATGCTCGAAAAACTGTCGAATTAAAAACTCGCACATCTCTTTGGATCAGTCTCTGTCACGTCGCCAAAGATGACTTAAAACCCATCATCCCCAGTAGTCGGGTTCGAAAGGGCTCTCAATTTTGACCACAATCTGACTCTAGGATTAGCAGGGTTAGCAAGACGGCGTTCATCACACAGAAAAAATTTTCACGAAAAATTTTCTAATTAAAATTTTAATAGAGTTTTAAAAAATATTCAATTAAAAATTTAATTGATTCAACAAATTTTTTAATTGAAACAAAAATCAATCACAAAAATTAATAGTATCAATTAATTTTTTAATAGTATCAATTAATTTTTTAATAGTATCAATTAATTTTTTAATTGATACTATCATTTCTGTGATTGAAGACATTTCAATTAAAAAATTAATTGGATCAATTAATTTCGTGATTGAACCAGAAACATTTTTTTTGTGTGCACGCTCGTCTGCAAGTCTCGCTGCTTCTGCTAGGAAGTTGGGACTCATTTGGGCAATTCGACCGGTGGGTATGAAGCGAGTGGCAGTTGCATTGATGATCCCCCGGAACACGCTCTGGGCAACATGAACATGGGAGCGGCACGAGAGCTCGCTGAAGTGGTGATCTGTATATTCTCTGAAGACTTCCCAGTTGGCTTTCTTTTGGTTGATAAACGTCCGGGGTTCAGAGATTGTGAAATCGGAAGGTCGGTTAATGGTGAGAATTACGGGGATCTGGTCTGATCCCAGTAAAATAACGAATTGCCAGGATACGTCATTTATCAGACCAGGTGACGCTAAAGATATATCTGGCGAACTGCCGATGGATACTCATCGGCCAACGGTTCCCAAATCAGTGTACGTGTTTCGTTGAAATTCTCTGCCATTCAGAGTTCCTGATTACATTGTTTCGTCTGTTATACCTTTCATGTCGATGAAGTAAAAAAATTCAAAAGGGTCATACAAGGTGGCTGATATGTATTGCAACAAACTTCAGGTTAATTTCTAAACCGCTCGTCTATCATCTGACAGATTCATTCCAGTGACAGTTATTACTGATACAATGGAAGCGTGATAGTGTAATTTCTCTATATGGAAAAACCATAAGTGCTGAGAACATAATATTGTTGGATATAAACAAAACTTAGCAGGAGAAGAATAAACGAGAAAAGGCACAAGGTTTAGTTGTGAGTTTTTAATGCATCGGTGAAATGTTGGAATTAAAATCTTAAAATAAGACCAGCTTTCGGGGACCCTAATACACATCTATGACATACTATAGAGAGTTTTTTTTACATTTGGCTCATATATATAGAGCATATCAATTATATCTATACCATAACTCCAGACTGTACTAAGTCGAATTAATTGTAATACCCGAAATCACTATGTCATTAGGGTCTAATTAATGGGATCTTTGTGAATGGATATATTAGGGTTGTTCGATATTATAGCAAATATTATAGCAAACACAACGAAAATGCAATTGCAACTTCAAATCAACCAGATCAAACTCATGTTACTTTTACCACACGTTGAAGTTTGAGTCTCAGAATATCCTAGAAAAATATATAAACAGCCCCAAGAAATCGGAGAGCTCGTGGGTACTATGCACTGTCACACTTCTCTTTTGATGACCTCAAAAAAGTGAAAAAACAATGAAAATAAAATTTAAAAACTAGAGATTCAGGAAAATTTTGCGTTTTTGCAAATTTGAAAACAAGAACATGTGCTTTTTGTTTTTATATGGAAGCTGATATGTAATGCAACAATGTAAAGCGCTACGTGATTTCCACTTATTTTTAATTTTGTTGTTCAAAAGCAAAAATGTCGGAAATAACATTAAATTTTAGAAACAGTTCAGATTTCCTCGAATTGGCTGTCAAACGGCGCACAAAGTGTTCACAGGCTACACGAAAGTGGATCTGCGATGAAGCACGGGGAATTTTGACAAAATATCTTAAAGAATAACATTATGGACAAAATTGTCTATAGAAATAAAATTTTGACAAAATTTTCGATAGAAATTAAATTTTGACAAAATTTTCTATAGAAATAAAATTTTGACAAAATTTTCTATAGAAATAAAATTTTAACAAATTTTTTTTATAGAAACAAAATTTTGCGAACATTTGTTATAGATAAAAATATTGAAACATTTTTCTGTAAAAAAAAATTGAAAAAATTTTTTATAGAAATAAAATTTTCGAAAGAAATAAAATTATGAAATAATTTTCTATAGAAAAAACTGTTTTTGACCAAATTTTCTATAGAAAAAAATTTTTGATAAAACTATCAATAGAAATATAATTTTTAGAAAATTTTCTATGGAAAAAAATTGAGAAAATTTTCTATAGAAATAAAATTTTCAGACAATGTTCTATAGAAATAAAATAAAAAAATCTATAGAAATAAAAATACAAAAAAATTCATAGAAATAAAATTTTGAAAATTTTCTATAGAAATCTAAAAATTTTGAGAAAATGTTCCATAGAAATAAAATTTTAAAAAATAACTTTTCTATAGAAATTAAATTTTAAAAAATCTATACAGCTAAGATTTTGAGAAAATTTTCTATATAAAAAAAAATTTTGAGAAAATGTTCTATACAAATAAATTTTTGAGAAAATTTTCTATAGAAACAAAATTTTGAGAAAATTTTCTGTAGAAATAAAATTTTGGCAAAATTTTCATTAAAAAGAAAAGTTTGAGAAAATGTTCAATATAAATAAAAGTTTGACAAACGTTTCTATAGAAAAAAGAAACAAAATTTTGAGAAAATTTTTAATAGAATTTTGACAAAATTTTCTATAGAAATAAAATTTTTCAAAATTTTCTATAGACATAAAATTTTGACCAAATTTTCTATAGCAATAAAATTTAGACGACATTTTCTATAGAAATAAAATTTTGACAAAGTATGCTATAGAAATAAAATTTTGCCAAATTTTCTATAGGCAGAAAATTTTGAGAACATTTTTTTATAGAAATATAATTTTGACAAAATTTCCTATAGAAATAAAATTTTGACAAAATTTTTTATAGAAATAAAATTTTGAAAAATTTTTTATGGAAATAAAATTTTAACAAAAATTTGTATAGAAATAAAATTTTAACAAAATTTTCTATAGGAATAAAATTTTGACAAAATTTTCTATAGAAATAAAATTTTGACTTAATTTTTTACAGAACTAAAATTTTGACAACATTTTCTATAGAAATAAAATTTTGACAAAATTTTCTATATACACCGAAAAAAAGTGAACTGTTTTATAGGAAGAATAAACTATCTCGCACGGAAATTGAACTAAATTTTGCTCCACATTCAAAGCGTTGTTAAAACCAGGAAATTGCAATGCCCTGTTGTACTTTTTAACTGCAGTTCACGAAATTACATCCTCTCATAGAAGAAAAAATTAACTAAAAGTAAAAAAGAAAATCATTGGCGCCAAATCATGACCATTTTAACCATACAGTAGTTCATTCTTACTATTTTTGTGAATCGTACGAAAATCTCCTTTTGCTTTAGTTCATATTGAACTTATGTGTACGGTCATTGAAGATTATACTTACGTTTAGTTCATAAAATTTTTAAAAATACTTAAAAAAGTAAGATTTCATTAAGCTGTGGAAAATTACGATAAAAATAATAAAATTTAACTACTAGCAGCGTTGCCAGAATTGTTTCACCAAAAACCGCTAGATTTGTCCAAAAAACTAGCCAAAAAAAGCTAAAAAATTTAAAAAAATAGCTAGAAAAAAAGCTAAATTTTTTGTATCAAAAGTCACATTTTTGATTGAAATTTAACAAACTTAAAGGCTTTATTTCACTTAAAAAACATAATATTTTAATTGTATTCAATTTAATTCCATTTCTGTGAGACTGTAAGAAAATCTAAGTCATATTAGCTCTGTTGGCGTACTCGATACATTTTGATTACTATCACAAATTTTTACTGGAAGTCCTTCGTTTATATTTCCTTGTAAAAACATTTTTCTCAGTGAACTTGCAATTGTCAGTTGGTTAATCATGTCACATAGAACTGCATTAGAAAATGTCACATAGAACTGCATTAGAAAATATCTATATATTTCGTTTTAACTGAATTAATGATAAATTCGTGAACGTGTACACTTCTCCTAATTTTACCCAAGAGAATAAAACCCATTATAACTGTCTTGCAAGTTTATAATGAATAACTTTTATTCGAAAATTTCCCAAACCTACTGTTGTCCAATTTTCGTAGATGTAAATCCATCCCATTAATAAATAGCATATTTGTTTTGATCCTATCACTACGAATTTTTTATTGCATTTTTTTGGTGTTAAAAAAAATAATTCCACATTCAAAACTTTATTTCCTTAACTATTTCTATGTTCGGTTCCAAAGATTTTGTACACTAATGAATTTTGTATTGATTCCGAGTCAAATTTGAATTTATTCGTTTTCTCAGCTTTTTCTTCATGAGCTATCACAGTGCTTTAAAAACGTGCTAACGAAAACTTAAATTTTCAAATTCAGACTCGACTTTAAGTAGAAATTGGATAAAAACGAAGTTTTATCCATATTTCAATAGGAACATGCCGAAAATAAAAAAAGCCAAAAATAGCTAAAAGGGTCATGAAAAAAAGCCAGAAAAAAAGCTAAAAGCTAAATGCATTTTTTTCCCGCTAAACGTCTTCAAAAAAAGCCAAATCTAGCGGGAAAAAAGCTAAATTGGCAACGCTGACTACTAGCAAATAAATTTTTTCCAATAAAAATAAGTTAAATTTAGTGTTAGTTTAACTACGGAAATTACGGAAACTACGGAACATTTTGACATAATTTTCTAAAGAATTAAAATGTTGACAACATTTTCTATAGAAATAAATTTTTTAGAAGTGAAATTTTGACAACATTTTCTATAGAAATGAAATTTTGACAAAGTTTTCTATAGAAATGAAATTTTGACAAAGTTTTTTATAGAAATGAAATTTTGACAAAGTTTTTTATAGAAATGAAATTTTGACAAAATTTCCTACAGAAACAAAATTTTGACCAAATCTTCTATAGAAATAAAATTTTGACAAAATTTTCTATAGAAATAAAAGTTTGACAAAATTCTCTATAGTAATAAAATTTTGATAAAATTTTCTGCAGAAATAATTTTTTGACAAAATTTTCTATAGAAAAAAAATTTCCACAATATTTCCTATAGAAATAAAATTTTCTATAGAAATAAAATTTTCACAAAATTTTCTATAGAAATACAATTTTGACAAAATTTTCTATAGAAATAAAGTTTTGACAAAATATTCTATAGAAATATAATTTTGGGAAAATTTTCTATAGAAATAAAATTTTGGAGAAATATTCTATAGAAATAAAATTTTGGGAAAATTTTGATAAAAGTTGCTATAGACATAAATTTGATTAAAAAGTTTCTACAAATTGAGAAAACCATAGTCCAAATCTTTTGCAACCGTTACCGCGGTTCAAATAAATATTTCAGCTGTCAGCGGCTTAGAAATGGGAACGAGAATATTTGGTATATCAATGACAATGTCTTCTAATGTTCGTTTTAATTTGAAAACTAAATGTCCTTTAGTTTTCAACTTAAAACTAATATCTAGACGTAGACGTCTGAAAGTCCATACTAATGAAAATTGTCATTATGAGGTAATTCAAGTTAGAGAGTCTTAAAATAAATTCATAAAAAAACTTCACATTACCTATATTTTAAATTAACCACTTAAACTATTTCGAAAATAATGAATACTTTTTTGTAGTTGAGTAGTAAGTATTCTAACAATCCTATACAATTTTTGTTTGTTTGTTTCGTCCTTAGGTTTTTATTTTAGTTCTATCCTTTCGTTTCGTTCTTTTTTTGGCATAGCTTTAATGCGGAAGTTTACAGTTTGCCAACCGAAATATGAGCACTCGTCCCCATACAGACATAACAATTTCTTTATTTTCATATATTGCATTGCATATAGCATTGTGAATGGTTGGCCGTGTGTTTATACACAGAAAAAAAATATCACCAAAATATTTCCAATTAAAAAGTTAATTGAAGTTGAAATTTTTTTCAATTAATAAATTATTTGGTACAATTAACTTTTTAATCAAGATAGAAACATTAAGTTAATTAAGTCAATGATTGAAAATTTTAAAATTTTTAATTAAAAAGTTAATTGATACAATTAACTTTTAATCAAATTCGGAAGACTAAGTCAGTTTATGATGATGATGAACATTTTTTTTTAAATTTTTAATTAATTTTTTTTTTCAAAAAATCAATTGTTAATCCAAATAAAAATTCTAAGCCAATTCAGAATGTAATTGAAAATAGTTACATTTTTTTAATTAATAAATTAATTGAGTTTTGCAATCAACATCAATTAAATTTTTAATTGAATCAATTAAAAAATTAATTAATTAATTTGGCAATGAAATCAATTAATTTTTTAATCAACAATTTTTTCTATGCCCAATTAAAACTGTGATTGATACTATCATTTTCGTGATTGAAGACACTTCAATTAAAAAATTAATTGGATCAATTAATTTCGTGATTGAATCAGAAAAAAATTTTTTGTGTGTATGTGTGAGAAAAGTGTATGGATCACCTTATTTGTTACAAGGTTTTCTTTTGTATGAGTAGAATCTATCTTCACATTATGTTTGCTATTGGGCGTGTATTTGTGTAACTGTTTCGGGAGAAATATGAATAAATTTGAAAGAAGCAAAACTTTGTGTTTGCCCCCTTTATGTATTCTTCTGAAATGTACATTTTGAGAATGTTTTGCCATAACAAATAGCTTATTTCGGTTTCTATTTTTTTGTTGTTTTGTCCCTTTTTCCTATTATTCTTTTGTGCGTAATAACTAGTGTTGCTGAAATACAATATGTAGTTTTCTACACATTTTTTATAGGGAATGCCATGGAGATATAAGACAGACTTTATAGATGGATGATCATAGGTATGGAAAGAAGGAGGAGAATAGGCGGGTGGAGTCAAAAATCATTATACCCTGCTCCACACTGTGGAACAGGGTATTATAAGTTAGTGCATATGTTTGCAACACCCAGAAGGAGACGAGATAGACACATGGTGTCTTTGGCACAAATGCTCAGGGTGGGCTCTTGAGTCGATATAGCGATGTCCGTCTGTCCGTGAACACATTTTTATAATCAAAGTCTAGGTCGCAGTTTTAGTCCAATCGACTTCAAATTTGGCACAAGTATGTGTTTTGGCTCAGAATAGATCCCTATTGATTTTGGAAGAAATCGGTTCAGATTTAGATATAGCTCCCATATATATATTTCGCCCGATATGGAGTTTTAACCTAATTTACTTTAAATTTTACACAAAAAGAACAATTAGTACCATAGTCAAGTGTGCCAAATTTTATTGAAATCGGTTCATATTTAGATATAGCTCCCATATATATATTTCGCCCGATATGGACTAATACGGTCCCAGAAGCCAGATTTTTACCCCAATTTGGTTGAAATTTTGCACAGGGAGCAGAATTAGCATTGTAGCTATGCGTGCCAAATTTGGTTGAAATCGGTTCAGATTTAGATATAGGTCCCATATATAGCTATCGCCCGGCCAATTTTTTGCTCCGATTTAGTTGAAATTTTGCACAGGGAGTAAAATTAGCATTGTAGCTATGCGTGACAAATTTGGTTGAAATCGGTTCAGATTTAGATATATCTGCCATATATAGCTTTCGCCCGATTTACTCTCATATGACCACAGAGGTCAATTTTTAACTCCGATTTAGATGAAATTTTGCACAGCGAGTAGAATTAGCATTGTTGCTATGCGTGCCAAATTTGGTTGAAATCGGTTCAGATTTAGATATATCTCCCATATATAGCTTTCGCCCGATTTACACTCATATGACCCCAGAGGCCAATTTTTAACTGCGATTTGGTTGAAATTTTGCACAGGGAGTAGAATTAGCATTGTTGCTATGCGTGCCAAATTTGGTTGAAATCGGTTCAGATTTAGATATAGCTCCCATATATATGTTTTTCTGATTTCGACAAAAAGGTCAAAATACCGACATTTTCCTTGTAAAATCGCCACTGCTTAGTCGAAAAGTTGTAAAAAAGACTCTAATTTTCCTAAACTTCTAATACATATATCGAGCGATAAATCATAAATAAACTTTTTCGAAGTTTCCTTAAAATTGCTTCAGATTTAAACGTTTCCCATATTTTTTTACTAACATTGTGTTCCACCCTAGTACATTAGCCGACTTAAATTTTGAGTCTATAGATTTTGTAGAAGTCTATCAAATTCTGTCCAAATCGAGTGATATCTAAATGTATGTATTTGGGACAAACCTTTATATACAGCCCCCAACACATTTGACGGATGTGATATGGTATCGAAAATTTAGATCTACAAAGTGGTGCAGGGTATAATATAGTCGGCCCCGAACGACTTTAGACTTTCCTTACTTGTTTACATTTAGAATTGAGAATGTAAATGTTAATGATGTAGGCTTTCCCGCATACCACTATTCAAAAATGCAAAATGCTCAAAGAGCCACAATAAATAATTTGCGTTAAGATAAATTGTAAATTTAACTAGCCGAGACTAGGTAATTTTTGCCAGCTCATCTAATGGGTTAACTACAATTTGGGAAGATGCAAATATAGAGCAAAAAAAAAAAACATCGGCGTTTCCACAAAGAATGGTCACGGTTTTGAAATGAAGAATATCAGTCGTTACCATCACCACAGGGAGGCATATTTTGCTGGTTTTTTATGGGCTAAGTTTTGTCGAAGTACTCCCGTGTTCTCTGTCACCTCTATCTGGTTTAGGAATCTGAAATCATGTTGGGCGCTCAAGTTATTGAAAGCTTTTTCGATACCAACGTATACACCTGGTTGTACATCTTTTCAGCTATAAATTTTTCTGTCATATGTACCGATTTCTTCCCTATTTTTATACCTACCACCATAGAATGGTGATGGGGGTATAATAAGTTTGTCATTCCGTGTGTAACACATCGAAATATCGATTTCCGAATATATAAAGTATATATATTCTTGATCAGGGAGAAATTCTAAGACGATATAAGCATGTCTGTCTGTCTGTTGTAATCACGCTATAACCTTCAATAATGGCGCTATCGTCCTGAAATTTGCACAGATTCGTTTTTTGTTTGCAGGCAGGTCAAGTTAGAAGATGGGCTATATCGGTCCAAGTTTTGATAAAGTCCCCATATGAACCGATTTCCCGATTTGGGGTCTTGGGCTTATAAAAACCGTAGTTTTTTCCAAATTGCCTGAAATTTTAAATCTAGAGGTATTTAATGACCATAAAGAGGTGTGCCTAAAATGGTGAGTATCGGTTCATGTTTTGGTATAGCTCCATATAGACCGATCTGCCAATTTTATTTCTTGGGCTTATAGAAACCGCAGTTTTTATTCAATTTACCTGAAATTGGAAATCTAGAGGTATTGTAGGACCACAAATACGTGTGCCAAAAATTGTGAGTATCGGTCCATATTTTGGTATAGCCCCCATATAGACCGATCTCCCGATTTTACTTCTTGGGCTTATAGAAGCAGCAGTTTTTATCCAATTGGATATCGAGAGGTACTTTAGAACCGTAAAGAGGTGTGCCAAAAATGGTGAGCATCGGTCCATGTTTTTGTATGGTCCCCATATAAACCGACCTCCCGAATTGGGGTCTTGGGCTTATAGAAACCGTAGTTTTTATCCAATTTGCCTGAAATTGAAAATCTAGGTACTTGAGGACCGTCAAAAGGTGTGCCGAAAATGGTCCGTATCGTTCCATGTTTTTGTATAGCCCCCATATAGACCGATCTCCTGATTTTACATCTTGGGTTTATAGAATCCGTAGTTTATATACAATTTGCCTGAAATTGGAAATTTATAGGTATTTTAGGACCATAAAGAGGTTTGCCACAAATGGTGAGTATCGGTCCATGTTTTGATATAGCCCCCATATAGACCGATATCCCGATTTTACTTCTTGGACTTCTAGAATCCGGAGTTTTTATCCAATTTGCCTGAAATTGGAAATCTAGAGGTATTTTCGGGCCATAAAGAGGTGTGCCGAAAACGGTGAATATCGGTCCATATTTTAGTATAGCCCCCATAAGAACGATTTCCCGATTTAACTCCTTGGGTTTCTAGAAACCGTAGCTTTTATTCGATTTGCTTGAAATTGTAAACATTCTGGTATTTTAGGCTCACAAAAACGTGTATCGGATTAAGTTTTTATCGGTCCTTTTGGTAATGCCTCCATATCGACCGACTTCCCTTCTTGAGGGTATAGAAGGCGCACTGATCATGAAAATTGCTTGAAACTCAATGTAAAATTTCCAGATTTTACTTCTCGGGTGAAAATCTACAGATTTAAGATTTCAAATCAAGACGTTATTTTATAATTTTCTTGCACACTTACAAGAGATGCTAATGTTTCCTCTAAAACTCAAACAAAAATGGTTCTAATAAATCCAGAATCTGATATAGTCCTCATAGGTGAAATTTTTAAATTTATCTTCGGGAAGTGTCCTCAAGTCCTCAAGCCTCCTGAAATTTCCTTTTCTTGAAAATTTCACCAAAATCGGAGAACTTTGGCCCAATTTTGAAAAAGTCAAAAAATGAGGTACCCTATTTTCACCAAATGATTACCCTCTACGTTCTCCGAACATTTTTCATGTGAAAAAATAAAATTGTTTTATAAGAAAAGCAACTGCGATGAATTCAAATAATACATTTTTGTAATGTGCGATGTATGTCCCGCTTTTCCTTTGAAACTTATCTTGAGTTTTCTTTGCTATATACCTTGAGGCCTTTCCAACGATGAAAACCGTGGAAATCGGTTCGTACGTTCTGGAGTTGCATCAGAGATGGCGCTGTATGTAAAAAAGATTTTCCCGCTTTTCCGTTAAAACTTTGCTTGAATTTTCTTTGCTATAAACCTCACGGAGCCCGAGACTTTTCCAACGAATGCGACACCGTGGAAATCGGTTTATGTGTTCTATAGTTATTGCGTCAGGAAGGAAAACCCGACTTATTTTTATATATTAGAAGATTAGGCAAAAATAAAATTCCACATTCACATCCCTAACTTCTATACTCTATTCAAACTTTCATCTATATGAACCACATTGTAAGAATACAGATACTTTCTCTATTATAGTGAGATTTCTCCATTATGTTTGCATTCCATATTGCTTGGTATTCGTTATATTTTTCGTCCTGCTACTACTACTGAGAAGAGGAAATGAAATTACAAAGATCGTGTGTACATATTTGTATCAAAAGAAATGTTCAAAGAAAGAAGTTTGCCTGTACCTTTGTAGTTATTCACAGAAACAAATTCCCATTATTATTAAATATGAGTGTATCCGTGTGAACTGATCCTTAAAAATGCCGTTATGCAAGTTTTGTATTGCGGTTTTGCCCCTTAAGTATTCTTTGAGGCAAATATTTTGTGGTGGCTCCTTTGGGAAACTGTGGTATTTTAGGATTATAGTTACCTTAAAAAATCGGAAAATGTGGAGTTTTCAAGATAAATTAAAGGGAATAAAATATAACAAGTATATATGGCCGTAAGTTCGGCCAGGCCGAATCTTATGTACCTTCCACCATGGATTGCATAGAAACTTCTACGAAAGATGGACTTTTTGCACGATACGTAGAGAGCCAGAATTGAAATATGGGGGTCGCTTATGTGGGGGCTATATACAATTATGAACTTGATATGGACCAACTTTTGTGTGATTGGGGATCTATTTATCTGAGGGCTATATATAACTATAGACCGATATGGACCTAGTTAGGCATGGTTGTTAACGGCCATATACTAGCACAATGTACCAAATTCGGATGAAATTTGGTCCTCCAAGAGGCCCCAAAACCAAATCTCTGGATCGGTTTATATGGGGGCTATATATGATTATGGACTGATATGGACCAATTCTTGCATGGTTGTTAAATATCATATACCACCACGTACCAAATTTCAACCAGATCGGATGAATTTTGCTTCTCCATAAGGCACCGGAGGTCAAATCTGGGAATCGGTTTATATGGGCACTATATATAATTATGGACCGATTTCAACCACTTTTTGCATGGGTATTTGAGGCCATATATTAACACCAAGTACCAAATTTGAACTAAATCAGATGAATTTTGGTCTTCCAAGAGGCTCCGGAGGTCAAATCTGGTGATCGGTTTATATGGCGGCTATATATAATTATAGACCGATGTTGACCAATTTTTGCATGGTCATTAGAGACAGTATACTTACACCATGTACCAAATTTCAGGCGGATCGGATGAAATTTGCTTCTCTTAGAGGCTCCGCAAGTCAAATCGGGGGATCGGTTTATATGGGGGCTATATATAATTATGGACCGATATGGACCAATTTTTGCATGGTTGTTAGAGACCATATACTAACACCATGTACCTAATTTCAGCCGGATCGGATGAAATTTGCTTCTCTTAGAGGCCAAATTTGGGTTCCGTTTATATGGGGGCTATACGAAAAAGTGGACCGATATGGCCCATGTGCAATACCATCCGACCTACACCAATAACGACTACTTGTGCCAAGTTTCAAGTCGATAGCTTGTTTCGTTCGGAAGTTAGCGTGATTTCAACAGACGGACGGACCGACGGATGGACGGACGGACGGACATGCTCAGATCGACTCAGAATTTCACCACGACCCAGAATATATTTACTTTATGGGGTCTTAGAGCAATATTTCGATGTGTAACAAACGGAATGACAAAGTTAATATACCCCGATCCTATGGTGGAGGGTATAAAAAATTGATTTTTTAGATATTTGTATTCTATTTTTTATACCCTGCGCCACACTGTGGAACAGGGTATTATAAGCTAGTGCATATGTTTGTAACACCCAGAAGGAGACGAGATAGGCACATGGTGTCTTTGGCAATAATGCTCAGGGTGGGTCCCTGAGTCGATATAACCATGTCCGTCCCTCCGTCCGCCCGTCTGTCTGTGAACACATTTTTGTGATCAAAGTCTAGGTCGCAATTTAAGTCCAATCGCCTTCAAATTTGGCACATGTTCCTAATTTGGGTCAGAATATAACCCTATTGAAATCGGTTCCAACATTTTCCTTGTTAAATCGCCACTGCTTAGTCGAAAAGTTGTAAAAATGACTCTAATTTTCTTAAACTTCTAATACAAATATATCGAGCGATAAATCATAAATAAACTTTTGCGAAGTTTCCTTAAAATTGCTTCAGATTTAAATGTTTCCCATATTTTTTTGGACTAAAATTGTGTTCCACCCTAGTGCATTAGCCAACTTAAATTTTGAGTCTATAGATTTTGTAAAAGTCTATCAAATTCTGTCCAAATCGAGTGATATTTAAATGTATGTATTTGGGACCTTTATATATAGGCCCCAACACATTTGACGGATGTGACATGGTATCGAAAATTTAGATCTACGAAGTGGTGCAGGGTATAATATAGTCGGCCCCGCCCGACTTTAGACTTTCCTTACTTGTTTTATATGAAAACCGTCCATAGGACTAGGGCGAAAGGTTCACAAAAGAGTTTAATACAAGGAAGGTGACTCGAAATGTTATCAAGTTTACAGTAGCTGTTATAAATTTTCATATCGCACAATTGTTCAAATTAATGCCAAATGAAATAGAGAAATGAAATGGAAATTTGGGAAATCAAGTAATTAAGTTAGAACTACAATATTTAAGGCAAACAAATCATTTATTTGTAATATGCCCATAAATGGTTCTCCATTTGGGGTTCCATATTTGGAGTTTTTTTTGGGAGATATTTAGGAGTAAGAAGTATTTTACACCTTATAAAGTCTCAACTAAATTCGGAGCAATTCTGCCATAAATTTGAAGACAACAAGTTCCTAAATATAAGCACTCAGCAAAAAAAAAAAGAAATTGGAAGTTGTTCCAAAGGTACAACTTTAAAATCACTTCCAAGAATATCCTCCCAATGGTGTTCTTTATTTTAACTGCACAGGAAGTTCTTTTAATTCAATTGTTTATAACTCGCTTTTTTCATATTTTTATACCCTCTGCAAATGGAGAAGATTTAGAAATTTTGCCCTTTTTTGGCGGTTAGGGTTTCTTTCGTTATTTTTATTTCACAACTACCCAATTTTATCCCCAATTTTTATAATTTATAATTGATTAATAAATAAATTGCAAATTTAAAAAAATTAAATTTGCGATCGAAATCGAGAAAATACATAATTGAATATCTAGGTAAAAACCATAAAGACAAATTCCGCTAAATTGGTGTTATAAATTGGCTCTTCGGTTTTTATTTCGATGTGATACAAATGGAATGGCAAACTTATTACACCCCCATCCTCATACTATGGTGATTGCTATGTAAATATTGTTTCAAAAACATTAGCTTTTCTATTTAAATCGACGAAATATTGTTAAATTGTATTGTAGTTTTTTTTCCACAATTATTGACATATATTTACAATCTCAACTTGTCGTATGGTGACAATATTTGCAATGACAATGTGTAAAACATCACAGAACTAATATTTGTGTGATGCACAACATCTCTCATTTTCTCACCTACACACGTACACAAATTCTGAAAGCTACCAACCATAATTTTATGATGCATTTCAACAGGATTGTCGAAGGAAGTCCGCACAACGTAACCAAAAATGTAAATGTGTTTGCATGCAAGCAAAACACATACACTTACAAATAAGAGCATAAACACCAAATCATTTTGTCCGTTACAGTCGTTTGTCAAAATTTTAATTCTATAGAAAATGTTGTCAACATTTCATTTGTACAGAAATTTTAGTCAAAATGTTATTTCTATAGATATTTTTGTCAAACTTTTATTTCAATAGAAAATTTTGTCAACATTTTATTTCGAATATTTTATTTCTATAGAAAATTTTGTCAAAATTTTATTTCTATGGAAAATGTCAAAATTTTAGTTCTATAGAAAATGTTGTCAAAATTTTATTTCTATAGAAAATTTTGTCAAAATGTTATTTCTAAAGAAAAATTTTGTCAAAAATGCATTTCTGTAGAAAATTTTATCAAAATTTTATTTCCATAGAAAATTTTGTCAACATTTTATTTCTATAGAGAATGTTGTCAACATTTTATTTCTATAGAATATGTTGTCAACATATTATTTCCTTAGAAAATGTTGTCATATTTTATTTCCATAGAAAATGTTGTCAAAATTTCATTTCTATAGAAAATTTTGTCAAAATTTTATTTCCATAGAAAATTTTGTCAAATTTTTATTCTATAGAAAATTTTGACAAATTTTTATTTTATAGAAAATTTTTTCAAAATTTTATTTTCACAAAATTTTCGATTTTGACAAAATTTTATTTCTATAGAAAATGTTGTCAAAATTTTATTTCTATAGAAAATTTTGTAAAAATGTTATTTCTATAGAAAAATTTGTCAAAATTTTATTTCTATAGAAAATTTTGTCAAAATTGCATTTCTATAGAAAATCTTATCAAAATTTTATTTCTGTTGAAAATTTTATCAAAACTTTATTTCAATAGAAAATCTTATCAAAATTTTATTTCTATAGAAAATTTTGTCAAAATTTTATTTCTATAGAAGATGTTCTCAATATTTTATTTCTATAGAAAATGTTGTCAACATTTTATTTCTATAGAAAATTTTGTCAACATTTTATTTCTATAGAAAATGTTGTCAACATTTTATTTCTATAGAAAATTTTGTCAAAATTTTATTTCCATAGAAAATTTTGTCAAATTTTTATTCTATAGAAAATTTTTTCAAAATTTAATTTTGACAAAATTTAGATTTTTACAAAATTTTATGTTGTCAAAATTTCTATAGAAAATTTTGTCAAAATGTTATTTCTATAGAAAACTTTGTCAAAAGTGCATTTCTGTAGAAAAATTTGTCAAAATTGCATTTCTATAGAAAATCTTGTCAAAATTTGATTTCTGTTGAAAATTTTATCAAAATTTTATTTCCATAGAAAATTTTGTGAAAATTTTATTTCTAAAGATAATGTTGTCGAAATTTTATTTCCATAGGAAATTTTGTCAACATATTATGTCTGTAGAAAATTTTGTAAAATTTTTATTTCTATAGAAAATGTTGTCAAAATTTTATTTCTATAGAAAATTTTGTGAAAATTTTATTTCCATAGGAAATTTGGTCAACATTTTATCTCTATAGAAAATTTTGTCATATTTTTATTTCTATAGAAAATTTTGTCAAAATTTTATTTTCATAGAAAATTTTGTCAAATTTTTATTCTATAGAAAATGTTGTCAAATTTCTATTCTATAGAAAATTTTTTCAAAATTTCATTTTGACAATATTTTCGATTTTGACAAAATTTTATTTCTATAGAATATGTTGACAAAATTTCTATTGAAAATTTTGTCAAAATTTTATTTCTATAGAAAATGTTGTCAAATTTTATTTCCATAAAAAATTCTGTCAAAAATGTATTTCTATAAAAAATTTTGTCAAATTTTTATTTCTATAAAAAATTTTGTCAAAATTTTATTTCCATAGAAAATTTTGTCAAATTTTTATTCTATGGAAATTTTTTCAAAATTTAATTTTGACAACATTTTACATTTTTACAAAATTTTATTTCTATAGAAAATGCTGTCAAAATTTCTATAGAAAATGTTGCCAAAATGTTATGTCTATAGAAAATCTTGTCAAAATTTTATTTCTACAGAAAATTTTGTCAAAATATTGTTTCTAAAGAAAATGTCAAAATTTTATTTCTATAGAACATTTTGTCAACATTTTATTTCTATAGAAAATTTTGTCAACATTTTATTTCTATAGAAAATTTTGTCAAAATGTTATTTCTATAGAAAATTTTGTCAAAATTGCATTTCTATAGAAAACCTTGTCAAATTGTATTGCTATAGAAAATTTTGTAAAAATTTTATTTCTATATAAAATTTTGTTAAAATTTTATTTCTATAGAAAATTTTGTCAACATATTACGTCTATAGAAAATTTTGTCTAATTTTTATTTCTATAGAAAATTTTGTCAAAATTGTATTTCTATAGAAAATTTTGTCAACATTTTATTTCTATAGAAAATTTTGTCAACATTTTATTTCTATAGAAAATTTTGTCAAAATTGCATTTCTATAGAAAATCTTGTCAAAACTTTATTTCTGTAGGAAATTTTATCAAAATTTTATTTCCATAGAAAATTTTGTCAACATTTTATTTTTTTAGAAAATGTTGTGAAAATTTTATTTCTATAGGAAATTTTGTCAACATATTATGTCTATAGAAAAATTTGTCAAATTTTTATTTCTATAGAAAATTTTGTCAAAATTTTAATTCCATAGAAAATTTTGTCAAATTTTTATTCTATAGAAAATTTTTTCAAAATTTAATTTTGACAAAATATTAGATTTTTACAAAATTTTATTTCTATAGAAAATGTTGTCAAAATTTCTATAGAAAATTTTGTCGAAATGTTATTTCTGTAGAAAATTTTGTCAATATGTTATTTCTATAGAAAATTTTATCAAAATGTTATTTCTATAGAAAATTTTGTCAAAATTTTATTTCTATAGAAAATCTTGTCAAAATTTATTTTCTATAGAAAATTTTTGTCATAATTTTATTTCTATAGAAAATTTTGTCAAAATTTTATTTCTATAGAAAATTTTTTCAAATTTTTATTTTTTAACCATGTTCCTTAATCTATATCTGTCCATAAAGCTCGAAAAATAATTGTATAATTAGATTTTTTAGAAATATTTTTCAAAATTTTCGATTTTGACAAAATTTAATTTCTATAGAAAATGTTGTCAAAATTTCTATAGAAAATTTTGTCAAAATGTTATTTCTATAGAAAATTTTGTCAAAATTTTATTTTTGTAGAAAATGTTATCAAAATTTTATTTCCATAGAAAATTTTGTGAATATTTTATTTCTATAGAAAATGTTGTCAACATTTTATTTCCATAGGAAATTTTGTCAACATATTATGTCTATCGAAAATTTTGTAAAATTTTTATTTCTATAGAACATTTTGTCAAAATTTTATTTGCATAGAAAATTTTGTCAAATTTTTATTCTATAGAAAAATTTTCAAAATTTAATTTTGACAAAATTGTAAATTTTTACAAAATGTTATTTCTATAGAAAATGTTGTCAAAATTTCTATAGAAAATTTTGTCAAAATGTTATTTCTACAGAAATTTTTATCAATATGTTACTTCTACAGAAAATTTGGCAAAATGTTATTTCTATAGAAAATTTTGTCAAAATGTTATTTCTATAGAAAATCTTGTCAAAATTTTAGTTTTATAGTAAATTTTGTCAAAATTTTATTTCTATAGAAAATGTTGTCAAAATTTTATTTCCATAGGAAATTTTGTCAAATTGTTATTCTATAGAAAATTTTTTCAAAATTTAATTTTGACAAAATTTTATTTCTTCAGAAAATGTTGTCAAAATTTCTATAGAAATTTTTGTCAAAATGTTATTTCTATAGAAAATCTTGTCAAAATTTTATTTTTACAGTAAATTTTGTCAAAATTTTATTTCTATATAAAAGTTTGTCAAAATTTTATTTCCATAGAAAATTTTGTCAAAATTTTATCTCCATAGAAAATGTCAAAATTTCTATAGAAAATTCTGTAAAAATTTTATCTTTATAGAAAATTTTTGTCAACAATCTATTTCTATAGAAAATTTTGTCAAAATTTTAATTCTATAGAAAATTTTGCCAAAATTTTACCTTCGATAGAAAATTTTTTCAAAATGTTATTTCTATAGAAATTTTTTCAAAATTGCATTTCTATAGAAAATCTTATCATATTGTATTGCTATAGAAAATTTTGTAAAAATTTTATTTCTATATACAATTTTGTTAAAATTTTATTTCTATAGAATATTTCGTTAAAATTTTATTTCTATAGAAAATGTTGTCAAAATTTTATTTCTATTGAAAAATTTGTCAAAATTTTATTTCTATAGAAAATTTTGTCAAAATTTTTATTTTTATTTTTTTTTTATTTTTATAAAAAATTTTTAGACCAAAACATCAAGATTTCTACAAATCTACCAAACAATAAGAAATCGACCATTTTTGCTAGAACAGTGTCTCCGACCCAAGACCCGTAGTGTCGTTGAATTAGAAACGGAATTACGAAATTTTGTCAAAATTTTACCTTCGATAGAAAATTTTTTCAAAATGTTATTTCTATAGAAAATTTTTTCAAAATTGCATTTCTATAGAAAATCTTATCAAATTGTATTGCTATAGAAAATTTTGTAAAAATTTTATTTCTATATAAAATTTTGTTAAATTTTTATTTCTATAGAAAATTTTGTCAAAATTTTGTTTCTATAGAAAATGTTGTCAAAATTTTATTTCTGTAGAAAATTTCGTCAAAATTTTATTTTTATAGAAAATTTTGTAATTTTTTTATAGAAAATTTTATTTCTATAGAAAAGAAATTTTTGACAAAATTTTATTTTTATAGAAAATTTTTGGAGCAAAACATCAAGATTTCTAACAATCTACCAAACAGTAAGAAATCGACCATTTTTGCTAGAACCGTGTCTCCGACCCAAGACCCGTAATTTCGATGCATTACAAACGGAATGACGAAGTTAGTATACCCTCTATCTTATATATAACAGTCATTACATTAATCTGCCCCGATTCACCATTGCCACAAAAGGATATGCTACAGGACGTTGTCAATATTCCTTAACATTTTAATGTGAGCATAAGGCCATGTGATTGTGTGTGCTTTAATTTGTCGGTTTTATGGACAAATAAATTAAATTATTGCCATTGTTAAGGATAAAATTGCACAATTCTCGAAATTAAATGTATCTTAAATTATTAAATGGTTAAGAAATCGCATTAAGTTTTTCATAAGCTCTTTAAACTACAAATTTCAAAGTGGCCAGCCGCAGGAGCAGTAGCAATGGAAGTCTGTAAGGACACATACACACGTAGATAGCTGCAAAGAGTTTTACTGCGCCATTTAAACAATTTCTGCTTTTGTTAGTTTTGCACTGATTACATTCTGGTAAAGACAATGCAATGGCTTTTAGTGTGGTTGTGGTGTTTGGTGAGGCCAAGAGGAGCATTTGCCTTCAAATGCCATATCCTTAGAGAATCATGAATGCTAAGGCACCTGATGTTGTATCTAATTAATGTACACTGCAGAATAGGAAAGGTTACTAATTTTGTGTATAAAACAATGCTTAGGGTTACTAAAATACAAACACTGGAGCAAAAGACAAGGTTGACAGACAGACAGACAGATAGATTTACACAGACATTTGTGAATATTTGTCTCCGGAGTAGACATTACAAGATGTAGACAATAGTTGGTATTCATTGTCTGAATGTAATGTACTGTGTAATGGATGTACCGAAGGTTATTTATATGAGTCACTATTCCAATTTCACTTACTTTACTAAGATTAAATGGATTGTTGGCTAAATTTACTAGAAATTTTGAAGAAATTCAACAGGGCAATATGAGCAGAGAATATGGGATAGTTTTTGATAGGTGAATAGCAATGGATTCTTTAAATTTTTTGGATTTGATCCATCATTAGATGATATCGGCCCCCTCCCAATGTTAATACAGATTTCAAAACACAAAACCTGAAATATGTTTTAATAATTTTCTCCATTTTTCCATGAACATCCCCACTATGAACATTTTTATACAGGGTGGATGAAAGCCCCATATTTTTTATTGTTCAAAAGCAAAAAATGTCCCAAATAAATCAAATTTTAAAATCGGTTTAGATTTGTTCCAATGACCATCATACGCTGCAGGAAAGTGGCTCCACGGTGTTTTGGACCGCTTAAGCGCCGCCTTAAGATGATCGACACTATGGTATTCGTTAGTGCCAACCTTGCTCACGAATTGAAATCCTGAGCTTTTAGTGACCATTCTGTGGCAAAAATGAAGCGAGGAACCTCCTTCTTAAGGTATTTTTGGTTGTCGCGTGCGGAACCGATGATGTTTTGTTGGAATATTCATGGTCTGCGGTCGAAATATTCGTCTGACCAGGGCTTCAATACTGTCATTAGAATATTTCGCGATAATATTCGATGAACACGAACGGGGAGCGATTATTGGCAGTTACGTCAGCCCACAGCATTACCATCGACGGAGCTTGAGTTCTAGTCGCCCATCGATGGTGTACATTTTCAGCTGGCCTCTTTGGCAAGTAAACCCGATAATTTTGTTTATTCACATAATGCTCTATATGGCATGGCTTCTCATCGGAGGAAACCAAATTCGGTAACTGACCGCTTTAGTGCAAGCAATGCTACTCCTTGGCTCTATCCAGTCTAACTTTTTTGTGAATTGTATTCTTCTTTATTATTATACCCTACACCAAGGCCGTATTCAGGGGGGATGAGGGGGATCAAACCCCCCCCCCCCCCGAAATGAATGAATATTTTTATATAAATAAATATATATTTTTAGCTGCATAGAAAAATCTTATCGAAGATGTTGAAGAAAAGCTGGAGGTTTTATTTTGAAAAACGCTTACCTATAAAACTTGCACAAATCATAGAATACTAGTTGAAAAGCCCGTCAAACGACGATGGAAAAAAAATTGTTTTTGTTCTCGCACCACAAATTTCATTTTTGGAAAATGTATTTCAACTTTTATGTGTGTTTGTTGTTCTTCTTGTGAACATGACTCACTTTGTTTGGCCTTAGCAACAACAACGAAACAGCCAAACACACAAGTGTAAATGAAATGGCGCAAAACCTGCGAAAAAACCTGCCTAATTTTAAAAATTTTGGTCACTTTGCCAGTTACTCAGGGATGGAAAATACAATTTTTAAGAAAGTACAAAAAAGGTATTTTTTGAGCGGAAAGGTACTTTTTACTAAATTTCAACAAAAATTTCACTGGAAAATTATTGTCAAGAGACTAAATTTTAAAGAAAATAAAATTTTGACAAAATTTTCTATATAAATAAAATTGTGCAAAAATTTTCTATAGAAATAAAATTTTGCAAAAAAAATCTGTAGAAAAAATGTTGCAAAATTTTTTCTATAGAAATAAAATTTGCAAAAATTTCCTATAGAAATAAAATTTGTACAAAATTTTCAATTGAAATAAAATTTTGACAACATTTTTTATAAAAATAAAATTTTGCAAAAATTCTATATAGAAATAAAATTTTGACAATATTTTCTACCGAAATAAAAAATCGATAATATAGAATCGCATTCTTTTTTCGACTAAAACATTCTTGAAGTTCAATAAAATCCTGTTTTTGACTATGTCTTTTACAAAATCGAGATTTTCTTCCCACATGAACATGTCCGTTTTGCCATATTTGTAAAAGACTATTAGCAAATAAGGTTAATAAAGACTTTCTCAAAATAATAAAATATTTTGTCAAAGCTATTGTACCATAAATCTGATATCGACTCAAAAATGTCTACACAAAAGGTACTAAATCATTCGCGGGGGCACTACGGTACTGACCGGGGTGAAAAAGTATTGAAAAAAGTACTATAGTACTGCATTTTCCATCCCTGCAGTTACTACGCACTCATCCGAACTTTCATTTTCAACAATGAAGAGATTAAAGACGTATCTTAGAAATTGGACTAGCGAGAGTAGACTCAATGGATTGGCATTAATGTCGGTTCATCGCCGAATAAATGTGCCGACTGAAGAAGTAATTGATTTATTTGCTGCCCAAAAAGCCCGTCGGCTCAATTTAATATTATACAAATATTGTATACATACCTATACATAAATAAAATTTTCTACACATGAGATTATATGAATATTTTTTTTTAAGTTGAACCCCCACCCCCACCCCCCCCCGAATTAAAATCCTGGCTACGGCCTTGCCCTACACCATAGGATAGGGGGTATATTAACTTTGACATTCCGTTTGTAGCACATCGAAATATTGCTCTAAGACCCCCATATACTCTGGGTCGTGGTGAAATTCTGAGTCTATTAAGGCATGTCCGTCCGTCCGTCTATTGAAATCACTCTAACTTCAAGCTATCGACTTGAAACTTGGCATAATTAGTAGTTGTTGATGTAGGTCAGATGGTATTGCAAATCGGCCATATCGGACCACTTTTACGTACAGCCTCCATATAAACCGATCGCTAGATTTGGCTTGCGGACCCTTTCAAGGAGGAGTAAAATGCATCCGATCTGTCTACAATTTGGTACATGGTGTTAGTATATCATAATTCTATATAGCCCCCATATAAACCGATCCCCAGATTTGGCTTGCGGATCCTCTAAGAGAAGCAAATTTCACACGATCCGGCTGAAATTTGGTACATGGTGTTAGTATATGATTGCACCACGGGAGCCACCGTGGTGCAATGGTTAGCATGCCCGCCTTGCATACACAAGGTCGTGGGTTCGATTCCTGCTACGACCGAACACCAAAAAGTTTTTCAGCGGTGGATTATCCCACCTCAGTAATGCTGGTGACATTTCTGAGGGTTTCAAAGCTTCTCTAAGTGGTTTCACTGGAATGTGGAACGCCGTTCGGACTCGGCTATAAAAAGGAGGTCCCTTGTCATTGAGCTTAACATGGAATCGGGCAGCACTCAGTGATAAGAGAGAAGTTCACCACTGTGGTATCACAATGGACTGAATAGTCTAAGTGAGCCTGATACATCGGGCTGCCACATAACCTAACCTAACCTAACCTAGTATATGATCTCTAACAAACATGAAAAAATAGATCCATATCGGTGCATAATTATATATAGCTCCCATATAAACCGATTCCCAGATTTGAACTCCTGAGTCACTTGGAGGAGCAAAATTCATGTCATCCGGTTGAAATTTGGTACGTGGTGTTAGTATAGGGTCTCTAACAATCATGCAAAACTTGGTCCATATCGGTCCATAATTATATATAGCCCCAATATAAACCAATCCCCAGATTTGACCTGCGGAGCCTCTTGGAGGAGCAAAGTTCATACGATTCATATAAACCGATCCCCAGATTTGAACTACGGAGCCACTTGGAGGAGCTAAATTCATGCCATCCGGTTGAAATTTGGTACGTGGTGTTAGTATAGGGTCTCATGCAAAACTTGGTCCATATCGGTCCATAATTATATATAGCCCCCATATAAACCGATCCCCAGATTTGACCTCCGGATCCTCTTGGAGGAGCAAAGTTTATACGATTCAGTTGAAATTTGGCACATTGTGCGAGGATATGGTCGCTAATAACCATGCCAAAATTGTTCCAAATCGGTCTTTAGTTATATATAGCCCCCAAATAAATCGACCCCCAATCAAGGTTAGGTTAGGTTAGATTATGTGGCAGCCCGATGTATCAGGCTCACTTAGACTATTCAGTCCATTGTGATACCACATTGGTGAACTTCTGTCTTTTCACTGAGTGCTGCCCGATTCCATGTTAAGATCAATGACAAGGGACCTCCTTTTTATAGCCGAGTCCGAACGGCGTTCCACATTGCAGTGAAACCACTTAGAGAAGCTTTGAAACCCTCAGAAATGTCACCAGCATTACTGAGGTGGGATAATCCACCGCTGAAAAACTTTTTGGTGTTCGGTCGAAGCAGGAATCGATCCCACGACCTTGTGTATGCAAGGCGGGTATGCTAACCATTGCACCACGGTGGCTCCCAGACCCCCAATAAAACAAAAATTGGTCCATATCAGTTCATAATTGTACATAACCCCCATATAAACCGATCCCCAGACTTTGCTCGATCCAATCACACAAAAATTAGTCCATATCGGTTCATAATTACCCCAGCAAACAAAGTGTCGCCAAAAAATTAATGAAAATGTTCTTTTTGGATCCGGAAGTGGTGCAAAATTGGCGCAGAAGCGGTGAATTTAACATGGGCTTGTCATAGGACGGACGTCCTCCATTTCAACAGCCGTTGCAGTGAATTTGCATCCTTTCTTTAGGAGTGATCCGAATTCAATGTTTTGGATGTAAATTAAAAAGTTCTGTGATATTTTGTCAAATAAATAATTTTTATAGTTTTTTATTCTTTTTAATGGATTCTAACGCTTGTCGCAAACGTTTGACCTCAAATATTTTCAAAAATTCACAATTTTTTCAGATTGGATTTAGCATGTTTTTCGACAAAAAATTTAATGATTTGAAACAAAAAAAAAAAAAAAATTAAAATTACCCATTAAAAGTATGAAAAAACCAAGTTATAAAAAATTGAATCAAAAGAACTTCCTGGGTAGTTAAAATAAAGAACATCATTGGGGGTGCATCTTCTGGAAGTGCTTTTAAAGTTGTGCCTGTGGAAGAACTTCCAAATTTTGTTGCTGGGACATAGTCCATACGTGGTATATATTAAACTATAAAAGGCCTATTAAATATAAGTTGTGTTCCTTTACGTACTACTAGTTACTACTTTTACTAGTTTTTACTAGAAACCGTTCCTCAACCCCAAAAATAGTAAAAGTAGTAAACAATTTTAAGAGAACAATGTCAAAATGCATGTCTCTTTTAAAATTTTTTTACTACAAGTTACTCGGCAAATTCTTTCGAGTAAAAGTTGTAGATATGTCATGACAAAAATAATTATTTGTTTTCAAATTTTCCAAACTAAAGTAGTTCCAAATCGCTTTTTTTTGGAAATAAATCTGTAACTTTTTAATGGATTAAGATATCATCATAATTTTTTCTTTGTGCCAAAGCTGAAATGTTTTTCTCTATATTTAGAGGTTTGTAGGTCCCTAGTAGATTCACGGGCTGGTCTATAGACGTTGGAAGTTGGACACTTCGGATGTATGCAATTTAGTGTTCCTTGGCAAACGCGCAATTATGCACCGATTTTCATGATTTTTGCTTTGCTGGATAGAACTTATAAACTACCATAAAAAGATTGCGTATGTGTGCGAATATATCTAATATTTGCGAGATAGGGCCTTACAATTTATTTTTTTGCAAAATTTGAACAAAGGGGGGTCTGTATTTTGAGTCTAGAAGGACTACATTCCTTATAAAATTCTACGTATTCTGGAGGAAAATTTTGTGCACCTTTATGCTTTAGATTTAACGTGTAGACTCCACAATTTGGAATTTCAAAACAATGCCGAACCAATACCACTTGTTTCGAAAAAAAGTACCAAAACATTGACCGACCAAATTCGGCACACCCTTTAATGGACCAAAAGTACCTCTACGTTTTGAATTTCATGCAAATCGGATAAAAATTTTAATGTCTATGTCATGAAGACCCCAATTGGGGGGTCGGTTCATATGGAAGCAAAATCGAAACTTAGACCGAAGTAACGTGTCTGGTAAAATTTCAGCACTATAGGTTCATTATTGAAAGAAGTAGCCTGATTACAACAGATAGCCAGACAGAGAGACATCGTCTTATAATTTCTCCCTGATCAAGACTATATATACTTTCTATAGTCAGAATTCGTTATTTGTATGTGTTACAAACGGAATGAAAAACCCCACCTTATAAGATACTGATAATATGCGCTATTACTCTACTTTATAGCCCAGAAGCCAGAGTTTTACTTTGATTAAAAATTTTGCAAAAGGAGTACTTTTTAATAAGGATTTCAAAGTTTCCTGCAAAAAATCTGCCATTTGTCAAAAAATTTCGATATAAAAGTATTTAATTTACCTACATGTTTTGAAAATATTTATTCAAATCACAATGCTTCTTTTGTTTTTTATTTGACATTTTTACAATTTTTACTATATTTTCGTTCCTGTACATTTAACAAATATAGAAATCTGAGAGGATTTTCAATATTTCTCTCTTTTACTACTTTTTACTACGAGTAAAGTAAAGGAACACACCTATAATAAAATTTAAATTTTCTATAGAAATAAAATTTTGACAAAATAAAATTTTGACAACATTTTCTATACACTGAAAAAACAGTGAACCCACCAGGAAAGAAAATTTTAGTTAATTGTAGAAAAATTTGATTAATTGTAGAAAATTTTAACTAAACTGTATTATAAACGCAGATGTCGCGCTGATTTCGCAAAAACAAGTAAAAAATTTTCGACAAATTTAAGAAGATTTATTAGACAAAATTATTATTTTTCATTTATTAAAGAAAATTTCGTAGTTTGAAGGAAAAAATTGGAGTTCAAAATTGCAAAAATGTCTTTAGTGCCATACGAAGTTCATGATGGACGCATTATTGGTAAAATTTACAAATATTAAGGAATTCTGAACTATTTTGTGGGAGACACGAATTTAGTTCATCTTTATACTTCAATTGTGTATAATTTTTTCTTCTGCTTTAGTTAAGTTAACTTACGTACGCAAAAAATTGTTGATGGCATGGAAACTTTCTTAAAACGTAATAATTCCATGAACTAAAAGACAATTAAATCAGCTTTAGTGAAATATAGGGTTCACTTTTTTTTGAGTGTAGAAGTAAAATTTGGAAAAAAAAATTTTTATAGAAATAAAATTTGGAAAACATTTTCTATAGAAATAAAATTTGGACAAAATTTTCTATAGAAATAAAATTTTGACAAAATTTTCTATAGAAATAAAATTTGGACAACATTTTCTATAGAAATAAAATTTTGACAAAATTTTCTATAAAAATAAAATTTTGGTAGATTATTTTTGGCTCGAGTGGCAACCATGATTATGAACCGATATGGACCAATTTTTGTATGATTGGGGATCGGCTATATATAACTATAGACCGATATGAACCAATTTTGGCATGGTTATTAGCGGCCTTATACTAACACCTCGTTGCAAATTTCAAACGGATCTGATAAATTTTGCTCCTCCAAGAAGCTCCGGAGATCAAATCTGGGACCGGTTTATATGGGGGCTATATATAATTATGGACCGATATGGAGCAATTCTTGCGTGTTTGTTAGAGACCACATTCTAACACCATGTTCCAAATTTCAACCGGATGAGATGAATTTTGCTCCTCCAAGAAGCTCCGGAGGACAAATCTGGGGATCGATTTATATGGGGGCTATATATAATTATGGACCGATATGGACCAATTCTTGCATGGTTATTAGAGACCATATACTAACACCACGTACCAAATTTCAACCAGATCGGATGAATTTTGCTCCTCTAAGAGGCTCCGGAGGTCAAATCTGGGGATCGGCTTATATGGAGGCTATATATAATTATGGACCGATATGGACCAATTTTGGCATGGTTGTTAGAGACCATATACTAACACCATGTACCAAATTTCAGCCCGATCGGAAGAATTTGCTTCTTTTAGAGCAATCTCAAGCCAAATTTTGGGGGTCCGTTTATATGGTAAAAGTGGACCGATATGGTCCATTTGCAATACCATCCGACCTACATCTACTAACAACTACTTGTGCCAAGTTTCAAGTCGATAGATTGTTTCGTTCGAAGTTAGCGTGATTTCAACAGACGGACGGACGGACATGCTCAGATTGACTCAGAATTTCACCACGACCCAGAATATATATACTTTATGGGGTCTTAGAGCAATATTTCGATGTGTTACAAACGGAATGACAAAGTTAATATACCCCCATCCTATGGTGGAGGGTATAAAAAGGTTTACGCTTTAGGCTTTGTTCTGGTTTTTGTTTACGATCATTTTAGCTATTTTTAGCCTTTTTTATTTTCGTCATGTTTCTTTTGAAATTTGGAAAAATTGAATTTTTTTGAATTACATTGACGAAAATTAGACAACAATAAGTCTGTTTGCATACTTTTCCAGTAAAAACTATTCAGTATAAACTTACCCTCTTTGGTAAGCTAAATTAATTAATATTTTCTAATTCATTTTAAATTGACATTGTGCCATATATCACACATATAATGGTAGTGCGCTACCTCATGAAAGTTTTTACTGTGAAAAAATGTTTAAAAAATCCTGCAAAACTTTTAGTAAAATTTTGTGATAGTATTCAAAATTTATCGGGTACCCAAATGGAAGTAATATGACATAAACATTCAGTTAAATTTAATTAATATGTATTTTAATTTAAATAAAAATTTTAATTATTTTAAACTTCAATCAAAAAAGTGTCTTTTGATACAAAAAATATTTAGCGAATTTTCGGGTCTTTTTAGTTTTTTAGGCAATTTTTGGGAAAATCTAGCGGGAAATACTGCCAAAACTGGCATGTAGAAACCAAATTACAGAAATAGTATCACGGTGCTTAAAATGTTACTTTCACCATATAATAAGCCCATGTAAACTTTAATACTTCTGATCCAATTTTGTGCCACATTCGGATATAAAGAGAACATTTTCATTGATTTTTTGTCGACAATATTTTTTTCTGGACTGTCCAACTCCGTGTAATGATTAGTTCCAAGCTCTGTGGTTGACCATAATTATCATTTATTTCACAATTTTTCTCTGTATTTACTCAACTCTTTCATGCTAACCACAAAAACCAGAGAAATATGCTTTGTTCAAGATTAGAAAAAAACAAGTATATACGGCCGTAAGTTCGGCCAGGCCGAAGCTTATTTACCCTCCACCGTGGATTGCGTAGAAACTTCTACTGAAGACTGTCATCCACAATCGAATAACTTGGGTTGCGGTAACACTTCTAAATAGCAAGGTAGTCCATACGTGGTATATATTAAACTAAACAAGTATATACGGCCGTAAGTTCGGCCAAGCCGAAGCTTATGTACCCTCCATCATGGATTGCGTAGAAACTTCTTCTAAACACTGCCATCCAGAATCGAATTATTTAAGTTGCGGTAACGCTTGCCGATGGCAAGGTATCTTAAAACCTCCTAACACCATCTTCTAAGTTGTATGTAAGTCCATACGTGGTATATATTAAATCAAAAAAGATCGATCCAATACGTATATAATTCAGTTTGACAAAGTAGACATAAAATTTTTACAAAATTTTCTACAGAAATAAAATTTTAACAAAATTTTCTATAGAAATAAAATTTTCACAAAATTTTCTATAGAAAAAAAATTTTTGACAAAATTTTCTATAGAAAGAAAATTTTGACAAAATTTTCTATAGAAATAAAATCTTGGTAGATTATTTTTGGCTCGAGTGGCAACCATGATTATGAACCGAATAAAATTTGAACAACATTTTCTATAGAAATAAAATTTTGACAAAATTTTCTATAGAAATAAAATTCTGACAATGATGAAAATTTTATTATGAACCGAATAAAATGTTAACAAAATTTTCTCTAGAAATAAAATTTTGACAAAATTTTCTATAGAAATAAAATTTTGGTAGATTATTTTTGGCTCTAGTGGCAACCATGATTATGAACCGATATGGACCAATTTTTGTGTGATTGGACCAATTTTGGTATGGTTGTTAGCTACCATATACTAACACCACGTTCCAAATTTGAACCGGATCGGATGAATTTTGCTCCTCCAAGAGGCTCCGGAGGTCAAATCTGGAGAACGTTTTATATGGGGGCTATATATGATTATGGACCGATATGGACCAATTCTGCCACGGTTGTTAAAGATCATATACTAACACCATGTTCCAAATTACAACCGGATTGGATGAAATTTGCTTCTCTTTGAGGCTTCGCAAGCCAAATCTGGAGATCGGTTTATATGAGGTCTATATATAATTATGGACCGGTGTGGACCAATTTTTGCATGGTTGTAAGAGACCATATACCAACACCATGTACCAAATTTCAGCCGGATCGGATGAAATTTTCTTCTCTTTGAGGCTCCGCAAGCCAAATCTGGGGATCGGTTTATATGGGGGCTATATATAATTAAGGACCGATGTGAACAAATTTTTGCATGGTTATTAGAGACCATATACCAACAGCATGTACCAAATTTCAGCCGAATCGAATGAAATTTGCTTCTCTTTTAGGCTCCGCAAGCCAAATCTGGGGATCGGTTTATAAAATGGGGCTATATATAATTATGGACCGATGTAGACCAATTTTTGCATGGTTGTTAGAGACCATATACCAACACCATATACCAAATTTCAGCCGGATCGGATGAAATATGCTTCTGTTAGAGGCTCCACAAGCCAAATCTGAGGGTCCCTTTATATGGGGGCTATACGTAAAAGTGGACCGATATGTCCCATTTTCAATACCATCCGACCTACATCGATAACAACTAATTGTGCCAAGTTTCAAGTCGATAGCTTGTTTCGTTCGGAAGTTAGCGTGATTTCAACAGACGGACGGACGGACGGACATGCTTAGATCGACTCAGAATTTCACCACGACCCAGAATATATATACTTTATGGGGTCTTAGAGCAATATTTCGATGTGTTACAAACGGAATGACAAAGTTAATATACCCCCATCCTATGATGGAGGGTATAAAAAGGCAGATTGAATACGTATATAATTAAGTTTTACAAAATTTATTATAGAAATAAAATTTTGACAAAAGTTTCTATAGACAAAAAAATTTTTTGACAAAATACAATTTTGACAACATTTTCTATAATTTTGACAAAATTTTCTATAGAAATAAAATTTTACAAAATTTTATATAGAAATAAAATTTTGACAAAATTTTCTATAGAAATAAAATTTTGACAAAATTTTCTATAGAAATAAAATTTTGACAAAATTTTCTATAGAACAAAAATTTTGAAAAAATTTTCTATAGAAATAAAATTTTTACAAAATTTTCTATAGAACAAAAATTTTGAAAAAAATTTTCTATAGAAATAAAATTTTTACAAAATTTTGTATAGAAATAACATTTTGGTAGATTATTTTTGGCTCGAGTGGCAACCATGATTATGAACCGATATGGACCAATTTTTGTGTGATTGGGGATCGGCTATACATAACTATATACCGATATGTACCAATTGTGGCATGATTATTAGCGGCCATATACTAACACCACGTTCCAAATTTCAACCGGATTGGATGAATTTTGCTTCTCCTATAGGCTCCGGAGATAAAATCTGGGGAGCGGTTTATATGGGGGCTATGGGGGGAGCCACCGTGGTGCAATGGTTAGCATGCCCGCCTTGCATACACAAGGTCGTGGGTTCGATTCCTGCTTCGACCGAACACCAAAAATTTTTCAGCGGTGGATTATCCCACCTCAGTAATGCTGGTGACATTTCTGAGGGTTTCAAAACTTCTCTAAGTGGTTTCACTGCAATGTGGAACGCCGTTCGGACTCGGCTATAAAAAGGAGGTCCCTTGTCATTGAGCTTAACATGGAATCGGGCAGCACTCAGTGATAAGAGAGAAGTTCACCAATGTGGTATCACAATGGACTGAATAGTGTAAGGGAGCCTGGTACATCGGACTGCCACATAACCTAACCTAACCTATGGGGGCTATATATAATTATGGACCGATGTTGACCAATTTTTGCACAGTTGTTAGAGACCATATATTTACACCAGGTACCAAATTTCAGCCGGATCGGATGAAATTTGCTTCTCTTAGAGGCTCCGCAAGCCAAATCTGGGGATCGGTTTATATGGGGGCTATATATAATTATGGACCGATGTGGACCAATTTTTGCATGTTTGTTAAAGACCATATACTAGCACTTTGTACCCAATTTCAGCCGGATCGGATAAAATTTGCTTCTCTTAAAGGCTCCGCAGCCAAATATGGGGGCCCGTTTATATGGGGGCTATATATAATTATGGACCGATGTGGACCAATTTTTGCACAGTTGTTAGAGACCATATACTAGCACTATGTACCAAATTTCAGTCGGATCGGATAAAATTTGTTTCTTTTAGAGGCTCCGCAACAGAGAACTGCAACCGGTGGCTTTTTTTCGTATTGCAATCTTACCCACAAAATGTCGGTGGCAGTAAGTAAGACACCAATTACTATGCGATCTTTTACATTGATACAAATGCGAGAATAAAAACACCAATAGTATATAACAATGTTCGTATGCAGTGTCTTGCAATCTTAAACCAATCGACATCGTAACAACGCTCGGTAAACAAAAAACGAGGTTGGCCCTTAAGTCTGATTGCACTCAACAACAACAATTATTAGCAGTTGGCATTAGCGGAAGAGAATTGAGAGAGTACCAAATAAGAGAATACCAAACTTCTGAGATATGGGTAACCAATTTGTGTGATTGCTTTACTACGGTGTTTTCGAGAGACCAACACTCATACTAACAAACACCGACAGTCGTCGGTTGCATTGGATATTGGTGGTTGAATTTTTTTTACTAATTGGTGTTTTAAGATTGCAAATGTTGGTGTTTACTAAATGCACTTGTCGGTAGCGGTAGATCGCAGCCGTTCTCTGCTCCGCAAGCCAAATCTGGGGATCAGTTTATATGGGGGCTATATATATTAATGGACCTATTTGGACCAATTTGTGCATGGTTGTGTGTATACTAACACCATGTACCAAATTTCAACCGGATCGGATGAATTTTGCTCCTCCAAGAGGCTACGCAAGCCAAATCTGAGCGCCGGTTTATACGATATGGCCCATTTTCAATACCATCCGACCTACATCAACAACAACTATTTGTACCAAGTTTCAAGTCGATAGCTTGTTTCGTTCGGAAGTTAGCGTGCTTTCAACAGACGGACGGACGGACGGACATGCTTAGATCGACTCAGAATTTCACCACGACTTATGGGGTCTTAGAGCAATATTTCGATGTGTTACAAACGGAATGACAAAGATAATATACCCCCCATCCTATGGTGGAGGGTATAAAAACACATTTGGTAAAGGAGTGAGTAAATGACTGACAGGCGACATACTGGCCAGCCTAACATTCATCTAATCTGGACTATGCTCTGACCATGTCGTTCAAAAAAGAAAAAAAAAAAACGGAAATGTCATTATTGTTGCACATTTCTAAAGTACTATTCACACATGCACAAACACACATACACATACACACGCGATGGCTCAGGAAACGGAATTGATGGATAGATAGACAGAAAAGCCTGAACAATGAAAAGGAAGTGCAATGACTTTAATAACGTATATCGAGACAAGTGAACAGACACGCACACACATACAGTCACACATACATACACCTACATCCATTTAACACATGTTACTACCTCCTCACATGGGATCTTTTGTTAAAGGTCCACTCATTCATCTTGGAATGGGGGTATACCAGACTATCTGAGCTGAGACCATATAGTACAACACCATAATGTTATTTACATTGGTTATGAAGTTCATATATGAACCTCACTCCTATGGCATCTTTAACTCAGTCTATGATGACGTTGAGGACTTGCTTGGCTTGCTAGCTTGTGTCCAATATTGACCACAGAAAATGATTGTGTCAGTTTTCTATCCATGTTATGTTGAGTTAAAGATGGCTTGGGCTATGTTCTCTGCAACTATACATCACCATCATCGGTCATTCTTTAAAGAAAAAAAAAACGAAACATTTTCTAAACGATCAATCTTTTTGCCATGGAAATAGAAAAGACATTCCAATTAATTGAGGGTAGGTAATTGTGTTGTATGAACATCGTTTATGCTTCAATTGTAAATGAAGAACAATTTTTTTTGCCTGCAAATACTTTGTGTTGTTATGCCCCTAACCCTAGGGCGGTGGAGAGATACTAACATTGTCATTCTAAAATCGAATTACTAGGGTTGTGGTAACAGTTGCTGATGGGAAAGTATGTTAGCCCTCCTTTACATTGCCTTCCAAAGTTGTCCATATTGAGTCTAAGTTAAGATGGAACACGCAAAAAAATAATTCTTTCCTCCCAAACGGAATTTTAGACAAACAAAGTTCGTTTCTCATTTGCTTTTCGCTGTAAGGAAGTGTATTTGGGAGAAAAGTATATACTTTTTGTGATAAACGTTTATTCTTTTCCAGGATGTAAAAACAATTTCATAAGGACAAACTCAAAAAAAAAACATTGTTTTCTTGCTAATTGTATTTTCCCTCACATCTTTCTCACATCCACGATGTTTTTTAGTTCTTAACACCTTTTCCTGTAATACCAACAATGTAGAAGAAATTATACGAGTTTATAAATTTTTAATTTTTTTTTTACCTTTCGCCTGGACGGAGAATCGAACCGCGGACCATGCACTTTATAAGCCAACACACTAACCACTGAGCTATGTACCTGTTATGGTCATCAATAGATAAATATCCATATAAGTTATATTTATATAGCATAGCTTGCGGCGCCCAGGAACCGAATAAACAAAGTTTATTTAACAGAAACAAACATTTAGTTTGGCACCGTGGTGCAGTGGTTGCTACGTCCGACTTGCATGCCAAGGGTCGTGGGTTCGATCCCTGCTTCGACCAAAGTTTTTTTTTGTTTTTTTTTTTTTTACATATATTTCAGATATGTTCGGAAGATTCCAAAAAAATGTTCAACATTACATTGTAGTATATTAAATTTTGAACTGTAAAATGTGTCTTATTAAAGACCTAAAGTCAGAAAAGAACAGTGTTTAATATAAACGAAATGGACTGTGTTGTTGTTTCAAAAATAACTTTTTTTATTGAAAAAACTAAAAATTTTGTAACAAACGAATTTTTTGGTGATCAAAGTTTAACATTTTCCAAACAATTCAAAAAACAAAAGAAAAACGTTTTCGGTACACGTTTTCCAAACGTTTTTTTTTTTTTTTTGCGTGAAGAGTCAGGTTAAATACTTAGTTATATATCGGGATTAGAGAGCATAAACAAATATTAACTATCGAAAATCGTTTAATTTTTTACCCTCCACCATAGGATGGGGATATATTAACTTTGTCATTCCGTTTGTAACACATCGAAATATTGGTCTAAGACCCCATAAAGTATATATATATATATATATATATATATATATATATATATATATATATATATATATATATATATATATATATATATATATATATATATATATATATATATATATATATATAATATATATATATATATATATATATATATATATATATATATATATATATGTATATATATATATATATATATATATATATATATATATATATATATATATATATATATATATATATATATATATATATATATATATATATATATATATATATATATATATATATATATATATATATATATATATATATATATATATATATATATATATATATATATATATATTCTGGGTCGTGGTGAAATTCTGAGTCGATTTGACCATGTCCGTCCGTCCGTCTGTTGAAATCACGCTAACTTCCGAACGAAACAAGCTATCGACTTGAAACTTCGCATCAGTAGTTGTTATTGCTGCAGGTCGGATGGTATTGCAAATGGGTCATATCGGTCCACTTTTACGTATAGCCCCCATATAAACGGCCCCCATATTTGACTGCGGAGCCTTTAAGAGAAGCAAATTTCATCCGATCCGCCTGAAATTTGGTACATGATGTTAGCATATGATCTCTAAAAATCATGCAAAAATTGGTCCACATCGGTCCATAATTTATATATAAACCAATCCCCAGATTTGTCTTGCGGAGCCTCTAAGAGAAGTAAATTTCGTCCCATCCGGCTGAAATTTGGTACATGGTGTTAGTATACGGTCTCTAATAACCTTGCAAAAATTGGTTCATATCGATCCATAATTATATATAGCCCCCATATAAACCGATCCCTAGATTTGGCTTGCGGAGCCTCTAAGAGAAGCAAATTTCATCCGATCCGGCTGAAATTTGGTACATGGTGTTAGTATATGGTCTCTAATGACTATGCAAAAATTGGTTCATATCGGTGCATAACTATATATAGCCCCCATATAAACCGATCACCAGATTTGACCTCCGGAGCCTCGTGAAAGACCAAAAATCACCTGATTCAGTTGAAATTTGGTACATGGTGTTAATATATGGCCTCAAACACCCATGCAAAAATTGGTTGAAATCGGTCCATAATTACATATAACCCCCAAATAAACCGATCCCCAGATTTGACCTCCGGAGCCCCTTGGAAGAGCAAAATTCATCCGATTCGGTTGAAATTTGGTACGTGATGTTAGTATATGGTATCCAGCAACCATGCTGGAATTGGTTCGTATCAGTCCATAATTATATATGGCCCCATATAAACCGATCCCCAGATTTGACCTCCGGTGCCTTTTGGAGAAGCAAAATTCATGCCAAAAATTCCATCCGAGTCAGTGGAAATTTGGTACATTGTGCTAGTATATGGCAGCTAACAATCATGCCTAACTAGGTCCATATCGGTCTATAGTTATATATAGTCCTCAGATAAATGGATCCCCAATCACACAAAAATTGGTCCATATCAAGTTCATAATTGTATATAGCCCCAATATAAGCGACCCCCACATTTCAACTCTGGCTCTCTACGTACCGTGCCAAAGTCTATATCGATTCGTAATTATTTGTAGACTTACCTATACTTATGTTAACTTTTTTGTCTAATATATACCACGTATAGACTAACTCAAAATTTAGAAAACGATGTTAAGAAGTTTTAAGATACCACAACCCAAGTAATTCGATTGTGGATGACAGGCTTTCGTAGAAGTTTCTACGCAATCCATGGTGGAGGGTACATAAGATTCGGCCTGGCCGAACTTAAGGCCGTATATACTTGTTTTTTTTTTTAATATTCCCCATTAAGATCTATGTACTTTAGCCTGTGTTTGAACCAATTGTCGAAACAATATTACCATTCCGATTGAAGTATCTCCAAATAATGCATTCTGAATGCACCAATCGCTAAGATTAGGACATTTCCAGTTTTTTTTTTCAAAAATGTCAAGCTTTTCTATAGAACAGTTAGATGGCAGCATATTAAGAGAAATATAATTTTGACAAAATTTTCTAAAGAAATAAAAAAAATTCTATAGAAACAACTAAATTATCTATATAAATACAATTTTTACAAAATTTTTATATAGAAATAAAATGTTGACAAATTTTCTATAGAAATAAATTTTTGACAAAATTTTCTATAGAAATAAAATTTTGACAAAATTTTCTACAGAAATAAAATTTTGACAAAATTTTCTATAGTCATAAAATGTGGCAAAAGTTTCTAAGTTGAGAGGTAAGCTTGGACAAAATTCATTGCTTTGCTTGCATGAAAGTGGCCAGTTGCCGCATTTGGTTTTCTACGATGAAGACCTATTCTTAATTGAGCACTTTATGAGCAAACAAAATGATCGGGTTTACTTGCGAAAGAGGTCAGCTGAAAATTTGATTGGTCACCACAAATCAAGCACCGTTGTGGGCCGCCGTAACGTCCGATGGTCGCTCGAATGGGGGTAAAAAATGGCAAATATTTCGGCTGCTGACCATGGGCATTCCAACAGGACTCAGCACCATCACACTCAACACGCGTCAACCAAGAGAGGCTTAAAAAGGAGATTCCTCGCTGCATTTCTGCCTCACAATGGCTACCAAAATCTTGGATCTCAATCCGCTGGACATGTGCGGGCCATTTGACACTAAAAACTACCAAAGTTTCGGTCATCTCAAGACGGCGCTTCGCCATAAATGGACCAAGATAGTGGGGCCACCGTGGTATAATGGTTAGCATGTCCGCCTTGCATACAAAAGGTCGTGGGTTCGATTCCTGCTTCGACCTAAAACCAAAAAGTTTTTCAGTGGTGGATTATCCCACCTCAGTAATGCTGGTGACATTTCTGAGGGTTTCAAAGCTTCTCTAAGTGGTTTCACTGCAATGTGGAACGCCGTTCGGACTCGGCTATAAAAAGGAGGTCCCTTGTCATTGAGCTTAACATGGAATCAGGCATCACTCAGTGATAAGAGAGAAGTTCACCAATGTGGTATCACAATGGACTGAATAGTCTAAGCGAGCCTGATACATCGGGCTGCCACCTAACCTAACCTAACCTAAGATAGTGTAGAGCTACTTGCGTGCAGCGTGTGAATGGTTTGAAAGTCATTATTCGTACCAAAGGTAGGTACAAAGGTAGGCAATTCGAACAAATCTAAATTGATTCTAAAATTTGACGTTATTTCCGAAATTTTGTGCTTTTGAAAAGTAAAAGTAATGGGCCGATATATAAAAATGTTGGCATAATTATTAGAAAGAATGAAAAATACTCTTCCAAAAGGTTCTGAAATTAATTCATATGGCCCAATTGCAATACTATCCGACACCAATAACAACTACTTGGGCCAAGTTTCAAACTGATAGGTTGTTTCGTTCGGTAGTTAGGTTAGGTTAGGTATAGTGGCAGCCCGAGATTTCAGGCTCACTTAGACTATTCAGTCCATTGTGAACTTCCACAGAGGTGAACTTCTTTCTTATCACTGAGTGCCGCCCGATTCTATGATAAGCTCAATGATAGGGACCTCCTTTTTTAGCCGAGTCAGAACGGCGTTCCACATTGCAGTGAAACCACTTAGAGAAACTTTGAAACACTCAGAAATGTCACCAGCATTACTGAGGTGGGATAATCCACCGCTGAATCTTATGTTCCCTCCACCATGGATTGCGTAGAAACTTCTACGAAAGACTGTCATCCACAAATTTGAACTCACATGGTTGTTAAATATCATATACTAACACCACGTACCAAATTTCAACCAGATCGGATGAATTTTGCTTCTCCAAAAGGCACCGGAGGTCAAATCTGGGGATCGGTTTATATGGGAGCTATATATTATTATGGACTGATAGGAACCAATTCCTGCATGGTTGTTGGATACCCTATACTAACACCACGTACCAAATTTCAACCGAATGGGAAGAATTTTGCTCTTCCAAGGTGCTCCGGAGGTCAAATCTGGGAATCGGTTTATATGGGGGCAATATATAATTATGGACCGATTTCGACCAAGTTTTGCATGGGTGTTTGAGGCCATATATTAATCAGATGATGATATATATTAATCTAATGAATTCATCTGATTAATATATCAGAGATATATTAATCAGATAAATTTTGGTCTTCCAAGAGGCTCCGGAGGTCAAATCTGGTGATCGGTTTATATGGGGGCTATATATAATTATGCACCGATGTGGACCAATTTTTGCACAGTTGTTAGAGATCATATACTTACACCATGTACCAAATTTCAGCCGGATCGGATGAAATTTTCTTCTCTTAGAGGCTCAGCAAGCCAAATCTGGGGATCGGTTTATATGGGAGCTATATATAATTATGGACCGATGTGATCCAATTTTTGCATGGTCATTAGAGACCATATAACAACACCATGTACCAAATTTCAGCCGGATCGGATGAAATTTGCTTTTCCTAGAGGCTCCGCAAGCCAAATCGGGGGATCGGTTTATATATAATTGTGGACCGATGTAAACCAATTTTTGCATAGTTGTTAGAGACCATATACTAACACAATGTACCAAATTTCAGCCGGATCGGATGAAATTTGCTTCTCTTAGAGGCTCCGAAAGCCAAATCGGGGGATCGGTTTATATGGAGGCTGTATATAATTATGGACCGATGTGGACCAATTTTTTCATGGTTGTTAGAGACCATACACTAACACATGTACCAAATTTCAGCCGGAACGGATGAAATTTGCTTCTCTTAGAGCAATCGCAAGCCAAATTTGGGGGTCCGTTTATATGGGGGCTATACATAAAAGTGGACCGATACGGCCCATTTGCAATACCATCCGACCTACATCAATAACAACCACTTGTGCCAAGTTTCAAGTCGATAGCTTGTTTCGTTCGGAAGTTAGCGTGATTTCAACAGACGGACGGACGGACGGACATGCTCAGATCGACTCAGAATTTCACCACGACCCAGAATATATATACTTTATGGGGTCTTAGAGCAATATTTCGATGTGTTACAAACGGAATGACAAAGTTAATATACCCCCATCCTATGGTGGAGGGTATAAAAAACATACTCGTACAACCTCGGTTGAATTCACCATACCATTGATAAACACTGGTCCTTGACGAAACACCATTGCAAAAAATTGTATTAAGTTCATCGATGCACTGTCGTACGAAAATGTCCACCATTTAATTACATTTTTTCGGTAACCACACAAGAAATGATACGAACAATGAAGCCCAGAATGGTTGAAATTCCATGCCGCAGTGGTAGAAAAAATGATCGTGGACTGAACATCTCGCGAGAACGGGCACAACACATATTGAGAGGTAAGCTTGGACAAAATCCATTGAAGTTTCAAAAAGTACAAAACATCACCAAAATACAAAAAAAAAAAGATATATAGACTAGAAAGATTTAAGGAGTAGCTTAGCTTGCGCGAAAGCGGCCATTTACCGAATTTGATATTCTCCGATGAGAAGTCATTTCACAATGAGAAGTTTGTGAACAAACAACATGATCGGGTTTAATTATCAAATTTGATTGGCCACCAAAAATCCAGAGACGCCGATGGTAGTGTCTGGATAACGGCCGATGGTGGGGTCAAAATAAATGTCCAATTTTATTGGAAAAATTGCCTAACGACAATATTGAAGCCCTGAGCAGACAAGCATTTCAACTACAGGCCATAGACATTCCAACAGCACACAAAAAACAATTTTCTGATTCAATCACGATATTAATTGATCCAATTAATTTTTTAATTGAAATGTTAATTTTGTCAAAATTTTATTTCTATTGAAAATTAAGTCAAAATTTTATTTCTATAGAAAATTTTGTCACCATTTTATTTCTATAGATAATTTAGACAACATTTTATTTCTATAGAAAATTAAGTCAAAATTTTATTTGTATAGAAAATTTTGTCAAAATTTTATTTCTAAAGAACATTTTGTCAAACTGAATTATATACGTATTTAATCGGTCTTTTTAATTTAATATATACCATGTATGGACTTACTTATAATTTAGAAGACGGTGTTAGGAGGTTTTAAGATACCTTGCCATCGGCAAGCGTTACCGCAACCCAAGTAATTCGATTGTGGATGGCAGTGTTTAGAAGAAGTTTCTACGCAATCCATAGTGGAGGATACATAAGCTTCGGCCTGGCCGAAGTTACGGCCGTATATACTTGTTTTCTACTGAACAGTGAAATTAAAGGAAAATTAAGCGCTTTGCTTCATTGTATTATATAGTTGCCTCCCTGTAATTATTGAAAGCATATACTGCTATCACATACCCAATTTTGAAGGAATCGGATGAAAAATCCTACTCCAAAGCTTTCGAACATTTAGGGATCTGTTTATATGGGAGCTCTATGTATTTATGGGCCGACATAGAACAAGTTTTGCATGACTATTATAAAACATATGGATATGGTTGGAAATTGCTCTTCCTCAAATATTCAAATCTGGAGATTGGTTTGTATGGGTACTTTAGGTATATAGTCAGTGATCCGATATTGCCCATTTGCAATACCATCCGACCTAAATCAAAAACAACTACTGGGGCCAAGTTTCAAGCCGATAGCTTGTTTCGTTTGAAAGTTAGCGTGATTTCAGCAAACGGACGGACAGCGTGCATCGCTAGATCAGAATTTCACAACGGCGCCAAGAATATACATTTATACCCCTTTGGGGAGCCACCGTGGTGCAATGGTTAGCATGCCCGTCTTGCATACACAAGGTCGTGGGTTCGATTCCTGCTTCGACCGAACACCAAAAAGTTTTTCAGCGGTGGATTATCTCACCTCATTAATGCTGGTGACATTTCCGAAGGTTTCAAAAGTTCTCTAAGTGGTTTCACTGTAAAGTGGAACGCCGTTCGGACTCGGCTATAAAAAGGAGGTCCCTTGTCATTGAGCTTAACATGGAATCGGGCAGCACTCAGTGATAAGAGAGAAGTTCACGGCCGAAGGTATTAAAATTATTTGGTAAAACTTACCATCACCACAGTAGTTAATGCCACTATTTTCTTTTCCAATTGGGCTTACACATGCACACCCTGTCATACAAAAACACATATCCTTACACAGAGAATATGGGCATGTGAGTCATACAACCCATCTTTTTTGTAGTTTTTTGTTTTTGTTTGACTACGAAATACACTCTTCGTTTGTCTATTTATCAGCATCAGCTGATGCTATGTTGACATTAGGCTAAGAAAACAAACGAAACAAAAAATCCCATTATTTCCATCTCGCTGTCTATTGCAGCATCTCTCTCACTCTCTGTGGCTCTCTTCGTTTCTTATATCGTAAATTTTATACCGTTATTTAGAAAGCTTGAAATTGGAAAATGTATCTCTGAGATGGAGTATGGAAAATTAAGGATACAATAGCACTTGAGAGAGTAAACTGAGAGTATCTGAGTAACTTTCTTTGCAACAAATAGTAAATGGTAAGCTTTGGCAAACTTCACAATAATAATAATAATAACGGTAGAATAAAATACATAAGGCCAAAGGTCGTAAATTTATCATTTTTGGCTTTGTTCCCACCGCCATTGAGGGCTTTGTTTTAGTTGCGTAAACACTCAGCTGCAGTGATGACACATGTTTGACTTTTTTTTTTTGGAAATTATTTCGAAGCATTCATCCACATATACTTGTAAGAGTATTTATTTACATACAAATTCACTTATTTATGTTATATCTCCAGGAAGTTAGAGATTACAGCACCCATAAGGAATGTGCGGGTACCAACAATATGTTAAGATGCAATTCATTTCATGATTTTGCTAGAATATTTGCTCTTTAAACCTGAAATAAATTAACTAATTGCATTTAAATTCCAACCCATGAGATTTTATTTTTATAGAAAATTTCGTCGAAATTTTATTTTTATAGATTTTCTATAAAAAATTATATTTTTATACAAAATGTCGTCAAAATTTAATTTTTATAGAAAATTTTGTCGAAATTCTATTTTTATAGAAAATTTTGACAAAATTTTATTTTATTAAATATGTTGTACAAATTTTACTTCTATAGAAAATTTTGTCGAAATTTTATTTTTATAGCAAATTTCTCGAAATTTTAGTTTTATAGAAATTTTTGTCAAAATTTAGTTTTATAGAAAGTTTTGTCGAAATTCTATTTTTATAAAAAAATTTTGACAAAATTTTATTTTTATTAAAAATGTTGTAGAAATTTTACTTTTCTATAAGAAATTTCGTCGAAATTTTATTACTACTATAGATAATTTCATCGAAATTACATTTTAATAGAATATTTCCTCAAAACTTTTATAGAAAACTTCGTCGTTTTTAGAAAATTTTGTCGAAATTCTATTTTTATAAAAAATTTTGACAAAATTTTATTTTTATTAAAAATGTTGTAGAAATTTAACTTCTGTAGAAAATTTCGTCAAAATTTTATTTTTATAAGAAATTTCTTCGAAATTTTATTACTACTATAGATAATTTCGTCAAAACTTTTATAGAAAACTTCGTCGAAATTTTATTATTTTAGAAAATTTTGTCGAAATGTTATTTTTATAGAAAATATTGTCGAAATTCTATTTTTATAGAAAATGTTGTCAAAATTTTATTTTTATAAAAAATGTCGAAATTTTATTTCTATAGAAAATTTCTCGTAATTTTATTTTTATAAGAAATTTTTGTCGAAATTCTATTTTTGTAGAAAATTTTGTCAAAATGTTATTTTTATAAAAAATGTGGTAGAAATTTTACTTCTATAGAAAATTTCGTCGAAATTTTCTTTTTATAAGAAATTTTGTAGAAATTTTATTTTTTTAGATAATTTCGTCGAAATTACATTTAAATAGAATATTTCGTCAACATTTTTATAGAAAACTTCGTCGAAATTTTATTTTTTTTAAGAAAATTTTGTCGAAATATTATATTTATAGAAAATTTTTTGAAATGTTGTTTTTATAGAAAATTTTGTCAAAAATTTATTTCTATAATAATTTTGTCGATATTTTATTTCTATTGAAAATTTCGTTAAAACGTTATTTCTATCGAAAATTTCGTCAAAATATTATTCTTATAGAAAATTCTTCGAAATTTTGTTTTTATAGAAAATTTTATTACTACTATAGATAATTTCGTTGAAATTACATTTTAATAGAATATTTCGTCAAAACTTTTATAGAAAATTTCGTCGAAATTTTATTGTTTTAGAAAATTTTGTCGAAATTCTATTTTTATAAAAAATATTGACAAAATTTTATTTTTATTAAAAATGTTGTAGAAATTTTACTTCTATAGCAAATTTCGTCGAAATTTTATTACTACTATAGATAATTTCGTCGAAATTACATTTGAATAGAATATTTCGTCAACATTTTTATAGAAAATTTCGTCGAAATTTTATTTTTTTTTAAGAAAATTTTGTCGAAATTTTATTTTTATAGAAAATTTTGTGAAAATTTTATATCTATAGAAAATTTTGTCAAAATTTTATTTTTATAAAAAATGTCGACATTTTATTTCTATAGAAAATTTCTCGAAATTTTATTTTTATAGAAATTTTTGTCGAAATTCTATTTTTGTAGAAAATTTTGTCAAAATTTAATTTTTATAAAAAATGTTGTAGAAATTTTACTTCTATAGAAACTTTCGTCGAAATTTTATTTTTATAAGAAATTTTGTCGAAATTTTATTTGTTTAGATAATTTCGTCGAAATTATATTTTAATAGAATATTTCGTCAATATTTTTATAGAAAACTTCGTCGAAATTTTATTTTTTTTTTTAAGAAAATTTTGTCGAAATTTTATTATACCCAGCGCCACACTGTGGAACAGGGTATTGTAAGTTAGTGCATATGTTTGCAACACCCAGAAGGAGACAAGATAGACACATGGTGTCTTTGGCAAAAATGCTCAGGGTGGGCTCTTGAGTCGATATAGCCATGTCCGTCTGTCCGTCTGTCCGTGAACACATTTTTGTAATCAAAATCTAGGTCGCAGTTTAAGTCCAATCGAGTTCAAATGTGGCACAAGTATGTGTTTTGGCTCAGAACAGATCCCTATTGATTTTGGAAGAAATCGGTTCAGATTTAGATATAGCTCCCATGTATATATTTCGCCCGATATGGACATATATGGCCCCAGAAGCCATAGTTTTACCCTAATTTGCTTAAAATTTTGCACAAGAAGAACAATTAGTACTATAGTCAAGTGTGCCAAATTTTATTGAAATCGGTTCAGATTTAGATATAGCTCCCATATATATCTATCGCCCGATATGGACTAATACGGTCCCAGAAGCTAGAGTTTTACCCCAATTTGGTTGAAATTTTGCACAGGGAGTATAATGGGAATTGTAGCTATCCGTGCCAAATTTGGTTGAAATCGGTTCAGATTTAGATATAGCTCCCATATATAGCTTTCGCCCGATTTACACTCATATGACCACGGAGGCCAATTTTTTGCTCCGATTTAGTTGAAATTTTCACAGGGAGTAGAATCAGCATTGTAGCTATGCGTGCCAAATTTGGTTGAAATCGGTTCAGATTTGGATATACCTCCCATATATATGTTTTTCTGATTTCGACAAAAATGGTCAAAATACCAACATTTTCCTTGTAAAATCGCCACTGCTTACTCGAAAAGTTGTAAAAATGACTCTAATTTTCCTAAACTTCTAATACATATACACATAGCCCACAAAGTCTACGTTCACTTCAATTTCGTTATTTATTTGTATAAAAACAAACAATATTGTTATAACAAAGCAAAAAATTTGTATGGTGAATTTATTATCTGTTTCCGTTATTTCATAAATATGCAACAAAATGAAGATTCTTCTTCTGATATTAATGACAGCGCCATGTAATCGAATGATCGTTTGCAAACTGCTACCACAAAGTCTGCGTTCACTATATTTATTCAACTTGTACCGCTACATTTTTGAGTTTTCTTTTCAGTTTTCTTTTATTTTTTATTTTTGTTATTATATTTGATCGATTAGCGATATCGTTTCCTCATTTAATTCACAAAAGTAGAAAAATTACAAAAGGGAATTTAAGAGTAAAAAAGTTAGCGTTGACGAAAGCAAAATAATGATTAAATTATGCCAAAAAGACAAAAAAATTTCGAATTATTAGTAAAACTGTAGTTAGATCATGTTTATCTGTACAAAGAGTTATAAACAAATGTAAAGAAGCCGGCATTTTAACATCAAAACCCAGGTCTGGTCGCTCGAAAGTGTTATCAATACGGGAAGAGCGTACAATTTTTTAATATGGTGAAGGCTAATCCCAGGATAACCTCTTCCTAAATTGTGGAAAATGTTAAAGTGCCATTTAAAAAAAGTATTTCTGCAGAAACAGCAAGAAAAGTATTGCAAAAAGCTGGATACCACTGCTGGGTTGACTATCGAAAACCATACATATCGTTTGTTAACAGACAAAAACGCATAGAATTTGCTCAAAAATACATAAACAAGCCCCCAAAATTCTGGAAACAAGTTGTATTTTCAGACGAAAGCATGTTTTGTATATTTGGAATAAAGGGACGTCAAATTGTGTGAAAGGACGCAGGAACTGCGCTTGAAAAATAAAACCTTGTTGGCACGGTGAAGCATGGCGGAGGCAGTGTTATGGAGTGGGGGTGAATGGCGGCTTCTGGAGGGGGTCAATTGATATTTTTGAACTGACGATGGACAAATACTGTCATTTAAACGTACTATTCTACAATTTAAGTCAAAGTGTCGAAAACCCTGACTTAGGAGAGACGTTTTGGTTCCAGCAGGATAACGATCCAAAGCATACTGCTGAGGTCGTAAGACTTTGACTTCCATATAATGTCCCAAAAAAGTTTAAAATACCCTCACAATCACCTGATCTTAACCTAATAAAAGGCCTGTGTGATCCACTGGAGAAAAGGATACGGCAACACAATATTTCCACCAAGAAAACGTTACGCAGGACAATGTAAATGGAGCGGGCCCAAATAACAGGAGAGTAAACAGAAAAATTGGTAAACTCTATGTCAAACAGACTAAGTGAAGTTCTAAACCAATGAGGCTATCCCGTTTATATAGAAGTTTTTACATATTTTTAATATTTTTATACAATTTTGTTTGACTGAACGCAGACTTTATGGGCTATGTGTATATCGAGCGATAAATCATAAATAAACTTTTGCGAAGTTTCCTTAAAATTGCTTCAGATTTAAATGTTTCCCATATTTTTTACTAACATTGTGTTCCACCCTAGTGCATTAGCCGACTTAAATTGTGAGTCTTTAGATTTTGTAGAAGTCTATCAAATTCTGTCCAGATCGAGTGATATTTAAATGTATGTATTTGGGACAAACCTTTATATATAGCCCCCAACACAAAGTGGTGCAGGGTATAATATAGTCGGCCCCGCCCGACTTTGGACTTTCCTTACTTGTTTTTATAGAAAATTGTGTCAAAATTTTATTTCTATAGAAAATTTTGTCAAAATTTTATATCTATACAAAATTTTGTCAAAATTTTATTTTTATAAAAAATGTTGTCGAAATTTTATTTCTATAGAAAATTTCTCGAAATTTTATTTTTATAGAAATTTTTGCCGAATTTCTATTTTTGTAGAAAAATTTGTCAAAATTTTATTTTTATAAAAAATGTTTAGAAATTTTACTTCTATAGAAAATTTCGTCGAAATTTTATTTTTATAAGAAATTTTGTCGAAATGTAATTTTTATAGAAAATTTCGTCGAAATTTTATTTTTATAGAAAATTTTGTCGAAATTTCATTTTTATATTTTCGTCAATTTTTTTTTGTAGAAAATTTCGTCAATTTTTTTTGTAGAAAATTTCGTCAACATTTTATGTTTATGACAAATTTCGTCAAAATTTTAGTTTTATAGAAAATTATGTCGAAATGTTATTTTCATAGAAAATAATGTCGAAATATTAATTTCATTGAAATTTTATTCCTGTACAAAATGTTGTTAAAACTTTATTTATTATTGTTTTGATATCATCTTAGAACATTACGACGACTAAAATAGAAGGGTAGGTTAACCAACAGAGCAAACGTATGTCTGCAAATTTATACTGTAGACTGCAAGATGGTTTGATAGACGATCGTTTCGGAACACCCTACATTCCTATTTACCAAATATCAGATTAAATTCGGGCAAATCACTAAACACAGTGTGAGTTACACTCCAACTTCTCGAATTTTATTTCTATAGAAAATTTCATATATATTTTATTTTTGTAGGAATTTTCGTCGAAATTTTATATTTTTATAAAAAAGTTCGTTGAAATTTCATTTGTATTTTGTTTCTATAGAAAATTTCTTCGAAATTTTATTTCATCGATATTTTATTTCTATAGAAAAATTCGTCAAAATTTTACATTTGTACACAAATTCTTCATTTATAGACATTTTCGTTGAAATTTTATTTCTATAGAAAATTTCGTCGTAAATTTATTTCTATACAAAATTTGGTAGAAAATTTATTTTTATAAAAAAATTCACCACAATTTTATTTTGTATAGAACTGGAAACTTATTATACCCTCTGAAAGGGCAAATGTAAGCCATAAAAGGCCCTTTTATTTTAATTATCATTTGCCGCTCTGGTCTGTGACTGCTGCCTACCCATTCCATTTATATTGCTGAGTAACAACTCTACAAATAATTTTCTTTTGATATAATTTCATGCGGATTTCTTGTGGTTTACAGCTGAGTTTTCTGAAAGGATATGGGTATGAGTGTTGGTGTGTACTTGCGTATTTGTGTGTGTGTGTGTGTGTGTATGCTGTGATGTCTATCACTTTGTGATTACAAAGTCCACTCACTATTGTGGTTGTTAGTCACTCAGTTTCAGTTGCTTTAAAGAATTTGTTGTGTTCTGGGATTATGGAACAGAGAATGAGATTGGTAATGATATGATAAGTATTTGTCTACGGTTTGTTCAAGACGTCCGACAGTATGCAAAGGACTTATGTTTTATTCACAATGCTGATATGAAAGGACCCATTTGGAAAATGTAATCTACAAAAAGGGGCGACGGGACAAGTCTAATCCGGTAGTCAGAGTCATTGAAGAGTGAAATGAAATAAAAATTCATTAGAACTTAAAGAGAATAAAATGGAGAATAGACAATTTTAAGTCTCCAATGGCTAACACAAACGCCACTAGTTTTACACAAATAACACTTTGCAGCAACCATGGATCATTTGAAAGAGACTATAAAATTTAACACCTATGTATTGTGTTTCGTAATTGCTTTTCTAATGTGAAAACTTTTACCATTGAATTGTCTACATTGCGATGCAGACATTCCTAATTTATTGCGTTTTGTATAGACGCTTGAAATAGATACACCCTCGAAATAGCTCTAAATTCGAAAAAGTCATTTAGCTATAGAAAAACTTTTCAAAGATTTATTTTGTTGATTCCATTAAATTTTGTTTATCTATTTATTATTGCTTGCTATTTTAGTGTGAAATAGTATATACAATTGCTTTGTTTAGGAATCGATTAGATGCTTAAAACATTAAAATTTAAATTACAAATTTAACAGGAACCCGATTCCCTATTTTCACTAGTTACCAGTTGTAGATTATTTTTTGTCAAAATTTAATTTCCATAAAAAATGTAAAAAATTGTAGTTTGGTAGATTTTTTTATTATTATTTTGTCAACATTTTGCCAAAATTTTATTTATGTTGAAAATTTTGTCAAAATTTTATTTCTATAGAAAATTTTATCAAAATTTTATTTCAATAGAAAATTTTAACAAAATTTAATTTCTATAGAAAATTTTTGCAAAATTGTATTTCCATAGAAAATTTTGTAAAAATTTTATTTCTATAGAAAAAAATTATCCAAATTTAATTTCCATAGAAAATTTTGTCAAAATTTCATTTCTATAGAAAATTTTGTTAAAATTTTATTTCTATAGAAAATTTTCAGAACTTTATTTCTATAGAAAATTTTGTTAAAATTTTATTTCTATAGAAAATTTTGTCAAAATTTTATGTCTATAGAAAATTTTGTCAAAATTTTAGTTTATAGAATACAACAACAATGCTTAAAGAACAAAACCAACAATAACAAAACAAAACAAATGGAAAAAGAAGAGGAGGCACGCTCAAAATAAACCCAGCCATGTGAATTCAAATCGATGATTTGACAGTGGCATAGGAAAAGAGATATGTTTGTTTCGAATTTATTTCGGCATAAGCCGGCTATCAATGTAAAACCTTTTTTCGGAGGGTTCAAGTGTGGTTTTTGTTGGGTTTAATAAACTGCCTGAATTTATTCTTATAATTGGTTGATAGTTTTGCTGCAAGTAGAGGATGCTGATGAGGAATGTGGTAATTCCGAAACGTGCGTCCATCCAACCATCTTGCAGTCTATAGGGCTTTGCCCAAATAAATTTGACAAACATTCTTTTCCTCTGTTGGTTAAGCTACTCTTGTAGTTTAGTCAATGTATGGTTTTAAGCTGAAATAAAAAAACAACAACATTGTTAATTTCTATAGAAAATTTTGTCAAAATTTTATTTCTATAGGAAGTTTTGTCAAAATTGGTAATTTCGATACAAAATTTTGTGAAATTTTAGTCCTATAAAAAATGTTGCCAAAATTTTATTTCTACAAAAATTTTTGTCAAAATTTTATTTCTATAGAAAATTTTGTCAAAACTTTATTCCTATAGAAAATTTTATCAAAATTTTATTTCTATAGAAATTTTTGTCAAAATTGTTAATTTTGATATAAAAATTTTGTCAATATTTTTTTTCTAACGAAAATTTTGTCAAAATTTTATTTCTATAGAAAATTTTCTAAAAATTTTATTTCCATAGGAAATTTTGTCAAAGTTTTATTTCTATAGACAATTTTGGCAAAACTTTATTTGTATAGAAAATTTTGTCAAAATTTTATTTCTATAGAACATTTTGTTAACATTTTATTTCTATAGGGAACTTTGTGAAAATTTTATTTCTATACAAAATTTTGACAACATTAAATTTCTACAAAATTTTATTTCGTTTCGGTTTGTTTTGTTATTGTTGGTTTTTTTTTAATCATTGTTGTTGTTTTTTTTTTATTTTAGCTTAAAACCATGCATTGACTAAACTACAAGTGTAGGTTAGGTTAGGTTAGGTTAAGTGGCAGCCCGATGTATCAGGCTCACTTAGACTATTCAGTCCATTGTGATACCACATTGGTGAACTTCTCTCTTATCACTGAGTGCTGCCCGATTCCATGTTAAGCTCAATGACAAGGGACCTCCTTTTTATAGCCGAGTCCGAACGGCGTTCCAAATTGCACTGAAACCACTTAGAGAAGCTTTGAAACCCTCAGATATGTAAACAGCATTACTGAGATGGGATAATCCACCGCTGAAAAACTTTTTGGTGTTCGGTCGAAGCAGGAATCGAACCCACGACCTTGTGTATGCAAGGCGGGCATGCTAACCATTGCACCACGGTGTAGCTTAATCAGCAGAGGAAAAGAATGTTTGTCAAATTTATTTGGGCAAAGCCCTATAGACTGCAAGATGGGTGGATGGACTCACGTTTCGGGATTACCACATTTCTCATCAGCATCATCTACTTGCAGCAAAACTATCAAATTTTATTTCTATAGAATTTTTTTTTGTTTTTAATTTTATTTCTATAGAAAAATTTGTCAAAATTTTATTTCTATAGAAAAATTTGTCATAATTTTATTTCTATAGAATATTTTGTCAAAATTTTATTTCTATAGAAAATTTTGTTAAAATTTTATTTCTATAGAAAATTTTGTCAAAATTTTGTTTCTATAGAAAATTTTATCAAAATTTTTTTCAATAGATAATTTTGTCAAAATTTCTATAGAAAATTTTGTCAAAATTTTATATTTATAGAAAATTTTATTTTAATAGAACATTTTGTCAAAATTTTATTTCTACAAAAATTTTTGTCAAAATTTTATTTCTATAGAAAATATTGTCAAAATTTTATTTCTATAGAAAATTTTGTCAAATATTTTATTTCTATAAAAAAAAATTTGTCAAAATTTTATTTCTATAGAAAATTTTGTCAACATTTTATTTCTATTGAAAATTTTGTCAAAATTTTATTTCTATAGAAAATTTTGTCAAAATTTTATTTCAATTGAAAGTTTTGTTAAAACTTTATTTCTATAGAAAATTTTATTGCTATAGAAAAATTTGTCAAAATTTTATTTCTATGGAAAATTTTGTCAAATCTTTATTTCTATAGAAAATTTTGTCAAAATTTTATTTCAATTGAAGTTTTGTTAAAACTTTATTTCTATAGAAAATTTTCAAAAATTTTTTTTCTATAGAAAAATTTGTAAAAATTTTATTTCTACATTTTGTCAAAATTTTATTTCTATCGAAAATTTTGTCAAAATTTTATTTCTATAACAAATTTTCTAAAAATTTAATTTCTATAGAAAATTTTGTCAAAATTGTTAATTTCTATAGAAAAGTTTGTCAAAATTTTGTTTCCATAGAAAATTTTGTCAAAATTTTATTTCTATTGAAAGTTTTGGTAAAACTTTATTTTTATATAAAATTTTTTATTTCTATAGAAAATTTTGTCAAAATTTTATTTCTATAGAAAATTTTGTCAAAATCTTATTTCTATAATAAATTTTCTAAAAATTTTATTTCTATAGATTTTTTTTTTCAAAATTTGAGTTATATAGTAAATTTTGTCAAAATTTTATTTCTATAGAAAATTTTGTCAAAATTTTATATCTATAGAAAATTTTGTCAAAATTGTATATCTATAGAAAATTTTGTCAAAATTTTATTTCTATAAAAAATTTTGTCAAAATTTTATTTCTACAGAAAATTTTGTCAAAATTTTATTTCTATAGACAACTTTGTCAAAATTGTATTTCTATTGAATGTTTTCTTAAGATTTTGTTTCGATAGAAAAGTCTTTGTCCTTGGAAAAGGCAAAGTTATATGTTTGTGCAAAGTCGAAAGGCGAAGTCGACTATCAAAAACCTTTTTTCGGGGGTTTCAAGTCCGCAAAAAAGTAAATTGTTTTATAGTTAGATTGAACGACGTCGTGTGAAAATTGAACTATTTTTGACTCCTTATATTTAGATTTCCACAAAGCGTTGTTAAAACCAGGAAAATGTAATGCTCTGGTGTACTTATTAACTACAACTCATGAAATTACACCATCTCATAGAAAAAATGAACTAAAAACAAGTATATACGGCCAGGCCGAATCTTATGTACCCTCCACCATGGATTGCGTAGAAACTTCTACGAAAGACTGTCATCCATAAATTTCAACTCACTCGGATGAAATTTGCTCCTCCAAGAGGCTCCAAAACCAAATCTCGGGATCGGTTTATATGGGGGCTATAAATAATTATAGACTGATATGGAGCTATATATGGACTGATAGGAACCAATTCCTGCATGGTTCTTGGATACCATATACTAACATCACGTACCAAATTTCAACCGAATGGGAAGAATTTTGCTCTTCCAAGGTGCTCCGGAGGTCAAATCTGGGGATCGGTTTATATGGGGCCTATATATAATTATGGACCGATATCGACCAATTTTTGCATGGGTGTTTGAGGCCATATATTAACATCACGTACCAAATTTCAACTGAATCAGATGAATTTTGGTCTTCCAAGAGGCTCCGGTGGTCACATCTGGTGATCGGTTTATATGGGGGCTACATATATTTATGGACCGATATGGACCAATTTTTGCATGGTCATTAGAGACCATATACTAACATCATGTACCAAATTTCATCTGAATCAGATGAATTTTGGTCTTCCAAGAGGCATCGGAGGTCAAATCTGTTGATCGGTTTATATGGAGGCTATATATAATTATGGACCGGTGTGGACCAATTTTTGCATGGGTGTCTGAGGCCATATACTAACACCATGTACCAAATTTCAGCCGGATCGGATGAAATTTGCATCTCTTAGAGGTTCTGCAAGCCAAATCGGGGGATGAGTTTATATGGGGGCTATATGTAATTATTGACCGATGTGGACCAATTTTTGCATGGTTGTTAAAGACCATATACTAACACCATGTACCAAATTTCAGCCGGATCGGATGAAATTTGCTTCTCTTAGAGGGTCTGCAAGCCAAATTTGGGGGTCCGTTTATATGGGGGCTATACGTAAAAGTGGACCGATATGGCCCATTTGCAATACCATCCGACCTACACCAATAAGAACTACTTGTGCCAAGTTTAAAGTCGATAGCTTGTTTCGTTCGGAAGTTAGCGTGATTTCAACAGACGGACGGACGGACGGACATGCTCAGATCGACTCAGAATTTCACCGCGACCCAGAATATATATACTGTATGGGGTCTTAGAGCAATATTTCGATGTGCTACAAACGGAAGGACAAAGTTAACATACCCCCATCCTATGGTGGAGGGTATAAAAATAGTAATAAAACAATTGCTTTTTAGAATGAGTTTTGATGGAGTTGTCTTTCTTTGTAGAAAATTGTGTTAATTTTTAGAAAAAATTTTACCAAAATTTTATTTTTGTCGAAATTTTCCAAAAAATTTTTGCTGATATAAAATGTTGTAAAAATTTTACGTTTATGAAAAAAATTGTATTCCACAGGAAATTGTATATATCCTTCCAAATGGATTCGCAGCATTAATCTCTGTTATTGAAAATCTTAAATATACTTAAAGTTAAAATAGAAAATGATATAAAAGGTTTGAACTTTCGTTTTTATTTTTCACATCTTGCAATATTATATGTAACAATGTAACCTAAAGTGTACACATTCTTTTTCGTTTTCTAGAGTAGTTTTCATTCATATATAAATTTGATAATTTCGCCAGAAGCAAAACTAAACAAAAAATAGATAAATAAATAATTTCATTCCCCACTTTTGATAAAAACCCACATGTACAAACTCTCATTGTCCCTTTTATCTATTATGTGGTATTTTCAATTTTACCAATTTTTGCCAAACCTAGTTTTCATGAAGTTTCAAACCAAACCAAGAGTAAAGTTTTTCACACAAAACTTCCATTGATATTTGAAGGTTTGAAATGTGCAGTGATACAACATTAGAGTGAGTAGTGATTGAAGAAAAATTTCCACCATATCTTAACTTGGAGTGAAGGGCGCACCACAGGGATCTAGGAGATTCCGAGATACTTTTTCACTATTGTCGAAATTATTCTTCCATGGTGGTGGGTATAAAAACAAGTGGGAAACTGAGATTATCCCTCTTTTCAAAAAGACAAGTTTCATCGGATGGCGATTACATTAAAGGGGATCTAGAGTCTACATTTTCAGTACATCCTTATAAACTCCACTGCTGTCCGTTAGCAGTGCGTGTTTACTGCAACACCCACAAGAGGAATAAATCGATTGATTTTTCCCCAAAAGTGTTAGAAGAGCGAGCATATTCCCATTCACACTATCCACTTGGTTGCATTGGAGTACCATTGGGTAAATATGTATCTATGATGTGATTGTGTCGTACGTTTGGAGGATTTGCCTCATCATAGAAGCATTGCTGGTCGAAGTACTTGTACAACTAGCAATCCATGGGTTTAAGTAAAATCTGTTCAGTTAGTTTTTCGTCAGATTTTTTTTTCTATTTGTTTTTTTTTTTTTGTAGTGAGTTGAGCAAGGGTACAGTTTTTTTTTCTACGAAATATATGGACATTTTCAAAACAAGTAAGGAAAGTCTAAAGTTAGAGAGCCAATAAATTGATTCGCTTGCTCGAAAGTGGTGGGCAGTTACCGAATTTGGTTTCTGGTCATGCCAAGTTTATCATATTCATCGACCGTGGGGTTAAAATAAATGCCAAATATAAAAGGGTGATACGGTCAAAATTTGGTCAAGGGAAAACGCGTGAAAATCGGTGAAATCGTTTATTTAAAAAATCAAATTAAATTTCTTTTTCAAGTTCAATTAGTATAAAATTCAGGAAAAATATTCAGTTAGGCTTTCGCTTTTCCAAATCCAAATTGCCGGGCCTCACGCTTGACACCTGCCATCAGATTTTGTACAGCCACCTTGTCCACCTTCTTCGCCGCAGAAAGCCAGTTTGCCTTGAACTGCTGCTCGTCCTTAGCAGGTTTTTTGGTCTTCTTTAGGTTCCGCTTGACAATAGCCCAGTATTTCTCAATTGGGCGGAGCTCTGGCGTGTTGGGAGGGTTCTTGTCCTTGGGAACCACCTGCACGTTGTTGGCGGCGTACCCCCCATGACCTTTTTACCGTAATGGCAAGATGCCAAATACGGCCAAAACAGCCGTGTTTCTTCAGGAAAGGCAGCAGACGTTTATTCAAACACTCTTTCACGTAAATTTCTTGGTTGGAAGTCCCGGAAGCTATGAAAATGCTGCTTTTAAAGCCACAGGTACAGATGGCTTGCCAAACCAGATATTTCTTTGCGAACTTTGACAGTTTTATGTGCTTGAAAATATCTGCTACCTTTCCCCGTCCTTTTGCCGTATAAAACTCCTGTCCCGGAAGCTGCTTGTAGTCGGCTTTGACGTAGGTTTCGTCGTCCATTACCACGCAGTCAAACTTCGTCAGCATCGTCGTGTACAGCCTCCGGCATAGCGCTTTGGCCGTCGTATTTGGTTTATCATCGCGATTTGGAGACACTACCTTCTTGTAAGTCGATAGTCCGGTTCGTTTTTTGGCTCGATGCACGGTTGTAGACGATACACCCAGCTTATTTGCGGCATCCTGGAGAGAGAGGTTAGGGTTTCGCTTGTAACTACCGGCAACTCTCTTTGTCGTCTCAGCGGCTGCCGGTTTTCGATTTCCCCCCGATCCAGACTTCCTGGCTGTCGACAAACGTTCCCCAAACACTTTAATTACATTTGTAACGGTTGATTTGGCAACTTTTAGCGATTTTGCCAGCTTTGCGTGCGAGTAGCTCGGATTTTCGCGATGCGCGAGCAAAATTTTGATACGCTGCTCTTCTTGCTTGGACGGCATTTTGACAACTGAAGAGTGAATTCCAAAATCAAAATAGGAGCAACATTCTACACACACACACCTTCAAAATGAGGAGTGTTCAGGTTTTTTAAAAGCAAAATTGAAAGAAATACGTCAAGTTTATATTGACCAAATTTTGACCGTATCACCCTTTATTGACAAATATGTCCTAATGACAGTATATTGAAGTCGTGTGCAAACATTTTGACCGCAGATAATGGACATTCCAATAGGACTCAGCACTCGAAATTGGTGAGACCGTAGTTATTTCAATAGATTGACCATATTGCTCGGGTACAATGTCCGAGATTTTAGACATGAAAAAGCTGAGTTGGTACTATATATGTCTCCTTTGCTCACTGAGGACTGTGAAACCATTTCAGAGCAGTGTTGGGCGTTGCTTCAGCGTAATCTTTGGGATTTTCTGCGCCATATCGTGACAGTCGACGAAACGTTTTCTAGGATTCATAGCTTATGATAATCTGGAAAAAGGTAACAATTCACAGGGCTGAACTGTGCAGAATTATTTACCTTGCAGAGTCCAGACTGATATACTGAAAAAGGGTCTCATAACCGACCTTTTTCGAAATTTGAAAAGAAGAAACTAACCTGAAGGATTTCACAAATATTTTTGTTGAGAAATAGCTCATATGGATTTCTCACATAACCCACACGTTAATATGTCACTGAATATATTTCAAAGTGTCTGCACAGGATTGTGTACATTAACAAGGATATTTGAGATTTTCTATTTTATCAAATAGTTTACCTTTGCCGGGAAACTATGAAAAAAGTTTACCCTCACTAAGAGTAGGAGATGTACGAGTATATAAAGGTTGGACAAATTTTACTTTTGTGCATTGTTTTATGGGAGTTCCATTTTGCATTAACAAATATTTGTTTTTTTTATACCCTCCACCATAGGATGGGGGTATATTAACTTTGTCATTCCGTTTGTAACACATCGAAATATTGCTCTAAGACCCCATAAAGTATATATATTCTGGGTCGTGGTGAAATTCTGAGTCGATCTGAGCATGTCCGTCCTTCCGTCCGTCCGTCCGTCTGTTGAAATCACGCTAACTTCCGAACGAAACAAGCTATCGACTTGAAACTTGGCACAAGTAGTTGTTATTGATGTAGGTCAGATGGTATTGCAAATGGGCCATATCGGTCCACTTTAACGTATAGCCCCCATATAAAGGGACCCCCAAATTTGGCCTGTGATTGCTCTAAGACAAGCAAATTTCATCCGATCCGGCTGAAATTTGGTACATGGTGTTAGTATATGGTCTCTAACAACCATGCAAAAATTGGTCCATATCGGTCCACTTTTACGTATAGCCCCCATATAAACGGACCCCCAAATTTGGCTTGCGATTGCTCTAAGAGAGGCAAATTTCATCCGATCCGGCTGAAATTTGGTACATGATGTTAGTATATGGTCTCTAACAACCATGCAAAAATTGGTCCACATCGGTCCATAATTATATATAGCTCCCATATAAACCGATCCCCCGATTTGGCATGAGGAGCCTCTAAGAGAAGCAAATTTTATCCGATGTGGCTGAAATTTGGTACATGGTGTTGGTATATGTTCTCTAATGACCATGCAAAAATTGGTCCACATCGACCCATAATTATATATAGCCCCCATATAAGCCGATCCCCAGATTTGACCTCCGGAGCCTCTTGGTGGAGTAAAATTCATCCGATCCGGTTGAATTTTGGAACATGGTATTGGAATTTGGTCTCTAACAAACACGCAAGAATTGGTCCATATCGGTCCATAATTATATATAGCCCCCATATAAACCGTTCCCCAGATTTGATCTCCGGAGCCTCTTGGAGGAGTAAAATTCATCCGATCCGGTTGAAATTTGCAACGTGGTGTTAGTATAAGGCCGCTAATAACCATGCCAAAATTGGTCCATATCGGTCTATAGTTATATATAGCCGATCCCCAATCACACAAAAATTGGTCCATATCGGTTCATAATCATGGTTGCCACTCGAGCCAAAAATAATCTACCAAAATTTTATTTTTATAGAAAACATTGTCAAAATGTTATTTCTATAGAAAATTTTGTCAAAATTTTGTTTTTATAGAAAATTTTGTCAAAATTTTATTTCTATAGAAAATTTTGACAAAATTTTATTTCTATAGAAAATTTTGTCAAAATTTTATTTCTATAGAAAATTTTTTCCAAATTTTATTTCTATAGAAAATTTTGTCAAAATTTTACTTATATAGAAAATGTTGTCAAAAGTTTATTTCTATAGAAACTTTAAACTTAATTATATACGTATTTAATCGGCCCTTTTGTAGTTTAATATATACCACGTATGGACTATGTGGTATATATTACGTTGTTAGGAAGTTTTATGATACCTTGCCATCGGCTTCAGTAGACGTTTCTACGCAATCCATGGTGGAGAGTACATAAGCTTCGGCCTGGCCGAACTTACGGCCGTATATACTTGTTTTTTTTTTTTTAACTTTCTGAAGTTTCCCTATACATATTTAAAGGAATTATTTCCATCAAAACAATTTATGAATTTTTTCCTTTATACATTGTAAATCGCTGGTAAAAAAGTTTGTTTGGAAGAAAAGTATATTATTTTTGTGATAAACATTGATGAATTTTATAGGATGTAAACAACACGTACACTAATGTGCACAGAAAAAAATTTCACGAAAATTTTTCCAATTAAAATCTTAATTGAGTTTTAAAAAATATTCTATTAAAAATTTAATTGATTCAACAAAATTTGTAATTGAAACAAAAATCAATCACACAAATTAATAGTGTCAATTAATTTTTTAATTGATACTATCATTTCTGTGATTGAAGACATTTCAATTAAAAAACAAGTATATACGGCCGTAAGTTCGGCCAGGCCGAATCTTATGTGCCCTCCACCATGGATTGCGTAGAAACTTGTACGAAAGACTGTCATCCACAATCGAATTAATTGGGTTGTGGTATTTTAAAACTTCTTAACATCGTTTTCTAAATTGTTAGTTAGTCCATACGTGGTATATATTAGACAAAAAAGGTATGTATAGTTGGGTAAGTCTACAAATAATTACGAATCGATATGGTCTTTTGCACGGTACGTAGAGAGCCAATGTCGCTTATATGTGGGCTATATACAATTATGAACTTGATATGGACCAATTTTTGTGTGATTGGGGATCGATTTATCTGAGGGCTATATATAACTATAGACCGATATGGACCTAGTTAGGCATGGTTGTTAACGGCCATATACTAGCACAATGTTCCAAATTTCAACTCGGATGAAATTTGTTCCTCCAAAAGGCTCCAGAGCAAAATGTCGGGATCGGTTTATATGGGGGCTATATATGATTATGGACTGATATGAACCAATTCCTGCATGGTTGGTGGATACCATATACTAACATCACGTACAAAATTTCAACCGTATCGGATGAATTTTGCCTCTCCAAAGGCACAGGAGGTCAAATCTGGGGATCGGTTTATATGGGAGCTATATATAATTATGGACTGATATGAACCAATTCCTTCATGGTTGGTGGATACCATATACTAACATCACGTACCAAATTTCAACTGTATCGGATGAATTTTGCTCTTTCAAGGGGCTCCGGAAGTCAAATCTGGGGATCGGTTTATATGGGGGCTATATATAATTATGGACCGATATGGACCAATTTTTGCATGTTCATTAGAGACCATATACGAAATTTCAACCGGATCGGATGAAATTTGCTTCTCTTAGAGGCTCCGGAAGCCAAATCGCGGGATCGGTTTATATGGGGGCTATATGTAATTATGGACCGATGTGGACCAATTTTTGTATGGTTGTTAGAGACCGTATACTAACACCATGTACCAAATTTTAGCCGGATCGGATGAAATTTGCTTCTCTTAGAGGCTCTGCAAGCCAAATCGGGGGATCGGTTTATATGGGGGCTATATGTAATTACGGACCGATGTGGACCCATTTTTGCATGGTTGCTAGAGACCATATACTAACACCATGTACCAAATTTCAGCCGGATCGGATGAAATTTGCTTCTCTTAGGGTAATCGCAAGCCAAATTTGGGGGTCCGTTTATATGGGGGCTATACGTAAAAGTGGACCGATATGGCCCATTTGCAATACCAGCCGACCTACATTAAAACAAATACTTGTGCCATGTTTCAAGTCGATAGCTTGTTTCGTTCGGAAGTTAGCGTGATTTCAACAGACGGACGGACGGACATGCTCAGATCGACTCAGAATTTCACCACGACCCAGAATATATATACTTTATGGGGTCTTAGAGCAATATTTCGATGTGTTACAAACGGAATGACAAAGTTAATATACCCCCATCCTATGGTGTAGGGTATAATTAATTGGATCAATTAATTTGGTGATTGAATCAAAAAAAAAATTTTTGTGTGAGGCATCCGCTGACCAATGAGTAGGAACCATCAGGTCAATACGGTGCAGAGATCCCATCGCCGAGGGATGGCAACACGTTATTTCACTGGAATCAGACTCCTCTCCATTGGCCGACCCTCCGATTTCATAACCTCTGAACGCCGGTCAATTATCAAGCAAAAGAAAGCCATCTGGAACGGCTTCAGAGAATACATAGATCACCGCTTCAGTGAGCTTACGTCCCCCTACCATGTTCATTTTACCCTGAGTATGTCCCGGGGCATTATCAACGCAGCAGGCACTCGCTTTTTATCCGCTGGTCGAATTGTCCAGGTGAGGCAGATGCAGACGAGCGTGCGGAACGCCATCGTGCCAACCCTGCTGATTCTAGAATCAGGGAAATTAATCTCGAGATTAATAAGATAGTCAACGAGCATAGCAGAGCACATGATAAAAGCACCTGAAGCAATGTAATCTGGGCACAGGAACAGGTGGTCAACCGTGAGAGCCCTCTCGAACCCCGCTACAAGGGATGATGGGTTCTCAGTCAACTTTGGCGATGTGACGGTGACCGATCCGCTATATTTTTCAACCGATAGTGTCGAACATCCCGAGAGTGATAGAGCGAAAAGAGAGCCATTCATCGTATTCGTGGTCGAAAGCGCTGGGCGACGACAGAATTTCTATGCTAATGCTGAAGCATCTAGGATTACTGGGAGTTGAGCACATGACCAGACTCCTCAATTTGTGCTAGGAATCACTCATTAGGTAGGTTAGGTTATGTTAGGTGTCAGCCCGATGTATCAGGCTCACTTAGACTATTCAGTCCATTGTGATACCACATTGGTGAACTTCTCTCTTATCACTGAGTGCTGCCCGATTTTATGTTAAGCTGAATGACAAGGGACCTCCTTTTTATAGCCCAGTCCGAACGGCGTTCCACATTGCAGTGAAACCACTTAGAGAATCTTTGTAATCCTCAGAAATGTCACCAGCATTGCTGAGGTAGGATAATCCACCGCTGAAAAACTTTTTGGTGTTCGGTCGAAGCAGGAATCGAACCCACGACCTTGGGTATGCAAGTCGGGCATGCTAACCATTGCACCACGGTGGCTCCCACTCATTAGGTAGTGTGATTCTATTACTAAAGCCAGGTAAATACTCGACCAACTGTGTATCGTACATACCGATTTCGCTTCCCTCGCCAGTAACCAAGACACTTGAGGCACTACTCCTCCCCAGTATTGTGGAGAATTTTCCAGCCGCCAATTATCAACATAGATTCCACAAAGCACATAGCACCACGACAGCTAGCATCCGAAGGTGGTAACACTGAGGATATAAAATGTCGCCTCAATAGAAGGTATGGCACTCGACATATATATCAAGGAACACAAAAATTAAAACCTTTAACGCCAGTATAAAATATGTAATATTGTATGGTTGTGAGACATGGAATTCTGCTAGTAAAGAACCACAGGCTATTCAAGTGTTTATTAATCGCTGTCTAAGGAAAATAGTCCGAATTCCAACGGAGATACACGATCATCAACGGAAACCTACAGCTTACCACCAGTCAGAAAACTGTAGTATTGGGAATTCGAAGAGAAAAATGGATGTGGATTGGGCATACCTGTGCGGCTTCCTCCAGGTATGCCCAATCCACATCCATCACTAACAAGAACATCACTCGACTGGAATCAACAGAGAAGCCGAGGAAGAGGGAGCCCAGCCAACACGCGGAGAAGATTAGTAGATGCCGAAGTACACAATGCGGGATACACATGGCGAGAACTAAAACAAAGCGTTGTGTTCTAAATTATCTGTGTGGGCGCGAGTCGTATGTGTACTATTAAGAACTCAAATAGAAACAGAGTTTTCCAAGGTGAGGTGATGTTTCCGGCACTGTTCAACCTCTACCTATCCTCTCTTCTACACCCTCCTGACGGCGTCGAGATTGATTGTGCGGAAGACCGTACAATCATGGTATTCGGGCCCATTGTTGATGACATCTGTGATCGATTAAAAGTCTACCTTGCTGATTGATGCAGATTAGAATTAGAGGATATCTGCCACCAAATCCTCAGCCACACTAGTCCCTACATGGGCGACATGTATGTAGAGTCAATGGCGAAACAATTCCGACTATAAATGACCCCAAGGTTCTCGGGGTCATATTCGACAGCCTTTTCAACAAACAAGGTCATCATGAAAGAGTACCTACAAGGCAATTGGCCCTGCAGTTGTAAACTATGCAGAGCCATGGTAGATACCACAGACAAGTGATTCATAAGTGATACGTAGTGGAATAACATAAATACCTGCCAGAACGCAGCCCGTATTACCGTGACAGGATGGAGACCAAGATCCTTCCAGTGCGTTGACACAATTATATGTTTCTCTTGAATTGTATCGATAACAATAGAGAGCCTCTAGATAAGGCAGCATACTAGGCAGGGAGCCACCATGGTGCAATGGTTAGCATGCCCGCCTTGTATACACAAGGTCGTGGGTTCGATTCCTGCTTCGACCAAACACCAAAAAGTTTTTCAGCGGTGGATTATCCCACCTCAGTAATGCTGGTTACATTTCTGAGGGTTTCAAAGCTTCTCTAAGTGGTTTCACTGCAATGTGGAACGCCGTTCGGACTCGGCTATAAAAAGGAGATCCCTTGTCATTGAGCTTAACATGGAATCGGGCAGCACTCAGTGATAAGAGAGAAGTTCACCAATGTGGTTTCGCAATGGACTGAATAACAGGTTGGCTGATAAGTCCCCGGTCTGACACATAGATGGCGTCGCTAGTGTTAAATGCATATTACTTTTATATAGTACCAACCTTCAAATGATTCGTGTCAAAATTTGACGTCTGTAAGCCAATTAGTTTGTGAGATAGAGCGTCTTTTGTGAAGCAACTTTTGTTATTGTGAAAAAAATGGAAAAAAAGGAATTTCGTGTTTTGATAAAATACTGTTTTCTGAAGGGGAAAAATACGGTGGTAGCAAAAACTTGGCTTGATAATGAGTTTCTGGACGCTGCCCCAGAGAAATCAACAATAATTGATTGGTATGCAAAATTCAAGCATGGTGAAATGAGCACGGAGGACGGTGAACGCAGTGGACGCCTGAAAGAGGTGGTTACCGACGAAAACATCAAAAAAATCCACAAAATGATTTTTAATGATCGTAAAATGAAGTTGATCGAGATAGCAGAGGCCTTAAAGATATCAAAGGAACGTGTTGGTCATATCATTCATCAATATTTGGATATGCGGAAGCTCTGTGCAAAATGGGTGCCGCGCGAGCTCACATTTGACTAAAAACAACAACTTGTTGACGATTCTGAGCGGTGTTTGCAGCTGTTAACTCGTAATACACCCGAGTTTTTCCGTCGATATGTGACAATGGATGAAACATGGCTCCATCACTGCACACCTGAGTCCAATCGACAGTCGGCTGAGTGGACAGCGACCGGTGAACCGTCTCCGAAGCGTGGAAAGACTCAAAAGTCCGCTGGCAAAGTAATGGCGTCTGTTTTTTGGGAATAATTTTTATCGATTATCTTGAGAAGGGAAAAACCATCAACAGTGACTATTATATGGCGTTATTGGAGCGTTTGAAGGTCGAAATCGCGTCAAAACGGCCCCATATGAAGAAGAAAAAAGTGTTGTTCCACCAAGACAACGCACCGTGTCACAAGTCATTGAAAACGATGACAAAAATTCATGAATTGGGCTTCGAATTGCTTCCCCACCCACCGTTTTCACCAGATCTGGGCCCCAGCGACTTTTTCTTGTTCTCGGACCTCAAAAGGAAGCTCGTAGGGACAAAATTTGGCTGCAATAAAGAGGTGATCGCCGAAACTGAGGCCTATTTTGAGGCAAAACCGAAGGAGTACTACCAAAATGGTATCAAAAAATTGGAAGGTCGTTCTAATCGTTGTATCGCTCTTGAAGGGAACTATGTTGAATAATAAAAACGAATTTTGCAAAAAATGTGTTTTTCTTTGTTAGACCGGGGATTTATCAGCCAACCTGTTAGTCTAAGTGAGCCCGATACATCGGGCTGACACCTAACCTAACCTAACCTAGGCAGGTCTGAGCAGGATTTATGGCAGCCGCCTACAGCACTGGAGGAAAGATACCAATTAAGATGAGGAAAGTGCAGTCGCCTCAATCCTTAGCTATCAATGATCAGTGACAGCAGCGTAGCCACATGACACGCGTCACCTTTTCGCTTGCCCAGCCAAACTTTCTCGCCTCAGCAGAAAATCACTCTGGACGCATACCATCTTAGGCAGAATTCCTCGATCAGTCGTATGTAAGATAATAGGTCAAGCCCCGTAGAGTGAAACAAGGATTTTCCAAGTTGCTCTTAGAACTGCTACAGTATGTCTCCGCAGTACACTCCTGCATCAGATTTATGTGGAGACTAAGATCCCCTCTGTGCGTAGACACAATTATTTGCTGGATTAGGGATGATCTAAATTATCTAGAGCGTGAGATCCAACGCTATAAAAAGGGAGCCTCTAGATCAGGCAGCATAGGAAGAGACCTACCAGAGCAGACTAGGGTAGTTTTGGCCCAACTAAGATCAGGCAAGTGTAGACGCCTTAACTCCTACCTATCAGTGATAGCAGCATGGGTGACGTGTATCCCATCTGTATGCAAGGGCAACATGACATTCTCTCGCCTCATCAAACAAAGTCGTATAAACTTCATCTAAAGAAACCATGCAACTTTCCAAACGTTTGATGCTAAGATCAGGGCTATGTAGTGGATGTCTTGAAACTTTCCATGCTTTGTGTGGTCCTGCAAATTCCATAATTTTTGGCTCTTTGTATATATTAACCACAATCATATTATTATCTCTTTTTCACATTGAAATTTAATAAACTTTTCTGATGAAATTTAATTTTGAATTAAAGCATTTTTCATTCATTCCTTCATTTATTCTTTAGGCAACATCCCCAAATAAATGATTTGGTAAATTTTGAGAAAATTTTAATTGAAAAATTATCCAAATTAAATGCAATTTTACCCCATATCCACACCGTTTAGTCAAGGCATCATCTTAGGACGGTTGTTAGTTCTTTGTCTGGCCCGAAAAACAGCAGTGACCTTTTATCTCAAATTTCCAAAGTAACCCAAGATTTGTTAAACAGTTTGCCTTACCCAAGAGAAGACCATCGTTTGAAAAATAAATTAATTAATAATTAAAACAAACCACCAAAAGTGATGAAAATCTCAGCATATTTGTGTTTTAATGGACAACATAAATTCAAGGCCAACTACAAGGGCAAAGTTAATGATTTGGAAATTGTTAAAAAACAAAAAAAAAAAATGGTTTCTTTTTCCTCGTAAGACCGTCTGCAAGAGCAAAATATTAGAAAAGGCTTATGATGGTAAATATTTCTTATCCAATTGATATCAACTGCTTGGTAATTTGTTTCCTTTTTGTTTTGATTCCTTTCGCGTTATTTCCTTCCGTTACAATTACATGTGAACCTTTCTTACCATACAGGGGGAAGAGAGAAAGAGCCGTACTTTCCTTCGTTTCCTTTTCTTTGCTCTTAATTCGAGCTGTTTAAAATTCATAAAACATCAAATGGCAAATTAACAATAAAGAAAAAAATTAAAGAACTTGGTGGAAAAAAGGTTCATTTGCCAAACACTTTTGCTCCCTTTGACATAATCCTAATACTGATGGTTTGAGGGATAAAGAATTTTAATATTTGCAGGGTCATCCTTTTACGTGAATGGTATGGGTAATGAGAATTTATCTTACAAAATGTAATGACATCCAAAATAGTGTTATTCATGGTACTTTGGAAATGAGAAATTTTATTCCTGCTTGATTTAAAGGGCTTAATGGAAACTCTTTCGGAAAGAAAGTTTTATAGCCACCACAACCATGGGATGGGGGTATAATAAGTTTGCCACTGTAATCACACCACAGCTTTCAATAATGGGAGCCATCGTGCGAGAATTTGACAAAGGCTCGTTTTTGTCTGCAAGCAGATTACGCACGAAGTTTACCTAATCGGTCCAAGTGGTTTCACTGCAATGTGGAACGCCGTTCGGACTCGGCTATAAAAAGGAGGTCCCTTGTCATTGAGCTTAACATGGAATCGGGCAGCACTCAGTGATAAGAGAGAAGTTCACCAATGTGGTATCACAATGGACTGAATAGTCTAAGTGAGCCTGATACATCGGGCTGCCACCTAACCTAATCGGTCCAGGTTTTGATATAGATCCCACGTAAACCGACCCGCAGATTTGACTTCTTGGAGCACCACAATTTTTCCCATTCGCCTAAAATTGAAAATTTAAAGGTATTTGGGGTGTTTCGCTCCATATTCGGTTACAGCCCCATATACCTTGATTAGGAGCCACCGTGGTGCATGCCCGTGGGCCACTACCCGGTCGTGGGTTCAATCCCTGCTTCGACCGAATACCTGGTGACACTTCTGAGTGTTTCCAAGATTCAATAAGTGGTTTCACTGTCGTTCGGACTCGGTTATAAAAATGAGGTCCTTTGTCATTGTGCAAAACATGGATTCGGAAGTGAAGTCACTATACCTAACCTAACCAAGCACTATCTCCCAATTTGACTTCGTGGACAACTAGACAACGCAATTTTTGTACAATTTGATTGAAATTGTAAAACTAGAGTTACTTTAGGTCCATAAAAAAATATGAGATGTTGAGCACCGAGTAGAAGAGTGGTGAACTTTTAATGGGGCCTGAATCCAAAAGTGACGTACTGGATATATGAGAGCATAATAATGCCAATTGTGACATTCTCGTCGATAGCCTGGCGGCCATCAATCGAGAATCAAGACCACGCCAATCAGAGCCTTGAAGACGATACTGGACTTAAGAGCTATAGAGGTTCAGATTAAAAGCGAAGCTGTCATAGCTGCGATGAGATTGGAGATGATAGAAGAATGGACGGAAGCACTAAACACGACGAACCATCAAAAGATAATAAGGGTCTCCCCTGTGGGTGTGAGGGCCGATAGTGCAAAAATCCATGATTGTATACTGGAAGTGACCATAGCTGGTGTGTGTGATATTCTGAAACCACTAAGATGGTCTCCAGAACAGATACCAAAGGCAAATAACTGCTTAACCGATAGATCAAAGATGGGTGCGATGGATATGGGAGAGCGTAATAAGGCCAATCCTGATATACGCGTCGATAGTCTGGTCGACAATGGAGGCGAACTGCATGTCTTGGCATAACTGGGCAAATCAAGACCACGTCAATCAGAGCCTTGGAGACAATACTGAACTTAAGAGCTATAGAGGCTCAGATCAAAAGCGAAGTCCCAAAGGTTGCGATGAGATTGAAGATGGTGGGAGAATGGACGGAAACACGAAACATGATTAACCATCAAAAGGTAATAGGATATACGGTGGGTGTAATGGCGGATGCCGCAACAATCCATTATTGTATACCGGAGGAAGCCATAGCTGGTGAGTGTGATATTCTGAGGCCAGTACGATGGTGTTGGGAGAATGGGACTCCAGAACAGATATCAGAGGAAATAACTGCTTAAACGATGGATCGAAGATGGGTCGGATATAAGAGAACGTAATAAGGCTAATCCTGACAGACGCGTTGATAGTCTGACCGATATCAATGGAGGCGAACTGAATGTCTTGGCATAACTGGGCCAATCAAGACCACGTTAATCAGAGCCTTGGACACGATACTGGACATAAGAACTATACAGGTTCAGATCAAAAGCGAATCCGCTATGGCTGCGATGGGACTGAAGATGGTGGGAGAGTGGACGGAAACACGAACCATAAAAAGATAGTAGCGGTGAAGGTGGGTATAATGTCCGATGGGTATAATGTCCGATCCGATGCCACCCAGACACTGAGATCCTATTCCGATTACCAGCCCACAGCACAATCCTGCTGACAGAAGTGCTTGCCATAACGAAATATGTTGAATAACACGATAAAGCAATAGCAGGCATTACGTTTCGATGGCGAACCGTATTACAATGCAATAGACTTATCAATGAATACTCGAAATACCGCAGGATCCGTAACTGGACATGCCGGAATAAGTAGAAAAGTAAAGGATAAATTAACTTGTCGATAAGAACTAGGACACATACGCTCACAAAAAATCGCTTCTGTAACATATACTCCCAAACATATTTTGCTTCAAGCATATACATTTTTGGGTATTGCCCAAACATTTATATGTTTGATCTCTTCCAATATATAATATGTTTGAAAGCCTATTGGTCTAAACAGTCTAAGTTCCAAACATTTTGTATTTTTGAATCCAAATTCAATAATGTTGTCTTCCAAAAAACAATATGTTATTATGTGAACATATAATATGTTTGGAAGCATTTTGCACCCAAAAATATTATATGCTTAAAAAAAATTCTCCCAAACAATTTTGTGCTCAAAATTTTATTTATATATTTATATATTTACAATCATAATGAATTATGAAAATAAACAGGTAATATAGGTGCTAACAACATAGGTTTTCGGCCTAAATGCTCAAAATTTAGTTTCTGCCCAATTGTATATTCCCCCACATCTTTCTCACTTCCACGAGATTTTTTAGTTCTTAGCACCTTTTTCTGTAATACAAACATTGTAGAAGAAATTATTCAATTGTATGATTTTTTTTATTTTAATTTTACCTTTTGCCGGACGGGGATTCGAACAGCGGACCACACAGTTTGTAAGGATCAAAGAAGTAGCTGATCAATTGCCCAAGGAAAAATAAAATGTTAATTTTGTAATAACAAGCAACAACCACCAACTTAATTCAATATCGCTCCCTGTTAAATAGCGCTCCAAGCTACTAAACACATATATGTTTATAGGCTATTTCTAAATTAATATATGTTTGCATCCAAGCATATTATATTTAAAAACATTTTATGTCCCAAACATAATATGTTCTAACATATTAACATATATGTCCCAAACATGTTATGCTAGTTTATGAACATTATATGCTTGCACTCAAAAATATTGTGTTTAAAAATTTGTGTTCCAAACATATAATGTTTATAGCCAAACATATGAAAAACAGTCTTTTTCATCCGTGCATATGTTAGGGAAGTGAACGCAAAACCATAGATGCAAGGAGGGCCGAGTTGAATGAATGATCACGAGGGATACACAAAGTGATGTGGACCAATGCAACGGTCGGAAGGATGACGAAAATACTATGCGGTGACCCAGACAAGAAAAAGTCTGGAGAACTACTCAAGGAGAGTAGGACGAGAGTCAGCAGGGCCGTGGGAATAATAACTTAGAAATGCTTTGAAACACTCCCAAAAATTACCAGCATTATGGTTTCTCCTTAATCCACAGCTTAAAAAATTTTTGGTGTTCGATTGAAGATGGAATTGAATCCATGCGCCGTGTTAGGCAAGTTGTGAATCTTAGGGAAGCACGGTGACTCCAATCCTATGGTAGACATGGATGAACAATAAATTACAGCATCGACATTTGCGTTGAAAATTTCCACAGAATATAAATAAACCAAATTAATTGTTCCACGTATGATAAATTTCGACCAAACTAAATTATGAGGAAATGTTTAACCTTCAATGGAATTTTTAAAATCTCTCTACGACATTAATGTCCCATATTGCTGCCTTTTTTAAATTATATTGAAATTGTCTTTTACCAAAACAAAGACATAACCAAGACAAATACACTTTCATCTGAGTACTGGGTAGGACAAATATTTACTCATGATTCCGGGATCTTAATTAGAACGATCAAGTCATCCCATCATCAGTTGCTATCTCGTACATACGTGAAAATTCAGTGTCTCGCACATGTGATTCTCGGATGATATTTTCACTTATACTGAGATTTAAACTCAAAAAATGTTTGTACGTATGTTGGAAATGTACATTCATTAGTTACTTGCTTACTTATTCGTCGACTATCTGTATACTGCTGGCTATATCCTTGGTGGATGATGGTTTACTGGTCCTAGATTTAAAACGAAAATTTTACGTTATTTATTCAAGAAAACAGTAATCATAGAGAAGATAAGTACAGAACTTGCAAACATCCATAGCAAACATGTGTTATGGTGGGAGTGGCACAGTGAAGCCATTAAATGTAATTATTGCATTAAAAACATCGTTTTTAATTCATTCCCAAGAAGTTGTTAACATCGCATGGTATTAGAAACATTTGTTAATGTTTCATTATAATTTTCAATTGTATATATATTTCTTGCGAACTTAATCATCGGCAGCTTAACTTTCCTGCAACGTTCATAGTCATCAGACATTGAATATATAGAATTGAAGTAAACATAGATAAGAGAGAAGTTCACCACATGTGGTATCACAATGAACCTGAACTATACCTAGCATGACCTAACCTTAATCCATAGCAACCTTAATGAGACAAACCTTCTTCTGGGACAGACTATCTCTCCTGGCAAATTGGTATGCGTAGTACTATCCTCCTCGGAATCTGTTTCAAAAATCCACCCTCTGATGTGAATTTGATCTTTGTCTGAGAAGGTGATCTTTACACTAACTCTCATTCGAAATTGTTCTTCGTCAGACTAAATGTCCTGCCAAGTTTATTTCTCGCCTCTACTAAAAAGTTGGTCTTCGTTAGACAAATTCTTTTTCACATAACATATTCTTTTTCACAGACATAATCTCTTTCCCGAGCCCACATTGACTTTCCAGTAAAGTTGATCATTATCATACAAACCTACATCGCCTGTGAAAATGGTTTTCATGTAGCTAACTCTTGAGAAGTATATTTTTCTTATACTAACTCTCATTTTCTTGCGAAGTTGATGTTCGTCGGATTAGAGTTGATTGCTATCAGACAAATCATCCTATCGTAAGAAGATGAGGAAGATTTAAGAACTAAAATTTAGCACTAAGATTTCTGCCAAGTTGATCTCTTTCCGCTAGGTTGATAATTTGTGGATTAATTCTCCTTGTAATTTGATAGTCATCAAATGGACCCACTTTAACTGGGAGCATATGGTTACTAACTCTTTTTGTTTTGCGAAGTTAATGTTCACCTTTCCTGTAAGGTATTTTTTTAGAGAAACTCCTCGTCAGATCGTTCTAACAAAGAAAAACACATTTTTTTTGTCAAAATTCGTTTTTATTATTCAACATAGTTCCCTTCAAAAGCGATACAACGATTATAACGACCTTCCAATTTTTTGATACTATTTTGGTAGTACTCCTCAGTTTCGGCGATCACCTCTTCATTGCAGCCAATTCTTTCCCTGCGAGCATCCTTTTGAGGTCTGAGAACAAGAAAAAGTCACTGGGGGCCAGATCTGGAGAATACGGTGGGTGGAGAAGCAATTCGAAGCCCAATTCATGAATTTTTGCCATCGTTCTCAATGACTTGTGGCACGGTGCGTTGTCTTGGTGGAACAACACTTTTTTCTTCTTTATATATGGACCGTTTTGCCGCGATTCCGACCTTCAAACGCTCCAATAACGTCATATAATAGTCACTGTTGATTGTTTTTCCCTTCTCAAGATAATCGATAAAAATTATTCCATGCGCATGCCAAAAAACAGAGGCCATTACTTTGCCAGCGGACTTTTGAGTCTTTCCACGCTTCGGAGACGGTTCACCGGTCGCTTTCCACTCAGCCGACGGTCGATTGGACTCAGGAGTGTAGTGATGGAGCCATGTTTCATCCATTGTCACATGTCGACGGAAAAACTTGGGTGTATTACGAGTTAACAGCTGCAAACATCGCTCAGAATCATCAACACGTTGTTGTTTTGGTCAAATGTGAGCTCGCGCGGCACCCATTTTGCACAGAGCTTCCGCATATCCAAATATTGATGAATCATATGACCAACACGTTCCTTTGATATCTTTAAGGCCTCTGCTATCTCGATCAACTTCATTTTACTGTCATTCAAAATCATTTTGTGGATTTTTTTGATGTTTTCGTCGGTAACCACCTCTTTCGGGCGTCCACTGCGTTCACCGTTCACCGTCCTCCGTGCTCATTTCACCACGCTTCAATTTTGCATACCAATCAATTATTGTTGATTTCCCTCGGGCAGAGTCCGGAAACTCATTATCAAGTCAAGTTTTTGCTTCCACCGAATTTTTTCCCTTCAGAAAACAGTATTTTATCAAAACACGAAATTCCTTTTTTCACAAACTAATTGACTTACAGACGTCAAATTTTGACACGAATCATTTGAAGGTTGGTACTATATAAAAATAATATGCATTTAATACTAGGAGCCACCGTGGTGCAATGGTTAGCTTGCTCGCCTTGCATACACAAGGTCGTGGGTTCGATTTCTGCTTCGACCGAAAAGTTTTTCAGCGGTGGATTATCCCACCTCAGTAATGCTGGTGACATTTCTGAGGGATTCAAAGCTTCTCTAAGTGGTTTGACTGCAAGGTGGAACGCCGTTCGGACTCGGCTATAAAAAGGAGGTCCCTTGTCATTGAGCTTAACATGGAATCGGGCAGCACTCAGTGATAAGAGAGAAGTTCACCAATGTGGTATCACAATGGACTGAATAGTCTAAGTGAGCCTGATACATCGGGCTGCCACCTAACCTATGCATTTAATACTAGCGACGCCATCTGTGTGTCAGACCGGGGACTTATCAGCCAACCTGTTATTTCTTTTAAAAGTTTTGCTATTCTAGCTTAGTAAATCTTCCTTAAACTATCTCTTTTCTGTAAAGTTGATGTTTATTTAACTAACATTCCTAGACAAGCCCACCATCTCATTTGAAGTTGACCTGGATTTGAGAGGGCGATCTTCACACTAAATCTCATGTCAAGTTGATCTGTGTTAGACTAAGTCCCTTGTCCTAGAAGGTGATATCCATTAAACAAACTCAGCTTTTCATGCGAAGCTTATCTTCAGATTAAGCTCCATTTGTTTCCAGCTCAGTTAGCTCTCTCACATCAACTCTCTCTGTTGGTTTAGAGAAGTTGATGTTCGTTAGGCTAACTTTCCTACAAAAGATGATGAGACTAGCGACCTCGTCTGAGAACTAAATTTGAAGTTGATCTTCGTCATAATAACTCTGCGGAGAGTATATCGCCATCAGATAATTTCACATTTACTGAGAAGATGATATTTCTATGAAAAGTTTCTCTACACACAAAAAAATTTCACGAAATTTTTTCCAATTAAAATTTTAATTGAGTTTTAAAAAATATTCAATTAAAAATTTAATTGATTCAACAAATTTTTTAATTGAAACACAAATCAATCACAAAAATAATAGTATCAATTAATTTTTTAATTGGTTCAATTAACTTTTTAATTGACCTTCAATTAATTTTTTAATTGATACTATCATTTCTGTGATTGAAGACATTTCAATTAAAAATTAATTGATTCAATTAATTTCGTGATTGAATCAGAAAAAAATTTTTTGGTGTGTACTCTAACTCAGTTAATCTTCCTTGAAGTAACTCTCCTTCCAAGTTAACCTTCGTCAGACTATTCTGGCTCGCAAGAGAACTAAATCTCCGTTATGCTATATCTCTCCTTAACTTCGTCATATTAATTCTGCACAGGGTATATCTCTATCAGATAAATTCATCTTTACTGAGGAGATGATTTTGTTAGACAAACACTCCTTTTCCAGTTCAGTAAATCTAACTTAAATTAACTCTCTCTCTCTCTGTTTTGTAAAGATGTTGTTTTTCAACACAAATCATGAAGTCAATCTGGGTTTTGTCAAACCACCTCGCCTGAGAACTAAATCTCCGTTAAACTATCTCTTTCTTTGGGAGCCACCGTGGTGCAATGGTTAGCATGCCCGCCTTGCATACACAAGGTCGTGGGTTCGATTCCTGCTTCGACCGAACACCAAAAAGTTTTTCAGGATTATCCCACCTCAGTAATGCTGGTGACATATCTCTAAGTGGTTTCACTGCAATGTGGAACGCCGTTCGGACTCGGCTATAAAAAGGAAGCCCCTTGTCATTGAGCTTAACATGGAATCGGGCAGCACTCAGTGATAAGAGAGAAGTTCACCACTGTGGTATCACAATGGACTGAATAGTCTAAGTGAGCCTGATACATCGGGCTGCCACATAACCTAACCTAACCTATCTCTTTCTCCTGCCATATTAATTCTGCACAGGGTATATCCATCAGACAAACTCATTTAAGAAGATGACTTTTGTTAGGCAATATCCCCTATTCCAGTTCAGTAAATCTACCTTAACCTAACTTTGCCTCTCTCTTCCATTAAGTTGATAAATATTTTTCAAACCTTCTCTCCTGCCAAGTTAATCTGCGCTAGACTAACCGGCTCACCTAAGAACGAAATCTTTATTACACTAACTCTCTCTCCTGTAAAGGTGATCCTAATTAGATTATCTCTTCGGCCAAGTTGATATATATTGATAGATATAGATCGCGCCACATTGAATAAATATCTGATTCAGAACTTGGCACAGCTTATTAACATAAACTGGATAAGAATAGGGGAATTTGGTAAGCACACGAATTTCATAAAATACGGGAAAGGTACTATCAAATGGTAGAGTTCTAACGGCCGGATGCTGAGTGTAAGTCGACATGAACCTTACACCTAATCTATCCTAATTTATCGCATCCTCGTAGGCCTCCTATTTAGAACCTATAAAAAGCTCCAGCTGTGATATCTTATCAACTCCTTCATATCGTCAACGAGAGCGCATTTGTCTTCAGCAACTCATTAACCATTACATGATACTTCCATACTTGTAACCACTGTCACATATCCACCATAATTATCATCAGTTATCCCCCCTATCTATCTACTGCAACGTATTATGAACGTAAGCTTTGATGTACGCAAGAGTTAAGATTACATGACATGGAAGAAAATCTTTAAGATTTTTCTTGGTTTTTTTTTCTGGATGAATTTTTTGAGGACGCAGCACCACGTTTAAAGCAAATAAATTTGGTTGTGACTTAATTGTTCGCTGAAATATGTTAATGCTTGCCAGAATATCAGAGGGAGTGTGTGGGAAATGCAAAGCATTTTGCTTTCATTGCAAAAAGGGACTAGAGTAGTTATGTCTATCTCTCTCTCTCTCTCTCTCACACACACTCTCTTTGTCTCTAGCCAAAAAGTTTTAAGCTTCGTTGAGTATGTAAGCTGCTGTGCTGTGTTAATCACAGGATTAATTTTTATCAAGTGTGCTGTTTTTTTGGTGATGTTGTTGTACGTGTTTGCTGTTGTTGTAGTTTTTGTTATTATCTACAACAACGTTGATGAGTATATCTAACCGTGAATACGTTGTGTTTGTTTGAGTTGGTGAGATTTTCGGTAACTGGGCTCTTTGCTTTATCATTTCAGTTGTGGTAAAATCGTTTGTTTTTTTCTCTCTCTCTCTCGCGGTTTTAAATACCCTCACACCCACACACTCATACACACAAACGTTAAATTTACATAAATAGTGCTTATTATTGTGAAATGTGCTGTCGTTGGTAAATTTTTTATAGCTTGGTTTTAATTTCAAGACTTTTTTATGAGAGTACATGACAAGTTAATTTTTGTGCAGATAAATAGAGAATGGGAGAAGAAAAAATGTAAAGAAGCTGTATTCTGGAAATGAAAGTGGGATTAAAACACTATACTATATTCGGATTATATGATGGACACAGCCATATCGAAATTATAAAATCAAGTGACATTTTGAAGCGTTTTTTTCTTATGTCTTAAAGTCGGTTCGCCAAGAAGCAAAAACAAGCACATATGGACTTAAGTTCGGCCGGGTCGAATCCCACTACCATGAATCAAATCTAATTTTTTCCTTTCAAAACTCCTTACTTTAAAATATATAGAATTTCAGTTAGTTTTGATGACGGTGCAATCATATATACCAAATCATGGACATCGGTCAATATGGGGCTACTCCCAACACATATTTACGGACATAAAAGACCTCCAGATTTTTAATTTCAGGCAAATCGGATAAACTTAGGAAGACTAGCTGCTCAAGAGTTGACCTCTTAATTGAGAGAATGGACTATCGGTAAAACGCTTCTAAAGGACTTTGGATATCACATGAACAAAAAGTCGAAAAATCGAAAAAGTTCAAATTCGTCTCCTAGTATCACTTCAATTCTCCATTTCATTGCTTCGGAATCTATACGAAAATCATTAGTGTAAGAACAAAATCATTTGAACCGGACAAGCTTTTTTTCAGCGTAGAAAACTAAGTTTTATATGACTCAAAAAGTAATGCACGTATGTATATACAATTATACATAATTTTCAATACCTATTCTATTTATATAAAAAATTTCTAAATATTGTATTTCTATAGAACATTTTCTCAAAAATTTATTTCTATAGAAAATTTTCTCAAAAAATTTGTTTCTATAGAAAATTTTGTCAAAATTTAACTTCTGCGGAAAATTTTGTCAAGATTTTATTTTTATATAAAATTTTGTCAAAATTTTATTTCTATAGAAAATTTGCAAAAAAAAAATTTTATAGAAAATATTGTCAACATTTTATATCTAAAGAAAATTTTGTCAAAATTTTTTCTATAGAATTTTTTTATACCCTCCACCATAGGATGGGGGTATATTAACTTTGTCATTCCGTTTGTAACACATCGAAATATTGCTCTAAGACCCCATAAAGTATATATATTCTGGGTCGTGGTGAAATTCTGAGTCGATCTGAGCATGTCCGTCCGTCCGTCCGTCTGTTGAAATCACGCTAACTTCCGAACGAAACAAGCTATCGACGTGAAACTTGGCACAAGTAGTTGTTATTGATGTAGGTCGGATGGTATTGAAAATGGACCATATCGGTCAACTTTTACGTATAGCCCCCATATAAACGGACCCCCGAATTTGGCTTGCGATTGCTCTAAGAGAAGCAAATGTCATCCGATCCAGCTGAAATTTGGTACGTGGTGTTAGTATATGGTCTCTAACAACCATGCAAAAATTGGTCCATATCGGTCCACTTTTACGTATAGCCCCCATATAAACGGACTCCCAAATTTGGCTTGAGATTGCTCTAAGAGAAGCAAATTTCATCCGATCCGGCTGAAATTTGGTACACGGTTTTAGTATATGGTCTCTAACAACCATGCAAAAATTGGTCCATATCAGTCCATAATTACATATAGCCCCCATATAAACCGATCCCCCGATTTGGCTTGCGGAGCCTCTAAGAGAACCAAATTCCATCCGATCCGGTTGAAATTTGGTACATGGTGTTAGTATATGGTCTCTAACAACCATGCAAAACTTGGTCCACATCGGTCCATAATTATATATAGCCCCATATAAACCGATCCCCCGATTTGGCTTGCGGAGCCTCTAAGAGAAGCAAATTTCATTTCATCCGGCTGAAATTTGGTACAGGGTGTTTGTATATGTTCTCTAATGACCATGCAAAAATTGGTTCACATCGGCCCATAATTATATATAGCCCCTATATAAACCGATCCCCAGATTTGACCTCCAGAGCCTCTTAGAGGCGCAAAAGTCATCCGATTCGATTGAAATTTGGTCCGTGGTGTTAGTATATTGTCTCTAACAACCATGCCAAAATTGGTCCATATCGGTCCATAACTATATATAGCCCCCATATAAATCGATCCCCAGATTTTCGGTCTATATTTATATATAGGCGATCCCTAATCACACAAAAATTGGTCCTTATCGGTTCATAATCATGGTTGCCACTCGAGCCAAAAATAATCTACCAAAATTTTATTTTTATAGAAAACATTGTTAAAATGTTATTTCTATAGAAAATTTTGTCAAAATTTTATTTCTATAGAAAATTTTATCCAAATGTTATTTCTATAGAAATTTTTTTCCAAATTTTACTTCTATAGAAAATGTTGTCAACATTTTATTTTGTCAAAATTTTATTTCTATAGAAACTTTAAACTTAATTATATACGTATTTAATCGGTCTTTTTTAGTTTAATATATACCACGTATGAACTATGTGGTATATATTACGGTGTTAGGAAGTTTTAAGATACCTTGCCATCGGCAAGTGTAATTCGATTGTGGTAGAAGTTTCTACGCAATCCATGGTGGAGGGTACATAAGCTTCGGCCTGGCCGAACTTACGGCCGTATATACTTGTTTTAAATTTCATTTCTATGGAAAATTTTCCCAAACATTTATTTCTTTCGACATTTTTGTCAAAATTTGATTTCTATAAAAATGTTGTCAAAATTTTATAACTATAGAAAATGTTGTCAACATTTTAAAGTTGTTGATAATTTTGTACAAATTTTATTTGTCAACAATTTTGTCAACATTTTATTTCTATAGAAAATTTTGTCAATATTTTATTTGTATGGAAAATTTTGTCCAATGTGTTTCTATAGAAAATTTTATCAAAATTTTATGTCTATGGAAAAATTTTGTCAAAAATTTATTTCTATAGACACTTTTCTCAAAATTTTATTTCTGTAGAAAATTTTGTCAACATTTTATTTCTGTAGAAAATTTTGTTAACATTTTATATCTATAGAAAATTCGTCAACATTTTATATCTGGAGATAATTTTGTCAACATTTTATTTCTATGGAAAATTTTGTTAACATTTTATATCTGTAGAAAATTTTGTCAAAATTTTTTCTATAAAAAATGTTTTCAAAATTTTATTTCTATAAAAATTTTGTCAAAAATGTATTTCTATAGACATTTTTGTCAAAATGTTATTTCTATAAAAACTTTTGTCAAAATATTATTTCTGTAGAAAATTTTGTCAAAATTGTATTTCTTTAGAAAATTTTGTCAAAATTTTATTTCTATAGAAAATTTTGTCAAAATCTTTTTTGTTTAGAAAATTTTGTTAAAATTTTATATCTATAGAAAACTTTTTCAACATTTTATATCTGTTGATTATTTTGTTAACATTTTATTTCTATAAAAAAATGTTTTGAAATTTGTATTTCTATAGAAGGCGGACATGCTAGCCATTGCATCACGGTGGATCCCTATTTCTATAGAAAAATTTGTTAACAATTTTATTTCTATATTGTCAACGTTTTTTTTTAGAAAATTTAATTGAATTTTTTTTTTTTTATAGATAATATTGAAAATTTGTTAAAAAATTTTATTTCTATAGAAAATCTTAACAAAATTTTAATTCTATAGAAAATCTTGTCAAAATTTTATTTTTGCTTTCTATAGGAAATTGAAGTACTCCTTAGTTGGAAAGGAATATTTTGTAGAATCTACCAAATAATCAAGAATTCTACCAATATACCAAGCCGTAAAAAATCTACCATTTTTTTTAGAATTCTACCACCTGTGTCAACCGTGCTTCAATCCCAATTTTGACCAAACACCACCAAGTTTTTTTCAGAGGGAGAATGGTCACTGTCAGTTTCACTGGGTTGTGATTGAGCACTTGTGGTACCAAAATGGAATGGAATGATTAACAGGCCACCACCATACCTAATTTTACCAAACATATGATTCCGAATTTTCGGAGTCATTATAGCGTCGGTTCCACCTGACTTCAGCTTTTTCTTACTAGCTAATGAAAATGTCACTTAAATGGAGACTTATACGAAACAAATAACCAAACTTATGTCGCCATTCATCAGATGCCATCTGGATACGGATGGGCGACACAACACACATATCTCCACGCATAGCACAAAATCTCTTAAATGGGCTACTTAACATGAATGACAAAAAATGGACACGTGTATGTTAACAAGGGTAAAATACGATACCATTAAGATTTCCTGAGTATGATTTTCTTCTCGCCAGAACCCTTCTTTCTTTCTCAAGAAGCCCTTTATGCCTTCTAAGATAAGCCTTAACGTGGATACAGGTACTTGAAATGTCAGCAAGAATGAAAGGAGACGTCACAAGACAACAGAGAAAATGATAAGAAATTGTAAACAGTGGAGTGTACCGGACAAGCAAAGAGGTACTTAATGAGATAAAAACACACAAATGAAAGCATGGAATGCCACTTGGAATGCGGATAGGAAAACCTGTGCTCCACTCATCCCTTGTGACCTATGTCATTACACAAATTTTCGAAAATTTTGCAATTTCATTAATATGAGAAACATATCTTTATAGCTACCGAATATTATGCTTTGTATAATTTTGTTTTTGCTCTACATTTTTCATTTGAGTGATTTGGAGGAAAGCAGCCAGCAACGTTAAATACTTCACATAAAACATTATAAATTACATTTGTAATAGGGAAACATTAAGAAATATGGTGTACTCTAGTTGTGGTAGAGATGAATACTTTGTTCCCTTTAATGATTTTGATGACTTGATCCCTTTTGTGATAAAGGGTAATGGTGTTTTGGATTTACGTAAATTTTACAACGGTTAACACAAGAAAAAAAGAGTGAAAATGGGTGGAGCTAAGATTGGGAAAACTTTTGGAGTTTTTTGGTCTATAACAGTCTTCTCAAGGGAAGACTGTTATAGTTTTATCTGTCATTCCTCCTATTGGGAAATTTTAATTATTTTTGATTCGCGTTTATAACCCTTTATTTAGGAGGAATAAACTGCAGAGAAGGGAACATGATGGCGTATGCGTATTATAAGCTTACTCGCGGTTTTGTGTTGACCGTTACGTATACGTCATATTGGCATAATTCAAACACCTACACCTACGAAACTAAAGAAAGATTAATGAGAAGCGATCATTATCATTTATCGGTCCAAAAAGAAATAATCAAAAAAGACAAATTGTAGAAAACAAGATAATCATATGGGAAAATTTAGAAACCAACAAACGGACCAAAATAATAATAAACAAGTATATACGGCCGTAAGTTCGGCCAGGCCGAACCCTCCACCATGGATTGCGTAGAAACTTCTACTGGAGACTGTCATCCACAATCGAATTACTTGGGTTGAGGTAACACTTGCCGATGGCAAGGTATCTTAAATCTTCCTAACACCGTCTTAAACTAAACAGGTAAGGAAAGTCTAAAGTCGGGCGGGGACGACAATATTATACCCTGCACCACTTTGTAGATCTAAATTTTCGATTCCATATCACATCCGTCAAATGTGTTGGGGGCTATATATAAAGGTTTGTCCCAAATACATACATTTAGATATCACTCGATGTGGGCAGAATTTGATAGACTTCTACAAAATCTATAGACTCAAAATTTAAGTCGGCTAATGCACTAGGGTGGAACATAATTTTAGTAAAAAATATGGGAAACATTTAAATCTGAAGCAATTTTAAGGAAACTTCGCAAAAATTTATTTATGATTTATCGCTCGATATATATGTATTAGAAGTTTAGGAAAATTAGAGCCATTTTTACAACTTTTCGACTAAGCAGTGGCGATTTTGCAAGGAAAATGTTGGTGTTTTGACCATTTTGTCGAAATCAGAAAAACATATATATAGGAGCTATATCTAAATCTGAACCGATTTGAACCAAATTTGGCACGCATAGCTACGATGCTAATTCTACTCCCTGTTCAAAATTTCAACTAAATCGGAGTTAAAAATTTCAACCAAATTTGGCACGCATAGCTACAATGCTAATTCTACTCCCTGTGCAAAATTTCAATTAAATCGGAGCTAAAAATTGGTCTCTGTGGTCATATGAGTGTAAATCGGGCGAAAGCTACATATATGGGATATATATCTAAATCTGAACCGATTTCAATAAAATTTTGCACATTTGACTACACTACTAATTGTACTCCTAGTGCAAAATTTCAACCAAATTGGGATAAAACTCTGGCTTCTGGGACCGTATTAATCCATATCGGGCGAAAGATATATATGGGAGCTATACTAAATCTGAACCGATTTCAATAAAATTTAGCACATTTGACTATAGTACTAATTGTTCTTCTTGTGCAAAATTTTAAGCAAATTAGGGTAAAACTCTGGTTTCTGGGGCCATATAAGTCCATATCGGGCGAAATATATATATGGGAGCTATATCTAAATCTGGACCGATTTCTCCAGAATCAATAGGGTTCTATTCTGAGCCAAAACATATACTTGTGCCAAATTTGAAGTCGATTGGACTAAAACTGCGACCTAGACATTAATTAAAAAAACGTGTTCACGGACAGACGGACATGGCTATATCGACTCAGGAGCCCACCCTGAGCATTTTTGCCAAAGGCACCATGTGCCTATCTCGTCTCCTTCTGGGTGTTGCAAACATATGCACTAACTTATAATACCCTGTTCCACAGTATGGTGCAGGGTATAAAAAGTCCGATTAAATACGTATATAATTAAGTTTGACAAAATTTTTTATAAAAATAAAATTTTGACAAAAGTTTCTATAGAAATAAAATTTTTACAAAATAAAATTTTGACAACATTTTCTATAGAAGTAAAATTTGGACAAAATTTTCTATAGAAATAAAATTTGGACAAAATTTTCTATAGAAATAAAATGTTGTCAAAATTTTCTATAGAAATAAAATTTTGTCAAAATTTTCTATACAAATAAAATTTTGACAAAATTTTTTATAGAAATAAAATTTTGTCAAAATTTTCTATACAAATAAAATCTTGACAAAATTTTCTATAGAACAAAAATTTTGACAAAATTTTCTATAGAATTAAAACTTTGACAAAATTTTCTATAGTAATAAAATTTTGGTAGATTATTTTTTGCTCGAGTGAATGATTATGAACCGATATGGACCAATGTTTGTATGATTGGGGATCGGCTATATATAACTTTAGACCGATATGGACCAATTTTGGCATGGTTGTTATAGGCCATATACTAACACCACGTTCCAAATTTCAACCGGATCGAATGAATGTTGCTCCTCCAAAAGGCTCCGGAAGACAAATCTGGGGATCGTTTATATGGGGGCTATATATAATTATGGGCCGATTACGACCAATTTTCGCATGGGTATTTCAAGCAATATATTAACGCCACGTACCAAATTTCAACTGAATCAGATGAATTTTGATCTTCCAAGAGGCTCCGGAGGTCAAATCTGGGGATCGGTTTATATGGGGGCTATACATAATTATTGACCGATGTGGACCAAGTTTTGCATGGTTATTAGAGACCATACACTAACACCATGTATCAAATTTCAGCCTGATAGGATGAAATTTGCTTCTCTTAGAGGCTACGCAAGCCAAATCGGGGGATCGGTTTATATGGGGGCTATATATAATTATTGACCGATGTGGACCAATTTTTGCACGATTGTTAGAGATCATATGCTAACACCATGTACCAAATTTCAGCCGGAGTGGATGAAATTTGCTTCTCTTAGAGGCTCCGCAAGCCAAATATGGGGTCCGTTTATATGGGGGCTATACGTAAAAGTGGACCGATATGGCCCATTTGCAATACCATCCGACCTACATCAATAACAACTACTTGTGCCAAGTTTCAAGTCGATAGCTTGTTTCGTTCGGAAGTTAACGTAATTTCAACAGAAGCAAATTTCATCCGATCCGGCTGAAATTTGGTTCATGGTGTTAGTATATGGTCTCAAACAACCACGCAAAAATTGGTCCATATTGTTCCACTTTTACGTATAGCCCCCATATAAACGGACCCCCAAATTTGGCTTTCGATTGCTCTAAGAGAAGCAAATTTCATTCGATCCGGCTGAAATTTGGTACATGGTGTTAGTATATGGTCTCTAACAAGCATGCAAAAATTGGTCCATATCGGTCAATAATTACATATAGCCCCCATATAGACCGATCCCCCGATTTGGCTTGCGATTGCTCTAAGAGAAGCAAATTTTATCCGATCCGGCTGAAATTTGGTACATGGTGTTAGTATATGGTCTCTAACAACCATGCAAAAATTGGTTCATATCGGTCCGTAATTATATATAGCCCCCATATAAACCGATCCCCCGATTTGGCTTGCGGAGCCTCTAAGAGAAGCAAATTTCATCCGATCCGGCTAAAATTTGGTACATGGTGTTAGTATATGGTCCCTAACAACCATGCAAAAATTGGTCCATATCGGTCAATAATTACATATAGCCCCCATATAGACCGATCCCCCGATTTGGCTTGCGATTGCTCTAAGAGAAGCAAATTTTATCCGATCCGGCTGAAATTTGGTACATGGTGTTAGTATATGGTCTCTAACAACCATGCAAAAATTGGTTCACATCGGTCCATAATTATATATAGCCCCCATATAAACCGATTCCCCGATTTGTCTTGGGAGCCTCTAAGAGAAGCAAATTTCATACGATCCGGCTAAAATTTGGTACATGGTGTTAGTATATGGTCTCTAACATCCATGCAAAAATTGGTCCATATCGCTCCATAATTATATATAGCCTCCATATAAACCGATCACTAGATTTGACCTCCGGAGCCTCTTGGAAGACTAAAATTCATCTGATTCAGTTGAAATTTGGTACGTGATGTTAATATATGACCTCAAACACCCATGCAAAAATTGGTCGATATCGGTCCATAATTATATAGGCCCCATATAAACCGATCCCCAGATTTGACCTCCGGAGCACCTTGGAAGAGCAAAATTCTTCGCATTCGGTTGAAACTTGGTACGTGATGTTAGTATCTGGTATCCAACAACCATGCAGGAATTGATTCCTATCAGTCCATAATAATATATAGCTCCCATATAAACCGATCCCCAGATTTGACCTCCGGTGCCTTTTGGAGAAGCAAAATTCATCCGATCTGGTTGAAATGTGGTACGTGGTGGTAGTATATGATATTGAACAACCATGTGAGTTGAAATTTGTGGATGACAGTCTTTCGTAGAAGTTTCTACGCAATCCATGGTGGAGGGTACATAAGGTTCGGCCTGGCCGAACTTACGGCCGTATATTCTTGTTACATTTAATATTAAACGGGTTAATATTTCTTTAAACAATTAGAAATTTTATTATATATATTTTTTTTAATATGTTTAATTCAATGTATAACTTTGTTTATCATATATTAAATATATTGACAGCTTATATACATATGAATTAGATTAGTTTTATAAATTAGTGCATATGTTTGCAACACCCAGAAGGAGACGAGAGAGACATATGATGTCTTTGACAATATTGCTCAGATCCGGCCCCTGAGAAGATCTAGACATATCCGTCTGTCTGTCTGTCTGTGAACACATTTATGTAATCAAAGTCTACGTCTCAATTTGAGTCCTATAGACTTCAAAATTGGCACAAGTATTTGGGTCAGAATAGAACCCTATTGATTTTGTAAGAAATCGGTTCAGTTTTAGACATAGCTCCCATATATATGTTTCGCCCGATATCTACTAATATGGCCCCAGAATTTCAGACTGATTTACTTTAAATTTCGCACAATCAAAAAAAAGTGAACTCTCTATTTCACTAAAGCAAATTTAACTTTGTTTTAGTTCATGGAATTATTATATATGGAGAAAGTTTCGTTTACTCTAATAATTTTTTGCGTACGTTAGTTAAATGAACTAAAAACGGGAAAAAATTATACACAAATGAAGTAAAAAGTTTTAATAAATTCGTACCTCTCACCAAATAGTTAATTATTTCTTTTAATTTGTAAATTTTACTACAAATTCGTCCATCATGAACTTCGTATGTCACTAAAGACATTCTTGCAATTTTGAACTCCAATTTTTTCTTTCAAACTACAAAATTTTCTTTAGCAGGTGGAAAAAAATAATTATGTCTAATAAATTTTCTTGAATTTGTCGAAAAATATTTACTTATTTTTTCGGCGTGATGTCAGCATTTTTAATACTGTTTAGTTAAAATTTTCTAAAAATATTAAAAATTTTCTAAAATTAACTAAATGTTTTTTTCCTGGTGGGTTCACTGTTTTTTCAGTGCACAAGGAGTGCAACTGATAGTGTCGTAAAGTGTGCCGAATTTGTTTGAAATCGGTGCAGATTTAGATGTAGCTTCCATATATATGTTTCGCCCAATATGTACTTATATGTTATGCACCGAAAAAAAAGTGAACTGATTTATAGGAAGAATGAGCTACCTCGCACGAAAATTGAACTAAATTTTACTCCACATTTTGAGATTTCCACAAAGCGTTGTTAAAACCAGGAAATTTTAATGCCCTGTTGTACTTTTTAACTGCAGTTCACGAAATTACATCATCTCATAGAAGAAAAAATTAACTAAAAAATCATTGGCGCCAAATCATGACCGTTTAACCATACAGTAGTTCATTCTTACAATTTTTGGGAATCGTACGAAAATCTTATTTTGCTTTAGTTCATATTGAACTTATGTGTACGGTCATTGAACTTTAAACTCACGTTTAGTTCGTAAAATATTTGAGACATACTTAAAAAAAGTACGATTTCATTGAGCTTTGGAAAATTTCGAAAAAAAATAATAAAATTTTTTTCCAATAAACATAAGTTAAATTTAGCGTTAGTTTAACTACGGAAGCCATAGTTTTGCCTTCATTTGCTTTAAATTTTCCACAGGGAGTAGAAATAATATTGTAGGTATGCATGTCTAAATTGGATGGACAAGTGGGGTTCGGAGTATATTCTAATGATCTGGAACTTCGAATAGCGAAAAGTTTACCTAATCACTGTAGTGTTTTTCAGGCTGAAATATTAGCAATAAGAGAGGTGGTGAATTGGCTGAGAAGTAATGTTCCAAAAAATGTGGGCATTAATATATACTCAGACAGTCAACCTGCAATAAAATCCTTGGACTCTGTGTTCCTCAACTCGAAAACCGCCATCGACTGCCGCAAATCTCTCAATGAGATGGCTGAGCAGTACAATATTCACCTAATATGGGTGCCTGGCCATAGGAACATACCGGGGAACGGCGAAGCGGATGAGTTGGCAAGGCTAGGGACTACCTTACATATTCCAGGGGAACTACCTTACATATTCCAGGGGAACTAGCTCATACTGCGTGAGAATGCTGTTATGATGGCAAATGTTCGATGGGAGAATTGCAAGGGTTGTAACGACACCAAGCAAATATGGCCCCATTTCAACTTAAACCGCACACTAGATATGCTAATGTTCTCGAGACGTCAGATATCACTCCTGATATCTGCTATAACGGGTCGCTGCCTGATTGTATGAGCTGTCATGATGCGGAGGAAAACGAATCAATTAAACACCTCTTGTGTGAGTGTCCTGCATTTTGTGTAAAGCGCAAGCAACTTTTAGGAGCATATAGCTTCAGATTACTGGCAGATCTGGAAAACGTTAACTTAAGCAGTCTGCTAATGTTTTTGGAACAATCTGGTTGGTTCAGCGAAGAAAAATAATCGAGAAGGTTCAGCGGTTAAAACTAGAAGTGCCCATATGTAATAGGTACTTTTAGTTAATGTGGTATCACAATGGACTGAATAGTCTAAGTGAGCATGAATATTAATCGGGCTGCCACTTTAACCTAACCTAACCTATGTCTAAATTTAGTTGAAATCGGTTCAGATTAAGATATCTTTCGTATATATCTTTCGCCCGGAATGAACTCCTATGCCCCAAAAGCCAGAATTTTGACCTAATTTGCTTTAAATTTGCACAGGAAGTAGAATTAATATTGTAGCTATGTGTGCAAAATTTCGTTGAAATCGGGTCAGATTTATATATAGCTCCCATATATATCTTTCCCCCGATTTTCATTCATATGACAATAGAGGTCACAGGGAGTAGAATTAACATTGTAGCTTTGCACGGTTGAAATCGGTTCAGATTTAGATAAAGCTTCCATATATATGTTTGGCCAAAATACCCACATTTCACTGCTAAGTCGAAAACTTGTAAAAATGACTCCAATTTTCCTATACATCTAATAGATATCTATCGACTGATAAATCATTAATACACTTTTGCAAAGTTGCCTAAAAATTGCTTCAGATTTAAATGTTTCCCATATTTTTACTAACATTTTTTTCATCCCAGGACATTATCCGACTTAAATTTTAAGTATACATAAGTCAAACAAATTTTGTCCAGATCGAGTCAGATTTAAATATATGTAAATGGGAACTTAAAGTTTATATATAGCACCCAATACATTTGACGGATTTGATATTCTAAAATGTGGATCTACAAGTGATGCAGGGTATAATATATATATATAGTCAATTTAAATTTTAATTCTAGAGATTGTGTAGAAGTAAAAAAAATTGCCTCCAAATTGGTTAATATATAAATATACACTTTCGTAAATTCCCAACAAATTGGAAAGAGTTGAGATGGTAATACAAAAAATTTGGTCAACACAAAGGTGAAGGGTATAATATAGTCGGCCCCGCCCGACTTTAGACTTTCCTTACTTGTTTAAATATAAATTCATTGTCATTTTCAATATGACAAACAATTCTGAATATGTCTCAAACATTCCAAAATCGACTACTTTTATCTCTATCCCTCTCTCTCTCTCTCTTTATTCCACCACACTTGAGATGACACCCTTACCGTTACTCGTACTCATATTCATCGCTATGTTTCCTAAAAATGTTGTAATTTTAAAAATGCGTAAAATATTCAGTTGTTTCTGCTTTTATGCCTTTCATATGTAAATTGCCAATTATAATAGTCAAAGCAAGTGTCTGTTTCTACTTATGTGCATCTGTGTGAGTGCTTTGTTGTTATTTTTTTGCATTGAGATAAGTGTGCATGAGAGTGTATTCACAGTGATATGTGTTTCTGAGTGTGACAGCTTTGGCATATATTCTCTCCTTTTAATATAAACGAAATTGCTATATGGGCATACAGACGAAATTATTCAAACGAAAAAGGAGTATACAGTCTATGGATTGGATATTATAATAGTTTGGGAGATTTTCTTAAATTTTATAAAATATAGCCTTTATACTTTGACGAATTTTATTTATGTGTTGTGATAAATAATGGACTATAAACTATACGAAATGAAAGATAAAATTGAGTTCTCAAGGTCTTGAAGGATTCTCATAATATAGAATTTTCCTGTTAATCGTTTTAACATTAGGTGAAAATACCAGAGTTTTGGGTTAATGAAATTCTCTATAGTTAGAACGATTAGACGGAAAAATGTATATATGAGAATTCTGCACCTTAAGATCTTAAAAATATGCATGTACTATATCAAGAATTTCATATACTACTACTTAATTCGAAGCATTCGTTAAGGTTATCATAAGGTCTACTTCGATCTACAGTAGCTCATTGTTACTTGAGTTTGTCCTTTCTCTCGGTTATAATTTTCTGCCTTTATACTGTGTTCTGTGTCCATGTAAATAACGATAACATTTATATGTGTATGCAAAAATATACATGTGTGTATGTTTGTGTAGTGGAACAAATTGTGTAGAATTTTTACAAATTTAAATGTATCTACATTTTTACTAATACATCGACATTTGTAATAATACAAACCCATGGAAAATAGTAGAAATCTTCTAAGGGCACTATAATAATGCAAACTCCTGCAAGCATTTGGGAGTTCATTTCATTGACCGTTTTTAAAATTTCCCAATTTCGGATCACCGGGAAATTCCACACTCAAAACAAGCTAACTACCCAGGATAGAAAATGTACATTATTTTTTAGGAATATTTAACTAAACTGTATTATGTTACATATAACAAAAATAAGTAAATATTTTTCCACAAATTCAATATTTTTTAAACAGTTTTGTTTTTCACTTTTTAAAGAAAATTTTGTAGTGGGAATGAAAAAAATTGATGTTCGTTAGATGCAGAAATGTCGTTAGCACCATTCGAAGTTCACTATTTAAGAAATTCTGAACTGTTTTGAGGAAAATAAAATTAGGTGAATCTGTATGCTTCATTTGATTATAATTTTCCTTTTCCTCTTTTTTAGAACACTTAACTAAGATATAAAAAAATAATTAAAGTCAAGGAAACGTTTTCATATAGGAAAACTTTTATCTAAACAAAAAAAAAAACAAGTAAGGAAAGTCTAAAGTCGGGCAGGGCCGACTATATTATACCCCAGCAAAAAAGAGCTTCCAAAAAAGTAGTTTGGATCCCCAATCTGTGATCCGGAAGTAGTGCAAACTTGGATCATCTCCAATGAATTTTACATGGGCTTGTCATAGGACGGAAGTACTCCCTTTTTGGATCCTTTGCATTGCTTTAGAAGTTGTGCCCTGGAAGTTAATTTGAATGAAGAAATTTAAAAAGCGAAAAAAAAAATTTACCAATTTAATTTTTTTTCACCAATATATGTTTTATTACACAATTATTTTCCTATTATCTAATTTTTACAATTTGAAAAACTTTTTCGCTCCGACCAGGTGTTGAACCTGGGTTTGCTGGCACCATAACAGAACGCCTTAGCACACTCAGCCACAAACGCCATTGAACATAAAGCGTCGAAAGGTTAATTCAAATGTTTGTGATATGATCGTAATACGACACCAAGGAATAACATTCTAGTTGCTTCTCGAGATGTTCTTTATTAGTATGAACGAAAAAATAAGAAACGCAGGTTCAAATCTCACCAGCGGCAATTTTTTTATCAAATATTTTTCTAAAAAATTATTTTTTATGTCATGCATCGTTTTTATTTTTTATTTTCGGCATATATTTTCGTATAAATATATTATTTTCAATAAAAATAAACAAACAAATTAAAAATTCTCGTAATTTGCAAAACCTTCTCAAAAGAACTTTCATGGAACCGAAAAAGTCAAACGGCACAGGTTCAAATCCCAGCGGGGATGATTTTTTTTTATTATTTTTTTACTTTTTATAATTACTATTTTTTTTAGTTTTTTTATTAGTTTTCTATTTTTTGTAAAATTTAATTATATAAAATTTGCACTTAAAATAGCCTGATTGCGTTCTTTTTTATACTTGTCCACAAGGACTGCATCGGAAGTAGAAAAAAATCATTGGGGGATCCCAAGATGCGCTTTAGAAGAAATGTTTGTGGACTTGTCCAAAAAGACTGCATCGGAAGTGGAAAAAAATTATTGGGGGATCCCACGATGCGCTTTAGAAGAGATGTTTGTGGACTTGTCCAAAAGGACTGCATCGGAAGTTGAAAAACTCGATGGGGGATTCTGGGATGGGCTTTAAAAGAAATGTTTGTGGAACAACTTCCAATTTTTTTTTGCTGGGACCCTGCACCACTTTGTAGATCTAAATTTTCGATACCATATCACATCCGTCAAATGTGTTGGGCTCTATATATAAAGGTTTGTCCAAATATATACATTTAAATATCACTCGATCTGGACAGTTTTTGATAGACTTCTACAAAATCTATAGACTCAAAATTTAAGTCGGCTAATGCACAAGGGTGGAACGCCATATTAGTAAAAACAAGTATGACAAAATTTTATTTCTATAGAAAATTTAGAAATAAAATTGTGACAATGATGAAAATTTTATTATGAACCGAATAAAATTTTAACAAAATTTTCTCTAAAAATAAAATTTTGACAAAATTTTCTATAGAAATAAAATTTTGACAAAATTTTCTATAGAAATAAAATTTTGGTAGATTATTTTTGGCTCTAGTGTCAACCATGATTATGAACCGATATGGACCTATTTTTGTGTGATTGGACCAATTTTGGTATGGTTGTTAGCAACCATATACTAACAACACGTGCCTAATTTGAACCGGATCGGAATTTAACTCCTCCAAGAGGCTCCAGAGGTCAAATCTGGAGAATGTTTTATATGGGGGCTATATATAATTATGGACCGATATGTTCCAATTCTGGCACGGTTGTTAAAGATAATATACTAACACCATTTTCAAAATTACAACCGGATTGGATGAAATTTGCTTCTCTTGGAGACTTCGCAAGCCAAATCTGGGGATCGGTTTATATGGGGGCTATATATAATTATGAACCGATGTGGACCAATTTTTGCATGGTTGTTAGAGACCATATACCAATATCATGTACCGAATTTCAGGCGGATCGGATGAAATTTGCTTCTCTTTGAGGCTCCGCAAGCCAAATCTGGAGATCGGTTTATATGGGGTCTATATATAATTATGGACCAATGTGGACCAATTTTTGCATGGTTATTAGAGACCATATACCAACATCATGTACCAAATTTCAGCCGGATCGGATGAAATTTGCTTCTCTTTGAGGCTCCGCAACCCAAATCTGGGGATCGGTTTATATGGGGGCTATATATAATTATGGACCGATGTGGACCAATTTTTGCATGATTGTTAGAGACCATATACCAACACCATGTACCAAATGTGAAATTTTCTTCTCTTTGAGGCTCCGCAAGCCAAATCTGGGGATCGGTTTATATGGGGGCTATATATAATTATGGACCGATGTAAACCAATTTTTGCATGGTTGTTAGAGACCATATACCAACACCATGTACCAAATTTCAGCCGGATCGGATGAAATTTGCTTTTCTTTCAGGCTCCGCAAGCCAAATCTGGGGATCGGTTTATATGGGGGCTATATATAATTATGGACCGATGTGGACCAATTTTTGCAGTGTTGTTGGAGACCATATACCAACACCATATACCAAATTTCAGCCGGATCGGATGAAATATGCTTCTGTTAGAGGCTCCACAAGCCAAATCTGAGGGTCCCTTTATATGGGGGCTATACGTAAAAGTGGACCGATATGGCCCATTTTCAATACCATCCGACCTACATCGATAACAACTACTTGTGCCAAGTTTCAAGTCGATAGCTTGTTTCGTTCGGAAGTTAGCGTGATTTCAACAGACGGACGGACGGACGGACATGCTTAGATCGACTCAGAATTTCACCACGACCCAGAATATATATACTTTATGGGGTCTTAGAGCAATATTTCGATGTGTTACAAACGGAATGACAAAGTTAATATACCCCCATCCATTGATGGAGGGTATAAAAATATGGGGAAGATTTAAATCTGAAGCAGTTTTTGAGGAAACTTTGCAAAAGTTTATTTATGATTTGTCGCTCGATATATATATATTAGAAGTTTAGGAAAATTAGAGGAAAATGTTAGTATTTTGACATTTTTTTCTAAATCAGAAAAACATATATATGGAAGCTATATCTAAATCAGAACCGATTTCAACCAAATTTGGCACGCATAGCTACAATTCTAATTCTACTCCCTGTGCAAAATTTCAACAAAATCGGAGTTAAAAATTGGCCTCTGTCGTCATATGAGTATAAATCGGGCGAAAGCTATATATGGGAGATATATCTAAATCTGAACCGATTTCAATAAAATTTGGCACATTTGAATACACTACTAATTGTACTCCTAGTGCAAAATTTCAACCAAATTGGGGTAAAACTTGTAACGACCAGCTCATATCAGATTCTATCTTTTGCGGCGGATGCTATCTTTTAATTCCGGCTGTGCTCAGTGCTAGGAGTGTGTTCTTGCCACAAAAGATTAATCTCGGTTCGTTAACAAAAAAAAAAAATAATATTTTAGATAGCAATAGTTTTTAATTCCCCTAACATTGACAGGTACTTATACTGCAATACGAAGCATAATTACGTAAATTTGAGAAAATGAAAAGATATTAGTTATTCTCTCTTGAGTCAACCCTCCCAACCATACTGACTCCCAAATATTCGTCAGCCCATTTACTCAACTTTAATATGACATATTTTCAACTTCGTGGAGTTTATTTATATTTAAACAATTGTATTTAACATTTAATTAAACTAATAGGAATCATATGTATAGAATAATATAAGTTAAGAATGAACGTGAAATATATCAAGAGATAATAATATGTAATGTGTAACCAAGGCGTATGCTTACTATCAATTATAATCACTCATACGCAAAACAAACAAAAAATTAACTTATACTCGCAATTTAGTTTATGCTCCGTCGACAAGCGCTTGAAGACTGCAGTTCAAAACAAATTGTTGGCGTAAATATGAAAATTATAAGTTGTGCCTTAGTCTAAGAAAGTAATATAATTATATTTATATAATTTGTATCCATATGATGCCAGTGTCGTGTCAATTAATTGGATCCTTAAAATTTTAGATTCATGGTATTGATGACGTTAATTGTTTTAGGTTAATCTTTCTTAATTCCTTTGGCAGAAGCGGCGAAAATTCTTTGACAAAACGGTTCCATATATTTTATAATTATTTTTGTAACCATTTCAATCCAAAGCATTTTTTTTACAATATTTAATTAAATTAAATCATTGTCGATCGTCTTGATCATTCCATCCAATAAAATAGCAAATGACTTATTAGCTTTTCAACCCGCAATATAAAAGAAATCTTTCTTTTATTATATTTAAAAATTGTGTTGCTGTGGGATATGCATCCCACAGCTTTGTATTGGTAAATTGGAATATCTGCAGCTCTGACCAAACAATGAAGATTCGCGCCGAAAAATTATTATGTATAATATCAATTAAATCCCTTTTGTGAGCTTTTTCACCTTCTTGTTGAAAATTCGATATCAAAATCAAAATTTAGAAGCAGTTGGAAATGAATTTGAAACTCAAATAACAATGCCTACTTTTCTTGTAGAAAGTTATAAATGAAAGTGAAAAATGCATGGTACTAATCCATAGGTAGAAATATTTGGAAATTAATCAGAATTATTAAAATGTACACCTGACGCGGTTTCAATCTATTCGTGTGCCTCACAAACTCTGGCTTCTGGGACCGTATTAGTCCATATCGGGCGAAAGATATATATGGGAGCTATATCTAAATCTGAACCGATTTCAATAATAATTATAAATTACAAAAATGTGTTCACGGACAGACGGACATGGCTATATCGACTCAGGATCCTACCCTGAGCATTTTTGCCAAAGACACTATGTGTCTATCTCGTCTCCTTCTGGGTGTTGCAAATATATGCAATAACTTCCCAGCAAAAAAATTCAATGTTTTGGATGTGAATTAAGAAATTTTGTGATATTTCACAAATAACTATTGTGTGGAACGTTTGTCATCAAATATTTTCAAAAATTCGCAATTTTTTCAGATTGGATTTAACATTTTTTCCAACAAAATTTAAATGATTTGTACCATTTTATGAATTCTTAATCTGTTTTTAACCTATTTGAAACCAAAAAAGTTAAAATTATCCATTAAAAGTATGAAAAAACCAAGTTATAAAAAATTGAATTAAAAGAACTTCCTGGGTAGTTAAAATAAAGAACATCTTTGGGAGTGCATCTTCTGGAAGTGCTTTTAAAGTTGTGCCTTTGGAAGAACTTCCAAATTTTTTGCTGGGTTATAATACCCTGTTCCACACACACAAAAAAATGTCACGAAAATTTTTCCAATTAAAATTTTAATTGAGTTTTAAAAAATATTCAATTAAAAATTTAATTGATTCAACAAATTTTTTAATTGAAACAAAAATCAATCACAAAAATAATAGTATCAATTAACTTTTTAATTGACCTTCAATTAATTTTTTAATTGATACTATCATTTCTGTGATTGAAGACATTTCAATTAAAAATTAATTGGATCAATTAATTCCGTGATTGAATCAGAAAAAAAAATTTTTGTGTGCAGTGTGGCGCAGGTATAAAAAAAACGAACAAAATACCTATTTTGAGTTCACAAATAGAAGATCCGAATATGGCATTTATCGGTTTGCGTGTGGGTATAGCCCCTATATAGATCGGTCACCCGATTTGACTTCATGGGATTTAATACAATGTAATTGTACCTAAAATTGGAAAGGTATTTTAGATCCGAATAAAAGAGTCCCGAATATTGGGTGTAAAATTCTATGGTTTGGTATAGCCCCCACCCCTTCGGGAAACCGCAACTTTTTATCCAATGTTCCTAAAATTAGAAATCTAAAGGTATTTTAAAACCACAGTTAGGTGTGCCGAATGTGATGCATGTTTATGGATAGCCCTCTATACACCGTTTCCCTTCTGGCGCATCTAGACCACGGCTACACTTGGTAGAATTCTACCAAAAATGGTAGATTTTTTACTGTTTGGTAGATTGGTAGAATTGTTGATGTTTTGGTAGATTTTGCAACTAAATATATTTTTGAAAAAATATTTTGTATAGAACTAAATTTTTGACAAATTTTTCTATAGAAATAAAATTTCGACAAAATTTTCTATAGAAATAAAATTTTGACAAAATTTTCTGTAACAATACAATTTTGAGAAAATTTTCTATAGACATAAGTTTTTGACAACATTTTCTATAGAAATAAAATTTTGACAAAATTTTCAATAGAAAATAAATTTTGAAAAAATTTTCTGTAGAAATAAAATTTTCTATAGAAATGAATTTTTGACAAAATTTTCTATAGAAATAAAATTTTGACAAAATTTTCTATAGAAATAAAATTTTGACAAAATTTTCTATAGAAATAAAATTTTGACAAAATTTTCTATAGAAATAAAATTTTGACAAAATTTTCTATAGAAATAAAATTTTGACAAAATTTTCTATATAAATAAAATTTTGACAAAATTTTCTATAGAAATGAAATTTTGACAAAATTTTCTATAGAAAAAAATTTTGACAAAATTTTCAATAGAAATGAAATTTTGACAAAATTTTCTATAGACATAAATTTTTGACAAAATTTTCTATAGAAATACAATTTTGACAAAATTTTCTATAGAAATAAAATTTTCTATAGAAATAAAATTTTGACTAAATTTTCTATATAATAAAATTTTGACAAAATTTTCTATATAATAAAATTTTGACAAAATTTTCTATAAAAATACAATTTTGACAATTAATTCGACATTAATTCGATATGAAAATGATATCGGCCGAAAAAAATTATTTGTCCATAACCAAAAGTACTTAGACACATTTTCGATAGAAAATGTTTGAAGGAATAGCAAGCACCATACCATGAAAACACTCTATAACTTTGCGCTATATTAATATAAATGAATGAATGAAAATGTACATATGTTTGTATGAAGGTATGGTACATTGGTGTGTAAAATTCTTTAAGTGAGCTTTTATATGTTTGGTATAGTAATTTTTTGAAGGTTGATTATTGCTCTAATATGTTCTATAGTGAATACCTAATAGTTTTAGGCAATGTAACATAACATAATAAATTTTTAAATGGATTTAACACATTTGAAGTAAAAATTATGGATGCATAACAAATTTCGGAAAAAATACATATTGAAAGTAATAACATGATATTTAAAGTAAAACAGAATAATTTAGATTTACATATAAAAAGTTAGATAAGTTGAATTGAATTTTAATTGATATATATTGCACTATATAAGTGTGGGATACATACCACATTAAGTAAAAGCACTTATTTCATGTAGACCAGAGAGGGTCTGTCGAAAACTGCAACGTATTTGTATTTTACTATTCACGAGAAATGTCGTAGTCCTAGCAAAAATCTTAGTTTCTGATAAAACTAAATAAATAAAAATAAACAAGTATATACACCCTCAAAAAAATCGCTTCTGTAACATATTTCCCAAATACATTTTGCTTCAAGCATATATATTTTCGGGATTGGTCCAAACAAAATATTGTTTGTATTATTCAAACATATTATGTTTTACCTTAGGGCATACACTGGTGAAACAATTTTTAATGAAATTTTCTTTGTGTGGATATATTTTTAAGGCGCCAATTGGTTACTTCCATTATTTTACTTGCAGCATATTCTCTAGGTCTCTCTTTCTAAACACATATATGTTTATAGGCTATTTCCAAATTAATATATGTTTGCATCTAAGCATATTATATTTACAAACATTTTATGTCCCAAACATAATATGTTCTAACATATTAATATATATATATATGTCCCAAACATGTTATGCTAGTTTATGAACATCATATGCTTGTACTTAAAAATATTGTGTTAAAACATTTGAGTTCCAAACATATAATTTTTACACCCAAACATATGAAAAACAGTCTTTTTCCTCCGTGTACGGCCGTAAGTTCGGCCAGGCCGAATCTTATGTACCCTCCACCATGGATTGCGTAGTAACTTCTGCGAAAGACTGTCATCCACAATCGAAATACTTGCGTTGTGGTAATACTTACCGATGGCAAGGTATCTTAAAATTTCTTAATATCCTTTTCTAAATACGTGGTATATATTAGACAAAAAAGGTATTTATAGGTAAGTCTACAAATAATTACGAATCTATATGGACTTTTTCTCGGTACGTGGAGAGCCAGAATTTAAATATGGGGGTCGCTTATATGGGGGCTATATACAATTATGAACTTGATATGGACCAATTTTTGTGTGATTGGGGATCGATTTATCTGAGGGCTATATATAACTATAGACCGATATGGACCTAGTTAGGCATGGTTGTTAACGGTCATATACTAGCACAATGTATAAAATTTCAATTGGCTCCGATGAAATTTGCTCCTCCAAGAGGCTCCAAATCCAAATCTCGGGATCGGTTTATATGGGGGCTATATATGATTATGGACTGATATGGACCACTTTTGGCATGGTTGTTAAATATCATATACTAACACCACGTACCAAATTTCAATCAGATCGGATGAATCTTGCTTCTCCAAGAGGCTCCAAAACCAAATCTCAGGATGGGTTTGTATGGGGCTATATATAATTATGGACTGATATGAACCAATTCCTGCATGGTTGTTGGATACCATATACTAACATAACGTACCAAATTTAACCCAAATCGGATGAATTTTTCTCTACCAAGGGGCTCTGGAGGTCAAATCTGGGGATCGGTTTATATGGGGGCTATATATAATTATGGACCGATGTGGACCAATTTATGCATGGTTGTTAGATACCATATACTAATACCACGTACCAAATTTCAACCGGATCGGATGAGATTTGCTTCTCTAAGAGGCTCCGCAAGCCAAATCTGGTTGCGGTTTATATGGGGGCTATACGTAAAAGTGGTCCGATATGGCCCATTTGCAATGCCATCGACCTACATCAATAAAAACTACTTGTGCCAAGTTCCAAGTCCATAGCTTGTTTCGTTCGGAAGTTCGCATGATTTCTACAGACGGACGGACTCACGGTTGTCTACCACAATCTTCCAAATTTTTAATCAAATGTTTGTGGTTAGTATAAAAAAATGTTTTTTTCTTCGAATGAATAAACGATCCTTCCTATTAGCGATAATTTTTTATGTATAAATATCCCTTGAATTGTAAACATGTCGAATTTTAAATGCTTTAACTATTTTGGTTTTTATTTCTATAAATTTGTTTTTTCAAAATTTTATTTCTGTATAAAATTTTATTTCTATAGAAAATTTGGTCAAAATTTCTTTCTATAGAAAATTTTCTCAAAATTTTAATTCTATAGAAAATTTTGTCAAAATTTTATTTCGAGCTTTATGGACAAAGAAAACTCGCTTGAGTACATAAAATTGGCAAAATGTAATATCGAAGAACTTTGTTTATAAATGAAATTAGTCAACGTTTCTTTTTGTTTTTGCACAAACTCGTCTTTTATCTGCAGACAGGTCAAGTTCGAAGATGGACTATATCGGTCCAGGTTTTGATATAGTCCCCATATAAACCGACCTCCCGATTTGGGGTCTTGGGCTTATAGATATCGTAGTTTTGCCTGAAATTGGAAATCTACAGGTATTTTCGGACCATAAAAAAGCGTGTCAAAAACTGTGAGTATCGGTCCATGTTTTGGTATAGCCCCCATATAGACCGATCTCCCGATTTTACTTCTTGGGCTTCTAGAATGCGAAGTTTGTATCCAATTTACCTGAAATTGGAAATCTAGAGGTATTTTAGAACTATAAAGAAGTGTGCCCAAAAAGGTGAGCATTGGTATGGTATGGTCCCCATATAAACCGAACTCCCGATTTGTTGTCTTGGCCTTATAGAAACCGTAGTTTTTATCCAATTTGCCTGAAATTGGAAATCTTGAGGTATTTTTGGGCTATAAAGAGGTGTGTCAAAAACTGTGAGTATCGGTCCATGTTTTTGTATAGCCCCCATATAGATCGGTCTCCCGATTTTACTTCTTGGGCTTCTAGAATCCGAAGTTTGTATCCAATTTGCCTGAAATTGGACATCTAGAGGTATTTTCGGACCATAAAGAGGTGTGCCGAAAACTGTGAGTATCGGTCCATGTTTTAGTATAACCCCCATAAGAAAGATCTCCCGATTTCTGGGAGATATAGGCGCACTGATCATGAAGATTGCTTGAAACTCAATGTAAAATTTTCAGATTTTACTTCCCGGGTGAAAATCTACAGATTTAAGATTTCAAATCAAGACGTTATTTTATAATTTTCTTGCACACTTACTAGAGATGTTAATGATTCCTCTAAAACTCAAACAAAAATGGTTCTTATAAATCCAGAATCTGATATTGTCTTTATAGGTAAAATCTTTAAATTTATCTTCGGGAAGTCTACTGGTTGAACTGCTCTGCTTGATCTGTCATCAAACCCCCCTGAAATGTCGAAGGAAGCCCTAATATTTGATTCATGGTGGTAGGTATTTAAGATTCGATCCGACCGAACTGTATATACTTGTTATACCCTGCGCCACACTGTGGAACAGGGTATTATAAGTTAGTGCATATGTTTGTAACACCCAGAAGGAGACGAGATAGACACATGGTGTCTTTGGCAATAATGCTCAGGGTGGGTCCCTGAGTCGATATAACCATGTTCGTCTGTCCGTCCGTCCGTCCGTCCGTCTGTCTGTGAACACATTTTTGTGATCAAAGTCTAGGTCGCAATTTAAGTCCAATCGCCTTCAAATTTGGCACATGTTTCTAATTTGGGTCAGAATAGAACCCTATTGATTTTAGAAGAAATCGGTTTAGATTTAGATATACTCCCATATATATCTTTCGCCCGATATGCACTAATATGGACCCAGCAGCCAGAGTTTTATACCGATTTGCTCGAAATTTTGTACAAACATAACACTTAGTCGTGTAATCAAGTGTGCAAAATTTGATTGAAATCGGTTCAGATTTAGATATAGCTCCCATATATATCTTGAAATTTTACACAGGAAGTAGATTTAGAATTGTAGCTATGCGTGCCAAATTTGGTTGAAATCGATTCAGATTTAGATATAGCTCCCATATATATCTTTCGCCCGATATGAACTAATATGGTCCTAGAAGCCAGAGTTTTGGTCCAATTTGTTTGAAATTTTGCACTAGGAGTACAATTAGTAGTGCAGTTAAGTGTGCCAAATTTGGTTGAAATCGGTTCAGATTTAGATATAGTTCCCATATATAGCTTTCGCCCGATTTACACTCATATGACCACAGAGGCCAATTTTTTGCTCCAATTTAGTTGAAATTTTTCACAGGAAGTAGAATTAGCATTGTACATATGCGTGCCAAATTTGGTTGAAATCGGTTCAGATTTAGATATAGCTCCAATATATAGCTTTCGGTCGATTTACACTCATATGACCACAGAGGCCAATTTTTGACTCCGATTTAGTTGAAATTTTGCACAGGGAGTAGAATTAGCATTGTAGCTATGCGTGAGAAAATTTGGTTGAAATCGGTTCAGATTTAGATATAGCTCCCAGATATATGTTTTTCTGATTTCGACAAAAATGGTCAAAATACCAACATTTTCCTTGTAAAATCGCCACTGCTTAATCGAAAAGTTGTAAAAATGACTCTAATTTTCCTAAACTTCTAATACATATATATCGAGCGATAAATCATAAATAAACTTTTGCGAAGTTTCCTTAAAATTGCTTCAGATTTAAATGCTTCCCATATTTTTTTACTAACATTGTGTTTCACCCTAGTGCATTGCCGCCTTAAATTTTGAGTCTATAGATTTTGTAGAAATCTATCAAATTCTGTCCAGATCGAGTGATATATGTATTTGGGACAAACCTTTATATATAGCCCCCAACACATTTGACCGATGTGATATGGTATCGAAAATTTAGATTTACAAAGTGGTGCTGGGTATAATATAGTCGGCCCCGCCCGACTTTAGACTTTCCTTACTTGTTTTTTACTAACATAGTGTACCATCCCAGGACATTAGCCGACTTAAATTTTAAGTCTATAGATTATAAATTTTGTTCAGATGGATTTGATATAGTATCGAAAATGTGGATTTTCAAAGTGGTGCAGGGTATAATATAGTCGGCACAGGCCCGACTTTAGACTTTCCTTATTTGTTTTTTCCCGTATTTTAGTTCGCTTAACTAACGTAAGCAAAAAATTGTTAGGGTAAAGAAAACTTTCTCCAAAACTTAATAATTCCATGAACTAAAATAAAGTTAAATTGGCTTTAGTGAAATAGAGAGTTTACTTTTTTTGAGTGTACGTTAATATTTTGTTTCATCCTTAAGGGAAAGTTGCTAATTGCAACTTCCCTCACATTTTCTTACTTCCACGATATTTATTCAGTTCTTAGTCTTACTTCGGTAATACAAAAAAATTATTCGATTTTTTAAATTTTTTAAATTTTAACTTTCGCCTGGACCGCAGACCATACAATTTGTAAGCTAACACTGGGCTACCTAGCTGTTATTGTCATCAACAGACAATTATCGCTATAGCCATCACTGTACAAGCAACGCATACAGTCAAGCAGCTTTATTTATAGAGCATATTTTTGGGCGCCCATGAGCCCATTTAATGAAACTTTAGTTTACTGAAACCTATCGTTTAGTTGTCCTTTTTCTTAAAAATTCAACTTTTGGACACGGAAAAAATGTAATTGTCCATATTTTCCAGAAATGTTTAATATGAAACATTAAAATGTGTCTTATTAATGATTTAAAGTCAGAAAAGAACATTGCTTGATATAAACAAAATTTACTGTGATCTAATATAGTAATTTGTATATTTTTATTCCCTAAGCATTACCTGATCTAATATACACATATACCATATGAATGTATCCATGAAAATATGTTGAATATAATTATTTTGTATATCCTACTGTCCGTCTGTCTATAAACATCAATGCATGGAAGCGGAAGAAGAACAAACATCTCTCGTTTAACTGAACTGAATGAACATTTATTAGATTTAAAATGATGTCATTTATTTTCATTGTTATATTTTTAAAAAGCAACCAAAAAAAATCCATACGGCTTTCCATAGACTTCCCTCCGCAGTGGTTTGCTTACATGAGGTACAAAATAACCAAATATAAAGCTCAACACCAGTAAGAGAAACAACATTTTGCCGAAAATGAATATTTGGTAATATAAATTCCCCATTTGGGGTGGCCACAATTTTACCCACATTGTAGCTATAGCTACTTCCCTCCCTGCCTCCTCTTAATTTAGCATCAATTCTCTCTTTACCTTACAACGTTATACGGAATAGCTTTGAAATTTATCCAAAAATTGAAACTTAAGCACAATGTGGTGTGGTGATGCGATTTTTCGCGGAAGGGTGTTGGAATATAGAGCGAAATCAAGTGAATGAAACCGTATTGTGGCAGTCATTTAGTGGAACAAGGGCAAAGGGAAAACCTCCGAGAGAGAGAGAGAGAGAGAGATCTCTTTTATAGAGGGGGGAGTGTTTAGTGTGTAAATTTTCAATTTCAAAACCAAAAACTGTTACCAACTGGGTAATACCCATTGAACTTAATACATCTGTGGCGGTATATTGTCTGAAAGTACAAGTGTTTGTGTTTTTGATAGAACCTTGTAGGAAGTCTGGGGACATGTGTCTCTATGTCACCACTTTTGTCAACTATTATGGTGACATTGTCGATAATTTGTCTACAGCTTGTCTACAAATATTTCTCTGGCTTTAATGTGTAGAGAAATTTATGACAAATGAGAGTCAATGCTTCTTCTTCCTTTTCATTGTTTCGCTTTTTTTGGTTGTGAAAACACGTGGTATCGCAATAATTGGACAATAGTTTAAAAAGAAAAGTGAGTTTTATAAGTGAATTAAAAAATGAATAAAAGAAATTACAAAAGACTTGTGAAAAAGCAATTAAAATTGTACAAGGATAGAGCAAATGCTGAAGAGGAGTTAATTTCTAGAGAGAGCACTTTCAGCGATTTTATGCTGCAAGAAGAAAATTGTGAAACTTTTCAAGATTTTGAGTTAGCTGATTTGCCCACTCCAACTCTGAATTTGAGAGAAAAACTGAAGCAGTGGTACATCGAAACATCGCCTTCCAGAAAGTGTTTGGAGAAGCTGCTCAGTATATTGCAGGAGGAAGGCCTAGGCGTTTAATTTATTTAATTAAATATACATAATTAATTTAATTTAATTAAATATACATAATAAATATGATTTTAATTTCTAATTTTACGCCTTTTTATTTGGTAAAAAAGTGCTGACAAAATGGTGACAATGGACTAGTGATTCAGTGGTTCCAATGTCTCCATATGGTTCCAAAAGTACCACCTAGTCAGTAGTTCTTGTGTCAGTAGTTCATTCTCAATGACAAGTACATGTTAAATGTCAATAGAATTTTACATTGTCTGCGGTATATTTGGTCAGTAGTACTGGCGACACAGTCAATAGTAAGTCAGTACTGTTTCACTATTGACATTTCCTACAGGGAATGTTTGCGTATTTGTGAGTATATGTGTTTGTGTGTGTGTGTGAATTTGCATTCATTTATGGTTGTTGTATGTTCATTTAATTATTATTTGACTTTATATGGCATCGATTAAACAAAATCAGGTCAAACAAATATTATTTCACACCATTTCGAGCATGAAATGGGCCATTTTGAGAAACATTAGAATATTTTTATTATCTGTATCAATATAGTGGGACAGGTATTTTAGAGGTATTTTATATTTGTAATACCAGGAGGGGGAGACCCATTGTGCCTAACGACCCAGGGAAAATCGTAAGTGGAATTAAGTACCTAACAAAAATATTACAATTATTGAAGTAGAATAAATTCTCTGTTTTTGTTTTTATACCCTCCACCATAGGATGGGGGGGTATATTAACTTTGTCTTTCCGTTTGTAACACATCGAAATATTGCTCTAAGACCCAATAAAGTATATATATTCTGGGTCGAGGTGAACTTCTGAGTCGATCTGAGCATGTCCGTCCGTCCGTCTGTTGAAATCACGCTAACTTCCGAACGAAACAAGCTATCGATTTGAAACTTGGCACAAGTAGTTGTTATTGATGTAGGTCGGACGGTATTGAAAATGGGCCATATCGATCCACTCTTACGTATAGCCCCCATATAAACGGATCCTCTAAGAGAAGCAAATTTCATCCGATCCGGCTGAAATTTTATACATGGTGTTAGTATATGGTCTCTAACAACCATGCAAAAATTGGTCTACATCGATCCATAATTATATATAGCCCCCATATAAACCGATCCCCCGATTTGGCTTGCGGAGCTTCTAAGAGATGCAAATTTCATCCGATCCGACTGAAATTTTGTACATGGTGTTAGTATATGGTCTCTAACAACCATGCAAAAATTGGTCCACATTGGTCCATAATTATATATAGCCCCCATATAAACCGATATCCAGATTTGACCTCCGGAGCGTCTTGGAAGACCAAAATTCATCTGATTCAGTTGAAATTTGGTACGTGGTGTTAATATATGGCCTCAAACATCCATGCAAAAGTTGGTCGAAATCCGTCCATAATTATATATAGGCCCCATATAAACCGATAACCAGATTTGACCTCCGGAGCCCCTTGGAAGAGCAAAATTCATCCGATTCGCTTGAAATTTGGTACGTGGTGTTAATATATGGCCTCAAACATCCATGCAAAAGTTGGTCGAAATCCGTCCATAATTATATATAGGCCCCATATAAACCGATAACCAGATTTGACCTCCGGAGTCTCTTGGAAGACCAAAATTCATCTGATTCAATTGAAATTTGGTACGTGGTGTTAATATATGGCCTCAAACACCCATGCAAAAATTGGTCGAAATCGGTCCGTAATTATATATAGGCCCCATATAAACCGATCCCCAGATTTGACCTCCGGAGCCCCTTGGAAGAGCAAAATTCATCCGATTCGCTTGAAATTTGGTACGTGATGTTAGTATATGGTATCCAACAACCATGCAGGAATTGGTTCATATCAGTCCATAATTATATATAGGCCCCATATAAACCGATCCCCAGATTTGACCTCCGGAGCCCCTTGGAAGAGCAAAATTCATCCGATTCGCTTGAAATTTGGTACGTGATGTTAGTATATGGTATCCAACAACCATGCCAAAAGTGGTCCATATCAGTCCATAATCATATATATGAATTGCTTACCGATTTCAACCAAATTTGGTATGCATAGTTACAAATTTACGTGAAATTCTGCACAGGGAGTAGAGACCCTGTGCAAAATTTCACGTAAATCGGATTACAATTTTGACTTCTGTGTTCATATGGGTGCATATCGGTCGAAAGATATATATAGGAGCTATATCTAAATCTGAACCGATTTCAAACAAATTTGGCATGCATAGCTACAATACTCCCTACTCCCTGTGCAAAATTTAAAGCAAACTAGGGCAAAACTCTGGCTTCTGGGGCCATATGAGTGCATATCGGGCGAAAGATATATATATGGGAGCTATATCTAAATCTGAACCGATTTCAACCAAATTTGTCATACATATTTATTTATTAATTCTACTCCCTGTGCATAATGTAAAGAAAATTAGAGCAAATCTCTGGCTTCTGGGGTCATACAAGTGCATATCGGGCGAAAAATATATATGGAGGCTATATCTAAAACTGAACCGATTTCTTCCAAAATCAAGAGGCTTTTATTCTGACCTAAAATACCTACTTGTGCAATACTTAAAGTCGACTGGACTAAAATTGCGACCTAGACTTTGATTTCAGAAAAGTGTTCACAGACAGACGGACGGACAGGCATGGCTAGATCGCCCTGAGCAATATTTCCAAAGACATCATCTGTCTATCTCGTCTCCTTCTGGGTGTTGCAAACATAAGCACTAACTTATAATAAAGGGTGATACGGTCAAAATTTGGTCAAGGGAAAACGCGTGTAAATCGGTGAAATCGTTTATTTAAAAAATCAAAATAAATTTCTTTTTCAAGTTCAATTAGTATAAAATTCAGGAAAAATATTCAGTTAGGCTTTCGCTTTTCCAAATCCGAATTACCGGGCCTCACGCTTAACACCTGCCATCAGATTTTGTACAGCCACCTTGTCAACCTTCTTCGCCGCAGAAAGCCAGTTTGCCTTGAACTGCTGCTCGTCCTTAGCATTTTTTTTTTGGTCTTCTTTAGGTTCCGCTTGACAATAGCCCAGTATTTCTCAATTGGGCGGAGCTCTGGCGTGTTGGGAGGGTTCTTGTCCTTGGGAACCACCTGCACGTTGTTGGCGGCGTACCACTCCATGGCCTTTTTACCGTAATGGCAAGATGCCAAATCCGGCCAAAACAGTACGGAATAACCGTGTTTCTTCAGGAAAGGCAGCAGACGTTTATTCAAACACTCTTTCACGTAAATTTCTTGGTTGACAGTCCCGGAAGCTATGAAAATGCTGATTTTCAAGCCACAGGTACAGTTGGCTTGCCAAACCATATTTTTCTTTGCGAACTTTGACAGTTTTATGTGCTTGAAAATATCTGCTACCTTTTCCCTTCCTTTTGCCGTATAAAACTCCTGTCCCGGAAGCTGCTTGTAGTCGGCTTTGACGTAGGTTTCGTCGTCCATTACCACGCAGTCAAACTTCGTCAGCATCGTCGTGTACAGCCTCCGGGATCGCGCTTTGGCCAGTCGTATTTTGTTTATCATCGCGATTTGGAGTCACTACCTTCTTGTAAGTCGATACTCCGTAGAGGGTGATTATGTGGTGAAAACAGGGCACCTCAAATTTGAACTTTTTAAAAATTGAACCAAATTTCTCCGATTTGCTTGGAATTTTCAAAAAAGCCGTTTAGACAAAAATCCGCTACACTATTTTTATACCCTCCACCATAGGATGGGGGTATATTAACTTTGTCATTCCGTTTATAACACATCGAAATATTTCTCTAAGACCCCATAAAGTATATATTTCGTGGTGAAATTCTGAGTCGATCTGAGCATGTCCGTCCGTCCGTCTGTTGAAATCACGCTAACTTCCGAACGAAACAAGCTATCGACTTGAAACTTGGCACAAGTAGTTGTTATTGATGTAGGTCGGATGGTATTGCAAATGGGCCATATCGGTCCACTTTTACGTATAGCCCCCATATAAACGGACCCCCAAATTTGGCTTGCCGATCCTCTAAGAGAAGCAAATTTCATCCGATCCGGCTGAAATTTGGTACGTGGTGTTGGTATATGGTCTCTAACAACCCTGCAAAAAGTGGTCCATATCGGTCCATAATTATATATAGCCCCCTTATAAACCGATCCCCCGATTTGGCTTACGAAGCCTCTAAGAGAAGCAAATTTCATCCGATCTGGCTGAAATTTGATACATGGTCTCTAACAACTATGCAAAAATTAGTCCACATCTGTCAATAATTATATATAGCCCCCATATAAACCGATCCCCAGGAATTGGTCCCTATCAGTCTATAATCATATATAGCCCCCATATAAACCGATCCCGTGATTTCGTTCTGGAGCCACTTGGAGGAGCAAATTTAATGCGAGCCTGTTGAAATTTGGTACATTGTGCTAGTATATGGCCGTTAACAACCATGCCTAACTAGGTCCATATCGGTCTATAGTTATATATAGCCCTCAGATAAATCGATCCCCAATCACACAAAAATTGGTCCATATCAAGTTCATAATTGTATATAGCCCCCATATAAGCGACCCCCATATTTCAATTCTGGCTCCCTACGTACCGTGCAAAAGTCCATATCGATTCGTAATTATTTGTAGACTTACCTACACATACCTTTTTTGTCTAATATATACCACGTATGGACTAACTAACAATTTAGAAAATGATGTTAAGAAGTTTTAAGATACAACAACCCAATTAATTCGATTGTGGATGACAGTCTTTCGTAGAAGTTTCTACGCAATCCATGGTGGAGGGTACATAAGATTCGGCCTGGCCGAACTTACGGCCGTATATACTTGTTCGATATTTGGTCGGAGAGGGACCGCCCCTTACCCGACTTTATCTTAAAGTGCAGTGAAAAAATTTAACTTCTCCGATTTACTTGAAATGTAGAAAGGATGTGGGGGAAATTATGATATTAATATGTTGTTCGATATTTCGACGGGGAGGGGGCCTACTCCTTATCCCCCCGATTTCCTTGAAATTTTCAGGAAAGGTTGAGGGTGGTATCTACTTCTTAATTTTTTCATATTTGATCGGGGAAGGAGACGACAATTTAAACGTGTGGGAAACTTATGAAATTAATATATAGATCTAATCTTTGCGTCAGAGAAATACCTTTACTTTGCTATTCGTATTATGAAGACATGTAATGTTTGTGCTTAAAACAATAATTTTTTTTCATTGTAGTCCTCATAGGCGAATCGTTCTTTTTGAAAGGCATTGGAGCACATCGCAATTTCATACAATTTTCACGACATCCTTTATCAACAAAATTAAATAAAATGATACTAACTCAGTCATTGCCACCCAATATGGACTCACTTTCATGAAGTGTTTACCAATAAATTCACACTAAGCTCCATTTAAAATCCACACAAACGGTGTGGCTATAGAAAAACAAAAAAGTTTTCTCCAAAAATTTTCATTTCTTATTTTCATTCAAATTCAAATGCTCGTAAGGGATAAACAGATAGAGCAGAAAATAAAAACAAAAATGAACAAATGAAAAACTTTTCATTCAGTTTCACACATCGAGATAAATTGCTTGGAAAGCAAACGGCACCAATAACACAAACAATAACAACAACAACAACAATAATACCTACAAATGGCAAAAAGTTTATGCGTATTGAGCTGGAGACAAAAATTGGGTGACAATGGAGGATGGCATTCCTTCATGTCCATGAACTTCTCAAGCATATGCGCTGGTGTGGTATTATGGCGGTTAAGGATTCTGTCAACTTTCAAATTTAAAGTTCCATTGATTTGGTCCGTGTGGTAAAGATGAAATTTAATTGAACTTTTCTTCTGTCACATTGGAGACCTTCCTAGAGGATGAGTTTTTCAAGGTTTTGTTTTGTGATTGCTTTTGTTTTGAAATAGCCCACATATGGAAATACATTTTTCCCCACAAACTTAATTGAATTTGGTTCAATATGGAGATGATTTTGTCATGCTGATTTGTGAGTGTGCTGGATTGGGGGAGGGGGGGTAAGTTTTAAAAGTTTTTCGAAATTTTTTATTACAATTTTTATTGCTATAGGTTATTGTGTACTATTTCATCTTCTTATGGGAATTACGAAATTGATTCGCCTGTCAAATACAACACATCCAATTTGCGTATATGAAATTTGTCTCTATGTGGACTCTAACAATAAATGACAAGGAAACGACAGCTACCGAATTGTGGAAAAATTAGATAACATAACATTTCCGAATAAAAACAAAGCACATGTGGTGAAAAATGAAATCTCTGTTAATGCAGCTTAAAAGTTATAAACACAAAATATGAAGCTTTGACAAAATTTCCTACAGAAATTTTGAGAAAGTTTTCTATAGAAATAAAATTTTAACTATATTTTCCGTAGAAATAAAATTTTGAGAAATTTTTTATAGAAATAAAATTTTGACAAAATTTTCTATAGAAATAAAATTTTGACAAAAATTTCTATAGAAATAAAATTTTGGCAAAAGTTTTAATAGAAATGAAATTTTGACAAAATTTTCTATAGAAATAAAATTTTGACAAAATTTTCTATAGAAATAAAATTTTGACAAAATTTTCTATAGAAATAAAATTTTGACAAAATTTTCTATAGAAATAAAATGTTGACAAAATTTTCTATAGAAGTAAAATTTTGACAAAATTTCCTATAGAAATAAAATTTTAACAATATTTTTCATAGAAATAAAATTTTGAGAAAGTTTTCCATAGCAATTAAATTTTAACAATATTTTGCATAGAAATAAAATTTTGAGAAAATGTTCTATAGAAATAAAATTTTAACAATATTTTTCATAGAAATTATATTTTGAGAATATTTTCTATAGAAATAAAATTTTAACAATATTTTCCATAGAAATACAATTTTGAGACAGTTTTCTATAGAAATAAAATTTTGGCAAAAGTTTTAATAGTAATAAAATTTTGAGAAAATTTTCTATAGAAAAAAATTTTTAAAAAATTTTCTATAGAAAAAATTTTTAAAAAATTTTCTATAGAAATAAAATTTTGAGAAAATTTTTTATAGAAATAAAATGTTGACAACATTTTCTATAGAAATAAAATTTTAACAATATTTTTCATAGAAATAAAATTTTGACAAAATTTTCTATAGAAATAAAATTTTGAGAAAATTTCCTATAGAAATAAAATTTTGCGAAAATTTTTTTATAGAAATAAAATTTTGAGAAATTTTTTTATAGAAATAAAGTGTTGAAAAAATTTTCTTTGGAAATAACATTCAGAGAAAATTTTCTATAGAAAAAAAAAATTGACAAAATTTTCTATAAAAATAAAATTTTTACTCCATTTTGAAAAACAATAAATTTTTGAGAAAATTTCTATAGAAATAAAATATCGAGAAAATTTTCTATCTAAATAAAATTTTGAAAAATATTCTATAGAATTAAAATTTTGAGAAAATTTTCTAAAGAAATAAAATTTTGACAAAATTTTCTATAGAAATAAAATTTTGGAAAAAAATTTCTATAAAAATAAAATTTTGACACAATTTTCTGTAGAAATAAAATTTTGACAAAATTTTCTATAAAAAAATTTTCAGAAAATTTTCTATAGAAATAAAAATTTGAAAACATTTTCTGTAGAAATAAAATTTTGAAAAAATTTTCTATAGAAAAAAAATTTGGAAATTTTTTTTTATAGAAATAAACTTTTGAGAAAACTTCCTATAGAAATAAAATTTTGACAAAAATGTTCTATAAAAATAAAATTTTGACAAAAATTTTCTATAGAAATAAAATTTTTACAAAATTTTCTATAGAAATAAAATTTAAACAAAATTTTGACAAAATTTTCTATAGAAATAAAATTTTGACAAAATTTTCTATAGAAATAAATATTTTACAAAATATTATATAGAAAAAACATTTTGACAAAATTTTCTTTAGAAATAACATTTTGAGAAAATTTTCTATAAAAATAAAATTTTTACAAAGTTTTCTATAGAAATAAAATTTTGACAAAATTTTCTATAGAAATAATTTTTTTTCGTATTTGTTGTTTTGATGTCAGCTTAAAAACCATTGCGTTGACTAAACTACAAGAGTAGCTTAACAAACAGAGGAAAATAATGTTTGTCAAATTTATTTGGGCCAAGCCCTATAGACTGCAAGATGGTTGGATGGACACACATTTCGGAATTGCCACATTCCTCATCAGCATACTCTACTTGCAGCAAAACTATCAACCAATTATCAGAACAAATTCTGGTAGTTCACCAAATCCAAAGTGAACCACACTTGAACCTTCCGAAAAAAGGTTTATGATAGTCGGCTTTTGCCGAAGTAAATCTTTGTACAAACATTTTTATTTTCCTTTGCTAATTTCAAATCATCGATTTGAGTGCAATTAGTTGGGTTTATTTTGACAAAATTTTCTATCGAAATAAAATTTTGAGAAAATTTTCCATAGAAGAAAATGAGAAAATTTTCTATAAAAATAACATTTTGACAACATTTTCTATAGAAATAAATTTTGACAAAATTTTCTATAGAAATACAATTTTGAGAAAAGTTGCTTTAGAAATAAAATTTTGAGAAAATTTACTATAGAAATAAAATGTTTACAAAATTTTCTATAGAAATAAAATTTTGACAAAATTTTCATTATAAATAAAATTTTTATAAAATTTTCTATAGAAATAAAATTTTGATAGATTTTTCTATAGAAATAAACTTTTGATAAAATTTTCTATAGAAATAAAATTTTGAAAAAATTTTCTATAGAATTAAAATTTTGAGAAAAGTTGCTTTAGAATTAAAAATTTTAGAAAATTTTCTACAGAAATAAAATTTTTGAGAAAATTTTCTATAGAAATAAAATTTTGAGAAAATTTTCTATAGAAATGCAATCTTAACAAAATGTGCTATAGAAATAAAATTTTTACAAAATTTTCCATAGAATTAGAAATTTTACAAAATTTTCTATAGAAATAAATTTTGACAAAATTTTCTATAGGAATAAAATTTTGACAAAATTTTCTACAGAAATAAAATTGTGATAAAGTTTTCTATAGAAATAAAATTTTGACAAAATTTTCTATAGAAATAAGATTTTGACCAAATTTTCTACAGGAAAAAAATTTTGAGAACATTTTCCATAGAAATAAAAATTTGACAAAATTTTCAATAGAAATAAAATCTTGACAAAATTTTCTATAGATTTAACATTTTGAAAAAATTTTATATAGAAATTAAATTTTGAGAAAATTTTCTATAGATATAGATGTGGCAAAATTTTCTATAGAAATATTTTTTTTTTCGTATTTGTTGTTTTGATGTCAGCTTAAAAACCATTGCGTTGACTAAACTGCAAGAGTAGCTTAACAAACAGAGGAAAATAATGTTTGTCAAATTTATTTGGGCAAAGCCCTATAGACTGCAAGATGGTTGGATGGACGCACTTTTCGGAATTACCACATTCCTCATCAGCATACTCTACTTGCAGCAAAACTATCAACCAATTATCTGAACAAATTCTGATAGTTCACCAAACCCAAAGTGAACCACACATTAACCTTTCGAAAAAAGGTTTTTGATAGTCGGGTTTTGCTGAAATAAATCTTTGTATAAACATTTCGCTTTTCCTAATTTCAAATTATCGATTTGAGTGCAGTTAGTTGTTTCTATTTTGAGCGTGCTTCCTCTAACTTTTGACAAAATTTTCTATAGAATTCAATTTTTGAGAAAATTTCTATAGAAATAAAATATCGAGAAAATTTTCTATCGAAATAAAATTTTGAAAAATATTCTATAGAATTAAAATTTTGAGAAAATTTTCTATAGAAATAAAATTTTGACAAAATTTTCTATAGAAATAAAATTTTGAAAAAAAAATTCTATAAAAATAAAATTTTAACAAAATTTTCTGTAGAAATAAAATTTTGACAAAATTTTCTATAAAAAATTTTTTTCAGAAAATTTTCTATAGAAATAAAAATTTGAAAAGATTTTCTGTAGAAATAAAATTTTGAAAAAATTTTCGATAGAAAAAAAATTTGGAGAAAATTCTTTGTAGAAATAAACTTTTGAGAAAACTTCATATAGAAATAAAATTTTGATAATAATTTTCTATAGAAATAAAATTTTAACAAAATTTTCTATAGAAATAAAATTTTGACAAAATTTTCTATAGAAATAAAATTTTGACCAAATTTTCTACAGGAACAAAATTTTGAGAACATTTTCCATAGAAATAAAAATTTGACAAAATTTTCAATAGAAATAAAATCTTGACAAAATTTTCTATATAATTAACATTTTGACAAAATTTTCTATAGAAATTAAATTTTGAAAAAAGTTTCTATAGGAATAAAATTTTGACAAAATTTTCTATAGAAATAAATTTTTTTTTTTCATATTTGTTGTTTTGATCTCAGCTTAAAATCCATTGCGTTGACTAAACTGCAAGAGTAGCTTAAAAAACAGAGGAAAAGAATGTTTGTCAAATTTATTTGGGCAAAGCCCTATAGACTGCAAAATGGTTGGATGGACGCGCGTTTCGGAATTACCACATTCCTCATCAGCATCCTCTACTTGTAGCAAAGCTATCAACCAATTATCAGAACAAATTCTGGTACTTCACCAAGCCCAAAGTGGACCACACTTGAACCTTTCGAAAAAAGGTTTATGATAGTCGGCTTTTGCCGATATAAATCTTTGTATAAACATTTCCCTTTTGCTTTGCTAATTTCAAATGATCGATTTGAGTGCAGTTAGTTGGGTTTATTTTGAGCGTGTTTCCTCTTACTTTTGACAAAATTTTGTATCGAAATAAAATTTTGAGAAAATTTTCTATAGAAATTAATTTTGACAAAATGTTCTATAGAAATACAATTTTGAGAAAATTTTCTATAAAAATAACATTTTGACAAAATTTTCTATAGAAATAAATTTTGACAAAATTTTCTATAGAAATAAAATTTTGTGAAAATTTTCTATAGAGATAAAATTGTGACAAAATTTTCTAAAACTCAAACTTTGACAAAATTTTCTATAGAGATAAAGTTTTGACAAAATTTTCTATAGAAATACAAATTTGACAACATTTTCTATTGAAATGAAGTTTTGAGAAAATTTTCTACAGAAAAAAAATTTTGACAAAATTTTCGACAGAACTAACATTTTAAAAAAATTTTCTATAGAAATACAATTTTGAGAAAAGTTGCTTTAGAAATAAAATTTTGAGAACATTTACTATAGAAATAAAATGTTTACAAAATTTTCTATAGAAATAAAATTTTGACAAAATTGTCAATATAAATAAAATTTTGATAAAATTTTCTATAGAAATAAAATTTTGATAAATTTTTCTATATAAATGAAATTTTGACAAAATTTTCTATAGAAATGAAATTTTGACAAAATTTTCTATAGAAATGAAATTTTGACAAAATTTTCTACAGAAATAAAATTTTGACAACATTTTCTATAGAAATAAAATTTTGGCAAAATTGTTTATAGAAATAAAACTTTGGCAAAATTTTCTATTTTTACAAATTTTTGTATAAAAATTATGCAATATAAGATTTTTTGTTTGGTAGAGTTTTGGTAAAATTTTCGCCAAATTTTGGTAGATTATTTTGGGCTCGAGTGACAGCCGTGCTTAGGTTAGGTTAGGTGGCAGCCTGATGTATCAGGCTCATTTAGACTATTCAGTCCATTGCGATACCACATTGGTGGACTTCTCTCTTATCACTGAGTGCTGCCCGATTCCATGTTAAGCTCACTGACAAGGGACCTTCTTTTTATAGTCCGAACGGCGTTCCACATTGCAGTGAAACCACTTAGAGAAGCTTTGAAACCCTCAGAAATGTCACCAGCATTACTGAGGTGGGATAATCCACCGCTGAAAAATTTTTTGGTGTTCGGTCGAAGCAGGAATCGAACACACGACCTTTTGTATGCAAGGCGGGCATGCTAACCATTGCACCACGGTGGCTCCAGTCGTGCTTGCATACCATTTTCGATCAAATAGGAAAAGAGTTACTTCGTTGGATCATAACCACTCCACGATTCCCTTGAGTGAGCTAGTAGTTAATTTTTTTTATTTTATTTATTTTTTTTAAATTGTACACAGCTTAATTAAATTTTTCTTTTTTAGGTATGTTTCAAATATTTTAGTTATGAACTAAACCTGGGTATATATTGAATGTACACATAAGTTCAATATGAACTAAAGCAAATGAACATTTTCGTACGATACCCATAAATAGTAAAAATGAACTAGTGTATGGTTAAAACGGTTATGATTTTGGGGCCAATGATTTTCTTTTTTACCTTTAGTTAATTTTTTTCTTCTATGAGAGGATGTAGTTTCGTGAACTGCAATTAATTTTTTTCAAGTTTTAACAACGCTTTTTGGAAATCTCAAAATGTGGAGTACAATATGGCTAAATTTTCGCGCAAGGTAATTCATTTTTCCTATAAACCATTTTACTTGTTATCGGTGTACACACAAAAGACAGTGAAACCACCAGGAAGGAAAATTTTGTATAATATCTTTAAGTACCATAGATTGTACAATAAATATTGTACAAAATATGAACATACATAATTGTTTTAAAGTGTCAATTGTCTAATATATTCAAAACTTTTTGAAATATTTGCCTTTAGCAAATCTGTCTCAAGGGGTTTGAAATTCGAAAGACAATGCTTCAGGGAAGATGTTTAAATGAACACATTTAAAATTTAGAGTCAATAAATTAAGTGTTTAGTGTATGTATACATATATGAGATACTATTTGTCTGTCAATATAGATTACATTTGGGAAATTCCATATTTAGAATATCAATCAAATTAACTGAAGAGCTCTCTACACTTTCTGTTGCTTCATCTCTCTCACTCTCATTTTTGGGCCAGATCCAATGTCTCTGCTGTCTCTGTTATTATTCGCATTTGTCAAAGCCATTGACATTGTATAGTCATATACATCAACAACAAATCACCAACAGTCATTCGTGAATATATGTATGTGCATGTGTGCATGAATATTGGTTTCTCACAAAATCTCCTGAGATCTTTTATTATAAGTCTTAAGTTCCAAGTGGGGTGGATAGGGGGTGGGGTAATCATTGAAAAGGGGGTGGGGTAATCATTAGAAAAACGACCGAACACAATTTTGTGAAACACACAAGTTGATTAACTCCAAGAATGAATTCTCAAAGCTTTACACAAATGTGATTTTGATAAAGGCCAATTAAATTTGTGTGAAAGCGAGTTGTGGTAGATAGACAGGCAAAAAAGCGCAGCGGGCATAGACGGATGGCTAGATGGATGAAAGACCACATGGAGTTAAGGCATCTTACTCTGGAAAATTCCTATTTATTTGCCATCCTACGTAATATGCATATGGAGTCTACTATTCCTTCGTATACTTTATTCTTATTAATAACTCAAGAGATTTGAAAATATGCTTGACATGAATTCATGTGAAGGTTGGATGAATAACATCTGAATGTTATTAAATGAACAAGCATCGAGGTTTGTGTGGCATTAAATTTTGGAAATTTTCCTTTGTGTGGTGGATTGGTTTACGAGTATGGATAAATGTAATGGTGAAGATCTAAATATTGTTTTTAACTTGAGTTAACATCTTAAAGATTATAGCTTATAGCTTGTTCTTCTTGGTACTAATCTTGGTTTTGAGGAAAGAGCTTTCTGGCCAACAAAAGTATATGTATATGGTGGCAATAAGAAATTGCATGGTCCTCAAATACGATTAACATGTTCTATTATTTAAATGACATAACTTGAGACCATTATAGGATTGGGACAAACATTTTCATGTATGATCTACATATTTGCTAAATTGTAAATTTATTATAAATTGTACCACAGTAGTGGTGACGGGTATAAATACCATTTTGCCAAATGACCAAATTTGGTTTCTAACAACCGTGCCCCCCATAAACCGAACTCTAGATTTGAACTCCGGAGTCTCTTGGAGGAGCAAATTTCATCCGATCCGGTTAAAATTTGATCTAATGACCATAGAAAAGTTGGTCCATATGGGTTCATAATTATATATAGGTCCCATATAAACCGATCGCCAGTTTTGGATTTGGGGGGAGCAAACTTCATCCGATCGGGCTTAAATTCGGTACGTGGAGTAAGTCTATGTCCTCTAATAGCCATGCGAAAATTGGTCCAACCAATCCCTAGATTTTATTTCTTGAACCTTCAAGAAAAGCAAATTTTATCCGATCCGGATAAAATTTGACTCTATAATTTCCGTGAGAAGTGGTTCATATTGGTTCATAATTATTTAGAGACTCCTTCATATAGGTATTTACTCTGCCTTTCTTGTCTAACATAGATTTCATATGGACTAAATTTTAAAATACCTTGCCACCCAACCAACCACACACAAGTTTTTCAAACAAAAAAAAAAAAAAAACAAGTATATACGGCCTTAAGTTCGGCCAGGCCGAAGCTTATGTACCCTCCACCATGGATTGCTTAGAAACTTCTACTGAAGACTGTCATCCACAATCGAATTACTTGGGTTGCGGTAACACTTGCCGATGGCAAGGTATCTTAAAACTTCCTATCACCGTAATATATACCACATAGTCCATACGTGGTATATATTAAACTAAAAAGGCCGATTAAATACGCATATAATTAAGTTTAAAGTTTCTATAGAAATAACAAAATAAAATTTTGACAACATTTTCTATAGAAGTAAAATTTGGAAAAAATTTTCTATAGAAATAAAATTTGGAAAAAATTGATGAATCAATTAAGTTTTTAGTTGAATGTTTTTATACCCACCACCATAGGATGGGGGTATATTAACTTTGTCATTTCGTTTGTTACACATCGAATTATTGCTCTAAGACCCAATAAAGTATATATATTCTGGGTCGTGGTGAAATTCTGAGTCGATCTGTGCATGTCCGTCCGTCCGTCCGTCTGTTGAAATCACGCTAACTTCCGAACGAAACAAGCTAACGACTTGAAACTTGGCACAAGTAGTTGTTATGGATGTAGGTCGGATGGTATTGCAAATGGGCTATATCGGTCCACTTTTACGTATAGCCACCATATGAACGGACCCAAGGCCGTATTCAGGGGGGGGGGGGATGAGGGGGATCAAACCCCCCCCGAAATTAATGAATATTTTTATATAAATAAATATATATTTTTAGCTGCATAGAAACATCTTATCGAAGATGTTGAAGAAAAGCTGGAGGTTTTATTTTGAAAAACGCTTACCTATAAAACTTGCACAAATCATAGAATACTAGTTGAAAAGCCCGTCAAACGACGGTCGAAAAAAACAAATTGTTTTTGTTCTCGCACCACAAATTTCATTTTTGGAAAATGTATTTCTGCTTTTTATGTGTGTTTGTTGTTCTTTTTGTGAACATGACTCGCTTTGTTTGGCCATAGCAACAACAACGAAACAGCCAAACACACAAGTGTAAATGAAATGGCGCAAAACCTGCGAAAAAACCTCCCTAATTCAGCGATGGAAGCAATAAAGAGATATTTCCAAACGTGCATATTCTTTTAAACATTTTGGTCACTTTGCCAGTTACTCAGGGATGGAAAATACAATTTTTAGGAAAGTACAAAAAAGGTATTTCTTGAGCGGAAAGATTATTGTCGAGAGACTGAATTTTAAAGAAAATAAAATTTAGACAAAATTTTCTATAGAAATAAAATTTTGCAAAAATTTCCTATAGAAATAAAATGTTTACAAAATTTTCAATTGAAATAAAATTTTGACAAAATTTTCAATTGAAATAAATTTTTGACAAAATTTTCTATAAAAATAAACTTTTGCAAAAATTCTATATAGAAATAAAATTTTGACAACATTTTCTACCGAAATAAAAAATCGATAATATAGAATCGCATAAACTTTCTTGAAGTTCAATAAAATCCTGTTTTTGACTATGTCTTACAAAATCGAGATTTTCTTCCCACATGAACATGTCTGTTCTGCCATATTTGTAAAAGACTATTAGCAAATAAGGTTGATAAAGACTTTCTCAAAATATTAAAATATTTTGTCAAAGCTATTGTACCATAAATCTGATGTCGACTCAAAAATGTCTACACAAAAGGTACTAAATCATTCGCGGGGCACTACGGTACTGACCGGGGTGAAAAAGGTTTGAAAAAAGTACTATAGTACTGCATTTTCTATCCCTGCAGTTACTAAGTGCTCATCCGAACGTTCATTTTCAACAATGAAGAGATTAAAGACGTATCTAAGAAATTCGAGTAGCAAGAGTAGACTCAAAGGATTGGCATTAATGTCGGTTCATTGCCGAATAAATGTGCCGACTGAAGAAGTCATTGATTTATTTGCTGCCCAAAAAGCCCGTCGGCTCAATTTAATATTATAACCAGTGAGTAAAGTAGAAAGTCGGACGGGGCCGACTATATCATACCCTAAACCACCCCTACTGAATTAGTAAACATAAGCATTTGGGGTATTATTGGTATAGTTTTGGAGAACATAAAAGGGGGTACATGTTTATGGGTGTCGTGACACAATCTGAGCAGAAATGTCTAATATTAGGAGCTATAGTTTATTTTGCACCAAAAGAGTTAGTATGCCACTAATATTGAGCCCATTATTAAAAAAGAGAAAATCGTTCAATTAGTGTGGGTAATAACTCCAAATTTGTAAAAATCGAGCAATATTCTTATGTAAGAGCTACAAGTACGTATAAATACGATCGGGTAGTACATCAAAATTTAAAATTTGAGTAACATTGGTTAATAAATAAGAGTACTATGGCCAAATTAGGGAAAATAGAGCGATGCATATATATGGAAGCTATATTTAAATCTGAACCAATTTGCATAATATTTTGCGGGTTTGATTAATATCACAAAAGGTTACCTTGTGCAAAATTTGAGTAAGATCAGTTAAGAAATGAGGCCTCTACGGTCAAAAATAAGGTTATTAGGGCCGAATTTTTCAAAATCGGGCGATACATATATGGGAGCTATATCTGCATCTGAACCGATTTTGATGAAATTTTGCACATACCGTTAGTACTATAGTGGACTGGATCTAGCCAACTTTGAGTAAGATCGGTTAGTAAATAAGGGTTCTATGGCCAAATTTGGGAAAATCGGGCTATACATATATATGCGAGCTATATCTAAATCTGAACCGATTTCGATGATATTTCACACATATAGTTAGTGCTAAAGAATATTACATTTAGCCAACTTTGAGTAAGATCGGTTGATAAATAAGGGTTTTATGGCCGAATTTAGAAAAATCGGGCGGTACATATATATGGGAGCTATAGCTAAATCTGAACCGATTTCGATGATTTTTTACACATATAGTTAATGCTATGGAAGATTACATTTAGCTAACTTTGAGTAAGATCGGTTGATAAATTAGGGTTTTGTGGCCAAATTTGGGAAAATCGGGCGATACATATATATGAGAGCTATATCTAAATCTGAACCGATTTGGATGAAATTTTGCAGACTTGAAGGGCGGTAAAAATATTACATTTTGCCAAATTTGGTGACGATCCGTTTGAAAAAAAGCACAACGTGACCCCATTTGTCGAAATCGGGCGATACATATATGGGAGCTATATCTAAATTTGAACCGATTTCTTCCAAATTCAATAGCGTTCGTCCTTGTGCCAAAAAACTCCCTGTACCAAATTTCATCAAAATCGGTTAATAATTGCGACCGGAATCCTGTGAACAACAAATACATGGACAGACGGACGGACACCAAGCGCTAGATCGACTCAGGAGGTGATTCTGAGTCGATCGGTATATATTTTATGGGGTCTAAAATCAATATTTCTGGTAGGCACATTTTTTGGCAGATCAAACTTATTATACCCTAACCACTATGTTGTTTAGGGTATAATAACCCCTATGTAGTTTAGGGTATAAAAATATTGTATACATACCTATGCATAAATAAAATTTTCTACACATGAGATTATATGAATATTTTTTTTAAAGTTGAACCCCCCCCGAATTAAAATCCTGGCTACGGCCTTGAACGGACCCCCAAATTTGGCTTGCGATTGCTCTAAGAGAAGCAAATTTCATCCGATCCGGCTGAAATTTGGTACATGGTGTTAGTATATGGTCTCTAACAACCAAGCAGAAATTGGTCCACACCGGTCCATAATTATATATAGCCCCCATATAAACCGATCCCCCGATTTGGCTTGCGATTGCTCTAAGAGAAGAAAAATTCATCCGATCCGGCTGAAATTTGGTACATGATGTTAGTATATGGTCTCTAACAACCATGCAAAAATTGGTCCATATCGGTCCACTTTTACGTATAGCCCCCATATAAACGGACCCCCAAATTTGGCTTGCGATTGCTCTAAGAGAAGCAAATTTCATCCGATCCGGCTGAAATTTGGTACATGATATTGGTATATGTTCTGTAATGACCATGCAAAAATTGGTCCACATCTGTCCATAATTGTATATAGCCCCCATATAAACCGATCCCCCAATTTGGCGTGCGGAGCCTCTAAGAGAAGCAAATTTCATCCGATGCGGCTGAAATTTGGTACATGGTATTGGTATATGTTCTGTAATGACCATGCAAAAATTGGTCCACATCGGTCCATAATTATATATATCCCCCATATAAACCGATCCCCCGATTTGGCTTGCGAAGCCTCTAAGAAACGAAAATTTCATCCAATCCGGCTGAAATTTGGTACATGGTATTGGTATATGTTCTCTAATGACCATGCAAAAATTGGTCCATAGCGATCCATAATTATATATAGCCCCCATTTAAACCGTTCCCCACATTTGATCTCCGGAGCCTCTTGGAGGGGCCGCTAATATCCATGCCAAAATTGGTCCATATCGGTCTATAGTTATATATAGCCGATCCACAATTTTATTTCTATAGAAAATTTTGCAAAAATTTTATTTCTATAGAAAATTTTGTCAAAATTTAATTTCTATAGAAAATTTTGTCAAAATTTAATTTCTATAGAAAATTTTGTAAAAATTTTATTTCTATAGAAATTTTTTTCCAAATTTTACTTCTATAGAAAATGTTGTCAAAATTTTATTTTGTCAAAATTTTATTTCTATAGAAACTTTAAACTTAAATTTATACGTATTTAATCTGCCTTTTTTAGTTTAATATATACTACGTATGGACTACCTTGAAATTTAGAAGACGGTGTTAGGAAGTTTCAAGATACCTTGCCATCGGCAAGTGTTACCGCAACCAAAGTATTTCGATTGTGGATGACAGTCTTCAGTAGAAGTTTCTACGCAATCCAAGGTGGAGGGTACATAAGCTTCGGCCTGGCCGAACTTACGGCCGCATATACTTGTTTAAAACTCAATTAAAATTTTAATTGGAAAAACTTTCGTGATTTTTTTTCTGTGCAACACAAGTACTTCGAGCCACCGTGGTGCAATGGTTAGCAAGGTCGTGGGTTCGATTCCTGCTTCGACCGAACACCAAAAAGTTTTTCAGCGGTGGATTATCCCACCTCAGTAATGCTGGTGACATTTCTGAGGGTTTCAAAGCTTCTCTAAGTGGTTTCACTGCAATGTGGATCGCCGTTCGGACTCGGCTATAAAAAGGAGGTCCCTTGTCATTGAGCTTAACATGGAATCGGACAGCACTAAGTGATAAGAGAGAAGTTCACCAATGTGGTATCACAATGGACTGAATAGTCTAAGTGAGCCTGCTACATCGGGATGCCACCTAACCTAACCTAAGTACTTCGATTATGGATGACAGAACCTTATATGGTGGAGGCCACATAAGATTAGACCTGGCCGAATCTTCGGCCGTCTATACTTGTTTTTAATTAAATCTTAAATGTTAAGGATATTGAACAATTTTTCATTAAAAAATTAATTAAATATTCCATTTGATTTACAAAAATTTCCGTGAATTATGAAATTACGAAAATCCATTACAAATCAAACGTAAAAAAAAACAATAAAATTTTCGTTTTTTTGCATCTACTGACTGGTATGCCCTTCTAATTAGAAAGCAAATCACCACACAATTCATACGGATTTTTATTAAAAACTTTTTTTTTTCTAACACACCATATGGTGCCCTCGAGGTCAGTTTTAAAACGAAAAACAAAAACAAATGAATAATGCAAGGAAAAACTTTTTGTTACAGATTACTTTGGTGTTGTTGTTATTATTAAATATGACATTACAAAGTTTTTGCTGTCGTTTGATTAAAATTTGTCAAAACTCAGCATGTAATATGACAATTTAGTTAGTTGCGAGGCCAAAAGGCAGATTTGGAATTCCAACAGCGTGGTGGGCGGGCATAAGAATTGCAGAGAAACTCCTTTGTGGAAGGTGGCCAGCATCAGCTAAAACCCATGATGATTGAAAATTCATAAAATATTTTGTTTTGGGTGACAATGTGCCAAGTGTTGTTTGTTCTTTTTCCGACAAAAAATTTGGAATTCTATCCTGAAATCTTTGGAGAGATTTTCTCAGCTGGAGTTTACTTTTGGATATTGTTTTTTTTTGTTTTGGCAATGTGCAGATTTAATGTGTCAAATAAACAGAGGTGAAATTGAGGTGTATTTTTGAGAGTGATGGAGCCTTAATTGAGATGCGAGGAACAGACTGGCACCAACATACAAATGGTCATGAACAGCGTTGCAAGTTTGACTTTTTGCCCGCTAGTTCTGTTCTTTTAGCGGGGAAAATTTCATTTCGTGACTTTTAGCAGTTTTAGCTTTTTTATACCCTCCACCATAGGATGGGGGTATATTTACTTTGTCATTCGGTTTGTAATCAATCGCAATATTGGTCTCAGACCCATACATTATATATACTCTGGGTCATTGTGAAATTCTGAGTCGATCTTGTGATGTGCGTCCGTCCGTCTGTGGAAATCACGCTAAACTTGCCAAGATATGGCTTGCAGACACGATTGCCATACACCCGGAAAAAAGGGGCTCTAATGCTAACTGAACTTTATTTAAGTTCTTGAAGATTAGTTGATTTTAGTTAAATTTTGCACAATATGAGTAACTTCCTTATTTGAATAATTTTTTGTTAACTGTAATGACGTGAACTAAAAATAAGAAAAAAGTTGTATACAAATATAGTGCACAATTTTACTACAAAATAAAATAGTTCATATTTTCCTAAAATGGCAGAAGTTTGCTTAATTAAATGAAGTTCAAAAACAAGAAAAAATTAATTATTTAAAAAAAAATATTTATTCAGTTTGACAAAAAGTATTAACTTATTTATAACATATTGCAATTAGAAAAATATTGACAAAAAGTATTAACTTATTTATAACATATTGCAATTAGAAAAATATTTTATTTAAAATTTTCTAAAATAAACCTACATTTTCTTCTACGGTGGGTTCACTTTTTTTTGGTTGTAGTTGGTAGAATTCTACCCAAGAATGGTAGATGTTTTTTGGTAGATTTTGCAAAATATTCCTTACCACATAAGATGTACTTCACAATAAAAAAAAAAAACATGTATATACGGCCGTAAGTTCGGCCAGGCCGAAGCTTATGTACCCTCCACAATGGATTGCGTAGAAACTTCTACTGAAGCCGATGGCAAGGTATCTTAAAACTTTCTAACACCGTAATATATACTATGTGGTATACCATACGTGGTATATATTAAACTAAAAAAGGCCGACTAAATACGTATATAATTAAGTTTCAAGTTCCTATAGAAATAAAATTTTGACAAAATAAAATTTTGACAACATTTTCTATAGAAGTAAAATTTTGACAAAATTTTCTATAGAAATAAAATTTTGACAAAATTTTCTATAGAAATAACATTTTGACAATGTTTTCTATAAAAATAAAATTTTGGTAGATTATTTTTGGCTCGAGTGGCAACCAATGGACCAATTTTTGTGTGATTGGGGATCGGCTATATATAACTATAGACCGATATGGACCAATTTTGGCATGGTTATTAGCGGCCTTATACTAACACCACGTTGCAAATTTTAACCGGATCGGATGAATTTTGCTCCTCCAAGAGGCTCCGGAGATGAAATTGGGGGAACGGTTTATATGGGGGCTATATATAAGTATGGACCGATATGGACCAATTCTTGCGTGTTTGTTAGAGACCACATTCTAACACCATGTTCAAAATTTCAACCAGATCGGATGAATTTTGCTCCTCCAAGAGGCTCCGGAGGACAAATCTGGGGATTGATTTATATGGGGGCTATATATAATTATGGACCGATATGGACCTATTCTTGCATGGTTGTTAGAGACCATATACTAACACCACGTATCAAATTTCAACCGGATCGGATGAATTTCCCTCCTCTAAGAGGCTCCGGAGGTCAAATCTGGGGATCGGCTTATATGGGGGCTATATAGAATTATGGGTCGATGTGGACCAATTTTTGCATGGTCATTAGAGAACATATACCAACACCATGTACCAAACTTCAGCCGGAGCGGATGAAATTTGCTTCTCTTAGAGGCCAAATCGGGGGATCGGTTTATATGGGGGCTATATATAATTATGGACCGATGTGGACCAATTTGTGCATGGTTGTTATAGACCATATACTAACACCATGTACCAAATTTCAGCCGGATCGGGTGAAATTTGCTTCTCTTAGAGCAATCGCAAGCCAAATTTGGAGGTCCGTTTATATGGGGGCTATACGTAAAAGTGGACCGATATGGACCAATTTTTGCACGGTTGTTAGAGACCGTACACCAAAACCATGTACCAAATTTCAGACTGATCGGAGGAAATTTGCTTCTTTTAGACCAATCGCAAGCCAAATTTGGGGGTCCGTTTATATGGGGGCTATACGTAAAAGTGGACCGATATGGACCAGTTTTTGCATGGTTGTTAGAGACCATATACTAACACCATGTACCAAATTTCAATCGGATCGGATGAAATTTGCTTCTCTTAGAGCAATCGCAAGCCAAATTTGGGGGTCCGTTTATATGGGGGCTATACGTAAAAGTGGACCGATATGGCCCATTTGCAATGCCATCCGACCGACATAAATAATAACTACTTGTGCCAAGTTTCAAGTCGATAGCTTGTTTCGTTCGGAAGTTAGCGTGATTTCAACAGACGGACGGACGGACGGACATGCTCAGATCGACTCAGAATTTCACCACGACCCAGAATATATATACTTTATGGGGTCTTAGAGCAATATTTCGATGTGTTACAAACGGAATGACAAAGTTAATATACCCCCATCCTATGGTGGAGGGTATAAAAAAAAAACTTTTGTTTGGGTATAAATTTTGAAAAAATGTTCTATAAAAAAAATATTTCACAAAAATTTTCTCTGGGAACACAATGCTGCCAAAATTTTCTATAAGAAAAAATTTTTCACAAAATTTTCGCTAAGAAAAAATTTTTTCTAAGAAAAACATTTTCTATAGGAATGCAATATTTACAAGTTTTCTCTAAGAATAAAATTTTGACAAAATTTTCTCTAAAAATTTTTTTTGATAAAATTTCCCATAGAAAAGAAAATTCTCTATAGAAATGAAACTTTGACAAATTTTTCAATAAAAATAAAATTTTGGCTAAATTTTCTGAAAAGTCTGTATTAAGTCAACATTTTTAAAAATTTCAATTCTCGTTTTAGATCCTATTAGCATAGTCCATTGCTGACCTTGTTGGTGCGAGCTAAAAATATTTAAAATTTCGACACATATATACATAATTCAAAGGATATCCAAATAAATTGTCATATACACCGCTCCCAAATTTTGGATTCTGGTGCAAATTTCATCCGATACGGTTGAAATTTGGAACGTATGTCAATAACCATCACGCAATAATTGGTCCATATTCGTCCGTAATTATATAGCCCGCATATAAACCTATCCTCAGAATTACCTCCAGCCACTTGGAGAATCAAATTTCATACGACCCGGTTGAAATTCGGTACGTGATGTCAACATACGGCCTCTATCCACTATACACAATTATCTATAGTCCCCTTTAATAAACGGTCTATAATTATATATAGCCCCTATATAAATAATTACCCAAATTTGATTGTCGGTGCAAATTTTCTAAATTTATTTAATTTATTTTCTATAAAAGGCCCTTTTCATTGTCCCACCAAGGTAACACATATGCCATTCATGAGCATTTTATATTTGAATCTCTGTTGGTAAAATCAATTCAGCAACAACAAGAAAGGCAAACACGCAGGCATTTCCCAACTTCTCACACTAAAGTGTTTACCTAAGAACAAAGACAAATGCAAATAAATTAAAGTGATTGGACGCCCTACAAGTGGCAATACTGCAATACTGGCATTATGACAAGTTTGATATAGTGTATATCAAATGCATTGAACTTCTCTTCAATATGCGCTACTCTATTCTATGTTAGGCTTAAGGATAAGCGATCAAACATGTAACCATCATAATTGAAAGAAGATAAACTAGACCCTTTTCGGTAACACTTGGGGTGTATGAAACAACCTTGTTCACAAGAGGTAGAGCTGTAGTGAACTATGCAGTGCCAGTGTGGACCCTACAGGTAGGCAAATTGCAACGGAATAACCTGTCCTGTCAGAATGCTGCCTTTAGAACAGCGGCAGGGTGTCTCTGCAGTGTTCTCCTGTTAATTTTTATGTGGAGGAAAAGATGCTGTGACGGCATTATCGTAACGTGGCTTTATCGTAGACTGAAGTAAACTGTGAATAGTGGTGTAATGCAGAAAAATCTCATATATAAAAACGAGCTAAAATTGAAATGAGTTATTGCTTGATTCTTACCAAATTTCATGAAGATGGGAATTAAAATCTTATCGATATCTTGTAAACGATAGTAGATATTCAAGACAAGTTTTGACATTCAAGACAAGGGCGACTCAACTGGTGATGCTCATATCTAGCGATTCAGCAATTCAGACATATTTGCCACCGTTATATTCTAAATTCTCTGCATAGGAAACCATTCCCATTATAACAAAAATTCTAACTCTAACTCCGACTCAACTGGTGATGCTCATATCTAGCGATTCAGCAATTCAGACGTATTTGTCACCGTTATATTCTAAATTATCTGCGTAGGAAATCATTCCCAAAAACTTATTAGGCGTTCTTTTGATTCGAGCGAAGAGTTTCAACTGTCTGTAAGAATAAACTGATTTGGACTGGCGTTCTCAACTTAATGAAACTGTAGGCTCGATTGTCTCAATGATAACATACCCTAAAATTTGTAACGGAATTGAGTTCGATGATATGAGCCGCAGCTTTGTAATTCGTAGTCGCTTGGGAAGTGCTTGTTCGTCGATTTGTAGTTGATCTTTCGACATTCATCGATTTATCGGTAACTGATGATGAAGTCTTTCAGAAGGCTTCATCAATTGTCATTATTGTCTCGCATATTACTCGTAGAAATTGTCTGACCACAGCTCCGATTGCGTCAATTGTGTGGTAGCCGTTTCAAACCTAGTAGCAGCTCTGTGTTGCTAATAATTCGAGTTTTGTAACAGATTCATATCGGTAGGCAGTTTAAGTCTTATTGAAGCCTACTTGGATGTCAGTAGTGAGACTGTTGATCCAAAAGTCTCAGTGATAGAACCGTAGGTCCGATGATCTCAGTCGCGGAACTGAAGAACTTAGTGGTGGAGCTGTCTCGGTCGGAGAATGAAGCCGCCGAGTCGCGACACCGATTTCAATTAATTAAAAATATCGATTTAAATCAGAAAAATATATTAATAATTGTCGTATATTTTGCCAAAATTGTGAACCTTTCGCCCACAATAAATCAAATTCAAGCAGCCGACAAAAATGGGTCGGCTTCATTCTCTGGTCTCGGTCAGAAAATTGTAGACCTATGGCCTCAATGGTGGAACAGTAGGTAACAGTACCTCAGTTATGTGCTTTACAGACTATCAGTTATTCCGGACAATGCTCGTGTCGAACATATCCCATATATTGTGCACATTATCAGTTAAGTCCGGAGGCATAATCGGTAGTGCTGCATGTTTATGGGATCGATAACACATTTACCGATTATTTAGTCATCGCCGACAAGTCGTATCGATCCGACACACTGTAAGATTCTTTACAAACACCGACATTCCGTGCGGAATAACTGATAGTCTGTAAAGCGCATTATACGATTCCTTAGCGGCTTAAAATTCAGAACCAAACTACGTTTCACTACGTCAATTTTTCGAGTCCCTGTTTGGTTGTAAAAAGTCTATAATAAGACCCATTCGGACGATGTGCTGGTTGATAAATAAATCTCCCTGCAGAAGAAATATGCTATAATGTCCAAAGTTACTTATGAAACTGTAGATCGCAGGTTATAGACCGTAAAGTCTCAGTGGTAGAACTGCTGAGCCGAAAATCAAAATCTTGGGACTGCAGCCCTGTAGTTCCCAGTTATAGAACTGTTTGAGCACAGGCGCGTTGTAGCATTGAAGAATGTGTAGTTACAGACAGTAAACAGGATCCACGATGAACAGCCATGTGCTGAAGGGAAAATACCTTTTACGAAAGTTTTGGCCCAACCGAAAACAGGCTGGTGCATTGGGTCGATATCAAATGATCATATGAGAGTTGACAAAAATAAATATTAATATTCGAAAATTGCTTTATTAGTTTTCAAACTAATCCCCATTGAGATCTATACCCTTTTGCATGCGTTTGAACCAATTCTCGAAGCACTTTTGCCCCCTTCTGATTGAGGTATCTCAAATCCATGTGTCTGTACGCATTAACCGCTTATTCAGGTGCCGGTAAACGTGGACCTCTAATTTTATATTTATTTTTATATATTCAGGTGCCGGTAAACGTGGACCTCTAATTTTATATTTTACGTACAGGAACAAAGAGAAAACATTCGGTGCCAGGGTAGGACCATACGACTGATGAGTCATCAAAAATGCAGTTCTTTGAGGCGATGTGTGATTAAGATTATCAACAGTTTGACCTGCGACTGGAAAAAATCCAAGAATACGAACAGATTTACGTAATTTGTCAGGCAGCCCTTAGCCATAGAAGACGGAAATTAAGAACAAGTATATACGGCCATAAGTTCGGCCAGGCCGAATCTTATGTACCCTCCACCATGGATTGAGTAGAAATTTCTACTAAAGACTGTCATCCACAATCGAATTTCTTGGGTTGTGGTAATACTTGCCGATGACCTTGCCATCTTAAAACTTCTTAACATCGTCCTCTAATTTGTAGACAAAAAAAAAAAAAAAACAGATTAAATACGTATATAATTCAGTTCTTGATCCGCTATATGGTATATAGGGAAGTGTATAAATAATTACCAACGCATATGAAGTTTTCGCTTTATAAGGGGGCTATATACAATTACGAACCGATATGGACCAATTTTGATGTGATTGGGGATAGGTTTATCTGGGGGCTATATACAACGGACCAATTTTGGCATGGTTGTTAGAGGCCATATACTAGCACAATGTAACAAATATCAACCGAATCGGATGAATTTTGCTCCTCCAAGAGGCTCTGGAGGTCACATCTGGGGATCGGTTTATATGGGAGCTATATATAATTGGCCCGATATAGATGAATTTTTGCATGGTTTTTAAAGACTAAATACCACGTACCAAATTTCAACCGGATCGGATGACATTTACAACTCCAAGAGACTCCGGAGGTCACATCTGGGGATGGTTTATATGGGAGCCACCGTGGTGGAATGGTTAGCATGCCAGCCTTGCATACACAAGGTCGTGGGTGCTATATATAACCTAACCTATGGGTGCTATATATAATTGGACCGATATAGACGAACGTTTGCATGGTTTTTAAAGACTAAGTACCACGTACCAAATTTCAACCGGATCGGATGAAATTTACTAGTTCAAGAGGCTCCGGAGGTCAAATCTGGGGATCGGTTTATATGGGGACTATATATAATTAAAGACCGATATGTATAAATTTTTGCACGGTTGTTAGGGACCATATACTAAATCCACGTACCAAATTTCAACCGGATCGGATGATCTTTGCTCCTCCAAGAGGCTCCGGAGGTCAAATCTGGGGATCGGTTTGTATGGGGTCTATATATAATTATGGACCGATGTGGACTATGGTTAGTAGAGATTGTATACTAACACCATGTACCAAATTTCAGCCGGATCGGATGAATTTTGCGCCTCTTACAGGATCCGCTAGCCACATCTGGGGATAGGTGTATATGGGGACATATATAATTATGGGCCAATATGGACCAATTTATGCATGGTTGTTAAAGACCATATATTTATACCACGTATCAAATTTCAGCCAGATCGGATGAAATATGCTTCTCTTAGAGGCTCCGCAAGCCAAATCTGGGGATCCGCTTATATGGGGGCTATACGTAAAAGTGGACCGATATGGCCCATTGTCAATACCATCTGACTGACATGAATAACAACTACTTGTGCCACGTTTTAAGTCGATAGCTTGTTTCATTCGGCAGTTAGCGTGATTTCAACAGACGAACGGACATGCTCAGATCGACTCAGAATTTCACCACGACCCAGCATATATGTACTTTATAGGGTCGTAGAGCAATACATCGATGTGTTACAAACGGAATGACAAAGTTAATATACCCCCCATCCTATGGTGGAGCGTATACAAATTGTAAATCGCCGTTACGAGATTGGAATTCAATAATCCCACCAATAAACTGGTAAAGGGAAGATCAATTGGATCATACCACTTATCGCTCTCTTAAGTACCACCCACCAATACCAACCAATATTTAATCGTCCATATCTGATAATTGTCTCTGGAACCATCTCGCTATCAATGCAAGATTGAATATATTTTATTTTAATATACAACATTTGATTAACCACTACTTTACCTCCACTTAAAATACATTTCAAGCTAGTTAATTCGATCCCAAAATTATCAAGCCCCGACTTCAAAATCCTCCTTCATCAGGCTTGAGGACTGCGATGGATGTTAAATGGTAAGTCAGTATTCTTTAACATTCATTTAATGCTCATGGCTATCTCGCTATTCCGTTCTTATACTTACCATTATACCTTTTAGTAAAACAGCCCTACGGGAAATGGATCAACCACAGAACCAGTACAGGACTAGTCCCTGGTGTGTATGGACCAGTCCCAGTTCTGGTCAAAACATATGGAAGCGACCGGTCACTTTAACATGGTTTTGTCATTGACGGGGTAAATTTACATTTTGGTACGCGTCTTGGACTCATTTCAAAGAACACGTTCTGGGACAATTTAGCAGGAGCACCCCCATAGACAGGTCCTCAGGAACCAGTCTCGGATAAACTCTTTGAAATCTGTTTCAATTTGGGCATTCCAATCGAATCCGAAATGAAAAAAAAAAAAACTTTTAAAATATGTCGAACAATAACAGGTTGGCTGATAAGTCCCCGGTCTAACAAAGAAAAACACATTTTTTTTGTCAAAATTTGTTTTTATTATTCAACATAGTTCCCTTCAAGAGCGATACAACGATTATAACGACCTTCCAATTTTTTGACACCATTTTGGTAGTACTCCTTCGGTTTTGCCTCAAAATAGGGTTCAGTTTCGGCGATCACCTTTTCATTGCAGCCAAATTTTTTCCCTGCGAGCATCCTTTTGCACAGAGCTTCCGCATATCCAAATATTGATGAATGATACGACCAACACGTTCCTTTGATATCTTTAAGGCCTCTGCTATCTCGATCAACTTCATTTTACGGTCATTCAAAATCATTTTGTGGATTTTTTTGATGTTTTTGTCGGTAACCACCTCTTTCGGGCGTCCACTACGTTCACCGTCCTCCGTGCTCATTTTACCACGCTTGAATTTTGCATACCAATCAATTATTGTTGATTTCCCTGGGGCAGAGTCCGGAAACTCATTATTAAGCCAAATTTTTGCTTCCCCCGTATTTTGTCCCTTCAGAAAACAGTATTTTATCAAAACAAGAAATTCCTTTTTTCCATTTTTTTTTCACAATAACAAAAGTTGCTTCTCAAATGACGCTCTATCTCACAAACTAATTGACTTACAGACATCAAATTTTGATACGAATCATATGAAGGTTGGTACTATATAAAAATAATATGCATTTAATACGAGCGACGCCATCTATGTGTCAGATCGGGGAATTATCAGCCAACCTGTTAGGTTATTCTGATAATTTTATTTCACTAAATGTGAAAATGCTTGATATTAAAATCTTAATGTATCTAAATAAATTACGACTATTTAAAAATTGCAACTAACTGGACCACAGGTACCAGTTCTGTGATAGGTCCGTCAGTGGCAATTTGCACCAATTTCCCATAGGACATTTAGTTTAAAGGGTGATACGGTCAAAATTTGGTCAATATAAACTTGACGTATTTCCTTCAATTTTGCATTTAAAAACCTGAACACCCCTCATTTTGAAGGTGTGTGTGTGTAGAATGTTGGTCCTATTTTGATTTTGGAATTCACTCTTCAGTTGTCAAAATGCCGTCCAAACAAGAAGAGCAGCGTATCAAAATTTTGCTCGCGCATCGCAAAAATCCGAGCTACTCGCACGCAAAGCTGGCAAAATCGCTAAAGGTTGCCAAATCAACCGTTACAAATGTAATTAAAGTGTTTGGGGAACGTTTGTCGACAGCCAGGAAGTCTGGATCGGGGGGAAATCGAAAACCGGAAGCCGCTGAGACGACAAAGAGAGTTGCCGGTAGTTTCAAGCGAAACCCTAACCTCTCTCTCCGAGATACCGCAAATAAGCTGGGTGTATCGTCTACAACCGTGCATCGAGACAAAAAACGAGCCGGACTATCGACTTATAAGAAGGTAGTGACTCCAAATCGCGATGATAAACAAAATACGACGGCCAAAGCGCGATCCCGGAGGCTGTACACGACGATGCTGACGAAGTTTGACTGCGTGGTAATGAACGACGAAACCTACGTCAAAGCCGACTACAAGCAGCTTCCAGGACAGGAGTTTTATACGGCAAAAGGAAGGGTAAAGGTAGCAGATATTTTCAAGCACATAAAACGGTCAAAGTTCGCAAAGAAATATCTGGTTTGGCAAGCCATCTGTACCTGTGGCTTGAAAAGCAGCATTTTCATAGCTTCCGGGACTGTCAACCAAGAAATTTACGTGAAAGAGTGTTTGAATAAACGTCTGCTGCATTTCCTGAAGAATCACGGTTGTTCCGTACTGTTTTGGCCGGATTTGGCATCTTGCCATTACGGTAAAAGGGCCATGGAGTGGTACGCCGCCAACAACGTGCAGGTGGTTCCCAAGAACAAGAACCCTCCCAACACGCCAGAGCTCCGCCCAATTGAGAAATACTGGGCTATTGTCAAGCGGAACCTAAAGAAGACCAAAAAAAACTGCTAAGGACGAGCAGCAGTTCAAGGCAAACTGGCTTTCTGCGGCGAAGAAGATGGACATGGTGGCTGTACAAAATCTGATGGCAGGTGTCAGGCGTGAGGCCCTGCAATTCGGATTTGGAAAAGCGAAAGCCTAACTGAATATTTTTCCTGAATTTTATACTAATTGGACTTGAAAACGAAATTTAATTTGATTTTTTAAATAAACGATTTCACGGATTTACACGCGTTTTCCCTTGACCAAATTTTGACCGTATCACCCTTTATCACTTTTCTCATTTATCTGTCCATACTTTAATTTATATATTTACACGTCGTCACATCCAATTAGCTAAAGTTTATCCTATTTTGTAATTTCATGGATTTAATCTACGGTTTTTATCTTCATTGTATTAAATGAAATTCCATATGAAGTGCTAATTTTTATTTGGGATTCGTAAAAGGAAAGGGAACCTAATCAAGGGGTAAGACATCCTCCTGGATGTCCTGGTTTTAATCACAAAATGGTACGGCCATTCTATTAGTTTATCTACACGAACACTACATTAATTTTCCTATTTTACAAGACTGAGCATGGCCAGAGCCATTAGGTAGCCAAGGTCAGAGGAGATGAGACCAAAACCGGGAACCCTTACAAGTTTCATCGCCATAAATTGAAATGTTCTGAGTTTTTATAAAACATATAATGTTAAATGTCTAGTTAAAACAGTATTTTCCGTTTCTCTATACATTCACAAACTGTAGTAAACATTCAGGTCAGACACACTTCTAAGAAATTCCGAAATTCTCTTTCATCGCTTGTCGATAAAAATATTCACAATACAAACACTAAAAGCCAAAGTATTCTGGGATTTTCTCCATTATTTTGCTTTCGTTTGCTTCATTCCCTATAAAGCTGACAGAGTGCGGTGAGTAAACATCATTTGAATTTATCATTAGCGTATGCATGTTATGTTGGCAACAGCTGACATTTTTCCGAACGTCTTTTAGTTTGTTAAAGTTCCGGGAGGGGGACGGTGTGAGTATACAAAGTAAGTCCTTAAGGATTTGGCATTAGGGTAAACAATCAACTTAGTTAATTGAAATTGAATCTCTTCAATTGAAATTAGAAATACATAAATTCTACCAGGAATAAATTGAGTGTACTAATTAAAGTTGATGGCTTAGAGAGATGCACATGTTGCGGGAATGTCAATATAATTTCATTTTACGTTTTTAAGATGTTTATAAAATAAATTGAAAATTTAATGTCATACAGAAGAAGATGAAAACAATTTCGATTTCAATCTTATTTTACAATAGCTCATATAAGATTTTTCCTTTCTTTATTATCTTTTCCATTTAATCATTTTCCATCTCTAATAATTTCTTTTGTTGTTTGCCTGATTACGTTCACTTGCTATACAACAGCCATAAAGAAATGAAAAATTGCAAAATGTTTTATTTTTTTCATAAAAGACCAATCAAGTTGCATGAGAATAAAGTGTGCAGTATACATTGAGTTCTTTCTTTTTGGAAATTGTATATGGGACTTGATTGGACCAGGGATGTGAAACGTAGATTTCAATATAGATTGTTTTTATACCCTGCGCCACACTGTGGAACAGGGTATTATAAGTTAGTGCATATGTTTGCAACACCCAGAAGGAGACGAGATAGACACATGGTGTCTTTGGCAAAAATGCTCCTGAGTCGATATAGCCATGTCCGTCTGTCCATCTGTCCGTGTACACATTTTTGTAATCAAAGTCTAGGTCGCAGTTTTAGTCCAATCGACTTCAAATTTGGCACAAGTATGTGTTTTGACTCAGATTTGACTATTGATTTTGGAAGAAATCGGTTCAGATTTAGATATAGCTCCGATATATATATTTCGCCCTATATGGACTTATATGGCCCCAGAATCCAGAGTTTTACCCTAATTTGCTTAAAATTTTGCACAAGAAGAACAATTAGTACTATAGTCAAGTGTGCTAAATTTTATTGAAATTGGCTCAGATTTAGATATAGCCACCGTAGTGCCATGGTTAGCATGCCCGCCTTGCATACACAAGGTCGTGGGTTGTATTCCTGCTTCGACCGAATACCAAAAAGTTTTTCAGCGATGGATTATCCCACCTCAGTAATGCTGGTGGCATTTCTGAGGGTTTCAAAGCTTCTCTAAGTGGTTTCACTGCAATGTGGAACACCGTTCGGACTCGGCTAAAAAAGGAGGTCCCTTGTCATTGAGCTTAACATGGAATCGGGCAGCACTCAGTGATAAGAGAGAAGTTCACCAATGTGGTATTACAATGGACTGAATAGTCTAAGTGAGCCTGATACATCGGGTTGCCACCTAACCTAACCTAACCTAACCTAGATATAGCTCCCATATATATCTTTCGCCCGATATGGACTAATACGGTCCCAGAAGCCAGAGTTTAACCCCAATTTGCTTAAAACTTTGCACATGAAGAACAATTAGTACTATAGTCAAGTGTGCCAAATTTTATTGATATTAGATATAGAGAAATCGCCACTGCTAAGTCGAAAACTTTAAAGAATGACTTCAATTTTCCTATATTTCTAATACATAGAAATCGACCGATAAATCATAAATACACCCCAGGGGATTACCAGACTGAAATTTTAAGTCTACAGTTTTTTAGAAGTCTAACAAATTTTGTCCAGATATAGTCAGATTAAACTGTACGAAAACCTTTATATATAGCACCCAACACACATGACGGATTTGATGTGGTATGGCAAATGTGGTGCAGGGGGCGACCGGGCATCTTCCCCAACGGACATATAGCCCAAAATGATTTTTTGGGCGTTATAACCTCCCTTTGGGCTTTATTTCCTCCTCCATCACAGTCATAAGCCCCATAAAAAATGTGGGTGTTATGACCGTTTTAATATACTTGTTATACCCTCCACCATAGGATGGCGGGTATATTAACTTTGTCATTCCGTTTGTAACACATCGAAATATTGCTCTAAGACCTCATATAAAGTATATATATTCTGGGTAGTGGTGAAATTCTGAGTTGATCTGACCATGTCGTCCATCCGTCCGTCCGTCTGTTGAAATCACGCTAACTTCCGAACGAAACAAGCTATCGACTTGAAACTTTGCACAAGTAGTTGTTATTGATGTAGGTCAGACGGTATTGAAAATGGGCCATATCGGTCCACTTTTACGTATAGCCCCTATATAAACGGACCCCCAAATTTGGCTTGCAGACCCTCTAAGAGAAGCAAATTTCATCTAATCCGACTGAAATTTGGTACATGGTGTCAGCATATGATCTCTAACAACCATGCAAAAATTGGTCCACATCGGTTCATAATTATATATAGCCCCCATATAAACCGATCCCCCCATTTGACTTGCGGAGCCTCTAAGAGAAGCAAATTTCATCCGATCCGGCTGAAATTTGGTACATGGTGTGAATATATGGTTTCTAACAACTATGCAAAAATTGGTCCACATCGGTCCATAATTATATATAGCCCCCATATAAACCGATCCCCCGATTTGGCTTGTGGAGACTCTAAGAGAAGCAAATTTCATCCGATCCGGCTTGCAAAAATTGGTCCACATCGGTCCATAATTATATATAGGCCCCATATAAACCGATCACCAGATTTGACCTCCGGAGCCTCTTGGAAGACCAAAATTAATCTGATTCAGTTGAAATTTGGTACGTGATGTTAGTATATGGTGTCCAACAACCATGCAGGAATTGATTCATATCAGTCCATAATTATATATAGCCCCCATATAAACCGATCCCCAGATTTGACCTCCGGAGCCCCTTGGAAGAGCAAAATTCATCCGATTCGGTTGAAATTTGGTACGTGATGTTAGTATATGGTGTCCAACAACCATGCAGGAATTGATTCATATCAGTCCATAATTATATATAGCCCCCATATAAACTGATCCCCAGATTTGACCTCCGGTGCCTTTTGGAGAAGCAAAATTCATTCGATCTGGTTGAAATTTGTTACGTGGTGGTAGTATATGATATTTAACAAACATGCCAAAAGTGGTCCATATCAGGCCATAATCATATATAGCCCCCATATAAACCGATCCCGAGATTTGGTTTTGGAGCCACTTGGAGGAGCAAATTTCATCCGAGAGAGCTGAAATTTGGGACATTGTGCTAGTATATGGTCGTTAACAACCATACCTAACTAGGTCCAAATCGGTCTATAGTTATATATAGCCCTCAGATAAATCGATCCCCAATCACACAAAAATTGGTCCATATCAAGTTCATAATTGTATATAGCCCGCATATAAGCGACCCCTGTATTTCAATTCTGGCTCTCTACGTACCGTGCAAAAAGTCCATATCGATTCGTAATTATTTGTAGACTTACCTACACATACCTTTTTTGTCTAATATATACCACGTATGGACTAACGCACAATTTAGAAAACGATGTTAAGAAGTTTTAAGATACCACAACCCAAGTAATTCGATTGTGAATGATAGTCTTTCGCAGAAGTTTCTACGCAATCCATGGTGGAGGGTACATAATATTCGGCCTGTTCGAACGGCCGTATATACTTGTTTTATATTAACATTGTGCTCCGCCGATTTAAATTTTAAGTCTAGAGATTTTGTAGACGTCTAATAAAAGTTTGTCCAAATCGGGTGATATTTAAATATAGGTGTATGGGAACATAAACTTTTACGTGAAGCACCAAATATACTTGAAGGTTTTGAGATGGTATCGGAAATATGGATCTACAAAGTGGTGCAGGGTATAATATAGTCGGCCCAGCCCGACATTAGACTTTCTTTACATGTTTAGTGTTGTTACGATTTTTTTCCATTCTTCTTATAGAACGAGTTGCAAAAATCACATCCCTTAATTCTGAATTGGTTTCTGTTGATCGTACGCATTGCATTAACTTCGTATACCACTTTCACTGCCCTCACCCTATGTCTTTGTGAATTTTTATGTAGGAATGAAAATGTAGGAATGCAATTCACATCTCTGGTGAATAATGATTCATAACATATGTGTGATATTTTCTTCATATTATTCTCTTTCGAAGCTAAAGTGTGCGTGTGTATACTATCAATAAAATTTTTTGGAACAACAATATCCATTGTTAACCTTAAGAAATGTACTCCGTAGCTCTACAGAAAATATTAGAAATAGATTTTAAAATTTATATAATATAGCAAAATGCTGTGTTGCTATATATAGAGAAGAAATTGACTTGAGCCATAAATAGTTTACAAAAATTTTGAGAACATTTTACAAGAAAAATACTCTACTCTTATTTCTTTCATATATGTATAGAAAATTTTGTCAAAATTTTCCTTTTACAGAAAATTTTACCAAATTTTATTTCTATAAAATATTTTGTCAAAATTTGTAAACAATTCATTTCTATCCAAAATGTTGTCAATGTTTTTTCCTAAAGAAAATTTTGGTCCACATTTTATATTAATACAAACTTTTGTGAAAATTTTATTACTATAGAAAATTTTATCAAAATTTTATTGCTATAGAAAATTTTGCCAAAATTTTATTTCTATAGAAAATTTTGTAAAAATTTTTATACTATAAAAAATTCTATTAAAATGTTTGTCAAAATTTTGTTTTTACAGAAAATTTACCAAATTTTATTTCTACAAAACAAATTTCAAAATTGTATTCCTATTAAAAATTTTGTTAAAATTTTGTTTTTACAGAAAATTTGCCAAATTTTATTTCTATAAAAAATTTTGTCAAAAATTTGTAAAAATGTATTTCTATAGAAAATTTTGTCAACATTATTTTCTATAGAAATTTTTGTCAAAATTTTATTTTTATAGAAAATTTCCCCAAAAAATTTGTCAAAATTTTATTTCTATAGATAATTTTGTCAAAATTTTGATTCTATAGATAATTTTTTAAACATTTTATTTCGATAACAAAGTTGTCAAAATATTACTTCTACAAAAAATTTTGTCAAAATTTTATTTCTATAGAAAATTTTCTTGAAATTTTATTTCTGTAGAAAATATTCTCAAAATTTTATTTCTATAAATAATTTTGTAAACATTTTATTTTGTAGAATATTTCGACAAAATTTTATTTCTGTAACAAAAAGTTGTTAAAATTTTACTTCTACAAAAAATTTTGTCAAAATTTGACTTCTACACAAAATTTTGTCAAAATTTTATTTCTATAGAAAGTTTTATATTATTTATATAAAAAATTTTATTGCTATAGAAAATTTTGTTTCTATAGAAAATTTTGTCAACATTTTATTTCTATAGAATTTTTTTTTTGACAAAATTTTCTATAAAAATAAAATGTTGACAAAATTTTCTATAAAACAAAATTTTCTATAGCAATACAATTTTTTATATAAATAATGTTTTCACAAAATTTTCTGTAGAAATAAAATTTTTATAAAACTTTCTATAGAAATAAAATTTTGACCAAATTTTCTATAGAAATAAAATTTGGACAAAATTTTTATAGAAATAAAATTTGGATAAAATTTTCTATAGAGATAAAGTTTGGACAAAATTTTCTATAGAAATAAAATTGTGACAACATTTTCTATAGAAATAAAATTTTGACAAAATTTTCTATAGAAATAAAATTTTGACAAAATTTTCTATAGAAATAAAATTTTGACAAAATTTTCTATAGAAATAAAATTTTGACAAAATTTTCTATAGACGTAAAATTTTGAAAAAAAAAATCTATAGAAATAAAGTATTAACAACAATTTTGGTAGAAGTAAATATTTAACAAAATTTTCTGTAGAAATACAATTTTGACAAAATCTTCTATCGAAATAAAATTTTGACAAAATTTTCTATAGAAATAAAATTTTGAAAAAATTGTCTATAGAAATAAAATTTTGACAAAATTTTCTATAGAAATAAAATTTTGACAAAATTTTCTATAGAAATAAAATTTTGACAAAATGTTCTATAGAAATAAAATTTTGACAAAATTTTCTATAGAAATAAAATTTTGACAAAATTATCTGTAGAAATAAAATTTTGACAAAATTATCTGTAGAAATAAAATTTTGACAAAATTTTCTATAGAAATAAAATTTTGACAAAATGTTCTATAGAAATAAAATTTTGACAAAATTATCTGTAGAAATAAAATTTTGACAAAATTTTCTATAGAAATAAAATTTTGACAAAATGTTCTATAGAAATAAAATTTTGACAAAATTTTCTATAGAAATAAAATGTTGACAAAATTTTCTATAGAAATAAAATTTTTACAAAATTTTCTAAAGAAATAAAATTTTGACAAAATTTTTTTATAGAAATAAAATTTTGACAACAATTTCTATAGAAATAAAATTTGGAAAAAATTTTCTATGGAAATAAAATTTTGACAAAATTTTCTATAGAAATAAAGTTTTGACAAATTTTTCTGTTGAAATAAAATTGTGACAAAATTTTCTATTTGAGAAAAAATTGCATATAAATAAAAATTGTGTTGAGTGAAAACATTGTGCCCCAACGTCCCTACAATACGCTAAATATTAGAAAAAAAACCTACATTAGGGAATTCCCCCTACTTCTGGCAACACTGCATTAGGAATGGCAAACTTAATATAGTTCCCATGGCATATAGTTCCCATGGCATATAGTTCCCATGGCATATAGTTCCCATGGTTCGGAATTTTACTTTCCATTCAAATCTCAAACTATTCGTTGATAAGGCCTTTTTCGAAAAATTTGGTTTCTAGCCAAGCCCACAACCACAAGGCTTTACCTTAAAAGGTGTAAATCTTTACTAAGCAATTGCCTTCTATCTTGTATCAGAGCAACCAAAACCACCCCGAAAAATCCAACCCTTGGTTACTATAGCAATCGAAACAAGGAAATTTGACATTTATGAAAAAAAGAAAAGAAAACAGACACAATAAACATTTTATAGCCGGTGAGCCGAATCGTAAAAAAGAAAAAAATGAATGAAATACAAATGGTAACAAGGCGCAAAAAGAAAGCCTCAAAATCTCAAAAATCAAAAAGTGTACGTGGTAAAGTGAAGCACATAGCTCATAAACGTAAAACACACGTTACCCATGAATTCGAAGAAAATGAAAAGGAGGTGATGGCATTGTTGGAAAACTCCAGCCTTATAAGTGAATCAAGTAATAATGAGACTAGAGAAGAAGATAATAAGTCACCAAGTGAACGATTTTTTTGTGGTACACCAATGACGGCAGACGAGGAGTTGGAGTCGGTTAGTGCAAGAAGAAACACGAGTGGGGGTATATCACCATTTGGTGAAGGAGAAGAAGAGGCAGATGTGAGCAGTGGTGGAGACCCCGAGGAGATTATCTCCAAACAATCCACTGATGATTTGTCTACTACGACACGTAGCGGCCAACAACCAACATTGGCCTCGACTTTCATACAAATCGATGATGAAACCATGGAAAGTTTAATCAAATTGGTTAGCAATGATTTTATAGGAAATTTTGAAGACCTCTGCTACAAACCTAATGTGGAAGCGGAAACTTCGTTGCTGACATATTCCAAGGGCTCGAGTTTAAATTCCAATGTAAATTTAATGATTAATCGTTTGTATATGGAAGCTAAATATCGGCGAACTAAAGTCAACATGGATATGGTCAAAGTTTTGAAAAATTCACAAAAATATGTCAAACTTTTCTACGACATTGGCCTCTGTACAACTCTGTGTGATTTCAAATTTAAGCCCATATTTATGGAACCCTCATGGGATTCGATGGATATACCATCGAAAAAACTGATAAAGCTTCATATTAAAGATTTACGTTTTACCGAACATCCCGAGCTTCAGGAGGAACATCGTTTGGCCAATAACTTGGAGTTGATCTACGAGCATCGTAATCAACGTTTAAAGGAGAAAATAACAGAAAAACTCTATGCTGATCTTCAGGTAGAGAGAAATGTTCTCAATGATTTACTCAAAAATGAAGAGAATTCGGGAAGAACCAACTCTCTTGCAATCGAAGAGCAACAGAAAAAAGCCTTAGCCATAGAGCAACGTATGTTTAAGGTGAAAGCTTTAAGGGAAAAACTTTACGGTGAAGAAAATACGAATAAGCAGCTTCTGCAAGATATCCTAGAGAATTGGCTGAAATTGAAAAATTTACGTAAAGAACAAAGCCATCAATATACACGACTGAAATTACGTCTCAAAATCGAAGATCTAACGGTGACTGAAATGAGAAAACGTCAAAAGCTATGGTCTCAACGATTCGATACAGATCTTAATGAAATATATCGTGAGAAACTAGAAGAGTATTATCGTTGCAAGCGTTTGTGGCGTTTGGAACGTAATGCCGGTGAAGATATCTTAGCGAGACCTCGTAAACCTAATGTGGGCCAACTATCTTCACAACTGCGAGATGAATTTGAGCGTTGTTTCGCCAATCCCAAAGAGCCTCGTATTGATGTTATACGCGTACTAGATAATGATGAGGATTTAGCCATTGCCCCTGGTCCCAAGAAACTTCATAGTTATTATATGCGTGTATTTTTCGATGGTCAAATGGTTGGTGAAACTCGTTGCTATAGACTGGAAAGAGATTTAAGTTTCAAGATTAATGAAAATTTAGGCATTGTTTTAAATCGTAGATTACCCAAGGATATCAAGATTAAGGTGAGTAGAGTATAGAGAGATTTTAACCTATATTGACTTTATAGTTTTAACTTCGTAAGCCAGTGTTACCGTTGTGTTCACTAATGCTGTGTCTCCAAACGATCGATTGAGAATCGCATCCTGAGTCGATCTAGCTCTTGGTGTCCGTCCGTCTGTCCATGTATGTGTTGTTCGCATGATTCCAGTCACAATTATTAATCGATTTTAATGAAATTTATTAGATGGCATTTTTTGGGTTTGATGGCAAATATTCTCCCAAGCAGTTCAACCAGTACACTTCCCGAAGATAAATTTAAAGATTTTACCTATGAAGACTATATCAGATTCTGGATTTGTAAGAACCATTTTTGTTTGAGTTTTAGAGGAATCATTAACATCTCTTGTAAGTGTGCAAGAAAATTATGAAATAACGACTTGATTTGAAATCTAAAATCTGCAGATTTTCACCCCCATTTTTCAAAATGATTCGAGGAGTAAAATATGGAAATTTACACTCAGTTGCAAGCAATTTTCATGATCAGTAAGTCAAAACGGTCTACATGGAGGCCTTACCAAATGGACCGATAAAACTAAATCATATACACTTTGTTGTGGGTCTAAAATGCCAGTATATTTTCAATTTGTGGCAAATCGGATAAAAACTACAATTTCTAGAAACCCTAGGAGTTAAATTGGAGTACCAAAACATGGAACCATACACACAGTATTCAGCACATTTAATTGTAGTTCTAGAATCTAGACCCCAAATCGGAGGGCCGGTTTATAAGGGGGCTATATCAAAAACTGTACCGATACTAAATATATTCGGCACACCTCTTTATGGTCCTAGAATACCTCTAGATTTCCAATTTCAGGCAAATTGGATAAAAACTACGGATTCTAGAAGCCCAAGTAGTAAAATCGGGAGAACGGTCTATATGGGGGCTATATCAAAACATGGTCCGATAATCACCATTTTCGGCACATCTCTTTATTTTCCTAGAATACCTTTACACACAAAAAAATTTCACCAAAATTTTTCCAATTAAAATTTTAATTGAGGTTTCAAAAATGTTCAATTAAAAATTTAATTGATTCAAAAATTTTTTTAATTGAAACAAAAATCAATCACAAAAATAATAGTATCAATTAATTTATTAATTGGATCAATTAACTTTTTAATTGACCTTCAATTAATTTTTTAATTGATACTATCATTTCTGTGATTGAAGACATTTCAATTAAAAATTAATTAGATCAATTAATTTCGTGATTGAATCAGAAACATTTTTTTTGTGTGTAGATTTCCAATTTAAGGCAAATTGGGTAAAAACTACGGATTCTGGAAGCCTAAGAAGTAAAATCTGAAGATCGGTCTATATATCAAAACATGGACTGATAATCATCATTTTCGGCACATCTCTTTATTTTCCTAGAATACTTCTAGATTTCCAATTTCAGGCAAATTGGGTAAAAACTACGGATTCTAGAAGCCCAAGAAGTAAAATCGGGAGATCGGTTTTATATGGGGGCTATATCAAAACATGATCCGAGAATCACCATTTTCTGCACATCTCTTTATTTTCCTAGAATACCTCTAGATTTCCAATTTCAGGCATACTGGGTAAAAACTACGGATTCTAGAAGCCCAAGAAGTAAAATCGGGAGATCGGTCTATATGGGGGCTATATCAAAATACGGACCGATACTCACCATTTTCGACACACGTCTTTATGGTCCTAGAATACCTCTAGATTTCCAATTTCAGGCAAATTGGGTAACAACAACGGATTCTAGAAGCCCAAGAAGTAAAATTGGGAGATCGGTCTATATGGGGGCTATATCAAAACATGGACCGATACACCCCATTTTCGACACACCTCTTTATGGTCCTAGAGTTCCTCTAGATTTCCAATTTCAGGCAAATCGAATAGACTATACACTTTCTAGACGCCCAAGAAGCAAAATCGGTCCATATGGGGGCTATACCAAAACATGCACCATTTTCGGTACACTTTTTGATGGTCCTAAAATACCTCTAGATTTCCAATTTCAGGCAAATTGGATAAAAACTACAGTTTTTATAAGCCCAAGACCCCAAATCGGGAGAACCGTTTATATGGGGACTATATCAAAACTTGGACTGGTATAGCCCATCTTCGAACTTGACCTGCCTGCAAACAAAAGACGAATCTGTGCCAAATTTCAGGACGATAGCGCCATTATTGAAGGCTGTAGCGTGATTACAACAGATATACAGACAGACAGACAGACAGACGGACATGCTTATATCGCCATAGAATTTCTCCCTGATCAAGAATATATATACTTTATATAGTCGGAAATCGATATTTCGATGTATTACAAACGGAATGACAAACTTATTATACCCCCGTCACCATTCTATGGTGGTGGGTATAAAAACTAAATCCGATACACGTAAATCGGATAATAACTATGGTTACTAGAAACCCAAGGAGTTAAATTGGGAGGTCGACCTTATGGAGGCTATACTAAAGCATGTACCAATACTGACCATTTTCGGTTCGCCTCTTTGTGGTCCTAAAATACTTCTAAATTTCAAATTTCAGGCAAATTGGATAAAAACTACGGTTTCTAGAATCTCAAATAATAAAATCATTTCTTGCATACCTATTTATAGTCCTAAAAAACCTCCAGATTTTCAGGCAAATTAGACAAAAACTACGGTTTTTACAAGCCCAAAAAGAAAAATCGGAGAGATCGGTTTATATGGGGGCTATACTAAAGCATAGACTGATACTCACCATTCTCGGCGCACCTCTTTATGGTCCTACAATATCTCTAGGATTTCCAATTTCAGGCACATTGGATAAAAACTACGGTTATGTAAGTCCAAGAAATAAAGTCTGGAGATTGGTCTATATGGTGGCTATACCAAAACCTGGACCGATACTCACCATTTTTTGACACACCTCTTTATGGTTCTAAAATACCTCTAGATTTCCAATTTCAGGCAAATTGGATAAAAACTTCTATTTCTATAAGGCCAAGACCCGAAATCGCGAGGTCGGTTTATATGGGGACTATATCACAACCTGGACCAATATAGCCTATCTTCGAACTTGACCTGTCTGCTGACAAAAGACGAGTTTGTGCAAAATTTCAGCTCGATGACTTCATTATTGAAGACTGTAGCGTGATTACAACAGACAGACAGACGGACATGGTTATATCGTCTTAGAATTTCTCCCTGATCAAGGATATATATACTTTATATAGTCGGAAATCGATATTTCGATGTGTTACAAACGGAATGACAAACTTGTTACACCCCCGTCACCATTCTATGGTCGTGGATATTAAAAATCAGATCAAATTAACAGGTTGGTAAGTCCCCGGCCTGACACATAAATGTCGTCGCTAGTATTAAATGCATCTTATTTTTATATAGTACCAACCTTCAAATGAATCGTGTCAAAATTTGACGTCTGTAAGTCAATTAGTTAGAGAGAAGTTCACCAATGTGGTATCACAATGGACTGAATAGTCTAAGTGAGCCTGATACATCGGGCTGCCACCTAAACTAACCTAACCTAAGTCAATTAGTTTGTGGGATAGAGCGTCTTTTGTGAAGAAACTTTTGTTATTGTGAAAAAATGGGAAAAAAGGAATTTCGTGTTTTGATAAAATACTGTTGTCCGAAGGGAAGAAATACGGTGGAAGCAAACACTTGGCTTGATAATGAGTTTCCGGACTCTGCCCCAGGGAAATCAACAATAATTGATTGGTATGCAAAATTCAAGCGTGGTGAAATGAGCACGGAGGACGATGAACGCAGTGGACGCCCGAAAGAGGTGGTTACCGACGAAAACATCAAAAAATCCACAAAATGATTTTGAATGACCGTAAAATGAAGTTGATCGAGATAGCAGAGGCCTTAAAGATATCAAAGGAACGTGTTGGTCATATCATTCATCAATATTTGGGTATGCGGAAGCTCTGTGCAAAATGGGTGCTGCGCGAACTCACATTTGACCAAAACCAACAACGTGTTGATGATTCTGAGCGGTGTTTGCAGCTGTTAACTCGTAATACACCCGAGTTTTTCCGTCGATATGTGACAATGGATGAAACCTGGCTCCATCACTATACTCCTGAGTCCAATCGACAGTCGGCTGAGTGGACAGCGACCGGTGGACAGTCTCCGATGCGTGGAAAGACTCAAAAGTCCGCTGGCAAAGTAATGGCCTCTGTTTTTTTGGGATGCGCATGGAATAATTTTTATCGATTATCTTGAGAAGGGAAAAACCATCAACAGTGACTATTATATGGCGTTATTGGAGCGTTTGAAGGTCGAAATCGCGGCAAAACGGCCCCATATGAAGAAGAAAAAAGTGTGGTTCCACCAAGACAATGCACCGTGCCACAAATCATTGAGAACGATGGCACAAATTCATGAAATGGCCTTCGAATTGCTTCCCCATCCACCGTATTCTCCAGATCTGGTCCCAGCTACTTTTTCTTGTTCTCAGACCTCAAAAGGATGCTCGCAGGGAAAAAATTTGGCTGCAATGAAGAGATGATCGCCGAAACTAAGGCCTATTTTGAGGCAAAACCGAAGGAGTACTACCAAAATGGTATCAAAAAATTGGAAGGTCGTTATAATCGTTGTATCGCTTTTGAAGGGAACTATGTTGAATAATAAAAACGAATGTGTTTTTCCTTGTTAGACCGGGGACTTATCAGCTAACCTGTTAAGATGTAGTTCCTACATAAATGTATCGCCCTATTTCGATAAATGGGCTCAGATTGTGCTTCTTTACTAACCGATCGGCGTCGAATTTGGCACAACGTAGACTAATTCATCACCTTTCAAGTGTGCAAAATTTCATCGAAATCGGTTCAGATTTAGATATAGCTCGGTGCAATGGTACCCGCCTTGCATACATAGGATCGTGGGTTCAACCCCAGTTTCGACCGAACACCAAAAAGTTTTTCAGCTGTGGATTTACCGCTCACATTTATGCTGTTGATGTTTCTGAGGGTTTCAAAGCTTCTCTAAGTGGTTTCACTTAAATGTGCGCAGCACTCATTGATAAGGGAGAAGTTCACATTGGACTAAATAATCTAGGTTAGATTAGGTGTAGTGGCAGCCCCTAACATAAACTATTTGAAATAAGTCTGGAACTCTTCAGTGAGTAAAGTTATCAATAAGAAGTTTTTGGTGCGAAAGCTGCCTATAAGTTCCTATCTAGTGGGTCCTGGGACTGGCCTATGAGCGTGTGTGGATTTGTTTCAACTGCCAAATCCGCAATTATGGATTTGCTATGTTACAACGTAAAAAACAACCGTGGTGCAATGGTTAGCATGCCCGCCTTGCATACACAAGGTCGTGGGTTCGATTCATGCTTCGACCGAACACCAAAAAGTTTTTCAACGGTGGATTATCCCACCTCAGTAATGCTGGTGACATTTCTGAGGGTTTCAAAGCTTCTCTAAATGGTTTCACTGTAATATGGAACGCCGTTCGGACTCGGCTATAGAAAGGAGGTCCCTTGTCATTGAGCTTAACATGAAATCGCGCAGCACTCAGTGATAAGAGAGAAGTTCACCAATGTGGTATCACAATGGACTGAATAGTCTAAGTGAGCCTGATACAACGGGCTGCCACCTAACCTAACGTAAAAAAAAACCTACAGAAAATAATGCATGTATCTCTACTAGTTCGCAGAATATGGACCGGTTTGACGGAATTTTTATTTGCTTTTCTTTTGTTATGTTTTTCCTTTTTTATAATTTTTTTTTTTTGCTATATCCTAAACCTCCCTTGGTTGCGTTTACTAACTCCAATTTTACATTGTGTTTTCTTTTAGCTCTATAAAAAATCCAAAATATCTTCATCGCAAAAAATAGCCAATATTATTGTGCCCTTGCCATTATCGTCACCAATGACAATGGAAGCACAAAGTTTCACTATAACGTTTTCCTCACATAAACAACCAATTTCGGGTTATTTGAGATTGGATCTGGAAAGCGATGATCAACTTTATCCACCAGAAATTGTGAAGAAATTATTTCCAGCTCCAAAACAACATACCCACATTCCCAAACATATAATGAGGGAATGGTATCAGCGGAAATTATTGCCTCCTTTACCCTCAAATACATCTCAGTTAGATGGACATTATGACCATCAGTCGGCGTTGTCATGTAGTGAAACTGAAGAAGAATTGGAACAAGGTCCACTATCTCAAACATGTATTTTTCACGAAGATCTTTTACGCTTCTGTGATATATCGGAAGTAGAGAATAATCCCCGATTGAGAGTTCTACGTTCACGTTATGCGAAAAATGATGCACGTACCCGAGATTTGAAATTTGTGCGGATGTTGGATCATGAATTGGAATTTGATTGGGAAACGGAGGAATGTGTCATAGATCCAGGCAATTGGATGGATCCAATTGATTTGCATAAACATGAGGGTAAGAAATATTTAAAGAATCTCTATGAAAGCATACAGAATCAATGCAATCGTTTGAATAAAATGGTGGCAAGTCATGAAAATTTACTTTTATATGATGAGCCCATGAGTTGGAGGTGAGTCTTTGTAGAGCTTTATTAAACCTTAAAATATATGGTAAAATATTTTTTTTCGTCATTTCAGTGCTCTCTTTAATGCCATTCGTTTGATATTCCAACCCCATCTAGCATCCCGTAACCTGCATCAGCCATTATCCTCCCCTACTAGTACACAAAATTTCTCATTGGATTGTCCTCAAAATTTTAAAATTGTCTGTAATATCATCAGAGCCACTGGTATTCCTGTGCGTATTACAAATCCCGATGATACGGATAGTAAAGGCCGTAGCAGTCCGGAATCGACAAATGTATTTTTGTTACAAAGTACGAAAGAAGTGAACCTATTTTTGTCCCCTATTAGTAATAGATTTTATTTTTAGATCTAAAATATTCCAATGTAAGGTCATTTATAGCTATAAGCTATAGGGATAAATTTTGTCGCACTATGACAGCTGAAGGTTCAAATCCTACATGGAATGAGCAGTTAATATTGAATTTAAGGTAAAATATAATTTGTATACTCAGAACCATAGAAGGATGATGCGGATATAATAAATTTACTGAGCATTTAGATACCGAAATTTGTATTCGATATATAAACTGGGCTTTTAGATATCGTAATTTAAATCCCATTTGCCTGAAATTGGAAATCTAGAAAATTACCCCTACACAAATACATAGAGCATGGCGGATATGTATTTCAACCATCTTAAGGATGCCATCAACAGCTGACAAATTTATTCCTGTGACAGTTATTGGTTACAAACTCACAAAAGCATTTTGATCTAACGGATTCAGGAATAAATTTATGCACAATGGAATTCAGGCTTGATAATTTGGTATATATTTATTTATTTGACTGGAAGACCACAAGTGGCTATCGGTAAAGTCCTTCAGTATTTAATAGTAAATAAATCTTTTGTTTATCGTACCATTTCTCGATGCCGTGATAGATGCATCCCGTCACAAAAAAAAAAGTATATACGGCCGTAAGTTCGGCCGTATATATTTGTATAAACTACTAATGAATGTCATGTACAATCGAATTACTTGGGTTGCGATAACACTTGCCGATGACAAGGCATCTTAAAACTTCTTAACACCGTTTTCTCAATTGTAAGTTAGTCCATACGGGGTATATATTAAACAAAAATAAAAAAGGCCGATTAAATACGTATATAATTCAGTTTCTATAGTAATAAATTTTTGACAAAATTTTCTATAGAAATAAAATTTTGGTAGATTATTTTTGGTGATCGGCTATATATAACTATAGACCTATATAGACCAATTTTGCTAGCGCAATGTACCGAATTTTACCACGTACCAAATTACAACCGGATCGGATGAATTTTGCTCATCTAAGAGCTCCGGAGGTCACATCTGGGAATCGGTTTAAATGGGGGCTACATATAAATATGGACCAATTTTGACATGGTTGTTGGACCCCATATACAAACACCACGTACCAAATTTCAACCGGTGTAACGTGGTTTTGTCGTCGGCTGAGGTAGACCAGTGGTCGTCCCGGATCAACTTTAAGGACCCACAAACCTTAAATTAAGAACACACGATTTGGTGGTATTTATACAATAATATTAGTACGAGCTTTATTTATTTGACCTTATATACGTATAATGTTTATGTCTGCACGGTATGCTGAGGGGCGGTGATTTATTACGTAGCCTCTTAGTACTGAAGTCGGCGGTTGTTGACGATTTGGTTCGGCTAAAGTCGTTGTTGCGGTGATGATGATCGGTTGGTGATTCGGTTGACGGTTCGGTTGATTGTTCGGTTGTTGATTCGGTTAATGGTTCGGTAGCGGTGATGGTAGTTGCTGGTCAGCCGTCGGTGGCTGGTTGTGTTGGTTTGGTCGGCTGTCGATGGTTGGCCGATGTTGATGATTCGGGTGATGCGGCGATATGTTGTTGATTCGGGTGATGCGGCGATACGTTGTTGATTCGGGTGATGCGGCGATTCCACGTGGATAGCGATGTTGACAATCCGGGTGAGGTGGTGATTCGATGTTGATTGTTGATTCGTTGTTGGGTTAGTAACAAAACTATAAACTATTTGTCGAAACTACTAGGGGAAGCAAGCTAATAGCCGAAGCTATTAGTGCGGAAGCAAGCTAATCGTCGGTGAAACGATTAGTGAGGAAGCAAGCTAATTGCCGAAACAATTAGTGCGGAAGCAAGCTAATAGCCGAAGTTATTAGTGCGGAAGCAAGCTAATCGTCGGTGATACGATTAGTGCGGAAGCAAGCTAATTGCCGAAGCAATTAGTGCGGAAGCAATCTAATAGCCGAAGCTACTAGTGCGGAAGCAAGCTAATAGCCGAAACAATTAGTGCGGAAGCAACCTAATAGCCGAAGCTATTAGCGCGCAAGCAAGCTAAATGCCGAGACACTTAGTGCGGGGATAGAGTTCCTGTCGCTTAGTGTGAACTGACTGCGGTCGTGCCACTTGTCGTGTTCAGTACCCTTCGGCTGTCGGGAGACTCTTCTTCGTTGTCCAAAACCACCGAGTTTATATTCTCCCTCAGCCACAACGTAGGTGAGAATTATGTTCATAGCAAACTAAAATAAATGTTCCTCAAAGTCGGACTGCCATATTAATTATTTTCCCCTTACCCACCCAGACTCTATTGAATGACAGTGGCTATGTGGAGAGTAGGGCAGTGGGTATGTGGCCATAAAAGGCACACATACATTAAACAACAGGAGGCACAATCAAATAAATCTATGTACGGACGAATACAATACAAAAATGTATTTCGTTCCGTTACACCGGATCGGGTGAATTGTGCACTTCCAAGGGGCTCCGGAGGTCAAATTTGGGGATCGGTTTATATGGGGGCTATATATAATTATGGACCGCTGTGGATTGCATTGTTGTTAGAGTTAAAAAAAATTATACGGGCAGGTTAAAATCCCAACGGGGATGATTTTTTATTTTTTTTTTATTATTTTACTATTGTTTTACCTTTTCTTTATTGATTTTCTATTCTGTTTTTGAAATTTAATTATAAACTTGTAATTTTTATTTGTAGCTTTATTATTAAGTTATCTATTTGTCTATTAAGTATTAATATCTTAATATTGTACTTATGGTCTCTCATGTTGATGCTTATGATCGATTTGGCCACAATAGGCTTACAGATTATGCGAAAATGATAAATGAATGAAATGAATGAATGAAATGAAATTTAATTGTCCAAAACTTAAATTTTCACTTAAAACGGCCTAATTCTGTACTTTCTAACATAAGACTTGTCCAAAAGGATTGCATCGGAAGTGAAAACAAATCGTTAGGAGATCCCGGGATGCGCTTTAAAAGAAATGTTTGTGGAACAACTTCAATTTTTTTTTTGCTGGGGCAGCTGGTTTAAGTCGGTTCAGATTTAGATATAATATAGCTCCCGTATATACCTATTGCCCGATGTGTGCCAAATTTGGTTAATATCGGTTAATACCGTTAAGTTGCCTATAAAATTGTTTTAGATTTAAATATTTCCCATATTTTTATACCCTCCACCATAGGATGGGGGTATATTAACTTTGTCATTCCGTTTGTAACACATCGAAATATTGCTCTAAGACCCCATAAAGTATATATATATTCTGGGTCGTGGTGAAATTCTGAGTCGATCTGAGCATGTCCGTCCGTCCGTCTGTTGAAATCACGCTAACTTCCGATGTAGGTCGGATGGTATTGCAAATGGGCCATATCGGTCTACTTATACGTATATCCCCCATATAAACGGACCCCCAAATTTGGCTTGCGATTGCTCTAAGAGAAGCAAATTTCATCCGATCCGGCTGAAATTTGGTACATGGTGTTAGTATATGGTCTCTAACAACCATGCAAAAATTGGTCCATATCGGTCCATAATTATATATAGCACCCATATAAACCGATCCCCCGATTTGGCTTGCGGAGCCTCTAAGAGAACCAAATTTCATCCGATCCGGCTGAAATTTGGTACATGGTGTTAGTATATGGTCTCTAACAATCATGCAAAAATTGGTCCACATCGGTCCATAATCATATATAGCCCTCATATAAACCGATCCCCAGATTTGGCTTGCGGAGCATCTAAGAGAAGCAAATTTCATCCGATCCGGCTGAAATTTGATACAGGGTATTGGTATATGTTCTCTAATGACCATGCAAAAATTGGTCCACATCGGCCCAGAATTATATATAGCCCCCATATAAGCTGATCCCCAGATTTGACCTCCGGAGCCTCTTAGAGGAGCAAAATTCATCCGATCCGGTTGAAATTGGGTACGTGGTGTTAGTATATGGTATCTAACAACCATGCAAGAATTGGTCCATATTGGTCCATAATTATATATAGCCCCCATATAAATCGATCCCCAGATTTGTCCTCCGGAGCCTCTTGGAGGAGCAAAATTCATCCGATCCGGTTGAAATTTGGAACGTGGTGTTAGAATGTGGTCTCCAACAAACACGCAAGAATTGGTCCATATCGGTCCATAATTATATATAGCCCCCATATAAACCGTTCTCCACATTTGCCGGACCGGAGCCTCTTAGAGGAGCAAACTTCATCCGATCCGGTTGAAATTTGCAACGTGGTGTTAGTATAAGGTCGCTAATAATCATGCCAAAATTGGTCCATGGTCTAAAGTTATATATAGGCGATCCCCAATCACACAAAAATTGGTCCTTATCGGTTCATAATCATGATTGCCGCGTGAGCCCAAATAATCTACCAAAATTTTATTTTTATAGAAAACATTGTCAAAATGTTTTTAAATTTTGTTAAAATTTTATTTCCATAGAAAATTTTGTCAAAATTTTTATTCTATAGAAAATGTTGTCAGAATTTTATTTCTATAGAAAATTTTTTCCAAATTTTATTGCTATAATTTTTTTTTCCAAATTTTACTTCTATAGAAAATGTTGTCAAAATTTTATTTTGTCAAAATTTTATTTCTATAGAAACTTTAAACTTAATTATATACGTATTTAATCGGTCTTTTGTAGTTTAATATATACCACGTATGAACTATGTGGTATATATTACGGTGTTAGGAAGTTTTAAGATACCTTGCCATCGGCTATTGTTACCGCAACCCAAGAAATTCGATTGTGGATGACAGTCTTCAGTGGAAGTTTCTACGCAATCCATGGTGGAGGGTACATAAGCTTCGGCCTGGCCGAACTTTCGGCCGTATATACTTGTTTGTTTACTAACATTGTGTTCCACCCCAGGGCATTAACCGACTTAAATTTTAAGTCAATAGAACATAAACCTTTATATATAGCACCGAACACATTTGAAGGATTTCGGATGGTATCGAAATTGCAGATCCACAAGTGGTGCAGGGTATAATATAGTCGGCCTCGTCCGACTTTAGACTTGTTTTTTAGTAACATTGTGTTCCACCCCTGGGTGTTAACCAATTTGAATTTAAGTCTATAGATTAAGTAGAAGTCTCGCCAATATCGTCCAGATTGAGTCAGATTTAAATGTATGTATATGAGAATTCTTGAATTCAATTTCATTGAGGGCAATTATGCACAATAAATACTCAAGTCAAAATTTTTATACTGTCTTAATCACAGCTCAAAAAAATGTCCTATTTTTGAAAATGTCGGAAACTCGAAAAGACGAGTTTCCGACATTTTCAAAAGATCGAAAGTCGACTTCTTAAGTAACATTGCAATCATTAATGACGTTTATATTGGTTTCGTAATCTGTTATTAACTCATATGCCGTAATTCGTATCCGCGTAGTTTGAAATTTAAAATCTGGAGGTATTTTCGATGGTCTCTCAAACCCTTTCAGTAATTTTCCTATTTCAAAAATATTTGCAGTGGAAGCTTGGCCGATTTACGGGACGATTTCAAAATTTGTCTTTTCGATGAAGTGGTGGAAAATCAATGGAATGATGATTCATCTCTAAGAAATGCCGACATATTTCAAAGGATACAAAATAATTGGTTGGGAGAATATAGGATACCCATAAATGCGATATTAGCACAACAAAAGGTAAGAAAGAAAATAAAAATTTGAGAAAAATGTTAATAATATGGAAACTTTTCACTCACAGATTGATGGAGTTTTTGAATTGAATATACCAAAAATTCTTCTGGGCTATAAAAGGCCCTCATTGGACAATATATCGGGAAATATTGATACAAATATTGTGATAGAACAATTTCCAGAAATTAAAGAATCCGTACGTTTATGGTGCTATTTAAGTGTGGAACCCTCAATAGAATTACCCACCATTAATACTAAATCTTTGGAATGTTCCGAATTAATAGAAATGCGTTATTATCTTAATGATTGGAGAGTGGAGGCAATGGAAATGTATACTGAAAAATTTCTAGATCCTTTAATAAGTACAGCCGAAGGGAAACGTGTGTGTATTACTCGGCTACTTCAAGCTTTGCCGCTTCCCATAGAGGCTAGTGAAAATCTTTTGGATAGTGCTTGTAGATATACTTCAATGTTAGCAACGACAAAAAGTTATAATCCTTGCCAGAAATTCGAGGGGATATGGTTGAATAATGAGGTGAGTTAGAAAGTTATATTAAACATTTTCTATTTAAACATTTTGTATTTTTCTCAGTTGCTATTGGAAATTTCTTGGGGTTCCCCAAAGGACTTGGGTGTCTTACTTTGTAATTATCTCCTACATTTGGGCTTACAATGCTGGTTGGTCTTGGGCATTGCCTATGATCATGGTGAATGTTCTTATGTTTTATATTCTTCCGACGAGGAAATGCTATTCATAGATCCTTGTTCAGGAAAACGCTACTCGGTGAAGGATGTATTTTGTCCCCTGTACAAGATTCATATGGTGGTATCCACCAATAATGTAAGCTAAGACATATTTTTGAAAATTCCTATAAAAAAAAAAATATTTTTTTCTGCTACTTGTTTTCAGTTCTATCTTAATATCCAATCGGAGCCCCGTGTCACTATGATGAGTTTTAATTTCAATGATTCCTCTTGCTGGCTGCCAGGATTTTCCAAAAGAAATCCTGCTCCCTTGGGAGGTTTTCAATCTCCTAGCTATAAATATCGTCCATCATTTAGTATTCTTGAGCTACGTCATAACATTGAAAGGAAAATTATGAAGAAGATAAGTGCTTGGCGTACAATGAGGAAAACTATTTGGAATAGGTGAGTATCTGGAATTTGATATCTTTGGGAATATATTTCACATGGGTAATGGTTTTTAGAGCCTTTCAACCACGTTTGCTGAATATTTTACAAGGAATGGAACAGAGTGTTACCTATGGTGGTGGATCTTCCTATGAAGAACTAAAGTACAATAATATGTTGGCTGCGGAGTTTCCCAATTATAAGGTAGGTTTAACACCAGATAGAAATTATCTGATTTTGAGGAATTATACGAAGGTAGTTGGAAGAAGAATATATAGGCTTCCAAAGAGATCAATAATTTAGGAGAAGAGGCAATATGACCACAGAGTCTCATTTTACCTCGATTCAATTGGCTCAGTAACATTCCAACTTTAAGTAGGTAGGTTGAAGCCCGACCGAAATTTTTTTCAGGGCCTGCAAAATAGGCCCCGATGGCAGGTACGTGGAAGTTCATGGGAGTTTGGGACTATGTATGAAAACTAGTATAGGATTCATAGAGCACAGGATGGTCGGGGATGTTTGGTGGGAGACAGACCTTCAATGCCTCAGTGTTTGTTTTAATGTTCAGTAATTTTTCCGTTAACCATTGGTTTATGGTTTGTGGTTGAGACCAGTGTTGTCAGATTAGGGGATTTTTCCCCAAACTGGGGATTTTTTTCTCGTTGTTGGGGATATTTTTTTTTCACTTTGGGGATCCGGGGATTCGACTGGGGATGACGTCGTGATTTGGGACTTTTTCTGTGGATATTTCACAATCACAGTATAAAATTTGTTATAGAACGTGTAAAAGCGAAGTACAATAACGCTTATGGGCTTTGGTAGAATTTGCAAAATATTCCTCTCCAACTAAGAGGTGCTTCACAAACTTTCTAAAGAAGTAAAATTTTGACAAAAATTTTTGTAGAAATAAAATTTTGATAAAACATCCTATAAAAATAAATTTTTGATATAATTTTCTATACAAATAAAATTTTGATAACAATGCTATAGAAATTAAATTTTGACAACATTTGCTATAGAAATAAAAGTTTCAAAAATTTTCTATAGAAATAAAATGTTGACACAATTTTCTATAGAGGTAAAATTTTGACAAAATTTTCTATAGAAATAAAATTGGGACAAAATTTTCTATAAAAATAAAATTTTTACAAAATCTTCTACAGAAATAAAATTTTGACAAAATTTTCTATATAAATAAAATGTTGACAAAATGATCTATAGAAGTTGAAGAAGAGAAACCAAAAATAACAAACAAAACGAAATAAAATAAAATTTTGACACAATTTTCTATAGAACTAAAATTTTGACACAATTTCCTATAGAAATAAAATTTTGACAAAGTTTTCTATTGAAATAAAATTTTGAAAAAATTTTCTTTTGATAAAATTTTGAGAAAATTTTCGATAGAAGTAAAATTTTGACATTTTCTATAAAAATAAAATTTTGACAAAATTTTCAATAGAAATACTTTTTTGAAAAAATTTTCAAAAAATAAAATTTTAAAAAAATTTTCTTTAGAAATAAAATTTTGAGAAAATTTTCTAAGGATATAAAATGTTGACAAATACTTCTATTGAAATAGAATTTTGAGAAAATTTTCCTATAGAAATAAAATTTTGAAAAATAATTCTTGTTTGGATTTTCACCAATTTTTGGTAGATTAGTTTTGGTATAACTTTCGGAAGAAAAAACTCCGCAATTTTTATTGCAAAACACACATCGATTGCAACAATTGACGAGCTAACAGACTTGCTGAAGTCCTTACCTATTAAAGAATTCGATATTGTAAGATTGTTTTTATTTTTCATAGAATAAAATTTGCACACATACAATAATTATATGAATTTTTTTCTTTGGGGATTTTTCGTAGGGGAAATATTTTAGTTGGGGATTTCTTGGGGAAATAATTTCGAAATTTTGGTGATCTCTCTCAAAAAAATCTGGCAACCGTGGTTGAGGACTCAACCATATGCCCACCTTGAGTCCTCACCTACCAGGGGCTAAACCGTATAAGGGCCAACTTTGCCAATGATGTAGTATGTGTAGCTAGCGGCAACTCTTTTAAGTGTAGAAACAAAAGAGGTCGCCATGTGATCGAATCAAGAGGAGGATGGAGTAGCAGACACTTTGACATGATCGGAGGTCTGGGCAGGTTCTTTATTACGGAAAATATAATTATTTCGTTTGTGGGATTCTTTTTCTTCAATTTCGCGTGAACATAAAATACCTGTGAGCAGTCGATGTGGATAACACCTAACATAGAGAATCCCAAAAATACTCCAACCGACGTACAGTGTTTCAAAATCGCTTTTTATACCCTAAACCACATAGTGGTTAGGGTATAATAACTTTGATCTGCCAAAAAATATGCCTACCAGAAATATAGATTTTAGACCCCATAAAATATATACCGATCGACTCAGAATGTCCGTCGATTTGTTGTTTGCAGGATTCCGGACGCAATTATTCACCGATTTTGATGATTTGGTACAGAATGTTTTTTGGGCATAAGGACGAACGCTATTGAATTTCGAAGAAATCGGATCAAATTTAGATATAGCTCCAATATATATGTATCGCCCAATTTCGACAAATGGTGTCATATTTCGATCATTTACTAACCGATCGGCGTCAAAATTACCACAAAGTAATCCGATGTGCCAAATTTCATCGAAATCGGTTCAGATTAAGATACATATACATGTATCGCCAGATTTATAAACCGATCTGACTCAAAGTGGGCCAAATTTAATGTTCTATAGCACTCACTATATGTGCACAAAATCATCGAAATCGGTTAAGATTTATATATATAATACTCTTATTTATTAACCAATGTTGCTCAAATTTCAAATATACATATATTAGCCGATATATTTAGACTTACATGTAGCTCTTATATAAATCTTTTGCCCTATTTTCGGAAATTTGGATTTATTGCCACACTAACTGAGCGATTTCCTCTTTTTTAATAATGGACTCAATATTAGTGGCATACTAACTCTGTAGGCTCAGAATCAACTATAGCTCCTAATATCAGAAATTTCTGTTCAGATTGTGATAAAACTCCCATAACCATGTACACATTAATGTTCTTAAATATGGAAATGCGGGTTTTCCCAAAACCTGTACCATTGATACCCCACAAACAATGTTTACTAATTCTGTAGGGGTGGTTTAGGATATGATATAGTCGGCCCCGCCCGACTTTCTACTTTACTTTTTTTGTTTTTTGTGTGTAAGCTGGTGTTTTCCTCTAAATTTGCATGTTTGTGGGTTCCTAGTGGGTCAACGGGCTGATCTGTAGGCATTGAAAGTTAGTCACCTCGGGGGTAAATTTTGAACCGATTTCAAAAATGTTTACGAGCGTGAGCGAATATCTTTTAGAGTTTTCGAAATATGGGCCCCATAATATATTGTTGGCAAAATTTTAACAAATTGGAGTTAGTATCCTTGTTTTCTCAGCTATATTCCCAAAAAAAAAATTCTACGCATTCTAGAAAAAAATGTGCAGCTATGTGCCTTAGAATAAACATTGTAGACTCCACAATTTGGAATTTCAAAATTATACCGAAAAAGGCACCAACATTCTCTCTGTTGTAGCATTTTTCTAGATGTCTTTTGCTGGTTTCTTATAAAATACCAAACAAGCATACGTTTTACGCTTTTATCGGTCATTTTAGTCAAGTTGTTTTTAAAAAGAAACAAGTATATACGGCCGTTCGGTCAGACCGAATCTTATGTACCCTCCACCATGGATTGTGTAGGTTAGGTGTAGTGGCATCCCGATATTTCAGCCTCACTTAGACTATTCATTCCATTGTGATACCACAGTGGTGAACTTCTCTCTTATCACTGAGTGCTGCCCGATTCCATGTTTTAGCTCAATGACAAGGGACCTCCTTTTTATAGCTGAGTCCGAACGGCGTTCCAGCATTACTGAAAAACTTTTAGGTGTTCGGTCGAAGCAGGAATCGAACCCACGACCCTGTGTATGCAAGGCGGGCATGCACGACGGTGGATTGTGTAGAAAATATTACTTCTAACATCGTATTCTAAATTGTAAGTTAGTTCATACGTGAAATTTAGTGGACAAAAAAGGTATATATAGGGAAGTCAACAAATAATTACGAACCGATATGAACTTTTGAGCAGAGCCAGAATTGAAATATTGGGGTCGCTTTATATGGGGTTATATACAATTATGAACTGATATGAACTAATTGTTGTGTGGTTGGGGATCGGTTTATCTGAGGGCTATATATAATTTAGACCGATGAGGACCTAGTTAGGTATGGCTGTTAACGGTCATATACTAGCACAATGTACCAAATTTCAACTGAATCGGATGAAATTTTCTCCCCCAAGGGGCTCCAAAACCAAATCTGGGCATCGGTTTATATGGGGCTATATATGATTATGGGCCGATATGGACCAATTTTGGCATGATTGTTAAATACCATATACTAACACCACGTACCAAATTTCTACCGGATCGGATGAATTTTGCTCCTCCAAGAGCTCCGGAGGTCAAATTTGGGATCGGTTTAAATGGGGGTTATATATAATCAAGACCGGCATGTACCAATTTTTGCATGGTTGTTAGAGAACGTATACTGACAGCACGTACCAAATTTCAACCGGATCGGGTGAACTTTGCCTTCCAAGGGGCTCCGGAGGTCAAATCTGGGATCGGTTTATATGGGGGCTATATATAATTATGAACCGATGTGGACCAATTTTTGCATAGTTATTAGAGACTATATACTTACACCGTGTACCAAATTTCAGCCGGATCGGATGAAATTTGCTTCTCTTAGAGGCTCCGCAATCCAAATCTGGGGATCGGTTTATATGGTGGCTATATATATGGACCGATATGGACCAATTTTTGCATGGTTGTTAGAGGCCATATACTAACACAATGTACCAAATTTCAACCAGATCGGATGAATTTTGCTCCCCCAAGAGGCTCCGCAAGCCAAATCTGAGCGTCGGTTTATATAGGGGCTATACGTAAAAGTGGACCGATATGGCCCATTTGCAATACCATCCGACCTACAATAGCAACTACTTGTGCCAAGTTTAAAGTCTATAGCTTGTTTCATTCGGAAGTTAGCGTGATTTCAACAGACGGACGGACGGACATGCCTAGATCGACTCGGAATTTCACCACGACCCAGAATATATATATACTTTATGGGGTCTTAGAGCAATATTTCGATGCGTTACAAACCGAATGACAAAGTTAATATACCCCCATCCTATGGTGGAGGGTATAAAAAATTTGTTTTAAAATATTTTCATCCTCATTCACTTGTCTTTTCTATAAATCATTATGTGTAAACATGTTTAACATCCTTGCGGTAATTAGTTGGGAAATATGCAAATTACAAAAAAGAACGTTTTTAATATATGTCCCTACTTTGGGGACTTTTGGGATTTTTGATACGAATTTTGGGAATGGTATATTTGGCAATATTTCTAAAAACAAGTTTCCCTGCAAAAATCAATAACAATCATAATAATATCACAGTTAGTTCAATAATTATAAAGGTTTCAACTCATATTTATAATTTCCAAAAATTGATGTGCGTGAAGTTAAATTCCGAATTTAGTTATCACACACACAAACCATTTTTGTGCAGAGCTCTTAAAGAGCTCTATTCTTTATAAAATGTTCAAATGGCCACTGGAGGCATACTCTCCAGAATTTTATAAATAATTTTATTTTTCTCCAAAACTGAATTCTACCAAATATCGATAGAGCTCTTCAAGCTCTTTCATATGGTGCATGGGTTATAGTGGGACAGTTGCCCATGTGGCCACAATGGTCACTTGAGTCCCATCCTCTCAAAAAATTGTGCCGAAAAACTAAATTTTCTGCAAAATTTTGAGACATATGTGTGAATGTAGCTGTGAGTGATAATATCACAAATGAGTGGTTTAATTTTAGATAAAGTAAATTGGGCAGGAAGACCATTTAATATTTTTCCTGGTGATCAAAAAATAATTCTATCATTGGTTAGAGCAGAACATACTTCTAACAACTCTTTACAGTGCTCTGTTAGCTGCTTTATGAAGCTATGTTAACTAATTAACAGAGCTCTGCAAAAAATTGGTTTGTGTCTGTGCTAACTACATTTATCTTCACGCACATCAAAAATTGTTCCTTGCCCCCATAGTTCAATTCAATTTTCGTAATTTTTGTTTTTTTTCGATTACATGGTTAGGTTAGGTGGCAGCCCGATGTATCAGGCTCACTTAGACTATTCAGTCCATTGTGATACCACATTGGTGAACTTCTCTCTTATCACTGAGTGCTGAGTGCCCGATTCCATGTTAAGCTCAATGACAAGGGACCTCATTTTTATAGCCGAGTCCGAACGGCCACACTGCAGTGAAACCACTTAGAGAAGTTTCGAAACCCTCAGAAATGTAACCAGCATTACTGATGTGGGTGAGGTGGGACAATCCACCGCTGAAAAACTTTTTGGTGTTCGGTCGAAGCAGGAATCGAACCCACGACCTTATGTATGCAAGTCGGGCATGCTAACCATTGCACCACGGTGGCTCCCTTCGATTACATGAGAAGAAAGTTCTTTCAAAAAACTCATCAACGATATATTATATTTAGAACGTTATTTCTTAGTAAAGTGCGCCAAAAATTTGCACTAAATAGTCGATTTTTGTAAATGTACCTTTATATGGGAGATATACAAAATCTGAACTGATTTCGACCGTATTTGGCGCACTTGACGATACCAACGAATATACTCCTTGTGCAAATCAGATTTAAATCCTGCCTTCTGGGGCCATATAAGCACAATCAGGCATAAGATATATGTGGGAGCCATATCTAAATCTGAACCGATTTTAAGTAAATTATTATTATAAAAAAATTATCCTGATATCTATTTTGACAACATTTTCTATTGAGATAAAATTTTGATAAAACTTTATATTGTGATAAAATTTTGACAAAATCAAATATCATAATATAAAATAAAATAAAATTTTGACAAAATTTTCTATAGAGATAAAATTTTGACAACATTTTCTATAGAGATAAAATTTTGACACAATTTTCGATATAGATAAAATTTTGACAAAATTTTCTATAGAGATAAAATTTTGACAAGATTTTCTATGGAGATAAAATTTTGACAAAATTTTCTATACAGGACTAGTGCTGTGTTGATTTTTATACTCACTTGATATTAAAATCTATTTGAATACACAATTTTACTACAATGCAACTATCACAATTATTTATTGTTCTACATATTCCTTTCTGATGCAATACGGACGGAAACAGGGTCCCAGACTGTTTCATGAGCAGTTGTCTATGGGGTAGTCCTACTAAGTTGTTCCAGGACGTATCGTTTGGGATGAGTCCAAGTCGTGTCCTAAAGTGTACATTTTTCCGGTCGATTCCATACGCTTGGACCAGAACTGTGGCTAGTCCGAACACACCAGGGCTTAACCCTGTACCTGTCCTGGGGTTGATCCATTTCCCGTAGGGATGTTACAGCGGGCAGCTCGACTGCCTTCTTCGTTGATTATGTTGCGAATATTCATTTAGTCAATACGAATATAAGAGGATCTGTGGGTTTGATAAAGTGAAGAGCAGAAAGAAACTTCTCCTTAGTTTATTAACGAAAAGGTTGTATGTGTAATGAATTAAATTGAAGTAAAAATTTTATATTAAATTATGACACATATAGTTTTTTGCTGTGCACTTACATGTACATAAATACTAAATATAATCTCTTTACCATATAAACCTATTTTAAATTAAATATTTATATTAATTGCTTAATATTGTATTATTTCAATAACATTTTATTATTTTGTTTTAATTACAGATTTATGGTTTCACTCTCAATTACTCGTATACAAATCTAAATCAAATATCCGAACGTATTAAATCCACTGGCATACATTTAAATTCAAGTAAGAATGTTGAGTTTTCATTGGCCGTCCATATACACACATATCCCAATAATATCCTATCCATATGGATTTTACTAATCTCAGTTGTGATAAATAAATAAAATCATGGTAATAATAATAAAATCGTTTTAATTGAAAAATAAAAATATTTCAAGAATGAGTTTGACAGATATGTGTGTATGCATTTTTTTTTTGGTTTTCTCCAAATGCATTTGGAATATGTTTATTTATATACATCAACAATGACATAAATCCAGGCAAATGATACGAGAATATGCTTGGGAAATTATTCTAGAATCCATTTAATTCTAAGCAAACAAATTGGCTTCCATGATGATGTCTAGATAAGTTTTAGTAATTTTTATGATATTTTTTTAAAGCAGAATATTTTATATATTTAGATGCTTTAAAAAAAGAACAAATAATTTTCCGGGATTAATGTGAAGGAAAACAATATTTGGGTATCACAAGGACTGGTTTTGTAATAAACTTTATAATCGTTTACTCTTATTACTTAAGCTGATATATGATCCAGTTAAGAAATGTAAATGTAAGGAAATACACCATCCGCCATAGAGTTGACTCATTACGTTGTACTGCACAAAGCTTTAAAAAGAAGTTATGATAAGTAAGTTCGGCTAGGCCGAATCTTATGTACCCTCCACCATGGATTGCGTAGAAACTTCTACTAAAGACGGTCATCCACAATTAAATTACTTGGGTTGCGGTCGATGGCAAGGCATCTTAAAACTTCTTAACATCATCTTCTAAATTGTAAGTTAGTCCGGAATATATAGTAGACAAACGAAAAGGTCGATTAAATAGGTATATATTTGGCGAAATGTCCCAAATTTCACCGGGATCGGATGAATTTTGCTCCTTCAAGAGGCCCCGGAGGTCAAATCTGGGGATCGGTTTATATGGGGGATATATATATAATTATGAACCGATATGGATCAATTTTTGCATGGTTGTTAGAGATCATATACTAACACCACGTAGTAAGTTTCAACGGACGTAGGTCAAATCTGGGGATCGGTTTATACAATTTTTGCATGGTTGTTAGAGACTATATGCCAACACCATGTTCCAAATTTCATCCGGATCGGTTTAAATTTGCTTCTCTTAGTGGCTCCGCAAGCCAAATCTGGGGATCGGTTTATATGGGGGCTATAATAATTATGGACCAATGTTGACCAATTTTTGCATGATTGTTAGAGACCATATACGAACACCATGTACCGAATTTCAGCCGGATCGGATGAAAGTTGCTTCTCTTTGAGGCTCCGCAAGCCAAATATGGGGATCAGTTTATATGGGGGCTATACATAATTATCGACCAATGTTGACCAATTTGTGCATGATTGTTAGAGACCGTATACCAGCACCATGTACTGAATTTCAGCCGGATCGGATAAAATTTGCTTCTCTTAGAGGCTCCGCAAGCCAAATCGGGGGATCGGTTTATATGGGGGCTATATATAATTATGGACCGATATGGACCAATTTTTGCATGGTTGTTAGAGACCATATACTAACATCATAAATTTCAGCCGGATCGGATAAAATTTGCTTCCCTTAGAGGCTCCGCAAGCCAAATCGGGGGATCGGTTTATATGGTAGCTATATATAATAATGGACCGATGTGAACCAATTTTTGCATGGTTGTTAGAGACCATCTACTAACACCATGTACCAAATTTTAGCCGGATCGTATGAAATTTTCCTCTCTTAGAGGCCTCGCAAGCCAAATTTGGGGGTCCATTTATATGGAGGCTATACGTAAAAGTGGACCGATATGGCCCATTTGCTATACCATCCGACCTACATCAATAACAACTACTTGTGCCAAGTTTCAAGTCGATAGCTTGTTTCGTTCGGAAGTTAGCGTGATTTCAACAGACGGACGGACGGACGGACATTTTCAGATCGACTCAGAATTTCACCACGACCCAGAATATATATACTTTATGGGGTCTTAGAGCAATATTTCGATGTGTTACAAACGGAATGACAAAGTTAATATACCCCCCATTCTATGGTGGAGGGTATAACAAATTGGAAGTTGTTCCACAAACATTTCTTTTAAACCGCATCCCACAATCCCCCATCATTTTTTTCAGTCCTTTTGGACGAGTCCACAAACATTTCTTTTAAAGCGCATCGTGGGACCCCCTATCGATTTTTTACACTTTCGATACAGTCATTTTAGACAAGTCTTAGAATTAGGCCCTTTTAAGTGAAAATATAAGTTTTGGACAATTAAATTTCTCAAAATAGGATATAAAACCAATAAAAATTTAGAAAATATTAAAAATAAAAAAATCAAACCAGCTGGGATTTCAGCCTGTGCCGTTTGACTTAAAAAAATCTATACAGAAATATATGCCAAAAAGAAACAAAATAAAAACGATGTAGATAATAAAAATATTTTTTTTAGAAAAATATTTAATAAAACAAATAGCGCTGTTGGCAAACATTTGAATAAACTTTTTGATCCATCGTGTTCAATGGCGTTTGTGGCTGAGTGTGCTAAGGCATTCTGTTATGGTGTCAATAGAGCCAGATTCAAATCCCAGTAGAAGCGAAGAAGTTTTTCAATTTGTAAAAAGTAGATAATAAAAAAATAAAAAGTGAAATTGAAAAATTTTTTTTAGTTTTTGAAATTCTTCATCCAAATGAACTTCCAAGGCACAAATTCTAAAGCAATGCAAAAGATCCCAAAATGGAGTAATTCCGTCCTATGACAAGCCCATGTAAAATTCATTGGAGATGATCCAAGTTTGCACTACTTCCGCATCACAAATTGGGAATCCAAACTACTTTTTGGGAAGCTCCTTCATTGATAGGTACCCATTAAAAATATGAAAAAAGAGAGTTAAAAACAAGTATATACAGCAGTAAGTTCGGCCGGGCCGAATCTTAAATACCCACCACCATGAACCAAATATTATGGTTTCCTTTGAAATTTCAGGAAGGCTTGAGGACTTGAGGACACTTCCCGAAGATAAATTTAAAGATTTCACCTATGAGGACTATATCAGATTCTGGATTTATAAGAACCATTTTTGTTTAAGTTTTAGAGGAATCATTAACATCTCTTGTAAGTGTGCAAGAAAATTATAAAATAATGTCTTGATTTGAAATCTTAAATCTGTAGAAGTAAAATCTGGAAATTTTACATTGAGTTTCAAGCAATTTTTATGATCAGTGCGCCTTCTACACCCTCAAGAAGTAAAGTCGGTCTATATGGAGGCATTATCAAATGGACCGATAAAAACTTAATCCGATACACGTTTTTGTGAGCCTAAAATACCAGAATATTTACAATTTCAGGCAAATCAGATAAAAACTACGGTTTCTAGAAACCCAAGCAGTTAAATCGGGAGATCGTTCTTATGGGGGCTATACTAAAATATGGACCGATACTCACCGTTTTCGGCACACCTCTTTATGACTCGAAAATATCTCTAGATTTCCAATTTCAGGCAAATAGGATAAAAACTTCGGATTCTAGAAGCCCAAGAAGTAAAATCAGGAAATCGGTCTATATGGGGGCTATACCAAAATATGAACCGATACTCACCATTTTCGGCACACCTCTTTATGGTCCTAAAATACCTCTAGATTTCGAATTTCAGACAAATTGGATAAAAACTACTGTTTCTATAAGCCCAAGACCCCAAATCGGGAGGTCGTTTTATATGGGGACCGTACCAAAACATGGACCGATACTCACAATTTTTGGCACACGTATTTGTGGTCCTACAATACCACTAGATTTCCAATTTCAGGTAAATTGAATAAAAACTGCGGTTTCTATAAGCCCAAGAAGTAAAATCGGGAGATCGGTCTAAATGGGGGCTATATCAAAATATGGACCGATACTCACAATTTTTGGCACACGTATTTGTGTTCCTACAATACCTCTAGATTTCCAATTTCAGGTAAATTGAATAAAAACTGCGGTTTCTATAAGCCCAAGAAGTAAAATCGGGAGATCGGTCTATATGGGGGCTATATCAAAATATGGACCGATACTCACAATTTTTGGCACACGTATTTGTGTTCCTACAATACCTCTAGATTTCCAATTTCAGGTAAATTGAATGAAAACTGCGGTTTCTATAAGCCCAAGAAGTAAAATCGGGAGATCGGTCTATATGGGGGCTATATCAAAATATGGACCGATACTCACAATTTTTGGTACACGTGTTTGCGGTCCTACAATACCTCTAGATTTCCAATTTCAGGTAAATTGAATAAAAACTGCGGTTTCTATAAGCCCAAGAAATAAAATCGGGAGATCGGTCTATATGGGGGCTATACCAAAACATGGACCAATACTCACCATTTTCGGCACACCTCTTTATGGTCATAAAATACCTCTAGATTTCAAATTTCAGGTAAATTGGATAAAATCTACGATTTCTATAAGCCCAAGACCCCAAATAGGGAGGTCGGTTTATATGGGGACTATATCAAAACCTGGACCGATATAGCCCATCTTCGAACTTGACCTGCCTGCAGACAAAAGACGAGTTTGTGCAAAATTACAGCACGATTGCTTCATTATTGAAGACTGTAGCGTGATTACAACAGACAGACAGACAGACAGACAGACAGACAGACGGACAGACGGACATCGTTATATCGTCTTAGAATTTCTCCCTGATCAAGAATATATATACTTTATATAGTCGGAAATCGATATTTCGATGTGTTACAAACGGAATGACAAACTTATTATACCCCCGTCACCATTCTATGGTGGTGGGTATAAAAATTGAATTAAAATAACTTCCTGTGTAGTTAATCTAAAGAACATCTTTGGTAGGACATTTTTGGAAGTGCTTTTGAAGTTGTGCCTTTAAAATTATTCGTGATGACGGAGAAATTCTAAGAAGATCTAAGTATGTCCGTCTGTTTGTTTTGGAATCATGCTTGGGCTTCTAGACCCCTAGCAAAAAAAAAGCGTTGCCTAAAAAGTAGTGAAAATATTCTTTTTGATCGGAAATTGGTGAAAAACTGGCGGAGAAGCGATTAATTTAACATGGGATGTCCACTATTTCAACTGAATTGCATCAGTTGAATATGAATTAAAAAATTATATTTTGACAAATAATATTTCTTTGTGAATTTGTCTGTGTGATATTGGTAACTTTTTGTATAAGCTACAATGTAGCCTTCCACTTTTGATTTTTTTTTTTTTCAAAATTGTCGCGAATACTAAGACATTTGGAGAATTTGCAATTATTCCATTTTGCATTGCAGTTATCACTATACAACTCTCATACACAAAGTTTAAGTCTCTCGCATAATCAAGCAATTATGTTGACATGCAGCTGTGTGTGGGTGGATGCGGCTGTGTGTGTATGTGAATTAAAATGTTTTGTGAACAACACAAAATGGAACAAAAGTTTTAGTGTCGCATACTGAATAATTAATAAATGCAAACAAGTTTAGAGAGTTTTAATCAAAATTGTGTATTTTCGAAATTAATGTCACTTTAAGTTGTGCTCAACGCAGCAGCAACAACCACACTGCAGATGTTGCACAAAAAGTCGTAGTTCGAAAGTTTATGGGTTCTGCTGCGGATGGGAGGGGGAAAAATGTCAACGAATGCAAAATGCTGATGTTGGAAAAAATATTTTAAATTGTATGGAATATTTAGGAATTTAATAGGTAAGAAAGGCTAAACGTTCGGCTGGTATTATGGTTTCAGCAAACAATTTTAACCAAAGAAATTGCAATCCAGTATTCTCCCAAACTCGTAGTTCATTTACACAAGGTGGCTAATTTGAAATATATGTATTAGAAGTTTAGGGCAATTAGAGTCATTTTTACAACTTTTCGACTAAGCAGTGGCGATTTTACAAGGAAAAATTTGGTATTTTGACCATTTTTGTCGAATTCAGAAAAACATATATATGGGAGCAATATCTAAATCTGAACTGATTTCAACCAAATTTGGCACGCATAGCAACGATGCTAATTCTACTCCCTGTGCAAAATTTCAACTAAATCGGAGTTAAAAATTGGCCTCTGTGGTCATATGAGTGTAAATCGGGCGAAAGCTATATATGGGAGATATATCTAAATCTGAACCGATTTCAAACAAATGTGGCACGCATAGCCACAATGCTAATTCTACTCACTGTGCAAAATTTCAATTAAATCGGAGTAAGAGATTGGCCACTGTGGTCATATGAGTGTAAATCGGGCGAATGATATATATGGGAGCTATATCTAAATCTGAACCGATTTCGATAAAATTTGGCACACTTGACTACGCTACTAATTGTACTCCTAGTGCAAAATTTCAACCAACTTGCGATAAAACTCTGGCTTCTGGGACCGTATTAGTCCATATCGGGCGAAAGATATCTATGGGAGCTATATCTAAATCTGAACCGATTTCAATAAAATTTGACTCACTTGACTATAGTACTAATTGTTCTTCTTGTGCAAAATTTTACGCAAATTAGGGTAAAACTCTGGCTTCTGGGGCCATATAAGTCCACATCGGGCGAAATATATATATATGGTAGGTATATATAAATCTGAACCGATTTCTTCCAAAATCAATAGGGTTCTATTCTAAGGCAAAAAGACATACTTGTGCCACATTTGAAGTCGATTGGACTAAAACTGCGACCTAGACTTTGATTACAAAAATGTGTTCACGGACAGACGGACATGGCTATATCGACTCAGGAGCCCACCCAGAGCATTTGTGCCAAAGACACCATGAGTCTATCTCGTCTCCTTCTGGGTGTTGCAAACATATGCACTAACTTATAATACCCTGTTCCACAGTGTGGCGCAGGGTATAAAAATTATAATTGTACACACGTTTAACTGGATTTTTATGTTGCAATATCTTTTCATGTTAATGGACTGTTCCTTTATTGTCTTGTGTTCCTTTTTCGATGTGTTACAAACGGAATGACAAAGTTAGTATACTCGTCATCCTACGGTGACAAGTATACTAACTTTGGTAGGCTAAATATTTATGGTTTAAGAATTGTGCTAAATTTGACTTTAGGTGTAATTGGATAAGATAAGATAACATGTGACATTCCCCCACAACATACTCGACCCACTCTCATATACGCATATTGCATGCGTGAGTGTGTGTGCGTAACATAAAAAATATTAAGTGATTAAATTAACAAAATGTTGTACAATCCTTTTATTGTTTCTAATCTCTTTTCAAAATTTTAATAGAAGCTGTTTAAAATCCCCATATAAACCAAAATGTAATCTTATTAAGGATGGAGGCCGAATCATGTGCAAGGACTCTGCAGAACTCACAATAACACCCATGAATATGTCTGGGTCGAAACAATTCATTTAGCAGAGCAGCGTAGATGATGATGTCGTATGTAGGCGCTTAAGCTTAACACTGTCACATATGCGTTCAAAAATATATGGCAGTGTGTATTTGCAGCATATGTATGTGTGCTTGTGCGTGCGTGCATGTGTTTATGAGCTTTTTAAGTAACAATATAAAATAATGAAAATGTTTAATCATCATCGGCCCCCTAATTTGTGTTGTCCTTAGTAAACAGTTTAATGTTTCATTTTTTTTATTCCTACATATGTTCAGGTCCACCTTTTTCGCCCATGGGTTTCAAAAGAGATGAATGAATGATTATATAGGGAAGATTATGATCGTTTTTTAAAGGTAAAAAGCAATGTAGCTTAAAATCTTTGGATATAAAATTTTTTTCCAACCATTGTTGGATGGTGATGGGGGTATAACTATAGCCACCACATTAACCGATTTCCCGATTTTATTTGGGAGAACGCTTTATATCGGATAAAAATTACAGTGTAGGGGTATTTTTGGTCCACAAATAGGTTTGTTTGGACTTCTATATACCGCAATTATTATCGGATTTGTTTGAAATTTGAAATCTAGACATAGGATATGTACAGTCTCTTTGGTATCGGTCTATGTTTTTGGTTCACACTCAAAAAAAAAGTGAACTCTCTATTTCACTAAAGCCAATTTAACTTTATTTTAGTTCATGGAATTATTATGTTTGGTAAAAGTTTCCTTTACTCTAATAATTTTTTGTGTACGTTAGTTAAATTAACTAAAACCGAGGAAAAAAATATACTCAAATGAAGCATAAAGATTAACTAAATTCGTGTTTTCCACAAAATAGTTCAGAATTTCTTTATATTTGTAAATTTTACCAAAAATGCGTCCATCATGAACTCCGTATGTCACTAAAGACATTCTTGCAATCTTGAGCTCCAAGTTTTTCCTTCAAACTACAAAATTTTCTTTAACAAGTGAAAAAACTTAGTTATGTCTAATAAATTTTCTTAAATCTTTCGAAAAATATTTACTTATTTTTATGACATCGGCGTGATGCCAACGTTTGTAATACTGTTTAGTTAAAATTTTCTACAATTATTCAAAACTTTCTAAAATTAACCGAAAGTTTTTTCCTGGTGCGTTCACTTTTTTTTCAGTGCAGCCTCTTTATAGACCGATCTCCCGATATAAGTTCTTGGGCTTCGCGAAACCTTTATTTTTCTCTGATATGCCTGCCATTAGAAATCTAGAGATACTTTGGGTCCACAAGTAGGAGCCCCTAATATGATGCGTATCATTCTCGCAATTGACTGTAATATACGAAGGAACACTGTCATAAATTTTGCATTCTGCATCCTTCACAATATTATGAAATAACAACAAGTATATATGGCCGTAAGTTCGGCCAGGCCGAATCTTATGTACCCTCCACCATGGATAGCGTAGAAACTTCTACGAACGACTGTCATCCACAATCGAATTTCTTGGGTTGTGGTATCTTAAATCATTTTCTAAATTGTGGGTTACTCCATACATGGTATATATTAGACAAAAAAGGTATGTGTAGGTAAGTCTACAAATAATTACGAATCGATATGGACTTTTGCTCGATACGTAGGGAGCCAGAATTGAAATATGGGGCTATATACAATTATGAACTTGATATGGACCAATTTTTGTGTGATTGGGGATCGATTTATTTGAGGGCTATATATAACTGTATGTCCGATATGGACCAAGTTAGGCATGGTTGTTAACGGCCATATACTAGCACAATGTCCAAATTTCAACTGACTCGGATGAAATTTGCTCCTCCAAGTGGCTCCAAAACCAAATCTCGGGATCGGTTTATATGGGGGCTATATATGATTATGGTTAGGTTAGGTTTGGTGGCAGCCCGAAGTATCAGGCTCACTTAGACTATTCAGTCCATTGTGATACCACATTGGTGAACTTCTCTCTTATCACTGAGTGCTGCCCGATTCGATGTTAAGCTCAATGACAAGGGACATCCTTTTTATAGCCGAGATCGAACGGCGTTCCACATTGGAGTGAAACCACTTAGAGAAGCTTTGAAACCCTCAGAAATGTCACCAGCATTACTGATGGGATAATCCACTCCTGAAAAATTTCTGATGTTCGGTCGAAGCAGGAATCGAACCCACGACCTTGTGTATGCAAGGCGGGCATGCTAACCATTGCACCACGGTGGCTCCCTATATATGATTATGGCCTGATATGGACCACTTTTGGCATGGTTGTTGGATACCATATACTAACATCACGTACCAAATTTCAACCGAATCGGTTGAATTTTGCTCTTCCAAGGGGCTCCGGAGGTTAAATCTGGGGATCGGTTTATATGGGGGCTATATATAATCATGGACCGATTTCGACCAATTTTTGCATTGGTGTTTGATGCCATATATTAACACCATGTACCAAATTTAAACCGAATCAGATGAATTTTGGTCTTCCAAGAGGCTCCGGAGGTCAAATCTGGTGATCGGTTTATATGGCGGCTATATATAATTATTGACCGATGTGGACCAATTTTTGCATGGTTATTAGAAACCATATACTAACACCATGTACCAAATTTCAGCCCGATCGGATAAAATTTGCTTCTCTTAGAGGCTCCGCAAGCCAAATCTCGGGATCGGTTTATATGGGGGCTATATATGATTATGGACTGATATGGACCACTTTTGGCATGGTTGTTAAATATTATATACTACCACCACGTACCAAATTTCAACCAGATCGGATGAATTTTGCTTCTCCAAAAGGCACCGAGGGTCAAATCTGAGGATCGGTTTATATGGGGTCTATATATAATTATGGAGCGATTTCCACCAATTTTTGAATAGGTGTTTGAGGCCATATATTAACACCACGTACCAAATATCGCCTGAATCAGATGAATTTTGGTCTTCCAAGAGGCTCCGGACGTCAAATCTGGTGATCGGTTTATATGGGGGCTATGTATAATTATGCACCGATGTGGACAAATTTTCGCATGGTCATTAGAGACCATATACTAACACCATGTACCAAATTTCAGCCGCATCGGATGAAATTTGCTTCTCTTAGAGGCTCCGCAAGCCAAATCGGGGGATCGGTTTATATGGGGGCTAAATATAATTATGGGCCGATGTGGACCAATTTTTGCATAGTTGTTAGAGACTATATACTAACACCATGTACCAAATTTCAGTCGAATCTGATGAAATTTGCTTCTCTTAGAGGGTCTACAAGCCAAATTTGGGGGTCCGTTTATATGGGGGCTATACGTAAAAGTGGACCGATATGGCCAATTTGCAATACCGTCCGACGGACATCAATAACAACTACTTGTGCCAAGTTTCAAGTCGATAGCTTGTTTCGTTCGGAAGTTAGCGTGATTTCAACAGACGGACATGCTCAGATCGACTCAGAATTTCACCACGACCCTGAATATATATACTTTATGCCGTCTTAGAGCAATATTTCGATGTGTTACAAACGTAATGACAAAGTTAATATACCTCCATCCTATGGTGGAGGGTATAATAATATTGGAATGACACTATCATTTGGACGAAAATACAATGCGGGAAAAATTAATGTAACACCAAGGCAACATATCTTTTGCAAAACGAAATCGACCTTAGTTTCAAGGAAACTCCAAAAAAAAACAAGTAAGGAAAGTATAAAGTCGGGCGGGCCGACTATATTATACCCTATCAAACTCGTCCAATGTGTTGGGTGCTACATAAAAAGGTTTATGTTCCATACACATATATTTAAATATGACCTGCCCAAAATTTGTTAGAATTCTAAAAATTTTATAGACTTTAAATTTAAGGCGGTTGATGCTCTGTGGTGGAACACAATGTTGTTAAAAAAGAAGTAAGGAAAATCTCCCTGTGCAAAATTTAAAGCAAATTAGGGCAAACTTCTGGCTTCTGGGACTATAGGAGTTCATGTAGGGCGAAAGATATATATAGCTATATCTTAATCTGAACGGATTTCAACAAAATTTGGCATGCATAGCTACAATATTAATTCTTTTCCCTTTGTATAATTTAAAGCAAATTAGGGCAAAACTCTGGCTTCTGGGGCCATATAAGTGCATATCGGGGGAAAGATATAACATATAGGAGCTATATCTAAATCTGAACCGATTTCAACCAAATTTGGTATGCATAACTACAATATTAATTCTACTCCCTGTGTAAAATTTAAAGCAAATTAGGGCAAAACTATGGCTTCTGGGGCCATGGAGCTATATCTAAAACTTAACCGATTTCTTCCAAAATCACTAGGGTTCTATTCTGACCCAAAATACATACTTGTGTCAAATTTGAAGTCCATTGGACTTAAATTGCGACCTAGGCTTTGATTACAAAAATGTGTTCACAGAAGGACCGACAGATGGATATGGCTAGATCGGCTCAGAGGCCGGCCTTGAGGAATATTGCCAAAGACACCATATTCAATTACCCTCTTCTTTGGCTCGGAATGAATACCAAAATCAGAAGAAGAAATTTATGGAACCAGCTATAATGTTTTATCAGAGTGATAAGCTTATCTATTTAAGGAAGGTTAGATTTTGTTAGATATAGGGGCAGCCCCTTATTTAAGGCTCACTTAGACTATTCAATCCATTGTGATACCACATGTAATGAACTATCTCAATAGGTGCTGGCTGATTCAATGTTTAGCGGAAGGGACCTCCTTTTTTATAGTCGAAATTCTCAGGGTAGTTATACCAATTTACATTTCATGTAGCAATAGGAATAGGTTCTTCCAAAGGATTTTTTAACTTTTTATATCCTCCACCATATGATGTGGGGTATATTAACTTTGTCATTCCGTTTGCAACATATCGAAATATTGCTGTAAGACCCCATAAAGTATATATATTCTGGGTCGTGGTGAAATGCTGAGTCGATCTGAGCACGTCCGTCCGTCCGTCTGTTGAAATCATGCTAACTTCCGAACGAAACAAGCTATCGACTTGAAACTTGGCACAAGTAGTTGTTATTGATGTAGGTCGGATGGTATTGCAAATGGGTCATATCTGACCACTTTTACATATAGCCCACATATAAACCGATGCTCAGATTTGGTTTGCGGAGACTCTTGGGGGAGCAAAATTCATCCGATCCGGTTGAAATTTGGTACATGGTGTTAGTATATGGTCTCCAACAACCATGCAATAATTGGTCCATACTTATATATAGCCCCCATATAAACCGATCCCCCGATTTGGCTTGAAAATTTCATCCGATCCGGCTGAAATTTGGTACATGGTGTTAGTATATGGTCTCCAACAACCATGCAGGAATTGGTCCATATAGGTCCATAATTATATGTAGCCCCCATATGAACCGATCCCCAGATTTGACATCCGGAGCCTCTTAGAGGAGCAAAATTAATCCGATCCGGTTGAAATTTTGTACGTGGTGAAATTTGTCACATTGCGCTAGTATATGGCCGCTAACAACCACGCCAAAATAGGTCCATATTGGTCTATAGTTATATATAGCCGATCCGCAAAAATAATCTACCAAAATTTTATTATTATACAAAATATTGTCAAGATTTTATTTCTATAGAAAAATTTTGTCAACATTTTGTTAAAATGTTATTACTATAGAAAATTTTATTAAAATTTTATTGCTATAGAAAATTTTGTTAAAATTTTTATCTATAGAAAATTTTGTTAAAATTTTATTTCTATAGAAAATTTTGTCAAAATTTGATTTCTATAGAAAATTTTGTCAGAATTTTATTTCTATAGAAAATTTTGTCAAAATTTGATTTCTATAGAAAATTTTGTCAAAATTTTATTTCTATAGAAAATTTTGTCAAAATTTTATTTCTATAAAAAATTTTGTGAACATTTTATTACTATAGAAAATTTTGTCAAAATTTTATTACTATACAAAATTCTGTCAAGATTTTATTACTATAGAAAATTTTGTCAAGATTTTATTTATATAGAATATTTTGCCAAAATTTTATTTCTATAGAAAATTTTGTCGTATATACGTATTTAATCGGCCTTTGTTGTTGAGAAGTTTTAAGATACCTTCCCATCGGCAAGTGCTACCGCAACCCAAGTAATTCGATTGTGTATGACAGTTTTTAGTACAAGTTTCTTTGCAATCCATGGTGGAGGGTACATAGGATTCGGCCTGGCCGAACTTACGGCCGTATATACTAGTTTGTTTTTGTTTTTTAGATGTTTGCATCCACTCGTGCGCTGGAGATTATTTCCTTTGGTTGCCATAAAAAATTGAGTTAATTTTTAAGGACAAATTATTTTATTAACAGAAGATTTCAACCCAAGCTATTTAATGTAATGATGGCTTGATTGTGGTAACCAATATACATGCATACATATACATCTAAGAGCAAACCTAACACATTTCATTTTTCTTTTCATATATGGATATACATATTTAGAGATTCTGAAGAATTAACATATGTGTGTGTGCGAGAATGTGTGTAACTGAATACGTGTGAGTAGGTAAATGAGTCTCAGGTATTACTTAATACCTTAAATTAAATGCACATAATTATGACCATATGGTAAATGACAATCATTTGGATTTTGGTTTAAAATGTTAGCACATGACTCAGAAATGAAATGTTTACTGGATTTGAATCCAGTAAAAATTTCTTTGATTGAGAAATTATTTACCCATTTTAAATGGAAGTTAGGATGTAAAATCCTAATCGGATTGTTTTAGGATAAATTGTTGCCATACTAGTTTTGTGGGCTTTTTGGGAGAGCTTATTTGTTGGGGTTTTAAGGCTTTTATAAAGTATACCCAGCAAAAAAAGAGCTTCCAAAAAAGTAGTTTGGATCCCCAATTTGTTATCCAGAAGTAGTGTAAACTTGGATCACCTCCAATGAATTTTACATGGGCTTGTCATAGGACGGAAATACTCCATTTTGGATCCTTAGCATTGCTTTAGAAGTTGTGCCTTGGAAGTCCATGTGGATGAAGAAATTAAAAAAACTAAAAAACAAAAATATTTTGTTCCAATATCTTTTTATACCCTCCACCATAGGATGGGGGGTATATTAACTTTGTCATTCTGTTTGTAACACATCGAAATATTGCTCTAAGACCCCATAAAGTATATATATTCTGGATCGTGGTGAAATTCTGAGTCGATCTGAGCATGTCCGTCCGTCCGTCTGTTAAAATCACGCTAACTTCCGAACGAAACAAGCTATCGACTTGAAACTTTGCACAAGTAGTTGTTATTGATGTAGGTCAGACGGTATTGAAAATGGGCCATATCGGTCCACTTTTACGTATAGCCCCCATATAAACGGACCCCCAAATTTTGCTTGCCGATCATCTAAGAGAAGCAAATTTCATCCGATCCGGCTGAAATTTTGTACATGGTGTTAGTATATGGTCTCTAACAACCATGCAAAAAGTGGTCCACATCGGTCCATAATTATATATAGCTCCCATATAAACCGATCTCCCGATTTGGCTTGCCGAGCCTCTAAGAGGAGCAAATTTCATCCGATCTGTCTGAAATTTGGTACATGGTGTTGGTATATGGTCTCTAACAACCATGCAAAAATTGGTCCACATCGGTCCATAATTATATATAGCCCCCATATAAATCGATCCCCAGATTTGACCTCCGGAGCCCCTTGGAAGAGCATAATTCATCCGATTCAGTTGAAATTTGGTACGTGATGTTAGTATGTTATATGATATTTAACAACCATGCCAAAAGTGGTCCTTATCAGTCCATAATCATATATAGCCCCCATATAAACCGATCCCCCGATTTGGCTTGCGGAGCCTCTAAGAGAAGCAAATTTCATCCGATCCGGCTGAAATTTGGTACATGGTGTTAGTATATGGCCGTTAACAACCATGCCTAACTAGGTCCATATCGGTCTATAGTTAGGTTAGGTTAGGTTATGTGGCAGCCCGATGTATCAGGCTCACTTAGACTATTCAGTCCATTGTGATACCACAGTGGTGAACTTCTCTCTTATCACTGAGTGCTGCCCGATTCCATGTTAAGCTCAATGACAAGGGACCTCCTTTTTATAGCCGAGTCCGAACGGCGTTACACATTGCAGTGAAACCACTTAGAGAAGCTTTGTAACCCTCAGAAATGTCACCAGCATTACTGAGGTGGGATAATCCACCGCTGAAAAACTTTTTGGTGTTCGGTCGTAGCAGGAATCGAACCCACGACCTTGTGTATGCAAGGCGGGCATGCTAACCATTGCACCACGGTGGCTCATCGGTCTATAGTTATTATAGCCCTCAGATAAATAGATCCCCAATCACACAAAAATTGGTCCATATCAAGTTCATAATTGTATATAGCCCACATATAAGCGTTCCCCATATTTCAATTCTGACTCTCTACGTACCGTGCAAAAGTCCATATCGATTCGTAATTATTTGTAGACTTACCTATACATACCTTTTTTGTCTAATATATACCACGAATGGACCAACTCATAATTTAGAAAACGATGTTAAGAAGTTTTAAGATAACACAACCCAATTAATTCGATTGTGGATGACAGTCTTTCGTAGAAGTTTCTACGCAATCAATGGTGTAGGGTACATAAGATTCGGCCTGGCCGAACTTACGGCCGTGTATACTTGTTATTTTTATTTTTTATTTTAATCAGTATTTTTTGTTGCACTTTGATTTTCGTATTATCAAATTTTCTAGTTGGTCTATTGGCACCATAACAGAACGCCTTGGCACACTCAGCCACAATCGCCATTGAAGACGATGCATCAGAACATCTATTGAAATGTTTGTGACATGAACCTAATATGACACCACGGCATGACATTCAAACTACTTCCTGAGATGTTCTTTATTATTTATGAATGAACAAATAATGAACTCTGGTTCAAATCTCACCAGCAACAATTTTTTATTAAATATATTTCCTTTTGGAAGTGGAAAAAATCCATAGTGGATCCCGGGATGCGCTTTAAAGGAAATGTTTGTGGAACAACTTCTATTTTTTTGGTGGGTAGCAATATTATGTCAACTTCGAGAAAAATTGGTTTTTCAATATTTTAATATTTTATTTTTTGAATTACAAACAAATTTATGTACGGCCTAATCTTATGTACCCACCATCGTGAATTAAGTACAATAAACTCCTTTAAAAACCGATCGTCGTAGTAAGTCGGTTTAGAAATTATAGCAACTTGAAATTGGTGGCAATGTATGTCCGCCACTCTCACAAACAGCATGACAAACATACCACCATACCCCAAACACCATTCAATGGTGTTGGGGGGTATAAAAAACTGAATATTATGGCAAATCCTTTTATTGAAACAATTAACAAATTTGTGAGAATAGCTTCAATTTATGATAATTAAGTCTTAAATAAAAATTAAGTAGGAGATTAAATTTCTTACGCTGTTGCCACTTCAGTGATTTTAAGCTTCTTTCGAACAAATCCTAAAAGTGACTTTCAACCACGGTAAACGATGTTAAGTTTAGATTTGTTTTTGTTAGACATAATAAGAACTTTATAAAAAAAGTATTAAACTTTCAGAAAAGTTATGACAACAATTAAACGTGTAGATTATAGGAAATGAATAAAGACAGGAGCAGCCAATTGCAGATGAACATAGTAGCCCAGACGAGCGGGCTTATTAGAACACGATATAGTGTCTAGAACCAACTTAGAAGGAATACATAGAATAATTTGAAATAAAAGATTTCATGTCCTTAAAATACGACTGCAAATTTTGCTTAGCATAAAAGACGCATTTCTCTAATATAACGTTTTTTTCCTTGTCCAAAAGACGATAAACTTTTCAATGAAGTCGTATTGTCCTTATAATTAAGTGATTTGACTTCAAAATTGGTATTATAACATGAAAGAAAAAATGTTTGAGCTAAGGTCAACTTGGCTTTAATAATTCATAAAAATTCTATAAAATTAAAGAAATTGTATTTAACTGTGTTGTCTTTTTGCATCTTGACTACAAAGCAAAAAATCATTCAAAAATAGGACATGTTTTTCAACACTTTATTTTAAAAATGTTTTTACTTGCAACATAGCTTAAATTCTACTGGAAGTCGATTCTGAATTTGGAAAATAAAGTTATCGTTAACTCGTTTTTAAAGGACTTTCATGGCATATGAAGAAAAAAAGCTGAAAAAACGAAAAACAAGTATATAAAGGGTGATACGGTCAAAATTTTGTCAAGGGAAAACGCGTGTAAATCGGTGAAATCGTTTATTTAAAAAATCAAATTAAATTTCTTTTTCAAGTTCAATTAGTATAAAATTCAGGAAAAATATTCAGTTAGGCTTTCGCTTTTCCAAATCCGAATTGCCGGGCCTCACGCTTGACACCTGCCATCAGATTTTGTACAGCCACCTTGTCCACCTTCTTCGCCGCAGAAAGCCAGTTTGCCTTGAACTGCTGCTCGTCCTTAGTATTTTTTGGTCTTCTTTAGATTCCGCTTGACAATAGCCCAGTATTTCTCAATTGGGCGGAGCTCTGGCGTTTTGGAAGGGTTCTTGTCCTTGGGAACCACCTGCACGTTGTTGGCGGCGTACCACTCCATGGCCTTTTTACCGTAATGGCAAGATGCCAAATCCGGCCAAAACAGTACGGAACAACCGTGTTTCTTCAGGAAAGCCAGCAGACGTTTATTCAAACACTCTTTCACGTAAATTTCTTGGTTGACAGTCCCGGAAGCTATGAAAATGCTGCTTTTCAAGCCACATGTACAGATGGCTTCCCAACCCAGATATTTCTTTGCGAACTTTGACAGTTTTATGTGCTTGAAAATATCTGCTACCTTTCCCCTTTCTTTTGCCGTATAAAACTCCTGTCCCGGAAGCTGCTTGTAGTCGGCTTTGACGTAGGTTTCGTCGTCCATTACCACGCACTCAAACATCGTCGATAGTTCGGCTCGTTTTTTGGCTCGATGTACGGTTATAGACGATACACCCAGCTTATTTGCGGCATCTCGGAGAGAGAGGTTATGGTTTCGATTGAAACTACCGGCAACTCTCTTTGTCGTCTCAGCGGCTTCCGGTTTTCGATTTCCCACGATCCAGACTTCCTGGCTGTCGACAAACGTTCCCCAAACACTTTAATTACATTTGTAACTGTTGATTTGGCAACTTTTAGCGATTTTGCCAGCTTTGCGTGCGAGTACCTCGGATTTTCGCGATGGGCGAGCAAAATTTTGATACGCTGCTCTTCTTGCTTGGACGGCATTTTGACAACTGAAGAGTGAATTCCAAAATCAAAATAGGAGCAAAATTCTACACACACACACCTTCAAAATGAGGGGTGTTCAGGTTTTTTAAATGCAAAATTGAAAGAAATACGTCAAGTTTATATTGACCAAATTTTGACCGTATCACCCTTTACGGCCGTAAGTTCGGCCAGGCCGAATCTTATGTACCCTCCATCATGGATTGCGTAGAAACTTCTACGAAGGACTGTCATCCACAGTCGTATTAATGGGCTGTAGTATCTTAAAACTTCTTAACATCGTTTTCTAAATTGTGAGTTAGTCCATACGTGGTATATATTAGACAAAAAAGTTGTGTATAGGTATGTCTACAAATAATTACGAATCGATATGGACTTTTGCACGGTACGTAGAGAGCCAGAATTGAAATATGGGGGTTGCTTACATGTGGGCTATATACAATTATGAACTTGGTATGGACCAATTTTTGTGTGATTGGGGATCGATTTATCTGAGGGCTATATATAACTATAGACCGATATGGACCTAGTTAGGCATGGTTGTTAACGGCCATATACTAGCACAATGTACCAAATTTCAACTGACTCGGATGAAATTTGCTCCTCCAAGTTGCTCCAAAACCAAATCTGGGGATCGGTTTATATGGGGCTATATATAATTATGGTCTGATATGGCCACTTTTGCCATGGTTGTTAAATATCATATACTACCACCACGTACCAAATTTCAACCAGTTCGGATGAATTTTGCTTCTCCAAAAGGCACCGGAGGTCAAATCTGAGGATCGGTTTATATGGGGCCTATATATAATTATGGACTGATATGGACCAATTCCTGCATGGTTGTTGGATAACATATACTAACATCACGTACCAAATTTCAAACGAATCGGATTAATTTTGCTCTTCCAAGGGGCTCCGGATGACAAATCTGGGGATCGGTTTATATGGGGACTACATATAATTATGAACCGATTTCGCCCAATTTTTGCATTGGTGTTTGAGGCCATACATAAACACCACGTACCAAATTTCAACTGAATCAGATGAATTTTGGTCTTCCAAGAGGCCCCGGAAGTCAAATCTGGTGATCGGTTTATATGGGGGCTATATATAACTATGGACCGATGTGGACCAATTTTTGCATGGTTATTAGAGACCATATTCTAACACCATGTACAAAATTTCAGCCGGATCGGATGAAATTTGCTTCTCTTAAAGGATCGGCAAGCCAAATTTGGGGGTCCGTTTATATGGGGGCTATACGTAAAAGTGGACCGATATGGCCCATTTGCAATACCATCCGACCTACATCAATATCAACTACTTGTGCCAAGTTTCAAATCGGTAGCTCGTTTCGTTCGGAAGTTAGCGTGATTTCAACAGACGGACGAACGGACAGACGGACATGCTCAGATCGACTCAGAATGTCACCACGATCCAGAATATATATACTTTATGGGGTCTTAGAGCAATATTTCGGAATAGCAAAGTTAATATACCCCCATCCTATGCACCCAGAAAAAAGGGGCTCTAATGCCAACTGGACTTTATTTTAGTTCATGAAGATTAGTTGATTTTAGTTAAATTTTGCACAATATGAATAAATGTTCCTTATTTGAATAATTTTGTGCTAACTTTAATGCCATGAACTAAAAATAAGAAAAAAAGTTGTATACAAATATAGTGCACAACTTTACTAAAAAATAAAATAGTTCATATTTTCCTAAAATGGCAGAAGTTTGCTTAAATTGAGTTCATAGATCTCTCAAATGAGTAAATTTTACTAAAATTGTACCTGTCTCGAACTTCGTACAGCGCTAAAGACATTTTAAAAATTTTTAAGTCCAATTTTTTCTTCCAACATATGCAATTTTCTTAAACAACAGAAAAAAATCAATTATTTTTAAACATTTTTCTTCAATCTGACAAAAAGTATTAACGTATTTGTAACATGTTGCAATTACAAAACTATTTTAGTTAAAATTTTCTAAAATAAACCTACATTTTCTACCACGGTGGGGTCACTTTTTTTTTGGGTGTGGTGGAGGGTATAATTAAAATTTGCTTCCTAGAAGCAAGAACACAAAACCCAAATTTAAAAGAGAATTGTGTCTTAAAAGTATCCTTACTGTATTCTCCGCTTCTTGGGCTCGGAATCAATACCAAAATTGTTAAAGTAAAGACAAAATCTTAGGAACCGGGCATGTTTTTTTTCAGTGTGGAACATGTTATACTCAACCATGTCATTTTCTCGAAAATGGTGTATCTGATTTCGGCGACTATGTACATGCATCCCGAGAAAACAATATTTTTCCGACAAAAATGTTCCACACTGTTCAAAAATAAAATTTTGCTCTTGAAACATGTTTGAGGGGGAATCATGAGTGTATATGTCTATGAAAATTCGAATGACATAAAATTGGAATTTTTTCTTTAATTTTTTTCGCTTTTTTTCTTCCTCTATTAATTTCCAAAAAATAAAATTTAGAAATTGTTGTGAACTTTTTCGCATCCGAAGAACCACTATCACTTTGCTTTGCTTCCTTTCACTTGTCATTTGCTGTATTTCAATTTTGCTCCCTGTCCATTCACAACTCAATAAAGGAAAACTTTTCCAGGAAATAAAAAAAATCCCATACTAGTCAACCACATACGAACATTCACTCACTCATTGGCACAACTCCAATTAGAAACTGTGGCTGCAATAATAAATCTTGGTCGTTAACTTATTTGTCCACTTTATGGTTTAGTGGTTATTTGAAAAACTTCACCTATGTCCATATGACTGCTGGTATAGTATCGGCCAACTTGTAGTGTCCTGTGAATTTTTATTTCGATTCGGTTCTCTTATTATTTTAAAAGAAAAACACTTGGTTAACTTTCATTGAAGCATTACTCTTTTGTTGGATGGGTTAGGTGGTTGCTTCTAAGTTTAGAAAAAGAAAAAGACAAAATGAAGACGAAAGGTATTGAAGGAAATGTAGGGGTGAAATGAGAAAATAGAAAATATAAATCAAATAATCCATTTAAAGAAAATCAAAGTTTTTCTTACATTCAAGGGAAACTATTTCTCTACATTTATTTAAAAAACAAAACACAAATCACAAGATACACAGATACACAATGGGATGTGTGATGATCATATATAGTGAAATATTTATTTTTTTAATAATCGTCATTAAATTAGAAATAAGTTATTTTTTAAAAATAAAAAGAGATCCCGCAATCACAAAAATTCACAAATTTTGCTTAAGTGTCCATATTTATAAAAACATTTCATTATTTGGTATTCCATGGCATTCAGGATAGCGCGTCTATTATTTTTATTATTGAATAACAGGTTGTCTGATAAGTCCCCAGTCTGACACATAGATGGCGTTCAGTTAAACAAATTGTTGAATCAATTAAATGTTTAATTGAATATTTATTAAAATTCAACTAAATTTTAATTGGAAAAATTTAAGCTGCATTTTTTGATCTAACATAGACATCATAAAATTTAGAAGACAATGTGAAGAATTTTTAAGAATTTTTATGTGTTACCACAACCCAAGTAATTTGATTAAGGATGACAGTCTTCAGTAGAACTTACTATACAATCCATGGTAGAGGGTACATAAGATTCGGCCTGGTCCAACTTTCGGTCGTATATAGTTGTTTAGTTATAGGTAAAATCTTATAATTTGTACCTACTGTGTTTAGTACACACACAAAAAGGCAACAGGAAGCCTAACTTTTTGACTCTTTTATGTTGGTGTTTTTCTATAAGAACAGACGAGTGGTAATACAGTATATCTCTGTGTGTGAGAGAATGCTTACATATCATCACATGAGATAACGGCTCACTAAATTCAATATTCAATCCACGTTTTGAGTTTAAAGTATCTGTCCATTTCAGGGATATACCCAAATTAATTAAATCGAAGATGAAAGCATATATGACCGTAAGTTTGACGGGGCTGAATCTTCAATACACATCAACCAATACAAATTACCAGAGAAAATCTCGTGGTACATACAAAGAAAACTTCATTAAAAGTCAGCCAACGAAAAATGTTCATTGATATAACGAAACATTTTAATTAATACAATGAAAATATTTGTTAATAGTACGATACGTTACGTAGATAAACAGAAAATTCGTTATAATAAAATTTCGTTGTATTAACGAATATATTTCATTGGCTGACTTTTAACGACACATTTCGTTAATATAACGAAACTTTTTCTATTAGTGTAATCGATTACAAGATAATATAAATATACATAATATAAATTTAAGGGGAATATGGTATGGTTTGCAAATACAAAATTTGCATATATGGAGACTACATTGTAAAGGGAAAGAAATTACTCTTTTTTATAACCAACAAATTCTGTCAGTGTACAGTGACTTATTTTTAAAGAATTATTATACATTGCTTTTTATACCCTCCACCATAGGATGGGGGTATATTAACTTTGTCATTCCGTTTGTAACACATCGAAATATTGCTCTAAGACCCCATAAAGTACATATATTCTAGGTCGTGGTGAAATTCTGAGTCGATCTGAGCATGTCCGTTCGTCTGTTGAAATCACGCTAACTTCCGAACGAAACAAGCTATCGACTTGAAACTTGGCACAAGTAGTTGTTATTGATGTAGGTCGGATGGTATTGCAAATGGGTCATATCGGTCCACTGTTACGTATAGCCCCCATATAAACGGACCCCCAAATTTTGCTTGGGGATCCTCTAAGAGAACCAAATTTCATCCGATCCGGCTGAAATTTGGTACATGGTGTTAATAAAGGGTGATACGGTCAAAATTTGGTCAAGGGAAAACGCGTATAAATCGGTGAAATCGGTGTATTTAAAAAATCAAATTAAATTTCTTTTTCAAGTTCAATTAGCATAAAATTCAGGAAAAATATTCAGTTAGGCTTTCGCTTTTCCAAATCCGAATTGCCGGGCATCACGCGTGACACCTGCCATCATATTTTGTACAGCCACCTTGTCCACCTTCTTCGCCGCAGAAAGCCAGTTTGCCTTGAACTGCTGCTCGTCCTTAGCAGTATTTTGGTCTTCTTTAGGTTCCGCTTGACAATAGCCCAGTATTTCTCAATTGGGCGGAGCTCTGGCGTGTAGGGAGGGTTCTTGTCCGTTTGAACCACCTGCACGTTGTTGGCGGCGTACCACTCCATGGCCTTTTTACTGTAATGACAAGATGCCAAATCCGGCCAAAACAGTACGGAACAACCGTGTTTCTTCAGGAAAGGTAGCAGACGTTTATTCAAACACTCTTTCACGTAAATTTCTTGGTTGACAGTCCCGGAAGCTAAGAAAATGCTGCTTTTCAAGCCCCAGGTACAGATGGCTTGCCAAACCAGATATTTCTTTGCGAACTTTGACAGTTTTTCCGGGATCGCGCTTTGGCCGTCGTATTTTGTTTATCATCGCGATTTGGAGTCACTACCTTCTTGTAAGTCGATAGGCCGGCTCGTTTTTTGGCTCGATGCACGGTTGTAGACGATACACCCAGCTTATTTGCGGCATCTCGGAGAGAGAGGTTAGGGTTTCGCTTGAAATTACCGGCAACTCTCTTTGTCGTCTCAGCAGCTTCCGGTTTTCGATCTCCCCCCGATCCAGACTTCCTGGCTGTCGACAAACGTTCCCCAAACACTTTAATTACATTTGTAACGGTTGATTTGGCAACTTTTAGCGATTTTGCCAGCTTTGCGTGCGAGTAGCTCGGATTTTCGCGATGCGCGAGCAAAATTTTGATACGCTGCTCTTCTTGCTTGGACGGCATTTTGACAACTGAAGAGTGAATTCCAAAACAAATCAATAGGAGGAACATTCTACACACAAACCTTCAAAATGAGGGGTGTTCAGGTTTTTTAAATGCAAAATTGAAAGAAATACGTCAAGTTTATATTGACCAAATTTTGACCCTTTATATGGTCTCTTACAACCATGCAAAAATTGGTCCACATTGGTCCCCCATATAAACCGATCTCCAGATTTGGCTTGCGGAGCCTCTAAGAGAAGCAAATTTAATCCGATCCGGCTGAAATTTGGTACATAGTGTCAGCATAAGATATCTAACAACCATGCAAAAAGTGGTCCACATCGGTCCATAATTATATATAGCCCCCATATAAACCGATCCCCCGATTTGGTTTGCGGAGCCTCTAAGAGAAACAAATTTTATCCGATCGGGCTGAAATTTGGTACATGGTGTAAGTACATGGTCTCTAGCAACTATGCAAAAATTGGTCCACATCGATCAATAATTATATATAGCCCCCATATAAACCGATTCTCCGATTTGGCTTGCGGAGCCTCTAGGAGAAGCAAATTTCATCCGATCGGGCTGAAATTTGGTATATGGTGTTAGTATATGGTCTCTACTAACCATGCAAAAATTGGTCCACATCGGTTAATAATTATATGTAGCCCCCATATAAACCGATCCCCCGATTTGGCTTGCGGAGCCTTTTGGAAGACCAAAATTCATCTGATTCAGTTGAAATTTGGTACATGGTGTTAATATATGGCCTCAAACATCAATGCAAAAATTGGTCGAAATCGGTCCATAATTATATGTAGCCCCCATATAAACCGATCCCCAGATTTGTCCTCCGGAGCCCCTTGGAAGAGCAAAATTCAACCGATTCGGTTGAAATTTGGTACGTGATGTTAGTATATGGTATCCAACAACCATGCAGGAATTGGTTCATATCAGTCCATATAAACCGATAGGGAGCCACCGTGGTGCAATGGTTAGCAGGCCCGCCTTGCATACAAAAGGTCGTGGGTTCGATTCCTGCTTCGACGGAACACCAAAAAGTTTTTCAGCGGTGGATTATCCCACCTCAGTAATGCTTGTGACATTTCTGAGGGTTTCAAAGCTTCTCTAAGTGGTTTCACTGCAATGTGGAACGCCGTTCGGACTCGTCTATAAAAACTAGGTCCCTTGTCATTGAGCTTAACATGGAATCGGGCAGCACTCAGTGATAAGAGAGAAGTTCACAAATGTGGTATCACAATGGACTGAATAGTCTAAGTGAGCCTGATATTTCGGGCTGCCACCTAACCTAAACTAACCTAACCTTAACTTACCGATCCCGAGTTTTGGTTTTGGAGCCACTACGAGGAGCAAATTTCATCCGAGTCAGTTGAAATTTGGTACATTGTGCTAGTATATGCCCGTTAACAACCATGCCTAACTAGGTCCATATCAGCCCATAGTTATATATGTAGCCTTTAGATAAATCGATCCCCAATCACACAAAAATTGGTCCATATCATGTTCATAATTCTATATAGCCCCCATATAAACGACCCCCATTTTTCAATTCTGGCTCTCTACGTACCGTACAAAAGTCCATATCGATTCGTAATTATTTGTAGACTTACTTAGACATATCTTTATACCCTGCGCCACACTGTGGAACAGGGTATTATAACCCAGCAAAAAAAGCATCGCCAAAAAAGTAATGAAAATGTTCTTTTTGGATCCGGAAGTGGTGCAAAATGGACGCAGAAGCGATGAATTTAACATGGGCTTGTCATAGGACGGAAGTCCTTCATTTCAACAGCCGTTGCTCTGAATTTGCATTACTTCTTTAGATGTGATCCGAATTCAATGTTTTGGATGTAAATTAAAAAATTCTGTGACATTTTTTCAAATAAATAATTTTTAATGGATTCTAACGCTTGTCGGAAACGTTTGACCTCAGATATTTTCAAAAATTCACAATTTTTTCAGATTGGATTTAGCATTTTTTTCGACAAAATTTAAATGATTTGTACCATTTTATGAATTCTTACTCTGTTTTTAACCTATTTGAGACAAAAAAAGTTAAGTTTACCCATTACAAGTATGAAAAAACCATGTTATAAAAAATTGAATTAAAAGAACTTCCTGGGTAGTTAAAATAAAGAACATCATTGGGAGTGCATCTTCTGGAAGTGCTTTTAAAGTTGTGCCTGTAGAAGAACTTCCAAATTTTTTTGCTGGGAAGTTAGTGCATATGTTTTTTGTTTAATATATACCACGAATGGACTAACTCACAATTTAGAAAACAATGTTAAGAAGGTTTAAGATAACACAACCCGAGTAATTCGATTGTGGATGACAGTCTTTCGTAGAAGTTTCTACGCAATCCATGGTGGAGGGTACATAAGATTCGGCCTGGCTGGACTTACGGCCGTATGTACTTGTTTTTATTTATAACTGCAATTCAATACCATTATATCATACAAAATTGAAACAATTGTCATCAATCATGGTCTTGTCATAGTTGATATGAAATCCTAACATTGTCAGTTGGGTTATGTTTCACATGATTTTATAGTTTCAACTCCACATGACATAGTTGTCCATTAAAAAAAAAAAACTATTTTTGTAAAAGAATTCCAATTGCATGCAGTATGACTGTATGACATTCCATGTGACAGAAGATTTATGAAGAAATTCTATTGCACTCGAATGACATAGATAGTAAATTGCTTCAATATCATTTCCAACTGAGTTAATCAGTTCAATCAATAAAGTTTATGGATTGAATTCTAAGAATACTTCGTATGGTCCTCTATGGGTAACGTAACAAAACTACACAACATAAATATTTTGCAAACTCAAGAATACCATCAAAAGATAAACTTTATTACATATCCATATGCATATTTTGTATAATTAAAGTTTTTAAATAAATATTGAAATATTGTTGATATGATTGTCAGTTTTTTTTTCTTAAATTATGTATTTTGTTGTGATACCCACCACCATGGAATGGTGGACTATACTACGTTTGTCATTTCGTATGCGAAAGTTATTTGCATGCGACGTATCGAAGACTTATTGAATTATATAAATTCAAGGTTGTGGTGAATTTCCAAGTCGATCTAGCAATGTCCGTTGGCCCTGAGGCCTCAATGGTAATCCTATATAGTTTAAATTCGACATGAGAAATCTGTAGCGTGCCAAAAGTTGTGTATATTGGTTTATAACAGGTTGGCTGATAAGTACCCAGTCTGACACATAGATGGCGTCGCTAGTATTAAATGTGTTTGCAGCTGTTAACTCGTAATACACCCGAGTTTTTCCGTCGATATGTGACAATGGATGAAACATGGCTCCATCACTACACTCCTGAGTCCAATCGACCGTCGGCTGAGTGGACAGCGACCGGTGAACCAACCGCTGGCAAAGTAATGGCCTCTGTTTTTTGGGATTCGCATGGAATAATTTTTATCGATTATCTTGAGAAGGGAAAAACCATCAACAGGTCGCGGCAAAAAGGCCCCATATGAAGAAGAAACAAGTAAGGAAAGTCTAAAGTCGGGCGGGGCCGACTATATTATACCCTGCACCACTTTGTAGATCTAAATTTTCGATACCATATCACATCCGTCAAATGTGTTGGGTGCTATATATAAAGGTTTGTCCCAAATACATACATTTAAATATCACTCGATCTGGACAGAATTTGATAGACTTCTACAAAATCTATAGACTCAAAATTTAAGTCGGCTAATGCACTAGGGTGGAACACAATGTTAGTAAAAAACCAGTAAGGAAAGTCTAAAGTCGGGCGGGGCCGACTATATTATACCCTGCACCACTTTGTAGATCTAAATTTTCGATACCATATCACATCCGTCAAATGTGTTGGGGGCTATATATAAAGGTTTGTCCCAAGTACATACATTTAAATATCACTCGATATGGACAGAATTTGATAGACTTCTACAAAATCTATAGACTCAAAATTTAAGTCGGCTAATGCACTAGGGTGGAACACAATGTTAGTAAAAAAATAGGGGAAACATTTAAATCTGGAGCAATTGTAAGAAAACTTCGTAAAAGTTTATTTATGATTTATCGTTCGATATATATGCATTAGAAGTTTAGGAAAATTAGAGTCATTTTTACAACTTTTCGACTAAGCAGTGGCGATTTTACAAGGAAAATGTTGGTATTTTGACCATTTTTGTCGAAATCAGAAAAACATATATATGAGAGCTATATCTAAATCTGAACCGATTTCAACCAAATTTGGCACGCATAGCTACAATTCTAATTCTACTCCCTGTGTAAAATTTCAACTAAATCGGAGTTAAAAGTTGGCCTCTACGGTCATATGAGTGTAAATCGGGCGAAAGCTATATATGGGAGATATATCTAAATCTGAACCGATTTCAACCAAATTTGGCACGCATAGCTACAATGCTAATTCTACTCCCTGTGCAAAATTTCAACTAAATCGGAGCAAAATATTGGCCTCTGTGGTCATATGAGTGTAAATCGGGCGAAAGCTATATATGGGAGCTATATCTAAATCTGAACCGATTTCAACCAAATTTGGCACGCATAGCTACAATGCTAATTATACTCCCTGTGCAAAATTTCAACTAAATCGGAGCAAAAAATTGGCCTCTGTGGTCATTTGAGTGTAAATCGGGCGAAAGCTATATATGGGAGATATATCCAAATCTGAACCGATTTCAAGCAAATTTGGCACGCATAGTTACAACGCTAATTCTACTCCCTATGCAAAATTTCAACTAAATCGGAGCAAAAAATTGGCCTCTGTGGGCAAATGAGTGTAAATCGGGCGAAAGCTATATATGGGAGCTATATCTAAATCTGAACCGATTTTGCTGATATTTTGCAAGTTTTTCGAGACTCCTAAAATATTCGGATGTACGGAATTTGAGGAAGATCGGTTGATATACACGCCAATTATGACCAGATCGGTGAAAAATATATATGGCAGCTATATCTAAATCTGAACCGATTTTTTCCAAAATCAATAGGGATCGTCTTTGAGCCGAAACAGGACCCTATACCAAATTTTAGGACAATCGGACAAAAACTGCGAGCTGTACTTTGCACACAAAAATACATCAACAGACAGACAGACGGACAGACAGACGGACAGACAGACGGACAGACAGACAGACGGACATCGCTAAATCGACTCAGAATTTAATTCTAAGACGATCCGTATACTAAAAGGTTGGTCTATGATTACTCCTTCTTGGCGTTACATACAAATGCTCAAACTTATTATACCCTGTACCACAGTAGTGGTGAAGGGTATAAATATGGGAAACATTTAAATCTGGAGCAATTTTAAGAAAACTTCGCAAAAGTTTATTTATGATTTATCGCTCGATATATACACAGTCTCACATAAGTTTACATACCCTTGAGGTTTTTACCTTATAACTAAACATGTTTCTTGTTGTTGTTTATAATCCAGACGAAAAACATCTTCTTGAAAATGGACAAATACTTTGTTTTCAAATTAATTTACAAAATCTAAAGCATATATATGCATATTTTATTATATTTTAATAATTAAATAAAATACAATTTCTTAAACCGTATGTAAACTTGTGTAAGACTGTGTATGCATTAGAAGTTTAGGAAAATTAGAGTCATTTTTACAACTTTTCGACTAAGGAAAATGTTGGTATTTTGACCATTTTTGTCGAAATCAGAAAAACATATATATGGGAGCTAGATCTAAATCTGAACCGATTTCAACCAAATTTGGCAAGCATAGCTACAATGCTAATTCTAATCCCTGTGTAAAATTTCAAGTAAATCGGAGTTAAAAATTGGCCTCAACGGTCATATGAGTGTAAATCGGGCGAAAGCTATATATGGGAGATATATCTAAATCTGAACCGATTTCAACCAAATTTGGCACGCATAGCTACAATGCTAATTCTACTCCCTGTGCAAAATTTCAACTAAATCGGAGCAAAAAATTGGCCACTGTGGTCATTTGAGTGTAAATCGGGCGAAAGCTAAATATGATAGCTATATCTAAATCTGAACCGATTTCAACCAAAATTGACACGCATAGCTACAATGCTAATTCTACTCCCTGTGCAAAATTTCAACTAAATCGGAGCAAAAAATTGGCCTCTGTGGGCAAATGAGTGTAAATCGGGCGAAAGCTATATATGGGAGCTATATCTAAATCTGAACCGATTTGGCTGATATTTTGCAAGTTTTTCGAGACTCATAAAATATTCGGATGTATGGAATTTGAGGAAGATCGGTTGATATACACGCCAATTATGACCATATCGGTGAAAAATATATATGGCAGCTATATCTAAATCTGAACCGATCAAAATCAATAGGGATCGTCTTTGAGCCGAAACAGGACCCTATACCAAATTTTAGGACAATCGGACTAAAACTGCGAGCTGTACTTTGCACACAAAAATACATCAACAGACAGACAGACGGACATAGCTAAATCGACTCAGAATTTAATTCTAAGACGATCGGTATACTAAACGATGGGTCTCAAACTTTTCCTTCTTGGCGTTACATACAAATGCACAAACTTATTATACCCTGTACCACAGTAGTGGTGAAGTGTATAAAAAGTGTTGTTCCACCAAGACAACGCACCGTGCCACAAGTCATTGAGAACGATGTCAAAAATTCATGAATTAGGCTTCGAACCCACCGTATTCTCCAGATTTGGCCCCCAGCGACTTTTTCTTGTTCTCATACCTCAAAAGGATGCTCGCAGAGAAAAAATTCGGCTGCAATGAAGAGGTGATCGCCGAGACTGAGGCCTATTTTGAGGCAAACCCGAAGGAGTACTACCAAAATGGTATCAAAAAATTGGAAGTTCGTTATAATCGTTGTATCGCTCTTGAAGGAAACTATGTTGAATAATAAAAACGAATTTTGACAAAAAAAATGTGTTTTTCTTTGTTAGACCGGGGACTTATCAGCCAACCTGTTAATTACATATATCATCCATAAACCAATTCCTAGATTTGAGTTCTGTGGCCTCCCACATTGCAATCAACTTCAGGTTGTTAGCATTTCAAAACCGCTCATATGATAGCTGAGAGGGAAAGGGACCATAGGATGGGGGTATATTATCGTCGTCATTCCGAGTTTAACGCATCGAAATATTTGTCTCAGTATATATTATTTTGGGTCGTGGTTAAATTATGAGTCAATCTAGCGATGTCCGCCCGTCTGCCCATTTGTTGTTATAGATGTATGTGGGATGGTATTGCAAATTGGTCATATCGGACTACTTTTAGGTATAGCCCCCATATAAAACGACTACGAGATTTGACTGGCACAGCCCCCCGGAGGAGCAAATTTCATCCGAGCCGGTTGAAATTTGGTATGCCCCCCAACAATTTCACACATATTGGTCCATATCGGTCAATAAATATATATAGCCACCCTCATAAACCGGCCCCCAGATTTGCTCCTGGGGGCCCTGGAAAAGCACATCTTATCCTATCCGGTTGAAAGTTGGTACGTGATGTTAGTATATGATATCTAACAACTGTGCAAAAATTTCTTCATATCCATAATACTATATAATTGTACAAAGCTCACATACAAACCCACCCCCCAAGATTTAACTTCTGCAGCCCCATGAAGGCACAAACTTCGTCTGATCCGGTTGGATTTTCGCTCTCTAATTATTCGATCTTATCGGTTGATAATTTTTTATAGACTCCTCTATGTAAAAACTATCAATAACTAAAGGGGCTTATATTCCCAGCAAAAAAAAGCCAAAGAGTAATGAAAATGTTCTTTTTAGAAGTGGTACAAAATTGACGCAGAAGCGATGAATTTAACATGGGCTTGTCATAGGACGGAAGTCCTCCATTTCAACAGCCGTTGCACTGAATTTGCATCACTTCTTTAGGTGCGATGCGAATCCAGTGTTGTGAATTAAAAAATTGTGTGATATTTTGTCAAATAAATAATTTTTATAATTTTTAATGGATTCTAACGCTTGTCGGAAACGTTTGACCTCAAATATTTTCAAAAATTCACAATTTTTTCAGATTGGATTTAGCATTTTTTTCGACAAAATTTAAATGATTTGTACCATTTTATGAATTCGAACTCTGTTAACCTACTTGAAACAAAAAAAGTTAAAATTACCCATTAAAAGTATGAAAAAACCAATTTATAAAAAATTGAATTAAAAGAACTTCCTGGGTGGTTAAAATAAAGAACATAATTGGGGTGCATCTTTTGGAAGTACTTTAAAAGTTGTGCCTTTGGAAGGACTTCCAAATTTTTTTACTGAGTTCTGCTTTTATCTTAAACTTCATATAGACTAACATACACTTCAGAAGATGTAAAGAAAGTTTGAAATACCTTGCCATCGGCAGATATTACCACAACCCAATTTATTCGATTATGGATGACCGTCTGCAAAGAACTATGTACTATGGACTAAAGTAATTTTTTTGGGAGACACATTGGTGCAATGGTTAGCATGTCCGCCTTGCATACAAAAGGTCATGGACAGTGTTTCCTGTCTCTGTACCGCAAAAGGAATGCTTTCGTCCCCAAAAATCCACAATTTTATTTAAGAATCCCCACAAAAATCCCCAATAAATTTTTGGCAAGTGTTCTGAAAAAAGTAAAGGAATAGACTCTGCTGTAGAAAATCCGTAAAAAAAATAGAAAATTAGAAAAATATACAGAAATATGCAACATCCAGTTTTCGAGTTACTAAAAAGATGAAGGTTTCAAAACCAGGAGGCGGGTTCTCAAAATATCATCCGATACAAGCCTTCATCAGAGTTAATTATTGATATAGAGTCATCGAATTTTTTTCTTATACAAATCATCTTCTATATACTTGAGAAATATTAAGTATATATGGCCGTAAGTTCGGCCAGGCCGAATCTTATGTACCCTCCACCATAGATAGCGTAGAAACTTCTACGAAAGACTGTCATCCACAATCGAATTACTTGGGTTGTGGTATCTTAAATCGTTTTCTAAATTGTGAGTTAGTCCAAATGTTAGACAAAAAAGGCATGTGTATGTAAGTCTACAAATAATTACGAATCGATATGGACTTTTGCACGGTATGTAGGGAGCCAGAATTGAAATATGGGGGTCGCTTATATGGGGGCTATATACAATTATGAACTTGATATGGACCAATTTTTGGTGTGAATGGGAATCGATTTATCTGAGGGCTATATATAACTATAGACCGATATGGACCTAGTTAGGCATGGTTGTTAACGGCCATATACTAGCACAATGTACCAAATTTCAACTGACTCGGATGAAATTTGCTCCTCCAAGAGGCTCCAAAACCAAATCGGGGGATCGGTTTATATAGGGGCTATATATGATTATGGACTGATATGGGACATTTTTGGCGTGGTTGTTAAATATCATATATTACCACTACGTACCAAATTTCAACCAGATCGGATGAATTTTGTTTCTCCAAAAGGTACCGGAGGTCAAATCGGGGGATCGGTTTATATGGGGGTTATATATAATTACGGACTGATATGAACCAATTCCTGCATGGTTGTTGGATACCATATACTAACATCACGTACCAACTTTCAACCGAATCGGATGAATTTTGCGCTTCCAGGGGCTCCGGAGGTCAAATCTGGGGATCGTTTTATATGGGGGCTATATATAGTTATGGACCGATTTCGACCAATTTTTGCATGGGTGTATGCGGCCATACATTAACACCACGTAACAAATATCAACTGAATCAGATGAAGTTTGGTCTTCCAAGAGGCTCCGGAGGTCAAATCTGGTGATCGGTTTATATGGGGGAGCCACCGTGGTGCAATGGTTAGCATGCCCGCCTTGCATTTACAAGGTCGTGGGTTCGATTCCGGCTTCGACCGAACACCAAAAAGTTTTTCAGCGGTGGATTATCCCACCTCAGTAATGCTGGTGACATTTCTGAGAGTTTCAAAGCTTCTCCAAGTGGTTTCACTGCAATGTGGAACGCCGTTCGGAGTCGGCTATAGAAAGGAGGTCCCTTGTCATTGAGCTTAACATGGAATCGGGCAGCACTCAGTGATAAGAGAGAAGTTTACCAATGTGGTATCACAATGGACTGAATAGTCTAAGTGAGCCTGATACATCGGGCTGCCACCTAACCTAAACCTAAACTAAACCCATGGGGGCTATATATAATTATGTACCGATGTGGACCAATTTTTGCATGGTCATTAGAGACCATATACTAACACCATGTACCAAATTTCAACCGGATCGGATGAAATTTGCTTCTCTTAGAGGCTCCGAAAACCAAATCGGGGGATCGGTTTATATGGGGGCTATATATAATTATGGACCGATGTGGACCAATGGTTGTTAGAGACCATATACTAACACCATGTACCAAATTTCAGCCGGGTCGAATGAAATTTGCTTCTCTAAGAGGGTCCGTAAAAGTGGACCGATATGGCCCATTTGCAATATTATCCGAGTTACATCAATAACAACTACTTGTGCCTAGTTTCAAGTCGATAGCTTGTTTCATTCGGAAGTTAACGTGATTTCAACAGACGGACGGACATGCTCAGATCGACTCAGAATTTCAACATACATATATTTTATGGGGTCTTAGAGCAATATTTCGATGTGTTATAAACGGAATGACAAAGCTAATATACCCCCATCCTATCGTGGAGGGTATAAAAATGGGAGTTCGGACAACAAGAGTATTTATGAATCAAAACATAGTTCTAAGTTGTCAAGAAATAAAATTGGGTGATCGATTAAAAAGGCGAACTCTATTCTATATGTATGGGATATATTTTACAAATCAGTGATGTACGCAGATAAGTCCTTACGAAATAATTTCACAATAGTAAAGTAGCTGGAGCTCCCAAATAAATGCCGTGGAATTAGGGGACGAAGGTTTTTTTATATTTTGGAGATTTTCTATACTTCGTTAAGACTTTTTACACCCTGCGCCACACTGTGGAACAGGGGTATTACAAGTTAGTGCATATGTTTGCAACACCCAGAAGGAGACGAGATAGACACATGGTGTCTTTGGCAATAATTCTCAGGGTGGGTCCCTGAGTCGATTTAGCCATGTCCGTCTGTCTGTGAACACATTTTTGTGATCAAAGTCTAGGTCGCAGTTTAAGTCCAATCGCCTTCAAATTTGGCACAAGCACAAGTAGTATCGAAGTGGTGGTGGTATAACATTTAGAAGTAAAAAAAAACATATAAATCATAACTGTTCAAGAGTCTTTGCAGCATATACTGAATTTTACCGTATACAATTTTCTTGTTTAGTTTTCTTGCATTTGTGTCGTTAACATTAAATATTTAATCAGCTGTCCAAAAAATTAGGGCATTAGAGGGTTAATCTGATTATTATACTGAACAAGTTTCGAAAATTCCCCACTAAAATTCCCAAATTTGTGGAAATTCCCCACCAAACTGAATAGTCTTAGTGATCTTGAAATATCGGCCTGCCACCATAGCTAACCTAGCACCATTGAAATTCGAAAAAGTGCAAAATCTCACCGATGCACAACAAAAGTTCGACAGTTACTTAATTTGTTTTTATACCCTCCACCATAGGATGGGGGGTATATTAACTTTGTCATTCCTTTTGTAGCACATCGAAATATTGCTCTAAGACCCCATAAAGTATATAAATTCTGGGTCGTGGTGAAATTCTGAGTCGATCTGAGCATGTCCGTCCGTCCGTCTGTTGAAATCACACTAACTTCCGAACGAAACAAGCTTGAAACATGGCACAAGTAGTTGTTATTGATGTAGGTCGCATGGTATTGCAAATGGGCCATATCGGTCCACTTTTTCGTATAGCCCCCATATAAACGGACCCCCAAATTTGGCTTGCGAGGCCTCTAAGAGAAGCAAATTTCATCCGATCCGGCTGAAATTTGGTACATGGTCTTAGTATATGGTCTCTAAAAACCATACAAAAATTGGTCCATATCGGTCCATAATTATATATAGCCCCCATATAAACCGATCACCAGATTTGACCTCCGGAGCCTCTTAGAAGACCAAAATTAATCTGATTCAGTTGAAATTTGGTACGTGATGTTAATATATGGACTCAAACACCCATGCAAAAATTGGTCCATATCGGTCCATAATTATATATAGGCCCCATATAAACCGATCCCCAGATTTGACCTCCGGAGCACCTTGGAAGAGCAAAATTCTTCCCATTCGGTTGAAATTTGGTACGTGATGTTAGTATAGGGTATCCAACAACCATGCAGGAATTAGTTCCTACCAGTCCATAATAATATATAGCTCCCATATAAACCGATCCCCAGATTTGACTTCCGGTGCCGTTTGGAGAAGCAAAATTCATCCGATCTGGTTGAAATTTGGTACGTGGTGGTAGCATATGATATTAAACAACCATGTTGAAATTTGTGGATGACAGTCTTTCGTAGAAGTTTCTACGCAATCCATGGTGGAGGGTACATAAGATTCGGCCTGGCCGAACTTACGGCCGTATATACTTGTTTTTTTTTTTTTTTTTTTTTTTGCAATGAGAAGACATTCCAAATTTAGTAGTCTGTGAATAAACAAAATGATTTATTTGCCAAAGAAATCAGTTGACAACCGATTGGCAGTGCCGCCGATGGTAATGGCGTGGGCCTTCGTGATGACCGATAATCGAACACCGCTGTTATTCATCTACCATGGGGTCAAAATAAATGCCAAATATTATCGGAAAAATGTCCCCAAGACAGTATTGATGCCCCGGCCAGACTTATAAAACGGCCGTAGATCATGGATATTTCAACAGGACTCAGCACGCGTAAACCTAGAATGGCTTGAAAAGAAGATTCCTTACTTCATTTCTATCGCACAATGACCACCAATATCTCCGGATCTCAATCTGTTGAATTTTTGCGCATTGGACAATTTGGAGAGTAAATTCTAAAAAATACAAAAGTATCGATCATTGTAAGAGACTCTTCGCCGGGAATGGTGTGCTAGTTTTGTCGACCGTTGGAAGACCATAATTCGTTCCTATTCGAACAACTCTTGACTGATTCTAAAATTTAAAAAAAAGTTAAAAATTCCTCTAAAACTCAACCAAAAAATGGTTATTATAAGTTTAGATTCTTGTGTAGTCTCCATATGTATAAACTTTATATTTATCTTCGGGAAGCATACCATTTGAACCAATCTCTTTGGGAGAGGATCGGAACCAGCAGGATTCAAGTTAAACAACTCCTCCATGTTTGTTTGCCATACATGCTAGATATTCGGTGTTATTTTGACTTATCTAAAAAAATATTTTCAATACAAACCAATGTTTTGAATTTTTGGTCCACAGAAAACATCCCTTTGTTAGAGGATCCTTATGTGTTGCGATTCCATCCATGGTGAAGACTCCATAATTTTGTCACATTCCTCGATTTAAAATTTCTATATTAAATATGAAAAATTTTCTTCTTCTTCTTCGGTATATATTTAATATGCCACTTTTTATCTAACAAAGACTCCATATAGACTAACATAGAATTTATGTTAGTCTGTACCCACAACCCAAGTAATTTTATTGTGTACGAGAGTCTTTCATAGAACTCTGTACGCAATCCATGATGTAGGGATACATAAGATTCGACTTGACCGAAATTTCGACCACATATATTTGTTAGAAATCTCTTGGTCTATGATGATATTCCATTTGAAATTGCAAATGGAATTGTAGCTTCAAAAAAAAAAATACCAAAATTATCATAAACTTTTCTTTACAAGAAATTTTGTGACTGTGAAATATAAAAGCTAGAACCTTATTTGAAATTTGTCTACAGTGAAATTATTAAGGTTTTTTTGTTTGTTTTTCTTTTTGTGGTTTTCAACGTATGACATAAAATGTCAAATGTTCTCTCAAAACTTTTACTGTAGTTTCAGTTTGTGATATTTGTTCTTTCGACTTATATCTGATGGGACAAAAAAAAAAAACAACAACAAACAAAATCGAAAACATATAGATAATAAGTTGGAACGAATATTTATACGAGCCACCGTGGTGCAATGCGTAGCATACCTCCTTGGTTCCATCCTGGCTTCAACCGAACACCAAAAGGATTATTTCCTCTCAGTAATGCTGTGTCGAGTGTGTCGAACTTTTCTAAGTGGTTGCTTGCCAATGTGGAACGCCGTTCACACTCGGCTATAAAAAGGAGGTCCTTTGGCATTGTACAGCACTCATTGATGAGTTCAGAGGAGTTCGCCACTGTGGTATCGCATTGGTCTGAATAGTCTACGTGAGCCTATACCTAATCTAACCTATAATTTTGAAGGTACTGATGGGAGTAATCCCACTCGATTTACACGTAAGGAAGACAGCAGAGCTTAAGAGCTTGAACACGCTGGAGAGGACTGCCTGTAGGCAAACTGAAATTCTGGCCAGGCAGTATAGAGAGACGGACCATATGCCACGGAGCATGTTTATCATCACAAATCGACATACATCATACCACGTATAGAGGAGTGGGACGACAGGAGAATACCCTTCGGAACCCTGAACATGTATACGGACGGATCAAAGGTGGAGGAAGGAACGGACAGCGGAATCTATCGTAGTGAACTGGGAATAAGGGAGTCTTACACGCTGGATAGTCATTTTTCTGAGAGACGGACCATATGGCCATGGAACATGTTTATCATCACAAACCGACACACATTATACCAAGTATAGAGGAGTGGGAAGACGGGAGAATACCCTTCGGAACCCTGAAGGAACTGGCAGAGGAATCTATCGTAGTGAACTGGGAATAAGGGAGTCTTACACGCTGGAAGACAGCAGAGCTTAAGAGCTTGAACACGCTGGAGAGGACTGCCTGTAGGCATACTGAAATTCTGGCCGGGCACTATAGAGAGACGGACCATATGGCCACGGAGCATGTTTATCATCACAAACCGACACACATTATACCAAGTATAGAGGAGTGGGAAGACGGGAGAATACCCTTCGGAACCCTGAACATGTACGAGTATACGGACAGATCAAAGGTGGAGGAAGGAACGGGCAGCGGTATCTATCGTAGTGAACTGGGAATAAGGGAGTCTTACACGCTGGATTGTGATTTTTGTGCTAAGTCGCTGTTGATGTGGCCTTTATTCATAAGCGATATCAGCTTCTTCATCGACAGTCAGCCATCTATAAAAGCATTGTGCAGTGCTGACATAACGTCTAAGGCAGTCAGCCGCTGTCGTAGAGAACTCAGGATTCTCACTGTACATCATAATATAACTATGGGCCACCGTGGTGCAATAGTAAGCATGCTCGCCTTGTATACACAAGGTCGTGGGTTCGATTCCTGCTTCGACCGAACACCAAAAAGTTTTTCAGCGGTAGATTATCCCACCTCAGTAATGGTGGTGACATTTCTGAGGTTTTCAAAGCTTCTCTAAGTGGTTTCACTGCAATGTGGAACGCCGTACGGACTCGGCTATAAAAAGGAGGTCCCTTGTCATTGAGCTGAACATGGGATCGGGCAGCACTCAGTGATAAGAAAGAAGTTCACCAATGTGGCATCACAATGAACTGAATAGTCTAAGTGAGCCTGATACATCGGGCTGCCACCTAACCTAACCTAACCTATAAGCTGAATACCTGGGCACTGTGGGATAATAGGAAATGAAAAAGCGGATGTACTGGCTAAGGAGGGCGCTCGTGGAACAAATAATGTCCTAGCGGACGTTTTTCCTCCATTATTTTCTTATCATTGCAGAACAGAGGTCAACTATGATGAACTAGGCGAAGACGCTGGGTTTCTTCGGATAGTTGCGAGCAAACCCAGTTGATATGGGACAAAAGGAACCGAAGGAATTGCGAAATTTTAATGTCGATGAACCGAGAGGAATTGCGGCCATTGATTGGTATCATAACAGGACATAACACATTTGGGAAACACATGGTAAGAATAGGTCTTGAAGATGATTATATCAGTAGATAGTGACTGGACCCGGAAGTTACGGAGCACTCGTACCAAACAAGATACTGGGATCCTTTTTCTTTCAGGCTCTCACTGATATGCGGCAGTGCAGTTTAAGGAACATACTTACATTCATCAGGGACTCTGGTTGCTTCTTCTAAGATTTCTTTTAAAGAAAACGAGCAGATGGAAGTTCTGAGACTATTCCAAAGGGGACCGCATTGGAAGGAAGAAGATGGAAAGATCACATCGAGGAATTACAGTGGACCTATACTGGTCTAAGTGGACATCAATTCAACACAAAACGGATGCCATCCTCTACAACCTAACCTAACCTAGCCTATAATAACAAAGCTCTTGATGTATAAATAAAATCAGTTGAAATTCCACATTATGACAGACACTAAAAAAAAAAAATACAAAAAAAAAAAGAATTTTAAACTAAAGATGCAAAATCCTCAGAATAAATATAAGCCTATATTTGAAGCTTCTTAATATACAATGCTAAAATTTATTATCTCAGGTCATTTAAAGATTATTATACCCTGCGGAACAGGGTATTATAAGTTAGTGCATATGTTTGCAACACCCAGAAGGAGACGAGATAGATATGGTGTCTTTGGGAATATTGCTCAGGGACGGCCCTTGAGTCGATCTAGCCATGTCCGTCCGTCTGTGAACACATTTTCGTAATCATAGTCTAGGTCGCCATTTTAGTACAATTGACTTCAAATTTGGCACAAGTATGTATTTTGGGCATAATATAACCCTATTGATTTTGGAAGAAATCGGTTCAGTTTTAGATATAGCTCCCATATATATCTATCACCCTATATCTACTAATATATATCTTTCGCCCGATATAGACTTATAGGGCCCCAGAAGCCAAAGTTTTTCCACAATTTGGTTGAAATTTTACACAAGAACTAATTTTGGTTTAAATCGGAACAGATTTAGGTCTAGCTCCCATATATAAATATCTGTGGTCATATTACCGATTTTCCGTAATATGACCACAGAGGTCAAAGTTGTGAACCGATTTACATAAATTTTGCACAGGAAGTAGAATTAACATTGTACCGATGCATATCAAATTTGGCTGAAATCGGTTCAGATTTAGATATAGCTTCCATATATCTGTGGTCATAACCCTTAACAGCCTAACTCGAGTTAGGACACAATTGAGTTATTAGCACCATCGTATTCAGCGTATCTAAATTTATTTGCTCTAAATTTTTCATGTTTGTATCTCTTCCTTGGAATCTGTAGCAAAGTTTTCCAAAAAACACCTTCTCCTGATTTTCAGTGAAGATTCAAAACTTTAAACTCCTGTACTGAAAATATTGAAAAACAGACTTAGGCTGTTATGGGTTGTGACCACAGATATATGTTTTTCCGATTTGGATAAAAATTGTCCAAAATACCCACATTTTCCTTATAAAATTGCCACTGCTAAGGGGAAAATTTTCAAAAATGACTCCAATTTTCCTATAATTCTAATACATATCTGTCGATCGATAAATCATAAATACACTTTTGCGAAGTTGCCTCAAAATTGAATCAGATTCAAATGTTTCCCATATGTTTCCCTTCACCACTACTGTGGTACATGGTATAATAAGTTTGTGCATTTGTATGTAACGCCAAGAAGGAAAAGTCTGAGACCCATCGTTTAGTATACCGATCGTCTTAGAATTAAGTTCTGAATTAATTTAATTTAAATTTAAATTCTGAGTTAATTTAATTTAATGTCCGTCTGTCTGTCTGTCGGTCCGTCTGTCTGTCAGTTCATGTATATTTGTGTGCAAAGTACAGGTCGCAGTTTAAGTCCGATCGTGTTCAAATTTGACATAGAGTGTTTTTTTGGGACAGAGACAATCGCTATTGATTTTGGAAAAAAACGGTTCAGATTTAGATATAGCTGCCATATATATTTATCCCCAATCTGGTCATAGTTGGCGTGTTTATCAACCGATTTTCTTCAAATTCCGTACATCGGAATGTTTTATGAGTCTCGAAAAACTTGCAAAATATCAGCGAAATCGGTTCATATTTAGATATAGCTCCCATATATATCTTTCGTCCGATTTAGACTCATATGACCACAGACGCAAAAGTTTACGACCGATTTTCGTGAAATTTTGCATAGGGAGCAGAGCAGTATTGGTATAGTACCAATGCATGGTAAATTTGATTTAAGTCGGTTCAGATTTAGATATAGCTGCCATATATGTCTTTCGTCCGATTTGCACTTATAAGACCTCAAAAGCCAGAGTTTTGTCCTGACTTGCTTGAAATTTTGCACCAGGAGTATGTTTAATAGTATCGGTAAGTGTACCAAATTTGGTTGAAATCGGTTCAGATTTAAATATAGCTCCCATATATATCTTTCGTCCGATTTGAACTTATACTTTCCCAAAAACCTGAGTTTTACCCTGATTTGCTTTAAATCCTTTCCTCAAAAGCTAGAGTTTTGCCGTAATATACTTCAAATTGTGCACAAGAGGTACGTTTGATGGTATCGTTCTGTGTGCTAAATTTGGTTGAAATCGATTCATATTTAGATATAGCTCCCATATATATCTTTCGCCCGATTTACACTGATATGACAACGGTGGCCAAATTTATACTCCCAAATATGTGAAATTTTGCAGAGATTGGAGAATTATTATTCTAACTTTGCATGTCAAATTTGTACATTGAAGGAAGCAGAAACAAGTTGAGCTCGTTTTTAGCAATTATACAGGCTCGATTTACATCATTACCAGTATACTGCAATAGTTTGAACCCCGGAGTACTTAATTCACATATTTTGTTTCTATAAACATATGGTTCTTGAATAGGAACTATATCTATGTCCCCTTTCATCAGGAGAACTTTTAAGGCAGCACATGCAGCCTTACAATGGTGAAGATTTATCTGGAGGAACCGTAGGACCATCGAGATTTTCAACAACCGTCACATCAGCCGTTTCAATAGAGTCTTCAAGAATGTCCCCTTCAGAGATCTCGATGACTCTCGCAGTAACAATAGGTTCAAGTTTGGTGAGTTTTGAGGCAGTAGAAACCTCATCTCGCATACGGTGTCTATCCAAGTCTGCATCTTTGGTATCTCCCTCGACTTCACAAGAGGATCTGCTTATTTCTGATTCAGACAGAGGCTTGTCGATTTCCGAATCCTTAAGCTGATCGTTTTTATATACCTTCATTTGTATATAATGAAAGCCATAACATACACGGCCCTGAGATTTTGCTAGATTTTTGCTGTGGCAAAGACTGAGTGTTCATAATAAACACTGCATGCCGTCTTGGTCCATCCACTTCATCCAAACGGCCAACCTTCCAAACAGGTGTTGGAAGATCTGGATTGCATTGTTTCAGTCTATTTAAAATAGATTCAGGATCAGGAGGGTTTGCAGGTATCCACGTATGTGCTCTAGGTCTAGCCGGTATGTCTTTCTTCTCGACTAACTCTAGAGCAGCTCCTTCCCAAATTCACAGAGCTCCTTCCCAAATTCAGAGCAGCTTTAAAACATTCTATAGACCTCTGGTCCTCAAATGCGACTAGCTTAAATCGTCCTTGATACCAACCAGCCTCTTGGTGTAAAGGATCTTGGCCGGGAAACTTTTCCAGCACCTGTGAGTAGACGCTAGACACAGCTTTCTCAATTTCCCCCCATTTTTGTTTTGGAACTATACCGTCCAATGCTCCTTAAATAATGATAGCGATCACAAGGCTGTCTGAGGCAAAAGATCATTGATCCTTTTTGGAGGATGGCAGCTCATCCGGTGATCGTTCTCTTTTTCCAGCCTCAAGAATTCCTGGGCCCATTTTAAGGAATCGCTTTGTTTAGCCGACAACGTGCTTGGGTCGACGGATCCTAATTTCTTTAGGATAAACAAAGCATTTCTGCGTTCCTTGAATCTCTTGCGTGAGGGATTACCTCCTTTTGTGTCGCCACCTGTCGACCCGTCTAAAGGTCGACTAATTGGGCCTAACTCTTGGTCATTGCCCAAATTTATAACTCCAGTCGATACCCGTCCACTGGGCCCTGAAGTTAGCAACCCAGTGAATGTCTTTGAATTTCGCTGCATGGTGGCCTAATATCCCACCACACTTGAAATTCGTTGTAGGTACTTATTACGATGATTTTATCCGCTATTAAAAAACACGTCCGTTCCGTTCGACGGTTGAATGAATCAATTTGAGCTAACATTGGTGTACATAGTGGTGGTCGGCCCCGCCGACTTTAGACTTTACTTACTTGTTTTTTAGTAACATTGTGTTCGACCCCAGACGACTTAAATTTTAAGTCTTTAGATTGTCTAGAATTCGATTTAAAGAAGTCCTCTCATAGAAGAAAAATTAACTAAAGGTAAAAAAGAAAATAATTGGCCCCAAATCATGACCATTTTAACCATACAGTAGTTCATTCTTACTATTTGTGGGTATCGTACGAAAATGTTCATTTGCTTTAGTTCATATTGAACTTATGTGTACATTCCAAAATGAACTATATACCCAGGTTTAGTTCATAAAATATTTGAAACATACCTAAAAAAGAAAGATTTCATTAAGCTGTGTAAAATTAAAAAAAAAAAAATAAATAAATAAATGAATAAATAATAATAAAAAAATTTTAACTACTAGCTCACTCAAGGGAATCGTGGAGTGGTTATGATCCAACGACGAAACTCATTTCCTATTTGATCGAAACTGGTATGCAAGCATTGGTGTCACTCGAGCCCAAAATAATCTACCAAAATTTGGCGAAAATTTTACCAAAACTCTACCACACAAAAAAATCTTATTTTGCATAATTTTTATACAAAGATTTGTAAAAATAGAAAATTTTGTCAAAATTTTATTTCTATAGACAATTTTGCCAAAATTTTATTTCTATAGAAAATGTTGTCAACATTTTATTTCTGTTGAAAATTCTGTTATAATTTTATGTCTATAGGAAATTTTGTCAAAATTTTATTTCTATAGACAATTTTGCCAAAATTTTATTTCTATAGAAAATGTTGTCAACATTTTATTTCTGTTGAAAATTCTGTTATAATTTTATGTCTATAGGAAATTTTGTCAAAATTTTATTTCTATTAAAACTTTTGTCAAAATTTTATTTCTATAGGAAATTTTGTCAAAATTTTATTTCTATAAGAAATTTTGTTAAAATTTTATTGCTATATAAAATTTTGTCAAAATTTTATTTCTATAGAAAATTTTGTCAAAATTTTATTTCTATAGAAAATTTTGTCAAAATTTTATCTCTATAGAAAATGTTGTCAAAATTTTTTTTCTATAGAAAATGTTGTCAAAATTTTATTTCTATAGAAAATTTTCTCAAAATTTTAATTCTATAGAAAGTTTTGTCAAAATTATATTTCTATAGAAAATTTTGTCAAAATTTTATTTCTATAGAAAATTTTGTAAAATTTTATTTCTATAGAAAATTTTGTCAAAATTTTATCTCTATAGAAAATGTTGTCAAAATTTTATTTCTATAAAAAATTTTGTCAGAATTTTATTTCTACAGAAAATTTTGTCAAAATTTTATTTCTATAGAAAATTTTGTCAAAATTTTATTTCTATAGAAAATTTTGTCAAAATTTTACTTCTATAGAAAATTTTGTCAAAATGTTATTTCTATAGAAAATTTTGTCAAAAATTTTGTTTCTATAAGAAATTTTGTTAAAATTTTATTTCTATAGAAAATTCTGTAAAAATTTTATTTCTATAGAAAATTTTGTCAAAATTTTATTTCTATAGAAAATTTTGTCAAAATGTTATCTCTATAGAAAATGTTGTCAAAATTTTATTTCTATAGAAAATTTTCTCAAAAGTTTATTTCTATAGAAAATTTTGTTAAAATTTTATTTCTATAGAAAATTTTGTCAAATTTTTATTTCTATAGAAAATTCTGTCAAAATTTTATTTCTATAGAAAATTTTGTCAAAAATTTATTTCTATAGAAAATTTTGTCAAAATATTATCTCCATAGAAAAAAAAAATAGAAAATTTTGTCAAAATTTTATTTCTATAGAAAATTTTGTCAAAATTTTATTTCTTTAGAAAATTTTGTCAAAATTTTATTTCTATAGAAAATTTTGTCAAATTTTATTTCTATAGAAGAAGTAATTTTTAAAAGTAATGTCGTATACCCGTCGTCGAAACTATATGGACTGACGGACTGAGCATCTGCATTTCCTAACGGAATAGTCGATTTGTCCGTGCCTGGACGGGTGAAGATGGGGTGCTCCCGCTCACTCAGTATCTCCCATTCTGGCCACCCACGTCATTCTTAATCCTTGATATTAGGTCAATATTGTTACGTTTTTATATTTAGGCGTTTTCAATTACCCGACAATTAAAACACAGTTCTTTTAAATAACGACAATCTACATTTTATTTACTATGACTTCACACTTTACAATTCGTTCACACTGAAATTATTCGTTTGACGCTTTAATTAAGACTGACTCGTTAGCAGCATGCGAGCGCTTTTATATATGACCGTGTGGCAATACGAGAACATTCTGGTAGCACTACAATATTCTGGCAACGCCAGAACATTCTTAGACAATGCTAGAAGGATCTACGACCATTAAGTCATTCATCTGGTGACTGCTAAACACATACACACTCACATAGATATACGCTCGCATTACTACAAGAACAAAAACAATGACAATATACAATGAGATGAAATGAGAATGCAAAATAACAAAGCAAAGGGGTTGTTATCAAAGAGAGTGAGAACTTACATGAAAATAAGCAAACAAAAGAACATAAAAGAAAGTGCTAGAAAATGAATAGATGATTCCAACAAGTTATAACGAAATTTTATCGTTACAATTTGAAATTTAAATTAATGGAAGCTAATTTAAATAAACTTAAATCTATAATTATCAAATTCGTAACACTGCCTCCCGCTTAAGCCTGTTCGTCCCGAACAGGCACAGAACCTGTTCCGTAAGGAGCCAATCGTTCCAGATGTACAACTTTCATCTTTGATCTAGGGCTGTTGTCCTTCTGAATCCGGTATACAACATCATTGATCTTCTTGATGACTTTGTATGGGCCTTCCCACTGTGTTTGCAGTTTGGGACACAGTCCTTTCTTTCGTTGCGGGTTAAATAGCAGAACCAATTCTTCTTCTTGGAAGCCCTCAGTATTTACAGCACGATCGTATCTCGCCTTCATTCTGTTGCTGACCATTTTTATTTTGTTGCGCACTGATTCGTGAACTTCTCCGAAAGTGTTTGGGATGTCGTTTCTGTTTTCTTCCATGGCGAGCTCATAAGGTTTAGCGCCGAATATCAGATCTCCAGGCAACTTTAACTCAGTTCCGAATAGAACATTGGCAGGTGTTCGAGAGGTGGAATCATGAATGGCAGATCTATACGACAGCAAAAACTTTGGTATATGCTCGTCCCAGTCCCTCTGGCCGTTGTCCACTACTTTTCGAAGATGTTCCTCCAGAGTGCGATTAAACCTTTCTACCATGCCATCGGATTGTGGATGTAATGGTGTAGTCCTCGTTTTCTTGATACCAAGGGATTCACACATCTCTTTGAATATGGCCGATTCAAAATTTCTTCCCTGGTCTGAGTGAATCTCGGACGGCACACCGTAGCGACATATCCAGTTTTTGTTGACAACATCCACAATCGTTTTTGCTTCTTGGTTTGGAATTGCATACACCTCCGGCCATTTGCTGAAGTAATCCATGACCACAAGGACATAACGGTTTCCAGAATCACTTACTGGGAAAGGGCCTGCCACGTCCATTGCTATTCTTTCAAACGGGGCTCCTGGTCTATTTTCTTGCATAGGACCTCGACTTTTCCTTGTTGGACCTTTCGCCTTCATGCACTTCTCGCAATTGGCTACCCATTCAGCAATTGATTTCTGGCATCCAACCCAGTAGAATCGTTGCTTCACTTTCTCGGCGGTTTTGGTTATTCCCAGATGACCTCCACTGGGACCATTATGGAACTCCGCCAAAACATCTCTTATTTTGGAATCTGGAACGATGATCAAATTTCGGCTGCTCTTGCCATCTTCGCTTTCCCATTTACGTTGCAGGGATCCATTGACTAGAACTAAACTATCCCATTGAGCCCAGTATGCTTTCATAAGTGGACTTTCGGCTGCGATGTCTTTCTTGCTGGGTTTCTTATTTTCTTGTTTTGCCGAAATAATTTTTCTCAGAATGGGATCTTTACGTTGCTCTGTTGACCAGTCTGTGCCAGATTCGATGTGTAACTGCCTGACATTTACAACTGTCTCCTTTGGTTCAGCCTTCGAGTAGCGTCTGTTTTCTACATTGCAATGCCGTCGTGTCAAGGCTTGATCAATAACTTGTTTGCCACCTTTTCTATTATCCGCAAAATTTGAATTTGAGTCGCTTGGCTTTGTGGTCGCCTTCTTCTGATTATTGTTTAATGGAGATGGCGAGATTGACCCCGACGTTTTACGCCACGCTTTACATTCCCGGGAAAGATGTCCAGCCTTATCACAGTTATAGCATTTCATTCTAGATTTATTTGCTTGCTGCTTCATTTCTTGCATTATCTGCTTTAGAGCCTCTTTTACCAATTCAATGACCGATTTCGATTCTTCACACTCGGTCTCTACTCTGCGTACTTTGTGAATTTGAGGCCGTGCCAGCAATCTCGCAGTCTCTTGTACAAGTGCAAATGTTACTGTTTCTGTGAATGTAGCTTTTTGTGCGGCATATGTTGCACATTTTATCTCAGGGTCTCGAATGCCATTCACAAAAGTCTCAATCTTGATACGATCTATAAGAGGATGATTCTCTCCAGGGTATGCCAAAAGCACTAGCCGCTCAACTTCTGTTGCGAAGTTTTGTAGGGTCTCGTTTGATTTCTGGACTCTACCTCTTAATTCCATTCTAAAGATGTCTTGCTTGTGCTCTCCACCATACTTGCGTTGAAGCGCCGCTATTACTTCATTATAGTTATTTCTAGAAGCAGCGGGAATGCTTTGTATCACATCAGCAGCAATGTCCTTTAATGCCAATAGAAGTTCAATTGCTTTATCATCGTCATTCCACAAATTTCTAGAAGCAACCATTGCGAATTGGAATTTGAAGACATCAAATGACGTTGAGCCATCGAAAACAGGAGTTTTGATTTTTGAGCCCTCGATGACGCGCACTGGACCACCTTTAATTTCCAGCTCTGACATTTTTTCTCGATGTGCAGAAACTTCTCATCATGAACCATAATTTTCTCATCCACGGAAAGAACTTTCTTATCCAATTCCACAATTTGATTTTCTATATGGTCCACACGTTTCTCCATGCCTTCAGAAATTTGTTGTAATTTTTCGTTGACCATTCTAGAATTTTCGTCGAATTTTTCTTCCAATTTTCTAGAATTTTCTTCCATTTTTCTAGAATTTGCTTCCATTTGTAGGGCATTTTCTTTCAGCAATTTTCTAGAATTTTCTTCCATTTTTCTAGAATTTTCTTCCATTTTTCTAGAATTTTCTTCCATCATTTTGCTCAAAGCATTGAGCATTGATGTGTAATCCACAACATTCGAAGCCACAGATGGAGTTTCTACACTGCTTGTATTGACGAGTATTGATTCATCAATGTCTTCCTTATAATCAAACTCATGCGTCGCAATGTCCATATTACGCCGTTCAAACTCTTCCAGTAGACGCTTTTGAAGCTGGGCCTTATTGCCTGTTGTCGGCAGCTCCAGTTTGCTCAATTCCTTTTTTAAGTCTTCCACTCGAAGCTCATTAAACTTCATTGTAGATTTTTTTTCGTTATTTCACTTCCGACACCAATTGTTACGTTTTTATATTTAGGCGTTTTCAATTACCCGACAATTAAAACACAGTTCTTTTAAATAACGACAATCTACAATTTATTTACTATGACTTCACACTTTACAATTCGTTCACACTGAAATTATTCGTTTGACGCTTTAATTAAGACTGACTCGTTAGCAGCATGCGAGCGCTTTTATATATGACGGTGTGGCAATACGAGAACATTCTGGTAGCACTACAATATTCTGGCAACGCCAGAACATTCTTAGACAATGCTAGAAGGATCTACGACCATTAAGTCATTCATCTGGTGGCTGCTAAACACATACACACTCACATAGATATACGCTCGCATTACTACAAGAACAAAAACAATGACAATATACAATGAGATGAAATGAGAATGCAAAATAACAAAGCAAAGGGGTTGTTATCAAAGAGAGTGAGAACTTACATGAAAATAAGCAAACAACAGAACATAAAAGAAAGTGCTAGAAAATGAATAGATGATTCCAACAAGTTATAACGAAATTTTATCGTTACAATTTGAAATTTAAATTAATGGAAGCTAATTTAAATAAACTTAAATCTATAATTATCAAATTCGTAACAATATTTTATTCAGTGCAGTAGCAATTTTTTTTAATAGCTAACGATTCTTTGAAACACATGTCTTTTTTACTAAACTATTCTCTCCACCCTAATATACATATATGCTGATATGCTTCAAGTCCTCAGGGGTATAATTTTGTGGGTAACTTTTTGATGTAATAGAAATACAAGCTACGGCAGCAGCAGCCGTTATGGAAATTCATACAGCAGCCTTAACGTAAGGCATTTTGGTGTTTCACTTACATTCACATTCACACATCAGAAATAATGGCAAGGAATTACTTGAAGGAAGCAAACCATGAGAAGTCTTAAAGGAGAGTAGTAGTAGCAGTAGTAGTAGTTCCATGAAATCTTATAAAACTTTGTTCATTTGTGGCGAAAAGTGCATATATAAAAAAGTTTTCGACGTTCACTTCGTTTGTTTCTCCATTTGTGACTTGAGTTAACTTTTTGTTTTTTTTTTCTTTTTTGATTCTATGAAACTTTTATTTTATTTTAGACGATTTGGTTTTCGGTAGTAAACATGTGATGTTAATTTTTGTATTTATATAATAAACCAACAAGAAGCATACCGAATTTATGCATAAGATCAAAAATAAATGAATGTTTGCCTCTTGTGGGATTTCAAGAAATTCAGAGTAATTGTAACAAGTGGAAGTGAGTGAGGAGGAGAGGGGCATATACAACAATAAGGAATGATTGCCAACATATTTCGAATTCTTTTGGGGTTTATTGCAATTAAGGATGTAAAATGTAAATATGACATATATGTTTCGATAGAATGCATTCCAAACGATATATTTTAAATAAAAATTTTGGTTTATAATAAAAAATTTGCACCTTTGTTTAGGGAATTTGATGTTGCATTGCGGACAAATATAAAAAAAAATGTTTAGGAAAATTTTGATGTGGTCCTAGGTCCAGCCATACATATCAAAGAAATATTGAACTATAGATCCATGACGTTGAGAGCTTGGTGACAGTATATGATTGCAGGTTGATTTGCCACACGGATTGCTAATATTTCAGGCCGAAAGACATTACAGTGTCTTACACAATATACCAAATTTCAACAGGATCGGATGAAATTTGCTCCTCTTAGAGGATCCGCAAGCCAAATCGGGGGCTCGCTTTATATGGGGGCTGTATACAAATATGAACCGATATGGACCAATACAGATATACTAGCACAATGTACTAAATTTTAAGTGAATCGGATGGAATTTGCTTCTCCAAGTGGCTTCAAAACCAAATCTGGGGATCGGTTTATATGGTAGCTACATATGGTTATGGACCGATATGGACCAATTTTGTCATGTTTGTTAAAGACCATATACTAACACCACGTATTAAATTTCAAGTGAATCGGATGGAATGCTCCTCCAAGAGGCTTCAAAACCAAATCTGGGGTTATATATGCTTATGGACCGATATGGACCAATTTTGTCATGGGGAAACACCATATACTAACACCATGTACCAAATTTTAACCGGATCGGATGAATTTTGCTCCTCCAAGAAGCTCCGGTGGTCAAATCTGGGGATCGGTTTATATGGGGGCTATATATAATTATGGACCAATATGGACCAATTTTGGCATGGTTGTTAGAGACCATATACTAACACTATGTACCAAATTTCAACCGGATCAAGCCAAATCTGGGGGCCGGATTATATGCGAGCTATACGTAAAAGTGGTCCAATATAGCGCATTTGCAATGCCATCTGATCTAAATCACAGTACCACAGTGTGGCGCAGGGTATAAAAAAAATCGTTTCTGCAACATGTACTCCCAAACACATTCTGTTTCAAACATATATGATATATTTTCCGGATTGGTCCAAATAAAATATTGTTTTAATGAAATTTTCTTTGTGCGTATACATTTTTAAGGCGCCAATTTGTTACTTCCATTTTTTTGCTTGCAGCATACTCTGTCAGTCTCTCTTTCTAAATACATATGTGTTTATAGGAAATTTCTAAATTAATATATGTTTGCATCCACACATATTATGATTAAAAAAAAAGTTATGTTCCAAACATAATATGTTCTAACATATTAACATATATGTCGCAAACATGTTATGCTGGTTTATGAACATTATATGCTTGCACGTAAAAATATTGTGTTAAAAATTTGAGTTCCAAACATATCATTTTTAAACCCAGTCTTTTTCGTCTGTGTGTGCAATCAGATATTTTTGATTCCATTGTATGGGAAGTAACATACGTGAAGAAGTTGTCCGATCGGAACTAAACTTCGCATTTTTCTTAGTTTTCACCATCAAAACAGCCCATCGAAGTTTCGGTTTCCTACGATTCCTCCTTCTATTTTTGTCTATTCATTGTGTGGTATAGAAGCACTGTGCGTAAGTCTTTTCAAATAACTATAAATACTGAACGAAACCAGCTATTGGTACAAGTCAGGTATGATAAATGATGTTGAAAAAAAGTACTAAGAATGTATTAAAAATGTACTTTTCGAAGCCAAAAGTGCTAAAATTATTGTAAAAGTATACGTATATTTAAATCTAGACCGATTTGGAATTTTGTTTTGAGATTTTCTAAAAATAATCTTATTTTGCAAAATTTTATTTCTGTCAAAAATTTTGTAAAAAATTTATTTCTGCGAAAATGTTGTCAAAATTTTATTTCTATAGAAAATGTTGTCAAAATTTGATATCTATGGAAAATTTTGTCAACATTTTATTTCTATAGAAAATTTTGTTAAAATTTTATTTCTACAGAAAATTTTTTCAATATTTTATTCCTATAGAAAATTTTGTCCAAATTTTATTTCTATAGAAAATTTTGTCAACAATTTATTTCAATAGGAAATTTTGTCTAAATTTTATTTCTATAGGAAAAATTTTATTCTTGTAGAAAATTTTGTCAACAATTTATTTGTATGGATTTTTTTCAAAATTTTATATCTATAGAAAATTTTGTCAACTATTTATTTTTATAGAAAATTTTGTCAAAATTTTATTTCTGTAGAAAATTTTGTCAAAATTTTATTTCTGCAGAAAATTTTGTCAAAATTTTATTTCTATAGAAAATTTTGTCAACAATTTATTTCCATAGAAAATTTTGTCAAAATTTTATTTCTAAAGAAAATTTTGTCAAAATTTTATTCTATAGAAAATTTTGTCAAAATTTTATTTCTATAGAAAATTTCGTCAAAATTTTATTTCTATAGAACATTTTGTTAACAGTTTATTTCAATAGAAAATTTATGAAGAAGTACAATAGGCAAAATCTACCAAAATCAAGAATTCTTCCAATCTACAAAACAGTAAAAAATTTACCATTTTTTGTATAATTCTACCAACTGTGGCAACCGGCTTATGGGCCAGGTCTAAGCATTATTGCGAAAGATACCATGTATGTATTTCATCTCCTTCTGGGCGTTTCAAATATATACACTATCTTATAATACTCTGTTCATCAGTGTGGCGAAAAAAAAAAATATTTCACGTTTCACATTTGCGGACTAATATGGTATAGACAATATTCCTCTCAAAAATGTTATGGTCCTGTAATAAAAACTAAAATATCCTCATTTTGGAATATGTTTATTTCTTCAATGTCTCTTATTTGTAATTTTTAGAGTTGAGTTGATATTTGAGAAACGTTCATCAGTGTGGCGAAAAAAAAATCATTTCACGTTTCACATTTGCGGAATAATATAGTATAGACAATATTCCTCTCAAAAATGTTGTGGTCCTGTAATAAAAACTAAAATATCCTCATTTTGGAATATGTTTATTTCTTCAATGTCTCTTATTTATAATTTTTAGAGTTGAGTTGATATTTGAGAAACGTTCACATTTAGGACAGTATAACTCTATATAGAGTAATTGTGATGGAAAATACTGAACGGATCGCGGTCGTGCCACGGTGCTTTTGGCAGACGAAGTGTATCAAAAAAAGCACAAAAGTGTCAGCTTTGTCAACCCTGGTACAAGTAGGTTCTGTTGACATAGTTAAGATTGTAATGAGAATGGGTCATATCGGAAAACTCTAGCAAACACTCCCTTATATAAACCAATCCCCAGATTTTATTTCTTGACAATAAAATTGTCCACATCGATCTATAATTATAATTAGAGCCCACAGAAAGCGATTGCATTTTTTGAGCATCATGGAGTATAACATGAGATGTCAAGTATAGCACAAAAACACATAGAGGTCATTCTCAGAATTTATTTTCTAGTTGCGTAGGGAGAAAGCTTCAAGAACATGTACCTGTTCGTAGCTTATAGAAGTATGTCGGATTTTGGTAGAATCTCAACACTGATTTTAGGTTATTTCCCCACGAAGGTAACGGATAACGTATTGTGCCCCAAACATGGATCATTCGCCACTAAAGGGCATTAGCGTAGCTAGACAATTTTCCTAGGGGGGGGCTATAGCCCCCCAGCTAAAAATTTATTGACTGAACTTATAGGTTCAATTAATGGTTTATTTCATAAAATTAAATAAAAAAATTAGACATCAAAATAACTCGACAATTAATTTATAAAAAAGCAACTAAAAGTAGTTCCAAACTTTTCCCAGCAAAAAAATTGTGAGTTGTTCTAGAGGCACTACTTTAAAAGTGCTTCCAAAAATGTCCTCAATTATTTTAACTACACAGGAAGTTTTTATATCCACCACCATAGGATGGGGGGTATATTAACTTTGTCATTCCGTTTGTAACACATCGAAATATTGCTCTAAGACCCCATAAAGTATATATATTCTGGGTCGTGGTGAAATTCTGAGTCGATCTGAGCATGTCCGTCCGTCCGTCCGTCCGTCCGTCTGTTGAAATCACGCTAACTTCCGAACGAAACAAGCTATCGACTTGAAACTTGGCACAAGTAGTTGTTATTGATGTAGGTCGGATGGTATTGCAAATGGGTCATATCGGTCCACTTTTACGTATAGCCCCCATATAAACGGACCCCCAAATTTGGCTTGCGAGGCCTCTAAGAGAAGCAAATTTCATCCGATCCGGCTGAAATTTAATACATGATGTTAGTATATGGTCTCTAACAACCATGCAAAAATTGGTCCACATCGGTCCATAATTATATATAGCCCCCATATAAACAGATCCCCCAATTTGGCTTGCGAGGCCTCTAAGAGAAGCAAATTTCATGCGATCCGGCTGAAATTTGGTACATGGTGTTAGTATATGGTCTCTAACAACCATGCAAAAATTGGTTGACATCGGTCCATAATTATATATAGCCCCCATATAAACCGATCCCCCGATTTGGCTTGCGAGGCCGCTAAGAGAAGCAAATTTCATCCGATCCGGCTGAAATTTTGTACGTGATGTTAGTATATGGTCTATAACAACCATGCAAAAATTGGTCCACATCGGTTCATAATTATATATAGCCCCCATATAAACCGATCACCAGATTTGATCTCCGGAACCTCTTGGAAGACCAAAATTCATCTGATTCAGTTGAAATTTGGTATGTGGTGTTAATATATGGCCTCAAACTCCTATGCAAAAATTGGTCGATATCGGTCCATAATTATATATAGCTCCCATATAAACCGATCCCCAGATTTGACCTCCAGTGCCTTTTGGAGAAGCAAAATTCATCCGATCTGCTTTAAATTTGGTACGTGGTGGTAGTATTTGATATTTAACAACCATGCCAAAAGTGGTCCTTATCAGTCCATAATCATATATAGCCCCCATATAAACCGATCCCCCGATTTGGCTTGCGGAGCCTCTTGGAGGAGCAAATTTCATCCGAGTGAGTTGAAATTTGGTACATTGTGCTAGTATATGGTCGTTAACAACCATGCCTAACTAGGTCCATATCGGTCTATAGTTATATATGGCCCTCAGATAAATCGATCCCCAATCACACAAAAATTGGTCCATATCAAGTTCATAATTGTATATAGCCCCCATATAAGCGACCCCCATATTTCAATTCTGGCTCTCTACGTACAAAAAGTCCACATCGATTCGTAATTATTTGTAGACTTAACTATACATAACTTTTTTGTCTAATATATACCATGTATGGACTAAATCACAGTCTTTCGTAGAAGTTTCTACGCAATCCATGGTGGTGGGTACATAAGATTCGGCCTGGCCGAACTTGCGGCCGTATGTACTTGTTTTTACTTCATTTTTTTGCATATTTTAATGTGTAATTTTTTGTTTTCTTTTTTTAAATAGTTTAGAATAAATAAATTGGTACAAATTATTCAAATTTTGCCACAAAACTGATAAATCCATTATAGAAAAATCGATAATTTTGAAAATTATTCGAGGAAAAACGTTTCAAACAAGCGTCAAAATGCATTAGAAATCATAAAAACAATATAAAAATTATTTATTTGGGAAAATATCACAAAATTTTTTAATCCACATTCAAAACACTGAATTCGGATCTCACCATAAGAAGTGATGCAAATTCATTGCAACGGCTGTTGAAACGGTGGACGTTTGTCCTATGACAAGCTCATATTACATTTATTGCTTCTCCGCCAATGTTGCACCACTTCTAGACCCAAAAAGAACATTTTCACTACTTTTTTGGCAACGCTTTTTCGCAGCATTATTAAGATATTAATTAAGATATTAATTCATATCAATTACTATTTTTTTAATTAAATTGACTAAACTAAATCAGTCATAAGTTCAACCACAGCTTTATTTCATAAATATCTGACTTCAAACATTGCCATCGGTAACTGCTACCACAACCCAAGTAATTCGATTGTTCATGAAAGTCTTTAGCGGAACTTTGTGCGATTGTATATACTTGTTTAATTTTTATAAAAATTAAAAAAAAACTATTGACATTTATTGAAAAATGGAAAATCATAAATAGAGTTTCAAATTCTGGGGGGGGGGGGCTAAAATTTTTCCGGGGGGGGTCTAAGCCCCCTCCCCAGAGGCCTTCCTACGCTTATGCTAAAGGGTCCATGAGGCTAGATCATCATCATGTTTTGGGGTTCACATGACGTATAATTTTCCTTCCACATTTTATGTAAACAAATTTATTGTCGAAACTGAGATTTTATTTCTGTATGATAGGAGGCCTAATCCCTTTGAGTTTGGATTTTACAAAGAGTAAAAAATCACAAGGATTTAATTATTATTTAATGACGAAATGAACAAATTATATCCGTAAATATTGCATCACTTTAATGTATTTTTCCAAATGTAGCAGGACCATTTTCCTGTGTTGCTTTATAGCAACGATATCTTAATGGTTTATATTTTATCTCTTTAATTTAATTCATAAATTTTCTTAAAATATCCTTAATCGACAAAACTTTTATGCCGTAGCAAAACCATTGTATTGAATTCTACGAACATACCACAGCAATTTAAGAAAACTTCCCTTAATCCATCTTAGTGACAACGGTGTTGTTCCAATGCTCTCATTTACCATCGTAATTTTGTGAAATATTATCCTCACCATGGTAGTGGCATTACTCTATGAAATGCTTCGAACCACATTTATTCTCTATTATTTTTGCACCAGATGAGCACGGAAGAGTTGGCCAAGAGGAATGCTTACAAATAAATGCTCTGAAAGGATATTCGTTTACCACGTTTCTTTGCAGATTTGTTTTCATGGTGAGTAGTTGTGTTCATTAGTGGTATAATTGGAAAAATGAAATGGGTTTATTAAAAAGTTTTCGCTGTTGTCCATATCTAATGAGTTGGCCTCTGAAAGAGAAATAAGGATGGAGAGAGAGAGAGAATTATAATTACTCATAGCTACAAGGGGATTCAATAAATGAAATACATACAGTATTTGTGTAGAGTAAAAGTAGATGCGAAAAACTAATTTAGTACATTGATAGAAAGAGCGTCGTGATATTAACGCAATACAATAAAAGAATATCAAACATGTACAGTATGTCAAGAAAGTCTTTTGACATTGCCAAATATTTAAAATTCCAGAAATAATTGAAGTAAAAATCGAGTTGTTAATTCGTTTTGAGAAAAATAAAATATGTATACTTTGCAAAATACATAATAAAATATTTTTTAAAATTAAATTATATTTAATTTTGGAACAAAACATAAGTTTTATCCTATTGTCAAAACACTTTCTTGACATACTGTATATTCGGTCGAATGTTTCATCAGGCCGAAACGTATGTACTCTCCATCATGGATTGCTGACAAATATCTACAAAAGACTACCAACCACAATCGTATGGTAACAGTTGTAGACATTTATAACATTGAAATTTGATCCTCCAAATCTCAAGAAGTCAAAATTGGGGAACGGATTAAATAAACAGTATAATTATTATTGTGGGCCGATATAGACCAAATTTTGTATGATTTCAACTGGATGGTATAATAATTCCTCTTCAACTAACAGACGGAGGGACATCAAATTTTAGAATCATTCTAGATATGTTCGGATAGCCACCGTGGTGCAATGGTTAGCATGCCTGCCTTGCATACACAAGGGCGTGGGTTCGATTCCTGCTTCGACCGAACAACAACAAGTTTTTCAGCGGTGGATTATCCCACCTCTGTAATTCTGGAGACATTTCTGAATGTTTTAAAGCTTCTCTAAGTGGTTGCACTGCAATGTGGAACGCCGTTCGGACTCGACTATAAATAGGAGGTCCATTGCCATTGAGCTTAACAAGGAATCGGGCAGCACTCCGTGAAAAGAGAGAAGTTCACCAATGTGGTATCACGGTGAATAGTCTAAGTGAGCCTGATACATCGGGCTGCCACCTAACCTAACCTAACCTACACCCAAAGAAAAACAAGTAAGGAAAGTCTAAAGTCGGGCGGGGCCGACTATATTATACCCTGCACCACTTTGTAGATCTAAATTTTCGATACCATATCACATCCGTCAAATGTGTTGGGTGCTATATATAAAGGTTTTTCCCAAATACATACATTTAAATATCACTCGATTTGGACATAATTTGATAGACTTTTACAAAATCTATAGACTCAAAATTTAAGTCGGCTAATGCACTACACTGAAAAAAAAATTGTCGTGAGGTCAAAGATTTCATGTCTTTAAAATACGAATACAAATTTTGCTTATCATAGAAGACGCATTTCTCTAAACTAAAGTTATTTTCCTTGTCCAAAAGTCGATAAACTTTTCAATGAAGTCATATTGTCCTTATAATTAAGTGATTTGACTTAAAAATGGGTATCTTAACATGAAAGAAAAAATTTATAGGCTAAGGTCAACTTGACTTTAATAATTCAGAAAAATTCTTTAAATTTAATGAAATTGTCTTTAAATTTGTTGTCTTTTTGCATCTTGACTACAAAGCAAAATATCGTTCAAATATAAAGGGTGATTCTTTTGAGGTTAGGATTTTCATGCATTAGTATTTGACAGATCACGTGGGATTTCAGACATGGTGTCAAAGAGAAAGATGCTCAGTATGCTTTGACATTTCATCATGAATAGCCGAACGATCTGCCACAACGTCGAATTTTCAGTGAATGGGCCCTAGAAAAGTTGGCAGAAAATCCGCTTTTTTATCGACAAATTTTGTTCAGCGATGAGGCTCATTTCTGGTTGAATGGCTACGTAAATAAGCAAAATTGCCGCATTTGGAGTGAAGAGCAACCAGAAGCCGTTCAAGAACTGCCCATGCATCCCGAAAAATGCACTGTTTGGTGTGGTTTGTACGCTGGTGGAATCATTGGACCGTATTTTTTCAAAGATGCTGTTGGACGCAACGTTACGGTGAATGGCGATCGCTATCGTTCGATGCTAACAAACTTTTTGTTGCCAAAAATGGAAGAACTGAACTTGGTTGACATGTGGTTTCAACAAGATGGCGCTACATGCCACACAGCTCGCGATTCTATGGCCATTTTGAGGGAAAACTTCGGAGAACAATTCATCTCAAGAAATGGACCGGTAAGTTGGCCACCAAGATCATGCGATTTGACGCCTTTAGACTATTTTTTGTGGGGCTACGTCAAGTCTAAAGTCTACAGAAATAAGCCAGCAACTATTCCAGCTTTGGAAGACAACATTTCCGAAGAAATTCGGGCTATTCCGGCCGAAATGCTCGAAAAAGTTGCCCAAAATTGGACTTTCCGAATGGACCACCTAAGACGCAGCCGCGGTCAACATTTAAATGAAATTATCTTCAAAAAGTAAATGTCATGGACCAATCTAACGTTTCAAATAAAGAACCGATGAGATTTTGCAAATTTTATGCGTTTTTTTTTTTAAAAAGTTATCAAGCTCTTAACAAATCACCCTTTAGGACATGTTTTTCAAAACTTTATTTTAAAGAAGTTTTTTACTTCAAACATAGCATAATTTCTACTGGAAGTCGAGTCCTAATTTGGAAAATAAAGTTGCCGTTAACTCGTTTTTAAAGGACTTTGATAGCATATGAAGAAAAAAAGCTGAGAAAGCGAAAAATTAAAATTTGCTTCCTAGAAGCAAGTACACAAAACCTAAATTTAAAAGAGAATTGTGTCCTAAAAGTATCCTTACTTGTATTCTCCGCTTCTTTGGCTCGGAATCAATACCAAATTTTTTAAAGTAAAGACAAAATCTTTGGAACCGAGTATGCTTTTTTTCAGTGTAGGATGGAACATAATGTTAGTAAAAAATATGGGAAACATTTAAATCTGAAGCAATTTTAAGGAAACTTCGCAAAAGTTTATTTATGATTTATCGCTTGATATATATGCATTAGAAGTTTAGGAAAATTAGAATCATTTTTACAACTTTTCGACTAAGCGGTGGCGATTTTACAAGGAAAATGTTGGTATTTTGACCATTTTTGTCGAAATCAGAAAAACATATATATGGGAGCTATATCTAAATCTGAACCGATTTCAACCAAATTTGGCACGCATAGCAACAATGCTATTTCTACTCCCTGCGCAAAATTTCAATTAAATCGGAGTTAAAAATTGGCCTGTGTGGTCATATGAGTGTAAATCGGGCGAAAGCTATATATGGGAGATATATCTAAATCTGAACCGACTTCAACCAAATTTGACACGCATAGCAACAATGCTAATTCTACTCCCTGTGCAAAATTTCAACTAAATCGGAGCAAAAAATTGGCCTCTGTAGACATATGAGTGTAAATCGGCCGAAAGTTATATATTGGAGCTATATCTAAATCTGAACCGATTTCAACCAAATTTGGCACGCATAGCTACAATGCTAATTATACTCCCTGTGCAAAATTTCAACCAAATTGGGGTAAAACTCTGGCTTCTGGGACCGTATTAGTCCATATCGGGCGAAAGATATATATGGGAGCTATATCTAAATCTGGACCGATTTCAATAAAATTTGGCACACTTGACTATAATACTAATTGTTCTTCTTGTGCAAATTTTTTAGCAAATTAGGATAAAACTCTGGCTTCTGGGGCCATATAAGTACATATCGGGCGAAATATATATGGGAGCTATATCTAAATCTGAACCGATTTCTTCCTAAATCAATAGGGATCTATTCTGAGCCAAAACACATACTTGTGCCAAATTTGAAGTCGATTGGACTAAAACTGCGACCTATACTTTGATTACAAAAATGTGTTCACGGACAGACGGACATCGCTATATCGACTCAGGAGCCCACCCTTAGCATTTTTGCCAAAGACACCATGTGTCTATCTCGTCTCCTTCTGGGTGTTGCAAACATGTGCACTAACTTATAATACCCTTTTCCACAGTGTGGAGCAGTGTATAAAAATTCTGCGTAACGGAAACATAGACAAAAAAAAAGAAATTCCACCCTAATGTAAAGTATTTTCAGCAAGAGCAAATAAATCCTAAGTTATAACAAACGATCCTACGATTATTTCTAATATTTTTATTTATTTTTAAAGAAATTTTACAACTAAATAGATATTCCTCAATATTTTGACAAGTTACATATAAAACTACAATATTGATATATCAGCATCCTATATTAAAGGCTACAACAGAATACTGTAAATACTTGCTTATATCTAAGTTCAAATGATTTTCTATGAAATTTGTTTCATTGTAACGTAGTTCAATATTATTATTTGGGTTCTTTTATTTTTGCACAGAAACAAAAGTTTATTTTGTAAATATCAACAAGAAAAGGTAATGTGATTTCAGGAGTTTCTTGTCCTCATAGTATTTTCATGCTAAATTGTTGTACAGTAACAAATTGGCAATTTAATCAATTTGAAACATTTACAGATTGAGACAACAACTGGACTCAGTTTTTTTTTTTGTTTTATTTTCAGAATTTTGTCCTTCAATATAAAGATAAAACAATGTTGTATTTCATACGAACTACAAAAATAAATACAATGTTATATTCCATACGATATGGAGCTCTTTAAAAAGGAAGTGATGAAATTTGAAGTTTTTTTTTTTCTTTTCATGAAATGGCAAAGAAACTACATTTGTTCTATTGCATTCAATAATGCAGTTATTCCTAATGGAATTTAAGGGCAATAGTATGATTTATTTATATTTGACTACAAGCTAACAAGTGACTATCGTTGGTGCCCTCCAACATTTAAATGTCAAGAAATCATTTGCTTCTCGTACCATTGCTCTTTACCGTGACACTGACGGTGTTACATCGCGTCCAACGACTGGACGAAAAACAAGTGAGTAAAGACAAAAGTCGTCGGGGTCGACTACATTACACCCTTCACCACCATGTAGACAAAAATTTTGGTACCATCTCCATTCCATAAAATTTATTGGGAGCTGTCGCAGCAGCGGAATCTTAGATGCCTTCTCATTTACACTGCAACTACAAGCACTTCTTCCTATAGTCATGTACGTTTCGCTTCTACAAGCAGGCAATTTTACATGCCTCAAAGAGAGCATTTTTGCACATACCCAAAATGATGCTTCGTATGCTATTAATAATATTAAAACATATTAAAATGCGTAAAATGTATGTCCCATAATTGTATTAGAAAAAGCTTAACAGGTTGGCTGATAAGTCCCCGGTCTAAAAAAAAAATCGTTTTTATTACTCAACATAGTTCCCTTCAAGAGCGATACAACGATTATAACGACCTTCCAATTTTTTGATACCATTTTGGTAGTACTCCTTCGGTTTTGCCTCAAAATAGGCCTCAGTTTCCGCGATCACCTCTTCATTGCAGCCAAATTTTTTCCCTGCGAGCATCCTTTTGAGGTCTGAGAACAAGAAAAAGTCGTTAGGGGCCAGATCTGGAGAATACGGTGGGTGGGGAAGCAATTCAAAGCCCAATTCATGAATTTTTGCCATCCTTCTCAATGACTTGTGGCACGGTGCGTTGTCTTGGTGGAACAACACTTTTTTCTTCTTTGTATGGGGCCGTTTTACCGCGATTTCGACCTTCAAACGCCCCAACAACGCCATATAATAGTCACTGTTGATGGTTTTTCCCTTCTGAAGATTATCGATAAAAATTATTCCATGCGAATCCCAAAAAAAAACAGAGGCCATTACTTTGCCAGCGGACTTTTGAGTCTTTCCACGCTTCACCGGTTGCTGTCCACTCAGCCGACTGTCGATTGGACTCAGGAGTGTAGTGATGGAGCCATGTTTCATCCATTGTCACATATCGACGGAAAAACTCGGGTGTATTACGAGTTAACAGCTGCAAACACCGCTCAGAATCATCAACACGTTGTTGTTTTTGGTCAAATGTGAGCTCGCGCGGCACCCATTTTGCACAGAGCTTCCGCATATCCAAATATTGATGAATGTTATGACCAACACGATCCTTTGATATGTTTAAGGCTATCTCCATCAACTTCATTTTACGGTCATTCAAAATCATTTTGTGGATTTTTTTGATGTTTTCGTCGGTAACCACCTCTTTCGGTCGTCCGCTGCGTTCACCGTCCTCCGTGCTCATTTCACCACGCATGAATTTTGCATACCATTGATTGTTATTGTTGATTTCCCTGGGGTAGGGTCCTGAAACTCATTATCAAGCCAAGTTTTTGCTTCCACCGTATTTTTTCCCTTCAGAAAACAGTATTTTATCAAAACACGAAATTCCTTTTTTCCATTTTTTTTCACAATAACAAAAGTTGCTTCACAAAAGACACTCTATCTCACAAACAAACACGAAGGTTGGTGCTATATAAAAATAATATGCATTTAATACTAGCGACACCATCTATGTGTCAGACCGGGGACTTTGCAGCCAACCTGTTACTTTTTAATGTATTAAAAAAATGTGTATAAAAAGTTGGGTCCATATTTTCTTAGCAAGAAAAACATTAAAATATCCCTATGTTTCTTACCTGTAAAATTAGGAAAAATATAGGTAACGACATAATAAATCAGTGAAATCTTTTATTTTTTCTTCTCCCAATTACGTTTGATTAGTCGACTTTTCGATCGTTCACTTTTCATCAAGATTTGCATAACTTTACTTTTCGATATTTCGACTTTTTCAAAATTTACATATCATTTGCCCATTTTCTTTAAAATTCGATTTTGCAAATTTTCAAAATTATCAAAAGTCTATTAGTAGCATTTGTGTATTACAAAAACTCATTTTGAATTACTAATGGGAAAAAAATTCGGGCTTTAAACTAAAATAAAGCAAACAATTTTTAACAATTTTCAAAATTCCTAAAAATGTTTTGTAGCGTACAAGTGAGAGAAAAAATTAAAAAAGGAAAGGATTTTATACCCTGAACCACTTTGTAGATGTTCATTTTCGATTCTATCTTAAATCTTTCAAATATGTTGAGAGCTATATATAAAGGTTTATATTGACATATGAATATATTTATATCTGAACTGATTTCGAAACAAATTTTTACACTTTTATAAAATCTCTCTCCCGGCTCATGCCCTGGAATGGAACAGGAAATAAAAAGAGGAAAGTCGGATGGGGCCGACAATGTCATACCCTACACTAGCCCTACAAAATTAGTAAACCTATCTATTTGGCGGTATTATTAAAATAAGTTGGTGAGATAAATCTGGATCGCGTACGACGTGGCAGATGCCTCTCACTTTTTCCCATATCTGTTTAAAATAAAATTGAAGATTACATGTTAACGGGAGCTATATCTAAATCTGAACCGATTTCATCCATTTTGCATGAATAGCTAGAATGTACTCCCTGTGCAAAATTTCACTTAAATTAGAGTAAAACTTTCACCCGATATGAGGGTATATCGGGTGAAAAATAAATATCTGAACCGATTTCTTCCAACATCAATAGGATCTCACTCTGACCGAAAATACATATTTGTATCAAATTGGACTAAAACTGCGACCTAGAATTTGATTACAAAAATGTGTTCACAGGTAGACGGACATGGCCGGATCGAATCTGGGACTGGCCCTGAGCAATATTGCCAAATAAACCATGTGTCTATCTTATCTCCATCTGGGTTTTGGTAACATATGCAGTAACTAATAATAATCTCCTCAACAGAGCGGTTAAGGGTATAAAACAGAGACACTGCAAAAATATTGTTGTGAGACCAAAGATTTCTATGATATAAAGTTTTTTCCCTTATCCAAAAGTCGATAAACTTGTTAGTGAAATCGCTTTGTTATAATTAAGTGATTCGACTTAAAAATGGGTATCTTTATATTAAAGAAACTTTTGTTTAACCAAGGCCACCTGGTTTTAATAATTCTGAAAAATTCTTCAAAATTAATGAAATCGCCTTGACTTTTTGTATCTTGATTACAAAGCAAACTAAGTTCAAATATAAAATATGTGTTTCAAAACTATATTTGAAAGACGGGGTTTTCTTGAAACATAATTTCAGCATAATTTCTACTTGAATTCGAGTCTGGACTTAGAAAAAAGAGTTGTCGTTAACACATTTCTAAACGATTGTTAGTGTCAAGTACAAAAAATTCAACTTTAAAAGAGAATCATGTTTGGAACGTATCTTTACTTGAATTCTCCGCTTCTCAGCGTCTTAATCAATACCAAATTCATTAGTGTAAACATAAAATTTTTTAAACCCGGCAAGCATTTTCTCTGTGTAGAATGTATATCCTCTTAATAAGACAATAATTCATAATTTGAATAGAAACAACCCCTATGAAAAATGTTAAGTTCTTAAAAATAGTTTAAGTAAGAGTCCATCACATGTAAACTTGCATGTTAAGAGTAGTCATTATATCATGACTAATCGTAGAATGCAAGCGTGATGTTGTCTTCAATAGCATCAACTTATTATAACAGGCGATGGATGAGTGAGTAGAACGCTGGGTTAGCAAGAATGAGACCCAGGTTCGAAACCGGCGGCGGTGAAAATCAATTAAGTAAAAAACAAGTATATACGGCCGTAAGTTCGGCCAGGCCGAAGCTTATGTACCCTCCATCATGGATTGCGTAGAAACTTCTTCTAAACACTGCCATCCACAATCGAATTATTTAAGTTGCGGTAACGCTTGCCGAAGGCAAGGTATCTTAAAACCTCCTAACACCATCTTCTAAATTGTATGTAAGACCATGGTATATATTAAATCGAAAAAGAGCGATCCAATACGTATATAATTCAGTTTGACAAAGTAGACATAAAATTTTGACAAAATTTTCTACAGAAATAAAATTTTCTACAGAAATTTAATTTAAATTAGCTATAGAAATAAAATTTTCTATAGAAATAAACTTTTGACAAAATTTTCTATAGAAATAAAATCTTGGTAGATTATTTTGGCTCGAGTGGCAACCATGATTATGAACCGAATAAAATTTGAACAAAATTTTCTATAGAAATAAAATTTTGACAATGATGAAAATTTTATTATGAACCGAATAAAATTTTAACAAAATTTTCTCTAGAAATAAAATTTTGACAAAATTTTCTATAGAAATAAAGTTTTGGTAGACTATTTTTGACTCTAGTGGCAACCATGATTATGAACCGATATGGACCAATTTTTGTGTGATTGGACCAATTTTGGTATGGTTGTTAGCGACCATATACTAACACCACGTGCCTAATTTGAACCGGATCGTATGAATTTTGCTCCTCCAAGAGGCTCCGGAGGTCAAATCTGGAGAACGTTTTATATGGGGGCTATATATTATTATGGACCGATGTCGACCAATTTTTGCATGGGTGTTTGAGGCCATATATTAACATCACGTACCAAATTTCAACTGAATCAGATGAATTTTGGTCTTCTAAGAGGCTCCGGAGGTCAAATCTGGGGATCGGCTTATATGGGGGCTATATATAATTATGGACCGATGTGGACCAATTTTTGCACGGTTGTTAGAGACCATATACCAACACCATGTACCAAATTTCAGCCGGATCGGATGCAATTGGCTTCTCTTTGAGGCTTCGCAAGCCAAATCTGGAGATCGGTTTATATGGGGTCTATATATAATTATGAACCGATGTGGACCAATTTTTGCATGGTTGTTAGAGACCATATACTAACATCATGTACCGAATTTCAGCCGGATCGGATGAAATTTGCTTCTCTTTGAGGCTCCGCAAGCCAAATCTGGGGATCGGTTTATATGGGGGATATATATAATTACTGACCGATGTGGACAAATTTTTGTATGGTTGTTAGAGACCATATACCAACACCATGTGCCAAATTTCAGCCGGATCGGATGAAATATGCTTCTGTTAGAGGCACCACAAGCCAAATCTGAGGGTCCCTTTATATGGGGGCTATACGTAAAAGTGGACCCATATGGCCCATTTTCAATACCATCCGACCTACATCGATAACAATGATTTGTGCCAAGTTTCAAGTCGATAGCTTGTTTCGTTCGGAAGTTAGCGTGATTTCAACAGACGGACGGACGGACATGCTTAGATCGACTCAGAATTTCACCACGACCCAGAATATATATACTTTATGGGGTCTTAGAGCAATATTTCGGTGTGTTACAAACGGAATGACAAAGTTAATATACCCCCATCCTATGATGGAGGGTATAAAAACAAGTATATACGGCCGTAAGTTCGGCCAGTCCGAAGCTTATGTACCCTCCATCATGGATTGCGTAGAAACTTCTTCTAAACACTGCCATCCACAATCGAATTACTTAAGTTGCGGCAACGCTTGCCGATGTCGAGGTATCTTAAAACTTCCTAACACCATCTTTTAATTTTATGTAAGTCCATACGTGGTATATATTAAATCAAAAAAGATCGATCCAATACGTATATAATTCAGTTTGACAAAGTAGACATAAAATTTTGACAAAATTTTGTACAGAAATAAAATTTTAACAAAATTTTCTATAGAAATAAAATTTTCACAAAACTTTCTAGAGAAATAAAAATTTTGACAGAAATAAAATTTTAACAAAATTTTCTATAGAAATAAACTTTTGACAAAATTTTCTATAGAAATAAAATCTTGGTAGATTATTTTTGGCTCGAGTGGCAACCATGATTATGAACCGATGTGGACCGGATCGGATGAAATGTGCTTCTGTTAGAGGCTCCACAAGCCAAATCTGAGGTTCCCTTTATATGGGGGCTATACGTAAAAGTGGACCGATATGGCCCATTTTCAATACCAACCGACCTACATCGATAACAACTACTTGTGCCAAGTTTCAAGTTGATAGCTTGTTTCGTTCGGAAGTTAGCGTGATTTCAACAGACGGACGGACGGACGGACGGACAGAATTTCACCACGACCCAGAATATATATACTTTATGGGGTCTTAGAGCAATATTTCGATGTGTTAATATACCCCCATCCTATGATGGAGGGTATAAAAAACAATAAAATATAATGGTAGGAATCCCAGCAAAAAAATTTGGAAGTTCTTCCAAAGGCACAACTTTAAAAGCACTTCCAGAAGATATACTCCCAATGATGTTCTTTATTTTAACTACACAGGAAGTTATTTTCATTCAATTTTTTATAACATGCTTTTTTCATATTTTTAATGGGTAATTTTAACTTTTTTTGTTTCAAATTGGTTAAAAACAGTTTAAGAATTCATAAAATGGTACAAATTATTTAAATTTTGGTCGAAAAAAATGCTAAATGCAATTTAAAAAAATTGTGAATGTTTGAAAATATTTGAGGTCAAACGTTTCAGACAGGCGTTATAATCCATTCAAAATTATAAAAAATTATAAAAATTATTTATTTGACAAAATATCACAGAATTTTTTAATTTACATCCAAAACATTGAATTCGGATCACACCTAAAGAAGTAATGCAAATTCAGTGCAACGGCTGTTGAAATGGAGGACTTCCGTCCTACGACAAGCCCATGGGAGCCACCGTGGTGCAATGGTTAGCATGCCCGCCTTGCATACACAAGGTCGTGGGTTCGATTCCTGCTTCGACCGAACACCAAAAAGTTTTTCAGCGGTGGATTATCCCACCTCAGTAATGCTGGTGACATTTCTGAGGGTCTCAAAACTTCTCTAAGTGGTTTCACTGCAATGTGGAACGCCGTTCGGACTCGGCTATAAAAAGGAGGTCCCTTGTCATTGAGCTTAACATGGAATCGGGCAGCACTCAGTGATAAGAGAGAAGTTCACCAATGTGGTATCACAATGGACTGAATGGTCTAAGTGAGCCTGATACATCGGGCTGCCACTTAACCTAACCTAACCTAACCTACGACAAGCCCATGTTAAATTCATCGCTTCTGCGTCAATTTTTCACCACTTCCGGATCCAAACAGAACATTTTCATTACTTTCTTGGCGACGCTTTTATTGCTAGGATGTTTAATTAAAGTAAGAATGATACATAAGACAAATTATATGAAATATAAAAAATATGGAAGTTTGTTTTTATTTTTTTTTATATTTAAATCTGAAGCGATTTGGACAGATTATTTGGCTGGCATTACGTTGTGTAGGATTTGACTACGATATGGGGAAATCATCACAGAATTATGAGTCAAATGTGGGGACCATAATTGCCTCAAATGTTAATGCTCTGCAAAATTTTTTCGTAAGTCGGAATAAAACTTTGGACCCTGTGGTCATAAGCTATATCTAAATCTCAAAAAAAAAAAAACAACAATTATATACGGCCGTTAGTTCGGCCAGGCCGAATATTATGTACCATCCACCATGGATTGCGTAGAAACTTCTACAAAAAACTGTCATCCAAATCGAATTACTTGGGTTGTGGTATTTTAAAACTTCTTAACATCGTTTTCTAAATTGTGAGTTAATCCATACGTGGTATATACTAGGCAAAAAAAGGTATGTCTACAAATAATTACGAATCGATATGGACTTTTGCATGGTACGTAGAGACCCAGAATTGATATGGGGGCTGTATACAATTATGAACTTGATATGGACCAATTTTTGTGTGATTGGGGATCGATTTATCTGAAGGCTATACATAACTATAGACCGATATGGACCTAGTTAGGCATGGTTGTTAACGGCCATATACTAGCACAATGTACCAAATTTCAACTGACTCGGGTGAAATTTGTTCCTCCAAGAGGCTCTAAAACCAAATCTTGGGATCGGTTTATATGGGGGCTATATATGATTATGGACTGATATGGACCACTTTTGGCATGGTGGTTAAATATCATATACTACCACCACGTACCAAATTTCAACCTGATCGGATGAATTTTGCTTCTCCAAAAGGCACCGGAGGTCAAATCTGGGGATCGGTTTATATGGGGGCTCTATATAAATATGGACTGATATGAACCAATTCCTGCATGGTTGTTGGATACCATATTATAATATCACGTACCAAATTTCAACCGAATCGGATAAATTTTGCTCTTCCAGGGGGCTCCTGAGGTCAAATCTGGGGATCGGTTTATATGAGGGCTACATATAATTATGGACCAATTTTTGCATGGGTGTTTGAGGCCATATATTAACACCACGTACCAAATTTCAACTGAATCAGATGAATTTTGGTCTTCCAAGAGGCTCCGGAGGTCAAATCTGGGGATCCGTTTATATGGGGGCTATATATAATTATGGACAGATGTGAACCAATTTTTGCATGGTCATTAGAGACCATTTACTAACACCATATGCCAAATTTCAGCCGGATCGGATGAAATTTGCTTCTCTTAGAGGCTCCGCAAGCCAAATCGGGGGATCGGTTTATATGGGGGCTATATATAACTATGTACCGTTGTGGACCAATTTTTGCATGGTTGTTAGAGATCATATGCTGACACCATGTACCAAATTTCAGCCGGATCGGATGAAATTGGCTTCTCTTAGAGGCTCCGCAAGCCAAATCGGGGGATCGGTTTATATGGGGGCTATATATAATTATTGACCGTTGTGAACCAATTTTTTCATGGTTTTTAGAGATCATATGCTGACACCATGTACTAAATTTCAGCCGGATCGGATAAAATTTGCTTCTCTTAGAGGCTCCGCAAGCCAAATCGGGGGATCGGTTTATATGGGAGCTATATATAATTATGAACTGTTGTGGACCAATTTTTGCATGGTTGTTAGAGACCATATACTAACACCATGTAGCACATTTCAGCAGGATCGGATGAAATTTGCTTCTCTTAGAGGATTCGCAAGCCAAATTTGGGGGTCCGTTTATATGGGGGCAATACGTAAAAGTGGACCGATATGGTCCATTTGCAATACCATTCAACCTACATCAATAACAACTACTTGTGCCAAGTCGATAGCTTGTTTTGTTCGGAAGTTAGCGTGATTTCAACAGACGGACGGACATGCTCAGATCGACTCCGAATTTCACCACGACCCAGAATATTTATACTTTATGGGGTCTTAGAGCAATATTTCGATGTGTTACAAACGGAATGACAAAGTTAATATACCCCCATCCTATGGTGGAGGGTATAAAAAAATTGACGATACCATCAGTTGTACTCCTTGTGCAAAATTTGAAGCAAACCAATATGAAATTCTAATCTCTGACGCCATATAAATACGTATCGAGCGAAAAGTATATATGTACCGATTTGACTGATATTGTGCAAGATTTATGAGACTAACAAAATATTTGAATATACGAAATTAGAAGAAGATCGGTTGATAAATACCTCATTTATTACAAGATCGGTTATAAATATATATGACAGCTTTATCTTAATGTGAATCGACTTTTTCAAGTCGGCATAGGGTCCAAAAAGGACCCTAGCAGGGGCGATAGTATACCTACGTATGGAGTTCCTCGCTCTACATAACCCCTTTTGTTATTTTAGATATTTTTGATTTAGAACAATAAAATAAAATAAAACAAGTAAGGAAAGTCTAAAGTCGGGCGGGGCCGACTATATTATACCCTGCACCACTTTGTAGATCTAAATTTTCGATACCATATCACATACGTCAAATGTGTTGGGGGCTATATATAAAGGTTTGTCCCAAATACATACATTAAAATATCACTCGATCTGGATAGAATTTGATAGATTTCTAGAAATTCTATAGACTCAAAATTTAAGTCGGCTAATGCACTAGGGTGAAACACAATGATAGTACAAAATATAGGAAAGATTTAAATATGAAGCAATTTTAAGGAAACTTCACAAACTTTTATTTATGATTTATCGCTCGATATATACGTATTAGAAGCTGAGGAAAATTAAAGTAATTTTTAAATTTTTTCGAGTAAGCAGAGGCGATTTTAAAAGGGAAATGTTCGTATTTTGACCATTTTTGTCGAAATCAGAAAAACATATATATGGGAGCTATACCTAAATCTGAACCGATTTCAACCAAATTTGGCACGCATAGCATCAATGCTTATTATACTCCCTGTGCAAAATTTCAACTAAATCGCAGTAAAAAATTGGCCTCTGTGGTCATATGAGTGTAAATCGGGCGAAAGCTATATATGGGAGCTATATCTAAATCTGAACCGATTTCAATCAAATTTGGCACACTTGACTACACTAATAGTTGTACTCCTAGTGCAAAATTTCAATCAAATTGGGCCAAACCTCTGGTTTCTAGGACCATATTAGTCCATATCGGGCGAAGGATATATATGGGAGCTATATCTAAATCTGAACCGATTTCAACCAAATTTGGCACACATGACTACACTACTAATTGTATTTCTAGTGCAAAATTTCAACCAAATTGGGCCAAAACTCTGGCTTCTAGGACCATATTAGTCAATATCGGGCGAAAGATATATATGGGAGCTATATATAAATCTGAAACCGATTTCAACCAAATTTGGCACACATGACTACACTACTTGTTGTACTCCTAGTGCAAAATTTCAACCAAATTGGGCCAAAACTCTGGCTTCTAGGACCATATTAGTCAATATCGGGCGAAATATATATATATGGGAGCTCTATCTAAATCTGAACCGATTTCAATCAAATTTTGCACACTTGACTATACTACCAATTGTACTCCTCGTGCAAAATTTCAAGCAAATCGGTATAAAACTCTGGCTTCTGGATCCATATACGTGCATATCGAACGAAAGATATATATGGGAGCTATATCTAAATCTGAACCGATTTCTTCCAAAATCAATATGGTTCTATTCTGACCCAAAACAGGAACATGTGCCAAATTTGAAGTGGATTAGACGTAAACTGCGACCTAGACTTTGATCACAAAAATGTGTTCACAGACAGACGGACGGACGACGGACGGACGGACAGACGGACATGGTTATATCGACTCAGGGAACCACCCCGAGCATTATTGCCAAAGATACCATGTGTCCATCTCGTCTCCTTCTGGGTGTTACAAACATATGCGCTAACTTATAATACCCTGTTCCACAGTGTAGCGCAGGGTATAAATACAAAAACAAAAACAAAAAATATATTTAGCGCTTTACTTTATGGCATTACCTATTAGCCACCCTGTGCACGATCTATCATTCCAATTTGCAACCACCTTTTCACTACAACATGCTGTAAGCCTACAAAAACTCATCTCTTTTTTGGCTTTCAAATGCCATTATGCCATTGTCAACTTTGTATTTGCTGTCATGTTCACAGTCACATTTATATTGGTTTATTTGTTTGTTCACAAAAACAACCACACCCACACACAAGCACATAAGCGTATATGTGTGCATGCTTTATGCTCTTGTCACAACAATCACGAGTAGTAGTTTTGGGCTATGAGTAGAAGAGTAGTTCTTGTTCCTATTGTTGGGCTGTTCTTCCTCTTCTCGAGAAAAAGTTCAACTTGTACATTAACAATAAAAGTGCTTTTCATGTAAGATGTCAGCACCTGATGGCATTTTTAAATTCAATTTCAATCAAATACTTATGTCGATTCAACACTCTGCTCTGCTCTCCGATGCTCAAAGCTTATGCTCTTTCCGTTGAGATTTACTTAAAGTTTTTTTTTGGTTTTTTAGTTTCGTAGACAGTGTCTTAAGGGTAGACAAATGTAGAGATTTTTGCAAAAATCTATGGCAAAACTGAAGTGGTGAATATTAAAAAAAAAAATACGATATTAGTAAAGGAAAAAGTACATACTTATATACTACACAGCAAGGGAACAAAGTTCGGTCTTACTTAAAACTTTCGACGCGAATTAACTTAACCACAGTGCATCCATGAACTTAATTTAATTTTTGGCGATGAAGCTCCGTCAAGGACCAGTGTTTATCGATCACTCCAAGACAAAAACAGTTGTTGATATTGCAAGATCGTCATGTGACGATGGTATGGTAAATTAAAAAACGTCGTAGTTTATTCCAAGACAAATTTCGCGAAGGTCGCCTAAAATTGGTTGTTGTTTCGGAAGCCATTGAAGGTGTGCAAGATCGTCTTGTGAGAGTGCGACAATCTTAGGCATTAGTTGGACCAACATATATTCAATATTACATGAACATTTGGGCGTCAAAAAATTTGTCAATCGCTCACAAAAAGGCTAGTGTGCTCCAAAAATACGAACGCGGTGCTTCGAAACACACAGAAAAAATGTTCCGTAGTTAAACTAACTCTAAATTTAACTTATTTTTATTGGAAAAAATATTTGCTTGTAGTTAAATTTTATTATTTTTATCAAAATTTTCCACAGCTTAATGAAATCTTATTTTTTTTTAAGTATGTCTCAAAAATTTTATGAACTAAACGTGCGTATAAAGTTCAATGGCCGTACACATAAGTTCAATATGAACTAAAACAAATGAAAATTTTCGTACGATCCCCAAAAATAATAAGAATGAACTACTGTATGGGTAAAATCTTCATGATTTGGCGCCAATGATCTTCTTCTTTACTTTTAGGTAATTTTTTCTTGAGATCAGGAGATCAGTTTTTATGGGGCCTATATTAAAACATGGACCGATACTCACTATTTTCGGCACACCCATTTATGGCCCTAATATACTTCTAGATTTCATATTTCAGGCAAATTGGATAGATTATCAAACAATTTCAGGCAAATTGGCCAACAACTACGGTTTCTACAAGCCCGAAAAGTAAAATCGGGATATTGGTCTATATGGGGGCTATACCAAAACATGGATCGATGCTCACTGTTCTCGGCTTTTATGGTCCCAAAATACCTCTAGATTTCTAATTTAATACTCACTGTTTTTGGCACACCCCTTTATGGTCCCAAAATACCTCTAGATTTTAAATTTCAAGCAAATTGGATAAAAACTACGGTGTCTATAAGCCCAAGAAGTAAAATCGAGAGATCGGTCTATATGGGAGCTATACCCATACATGGACCGATACTCACCATTTTTGGCACACCTCTTTATGGTCCCAAAATACCTCTAGATTTCAAGCAAATTGGATAAATACTACGATTTCTATAAGCCCAAAACCCCAACTCGGGAGCTCGGTTTATATGGGGACTATATCAAAACCTGGACCGATATAGCCCATCTGCGAACTTGACCTGCCTGCAGACAAAAGACCATTTTGTGCAAAATTTCAGCACGATTGCTTCATTATTGAAGACTGTAGCGTGATTACAACAGACAGACAGACGGACATGGTTATATTGTCTTAGAATTTCTCCCTGATCAAGTCGGAAATCGATATTTCGATGGTGGTGGGTATAAAAACATATTTTTCTTCAAAAGAAATTATTAAATGACTTTAAGAAAATATGGTTACACTTTTATTTGTATAGAAAAAATTTTAATATATTTATTTCTATAAAAAGAAATTATAGGAAATTTAATTAAAATTTTCTTCCTGGACAAAATTTTGTCAACATTTTTTTCCAGATAAAAATTTGTCAAAATGTTTTTCCCAGAGAAAATTTTGTCAAAATTTTATTTCCATAGAAATTTTTTACAAAATTTTATTTTTAAAGAACATTTTTTTAAAATTGTATTTCTATAGAATATTTTTTTTTAAATTTTATTTTATAGAAATGTTTTCAAAATTCTATTTTATAGAAAATTTTGCCAAAATTTTTCTTTTTATAGAAAATTTTGTCAAAATTTCTTTAAAATTTTATTTTTAAAGAAGACTTGTATTTCTATAGAAAATGTTGTCAAAATTTTATTTTATAGAAAATTTTGTCAAAATTGTATTTGTATAGAAAATTTTGTCAAAATTTTTCTTTTTATAGAAAATTTTGTCAACATTTTATTTCCGGAGACAATTTTGTCAATATTTCATTCCTAGAGAAAATTTTGTCAAGAATTTATTCCTAGAGTAAATTTTGTCAGAAATTTATTCCTAGAGAAAATTTTGTCAAAATTTTATTAAAAAAAAAATATGAAGCACCTCTTAGTTGGAGAGGAATATTTTACAAAATTTACCAAAGAATCAAGAATTCTACCAATCTACCAAACAGTAAAAAATCTACCATTTTTGGTAGAACCCTACCAACTGTGGCAAACATGTTTTACGAAAAACATATTTTTCTTCAAAATAAATTTTTGAAATGACTTTATAGAAAATATGGTCAAAATTTTATTTTTATAGAAAAATTTATAATATATTCCTTTCTGTAGCAAAAAAAAATTATACGAAATTTTATTCAAATTTTCTTCCTAGAGACAATTTTGTCAACATTTTTTTCCAAGAGAAAAATTTGTCAAAATGTCAAAGAGAAAATTTTGTCAAAATGTTTTTCCAAGAGAAAAATTTGTCAAAATGTTTTTCCCAGAGAAAATTTTGTCAAAATTTTATTTCCATAGAATTTGTTTGCAAAATTTTATTTTTAAAGAATATTTTTGTAAAATTGTATTCCTATACAAAATTTTGTCAAAATTTTATTTTATAGAAAATTTTGTCAAAATTTTTCTTTCTATAGAAAATTTTGCCAAAATTTTATTTATCTCTATAGGTTGTAAGTCCAGTATCGTCTCCAAGGCTCGCTGACGTGGTCTTCATTGCCTCTGATATTTTGTGTCAAAAATATTTGTCCAAGGGAAGCCCACTGTACAATACCCATTTCGATAAGTGTATAAGTTAAGGTTAAACTTTTCGACTGGTATTTGCACAATTGATAAGTACATCGGTTGGATATTTCTTTACCCCGCTTCCGGTGTGTTTGTTATTGTATTGGTTTGTGTGAGAGAGAAACTCTTGCTGTCTCTATTGTGTGTAAGTCATGTTTTCCATTACAACGTTTGCTCTTTATGGTTCATCTCACCAACACACAAACACACTTCTAAGTTCGAATTTTGAGAAGAGAACATAGAAACCCACATAATATGACAACCTTTTTGAAATGGAACAACAAAAAAACTGAGAAACTATGAAAAACTTTTCCTATTCCATTGAGAAGGTATAAAAGTACACGCAGCACCACGCATAGTGTCCCAAACTTTTTACTTAAATCGATGGTTGTTGTTTTTTTGTGCTGATGCTCTTATTGTTGTTATTGCTGTTATTATAGAATACTTTTGTTTGTTGTACATTTCATGTTAAAGTTGTTCGATTCCTTGCCTATCAAAAGATATAAGGACCTCACTTAGAATGCCTTTGTGTGTGTGTTTGTGGGTGTGTCACGAGTGTGGGTTTTGTGTTTATCTTCCAACAACAACTGTTGTATTATGACAGTTTTATAGGTTTGAAAAAGATACTTGTATCCCCGAATGTTGGCCCTATTGTGACATTCTTAGAAAAACAGACTTCACAGATGAAGGTACTACCTATTGTCATGGAGACGATATGAAATGTAATAGGAAACAGGTGTTTTCTATGCCATTTTATTTAGAGAAAAACACAAAATGTTTAAATCGCAGAGGTTGGGCTTTATCAATGAATATCCATTGTTAAATATAAATTTCTGATGACTATCTGCAAGGAAGAGAAACATGTTGTATTTCAAACATGCGTATCGGTTCATTTGACATTGTTGGTTTTATATAAAACTAAATGAATTTTGTAATATAACAGCTATATGTCAAGGAAAGGTATGATATTAAGAAAAGAAAAAATCAAACTGGAAACTATGGAAGGCAAATAATGAGTTTAATACACTAAGGAGTTTATTTGCCGTAGTACACAAAAGGTTTAAATTAAAGTAAAAATTAAGGTATAAATTGAGTCAATTTAAAATTCCATTCGAGTCTATTAAATAATTAATAAAATCGATTCCAAGTATATTTAACAATATCCGTCTCGGTATGACCCCATAAAAATATTTTATTTAAAATCTTTAATTTCTAAAGGACGGGCGAAAAAAAAATTAAAATATGAGATACGTGAGTTTGTGAATGAAATAAAATCCAGATATGTAAACATGAGAGATAAATATACGTCGGGAATTTATTAAAAATTATCCGACGAGAACCGTCAAAATTATATTTATGTTTCTCGCAAATGAAATTTTAGACCACAGAAGTTTTCATTTAATGTTAGAATTATTTTTTGTAGCCAAACAAAGTTCATTCAGGGTAAACGGATACCATACACAAAGATTTGGTACATGCAAATGAAGATGATCAAAAGAATAAAATTTGTAGGATGTCTTTATAACGATCATAGAAAAAGGGTTATGATATAACCTGTATAGCCATTTAAAATTATTAAAAATGGAAGAAATTATTAAAAATGGAAAAAGATCGGGTGATAAGAGCAACTTCAAGAACAACCGTCCACTCATTTATTTATTGTTTATTTGGATCTTATAGTAAATACAAATTAAACAAGTCCATACGCCCGTAAGTTCAGCCAGGCCGAATCTTATGTACCCTCCACCATGGATTGCATAGAAACTTGTACTAAAGACTGTCATCCACAATCGAATTACTTGGGTTGCGGTAACACTTGCCGATGGCGAAGTATGTTAAAACTTCTTAACACCGTCTTCTCAATTGTAAGTTAGTCCATATGGGGTATATATTAAACAAAACAAGTATATACAGCACTAAGTTAGGCCGGGCCGAATCTTAAATACCCACCACCATGAACCAAATATTAGGGTTTCATTTGAAATTTCAGGAGGGCTTGAGGACTTGAGGACACTTCCCGAAGATAAATTTAAAGATTTCACCTATGAGGACTATATCAGATTCTGGATTTATAAGAACCATTTTTGTATGAGTTTTAGAGGAACCATTAACATCTCTTGTAAGTGTGCAAGAATATTATAAAATAACGTCTTGATTTGAAATCTTAAATCTGTAGAAGTAAAATCTGTAAGTTTTACATTAAGTTTCATGCAATTTTCATGATCAGTGCGCCTTCTACACCCTCAAGAAGTGAAGTCGGTCTATATGGAGGCATTACCAAATGGACCGATAAAAACTTAATCCAATACACGTTTTTGTGAGCCTAAAATACCGGAATATTTACAATTTCAGGCAAATCAGATAAAAACTACGGTTTCTAGGAACCCAAGAAGTTAACTCGGGAGATCGTTCTTATGGGGACTATACTAAAATATGGACCGATACTCACAATTTTTGGCACACGTATTTGTGGTCCTACAATACCTCTAGATTTCCAATTTCAGGTAAATTGAATAAAAACTGCGGTTTCTATAAGCCCAAGAAGAAAATCGGCAGATCGGTCTATATGGGGGCTATACCAAAACATGGACTGATACTCACAATTTTTGGCACACCTCTTTATGGTCATAAAATACCTCTGGATTTCAAATTTCAAATTTCAATGGTGGTGGGTATAAATAAAAACGACGATTAAATACGTATATACGACAAAATTTTCTATAGAAATAAAATTTTGACAAAATTTTCTATCGAAAAAAAATCTACTTGGTATATATTAAACAAAAAAAAAAAGGCCGATTAAATATAGACGATATACGACAAAATTTTCTATAGAAATAAAATTTTAACAAAATTTTCTATAGTAATAAAATTTTAACAAAATTTTTCTGTAGATATAAACTTTTGCCATTTTCTATAGAAATAAATTCTTGACAAAATTTTGTATAGTAATAACATTTTGATAAAATGTTCTATAGTAATAAAATTTTGGTAGGTTATTTTTGGGGATCGGCTATATATAACTCTAGACAGATATGGACCAATTTTGGCACGGTTATTAGCGGTCATATACTAGCGCAATGTACCAAATTTCACCACGTACAAAATTTCAACCGGATCGGATGAATTTTGCTCCTCCAAGAGCTCCGGAGGTCAAATCTAGGTTTTATATGGGCTACATATAATTATGGACCGATATGACCTCGTACTAAATTTCAACCGAATCGGATGAGTTTTGCTCATCCATGAGGCTCCGGAGGTCAAATATGGGGATCGGTTTATATGGGGGCTATATATAAATACGGACCGCTTGTTGGAGACCATATACCAACACCATATACCAAATTTCAGCCAGATCGGATGAAATCTTTTTCTCTTAGAGGCTCCGCAAGCCAAATCGGGGGATCGGTTTTATGGGGGCTATGTATTATTATGGACCGAGGTAGACCAATTTTTGCATGGTTGTTAGAGAACATATTCTAACACCACGTACCAAATTTCAAACGGATTGAATGAAATTTGCTTCTCTTTGAGGCTCCGCAAACCCAATCTGGGGATCGGTTTATATTGGGTCTATATATAATTAAATATGAACCGAGGTGGACCAATTTTTGCATGGTTGTTAGAGACCATATACCAACATCATGTACCAAATTTCAGCCAGATCGGATGAAATATGCTTCTCTCAGAGGCTCCGCAAGCCAAATCTGGGGGTAAACGTGAACCAATATGGCCCATTTGCAATACCATCCAACTTACATCAATAATAACTACTTGTGCCAAGTTTCAAGTCGATAGCTTGTTTCGTTCGGAAGTTAGCGTGATTTCAACAGACGGACGGACGCACGAACATGCTTAGATCGACTCAAAATTTCACCACGACCTAGAATATATATACTTTATGGGGTCTTAGAGCAATATTTCGATGTGTTACAAACGGAATGACAAACTTAATATACCCCCCTATCCTATGGTGGAGGGTATAACAAAACGATATAATTTTATTCCGATTTTACTAATTCAGTTTTGATTTTAGCGGCTAAGCTCGAACTTAGTACCTATCTTTAAGGAAAACTACTACATTGAACGAAGAGTTTTCTTTTCTGAGGAATAAAATTTCAGACTTTAAAATCAAATAGAACAGGTTAGAGACAATTGTTGAATCACTAATCATAAATTCGGACATATTTTCTCTAAAAGAAATACTTTATAAGAGAGGGCTTTGGGTCTAGACATGGCAATCCTATGGCCCATAAGTCGCTGTGCCTCGATCGCGGAGTCAACTCCTAAATGATTTTGCCGTTTTCCTTTTCTTTTCTCCTTTAATTATTCCCACACTTTTGTCTAAAAATTAACTAAACTGCAAAAATTTCCTTACAGTTAAATTATTCCAGTTAAAAATGGGTATTTTTTTTTTGGGAAAACAAATTTTGTTGGGCTAAGGTCAACTTGGCTTTAATAATTCTGGAAAATTCTCCAAAATTATTAAAATCGTCTTTATCTTTATTTATTTGTTGACATTTTATATATTGACCTCAAAATTAAAAAAGCGTTCAAAAAGAGGAGTTGTCGTTAACACGTCTTTAAAGACTTCAGAAAACAAACTTATAAATTCAAATTTGCCGGACGAGCTTTTCTCCGTGTATAATGTTATAGTAACTACTTGTGCCATTTTCCAGCCGATAGCATGTTTTGTTCGGAGGTTAGCTCGGCGGACGGATATCGGAAGATTAATTCAGAATTTCACTATGGCCCAGAATATATATAATTTATGGGGTCTGATATTAGTTTCTCAATGTGTTACAAACGCAATCGCAAAGTTAATACACCCTCCCCCATCCTATGGTTGAGGAAATAATAATTCAATTAAATTAATTATTAAATCAAAATACATTAAATTAAATATCCAAATGAGTTGAGTTAATTAAGATTAATTAAACATATATGACTTCCTTGGATACTTAATATGCCTTTTATATTTTGTTTATAGTAGTATGCAATGTGTAAGATTAAAATAACTGACCCTGGTGGCGTATAAGTATTATGAAAAATATCGTTAGGCTTATTCCGTTACGTATACGCAACAGTGTATTCACGAGCCTTATACAGTTGAAGCTCGGTTTAACGAACGATATATTGTCAGGCCCTTTCGTTATTTAGAAATATTCGTTAAATCGAACGGGAATATTAAATGTTAACTTTTATTGAAAAACGTAGTTTTTTACCAGATGAGTAAAAATTCAGAAGCATGTGGCAAAATTAAACTACACAGGCATTTAAAAAAATATTACTTTAAATAATCCTTAAAAACTGATGAGCTTGATATACATATCTAGGTTAGGTTACAGGAGAGCCTGTATACACCCATGAAAATACCTTCCTAGACGAATTCCCTGATTTGTTTCCAGTCCCCAGTTTCAAGATGGGCCAGGCATAACAATTACACTATTACTCTGTTGCTCCTGTCGGCATAGATGTACTCTCAACTCTAGATTACAGTTTCGGCCGAACACCAAGAAAGTATTTCAGCGGTAATTTATCGCTCTATGTAATTATGCTGATACTCCTGTGCATTTCATAGTTTCTCTTCAGCTATAAGAAGGAGGTTCTTTGTCATTGAGATAAATATACAATCGGGTAGCACTCATTAATAAGAGAAAAATTCACCACCTGCCCAACTGGCGATCCTACGAAAATTTGGTGCATATTACCACCTATAACAGGACTAGTACCAGTGCTCCAGTTTGTCGCAGGTTTTAGATTTGCATATAATTTATTGATTTATATTCTCTATTGATTTTAAAATCTTATTGGATCTAGACATTTACCAATGTCTAGATTTTTTCCTTCCTTGTGCAATTGGGATGCGCAAAATAAGGGTTTGTCCCAGACTGGTTAATGAGGACCTGTCTAGTCCTACTAAGTTTTCCTAGGTCATGTCCTTTGGAATGAGTTCAAGCCGTGTCCTACAGTGTAGATGTACACCGTCAATGACAAACCCGTGTTAAAATGATCGGTCCCGTCCATCCGTTTCGACCAGGTCTGGGACTGGTCCATTCACATCAGGGAGTAGTCCTATACCGGTTCTCGGGTATATCCATTTTCCGTAGCGAAGCTGTCTCTCTATCTAACCTAAATTTACCTAGTTCTCCAGCCATTGAATTTGTGTTTCCAAACATTTGATGGAATCTAAATATTTTGGGAATGCCATACTTTGTGGACATTTCCGAAGGACATAAGCCACTCTCACAATCGTGAAATATTGCTGGTTTTTAGTTGTCAATTTTCTTAAGATTAAAAGCGTTTTCGTTAAATCGAACGTAAATTTTGTTCAACCGTTCGTTATTTAGAATACTCAATGTTAGGGATTTGGACGTTCGTTAAATTGGATTTTCGCTAAATGGGATATTCGTTAAACAGAGCTTCGACTGTATTTAGAACCTTGTTAGAAAGAGTTAAAGTATGAATTAGTTAAATAAATACCAATATAGTATATATAGCTTTTCACTACAAATGAAACCTTTTACATTTGAATTGAAAGCTTTTCACACCAAATCGAAACCTTCTTAAAATCAAGCAATGTTTTTTTCCATTTTATCTGGCAAAATCACACTAGGTACAACAATCCCTTTGTGTGGGGTGTACACTTATATGATATTCGTACAAGAGGAATTTAATTTTTTGCCTTCTTCTTCAAGGTGAAAAACTTATTTTGCCAATAACTCCTTAAATATGCGAAAATGGCCTAAATTCGTGACCACCCCCAAAAAATCAAAATTTCGATGAAAATCCTGACATATTTGGCCGTAAATCTTTAAATATGCGTCTTAAATCGATAAAGACCTCAATTAGTGAAAAATGAAAAATTTCAATAGAAATCATTGCGCCTCAAAGGCGCTGAGACCAACAAAAAATGGAATGTAATACTTAAATGAAATAATAATAAATAAAAAATAAAAAAATATTATATGAAAAACTTTTTTTCGCCATAACTCCTTAAATGTGCGTTCTAGAGCGAAAAGAACTCAAAAACAATCCAAATTTCTATGAATGATATGCGTCCATGAGCGAAAATGACGTTAATTCGGGACCACCTAAAAAAAATCAATGTTTCGATGTAAATCAAAAAATTAAAATTTTTATTGAAAATCATCGAAAAATTCACATTTTATAATGAAAAATTTATTTTGGTTATAGCTCCTTAAATATGCGCCCTAGAGCGAAAAGGACCTTAATACTTGAAAACCGAAAAAATTTAAATTTCCATGAAAATTATCGAAAAAATACAAATTTATATATGAAAATTTATTTTGGCTGTAACTCGTTAAATATGCGTCCTAGATCGAAAAAGTGGGTTTTGTGCTTATCTTCTAACAACAAATGTTGTATTATGACAGTTTTATATGTTTGAAAAAGAATGTTGGCCCTATTGTAACATTCCTTGAAAAACAGACTTCACAGATGAAGGTACTACCTAGGCTAGAAAAAATAAAATTTTTATATGAAAACTTATTTTAACCGTAACTCCTTAAATGTGCGTCCTAGATCGAAAAAGACCTCAATTAGTGACCACCCCGTAAATGAAAATTTCCATAAAAATCATCGAAAAATACAATTTTTATATGAAAAATTTATTTTGACTGTGAATCCTTAAATATGCGTCGTGGAGCGAAAAGGACTCCAAAAAAAAAATTAAAATTTCGATGAGAGTAGATATGCGTCTAAGAGCAAAAATGGCGTTAATTCGTGACCACTTCAAAATATCAAATTTTCGATGTTAATCAAAAACGAAAATTTCAATGAAAATCATCGAAAAATTCACATTTTTTTATAAAAAAATTATTTTGGTAATAATTCCCTAAATGTGCGTCCTAGATCGAAAAAGACCTCAATTAGTGACCACCCCCCAAATAATGAAAATTTCCATAAAAATCATCGAAAAAATAAAATGTTTATACGAAAAACTTATTTTGGTCGTGAATCCTTAAATATGCATCCTAGAGCGAAAAGGTCTCCAAAAACATCAAAATTTCGATGAGAGTCGATATGCGTCCAAGAGCAAAAATGGCGTTTATTCGTGACCACCTCAAAAAATCAAAGTTTCGAGGTAAATCAAAAAACGAAAATTTCAATGAAAATCGACGAAAAAATAAAATTTTTATATAAAAACTTAATTTGGTCATAATTCCTTAAATATGTATCCTAGATAGAAAGGGACCTCAAATCATGACCACCCTTTAAAAAATCAAAGTTTCGATGTAAATCTTGGAAAAATTTAAATTTTTATATGAAAAACTTATTTGGCCATAACTTCTTAAATATGCGTCCTAGAGCGAAGAGGACTCCAAAAAAATCAAAATTTCGATGAGAGTAGATATGCGTCCAAGAGCGAAAATGGCGTTTATTTGTGACCACCTCAAAAAAAATCAAAGTTTCGATGTAAATCAAAATATGAAAATTTCAATTAAAATCATCGAAAAATAAAATTTTTATATGAAAACTTAATTTGGTCATAATTCCTTAAATATGTATCCTAGATAGAAAGGGACCTCAAATCATGACCACCCATTAAAAAGATCAAAGTTTCGATGTAAATCCTGCAAAAATTTAAATTTTTATATGAAAAACTTATTTTGGCGGTGAATCCTTAGAGCGAAAAGGAATCCAAAAAATCAAAATTTCGATGAGAGTAGAAATGCGTCCAAGAGCAAACATGGCGTTTATATGTGACCACCTCAAATAAAATCAAAGTTTCGATGTAAATCAAAAAATGAAAATTTCAATGAAAATCATCGAAAAAATAAAATTTTTATATGAAAACTTAATTTGGTCATAATTCCTTAAATATGTATCCTAGATAGAAAGGGACCTCAAATCATGACCACACTTTGAAAAGATCAAAGTTTCGATGTAAATCCTGGAAAAATTGAAATTTTTATATAAAAAACTTATTTTGGAGGTGAATCCTTAAATATGCGTCCTAGAGCGAAAAGGAATCCAAAATTTCGATGAGAGTAGATATGCGTCCAAGAGCAAAAATGGCGTTTATTTGTGACCACCTCAAAAAAAAAATCAAAGTTTCGATGTAAATCAAAAAATGAAAATTTCAAAGAAAATCATCGAAATAATAAAATTTTTATATGAAAACTTATGTTGGTCATAATTCCTTAGATATGCATCCTAGATAGAAAAGGGCCTCAAATCGTGACCACCCTTAAAAAAAAATCAAAGTTTCGATGTAAATCCTCGAAAAATAGAAATATTTATATGAAAAACTTATTTTGGCCATAACTTCTTAAATGTGCGTCTTAAATCGAAAAGGACCTCAATTCGTGACCACACCCAAAATTTCGATGAATCTTTCAATTGTATATAAAAATATTATTTTAGCTATAACTCTTTAAATATGTATCCAAGAGCGAAAAGGACGATGAAATTCAATGGCTGGTTTCCTGAGAGAATATCCGGAAACTAGCCATTAACCCAAGAGTTTTGCTTCTACTTTTTCTCTACAATATTTTATTAACACGCGAAACTCTATTTCACTCATATTAGATTCCACATTTCCAACAACTGCGAAATGAAATAGTGGAAGTCTTTTTAAGTCATATATCTGCATTCACATAATCACACAAAACTTCAAATACCGCAATTCTTAATCTACAAGATTTTGAAGGGGAGACTTTTAATAATCAAATACTGATTTTATGGCACTCACAATTTCCAAAGAAAAGACAACTTTATTCAATTACCCTTCACACCATTTGGTCCATGGGGACAAATTCATTGGCATTGTTGCCTTAAATTTCTTCACCAAGCCATAACACCTTTTAGTCGGTGACGCAATCCGTAATCTCCATTACAACTCCCTGGAAAAAACATTGAAAACAATTTTATCCAATTGCTTACAATTACATTTTATGAATATTTCACATTTAACATGACAATTGAATGTAGGTACAGTGGACGATTTTTTATCTTAGGCAGGAAAAGCTAAAATCGATTTTTATCAAAAAATAAAGGCGAAATCGACTTTTTTTCAAATTTGCATAATAATTGAAAAATTAAATGATAGCAAAAGAGCCAAATAGTCGAATTAGAATTAATCGAAGAATGTGAAAATTTACCAAAAAGTCACGACGTCAAACCTCGATTTTTCCATAATCGCAAAGGTCGAAAAACAGGGAAATGTGGAAAATGTGGAAAAACTAGAAAACTCCACTTTTCCAAATTTTCAAAAAATTATAATATAATTTTATACTGAGTAAATCTGTTTGATTTTTATTATAATCTATAGATCCGAGATAATCCTACTTTTTTGTAAAGAAATCTGTTCATTAATCAAAGATGATCTTATTGATTTGTGTAGACATATGAAGGTTTTTTATATTTACAGAATTTAAGTTACTCTTCCCAGAGTCCCCATTGTTTTTCTCTTTCATTCTTATATCACTTTTTCAAATATCTGTAACTGTTAGGAAGCGAATGTTCCAAACAAAATGCCACCATAACAATTAAAATGAAAACGAATAATTAAAACTTTAACCTTTTCGACGCTTAATATTCACAACAAGCGAATAACACAAATGTCTACGACTGGAAATTAACAATTATTGCGAAGCATTTCGTTAAAGTCAAACATTGTTCACGAAAAAAACAAACTTTGGAAAAAAGTAATAAAACGAAAACCAGGAAAGTTGTTTTTTATGGGGAAGGGGATTTACAAATAGTCTGTGTATGAATGTTTGCGTGTGTAGAGGTAGGTGTGAGCCAAAATCAGTAAGGTAAGGCGATGTGACGATTCTTAGGTCCGGAAGTTGAAAATTATGATTTGGCTACTCCCACTGACTTAGTAAATGCACAAATTGGAGGGTTATTATTAAAGGGAAGTGCTTTGTGTGATATTCGCAGAGATTTCTTATTTAAAGATTTCTTCATGGTAGGGAGACACATATCGTGGCTGAACAAGAAATTATTACTTGTGCCAGCCACGATATGAATTTATAAAATTTATAAATTTATTGTAAAACCACTATTGATTTTGTATACCTACACATTGTTGCTAAATCCGACTTGTCACGAAAATATTCATAGCTTCAAGAATTTGAAGACGCTTTGCATTCAGGCGTTTTTCGAATGCCTGTTTCTCTGGAAAAATTTGCAAATTACTTTTGAATAAAAATTTCAAATTAGTATTATCAAAAATTCTTCAATATGCGTTAGATAATTAAAAAAAAGTAGTTTGAAAAGAAATCTAGCTTTCCTGTAAATAATTTTTCGTTTACTGCATTTACATGTTTCTGACAGTGGAAAGATCAAAATAACTGACCCTGGTGGCGTATAAGTACTATAAAATATGGTTAGGCTTTTGTCGTTACTTATACGCAACAGTGTATTCACGAACCTTATATTTAGAACGTTGATATAAAACAAGTATATACAGCAGTAAGTTCGGCCGGGCCGAATCTTAAATACCCACCACCATGAACCAAATATTAGGATTTGCTTTGAAATTTCAGGAGGGCTTGAGGACTTGAGGACACTTCCCGAAGATACATTTAAAGATTTCACCTATGAGGACTATATCAGATTCTGGATTTATAAGAACCATTTTTGTTTGAGTTTTAGAGGAATCATTAACATCTCTTGTAAGTGTGCAAGAAAATTATAAAATAACGTCTTGATTTGAAATTTTAAATCTGTAGATTTTCACCCGAAAAATAAAATCTGGAAATTTTACATTGAGTTTCAAGCAATTTTCATGATCAGTGCGCCTTCTATACTCACAAGAAGTGAAATTGGTCTATATGGAGGCATTACCAAATGGACCGATAAAAACTTAATCCGATACACGTTTTTGTGAGCCTTAAATACGAGAATATTTACAATTTCAGGCAAATCGGATAAAAACTACGGTTTCTAGAAACCTAAGGAGTTAAATCGGGAAATCGTTCTTATGGGGGCTATACTAAAATACCGACCGATACTAACCGTTTTCGGCACACCTCTTTATGGCCCAAAAATACCTCTAGACTTCCAATTTAAGGCAAATTGGATAAAAACTACGGTTTCTATAAGCCCAAGAAGTAAAATCGGGAGGTCGGTTTATATGGGGGCTATACCAAAACATGGACCGACACTCACCATTTTTGGCACACCTCTTCAAGGTCCCAAAACATCTCTAGATTTTCAATTTCGCGCAAATTGGATGAAAACTACGGTTTCTACAAGCGAAAGACCCCAAATCGGGAGGTCGGTTTATATGGGGGCTATACCAAACCGTGGACCGACACTCACCATTTTTGGCACACCTCTTCAAGGTCCCAAAATACCTCTAGATTTTCGATTTCGCGCAAATTGGATGAAACTACGATTTCTATAAGCGAAAGACCCCAAATCGGGAGATCGGTTTATATAGGGGCTATATGGCCCGATATAGCCCATCTTCGAACTTGACCTGCGCGCAGACAAAAGACGATTCTGTGCCAAATTTCAGGACGATAGCTCCATTATTGAATGCTGTAGCGTGATTACAACAGACAGCCAGACAGACAGACGGACATGCTTATATCGTCTTAGAATTTCTCCCTGATCAAGAATATATATACTTAATATAGTCGGAAATCGATATTTCGATGCGTTACAAACGGAATGACATACTTATTATACCCCGTCACCATTCTATGGTGGTGGGTATAAAAAAAGTATATACGCCGTAAGTTCGGCCAGGCCGAATCTTATGTATCCTCCACCATGGATAGCATAGAAACTTGTACTAAAGACTGTCATCCACAATCGAATAACTTGGGTTGTGGTAAAACTTGCCGATTGCAAGGTATCTTAAAACTTCTTAATACCGTCTTCTAAATTGTAAGTTAAATACGTATATAATTCAGTTTGACAAAATTTTCTATAGAAATAAAATTTTGACAAAATTTTCTATAGAAATAAAATTTTGACAAAATTTTGATAAAATTTTTTATAGAAATAAACATTTGACACAATTTTCTATAAAAATAAAAATTTGACAAAATATTCTATAGAAATAAAAATTTGACAAAATATTCTATAGAAATAAAATTTTGACAAAATATTCTATATAAATAAAATCTTGACAAAATTTTGTATAGTAATAAAATGTTGACAAAATTTTCAATAGTAATAAAATTTTGACAACATTTTCTATAGAAATAAAATTTTGGTAGATTATTTTAGAGGATCGGCTATATAACTATAGACCGATATGGACCAATTTTGGCATGGTTGTTAGTGGCCATATACTAGCGCACTGTACCAAATTTCAACCGGATCGGATGAGTTTTACTCCTCCAAGAGCTCCGGAGGTCAAATCTGGGGATCGGTTTAAATGGGGGCTCTATATAATTAAGACCGGTATGGACCAATTTTTGCATGATTGTTAGATACCGTATACATACACCACGTACCAAATTCCAACCGGATCGGGTGAACTTTGCTCTTCCAAAGGGCTCCGGAGGTCAAATCTGGGGATCGGTTAATATGGGGGCTACATATAATTATGGACCGATATGGACCAATTCCTGCATGGTTGTTAGATACCGTATACATACACCACGTACCAAATTTCAACCGAATCGGATGAATTTTGCTCATCCATGAGGCTCCGGAGGTCAAATCTGGGGATCGGTTTATATGGGGGCTATATATAACTATGGACCGATGTGTACTAATTTTTGCATGGTTGTTAGAGACAATATACTTACACCATGTCAGAAAACTAGAAAATGTCAGCCGGATCGGATGAAATTTTCTTCTCTTAGAGGCTCCGCAAGCCAAATCGGTTTATATGGGGGCTATATATAATTATGGACCGATGTGAACCAATTTTTGCGTGGTTGTTAGAGATCATATACTAACACCATGTACGAAACTTCAACCGGATCTGATGAATTGTGCTCCTCCAAGAAGCTCCGCAAGCGAAAACTGAGCATCGGTTTATATGGGGGCTATACGCAAAAGTGGTCCGATATGGCCCACTTGCAATACCATCAGACCTAACATACATCAATAACAACTACTTGTGCCAAGTTTCAAGTCGATAGCTTGTTTCGTTCGGAAGTTAGCGTGATTTCAACAGACGGGCGGACGGACGGACGGACATGTTTAGATCGACTCAGAATTTCACCACGACCCAGAATATATATATATACTGTATGGGGTCTTAGAGTAATATTTCGATGAGTTATAAACGGAATGACAAAGTTAATATACCCCCCTATCCTATGGTGAAGGGTATAAAAATAAGCACATTTTTGGCAGATCAAAGTTATTACACTGACCACTATGTGGTTTAGGGTATAAAAAATACTACTCGGACGATCTCTGTTCATGGTATATAATTATGGACTGATCATGTACCAAATTTGATCGGATGAAATCTGCTCTTCCAAGAGGCTCCGGAATTCAAATCTGGGGGTTGGGCTAGATGTGGTCCAATATGACCAATTGACAAGACCATCCGAACGACATCAATACTAGCTACTTGTGTAAAGTTTCAAGCCGATAGCTTGCTGCCTTCGGAAATTAACGTGATTTCAACAGACGGACGAACAACGCTAGATTGACTCAAATTTTTGCCACGACCCAGAGTATATTTAGTTTGTAAGAACTGGAACCAATATGTCGTTGTGTTTCAAACGGAATGACAACATTTGTATACCCCACATCGTATGGGTGAGGGTATTAAATTTATTCCATATTGTTTCATAATCATATATAGCTGCAATATAAATCACGGGTCATGAATTTATATACGCAGAAAAAAAATTTACCAAAATATTTCCAATTATAAAGTTTATTGAATTTTTTTCAATTTTTTTTTAAATAAATTAATTGATACAATTAACATTTTAATCAAGATGGAAACATTAAGTTTATTACCATTAATTATCAATAAAAAATTGGAAATTTTTTATTAAAATGGTATTTTTTTAATCAAACTAAACTAAAACACTAAATCAGTTAAAAAATTAATTGAAAATACATAGATATGTTTTTAATAAAAAACAAGTAAGGAAAGTCTAAAGTCGGGCGGGGCCGACTATATTATACCCTGCACCACTTTGTAGATCTAAATTTTCGATACCATATCACATCCGTCAAATGTGTTGGGGGCTATATATAAAGGTTTATCCAAAATACATACATTTATGTTAAATATCACTCGATCTGGACAGAATTTGATAGACTTCTACAAAATCTATAGACTCAAAATTTAAGTCGGCTAATGCACTAGGTTGGAGCACAATGTTAGTAAACAAATATGGGAAACATTTAAATCTGAAGCAATTTTAAGGAAACTTCGCAAAAGTTTATTTATGATTTATCGCTCGATATATATGTACTAGAAGTTTAGGAAAATTAGAGTCATTTTTACAACTTTTCGACTAAGCAGTGGCGATTTTACAAGGAAAATGTTGGTATTTTGACCATTTTTGTCGAAATCAGAAAATCATATATATGGGAGCTATATCTAAATCTGAACCGATTTCAACCAAATTGGGCAAACAAAGCTACAATGCTAATTCTACTCCCTGTGCAAAATTTCAACTTAATCGGAGTAAAAAATTTGCCTCTGTGGTCATATGAGTGTAAATCGGGCGAAAGCTATATATGAAAGCTATATATAAATCTGAACCGATTTCAATCAAATTTGGCACGCATAGCTACAATGCTAAATCTACTCCCTGTGCAAAATTCCAACCAAATTGGGCCAAAACTCTGGCTATTAGAACCATATTAGTCTATATCGGGCGAAAGATATATATGGGAGCTATATCTAAATCTGAACCGATTTCAACCAAATTTGGCACGCATAGGTACAATACTAAATCTACTCTCTGTGCAAAATTTCAAGCAAATTGGGCTATAACTCTGGCTATTAGAACCATATTAGTCTATATCGGGCGAAAGATATATATGGGAGCTATATCTAAATCTGAACCGATTTCTTCCAAAATCAATAGGGTTCTATTCTGACCCAAATTAGGAACATGTGCTTAATTTGAAGGCGATTGGACTTAAATTGCGACCTAGACTTTGATCACAAAAATGTGTTCACAGACAGACGGACGGACGGACAGACGGACAGACGGACATGGTTATATCGACTCAGGGACCCACCCTGAGCATTATTGCCAAAGACACCATGTGTCTATCTCGTCTCCTTCTGGGTGTTACAAACATATGCACTAACTTATAATACCCTGTTCCACAGTGTGGCGCAGGGTATAATTAATTGAATTTTGCTAATGAAATCAATTCATTTTTTAATGTCCAATTAAAAGTATGATTGATACTTTATTGATCAATTTCGTGATTAAAGACATTTTCCTTAATTGGATTAATTTCGTGATTGAATCAGAAACAAATTTTTGTGTATAGGGGTTTAATCTGACATAGACTCCATGTGGATCTACAATTTACAAATTCGAAAACAATTTGAAATAGGTTTAAGATAGATTATGGATGACCACCTTTAGTAGAAACTCCCCATAACCATAATTACCTAGTACTTATTTAAAGACAATCCACGTTATGGATGTTTGAAGCTAAAGATTTTATCTATAGAAATTTCGTCGGATTTGAATAGACATACTCCATTAGGCAGGTCCGTGCAAAGGACACGGTTTCTGAAAGGAAATTTAAAAGTTTGCACATATGGAGATTTCCGCTTTTTATCTCGGGATTAGAGAATAAAAACAAATATTTATTATCGAAAATCGCTTTATTGTTTTTCAAAATATTCCCCTTTATGATCTATACAATTTTAAATGCGTTTGAAACAATTTTTGAAGCACATTTGCCACTCTGATTGAGGTATCTCCAAAATATGCATTAACCACTTCTTATCGCAAAACCTTGACCTATCATTTTATTTTTTACGTAAGGGAATAAAAAGAAGTCATTCGGTGCCAAATCAGGAATATACCTATCAAATCGATGTTTTGAGTGCTCAAAACTGCAGTTGTTTGAGTCATTGTTTTAGAGTTCGAATTGTAGTGGTGAAGAGTGATCCGTGTACGGCTGTTGGTTTTCCTGATTTCTTGGAAGACCATAACCATAATTATCTAGTACTTATTTAAAGACCATCCACGTTATGGATGTTTGAAGCTAAAGATTTTATCTATAGAAATTTCGTCGGATTTGAATAGACATACTCCATTAGGCAGGTCCGTGCAAAGGACACGGTTTCTGAAAGGAAATTTAAAAGTTTGCACATATGGAGATTTCCGCTTTTTATCTCGGGATTAGAGAATAAAAACAAATATTTATTATCGAAAATCGCTTTATTGTTTTTCAAAATATTCCCCTTTATGATCTATACAATTTTAAATGCGTTTGAAACAATTTTTGAAGCACATTTGCCACTCTGATTGAGGTATCTCCAAAATATGCATTAACCACTTCTTATCGCAAAACCTTGACCTATCATTTTATTTTTTACGTAAGGGAATAAAAAGAAGTCATTCGGTGCCAAATCAGGAATATACCTATCAAATCGATGTTTTGAGTGCTCAAAACTGCAGTTGTTTGAGTCATTGTTTTAGAGTTCGAATTGTAGTGGTGAAGAGTGATCCGTGTACGGCTGTTGGTTTTCCTGATTTCTTGGAAGACAACTGGCAAACAAATGGTTGACAAATGGTTTGTCACAATGTCATAGACGTGTTTTTTTTTTGAAGCTTTCCTTACGACCAATCGACACGAGCCTTTTTTGAGCGACTGACAAAGTGTGTGAGATCCAAAAGAACAAATTATTTTGATTGTCAAATGGTCATATAATATTGAATGTATACAGGTCCCATAGATGCCTAAAGTTGTCTCAATCTCACGATAGGTCACATGACGATCTTGCAATATCAGTTTCCGAAACAACAACTAATTTTGGACCACCTTGACGAAAGTCGTCTTCGAGTGAACTACGGCCTCAGTTGAATTAATCAACTGAGGTCTATAAACACAGGTCCTTGATGGAGCTTCATCGCCAATAATTCAATTAAGTTCATGGATGCATTGTTGTTAAGCTAAAACACGTCGAAAATTTCTGTAAATATAAAACGCAACCAAAAAGGCAATATTACCATAAAAAACTATATACGGCCAGAAACTTGGTCGGGTCGCATCTTAAATACCCACCACCATGGATCACGTGCAAGAATTTCCTTTGTAAGCCACCTCTTTGTGAGGATAACCTGAATATTAATATGACGAATTTAGCAATGGATGTGAAATGGTCGACATTTGAGGCTATGGATTTTATTCAAAAAATTTCCGAGAAATCTGGTAAAACGTCATTTTCAGGTTCTTCCAAACGTTATAGTTTCTGAAAAATAATTTAAAATTTTGTTCTTGTCATATGGAGAAAAAATTCTCATAAAAACTTGATTTCGAAGTTCTAGATAAAGATATCGCCTTATTTAGGTAGTGCTTTCACCAAAATTATGATAAAATATCAATAAGGATTATTGGCAAACTTATTTGGTTTCTTTTTGTTCAATATATTCCCACATACCGAAATTCAGTATATTATATATTGTTTTAATTTTAAATGTGTGTTCTCCAAATAAACTTGAAGTGATTTGAATGTTGCAGGATTTGAAATTTTGGGTGGGGCTGGTTACAATATGGTTTTGTTCAATATATTCCCACATACCGAAATTCAGTATATTATATATTGATTTAATTTTAAATGTGTGTTCTCCAAATAAACTTGAAGTGATTTGAATGTTGCAGGATTTGAAATTTTGGGTGGGGCTGGTTACAATATGGTTGCATTTCCAGGACTTTCTTTACTGGTTTACCTTAAATATGACATTTATAACATTCTTCAATTACCATGCCTAGTCTCCATTATTCTACATAACGATATAAAAAGTGCATAATAAAAACTGACATTTCCATTAAAGTGAAGGTAAACGGCTTTTTTTTTTGTTCATGCAACTCCTGTAAAGGCTTTCACTACCAGTACAAGTTTGCCTCTTGTTGTGGTATAACAAAGAAAAAATTCTATATGGTAATAGACGATATCACTGCAGACTCATACAATCTTACCTGAAGCAATGAAAAAACAGAGCATCTATGTCCTGGACGTTTTGTAATTTATCACAGATATGTTATCAACACCACAACATTCATCATGGGCTCTTTTAAATCATCACTGTGACAAGCACTTTATTACGTTTACGTTTTTTAAAACTTGATGAGTCTGCTATACTCGTTTGAAGGTAGAGAAAACCTAGATGTATATACGCACAAGTAAACGTTGGGCTTTGAAAACGTGGAAACCAATCTCTTTGTTTAACCTCAACAAGGCATTTGCCTTCAATTTTAGCAGAGTAAGAAAATGAAAGATTCTTCAAGTGTATAATTATTGAGGTTTATTTAAGGTCCTTGTTTTATACCCTTTGCTATTTGAGTGAGAATATAAAAACGCTATTGTAATTTACTATTTTTCTACCCTCCACCATAGGATGGGGGGTATATTAACTTTGTCATTCCGTTTGTAACACATCGAAATATTGATCTAAAACCCCAAAAAGTATATATATTCTGGGTTGTGGTGAAATTCTGACTCGATCTAGCGATGTCCGTCCGTCTGTTGAAATCACGCTAACTTCCGAACGAAACAAGCTATCAACTTGAAACTTGGCACAAGTAGTTGTTACTGATGTAGGTCGGATGGTATTACAAATGGGTCATATCGTACCACTTTTACGTATAGCCCCCATATACACGGACACCCAGATTTGGCTTGCGGACCACCTTAGAGAAGCAAATTTCATCCGATCCTGTTGAAATTTGGTATGTGGTGTTAGTATACGGTCTCTAACATTCACGGTAAAATTGGTCCATATTGACCGAAGCCTCTTGGAAGAACAAATTTCATCCGATCGGGTTGAAGTTCTGTACGTGGTGTTTATATATGGCCTCTAATATCCATGCAAACATCTGTCCAAATGGGTCCATAATTATATCACTCACATGTAGGTTAGGTTAGGTTAGGTGGCAGCCCGATGTATTAGGCTCACTTAGACTATTCAGTCCATTGTGATATCACATTGGTGAACTTCTCTCTTATCACTGAGTGCTGCCCGATTCCATGTTAAGCTCAATGACAAGGGACCTCCATTTTATAGCCGAGTCCGAACGGCGTTCCACATTGCAGTGAAACCACTTAGAGAAGCTTTGAAACCCTCAGAAATGTAACCAGCATTACTGAGGTGGGATAATCCACCGCTGAAAAACTTTTTGGTGTTCGGTCGCAGCAGGAATCGAACCCACGACCTTGTGTATGCAAGGCGGGCATGCTAACCATTGCACCACGGTGCCTCCTCACATGTAAACCGATCCCCAGATTTGACCAACGGAGCCTCTGGGAGGAGCAAATTTCATCCCATCTGGTTGAAATGTGGTGCGTGGTGTTGGTATATGGTCTCTAAAATCCATGAAAAATTGGTCCAAATCCATCCATAATTATATATAGCCCCCACATAAACGGATCCCCAGATTTTGCTTGCGAAGCCTCTTGAAGAGCCAAACTTGGTTCATGTTCAAAATAAATATCTTTTGAACATGAATGCGATAACTCCGACAATAGAAATATCTTAGAATTGGTCCCTATCATTAGATAGAGATTAGAGACGCATTTGTTTACGTAGGATCGCCATAAAATCATTGTACTAGCTGATAAGAGCGCATGTGTGTGGGATCTTAATGTAACAAAATAGATAAGAGATAGCTGTGTGCGACGATAAGTTGGTCTAATGCACAGGCAGTTTAGTTCGTAAGAGTATATAAGGATGAATATTTTTGTAAATAAATTAGTATGAAAAGTATACTCATCTTGTTTGGTAATTAATCCAACAGTTCATATCGATCCAATCACACCAAAACTGGTCCATATCGGTTCACAATTGTATATAGCCCCCATATATCAACTTTGGTTCTCTAATTACCATGCAACAATTCATATCAAGAAATGAATTATATACGTATTTAATTGGCCTTTTTATACCCTCCATCATAGGATGGGGGTATATTAACTTTGTCATTCCGTTTGTAACACATCGAAATATTGCTCTAAGACCCCATAAAGTATATATATTCTGGGTCGTGGTGAAATTCTGAGTCGATCTAAGCATGTCCGTCCGTCCGTCCGTCCGTCTGTTGAAATCACGCTAACTTCCGAACGAAACAAGCTATCAACTTGAAACTTGGCACAAGTAGTTGTCATCGATGTAGGTCGGATGGTATTGAAAATGGGCCATATCGGTCCACTTTTACGTATAGCCCCCATATAAAGGGACCCTCAGATTTGGCTTGTGGATCCTCTAACAGAAGCACATTTCATCCGATCCGGCTGAAATTTGGTATATGGTGTTGGTATATGGTCTCTAACAACCATGCAAAACTTGGTTCCCATCGGTCCATAATTATATATAGCCCCCATATAAACCGATCCCCAGATTTGGCTTGCGGAGCCTCAAAGAGAAGAAAATTTCATCCGATCCGGCTGAAATTTGGTACATGATGTTGGTATATGGTCTCTAACAACCATGCAAAACTTGGTTCCCATCGGTCCATAATTATATATAGCCCCCATATAAACCGATCCCCAGATTTGGCTTGCGGAGCCTCAAAGAGAAGAAAATTTCATCCGATCCGGCTGAAATTTGGTACATGATGTTGGTATATGGTCTCTAACAACCGTGCAAAAATTGGTCCATATCGGTCCTTAATTATATATAGCCCCCATATAAACCGATCCCCAGATTTGGCTAGTGGAGACTCTAAGAAAAGCATATTTCATCCGATCCGGCTGAAATTTGGTACATGGTATTTGTATATGGTCTCTAACAACCGTGCAAAAATTGGTCCACATCGGTCCATAATTATATATAGCGCCCATATAAACCGATCCCCAGATTTGTGTTGCGGAGCCTCAAAGAGAAGTAAATTTCATCCGATCCGCCTGAAATTTGGTACATGATATTGGTATATGGTGTCTAACAACCATGCAAAAATTGGTCTACATCGGTTCATAATTATATATAGCCCCCATATAAACCGATCCCCAGATTTGGCTTGCGAAGTCTCCAAGAGAAGCAAATTTCATCCAATCCGGTTGTAATTTGGAACATGGTCCATATCGGTCCATAATTATATATAGCCCCCATATAAAACGTTCTCCAGATTTGACCTCCGGAGCCTCTTGGAGGAGCAAAATTAATCCGATCCGGTTCAAATTAGGAACGCGGTGTTAGTATATGGTCGCTAACAACCATACCAAAATTGGTCCAATCACACAAAAATTGTTCCATATCGGTTCATAATCATGGTTGCCACTCGAGCCAAAAATAATCGACCAAGATTTTATTCCTTGGTCGAATTACTTAAGTTGCGGTAACGCTTGCCGATGGCTGCAATATTGCCATCGATTGTGGATGGCAGTGTTTAGAAGAAGTTTCTACGCAATCCATGATGGAGGGTACATAAGCTTCGGCCTGGCCGAACTTACGGCCGTATATACGTGTTTTTGTCTAATATATACCCGGTATCGACTAACTTACAATATAGAAAACGATGTTAAGAAATTTTAAGACACCTTGCCATCAGTTAGTATTACCACAACTCAAGTATGACAGTTTTTAGTAGAATAGATGACAGTTTTTAATAGAATTTTCTACACCATCTATGGTGGAGGCTACATAAAATTCGTCCTGGCCGAACTTACGGCCGCGTATAGTTGTTTTAGAAGAAAGAAAGTCACTGTAGCACAGTGGTTATGAAGCTTGCTTTGTATAGTACTGGGTATGGATTTTTAATTTAGGCTTTTCATGGTGTGGTGCACTATAAATTACTCCCACACGACCAAACTGTTAATCAAGCACCCCATTATATATTCGATAAGTTTTGTGTTTTGTCAATTTATTTGTTTCCCAGAAGAAAATTGTTCGTCCTACGTTCACAAAAGAAAACTACCAATATATGCCCGTCACCTACTTTCAAAAATCTTTAGCGAGCATTGCTCACCATTTACCAGAAAAAGAAGAATAACTGGAACAAAAAAAGGACATAACAAGTGAAATACGAGATCCAAGGATACCACACACAATAAAGCACTGGAATGACATGCACGGGAGCATGTTATAATGGAAATTCCTCTGTCCTACCAGACTGCTGGGGAATGTGAAAGTACATTAGTAAACATTGTTCTGGGTGTTCCATCCTTCATCCATGCTGGCATGCTGGTTTCGGGAATGTTGTATGGGTCTTCACTATGATATCGTTTTACACTTTTCTGCATTACTCTGTGTAAATCTTATTTCTTCACTGAATGCATTACAAATTACATAACGCTTGGACGAGGACCAGACACAGACACAGCTTAAAGAATGAATAAAAGCTTAGCCAATGCTGAGCAAAAAAATGGAAGTGTATACAATGAAAGGATTTCTCGTATTACATTTCGACGTTGGCATTCATTTTTTTGTTTCATTATTTCTTTACTTTACTGGTTGAAAATGCATTAGTGATAAGAAGAAGAAATTTTGATGTGAATATACAGAGAAGCAGGACAACGGGGCCAACGACTGGACAAAATATTGGCCTAATGTGAACTATTACGAAGTCTAATTTTTAGGACGTTCGATAACGAAATTTTGATTAGAGCAAGAATATCTATATGTTATATAGAAAATTCAATCTACACCCTCAAAAAAAATCGCCTCTTTAACATATGTTCCAAACATATTTTGCAGGAAGCACATATATTATTGGATACTGCCGAAACATTAATATGTTTGTTTTATGTGAACATATTATATGTTTGGAAACATTTTGAGCCAAAAATATTATATGCTTGGAAGAATTTTTCCAAAGACGATTGTGCTCATTTCCTAACATACTCGTTATTTGCACTTCCACGAAATATTTTAATTCTTGGCACCTTTTTCTGTAATACAAATAATGTTGAAGAAATTATTCACTTTTATAATTTTTTTAAATTTTACCTTTCGCCTGCACGGAGAATCGAACCGAGTACCATACAGTTTGTAAGCCAACACACTATCCACTGGGCTACGTAGCTGTTATGGTCACCAGCAGATAATTATCGTTATAAGTTACATTTATATAGCATAGTTTGCAGCGCCCACGAGCCCATGCAAACATAACATTATTTAACAGAAACATACATTTGTTTGCCACGTGGAGCAGTGGTTAGCATGTCTGCCTTGCATACAAAGGGTCGTGGGTTCAATCCCTGCTCCGACCGAACACTTTTTTTTTGTTTTTTTTTTTAATTTACACATTTATATTTATACTATATTAAATTTTTATAATAAAACTTCGAAATGTGGGTTATAGTCATTAACAGTGCTTGATATAAACGAAATTGACTGATTTTTGGATAAAATATTATTTTTTTATTGCAAAAAAAAAAATTTGGTACAAAACTTTAAAATTTGGAAGGAATTCAAAAACTAACAAAAGAAGAACGTGGAGTCGAGTATAAACATACATAAATAATTTTATAATATAAATATAAATTTATTTAGGCGTGAGCAGTTTTTTACTAGCATTTAACACCATCGGTCTAAAATGCCTTTTATTTTTTTTTTAATAATTCATTTTAAAGAAAATAAAATTTTTAAATTGTTTTAGCTGCAAAACTCGAACTTAATGCCCGCTTTTATATTTGAAGGTGTCCGTCAACTCCTCTTGGACTACTTATTAATAAAGAGGAACTAAACTTTGTTTTTATACATTTTACTGTGTAATTTTCACTATTTCCTTCTTATTTAATTTTACTGTCCCAACTCTAAAAAGAGTATAGTGCCCTTTCGTTATTTTTATGAAGACCCCTGATTTCTTTTAACGAACCAAGAAAAAATTTGTGCCCATAATGCCAAAATGATAAACAAAACACATGTTCACACATACAGAAAATGCTGCTCTCAAGGCGAAAACACAGGCTTTTTTTCAAATGTCTATTCTCTTGGTTCCGAATGTCCATTCTCTTTATTCAAATTAAATAATATTTAAACTTAAGCATATCAAATTTTTGGCCTTATCATAAAACAGTTTTCTGAAACAACATACAAGCGGTTTCACAGAAATTGTTCTCTTTTGATTCTTTCGCTGTGTTATGTTGATATCTTTTGTCAACTCTCCCGGTTTCCATCTCTATTTCTTTCTCTATACTCTCTCTGTCGCTTTGAATAAAATATCACATCATATGTATGTTTAGTCGAAATTTGTAAATTTATACATGCTTGCATTCACACATATGATTTTTATGAAACATTCATGCCCCAAACATAATATATTCTAACATATTAACATAGATGTCCCAGACATTTAGTGTTAGTTTAGGAACATTACATGTTTGCACTTAAATATATTGTGTTTTAAAATTGTGCCCGAAACACATTTTGTTTATATCGGAACATATGAAAAACATATTTTTCTAAGAGTGTATGTTTGTTTGTTTGTATGTTCTGAGTTGGCTCCGAAACGGCTGAACCGATTTGCTTGAAACTTTCAGAGATCGTAGGGGGCGTTCATGTGGTGAAAATAGGGTACCTCATTTTTTGACACCTGGTCGCGGAGGGGGACCTCCCCTTTGTCGGACTTTTTGAAAATTGGACCAAAGTTGATCGATTTGCTTGAAATTTTCATTGAGGGTTGGGTTGGCATCTAGACAAAGATCCGCTACTTTATATTTCGATATTTGATGGCGGAGGGGGAGGTCCCCTTTATTCGACTTTTTTTTAAGTACAGTGAAATTCTCTAAATTATCTGAAATTTACAGAGAACATGCGATGAGGTTATGGAATTAATATGGGGTACCTAATGATTTCATATGTGGACGAGGAGGGGGACCTCCTCCTGGACCTACCTTTTGAAACTTGGAAAAAAATTATGCGATTTGCTTGAAATTTTCATTGAATGTTGGGGTTGGCATCTAGACAAAAATCCGCTACATTATTTATCGATATTTGGTCGGGCAGGGGGACCACCCCTTTGTCCGACTTTTTTTAAAGTACAATGAAAACAAAACTAAACTCCCCCGACTGAAATTTTACGGAAAAAATTGTCGATGCTATGAAATTTATATCAGGTTCCTGATTTTTTAATAAAAATAAAAGGGCATAGGGAGACATCCGCTTCTCTTAAGTACATACAGAGAAGGTTAGGTTAGGTGGCAGCCCGATGTATCAGGCTCACTTAGACTATTCAGTCCATTGTGATACCACATTGGTGAACTTCTCTCTTATCACTGAGTGCTGCCCGATTCCATGTTAAGCTCAATGACAAGGGACCTTCTTTTTATAGTCGAGTCCGAACGGCGTTCCACATTGCAGTGAAACAATTAAACTTTACCGAGTTACTTGAAATTTACAGAGGACTGGGGAGAGGTTACGATATTAATAGTTGATACCTGATTTTGTGATATTTGGGTGGAAGAGAGGCCGCCCCTTTAGATTTGTAATTTGCTTGACATTTTCTGGGACGTTTACAAAAGATATGTTACGCTACATCACTTTTCGATATTTGGTCGGGGAGGAGGTCCTCCTCTAAAACCGCACAAAAAAACAAAAATTCCTAAGTTTTCTTGAAATTTACAAAGGCAGTGGGGGAAGGCTATGAACGTAGAGGCAACCTTCTTTGCACCACACTTGAAGAAAAGTTTCAAGAATTTTCAGGGAAGGTTAGGGGTGCTATTCACTACGGTATTTGCCGATATTGTATCGGGGAAAGTGACGTTCTTTTAAAACTATAGAGCAAAATTTAAACATCTCCGATCTACTTGAAATTTACAGGGAACGTGGGAGGAGGTGAATAAATTTATACATGATTTTTAAATTAGTATATGATTTTTCGATATCTGGTTGGGGAAGGGGAAAATTGAAATAAACTTTGTCGATTTACTTCGATAGAATTTATAGGGACCATTGAGTAGTTGTGAAAGTAATATAGAGAACGTGATAGTCCGATATCAGGTCGCAGTGGAGCGAAGGTGGGGAGAGGGTTCCTTTTGTCCGTTTTTTTTTTCTTAAATTGAAAATAGAGGGTTGTCCGTAAACGGGAACTCGGTACATAATTTTATGATTTTTGCACAGGCTTCTGCCAGACTTCTTTTTAGTAAAGAACTTCAATTTACATGAAACTGGCGGCCAACGTAGAGGGTGCATTATTTTCCAACATTTTAGCAAATGTTAATGTGGTCAAATTTTTTACTACTTTTGCTTTTTCCGATTTTTTGGATGGGAAAAAGTAATTCTTCGTATGTTATTATAATATAGTGCTTAATTTTCAGATATGTTGAGAGGAAGGATACCTTTGCTTGACAAACCACACTTAAAATTCACAAGAAATATAGAAGATTGTCCAACTACTTGAATACAGAACATTATTTAAAAATTTGGAGGAAAGGGTACACCCTCTACCCGACATTTTTTAAGACGAACCGTTTTACATATGCATATCCGCCGTATTTGTATCTATAAACGAAAGAGCAAGTAGTCCGATTTGTTTGAAAGAATTCAAATTTTTTTTCAGCACGAAGAATATGGTAACGCAAAATGTTCCTAGAAATATGCTTCGCAAGGCGCAGTGAAGCGGGCCGGGTTACGCTAGTTTGATATATATTTTAATTTCAACAAAGTCAAATATAGGCCAGGACTTGGTTGGATATTTTTGGATCTTTGGTTTAAGCTGTTTTCCAAGTTGAGAAAAATATTTTTACTTGAAATATAGGTTATTATTATGTTACCATATTAACCACACAGAAAAACGGTATGTAGTAAAACTGATGCAAATATTTAATAATATTTATTGGAAATATTTTATTTTGTTTTAGTTTATTTTTAAAAATTTTTAAGAAATTTTCCTCAGCCCAAAAATTTTTCTTTATTCCAAGTATGTCCCAAAAATTTTATAAACTAAATGGCTGTAATATTTAAATGACGTACAGATTAGTTCAATTCTAACTAAAATAGAAACATTTTTTTCGTACACTTCTCACAAATAGTAAGAATGAACTACAGCGTGGTTAAAATAGGAATGATCTGGCGCCAAAAATTGTTTTCTTTATTTTTAGTTCATATTTGCTTTTCGAGAATGATGCACTTCGTAAATGGTAGTTAAAAATCCAAAAATGTCGGAAAATTTTTAGTTAATTTAATGAATCCAAAATTTGGATTACAATTTAGTTCAATTTTCGCATGACATAGTTAATTTTTCCCATAATATAGTTTATTTTTTATACCCTGCGCCATACTGTGGAACAGGGTATTATAAGTTAGTCCATATGTTTGAACACCCAGAAGGAGACGAGATAGACACATGGTGTCTTTGGCAAAAATGCTCAGAGTGGGCTCCTGAGTCGATATAGCCATGTCCGTCTGTCTGTGAACACATTTTTGTGATCAAAAATGTCTAAGTCCAATCGCCTTCAATCGCCTATTGATTTTGGAAGAAATCAGTTCAGATTTAGATATAGCTTCCATAATATATTTCGCCCGATATGGATTTATATGGCCCCAGAAGCCAGAGTTTTACCCTAATTTGCTTAAAATTTTGCACAAGAAGAACAATTAGTACTATAGTCAAGTGAGCCAAATTTTATTGATATCGGTTCAGATTTAGATATAGCTCCCATATATATCTTTTGCCCGATATGGTCTAATACGGTCCCAGAAGCCACAGTTTTACCCCAATTTGGTTGAAATTTTGCACTAGGAGTACAACAAGTAGTGTAGTCAAGTGTGCCAAATTTTATTGAAATCGGTTCAGATTTAGATATAGCTCCCATATATATCGTTCGCCCGATTTACACTCATATGACCACAGTGGTCAATCTTTTACTCCGATTTAATTGAAATTTTGCACAGGGAGTAGAAATAGCATTGTAGCTATGCGTGCCAAATTTGGTTGAAATCGGTTCAGATTTAGATATATCACCCATATATAGCTTTCGCCCGATTTAAACTCATATGACCACAGAGGCTTATTTTTAACTCCGATTTAGTTGAAATTTTGCAAAGGGAGTAGAATTAGCTTTGTAGCTATGCGTCGTTGAAATCGGTTCACATTTAGATATAGCTCCCATATATATGTTTTTCTGATTTCGACAAAAATGGTCAATATACCAACATTTTTTTTTTTTGTAAAATCTCCACTGCTTAGTCGAAAAGTTGTAAAAATGACTCTAATTTTCCTAAACTTCTAATACATATATATCGAGCGATAAATCGTAAATAAACTTTTGCGAAGTTTCCTTAAAAATGCTTCAGATTTAAATGTTTCCCATATTTTATACCCTCCACCATAGGATGGGGGGTATATTAACTTTGTCATTCCGTTTGTAGTATATATATTCTGGGTCGTGGTGAAACTCTGAGTCCGTCCGTCTGTTGAAATCACGCTAACTTCCGAACGAAACAAGCTATCGACTTGAAACCTGGCACAAGTAGTTGTTATTGATGTAGGTCGGTTGGTATTGCAAATGGGCCAAATCGGTCCACTTTTACGTATAGCCCCCATATAAACGGACCCCCAAATTTGGCTTGCGAGGCCTCTAAGAGAAGCAAATTTCATCCGATCCGGCTGAAATTTGGTCCATAGTGTTGTTAGTATATGTTCCCTAATAACCATGCAAAAACTGGTCCACATCGGTCCATAATTATATATAGCCCCCATATAAACCGATCCCCCGATTTGGCTTGCGAGGCCTCTAAGAGAAGTAGATTTCATCCGATCCGGCTGAAATTTGGTACATGGTGTTAGTATATGGTCTCTAACAACCATGCTAAAATTGGTCCACATCGGTCCATAATTATATATAGCCCTCATAAAAACGGATCCACCGATTTGGCTTGCGAGGCCTCTAAGAGAAGCAAATTTCATCCGATCCGGCTGAAATTTGGTACATGGTGTTAATATATGGCCTCAAACTCCCATGAAAAATTGGTCGGTATCGGTCCATAATTATATATAGGCCCCATATAAACCGATCCCCAGATTTGACCTCCAGAGCCCGTTGGAAGAGCAAAATTCTTCCCATTCGGTTGAAATTTGGTACGTGATATTAGTATATGGTATCCAACAACCATGCAGGAATTGGTTCCTATCAGTCCATAATTATATATAGTTCCCATATAAGCCGATCCCTAGATTTGATCTCCGGTGCCTTTTGGAGAAGCAATTTTCATCCGATCTGCTTGAAATTTGGTACGTGGTGATAGTATATGATATTTAACAACCATGCCAAAAGTGGTCATTATTAGTCCATAATCATATATAGCCCCATATAAACCGATCCCGAGACTTGGTTTTGGAGCCTCTTGGAGGAGCCAATGTACCAAGCCAAATCATCCGAGTGAGTTGAAATTTGGTACATTGTGCTAGTATATGGTCGTTAACAACCATGCCTAACTAGGTCAATATCGGTCTATAGTTATATATATCCCTCAGATAAATCCATTTCCAATCACACAAAAATTGGTCCATATCAAGTTCATAATTGTATATAGCCCCCATAAAGCGACCCCATATTTCAATTCTGGCTCTCTACGTACCGTGCAAAAAGTCCATATCGATTCGTAATTATTTGTAGACTTAACTATACATAACTTTTTTGTCTAATATATACCACGTATGGGCTAACTCACAATTTAGAAAACGATGTTAAGAAGTTTTAAGATACCACAGCCCAAGTAATTCGGATGTGATATGATATCGAAACTTTAGATCTACAAAGTGGTGCAGGGTATAATATAGTCGGCCCCGCCCGACTTTAGACTTTCCTTACTTTTTTTTACTTACATAGTGTACCGTCCCAGGGCATTAGCAGACTTAAATTTTAAGTCTATAGATTATAAATTTTCTTCAGATGGAGTCAGATTTAAATGGACGAATTTGGGACAAAATCCTTTATATATAGCACCCAACACATTTTACGGATTTGATATAGTATCGAAAATGTGGATTTACAAAGCGGGGCAGAATATAATATAGTCGGCCCCGACCGACTTTAGACTTTCCTTACTTGTTTTTATGATAGGTTAAGTTATGTATAGTGGCAGCCCGATATTTCAGGATCACTTAGACTGTTCAGTCCATTGTGATACCACAGTGGTGAACTTCTCGCTTATCACTGAGTGCTGCCCGATTCTATATTAAGTTCAATGACAAGGGACCTCTTTTTTATAGCCAAGTCCGAACGGCATTCCACAAGGCAGTGCAACCACTTAGAGAATCTTTGAAACACTAATAAATGTCACCAGCATTACTAAGGTGGGATAATCCATCGCTGAAAAACTTTGGTTTGCACCCACGGGCATGCAAGGCATGTATGCTAAACATTGCACCACGGCGGCTCCCTTTTTATGATGTTCCAATAAATTTCTCCCTCATATTATGGTACTTGCTGATGCATTTAAAATCCAATTAGATGAAATTTCTTGGATAATCTTGATATTCGTCCCCCATGCCAATCATATTAAAAATTCATGGAATATCGATGTCAATACATCTTCAATTAGAGCAAACTTTCCATACATGCAACCCAAAGATGTCGACATGTTTAAACTTCCAATTTAGTAGTAAATATGCTCCACTTGATTTGTACCATTTGCATTATCTCATCAGTCATGGATTTCAAATTTGCGAAGCAATTTGTATGGAATGCTAGTGACACATGCACTATGCATGGCATACATGCCCATATGCAAGCTGGTAGCATAGGAGCCTGCTTTTGCATATCCAAGTAGCATTGACACATTCTCCAAAAAAAAGCATCCATTAAGATTGGTATTTCTCAATCGAATTCATTTGAAGTTGACATCGGTCCCTTTCGTCTTTTGCATTCATATAACCGGAACTGAATGTCAAATGATGGAATGAGGTGGAAAGAGTTAACCGAGGAGCAATCACCCTCCACACCTCGTATGCCATGACTTCCACCATATTGCATGTTTAATGTATAATGCGTGACCCACATGTTTTTCGAATGCATTTAAGGATTTGTTATCCTTAATATCTGTATTTGTTCATCTATAATATATATATGTATATGCTATATGTAGGGGTCTCTACACGTATATCTGTGTGTTCGTATATTTTTATGTGAATGACATCTGTAAATGGAATCGTTTCATTCACAAAGATATACTCAACGTATCTTTCTTACAACCATATTCATATCCTTGTTAGTTTGCGGGTGAATGCTTCCATGAATGGATCCCATAGATAGATGGATGGGTACTTGTACCCTTCTATTGGATATAGATGATGCTTGGTTGAATGGATGTGAAATGAAAGTGGGGTGATGTGGTGTGATGCATAAATACATATACTCTACATTTTGAATCAGTTCGGCTCTTATGTTTGCAATTGTAAACTAAAAAGCAGGTCATGAATGAATAAATTTTAAATGTCATCGCAAGGATTTTGAAATACATACCACACACACACATACACTTATTTGTCCATAGTGGAAACGATTTGCGTAAGAGTACACTTAAACAAATAGCTGTGTATTTCTCAAAAACGAAATTTTTGATATCTTATTTTTTTTTGCCTTTTGAAAAGATCATATCATATTAAAACAAGTATATACAACCGTAAGTTCGGCCGGGTCGAATCTTAAATACCCACCACCATGAATAAAATGTAGTAAATTCCTCTGAATTCATTGCGGGTTACTTGAAAATTAATTGAATTGCAGGTGGATTTAAGAGATGGCGATTACATACGAGTAGTATTGCCAGAAGTAGGGGAAATTCCCTATATATAGGTTTCTTTTTCTTGTATGGACGTAGGGGTAAGGACTTTTTCACTAAACACAATTTTTAATAATTTTTACATTTTGGTGGTTCTAGAGAAGGAAATTAGAAGCCAGCAAGGTTTGATCATTAACATTGTGTGGTAACCACGGTTACCACTCGTGCCAAAAATAATTTAACAAAATTTGAAGAAAATTTTACCACAAATCTTCCAAACAAATATTTCTATAGAAAATTTTCTCAAAATTTTATTTCTATAGAAAATTTTCTCAAAATGTTAATTCTGTATAAAATTTTGTCAGAACTTTATTCCTATAGAAAATTTTCTTAAAATTTTATTTCTATGGAAAATTTTCTCAAAATTTTATTTCTATGGAAAATTTTCTCAAAATGTTATTTTTTAGAAAATTTTGTCAACATTTTATTTCTATATAAAATTTTGTTAAAATTGCATTTCTATAGAAAATATTGTCAAAATTTTATTTCTGTCAAAATTTTAATTCTGTAGAAAATTTTGTCAAAACTTTATTCATATAGAAAATTTTCTCCACATTTTATTTTTATGGAAAATTTTCTCAAAACTTTATTGCTATGGAAAATTTTCTCAAAACTTTATTGCTATGAAAAATTTTGTCAAAACTTTATTTCTATGGAAAATTTTCTCAAAATATTATTTTATAGAAAATTTTGTCAAAATTATATTTCTATAGAAAAATTTCTCAAAATTTTATTTCTACAGAAAATTTTGTCAAAATGTTATTTCTACAGAAAATTTTATCAAAATGTTATCTCTATAGAAAATTTTGTCAAAATTTTTTTTCTATATAAAATTTTGTCAAAATTTTATTTCAATAGAAAATTTTCTCAAAATTTTATTTTTATGGAAAAATTTCTCAAAACTTTACTGCTATGGAAAATTTTCTCAGAATGTTATTTTATAGAAAATTTAGTCAAAATTTTATTTCTATAGAAAATTTTGTCAAAATTTTATTTCTATAGAAAATTTTGCCAAAATTTTATTTCTATGGAAAATTTTGTCAAAATTTTATTTCTATAGAAAATTTTATCAACATTTTATTTCTATAGAAAATTTTGTCAACATTTTATTTCTATAGAAAATTTTTGTCAAAATTTGAGTTCTATGGAAAGTTTTCTCAAAATTTTATTTCTCTAGAAAATTTTCTCAAAATTTTATTTCTCTAGAAAATTTTGTCAAAATTTTATTTCTATAGAAAATTTTGTCAAAATTTTATTTCTATGGAAACTGTTGTCAAAATTTTATTTATGTAGAAAGTTTTCTCAAAATTTTACTTCTATAGAAAATTTTGTCAAAAGTTTATTTCTATAAACATTTTTGTCTAAATTTTATTCCTACAGAAACGTTTGTCAAATTTTTAATTCTGTAGAAAATTTTGTTAAAACTTTATTCATATAGAAAATTTTATTTTTATGGAAAATTTTCTCAAAATTTTATTTCTATAGAAAATTTTGTCAAAAATTTACTTTATAGAAAATTTTTCAATATTTTATTTTTATAGAAAATTTTGTCAACATTTAATTTCTATAGAAAATTTTGTCAAATTTTATTTCTATAGATAATTTTATTTACAGAAAATTTTGCCAAAATTTCATTTCTATGGAAAATTTTCTCAAACAGTTATTTTATAGAAATATTTGTCAAAATTTTATTTCTATGGAAATTTTTTTCAAAATTTTATTTCTGTAGAAAAAATGTAATTTCTATGGAAAAATTTCTCAAAAAGTTATTTTATAGAAATATTTGTCAAAATTTTATTTCTATGGAAATTTTTTTCAAAATTTTATTTCTGTAGAAAATTTTGTCAAATCTTTTATCTAGAAAGTTTTCTCAAAATTTTATTTATCTAGAAAGTTTTCTCAAAATTTTATTTCTATAGAAAATTTTGTCAAAATTTTATTTCTATAGAAAATTTTATCAACATTTTATTTCTATAGAAAATTTTGTCAAAATTTTAGTTCTATGGAAAATTTTGTCAAAATTTTAGTTCTATGGTGAAAAATTTTCTCAAAATTTTATTTCTATAGAAACTTTTCTCAAAATTTTATTTCTATAGAAAATATTGTCACCATTTTATTTCTACAGAAAATTTTGTCAAAATGTTATTTCTATAGAAAATTTTGTCAAAATTTTATTTCTATAGAAAATTTTCTCAAAATTTTATTTCTATAGAAAATTTTCTCAAAATTTTTTTCTATAGAAAATTTTGTCAAAATTGTATTTCTATAGAAAATTTTGTCAAAATTTTATTTCTATAGAAAATTTTGTCAAACTTTTATTTCTATAGAAAAATTTGTTCAAAATTTTATTTCTATTGGAAATTTTGTCAAAATTTTATTTTTACAGAAAAATTTCTCAAAATTTTATTTCTATAGAAAATGTTGTCAAAATTTTATTTCTATAGACATTTTTCTCAAACCTTTTTTATTACTGAAAAATTTCTCAAAATTATATTTCTAAAGAAACTTTTTCCAAAAGTTCATAGAAATTTTTTCCAAAACTTTATTTCTATAGAGATTTGAAGTACCACTTAGTTGGACAGGAATGTTTCGCAAAATCCACCAAAACATCAAGAATTCTACATTGCGTTTTTATACGTTTTATATAATAAAGCAATTTTTTTAATTTCGTTTAAATTTAAGGGAAATATTATAGGGTTTTTTTTTGGAATGTAGGGGAAAGTCATTGTAGGGTAAACCGAAAAATTGTGCTGGCAACACTTAGATTAAATCTGATTCTGGATTTATAAGAATTATGTTTGCTTGAGTTTTAGAGGGATCTTAAATATCTCGGGTAAGCGTGAAAAAAAAATAAAATAACGCATTGAATTGAAATCTTAATTTTATTGAATTGTGGGACACAATATTTACCTTTGTTTACAACTCCTTCTTACAAGGAGGAGAGCAGTTCACCAATGTGGTATCACAATGGACTGAATAGTCTAAGTGATCCTGATATATCGGGCTGCCACCTAACCTAAACCTAAACCTAAACCTACAAGGACGTAATCCAAACACGAATAATAAAAACAAGTAAGGAAAGTCTAAAGTCGGGCGGGGCCGACTATATTATACCCTGCACCACTTCATACATCTAAATTTTCGATACCATATCACATCCGTCAAATGTGTTGGGGGCTATATATAAAGGTTTGTTCCAAATACATACATTTAAATATCACTCGATCTGGACAGAATTTAATAGACTTCTACAAAATCTATAGACTCAAAATTTAAGTCGGCTAATGCACTAGGGTGGAACACAATGTTAGTAAAAAACAATATGGGAAACATTTAAATCTGAAGCAATTTTTAAGGAAACTTCGAAAAAGTTTATTTATGATTTATTGCTCGATATATATGTATTAGAAGTTTAGAAAAATTAGAGTCATTTTTACAACTTTTCGACTAAGCAGTTGCTATTTTACAAGGAAAATGTTGGTATTTTGACCATTTTTGTCGAAATCAGAAAAACGTATATATGGGAGCTATATCTAAATCTGAACCGGTTTCAACCAAATTTGGCACGCATAGCTACAATGCTAATTCTACTCCCTGTGCAAAATTTCAACTAAATCGGAGCAAAAAATTGGCCTCTGTGGTCATATGAGTGTAAATCGGGCGAAAGCTATATATGGGGGCTATATTTAAATCTGAACCGATTTCAACCAAATTTGGCACGCATAACTACAATGCTAATTCTACTCTGTATGAAAAATTTCAAATAAATCGGAGTAAAAAATTGGGCTCTGTGGTCATATGAGTGTAAATCGGGCGAAAGCTATATATGGGAGCTATATCTAAATCTGAACCGACTTCAACCAAATGTGATGCAGACAGTTGGAATAGTAATGCTACTTCCTGTGCAAAATTTCACGAAAACGGGAGTAACCGATTGGCCACTCTGGTTATATGAGTGTAAATCGGGCGAACGATATATATGGGAGCTATATCTAAATCTGAACCGATTTCAATAAAATTTAGCACACTTCACTACACTACTAATTGTACTCCTAGTGCAAAATTTCAACCAAATTGGGATAAAACTCTGGCTTCTAAGACCATATTAGTCCATATCGTCCGAAAGATATATATGGGAGCTATATCTAAATCTGAACCGATTTCAATAATGGCACACTTGAATATAGTACTAATTGTTCTTCTTGTGCAAAATTTTAAGGCAAATAGAGTAAAACTCTGGCTTCTGGAGCCATTTAAGTCCATATCGAGCGAATGATATATATGGGAGCTATATCTAAATCTGAACCGATTTCTTCTAAAATCAATAGGGTTCTATTCTGAGCCAAAACACATACTTGAGCCCAATTTTGATCACAAAAATGTGTTCACAGACAGACGGACAGACGGACATGGCTGTATCGACTCAGGATCCCACCCTGAGCATTTTTGCCAAAGACACCATGTGTCTATCTCGTCTCCTTCTGGGTGTTGCAAACATATGCACTAACTTATAATACCCTGTTCCACAGCGTGGCGCATGGTAACATATAATGAAAATGAAATGAAAAACTTAGTGCTTCACTTTGTGGCATTACATATCAACCACCCTGTATGTTAACCCACTGCAAATTACTTGTTCCACATTGACGCTGCATAGTTTACCTTGGTTGGTAAAAAAATGTAGTCAACAATTGGTAAGAAACTTGGGCCTCTTTTCCACAACGAAGGTTATCAAAAATTGGCGATTTTTACCCCGAAAATCTTGGTACAGCAGCTCTCTATGACCGTACAGTACAGAGGACACAGCCAACACAAGGCATGTTATTGGACCATGCTAGTGATCCTTGACTTATCGAGGGAATTCGATACGGTCAGTCATGCCACACTGTTCGAGGAAATCTAAAAACATGTTCCTACCTGCAAGTACCAAACATTGGGCTCTTAATTATCTGTACGGGCGACAGTTGTACGAGAAGCATAAAGATAAAAATCGAATCCTCGTAGAGTGAAGCAGGGAGATTTCCAAGGTGGGGTGTTATCTCCGGAACAGTGCGATCTCTATTCCAGCACTTCCTGAAGGCGTTGCAATTGTATCATATGCCGACGAGTGTAAAATCATGACATCTCCGGGCCCTTGCTGATGATATCTACGATCGGTTAAACATCTGTCTTGCTGATCTTACTTGTTATTTCGCTGTTAGAGATTTGAGGATATCCGTAATCAAATACTCAACCACAATATTCACTACATGGACGACAGAAGAACACAGACAGTTAAAATCTTATTAATTAGAGTTGGTGTAGTATATTATCTAGTCGACTCTTTCCTAAGCCTCCTATATATTTCGTTGCAACAAACCAAGTGTTGTTTATAGTTCCATCTGCATAACAAATCATAATATCGAGAATTATTTTACTTCCTATAGTCAAAGTTTATCATGAAAACATTTCTCATTGGAACTATTTGTTTATTATCGCGAGTGCAAAGGATGGGAAAAGTCAACACAATGCTAACATGGCAAATGATTTATAACCAGCACACGATTCAAAGCATATCTAGCAATTGTCAAGGAAAAATTATTTAGAGTTAAGAACGTGTGTGAAATCAACAATAATTTCCAATTCCCTACAGAACGATAACGCCATCTAGCTCACATTGTCTCAAGGAACTTTTATAACAACTTCAGTGTTTTATATGCCACACCTTTTTCATATAGTCTATTGTTCTCGTCTCTCCGACAGCACTCTGAGCCACATATGTTATGGATTCTTACTCTAATAGTCATACATTTTCCCACATGTCATTACATGTTCATAGGAATTACGCTCTCTATTTTATCGGGAAACAGAACCTGCGAATACGTGCAAGAAGTATTCTATGGTAAATAGATGGCATGTTTGAATGATGACTTTTAATACTTTCAAGTTCCTTGGGTATAAGCAAATGATATAGACTTGTGAAGTGTGATAGTGATAAAAAAAATACCGCCTGGGAATATTGGTATGGGTTTGAGAGCTTCATGGCCACAGAGTATATTGTAATGATACCACCAGCTAGCAAGACAATTTCATGTCTACCACACGTTCACGACGTGTACAGTGACGAGGGAAACAAAGAATAATACATCATTGAATTTATTGTCTTAAATTATGGATTCTAAGAAGTTGGAGTTAAATTCTTAAGAATTTTATTACAGACATGTGAGTGGATTTTTCCAACTGTGCCTTCTTTAAATGACAATACATTGAGGAATATAAAACGAAAATGTATTGGAAATATGTTCGGAAGTAATGTTAACACCATGTCATAAAAATATTTTCTATGGTAATAGATTTAATACCGTAAGGTCCTAACACGGGCACCTTATGCTTATGAAAAGGGATTAGCAATGGCGTGATGTGCTGTGCAAATAATAATTTCGATTTGTATATGATAGGGAACTAAAAAACTTGTTGATAAGTAAGTGACCAGAAAATATTGAGTTCATTTGCATTTGCACTGCAAAGAAAATGATCTCAACAGACCCAAAAATCTCTGTGGTTGAATGGCTGACCTGAAGATTTCATCGAATGAAGTGAAAAACGGAAGCTTTGAAGATCTCAGTGATTGAACTGCAGACTGGAAGATCTTAAATGAACTATAGGCCCTGTGACCTCAGTTTTGGAAATGTTGACAGAAGACCTCAGTACTTGAACTTCTGATCAGGAGATCTCAGTGAACTGCAAAACTTGTGTTCTCAGCTATTGAATTGATGTATCAATGGTCTCAGAACGTCATACCCAATGATCTGTGATTGAACCAGACATAGATTTCAGTGATGGCTGTGATTGAACGGCAGATCTCAGCGATTCAAATGCAGACTAGGAGATCTCAGATAAGCTGCCTATGTTAGGTTAGAAAGACCTGACCTAAAATAGGCAAATCCTACCTTAGACTTGAAGATCTTAAATGAACTATAAAGGGTGATACGATCAAAATTTGGTCAAGGGAAAACACGTGTAAATCGATGAAATCGTGTATTTAAAAAATCAAATTAAATTTCTTTTTCAAGTTCAATTAGTATAAAATTCAGGTCTTCTTTAGGTTCCGCTTGACAATAGCCCAGTATTTCCCAATTGGGCGGAGCTCTGGCGTGTTGGGAGGGTTCTTGTCCTTGGGAACCACCTGCACGTTGTTGGCGGCGTACCACTCCATGGCCTTTTTATCGTAATGGCAAGATGCCAAATCCGGCCAAAACAGTACGGAACAACCGTGTTTCTTCAGGAAATGCAGCAGACGTTTATTCAAACACTCTTTTACGTAAATTTCTTGGTTGACAGTCCCGGAAGCTATGAAAATGCTGCTTTTCAAGCCACAGGTACAGATGGCTTGCCAAACCAGATATTTCTTTGCGAACTTTGACAGTTTTATGTGCTTGAAAATATCTGCTACCTTTCCCCTTCCTTTTGCCGTATAAAACTCCTGTCCCGGAGGCTGCTTGTAGTCGGCTTTGACGTAGGTTTCGTCGTCCATTATCACGCAGTCAAACTTCGTCAGCATCGTCGTGTACAGCCTCCGGGATCGCGCTTTGGCCGTCGTATTTTGTTTATCATTGCGATTTGGAGTCACTACCTTCTTGTAAGTCGATAGTCCGGCTCGTTTTTTGGCTCGATGCACGGTTGTAGACTATACACCCAGCTTATTTGCGGCATCTCGAAGAGAGAGAGGTTAGGGTTTCGCTTGAAACTACCGGCAACTCTATTTGTCGTCTCAGCGGCTTCCGGTTTTCGATTTCCCCCCGATCCAGACTTCCTGGCTGTCGACAAACGTTCCCCAAACACTTTAATTACATTTGTAACGGTTGATTTGGCAACTTTTAGCGATTTTGCCAGCTTTGCGTGCGAGTAGCTCGGATTTTCGCGATGCGCGAGCAAAATTTTGATACGCTGCTCTTCTTGCTTGGATGGCATTTTGACAACTGAAAAGTAAATTCCAAAATCAAAATAGGAGCAACATTCTACACACGTTCAGGTTTTTTTAAATGCAAAATTGAAAGAAATACGTCAAGTTTATATTGACCAAATTTTGACCGTATCACCCTTTAGGCCCTACGATCTCAGTTTTGGAAATGCTGACGGAAGACCTCAGTGCTTGAACTTCTGATCAGGAGATCTCAGTGAACTGCAAAACTTGTGTTCTCAGCTATTGAATTGATGTATCAATGGTCTCAGAACGTCATACCCAATGATCTGTGACTGAACCAGAGAAATATTTCAGTGATGGCTGTGATTGCATGACAGATCTCAGTGATTCAAATGCAGACTAGGAGATCTCAGATAAACTGCCTATGTTAGGTTAGGAAGACCTGACCTAAAATAGGCAAATCCTACCTCAGTAAATGACTGGTAGAACCAAAGATCTCAATGATTTGACTGCAGACTTGAAGATCTTAAATGAACTATAGACCTTACGATCTCAGTTTTGGAAATGCTGACAGAAGACCTCAGTGCTTGAACTTCTGATCAGGAGATCTCAGTGAACTGCAAAACTTGTGTAGACAGATAAACTGTCTACGTTAGTTTAGAAAGGCCTGATTGAACTTCTGATCCATAGATCTTATATTAACTACAAATCCTACCTCAGTAATTGACTGGCAGATCCGAAAATCTCAATGGACTGCGGACTTGAAGATCTCAGATGAACCATATGATCATAGCAGACCAAGAAAATTCTGTGATTTTATGCTGCATCCGAATATTTCAGCGATTGCAGTGAAGAATCAAAAATCTTTGTGACTGAGCGGCATAACCAAATATCCCAGTGATTGGATTGCAGACTTTGAGAAATCAGATGAACTGCAGACCCTATGATCTCAGTTTTTAACGGCTGACAGAGACCTCAATGACTGAGTTTCTGATCCAGAGATCTCAGTTGAAATGCAGCCCCTATCTCAATAATTGAATGGTAAATCCGAAGGTTTCTATGGTTGCAGTCAATAAAAAACTCTCTAATTGAACGGCAGACCCGATTGGACTACAGACTTGAAGATCTCAAATGAAAAACAGACCATATGATCTCACCAGGTCCGAAAAGCTCAGTGATTGAATGAGGAAGCCTAGTATTTCAGCGACTGAAGTGAATAATTAAAATGCTCTGTGACTGAATGGCAGATTCGAACATCTCAGTGGTTAATCTGCGGACTTGGTGATCTTTGAAGTATTGTAGACCATATGATCTCAACACAAACAATAATTTAATAGAATTCCAAACACACAGGTTTCAGTAATTGAAATGAAAAATTGAAAAGCTCTCTTTGAACGACAGATCCGTAGATCATATGATCTCAGCAGACTTGAAAATCTCCGTGACTGAAAAAAATGCCTGAAGGTTTCAGCGATTGAAGTGGAGAATCAAAAATCTCTGTGACGACAAATCCGAAGATGTCAGTGATGGAATTGCAGACTTTGAGAAATCAGATAAACTGCAGACCCTATTATCTCAGTTTTTAACGGCTGACAGAAGACCTCAGTGATTGAACTTCTGATCCCGAAATATCACATAAACTGCAGATTCTAATTCGAAGGTTTCGGCGATTTAAGTGAAGAATCAAAATCACTGTGATTGAAATGAAAATCAAATTTACTGTGTTTGAACATCAGACCCGAAGATCTCAATGACAAAACTGAAGACTTGGAGGTCTCAGTATAGGCCATGAAATGTATAGACGTCTCCAGTTCATTCACAATGTTTTAGTTTATGTATGATATCAGTTTTATAACTGCTGACAGAAGACATTATTGATTAAGCTTCTTATTCAGACAACTCAGATGAACTGCAGACCTTTCTCGGTAATTGAATGGTAAACACGGAGGGTTCTATGAATGGAGTGAAGAATCAATAATCTCTATAATTGAACGGAAAGGTCAGTAATTGAATTACCAAGCTGAATATTTCAGCGATTGAAGTGAAGAATTACAAATTTCAACGACAGATCCGACAGACCGAACATATATTTCCGAATTTAGAATCAATCGTTCCAAGAATATTGTCGGACAAACAACACAACTTCTTAAAATGAACGCAACGAATGGTTCAAGTTGCCAAAGGGAACGATCGTGAAATGAGACCTGAATATTCTAAAGGGATCAGAGATGTTTTTTACTCTTTAAGAGAGTTGTTAGCCATTGGCGCAAACCCTTAGCGTCAAAATGCTAGTCAATGAAATTTCAGAAGTAGTAGTTTGGAGATAGTCCAGAAGAAGGAAGGTATGGCCAGACCAAGAACAATGGGTGGTAAGATTATAAAATAAACGAACTCGGCCCAATTCCTCGATGTCAAAAGTCTTAATATTTGCTGTGTTATAAATTTAATATGGTCAAGAAGATTTTGTAGAATTGTACAAGAGTGGTCCGACAAACATTTATCATAACCGACTAATTTATTATTATCATACGTTAAATTCTCTTAAACGGATACGTAATTTCAAGAAGAAAGGGCATCATACGCGGATGAAATTGTGATACTGGTATCGGGAAAATTCCTGGATTCTATTTCGGATGTGCTGAGCAGGTCTTTGCAGTATCTTTCGGATTGGATTCGGGGATGTGGATTGGGGGTGAACCCTGGAAAGACAGAACTAGTACTTTTCACCAGAAGGAGAACGGTTATCGGATACAAGTCTCCTGAATTCTAGGACATAAAGTTGGGCCTCTCGAAATCAGCAAGGAACTTGGAAGTTCCTTTGGATTCCAAACTGAACTGGATGGAGAATACTGCGGAGAATACCGAGGCCTTCTCTTTTTGGTTGGCTTTATACCGCGGTTGTAAGAACTGTGGCCACATAGAGTTGTCATGTTTGGTGGACAATCGTGAGACACCAAAATCATATGTCGAAAATAAAAAGGATAAATAGGACTGAACTTATTTATATGGCAGACGCTATGATGACCACAGCCACTGCCGATTTGCACCACGGGAGCCACTGTGGCGCAATGGTTAGCTGGAAGCCCTCAGTAATGCTGGTGACATTTCTGAGGGCTTCAAAGCTTCTCTAAGTAGTAGCCGTTCGGACTCGGCTATAAAAAGGAGGTCCCTTGTCACTGAGCTTAACATGGAATCGGGCAGAACTCAGTGATAAGAGAGAAGTTCACCAATGTGGTATCACAATGGACTGAATAGTCTAAGTGAGCCTGATACATCGGGCTACCACCTAACCTAACCTACACGTAAAGAAGACAGCAGAGCTGACAATTATGAGCCTGAAGAGCTTGAACACGCTGGAGAGGACTGCCTGCAGGCATACTGAAATTCTTGCCGGGCATTATAGGAAGACGGACCATATGACTACGGAGCATGTTTATCATCACAAACCTGCATATATTATACCGACTATAGATGAATGGGAAGACAGGAGGATACCTTTCGGAATCCTGAATATGTATACGGACGGACCATCGATAGAAGGAAGGGGCAGCGGTATTTATTGCAATGAACTGGGAATAAGGGAGTCTTACACGCTGGATAGTGATTGCTGTACTTTTCAGGCTGAGATTTCTGCGATCAAAAAGGCTGCTGAGTCGCTGTTGATAAGGCCGTTATTCAGAAGCGATATCGGCTTCTTCATCGACAGTCAAGCAGCTATAAAAAACATTGTGCAGTGCTGACATAAAATCTAAGGTAATCTGCCGCTGTCGTAGAGAACTCAGGGTTCTCACTGAACAGCAACAATATAACCCTGTACTGGGTACCCGGGCACTGTGGGATAATAGGAAATGATTATTACAGGATAGAGGTCAAATATGATGAACTATGGCGAAGACGCTGGGTCTCTTCGGATGGTTGCGAGCAAACCAAGTTGATATGGGACGAAAAGAACCGAAGGAGCAGCGAAATTTTAATGTCGATGAACAGAGAGGAATTTCGGCCATTGATTGGCATCATAACAGGACATAACACACTTGGGAAACACATGGTAAGAATTTGTCTTAAAGATGATTATATCTGTAGATAGTGCCTGGACCCGGAAGTTACGGAAGACTCGTACCACTTCCTGTGCCAGTGTCCAGCATTATCCTTTAGAAGAAACAAGATACTGGGCTCCTTTTTCTTTCCGGCTCTCACTGATCTGCGGGAGTGTAGCTTAAGGAACTTATTTACATTGATCAGGGCCTCTGGTTGGCTGTTCTAAGATTTCTTTTAAAGCAAACGGACAGGTGGAAGTTCTGGGACTATTCCAAAGGGAACCACATTGGAAGGAAGAAGATGGAAAGATCACATTGAGGAATCACAATTGACCTATATTGGTCATCCTCTACAACCTAATCAACAATTTCACTCCTATATTCTGTTTACATGATCTTCGAAATGCTATATATTTTCTAACTTTCTAGCACTAATATCTCAATATCATTGTCACATATTTGTAATTGAATGTTTCCCCTTCCTGATATTTCCGACATAAATTTTCCATGGGGAAATTTCAAGTAGACATATTGATTTTATTGTTTCTGTTTTGTGTCTCTCAGAAACACCCATATCGTCTATTAAAGTGAAAAGATGCTGATGTGGGTTTATTTATGTGAGTGTATTTGTGTGGACAAAATAAATAAAAATAAAACAAAAATTGCAACCAGTGTTTTTTGAAATGCCATCCTGGGGTATGCCTTTTTTATTTTAACACATTTTACGAATAACTGAAAACATTGAATTAATATGGACCATGGAACCTATAAATGTATATCTGCAGTTTTTGTATGGGGTATAGATATTCTAATATTTGAAACGAAGTATTGTTTTACAATACGCCTTTGCAACGGATGGATAAAGGTTAGGTTAGGTAAAATGGCAGCCCGATGTATCGGGCAACTTAGACTATACAGTCCATTGTGATACCACATTGGTGAACTACTCTACTGAGTGCTGCCCGATACCATGTTAAGCTCAATGACAAGGCACCTCCTTTTTATAGCCGAGTCCGAACGGCGTTCCACATTTCAGTGAAACCACTTAGAGAAGCTTTGAGACCCTCAGAAATGTCACCAGCATTGCTGAGGTGGGTTAATCCAATGCTGGAAAACTTTTTGGTGTTCCGTCGAAGCAAAAATCGAACCCACGACCTTGTGTATTCAAGGCGGGCATGCTAACTAATGCACAACGGTAGAAATGATAGGAACCTGCAGTTGATTGCAATACATATCAGCCACACTGCATTTTCGTCCACCATCGTCAACTAACGATTGGTGTAAAATTACTATCGATGGCGTCTACTATCGATAGTTATCCACCTCTAACCTTAATCTGTTTTAAGTATGGAAAATTGGGGAGTTGAGTGAGGTCTAGTGCGATTTTTCTCCTGTGACGGCTACAGTCAAATATTGCTTTAAGAATTTTCTTCGAACTGAAAGATTTCGAATACAATTTTTTGGAACTTAATAGCTGTGTATTTGTAAAAAATCAATCAAATGATCATACTGCCAAAATAAATACATTTCAACCAACATCCAAAAAATGACAAACTCTTTGAATATTGTTAAAATATTTGCCACATAATTATTGGCATAAGGAAATATTTTTTTTACTTTCACCACTGTAACTTCTCTAAACTAACTACGCCTTTATGTTTTATTCAAACTGACATAGGCAATTTGAAATACAGGCATATAAGGGTGGGTTGAAAAATGCAAGTCATTTTAATGGAAAATTTTTTACACCTTTGTCAAAATTATATTTCTATTGAAAAGTTTGTCAAATTTTTTTTTTCTATAGAAAATTTTGTCAAAATTTTGTTTCTATGGAAAATTTTGTCAACATTTTATTTCTATAGAAAATTTTGTCAAAATTTTACTTCTATAGAAAATTTTGTCAAAATTTTATTTCTATAGAAAATTTTGTCAAAATTTTATTTCTATAGAAAATTTTGTCAAAGTTTTATTTCTATAGAAAATTTTGTCAAAATTTTATTTCCATAGAAAATGTTGTCAAAATTCTATATATATAGAAAATTTTGTCAAAATTTTATTTCTATATAAAATTTTATTAAAATTGTATATATAGAAAATTTTGTCAAAATTTTATTTCTATAGAAACTTTTGTCACAATTTTATTTCTATAAAAAATTTTGTCAAAATTTTATTTCTATAGAAAGTTTTATCAAAATTTTATTTCTATAGAAATTTTTGTCAAAATTTTAATTCTATAGAAAATTTTGTCAAAATTTTATTTCTATAGAAATTTTTGTCAAAATTTTATTTCTATAGAAAACTTTGTCAAAATTTTATTTCTATAGAAAATTTTGTCAAAATTTTATTTCCATAGAAAATGTTGTCAATATTCTATATATATAGAAAATGTTGTCAAAATTTAATTTCTATATAAAATTTTATTAAAATTGTATATATAGAAAATTTTGTCAAAATTTTATTTCTATAGAAAATTTTGTCAAAATTTTATTTCTATAGAAAGTTTTATCAAAATTTTATTTCTATAGAAAATTTTGTCAAAATTTTATTTCTATAGAAAATTTTGTCAAAATTTTATTTTTATAGAAAATTTTGTCAAAAATTTATTTCTATAGAAAATTTTGTCAAACTTTTATTTCTATAGAAAATTTTGTCAAAATTTTATTTCTATAGAAAATTTTGTCAAAATTTTATTTCTATAGAAAATTTTGTCAAAATTTTATTTCTATAGAAAATTTTGTCAAAATTTTATTTCTATAGAAAATTTTGTCAAAATTTTATTTCTATAGAAAATTTTGTCAAAAATTTATTTCTATAGAAAATTTTGTCAAACTTTTATTTCTATAGAAAATTTTGTCAACATTTTATTTCTATAGAAAATTTTGTCAAAAATTTATTTCTATAGAAAATTTTGTCAAAATTTTATTTCTATGGATAATTTTGTCAAAATATTAAATTGGAAATCAAATCGGGAGAAGCGATACACATTAAAGGGTGACACGGTCAAAATTTGGTCAATATAAACTTGACGTATTTCTTTCAATTTTGCATTTAAAAAACCTGAACACCCCTCATTTTGAAGGTGTGTGTGTGTAGAATGAGCAGCGTATCAAAATTTTGCTTGGGCATCGCGAAAATCCGAGCAACTCGCACGCAAACCTGGCAAAATCGCTAAAAGTTGCCAAATCAACCGTTACAAATGTAATTAAAGTGTTTGGGGAACGTTTGTCGACAGCCAGGAAGTCTGGATCGGGGGGAAATCGAAAACCGGAAGCCGCTGAGACGTCAAAGAGAGTTGCCGGTAGTTTCAAGCGAAACCCTAACCTCTCTGTCCGAGACGCCGCAAATAAGCTGGGTGTATCGTCTACAACCGTGCATCGAGCCAAAAAACGAGCCGGACTATCGCCTTAAGGCCGGTATGCACCTCTAGCGAAAAATTTCATTCCCATAAGAAATGCATTGCTATTTATGCTAACGAAATTTTCGGTAGCGTTCAATTTCGTAAGCTGGTACGCACTTCTAATGAAAATAACAGGGTTGTCAAAAGCATATTTTGGCAGCAAACATTTGATTTATTACAATCATTGTGTGCGTAAAAGTTTTAAAAGGTCTGTAAATAATAAACAATTTATTTGAGGAATATTTGGAACATATATTAACAATTTTTAAAAGCAATTAGCTGGTTTAAAATTTGTGTACACAGCCCTGTTTTTTTGTTGTAGACTTAAATAAATTTTTGCTACCGAAAATTTCGCTAGAGGTGCATACCGGCCTTTACAAGAAGGTAGTGACACCAAATCGCGATGATAAACAAAATACGACGGCCAAAGCGCGAGGCTGTACACAACGATGCTGACTGCGTGGTAATGGACGACGAAACCTACGTCAAAGCCGACTACAAGCAGCCTCCGGGACAGGAGTTTTATACGGCAAAAGGAAGGGGAAAGGTAGCAGATATTTTCAAGCACATAAAACTGTCAAAGTTCGCAAAGAAATATCTGGTTTGGCAAGCCATCTGTACCTGTGGCTTGAAAAGCAGCGTTTTCATAGCTTCCGGGACTGTCAACCAAGAAATTTACGTGAAAGAGTGTTTGAATAAACGTCTGCTGCATTTTCTGAAGAAACACGGTTGTTCCGTACTGTTTTGGCCGGATTTGGCATCTTGCCATTACGGTAAAAAGGCCATGGAGTGGTACGCCGCCAACAACGTGCAGGTGGTTCCCAAGGACAAGAACCCTCCCAACACGCCAGAGCTCCGCCCAATTGAGAAATACTGGGCTATTGTCAAGCGGAACCTAAAGAAGACCAAAAAAACTGCTAAGGACGAGCAGCAGTTCAAGGCAAACTGGCTTTCTGCGGCGAAGAAGGTGGACAAGGTGGCTGTACAAAATCTGATGACAGGTGTCAAGCCTGAGGCCCGGCAATTCGGATTTGGAAAAGCGAAAGCCTAACTGAATATTTTTTCTGAATTTTATACTAATTGAACTTGAAAAAGAAATTTAATTTGATTTTTTAAATAAACGATTTCACCGATTTACACGCGTTTTCCCTTGACCAAATTTTGACCGTATCACCCTTTATATATATCATAGAATGGGGGTATATTAACTTTGTCATTCCGTTTGTAAGACATCGAAATATTGCTCTAAGACCCCATAAAGTATATATATTCAGGGTCGTGGTGAAATTCTGAGTCGATCTAAGCATATCCGTTCGTCCGTCCGTCTGTTGAAATCACGCTAACTTCCGAACGAAACAAGCTATCGTTTTTAAACTTGGCACAAGTAGTTGTTATTGATGTAGGTCGGATGGTATTGCAAATATGTCATATCGGTTCACTTTTAAGTATAGCCCTCATATAAACCGATCCCCAGATTTGGCTTGCGAAGACTCTACGAAAAGCACATTTCATCCGATCCGGTTGAAATTTGGTACGTGGTGTTAGAATATGGTCTCTTACATCCATGCCAGAATTGGTCAATATCGGTCTATAATTATATATGGCCTTATATAAACCGATCTCCAGATTTGACCTCCGGATCCTCTTGGAGGAGCAAAATTCATCCCATCCTGTTGAAACTTAGTACGAGATGTTAGTATATTGTCTCTAACAATCATGGAAAAATTGATCCATATCGGTTCATAATTATATATAGCCCCCATATAAACCGATCCCCAGATTTCACCTCCTGAAGGAGCAAAATTCATTCGATCCGGTTGAAATTTTGTACATTTCGCTAGTGTATGGTCGATAACAACCATGCCCATATTGGTCCGTATCGATCTATATTATATATAGCCTCCAAATAAACCGATCCCCAATCACAGAAAAATCACGATTGCCACTCGAGCCAAAAATAATCTACCAAAATTTTATTGCCATAGAAAATTTTGTCAAAATTTTATATTTCTATAGTAAATTTTGCCAAATTTTAGTTCTATAGAAAATTTTGTGATTTACATTTTATGTCTTTAGGAAATTTTGTCAGAATATAATTTCTATACAAAATTTTGTCAAAAATTTATTTCTATAGAAAATTTTGTCAGAATTTTATTTCTGTTGGAAATTTTGTCAGAATTCTATTTCTGTAGAAAATTTTGTCAAAATGTTTCTATAGAAACTTTATGAAACATTTCATAGTTGGATAGGAATATATTGCAAAATCTTCCAAAACATCAAGAATTCTACAGAACACCAAAAAATATGCCATTTTTGGTAGACTCGTGTTCAGAATTGTATATAGCCCCATATAAAGCGACCCACATATTTCAATTCTGGCTCTATAATTACAGCACAAAAATTCATATCGGTTCGTAATTATTTCTTCCCTATATATACCGGTCAATAACTGAATATATACGTATTTAATCGACCTTTCTTTTGTCTACTATATATCCCGCATGGACTAACTTACAATTTAGAAGATGATGTTAAGAAGTTTTAAGATGACCGTGGATGACCGTCTATAGTAGAAGATTCTATGCAATCCGTGATGGAGGGTACATGAGATTCGGGCTGGCCGAACTTACGGCCGTATATACTTGTTCTTATTTATTTTTTTATTGAATTCATGTTATTTCTCCACCAATTGAGATGAATGTAACACATGATCTATAAACATTTGCGGTTTTATTTTCAATAATTTACTGCAATCAATTTAAGTTAATACCATCATGTAGGGTGACCTTATCCCCCTGAGAAAATGCGAGAATTTTTGTTTATCTCAATATGTGAATATGGTCTATGGCATTGAATGGCAATATGTGGATTATTTATGAATGCGAATGGCATTTGTGTTGATTGGTTGGAATGTATATTGGTGTGTGTGTGTGTGTGGGAACGTTGAGAGTTTATTGTTGTGTGTATTTGAACATGTGTAAAATGATTGTTATTTATGCTGTTAATACTAATACGTGCATAAAATACAAGTTCGCATCCAAAAGAGGAATTTTTCTAAATTGTGCGATTAACAAGGTCATAAACAATTCAAAAATTAGGGGATTTTCCACACAATCAGATTCGACAAAACCACATGGCAATATACATACACACATACACATATGTATATACGAGTGTTGCCAGAACCTCAAATAATTTCTGTAGACAAAAATGTCCTTCCCAGATGGCTCTAGATTGGTTTTCAGGGTTATTGATATTTTTACACACACACACGTATGTATACATACAAACATTCTTATCACTCGAATCTATTAAGAATAAATGGACGAGACATGGGTGCGTGTGTGTCTGTATCTCAGAATGTGTTGTTTATGCCAATGTACATATGTGACCTCCCTTACCATCCTTAACTACTCCTTCTTGTCACATCTCATCGTTTCGTTTCCTTAAACAACCAAGAACCCAATGGTTTCGCATATCCATCCTTTAGAATTTATTAAAACGGACCATTCGTTGAACCATCAACTGTCCTTACTAAAGTAACTATCGTATGAGAATACCGATAATCCTATGCTAATGGCATAGTAAAAGGGACGCAAAACAAAGAAACTGAAATGTCCTATGATGTTATTGAACAAATTTAATTTCCTATATAAATATTTGCTGAAATCTTTTCATCTCAAGGATATTTTCAAAGTAATTGAGTGTCAATAGATGGATGAGAAACATAGTAAGAAAATTGCAAATTAATTACTACACTTAAACAAAGTGGAGAATATGTCTTCATTTTCGGTTCAAGATAATTTTTTGTCATTGGATTTGGAATAACACATTAGGAAAGTGTTTTAAAAATCTTTGTAGGTATTCAGGCAATAATGGGCATTCAGGCAATTATGGGTGCATTTTGCCTAACACTTTTTATGAAATTTCGACTTCTTGAATTTGGATGTGGACAAAAAACGGCATTTCGTTTTCAGGCCCACCACCATCCTAAAAAAACTGAAATTTTTATATGAAAAATTTCTTTTGGTCATATCTCCTAAACTAAGCGCCCTAGAACGAAAAGGACTTTAATTCGTGATCGCACCCAAAATATTAAAAAATCCAACCACATCATAAAATAATTGAAATTTTTATATGAAAAACTACCTTTGGCCATATCTCCTTAAATGTACGTCCTAGAGCGTGACCACCCCCAAAAAATTTAAAAATCTACCCAAATTCTAAAAAAATTGAAATTTTTATATTAAAAACTTCTTTTGCCCATATCTCCTAAACTAAGCGTCCTAGAGCGAAAAGGACATCTCCTTAAATATGTGTCCTAGAGCGAAAAGGACTTCAATTCGTGACCACCCCCAAAAAATTGAAAAATCCACCCAAACCTAAAAAAAAAGAAATTTTTATATGAAAAACTTCTTTTGTCCATATCTCCTAAACTACGCGTCCTAGAGCGAAAAGGACTTTAATTCGTGATCACCCCCAAAATATTGAAAAATCCACCCAAACCTAAAAAAAAAGAAATTTTTATATGAAAAACTTCTTTTGTCCATATCTCCTAAACTAAGCGTCCTAGAGCGAAAAGGACTTTAATTCGTGACCACCCCCCAAAAAATCGAAAAATCCACCCAAATCCTAAAGAAATTGAAATTTTTATATGAAAAACTTCTTTTGGCCATATCTCCTAAACTAAGCGTCCTAGAGCGAAAAGGACTTTAATTCGTGACCACCCCCAAAAAATTGAAAAATCTACCCAAAACCTAAAAAAATTGAAATTTTTATATGAAAAACTTCTTTTGCCCATAACTCCTTAAATATGCGTCCTAGAGCGAAAAGGACTTTAATTCGTGACCACCCCCAAAAAATTTAAAAATCCACAAAAATCCTAAAAAAATTGAAATTTTTATATGAAAAACTTCTTTTGCCCATATCTCCTAAACTAAGCGTCCTAGAGCGAAAAGGACTTTAATTCGTGACCACCCCCAAAAAATTTAAAAATCCACCCAAATCCTAAAGAAATTGAAATTTTTATATCTCCTAAACTATGCGTCCTAGAGCGAAAAGGACTTTAATTCGTGACCACCCCCAAAAAATTGAAAAATCTACCCAAAACCTAAAAAAATTCAAATTTTTCTATGAAAAACTTCTTTTGTCCATATCTCCTAAACTAAGCGTCCTAGAGCGAAAAGGACTTTAATTCGTGACCACCCCCAAAAAATTGAAAAATCTACCCAAAACCTAAAAAAATTGAAATTTTTATATGAAAAACTTCTTTTGCCCATATCTCCTAAACTAAGCGTCCTAGAGCGAAAAGGACTTTAATTCGTGACCACCCCCAAAAAATTGAAAAATCCACCCAAAACCTAAAAAAATTAAAATTTTTATATGAAAAACTTCTTTTGCCCATATCTCCTAAACTATGCGTCCTAGAGCGAAAAGGACTTTAATTCGTGACCACCCCCAAAAAATTGAAAAATCTACCCAAAACCTAAAAAAATTAAAATTTTTATATGAAAAACTTCTTTTGCCCATATCTCCTAAACTATGCGTCCTAGAGCGAAAAGGACTTTAATTCGTGACCACCCCCAAAAAATTGAAAAATCTACCCAAAACCTAAAAAAATTCAAATTTTTCTATGAAAAACTTCTTTTGTCCATATCTCCTAAACTAAGCGTCCCAGAGCGAAAAGGACTTTAATTCGTGACCACCCCCAAAAAATTGAAAAATCTACCCAAAACCTAAAAAATTCAAATTTTTCTATGAAAAACTTCTTTTGTCCATATCTCCTAAACTATGCGTCCTAGAGCGAAAAGGACTTTAATTCGTGACCACCCCCAAAAAATTGAAAAATCCACCCAAAACCTAAAAAAATTAAAATTTTTATATGAAAAACTTCTTTTGCCCATATCTCCTAAACTAAGCGTCCTAGAGCGAAAAGGACTTTAATTCGTGACCACCCCCAAAAAATTGAAAAATCTACCCAAAACCTAAAAAAATTTAAATTTTTATATGAAAAACTTCTTTTGCCCATATCTCCTAAACTATGCGTCCTAGAGCGAAAAGAACTTTAATTCGTGACCATCCCCAAAAAATTGAAAAATCTACCCAAAACCTAAAAAAATTGAAATTTTTAAATGAAAAACTTCTTTTGCCCATATCTCCTAAACTATGCGTCCTAGAGCGAAAAGGACTTTAATTCGTGACCACCCCCAAAAAATTGAAAAATCCACCCAAAACCTAAAAAAATAAAATTTTTATATGAAAAACTTCTTTTGCCCATATCTCCTAAACTAAGCGTCCTAGAGCGAAAAGGACTTTAATTCGTGACCACCCCCAAAAAATTGAAAAATCCACCCAAACCTAAAAAAATTGAAATTTTTATATGAAAAACTTCTTTTGCCCATAACTCCTTAAATATGCGTCCTAGAGCGAAAAGGACTTTAAATCGTGACCACCCCCAAAAAATTGAAAAATCTACCCAAAACCTAAAAAATTGAAATTTTTATATGAAAAACTTCTTTTGCCCATATCTCCTAAACTATGCGTCCTAGAGCGAAAAGGACTTTAATTCGTGACAACCCCCAAAAATTGAAAAATCCAACCAAAACCTAAAAAAATAAATTTTTTATATGAAAAACTTCTTTTGCCCATATCTCCTAAACTAAGCGTCCTAGAGCGAAAAGGACTTTAATTCGTGACCACCCCCAAAAAATTGAAAAATCTACCCAAAACCTAAAAAAATTGAAATTTTTATATGAAAAACTTCTTTTGCCCATATCTCCTAAACTATGCGTCCTAGAGCGAAAAGGACTTTAATTCGTGACCACCCCCAAAAAATTGAAAAATCTACCCAAAACCTAAAAAAATTGAAATTTTTATATGAAAAACTTCTTTTGCCCATATCTCCTAAACTATGCGTCCTAGAGCGAAAAGGACTTTAATTCGTGACCACCCCCAAAAAATTGAAAAATCCACCCAAAACCTAAAAAAATTAAAATTTTTATATGAAAAACTTCTTTTGCCCATATCTCCTAAACTAAGCGTCCTAGAGCGAAAAGGACTTTAATTCGTGACCACCCCCAAAAAATTGAAAAATCTACCCAAAACCTAAAAAAATTGAAATTTTTATATGAAAAACTTCTTTTGCCCATATCTCCTAAACTATGCGTCCTAGAGCGAAAAGGACTTTAATTCGTGACCACCCCCAAAAAATTGAAAAATCCACCCAAAACCTAAAAAATTCAAATTTTTATATGAAAAACTTCTTTTGCCCATATCTCCTAAACTAAGCGTCCTAGAGCGAAAAGGACTTTAATTCGTGACCATCCCCAAAAAATTGAAAAATCCACCCAAACCTAAAAAAATTGAAATTTTTATATGAAAAACTTCTTTTGCCTATAACTCCTTAAATATGCGTCCTAGAGCGAAAAGGACTTCAAATCGTGACCACCCCCAAAAAATTTAAAAATCCACAAAAATCCTAAAAAAATTGAAATTTTTATATGAAAAACTTCTTTTCCCATATCTCCGAAACTATGCGTCCTAGAGCGAAAAGGACTTTAATTCGTGACCACCCCCAAAAAATTGAAAAATCCACCCAAACCTAAAAAAAATTGAAATTTTTATATGAAAAACTTCTTTTGCCCATAACTCCTTAAATATGCGTCCTAGAGCGAAAAGGACTTCAATTCGTGACCACCCCCAAAAAATTTAAAAATCACCAAAAATCCTAAAAAAATTGAAATTTTTATATGAAAAACTTCTTTTCCCATATCTCCTAAACTATGCGTCCTAGAGCGAAAAGGACTTTAATTCGTGACCACCCCCAAAAAATTGAAAAATCTACCCAAAACCTAAAAAAATTCAAATTTTTCTATGAAAAACTTCTTTTGTCCATATCTCCTAAACTAAGCGTCCTAGAGCGAAAAGGACTTTAATTCGTGACCACCCCCAAAAAATTGAAAAATCTACCCAAAACCTAAAAAAATTGAAATTTTTATATGAAAAACTTCTTTTGCCCATATCTCCTAAACTAAGCGTCCTAGAGCGAAAAGGACTTTAATTCGTGACCACCCCCAAAAAATTGAAAAATCCACCCAAATCCTAAAAAAATTAAAATTTTTATATGAAAAACTTCTTTTGCCCATATCTCCTAAACTATGCGTCCTAGAGCGAAAAGGACTTTAATTCGTGACCACCCCCAAAAAATTGAAAAATCTACCCAAAACCTAAAAAAATTAAAATTTTTATATGAAAAACTTCTTTTGCCCATATCTCCTAAACTATGCGTCCTAGAGCGAAAAGGACTTTAATTCGTGACCACCCCCAAAAAATTGAAAAATCTACCCAAAACCTAAAAAAATTCAAATTTTTCTATGAAAAACTTCTTTTGTCCATATCTCCTAAACTAAGCGTCCCAGAGCGAAAAGGACTTTAATTCGTGACCACCCCCAAAAAATTGAAAAATCTACCCAAAACCTAAAAAATTCAAATTTTTCTATGAAAAACTTCTTTTGTCCATATCTCCTAAACTATGCGTCCTAGAGCGAAAAGGACTTTAATTCGTGACCACCCCCAAAAAATTGAAAAATCCACCCAAAACCTAAAAAAATTAAAATTTTTATATGAAAAACTTCTTTTGCCCATATCTCCTAAACTAAGCGTCCTAGAGCGAAAAGGACTTTAATTCGTGACCACCCCCAAAAAATTGAAAAATCTACCCAAAACCTAAAAAAATTTAAATTTTTATATGAAAAACTTCTTTTGCCCATATCTCCTAAACTATGCGTCCTAGAGCGAAAAGAACTTTAATTCGTGACCATCCCCAAAAAATTGAAAAATCTACCCAAAACCTAAAAAAATTGAAATTTTTAAATGAAAAACTTCTTTTGCCCATATCTCCTAAACTATGCGTCCTAGAGCGAAAAGGACTTTAATTCGTGACCACCCCCAAAAAATTGAAAAATCCACCCAAAACCTAAAAAAATAAAATTTTTATATGAAAAACTTCTTTTGCCCATATCTCCTAAACTAAGCGTCCTAGAGCGAAAAGGACTTTAATTCGTGACCACCCCCAAAAAATTGAAAAATCCACCCAAACCTAAAAAAATTGAAATTTTTATATGAAAAACTTCTTTTGCCCATAACTCCTTAAATATGCGTCCTAGAGCGAAAAGGACTTTAAATCGTGACCACCCCCAAAAAATTGAAAAATCTACCCAAAACCTAAAAAATTGAAATTTTTATATGAAAAACTTCTTTTGCCCATATCTCCTAAACTATGCGTCCTAGAGCGAAAAGGACTTTAATTCGTGACAACCCCCAAAAATTGAAAAATCCAACCAAAACCTAAAAAAATAAATTTTTTATATGAAAAACTTCTTTTGCCCATATCTCCTAAACTAAGCGTCCTAGAGCGAAAAGGACTTTAATTCGTGACCACCCCCAAAAAATTGAAAAATCTACCCAAAACCTAAAAAAATTGAAATTTTTATATGAAAAACTTCTTTTGCCCATATCTCCTAAACTATGCGTCCTAGAGCGAAAAGGACTTTAATTCGTGACCACCCCCAAAAAATTGAAAAATCTACCCAAAACCTAAAAAAATTGAAATTTTTATATGAAAAACTTCTTTTGCCCATATCTCCTAAACTATGCGTCCTAGAGCGAAAAGGACTTTAATTCGTGACCACCCCCAAAAAATTGAAAAATCCACCCAAAACCTAAAAAAATTAAAATTTTTATATGAAAAACTTCTTTTGCCCATATCTCCTAAACTAAGCGTCCTAGAGCGAAAAGGACTTTAATTCGTGACCACCCCCAAAAAATTGAAAAATCTACCCAAAACCTAAAAAAATTGAAATTTTTATATGAAAAACTTCTTTTGCCCATATCTCCTAAACTATGCGTCCTAGAGCGAAAAGGACTTTAATTCGTGACCACCCCCAAAAAATTGAAAAATCCACCCAAAACCTAAAAAATTCAAATTTTTATATGAAAAACTTCTTTTGCCCATATCTCCTAAACTAAGCGTCCTAGAGCGAAAAGGACTTTAATTCGTGACCATCCCCAAAAAATTGAAAAATCCACCCAAACCTAAAAAAATTGAAATTTTTATATGAAAAACTTCTTTTGCCTATAACTCCTTAAATATGCGTCCTAGAGCGAAAAGGACTTCAAATCGTGACCACCCCCAAAAAATTTAAAAATCCACAAAAATCCTAAAAAAGTTGAAATTTTTATATGAAAAACTTCTTTTCCCATATCTCCGAAACTATGCGACCTAGAGCGAAAAGGACTTTAATTCGTGACCACCCCCAAAAAATTGAAAAATCCACCCAAACCTAAAAAAAATTGAAATTTTTATATGAAAAACTTCTTTTGCCCATAACTCCTTAAATATGCGTCCTAGAGCGAAAAGGACTTCAATTCGTGACCACCCCCAAAAAATTTAAAAATCACCAAAAATCCTAAAAAAATTGAAATTTTTATATGAAAAACTTCTTTTCCCATATCTCCTAAACTATGCGTCCTAGAGCGAAAAGGACTTTAATTCGTGACCACCCCCAAAAAATTGAAAAATCCACCCAAAACCTAAAAAAATTAAAATTTTTATATGAAAAACTTCTTTTGCCCATATCTCCTAAACTAAGCGTCCTAGAGCGAAAAGGACTTTAATTCGTGACCACCCCCAAAAAATTTAAAAATCCACCCAAATCCTAAAGAAATTGAAATTTTTATATGAAAATCTTCTTTTGCCCATATCTCCTAAACTATGCGTCCTAGAGCGAAAAGGACTTTAATTCGTGACCACCCCCAAAAAATTGAAAAATCCACCCAAATCCTAAAGAAATTGAAATTTTTATATGAAAAACTTCTTTTGCCCATATCTCCTAAACTATGCGTCCTAGAGCGAAAAGGACTTTAATTCGTGACCACCCCCAAAAAATGGAAAAATCTACCCAAAACCTAAAAAAATTCTAATTTTTATATGAAAAACTTCTTTTGCCCATATCTCCTAAACTATGCGTCCTAGAGCGAAAAGGACTTTAATTCGTGACCACCCCCAAAAAATTGAAAAATCCACCCAAAACCTAAAAAAATTAAAATTTTTATATGAAAAACTTCTTTTGCCCATATCTCCTAAACTAAGCGTCCTAGAGCGAAAAGGACTTTAATTCGTGACCACCCCCAAAAAATTGAAAAATCCACCCAAACCTAAAAAAATTGAAATTTTTATATGAAAAACTTCTTTTGCCCATAACTCCTTAAATATGCGTCCTGGAGCGAAAAGGACTTCAATTCGTGACCACCCCCAAAAAATTTAAAAATCCACAAAAATCCTAAAAAAAATTAAAATTTTTATATGAAAAACTTCTTTTGCCCATATCTCCTAAACTAAGCGTCCTAGAGCGAAAAGGACTTTAATTCGTGACCACCCCCAAAAAATTTAAAAATCCACCCAACCCTAAAAAAATTAAAATTTTTATATGAAAAACTTCTTTTGCCCATATCTCCTAAACTAAGCGTCCTAGAGCGAAAAGGACTTTAATTCGTGACCACCCCCAAAAAATTGAAAAATCTACCCAAAACCTAAAAAAATTGAAATTTTTATATGAAAAACTTCTTTTGCCCATATATCCTAAACTAAGCGTCCTAGAGCGAAAAGGACTTTAATTCGTGACCACCCCCAAAAAATTGAAAAATCTACCCAAAACCTAAAAAATTCAAATTTTTATATGAAAAACTTCTTTTGCCCATATCTCCTAAACTAAGCGTCCTAGAGCGAAAAGGACTTTAATTCGTGACCACCCCCAAAAAATTGAAAAATCTACCCAAAACCTAAAAAAATTGAAATTTTTATATGAAAAACTTCTTTTGCCCATATCTCCTAAACTATGCGTCCTAGAGCGAAAAGGACTTTAATTCGTGACCACCCCCAAAAAATTGAAAAATCCTCCCAAAACCTAAAAAAATTAAAATTTTTATATGAAAAACTTCTTTTGCCCATATCTCCTAAACTAAGCGTCCTAGAGCGAAAAAGACTTTAATTCGTGACCACCCCCAACAAATTGAAAAATCTACCCAAAACCTAAAAAAATTGAAATTTTTATATGAAAAACTTCTTTTGCCCATATCTCCTAAACTATGCGTCTTAGAGCGAAAAGGACTTTAATTCGTGACCACCCCCAAAAAATTGAAAAATCCACCCAAAACCTAAAAAAATTAAAATTTTTATATGAAAAACTTCTTTTGCCCATATCTCCTAAACTATGCGTCCTAGAGCGAAAAGGACTTTAATTCGTGACCACCCCCAAAAAATTGAAAAATCTACCCAAAACCTAAAAAAATTGAAATTTTTATATGAAAAACTTCTTTTGCCCATATCTCCTAAACTATGCGTCCTAGAGCGAAAAGGACTTTAATTCGTGACCACCCCCAAAAAATTGAAAAATCCACCCAAAACCTAAAAAAATTAAAATTTTTATATGAAAAACTTCTTTTGCCCATATCTCCTAAACTATGCGTCCTAGAGCGAAAAGGACTTTAATTCGTGACCACCCCCAAAAAATTGAAAAATCCACCTAAAAATTAAAATTTTTATATGAAAAACTTCTTTTGTCCATATCTCCTAAACTAAGCGTCCTAGAGCGAAAAGGACTTTAATTCGTGACCACCCCCAAAAAATTTAAAAATCCACCCAAATCCTAAAGAAATTGAAATTTTTATATGAAAAACTTCTTTTGCCCATATCTCCTAAACTATGCGTCCTAGAGCGAAAAGGACTTTAATTCGTGACCACCCCCAAAAAATTGAAAAATCCACCCAAAACCTAAAAAAATTAAAATTTTTATATGAAAAACTTCTTTTGCCCATATCTCCTAAACTAAGCGTCCTAGAGCGAAAAGGACTTTAATTCGTGACCACCCCCAAAAAATTTAAAAATCCACCCAAAACCTAAAAAAATTAAAATTTTTATATGAAAAACTTCTTTTGCCCATATCTCCTAAACTAAGCGTCCTAGAGCGAAAAGGACTTTAATTCGTGACCACCCCCAAAAAATTGAAAAATCTACCCAAAACCTAAAAAAATTGAAATTTTTATATGAAAAACTTCTTTTGCCCATATATCCTAAACTATGCGTCCTAGAGCGAAAAGGACTTTAATTCGTGACCACCCCCAAAAAATTGAAAAATCCACCCAAAACCTAAAAAAATTAAAATTTTTATATGAAAAACTTCTTTTGCCCATATCTCCTATACTAAGCGTCCTAGAGCGAAAAGGACTTTAATTCGTGACCACCCCCAAAAAATTGAAAAATCTACCCAAAACCTAAAAAAATTGAAATTTTTATATGAAAAACTTCTTTTGCCCATATCTCCTAAACTATGCGTCCTAGAGCGAAAATGACTTTAATTCGTGACCACCCCCAAAAAATTGAAAAATCCACCCAAAACCTAAAAAAATTAAAATTTTTATATGAAAAATTTCTTTTGCCCATATCTCCTAAACTAAGCGTCCTAGAGCGAAAAGGACTTTAATTTGTGACCACCCCTAAAAAATTGAAAAATCCACCCAAACCTAAAAAAATTGAAATTTTTATATGAAAAACTTCTTTTGCCCATATCTCCTAAACTAAGCGTCCTAGAGCGAAAAGGACTTTAATTCGTGACCACCCCCAAAAAATTGAAAAATCCACCCAAACCTAAAAAAATTGAAATTTTTATATGAAAAACTTCTTTTGCCCATAACTCCTTAAATATGCGTCCTAGAGCGAAAAGGACTTCAATTCGTGACCACCCCCAAAAAATTTAAAAATCCACCCAAAACCTAAAAAAATTAAAATTTTTATATGAAAAACTTCTTTTGCCCATATCTCCTAAACTATGCGTCCTAGAGCGAAAAGGACTTTAATTCGTGACCACCCCCAAAAAATTGAAAAATCTACCCAAAACCTAAAAAAATTGAAATTTTTATATGAAAAACTTCTTTTGCCCATATCTCCTAAACTATGCGTCCTAGAGCGAAAAGGACTTTAATTCGTGACCACCCCCAAAAAATTGAAAAATCTACCCAAAACCTAAAAAAATTAAAATTTTTATATGAAAAACTTCTTTTGCCCATATCTCCTAAACTAAGCGTCCTAGAGCGAAAAGGACTTTAATTCGTGACCACCCCCAAAAAATTGAAAAATTTACCCAAAACCTAAAAAAATTGAAATTTTTATATGAAAAACTTCTTTTGCCCATATCTCCTAAACTATGCGTCCTAGAGCGAAAAGGACTTTAATTCGTGACCACCCCCAAAAAATTGAAAAATCCACCCAAAACCTAAAAAAATTAAAATTTTTATATGAAAAACTTCTTTTGCCCATATCTCCTAAACTAAGCGTCCTAGAGCGAAAAGGACTTTAATTCGTGACCACCACCAAAAAATTGAAAAATCCACAAAAATCCTAAAAAAATTGAAATTTTTATATGAAAAACTTCTTTTCCCATATCTCCTAAACTATGCGTCCTAGAGCGAAAAGGACTTTAATTCGTGACCACCCCCAAAAAATTGAAAAATCCACCCAAAACCTAAAAAAATTAAAATTTTTATATGAAAAACTTCTTTTGCCCATATCTCCTAAACTAAGCGTCCTAGAGCGAAAAGGACTTTAATTCGTGACCACCCCCAAAAAATTGAAAAATCCACCCAAACCTAAAAAAATTGAAATTTTTATATGAAAAACTTCTTTTGCCCATAACTCCTTAAATATGCGTCCTAGAGCGAAAAGGACTTTAGTTCGTGACCACCCCCAAAAAATTGAAAAATCCACCCAAAACCTAAAAAAATTAAAATTTTTATATGAAAAACTTCTTTTGCCCATATCTCCTAAACTAAGCGTCCTAGAGCGAAAAGGACTTTAATTCGTGACCACCCCCAAAAAATTGAAAAATCTACCCAAAACCTAAAAAAATTGAAATTTTTATATGAAAAACTTCTTTTGCCCATATCTCCTAAACTATGCGTCCTAGAGCGAAAAGGACTTTAATTCGTGACCACCCCCAAAAAATTGAAAAATCCACCCAAAACCTAAAAAAATTAAAATTTTTATATGAAAAACTTCTTTTGCCCATATCTCCTAAACTAAGCGTCCTAGAGCGAAAAGGACTTTAATTCGTGACCACCCCCAAAAAATTGAAAAATCTACCCAAAACCTAAAAAAATTGAAATTTTTATATGAAAAACTTCTTTTGCCCATATCTCCTAAACTATGCGTCCTAGAGCGAAAAGGACTTTAATTCGTGACCACCCCCAAAAAATTGAAAAATCCACCCAAAACCTAAAAAAATTAAAATTTTTATATGAAAAACTTCTTTTGCCCATATCTCCTAAACTAAGCGTCCTAGAGCGAAAAGGACTTTAATTCGTGACCACCCCCAAAAAATTGAAAAATCCACCCAAACCTAAAAAAATTGAAATTTTTATATGAAAAACTTCTTTTGCCCATATCTCCTAAACTAAGCGTCCTAGAGCGAAAAGGACTTTAATTCGTGACCACCCCCAAAAAATTGAAAAATCCACCCAAACCTAAAAAAATTGAAATTTTTATATGAAAAACTTCTTTTGCCCATAACTCCTTAAATATGCGTCCTAGAGCGAAAAGGACTTCAATTCGTGACCACCCCCAAAAAATTTAAAAATCCACCCAAAACCTAAAAAAATTAAAATTTTTATATGAAAAACTTTTTTTGCCCATATCTCCTAAACTATGCGTCCTAGAGCGAAAAGGACTTTAATTCGTGACCACCCCCAAAAAATTGAAAAATCTACCCAAAACCTAAAAAAATTGAAATTTTTATATGAAAAACTTCTTTTGCCCATATCTCCTAAACTATGCGTCCTAGAGCGAAAAGGACTTTAATTCGTGACCACCCCCAAAAAATTGAAAAATCTACCCAAAACCTAAAAAAATTGAAATTTTTATATGAAAAACTTCTTTTGCCCATAACTCCTTAAATATGCGTCCTAGAGCGAAAAGGACTTCAATTCGTGACCACCCCCAAAAAATTTAAAAATCCACCCAAAACCTAAAAAAATTAAAATTTTTATATGAAAAACTTCTTTTGCCCATATCTCCTAAACTATGCGTCCTAGAGCGAAAAGGACTTTAATTCGTGACCACCCCCAAAAAATTGAAAAATCTACCCAAAACCTAAAAAAATTGAAATTTTTATATGAAAAACTTCTTTTGCCCATATCTCCTAAACTATGCGTCCTAGAGCGAAAAGGACTTTAATTCGTGACCACCCCCAAAAAATTGAAAAATCTACCCAAAACCTAAAAAAATTGAAATTTTTATATGAAAAACTTCTTTTGCCCATATCTCCTAAACTAAGCGTCCTAGAGCGAAAAGGACTTTAATTCGTGACCACCCCCAAAAAATTGAAAAATCTACCCAAAACCTAAAAAAATTGAAATTTTTATATGAAAAACTTCTTTTGCCCATATCTCCTAAACTAAGCGTCCTAGAGCGAAAAGGACTTTAATTCGTGACCACCCCCAAAAAATTGAAAAATCTACCCAAAACCTAAAAAAATTGAAATTTTTATATGAAAAACTTATTTTGCCCATATCTCCTAAACTATGCGTCCTAGAGCGAAAAGGACTTTAATTCGTGACCACCCCCAAAAAATTGAAAAATCCACCCAAAACCTAAAAAATTCAAATTTTTATATGAAAAACTTCTTTTGCCCATATCTCCTAAACTAAGCGTCCTAGAGCGAAAAGGACTTTAATTCGTGACCACCCCCAAAAAATTGAAAAATCCACCCAAACCTAAAAAAATTGAAATTTTTATATGAAAAACTTCTTTTGCCTATAACTCCTTAAATATGCGTCCTAGAGCGAAAAGGACTTCAATTCGTGACCACCCCCAAAAAATTTAAAAATCCACCCAAAACCTAAAAAATTCAAATTTTTATATGAAAAACTTCTTTTGCCCATATCTCCTAAACTAAGCGTCCTAGAGCGAAAAGGACTTTAATTCGTGACCACCCCCAAAAAATTGAAAAATCTACCCAAAACCTAAAAAAATTGAAATTTTTATATGAAAAACTTATTTTGCCCATATCTCCTAAACTATGCGTCCTAGAGCGAAAAGGACTTTAATTCGTGACCACCCCCAAAAAATTGAAAAATCCACCCAAAACCTAAAAAAATTAAAATTTTTATATGAAAAACTTCTTTTGCCCATATCTCCTAAACTATGCGTCCTAGAGCGAAAAGGACTTTAATTCGTGACCACCCCCAAAAAATTGAAAAATCTACCCAAAACCTAAAAAAATTGAAATTTTTATATGAAAAACTTCTTTTGCCCATATCTCCTAAACTATGCGTCCTAGAGCGAAAATGACTTTAATTCGTGACCACCCCCAAAAAATTGAAAAATCCACCCAAAACCTAAAAAAATTCAAATTTTTATATGAAAAACTTCTTTTGCCCATATCTCCTAAACTATGCGTCCTAGAGCGAAAAGGACTTTAATTCGTGACCACCCCCAAAAAATTGAAAAATCTACCCAAAACCTAAAAAAATTGAAATTTTTATATGAAAAACTTCTTTTGCCCATATCTCCTAAACTATGCGTCCTAGAGCGAAAAGGACTTTAATTCGTGACCACCCCCAAAAAATTGAAAAATCTACCCAAAACCTAAAAAAATTGAAATTTTTATATGAAAAACTTCTTTTGCCCATATCTCCTAAACTAAGCGTCCTAGAGCGAAAAGGACTTTAATTCGTGACCACCCCCAAAAAATTGAAAAATCTACCCAAAACCTAAAAAAATTGAAATTTTTATATGAAAAACTTATTTTGCCCATATCTCCTAAACTATGCGTCCTAGAGCGAAAAGGACTTTAATTCGTGACCACCCCCAAAAAATTGAAAAATCCACCCAAAACCTAAAAAAATTAAAATTTTTATATGAAAAACTTCTTTTGCCCATATCTCCTAAACTATGCGTCCTAGAGCGAAAAGGACTTTAATTCGTGACCACCCCCAAAAAATTGAAAAATCCACCCAAAACCTAAAAAATTCAAATTTTTATATGAAAAACTTCTTTTGCCCATATCTCCTAAACTAAGCGTCCTAGAGCGAAAAGGACTTTAATTCGTGACCACCCCCAAAAAATTGAAAAATCCACCCAAACCTAAAAAAATTGAAATTTTTATATGAAAAACTTCTTTTGCCTATAACTCCTTAAATATGCGTCCTAGAGCGAAAAGGACTTCAATTCGTGACCACCCCCAAAAAATTTAAAAATCCACAAAAATCCTAAAAAAATTGAAATTTTTATATGAAAAACTTCTTTTCCCATATCTCCTAAACTATGCGTCCTAGAGCGAAAAGGACTTTAATTCGTGACCACCCCCAAAAAATTGAAAAATCCACCCAAAACCTAAAAAAAGTAATATTTTTATATGAAAAACTTCTTTTGCCCATATCTCCTAAACTAAGCGTCCTAGAGCGAAAAGGACTTTAATTCGTGACCACCCCCAAAAAAATTAAAAATCCACCCAAATCCTAAAGAAATTGAAATTTTTATATGAACAACTTCTTTTGCCCATATCTCCTAAACTATGCGTCCTAGAGCGAAAAGGACTTTAATTCGTGACCACCCCCAAAAAATTGAAAAATCCACCCAAACCTAAAAAAATTGAAATTTTTATATGAAAAACATCTTTTGCCCATAACTCCTTAAATATGCGTCCTAGAGCGAAAAGGACTTCAATTCGTGACCACCCCCAAAAAATTTAGAAATCCTAAAAAAATTGACATTTTTATATGAAAAACTTCTTTTCCCATATCTCCTAAACTATGCGTCCTAGAGCGAAAAGGACTTTAATTCGTGACCACCCCCAAAAAATTGAAAAATCTACCCAAAACCTAAAAAAATTTAAATTTTTATATGAAAAACTTCTTTTGCCCATATCTCCTAAACTAAGCGTCCTAGAGCGAAAAGGACTTTAATTCGAGACCACCCCCAAAAAATTTAAAAATCCACCCAAATCCTAAAGAAATTGAAATTTTTATATGAAAAACTTCTTTTGCCCATATCTCCTAAACTATGCGTCCTAGAGCGAAAAGGACTTTAATTCGTGACCACCCCCAAAAAATTGAAAAATCTACCCAAAACCTAAAAAAATTAAAATTTTTATATGAAAAATTTCTTTTGCCCATATCTCCTAAACTAAGCGTCCTAGAGCGAAAAGGACTTTAATTCGTGACCACCCCCAAAAAATTTAAAAATCCACCCAAATCCTAAAGAAATTGAAATTTTTATATGAAAAACTTCTTTTGCCCATATCTCCTAATCTATGCGTCCTAGAGCGAAAAGAACTTTAATTCGTGACCACCCCCAAAAAATTGAAAAATCTACCCAAAACCTAAAAAAATTCAAATTTTTATATGAAAAACTTCTTTTGTCCATATCTCCTAAACTAAGCGTCCTAGAGCGAAAAGGACTTTAATTCGTGACCACCCCCAAAAAATTGAAAAATCTACCCAAAACCTAAAAAAATTGAAATTTTTATATGAAAAACTTCTTTTGCCCATATCTCCTAAACTATGCGTCCTAGAGCGAAAAGGACTTTAATTCGTGACCACCCCAAAAAATTGAAAAATCCACCCAAAACCTAAAAAAATTAAAATTTTTATATGAAAAACTTCTTTTGCCCATATCTCCTAAACTAAGCGTCCTAGAGCGAAAAGGACTTTAATTCGTGACCACCCCAAAAAATTGAAAAATCTACCCAAAACCTAAAAAATTGAAATTTTTATATGAAAAACTTCTTTTGCCCATAACTCCTTAAATATGCGTCCTAGAGCGAAAAGGACTTTAATTCGTGACCACCCCCAAAAAATTGAAAAATCTACCCAAAACCTAAAAAAATTGAAATTTTTATTTGAAAAACTTCTTTTGCCCATATCTCCTAAACTATGCGTCCTAGAGCGAAAAGGACTTTAATTCGTGACCACCCCAAAAAATTGAAAAATCCACCCAAAACCTAAAAAAATTAAAATTTTTATATGAAAAACTTCTTTTGCCCATATCTCCTAAACTAAGCGTCCTAGAGCGAAAAGGACTTTAATTCGTGACCACCCCAAAAAATTGAAAAATCTACCCAAAACCTAAAAACTTGAAATTTTTATATGAAAAACTTCTTTTGCCCATAACTCCTTAAATATGCGTCCTAGAGCGAAAAGGACTTTAATTCGTGACCACCCCCAAAAAATTTAAAAATCCACAAAAATCCTAAAAAAATTGAAATTTTTATATGAAAAACTTCTTTTCCCATATCTCCTAAACTATGCGTCCTAGAGCGAAAAGGACTTTAATTCGTGACCACCCCCAAAAAATTGAAAAATCCACCCAAAACCTAAAAAAAGTAATATTTTTATATGAAAAACTTCTTTTGCCCATATCTCCTAAACTAAGCGTCCTAGAGCGAAAAGGACTTTAATTCGTGACCACCCCCAAAAAATTTAAAAATCCACCCAAATCCTAAAGAAATTGAAATTTTTATATGAAAAACTTCTTTTGCCCATATCTCCTAAACTATGCGTCCTAGAGCGAAAAGGACTTTAATTCGTGACCACCCCCAAAAAATTGAAAAATCTACCCAAAACCTAAAAAAATTCAAATTTTTATATGAAAAACTTCTTTTGCCCATATCTCCTAAACTAAGCGTCCTAGAGCGAAAAGGACTTTAATTCGTGACCACCCCCAAAAAATTGAAAAATCCACCCAAACCTAAAAAAATTGAAATTTTTATATGAAAAACATCTTTTGCCCATAACTCCTTAAATATGCGTCCTAGAGCGAAAAGGACTTCAATTCGTGACCACCCCCAAAAAATTTAAAAATCCTAAAAAAATTGAAATTTTTATATGAAAAACTTCTTTTCCCATATCTCCTAAACTATGCGTCCTAGAGCGAAAAGGACTTTAATTCGTGACCACCCCCAAAAAATTGAAAAATCTACCCAAAACCTAAAAAAATTTAAATTTTTATATGAAAAACTTCTTTTGCCCATATCTCCTAAACTAAGCGTCCTAGAGCGAAAAGGACTTTAATTCGAGACCACCCCCAAAATATTTAAAAATCCACCCAAATCCTAAAGAAATTGAAATTTTTATATGAAAAACTTCTTTTGCCCATATCTCCTAAACTATGCGTCCTAGAGCGAAAAGGACTTTAATTCGTGACCACCCCCAAAAAATTGAAAAATCTACCCAAAACCTAAAAAAATTAAAATTTTTATATGAAAAACTTCTTTTGCCCATATCTCCTAAACTAAGCGTCCTAGAGCGAAAAGGACTTTAATTCGTGACCACCCCCAAAAAATTTAAAAATCCACCCAAATCCTAAAGAAATTGAAATTTTTATATGAAAAACTTCTTTTGCCCATATCTCCTAATCTATGCGTCCTAGAGCGAAAAGAACTTTAATTCGTGACCACCCCCAAAAAATTGAAAAATCTACCCAAAACCTAAAAAAATTCAAATTTTTATATGAAAAACTTCTTTTGTCCATATCTCCTAAACTAAGCGTCCTAGAGCGAAAAGGACTTTAATTCGTGACCACCCCCAAAAAATTGAAAAATCTACCCAAAACCTAAAAAAATTGAAATTTTTATATGAAAAACTTCTTTTGCCCATATCTCCTAAACTATGCGTCCTAGAGCGAAAAGGACTTTAATTCGTGACCACCCCAAAAAATTGAAAAATCCACCCAAAACCTAAAAAAATTAAAATTTTTATATGAAAAACTTCTTTTGCCCATATCTCCTAAACTAAGCGTCCTAGAGCGAAAAGGACTTTAATTCGTGACCACCCCAAAAAATTGAAAAATCTACCCAAAACCTAAAAAATTGAAATTTTTATATGAAAAACTTCTTTTGCCCATAACTCCTTAAATATGCGTCCTAGAGCGAAAAGGACTTTAATTCGTGACCACCCCCAAAAAATTGAAAAATCTACCCAAAACCTAAAAAAATTCAAATTTTTATATGAAAAACTTCTTTTGTCCATATCTCCTAAACTAAGCGTCCTAGAGCGAAAAGGACTTTAATTCGTGACCACCCCCAAAAAATTGAAAAATCTACCCAAATCCTAAAAAAATTGAAATTTTTATATGAAAAACTTCTTTTGCCCATATCTCCTAAACTATGCGTCCTAGAGCGAAAAGGACTTTAATTCGTGACCACCCCCAAAAAATTGAAAAATCCACCCAAAACCTAAAAAAATTAAAATTTTTATATGAAAAACTTCTTTTGCCCATATCTCCTAAACTAAGCGTCCTAGAGCGAAAAGGACTTTAATTCGTGACCACCCCCAAAAAATTGAAAAATCCACCCAAACCTAAAAAAATTGAAATTTTTATATGAAAAACTACTTTTGCCAATAACTCCTTAAATATGCGTCCTAGAGCGAAAAGGACTTCAATTCGTGACCACCCCCAAAAAATTTAAAAATCCACAAAAATCCTAAAAAATTGAAATTTTTATATGAAAAACTTCTTTTCCCATATCTCCTAAACTATGCGTCCTAGAGCGAAAAGGACTTTAATTCGTGACCACCCCCAAAAAATTGAAAAATCCACCCAAAACCTAAAAAAATTAAAATTTTTATATGAAAAACTTCTTTTGCCCATATCTCCTAAACTAAGCGTCCTAGAGCGAAAAGGACTTTAATTCGTGACCACCCCCAAAAAATTTAAAAATCCACCCAAAACCTAAAAAAATTGAAATTTTTATATGAAAAACTTCTTTTGCCCATAACTCCTTAAATATGCGTCCTAGAGCGAAAAGGACTTCAATTCGTGACCACCCCCAAAAAATTTAAAAATCCACAAAAATCCTAAAAAAATTGAAATTTTTATATGAAAAAAACTTCTTTTCCCATATCTCCTAAACTATGCGTCCTAGAGCGAAAAGGACTTTAATTCGTGACCACCCCCAAAAAATTGAAAAATCCACCCAAAACCTAAAAAAATTAAAATTTTTATATGAAAAACTTCTTTTGCCCATATCTCCTAAACTAAGCGTCCTAGAGCGAAAAGGACTTTAATTCGTGACCACCCCCAAAAAATTTAAAAATCCACAAAAATCCTAAAAAAATTGAAATTTTTATATGAAAAACTTCTTTTCCCATATCTCCTAAACTATGCGTCCTAGAGCGAAAAGGACTTTAATTCGTGACCACCCCCAAAAAATTTAAAAATCTACCCAAAACCTAAAAAAATTGAAATTTTTATATGAAAAACTTATTTTGCCCATATCTCCTAAACTATGCGTTCTAGAGCGAAAAGGACTTTAATTCGTGACCAACCCCAAAAAATTGAAAAATCTACCCAAAACCTAAAAAAATTGAAATTTTTATATGAAAAACTTCTTTTGCCCATATCTCCTAAACTATGCGTCCTAGAGCGAAAAGGACTTTAATTCGTGACCACCCCCAAAAAATTTAAAAATCTTAAAAAAAATTGAAATTTTTATATGAAAAACTTCTTTTGCCCATATCTCCTAAACTATGCGTCCTAGAGCGAAAAGGACTTTAATTCGTGACCACCCCCAAAAAATTTAAAAATCTACCCAAAACCTAAAAAAATTGAAATTTTTATATGAAAAACTTCTTTTGCCCATATCTCCTAAACTAAGCGTCCTAGAGCGAAAAGGACTTTAATTCGTGACCACCCCCAAAAAATTGAAAAATCCACCCAAACCTAAAAAAATTGAAATATTTATATGAAAAACTTCTTTTGCCCATAACTCCTTAAATATGCGTCCTAGAGCGAAAAGGACTTTAATTCGTGACCACCCCCAAAAAATTGAAAAATCTACCCAAAACCTAAAAAAATTCAAATTTTTATATGAAAAACTTCTTTTGCCCATATCTCCTAAACTAAGCGTCCTAGAGCGAAAAGGACTTTAATTCGTGACCACCCCCAAAAAATTGAAAAATCTACCCAAAACCTAAAAAAATTGAAATTTTTATATGAAAAACTTCTTTTGCCCATATCTCCTAAACTATGCGTCCTAGAGCGAAAAGGACTTTAATTCGTGACCACCCCCAAAAAATTGAAAAATCCACCCAAACCTAAAAAAATTGAAATTTTTATATGAAAAACTACTTTTGCCAATAACTCCTAAACTAAGCGTCCTAGAGCGAAAAGGACTTTAATTCGTGACCACCCCCAAAAAATTGAAAAATCCACAAAAATCCTAAAAAAATTGAAATTTTTATATGAAAAACTTCTTTTCCCATATCTCCTAAACTATGCGTCCTAGAGCGAAAAGGACTTTAATTCGTGACCACCCCCAAAAAATTGAAAAATCCACCCAAAACCTAAAAAAATTAAAATTTTTATATGAAAAACTTCTTTTGCCCATATCTCCTAAACTAAGCGTCCTAGAGCGAAAAGGACTTTAATTCGTGACCACCCCCAAAAAATTGAAAAATCCACCCAAATCCTAAAGAAATTGAAATTTTTATATGAAAAACTTCTTTTGCCCATATCTCCTAAACTATGCGTCCTAGAGCGAAAAGGACTTTAATTCGTGACCACCCCCAAAAAATTGAAAAATCTACCCAAAACCTAAAAAAAATTAAAATTTTTATATGAAAAACTTCTTTTGCCCATATCTCCTAAACTATGCGTCCTAGAGCGAAAAGGACTTTAATTCGTGACCACCCCCAAAAAATTGAAAAATCCACCCAAAACCTAAAAAAATTAAAATTTTTTTATGAAAAACTTATTTTGCCCATATCTCCTAAACTAAGCGTCCTAGAGCGAAAATAACTTTAATTCGTGACCACCCCCAAATAAATTAAAATTCCACCCAAATCCTAAAGAAATTGAAATTTTTATATGAAAAACTTCTTTTGCCCATATCTCCTAAACTATGCGTCCTAGAGCGAAAAGGACTTTAATTCGTGACCACCCCAAAAAAATTGAAAAATCTACCCAAAACCTAAAAAAATTGAAATTTTTATATGAAAAACTTCTTTTGCCCATATCTCCTAAACTAAGCGTCCTAGAGCGAAAAGGACTTTAATTCGTGACCACCCCCAAAAAATTGAAAAATCTACCCAAAACCTAAAAAAATTGAAATTTTTCTATGAAAAACATTTTTTGCCCATATCTCCTAAACTATGCGTCCTAGAGCGAAAAGGACTTTAATTCGTGACCACCCCCAAAAAATTGAAAAATCTACCCAAAACCTAAAAAAATTGAAATTTTTATATGAAAAACTTCTTTTGCCCATATCTCCTAAACTATGCGTCCTAGATCGAAAAGGACTTTAATTCGTGACCACCCCCAAAAAATTGAAAAATCTACCCAAAACCTAAAAAAATTCAAATTTTTATATGAAAAACTTCTTTTGCCCATATCTCCTAAACTAAGTGTCCTAGAGCGAAAAGGACTTTAATTCGTGACCACCCCCAAAAAATTGAAAAATCTACCCAAAACCTAAAAAAATTGAAATTTTTATATGAAAAACTTCTTTTGTCCATATCTCCTAAACTATGCGTCCTAGAGCGAAAAGGACTTTAATTCGTGACCACCCCCAAAAAATTGAAAAATCCACCCAAAATCTAAAAAAATTAAAATTTTTATATGAAAAACTTCTTTTGCCCATATCTCCTAAACTAAGCGTCCTAGAGCGAAAAGGACTTTAATTCGTGACCACCCCCCAAAAAATTGAAAAATCTACCCAAAACCTAAAAAAATTGAAATTTTTATATGAAAAACTTTTTTTGCCCATATCTCCTAAACTATGCGTCCTAGAGCGAAAAGGACTTTAATTCGTGACCACCCCCAAAAAATTGAAAAATCTACCCAAAACCTAAAAAATTGAAATTTTTATATGACAAATTTCTTTTGCCCATATCTCCTAAACTATGCGTCCTAGAGCGAAAATGACTTTAATTCGTGACCACCCCCAAAAAATTGAAAAATCCACCCAAAACCTAAAAAAATTGAAATTTTTATATGAAAAACTTCTTTTGCCCATAACTCCTTAAATATGCGTCCTAGAGCGAAAAGGACTTCAATTCGTGACCACCCCCAAAAAATTTAAAAATCCACAAAAATCCTAAAAAAATTGAAATTTTTATACGAAAAACTTCTTTTCCCATATCTCCTAAACTATGCGTCCCAGAGCGAAAAGGACTTTAATTCGTGACCACCCCCAAAAAATTGAAAAATCCACCCAAAACCTAAAAAAATTAAAATTTTTATATGAAAAACTTCTTTTGCCCATATCTCCTAAACTATGCGTCCTAGAGCGAAAAGGACTTTAATTCGTGACCACCCCCAAAAAAATTTAAAAATCCACCCAAATCCTAAAGAAATTGAAATTTTTATATGAAAAACTTCTTTTGCCCATATCTCCTAAACTAAGCGTCCTAGAGCGAAAAGGACTTTAATTCGTGACCACCCCCAAAAAATTTAAAAATCCACCCAAATCCTAAAGAAATTGAAATTTTTATATGAAAAACTTCTTTTGCTCATATCTCCTAAACTAAGCGTCCTAGAGCGAAAAGGACTTTAATTCGTGACCACCCCCAAAAAATTGAAAAATCCACCCAAAACCTAAAAAAATTAAAATTTTTATATGAAAAATTTCTTTTGCCCATATCTCCTAAACTATGCGTCCTAGAGCGAAAAGGACTTTAATTCGTGACCACCCCCAAAGAATTGAAAAATCTACCCAAAACCTAAAAAAATTGAAATTTTTATATGAAAAACTTCTTTTGCCCATATCTCCTAAACTATGCGTCCTAGAGCGAAAAGGACTTTAATTCGTGACCACCCCCAAAAAATTGAAAAATCTACCCAAAACCTAAAAAAATTCAAATTTTTATATGAAAAACTTCTTTTGCCCATATCTCCTAAACTAAGCGTCCTAGAGCGAAAAGGACTTTAATTCGTGACCACCCCCAAAAAATTCAAAAATCTACCCAAAACCTAAAAAAATTGAAATTTTTATATGAAAAACTTCTTTTGCCCATATCTCCTAAACTATGCGTCCTAGAGCGAAAAGGACTTTAATTCGTGACCACCCCCAAAAAATTGAAAAATCCACCAAAATCCTAAAAAAATTGAAATTTTTATATGAAAAACTTCTTTTGCCCATATCTCCTTAAATATGCGTCCTAGAGCGAAAAGGACTTCAATTCGTGACCACCCCCAAAAAATTTAAAAATCCACCCAAATCGTAAAAAAATTGAAATTTTTATATGAAATACTTCTTTTGCCCATATCTCCTAAACTAAATCCACCCAAAACCTAAAAAATTCAAATTTTTATATGAAAAACTTCTTTTGCCCATATCTCCTAAACTAAGCGTCCTAGAGCGAAAAGGACTTTAATTCGTGACCACCCCCAAAAAATTGAAAAATCCACCCAAAACCTAAAAAAATTCAAATTTTTATATGAAAAACTTCTTTTGCCCATATCTCCTAAACTATGCGTCCTAGAGCGAAAAGGACTTTAATTCGTGACCACCCCCAAAAAATTGAAAAATCTACCCAAAACCTAAAAAAATTGAAATTTTTATATGAAAAACTTCTTTTGCCCATATCTCCTAAACTATGCGTCCTAGAGCGAAAAGGACTTTAATTCGTGACCACCCCCAAAAAATTGAAAAATCTACCCAAAACCTAAAAAAATTCAAATTTTTATATGAAAAACTTCTTTTGCCCGTATCTCCTAAACTAAGCGTCCTAGAGCGAAAAGGACTTTAATTCGTGACCACCCCCAAAAAATTGAAAAATCTACCCAAAACCTAAAAAAATGAAATTTTTATATGAAAAGCTTCTTTTGCCCATATCTCCTAAACTAAGCGTCCTAGAGCGAAAAGGACTTTAATTCGTGACCACCCCCAAAAAATTGAAAAATCTACCCAAAACCTAAAAAAATTAAAATTTTTATATGAAAAACTTCTTTTGCCCATATCTCCTAAACTATGCGTCCTAGAGCGAAAAGGACTTTAATTCGAGACCACCCCCAAAAAATTTAAAAATCCACCCAAATCCTAACGAAATTGAAATTTTTATATGAAAAACTTCTTTTGCCCATATCTCCTAAACTATGCGTCCTAGAGCGAAAAGGACTTTAATTCGTGACCACCCCCAAAAAATTGAAAAATCTACCCAAAACCTAAAAAAATTAAAATTTTTATATGAAAAACTTCTTTTGCCCATATCTCCTAAACTATGCGTCCTAGAGCGAAAAGGACTTTAATTCGTGACCACCCCCAAAAAATTGAAAAATCTACCCAAATCCTAAAGAAATTGAAATTTTTATATGAAAAACTTCTTTTGCCCATATCTCCTAAACTATGCGTCCTAGAGCGAAAAGGACTTTAATTCGTGACCACCCCCAAAAAATTGAAAAATCTACCCAAAACCTAAAAAAATGAAATTTTTATATGAAAAGCTTCTTTTGCCCATATCTCCTAAACTAAGCGTCCTAGAGCGAAAAGGACTTTAATTCGAGACCACCCCCAAAAAATTGAAAAATCTACCCAAAACCTAAAAAAATTCAAATTTTTATCTGAAAAACTTCTTTTGCCCATATCTCCTAAACTAAGCGTCCTAGAGCGAAAAGGACTTTAATTCGTGACCACCCCCAAAAAATTGAAAAATCTACCCAAAACCTAAAAAAATTAAAATTTTTATATGAAAAACTTCTTTTGCCCATATCTCCTAAACTATGCGTCCTAGAGCGAAAAGGACTTTAATTCGTGACCACCCCCAAAAAATTTAAAAATCCACCCAAATCCTAACGAAATTGAAATTTTTATATGAAAAACTTCTTTTGCCCATATCTCCTAAACTATGCGTCCTAGAGCGAAAAGGACTTTAATTCGTGACCACCCCCAAAAAATTGAAAAATCTACCCAAAACCTAAAAAAATTCAAATTTTTATATGAAAAACTTCTTTTGCCCATATCTCCTAAACTAAGCGTCCTAGAGCGAAAAGGACTTTAATTCGTGACCACCCCAAAAAAATTGAAAAATCTACCCAAAACCTAAAAAAATTGAAATTTTTATATGAAAAACTTCTTTTGCCCATATCTCCTAAACTAAGCGTCCTAGAGCGAAAAGGACTTTAATTCGTGACCACCCCTAAAAAATTGAAAAATCCACCCAAACCCAAAAAAATTGAAATTTTTATATGAAAAACTTCTTTTGCCCATAACTCCTTAAATATGCGTCCTAGAGCGAAAAGGACTTCAATTCGTGACCACCCCCAAAAAATTGAAAAATCCACCCAAAACCTAAAAAAATTCAAATTTTTATATGAAAAACTTCTTTTGCCCATATCTCCTAAACTAAGCGTCCTAGAGCGAAAAGGACTTTAATTCGTGACCACCCCCAAAAAATTGAAAAATCTACCCAAAACCTAAAAAAATTGAAATTTTTATATGAAAAACTTCTTTTGCCCATATCTCCTAAACTATGCGTCCTAGAGCGAAAAGGACTTTAATTCGTGACCACCCCCAAAAACTTGAAAAATCCACCCAAAACCTAAAAAAATTAAAATTTTTATATGAAAAACATCTTTTGCCCATATCTCCCAAACTAAGCGTCCTAGAGCGAAAAGGACTTTAATTCGTGACCACCCCCAAAAAATTGAAAAATCTACCCAAATCTGCCCATATCTCCTAAACTATGCGTCCTAGAGCGAAAAGGACTTTAATTTGTGACCACCCCCAAAAAATTGAAAAATCTACCCAAAACCTAAAAAAATTAAAATTTTTATATGAAAAACTTCTTTTGCCCATATCTCCTAAACTAAGCGTCCTAGAGCGAAAAGGACTTTAATTCGTGACCACCCCCAAAAAATTGAAAAATCTACCCAAAACTTAAAAAAATTGAAATTTTTATATGAAAAACTTCTTTTGCCCATATCTCCTAAACTATGCGTCCTAGAGCGAAAAGGACTTTAATTCGTGACCACCCCCAAAAAAATTTAAAAATCCACCCAAATCCTAAAGAAATTGAAATTTTTATATGAAAAACTTCTTTTGCCCATATCTCCTAAACTAAGCGTCCTAGAGCGAAAAGGACTTTAATTCGTGACCACCCCCAAAAAATTGAAAAATCCACCCAAATCCTAAAGAAATTGAAATTTTTATATGAAAAACTTCTTTTGCTCATATCTCCTAAACTAAGCGTCCTAGAGCGAAAAGGACTTTAATTCGTGACCACCCCCAAAAAATTGAAAAATCCACCCAAAACCTAAAAAAAATAAAATTTTTATATGAAAAACTTCTTTTGCCCATATCTCCTAAACTAAGCGTCCTAGAGCGAAAAGGACTTTAATTCGTGACCACCCCCAAAAAATTTAAAAATCCACCCAAATCCTAAAGAAATTGAAATTTTTATATGAAAAATTTCTTTTGCCCATATCTCCTAAACTATGCGTCCTAGAGCGAAAAGGACTTTAATTCGTGACCACCCCCAAAAAATTGAAAAATCTACCCAAAACCTAAAAAAATTTAAATTTTTATATGAAAAACTTCTTTTGCCCATATCTCCTAAACTATGCGTCCTAGAGCGAAAAGGACTTTAATTCGTGACCACCCCCAAAAAATTGAAAAATCTACCCAAAACCTAAAAAAATTCAAATTTTTATATGAAAAACTTCTTTTGCCCATATCTCCTAAACTAAGCGTCCTAGAGCGTAAAGGACTTTAATTCGTGACCACCCCCAAAAAATTGAAAAATCTACCCAAAACCTAAAAAAATTGAAATTTTTATATGAAAAACTTCTTTTGTCCATATCTCCTAAACTAAGCGTCCTAGAGCGAAAAGGACTTTAATTCGTGACCACCCCCAAAAAATTGAAAAATCCACCCAAAACCTAAAAAAATTAAAATTTTTATATGAAAAACTTCTTTTGCCCATATCTCCTAAACTATGCGTCCTAGAGCGAAAAGGACTTTAATTCGTGACCACCCCCAAAAAATTGAAAAATCCACCCAAAACCTAAAAAAAATTAAAATTTTTATATGAAAAACTTCTTTTGCCCATATCTCCTAAACTAAGCGTCCTAGAGCGAAAAGGACTTTAATTCGTGACCACCACCAAAAAATTGAAAAATCCACAAAAATCCTAAAAAAATTGAAATTTTTATATGAAAAAGTTCTTTTCCCATATCTCCTAAACTATGCGTCCTAGAGCGAAAAGGACTTTAATTCGTGACCACCCCCAAAAAATTTAAAAATCCACAAAAATCCTAAAAAAAATGAAATTTTTATATGAAAAACTTCTTTTCCCATATCTCCTAAACTATGCGTCCTAGAGCGAAAAGGACTTTAATTCGTGACCACCCCCAAAAAATTGAAAAATCCACCCAAAACCTAAAAAAATTAAAATTTTTATATGAAAAACTTCTTTTGCCCATATCTCCTAAACTAAGCGTCCTAGAGCGAAAAGGACTTTAATTCGTGACCACCCCCAAAAAATTTAAAAATCCACCCAAATCCTGAAGAAATTGAAATTTTTATATGAAAAACTTCTTTTGTCCATATCTCCTAAACTAAGCGTCCTAGAGCGAAAAGGACTTTAATTCGTGACCACCCCCAAAAAATTGAAAAATCCACCCAAACCTAAAAAAATTGAAATTTTTATATGAAAAACTTCTTTTGCCCATAACTCCTTAAATATGCGTCCTAGAGCGAAAAGGACTTCAATTCGTGACCACCCCCAAAAAATTGAAAAATCCACCCAAAACCTAAAAAAATTCAAATTTTTATATGAAAAACTTCTTTTGCCCATATCTCCTAAACTAAGCGTCCTAGAGCGAAAAGGACTTTAATTCGTGACCACCCCCAAAAAATTGAAAAATCTACCCAAAACCTAAAAAAATTGAAATTTTTATATGAAAAACTTCTTTTGCCCATATCTCCTAAACTATGCGTCCTAGAGCGAAAAGGACTTTAATTCGTGACCACCCCCAAAAAATTGAAAAATCCACCCAAAACCTAAAAAAATTAAAATTTTTATATGAAAAACTTCTTTTGCCCATATCTCCTAAACTATGCGTCCTAGAGCGAAAAGGACTTTAATTCGTGACCACCCCCAAAAAATTGAAAAATCTACCCAAAACCTAAAAAAATTAAAATTTTTATATGAAAAACTTCTTTTGCCCATATCTCCTAAACTAAGCGTCCTAGAGCGAAAAGGACTTTAATTCGTGACCACCACCAAAAAATTGAAAAATCCACAAAAATCCTAAAAAAATTGAAATTTTTATATGAAAAACTTCTTTTCCCATATCTCCTAAACTATGCGTCCTAGAGCGAAAAGGACTTTAATTCGTGACCACCCCCAAAAAATTTAAAAATCCACAAAAATCCTAAAAAAAATGAAATTTTTATATGAAAAACTTCTTTTCCCATATCTCCTAAACTATGCGTCCTAGAGCGAAAAGGACTTTAATTCGTGACCACCCCCAAAAAATTGAAAAATCCACCCAAAACCTAAAAAAATTAAAATTTTTATATGAAAAACTTCTTTTGCCCATATCTCCTAAACTAAGCGTCCTAGAGCGAAAAGGACTTTAATTCGTGACCACCCCCAAAAAATTGAAAAATCTACCCAAAACCTAAAAAAATTCAAATTTTTATATGAAAAACTTCTTTTGCCCATATCTCCTAAACTAAGCGTCCTAGAGCGAAAAGGACTTTAATTCGTGACCACCCCCAAAAAATTAAAAAATCTACCCAAAACTTAAAAAAAATTGAAATTTTTATATGAAAAACTTCTTTTGCCCATATCTCCTAAACTAAGCGTCCTAGAGCGAAAAGGACTTTAATTCGTGACCACCCCCAAAAAATTTAAAAATCCACCCAAATCCTAAAGAAATTGAAATTTTTATATGAAAAACTTCTTTTGCCCATATCTCCTAAACTATGCGTCCTAGAGCGAAAAGGACTTTAATTCGTGACCACCCCTAAAAAATTGAAAAATTTACCCAAAACCTAAAAAAATTAAAATTTTTATATGAAAAACTTCTTTTGCCCATATCTCCTAAACTAAGCGTCCTAGAGCGAAAAGGACTTTAATTCGTGACCACCCCCAAAAAATTGAAAAATCTACCCAAAACCTAAAAAAATTGAAATTTTTATATGAAAAACTTCTTTTGCCCATATCTCCTAAACTATGCGTCCTAGAGCGAAAAGGACTTTAATTCGTGACCACCCCCAAAAAATTGAAAAATCCACCCAAAACCTAAAAAAATTAAAATTTTTATATGAAAAACTTCTTTTGCCCATATCTCCTAAACTAAGCGTCCTAGAGCGAAAAGGACTTTAATTCGTGACCACCCCCAAAAAATTGAAAAATTCACAAAAATCCTAAAAAAATTGAAATTTTTATATGAAAAACTTCTTTTCCCATATCTCCTAAACTATGCGTCCTAGAGCGAAAAGGACTTTAATTCGTGACCACCCCCAAAAAATTGAAAAATCTACCCAAAACCTAAAAAAATTGAAATTTTTATATGAAAAACTTCTTTTGCCCATATCTCCTAAACTATGCGTCCTAGAGCGAAAAGGACTTTAATTCGTGACCACCCCCAAAAAATTGAAAAATCTACCCAAAACCTAAAAAATTAAAATTTTTATATGAAAAACTTCTTTTGCCCATATCTCCTAAACTATGCGTCCTAGAGCGAAAAGGACTTTAATTCGTGACCACCCCCAAAAAATTGAAAAATCTACCCAAAACCTAAAAAAATTCAAATTTTTATATGAAAAACTTCTTTTGCCCATATCTCCTAAACTAAGCGTCCTAGAGCGTAAAGGACTTTAATTCGTGACCACCCCCAAAAAATTGAAAAATCTACCCAAAACCTAAAAAAATTGAAATTTTTATATGAAAAACTTCTTTTGTCGATATCTCCTAAACTAAGCGTCCTAGAGCGAAAAGGACTTTAATTCGTGACCACCCCCAAAAAATTGAAAAATCTACCCAAAACCTAAAAAAAATTGAAATTTTTATATGAAAAACTTCTTTTGTCCATATCTCCTAAACTAAGCGTCCTAGAGCGAAAAGGACTTCAATTCGTGACCACCCCCAAAAAATTGAAAAATCCACCCAAAACCTAAAAAAATTAAAATTTTTATATGAAAAACTTCTTTTGCCCATATCTCCTAAACTAAGCGTCCTAGAGCGAAAAGGACTTTAATTCGTGACCACCCCCAAAAAATTTAAAAATCCACCCAAATCCTGAAGAAATTGAAATTTTTATATGAAAAACTTTTTTTGCCCATATCTCCTAAACTAAGCGTCCTAGAGCGAAAAGGACTTTAATTCGTGACCACCCCCAAAAAATTGAAAAATCTACCCAAAACCTAAAAAAATTTAAATTTTTATATGAAAAACTTCTTTTGCCCATATCTTCTAAACTATGCGTCCTAGAGCGAAAAGGACTTTAATTCGTGACCACCCCCAAAAAATTGAAAAATCTACCCAAAACCTAAAAAAATTAAAATTTTTATATGAAAAACTTCTTTTGCCCATATCTCCTAAACTATGCGTCCTAGAGCGAAAAGGACTTTAATTCGTGACCACCCCCAAAAAATTTAAAAATCCACCCAAAACCTAAAAAAATTAAAATTTTTATATGAAAAACTTCTTTTGCCCATATCTCCTAAACTATGCGTCCTAGAGCGAAAAGGACTTTAATTCGTGACCAACCCCAAAAAATTTAAAAATCCACCCAAATCCTAAAGAAATTGAAATTTTTATATGAAAAACTTCTTTTGCCATATCTCCTAAACTATGCGTCCTAGAGCGAAAAGGACTTTAATTCGTGACCACCCCCAAAAAATTGAAAAATCTACCCAAAACCTAAAAAAATTCAAATTTTTATATGAAAAACTTCTTTTGCCCATATCTCCTAAACTAAGCGTCCTAGAGCGAAAAGGACTTTAATTCGTGACCACCCCCAAAAAATTTAAAAATCTACCCAAAACCTAAAAAAATTGAAATTTTTATATGAAAAACTTCTTTTGCCCATATCTCCTAAACTATGCGTCCTAGAGCGAAAAGGACTTTAATTCGTGACCACCCCCAAAAAATTGAAAAATCTACCCAAAACCTAAAAAAATTCAAATTTTTATATGAAAAACTTCTTTTGCCCATATCTCCTAAACTAAGCGTCCTAGAGCGAAAAGGACTTTAATTCGTGACCACCCCCAAAAAATTGAAAAATCTACCCAAAAACTAAAAAAATTGAAATTTTTATATGAAAAACTTCTTTTGCCCATATCTTCTAAACTAAGCGTCCTAGAGCGAAAAGGACTTTAATTCGTGACCACCCCCAAAAAATTGAAAAATCCACCCAAAACCTAAAAAAATTAAAATTTTTATATGAAAAACTTCTTTTGCCCATATCTCCTAAACTAAGCGTCCTAGAGCGAAAAGGACTTTAATTCGTGACCACCCCCAAAAAATTTAAAAATCCACCCAAATCCTAAAGAAATTGAAATTTTTATATGAAAAACTTCTTTTGCCCATATCTCCTAAACTATGCGTCCTAGAGCGAAAAGGACTTTAATTCGTGACCACCCCCAAAAAATTGAAAAATCTACCCAAAACCTAAAAAAATTAAAATTTTTATATGAAAAACTTCTTTTGCCCATATCTCCTAAACTAAGCGTCCTAGAGCGAAAAGGACTTTAATTCGTGACCACCCCCAAAAAATTGAAAAATCTACCCAAAACCTAAAAAAATTGAAATTTTTATATGAAAAACTTCTTTTGCCCATATCTCCTAAACTATGCGTCCTAGAGCGAAAAGGACTTTAATTCGTGACCACCCCCAAAAAATTGAAAAATCCACCCAAAACCTAAAAAAATTAAAATTTTTATATAAAAAACTTCTTTTGCCCATATCTCCTAAACTAAGCGTCCTAGAGCGAAAAGGACTTTAATTCGTGACCACCCCCAAAAAATTGAAAAATTCACAAAAATCCTAAAAAAATTGAAATTTTTATATGAAAAACTTCTTTTCCCATATCTCCTAAACTATGCGTCCTAGAGCGAAAAGGACTTTAATTCGTGACCACCCCCAAAAAATTGAAAAATCTACCCAAAACCTAAAAAAATTGAAATTTTTATATGAAAAACTTCTTTTGCCCATATCTCCTAAACTATGCGTCCTAGAGCGAAAAGGACTTTAATTCGTGACCACCCCCAAAAAATTGAAAAATCTACCCAAAACCTAAAAAATTAAAATTTTTATATGAAAAACTTCTTTTGCCCATATCTCCTAAACTATGCGTCCTAGAGCGAAAAGGACTTTAATTCGTGACCACCCCCAAAAAATTAAAAAATCTACCCAAAACCTAAAAAAATTCAAATTTTTATATGAAAAACTTCTTTTGCCCATATCTCCTAAACTAAGCGTCCTAGAGCGAAAAGGACTTTAATTCGTGACCACCCCCAAAAAATTGAAAAATCTACCCAAAACCTAAAAAAAATTGAAATTTTTATATGAAAAACTTCTTTTGCCCATATCTCCTAAACTAAGCGTCCTAGAGCGAAAAGGACTTTAATTCGTGACCACCCCCAAAAAATTGAAAAATTCACAAAAATCCTAAAAAAATTGAAATTTTTATATGAAAAACTTCTTTTCCCATATCTCCTAAACTATGCGTCCTAGAGCGAAAAGGACTTTAATTCGTGACCACCCCCAAAAAATTGAAAAATCTACCCAAAACCTAAAAAAATTGAAATTTTTATATGAAAAACTTCTTTTGCCCATATCTCCTAAACTATGCGTCCTAGAGCGAAAAGGACTTTAATTCGTGACCACCCCCAAAAAATTGAAAAATCTACCCAAAACCTAAAAAATTAAAATTTTTATATGAAAAACTTCTTTTGCCCATATCTCCTAAACTATGCGTCCTAGAGCGAAAAGGACTTTAATTCGTGACCACCCCCAAAAAATTGAAAAATCTACCCAAAACCTAAAAAAATTCAAATTTTTATATGAAAAACTTCTTTTGCCCATATCTCCTAAACTAAGCGTCCTAGAGCGAAAAGGACTTTAATTCGTGACCACCCCCAAAAAATTGAAAAATCTACCCAAAACCTAAAAAAATTGAAATTTTTATATGAAAAACTTCTTTTGCCCATATCTCCTAAACTATGCGTCCTAGAGCGAAAAGGACTTTAATTCGTGACCACCCCCAAAAAATTGAAAAATCCACCCAAAACCTAAAAAAATTAAAATTTTTATATGAAAAACTTCTTTTCCCATATCTCCTAAACTATGCGTCCTAGAGCGAAAAGGACTTTAATTCGTGACCACCCCCAAAAAATTGAAAAATCTACCCAAAACCTAAAAAAATTGAAATTTTTATATGAAAAACTTCTTTTGCCCATATCTCCTAAACTATGCGTCCTAGAGCGAAAAGGACTTTAATTCGTGACCACCCCCAAAAAATTGAAAAATCTACCCAAAACCTAAAAAAATTCAAATTTTTATATGAAAAACTTCTTTTGCCCATATCTCCTAAACTATGCGTCCTAGAGCGAAAAGGACTTTAATTCGTGACCACCCCCAAAAAATTGCAAAATCCACCCAAAACCTAAAAAAAATAAAATTTTTATATGAAAAACTTCTTTTGCCCATATCTCCTAAACTATGCGTCCTAGAGCGAAAAGGACTTTAATTCGTGACCACCCCCAAAAAATTGAAAAATCCACCCAAAACCTAAAAAAATTAAAATTTTTATATGAAAAACTTCTTTTGCCCATATCTCCTAAACTAAGCGTCCTAGAGCGAAAAGGACTTTAATTCGTGACCACCCCCAAAAAATTGAAAAATCTACCCAAAACCTAAAAAAATTGAAATTTTTATATGAAAAACTTCTTTTGCCCATATCTCCTAAACTATGCGTCCTAGAGCGAAAAGGACTTTAATTCGTGACCACCCCCAAAAAATTGAAAAATCTACCCAAATCCTAAAAAAATTCAAATTTTTATATGAAAAACTTCTTTTGCCCATATCTCCTAAACTATGCGTCCTAGAGCGAAAAGGACTTTAATTCGTGACCACCCCCAAAAAATTGAAAAATCCACCCAAAACCTAAAAAAATTAAAATTTGTATATGAAAAACTTCTTTTGCCCATATCTCCTAAACTAAGCGTCCTAGAGCGAAAAGGACTTTAATTCGTGACCACCCCCAAAAAATTTAAAAATCCACCCAAAACCTAAAAAAATTAAAATTTTTATATAAAAAACTTCTTTTGCCCATATCTCCTAAACTAAGCGTCCTAGAGCGAAAAGGACTTTAATTCGTGACCACCCCCAAAAAATTTAAAAATCCACAAAAATCCTAAAAAAATTGAAATTTTTATATGAAAAACTTCTTTTCCCATATCTCCTAAACTATGCGTCCTAGAGCGAAAAGGACTTTAATTCGTGACCACCCCCAAAAAATTGAAAAATCTACCCAAAACTTAAAAAAAATGGAAATTTTTATATGAAAAACTTCTTTTGCCCATATCTCCTAAACTATGCGTCCTAGAGCGAAAAGGACTTTAATTCGTGACCACCCCCAAAAAATTGAAAAATCTACCCAAAACCTAAAAAAATGCAAATTTTTATATGAAAAACTTCTTTTGCCCATATCTCCTAAACTATGCGTCCTAGAGCGAAAAGGACTTTAATTCGTGACCACCCCCAAAAAATTGAAAAATCCACCCAAAACCTAAAAAAATTGAAATTTTTATATGAAAAACTTCTTTTGCCCATATCTCCTAAACTAAGCGTCCTAGAGCGAAAAGGACTTTAATTCGTGACCACCCCCAAAAAATTGAAAAATCCACCCAAAACCTAAAAAATTAAAATTTTTATATGAAAAACTTCTTTTGCCCATATCTCCTAAACTAAGCGTCCTAGAGCGAAAAGGACTTTAATTCGTGACCACCCCCAAAAAATTTAAAAATCCACCCAAATCCTAAAGAAATTGAAATTTTTATATGAAAAACTTCTTTTGCCCATATCTCCTAAACTATGCGTCCTAGAGCGAAAAGGACTTTAATTCGTGACCACCCCCAAAAAATTGAAAAATCTACCCAAAACCTAAAAAAATTAAAATTTTTATATGAAAAACTTCTTTTGCCCATATCTCCTAAACTATGCGTCCTAGAGCGAAAAGGACTTTAATTCGTGACCACCCCCAAAAAATTGAAAAATCTACCCAAAACCTAAAAAAATTGAAATTTTTATATGAAAAACTTCTTTTGCCCATATCTCCTAAACTATGCGTCCTAGAGCGAAAAGGACTTTAATTCGTGACCACCCCCAAAAAATTGAAAAATCTACCCAAAACCTAAAAAAATTGAAATTTTTATATGAAAAACTTCTTTTGCCCATATCTCCTAAACTATGCGTCCTAGAGCGAAAAGGACTTTAATTCGTGACCACCCCCAAAAAATTGAAAAATCTACCCAAATCCTAAAAAAATTCAAATTTTTATATGAAAAACTTCTTTTGCCCATATCTCCTAAACTATGCGTCCTAGAGCGAAAAGGACTTTAATTCGTGACCACCCCCAAAAAATTGAAAAATCCACCCAAAACCTAAAAAAATTAAAATTTGTATATGAAAAACTTCTTTTGCCCATATCTCCTAAACTAAGCGTCCTAGAGCGAAAAGGACTTTAATTCGTGACCACCCCCAAAAAATTTATAAATCCACCCAAAACCTAAAAAAATTAAAATTTTTATATAAAAAACTTCTTTTGCCCATATCTCCTAAACTAAGCGTCCTAGAGCGAAAAGGACTTTAATTCGTGACCACCCCCAAAAAATTTAAAAATCCACAAAAATCCTAAAAAAATTGAAATTTTTATATGAAAAACTTCTTTTCCCATATCTCCTAAACTATGCGTCCTAGAGCGAAAAGGACTTTAATTCGTGACCACCCCCAAAAAATTGAAAAATCTACCCAAAACTTAAAAAAAATGGAAATTTTTATATGAAAAACTTCTTTTGCCCATATCTCCTAAACTATGCGTCCTAGAGCGAAAAGGACTTTAATTCGTGACCACCCCCAAAAAATTGAAAAATCTACCCAAAACCTAAAAAAATGCAAATTTTTATATGAAAAACTTCTTTTGCCCATATCTCCTAAACTATGCGTCCTAGAGCGAAAAGGACTTTAATTCGTGACCACCCCCAAAAAATTGAAAAATCCACCCAAAACCTAAAAAAATTGAAATTTTTATATGAAAAACTTCTTTTGCCCATATCTCCTAAACTAAGCGTCCTAGAGCGAAAAGGACTTTAATTCGTGACCACCCCCAAAAAATTGAAAAATCCACCCAAAACCTAAAAAATTAAAATTTTTATATGAAAAACTTCTTTTGCCCATATCTCCTAAACTAAGCGTCCTAGAGCGAAAAGGACTTTAATTCGTGACCACCCCCAAAAAATTTAAAAATCCACCCAAATCCTAAAGAAATTGAAATTTTTATATGAAAAACTTCTTTTGCCCATATCTCCTAAACTATGCGTCCTAGAGCGAAAAGGACTTTAATTCGTGACCACCCCCAAAAAATTGAAAAATCTACCCAAAACCTAAAAAAATTAAAATTTTTATATGAAAAACTTCTTTTGCCCATATCTCCTAAACTATGCGTCCTAGAGCGAAAAGGACTTTAATTCGTGACCACCCCCAAAAAATTGAAAAATCTACCCAAAACCTAAAAAAATTGAAATTTTTATATGAAAAACTTCTTTTGCCCATATCTCCTAAACTATGCGTCCTAGAGCGAAAAGGACTTTAATTCGTGACCACCCCCAAAAAATTGAAAAATCTACCCAAAACCTAAAAAAATTGAAATTTTTATATGAAAAACTTCTTTTGCCCATATCTCCTAAACTATGCGTCCTAGAGCGAAAAGGACTTTAATTCGTGACCACCCCCAAAAAATTGAAAAATCTACCCAAATCCTAAAAAAATTCAAATTTTTATATGAAAAACTTCTTTTGCCCATATCTCCTAAACTATGCGTCCTAGAGCGAAAAGGACTTTAATTCGTGACCACCCCCAAAAAATTGAAAAATCCACCCAAAACCTAAAAAAATTAAAATTTGTATATGAAAAACTTCTTTTGCCCATATCTCCTAAACTAAGCGTCCTAGAGCGAAAAGGACTTTAATTCGTGACCACCCCCAAAAAATTTAAAAATCCACCCAAAACCTAAAAAAATTAAAATTTTTATATAAAAAACTTCTTTTGCCCATATCTCCTAAACTAAGCGTCCTAGAGCGAAAAGGACTTTAATTCGTGACCACCCCCAAAAAATTTAAAAATCCACAAAAATCCTAAAAAAATTGAAATTTTTATATGAAAAACTTCTTTTCCCATATCTCCTAAACTATGCGTCCTAGAGCGAAAAGGACTTTAATTCGTGACCACCCCCAAAAAATTGAAAAATCTACCCAAAACTTAAAAAAAATGGAAATTTTTATATGAAAAACTTCTTTTGCCCATATCTCCTAAACTATGCGTCCTAGAGCGAAAAGGACTTTAATTCGTGACCACCCCCAAAAAATTGAAAAATCTACCCAAAACCTAAAAAAATGCAAATTTTTATATGAAAAACTTCTTTTCCCATATCTCCTAAACTATGCGTCCTAGAGCGAAAAGGACTTTAATTCGTGACCACCCCCAAAAAATTTAAAAATCCACAAAAATCCTAAAAAAATTGAAATTTTTATATGAAAAACTTCTTTTCCCATATCTCCTAAACTATGCGTCCTAGAGCGAAAAGGACTTTAATTCGTGACCACCCCCAAAAAATTGAAAAATCTACCCAAAACTTAAAAAAAATGGAAATTTTTATATGAAAAACTTCTTTTGCCCATATCTCCTAAACTATGCGTCCTAGAGCGAAAAGGACTTTAATTCGTGACCACCCCCAAAAAATTGAAAAATCTACCCAAAACCTAAAAAAATGCAAATTTTTATATGAAAAACTTCTTTTGCCCATATCTCCTAAACTATGCGTCCTAGAGCGAAAAGGACTTTAATTCGTGACCACCCCCAAAAAATTGAAAAATCCACCCAAAACCTAAAAAAATTGAAATTTTTATATGAAAAACTTCTTTTGCCCATATCTCCTAAACTAAGCGTCCTAGAGCGAAAAGGACTTTAATTCGTGACCACCCCCAAAAAATTGAAAAATCCACCCAAAACCTAAAAAAATTAAAATTTTTATATGAAAAACTTCTTTTGCCCATATCTCCTAAACTAAGCGTCCTAGAGCGAAAAGGACTTTAATTCGTGACCACCCCCAAAAAATTTAAAAATCCACCCAAATCCTAAAGAAATTGAAATTTTTATATGAAAAACTTCTTTTGCCCATATCTCCTAAACTATGCGTCCTAGAGCGAAAAGGACTTTAATTCGTGACCACCCCCAAAAAATTGAAAAATCTACCCAAAACCTAAAAAAATTAAAATTTTTATATGAAAAACTTCTTTTGCCCATATCTCCTAAACTATGCGTCCTAGAGCGAAAAGGACTTTAATTCGTGACCACCCCCAAAAAATTGAAAAATCTACCCAAAACCTAAAAAAATTGAAATTTTTATATGAAAAACTTCTTTTGCCCATATCTCCTAAACTATGCGTCCTAGAGCGAAAAGGACTTTAATTCGTGACCACCCCCAAAAAATTGAAAAATCTACCCAAAACCTAAAAAAATTGAAATTTTTATATGAAAAACTTCTTTTGCCCATATCTCCTAAACTATGCGTCCTAGAGCGAAAAGGACTTTAATTCGTGACCACCCCCAAAAAATTGAAAAATCTACCCAAATCCTAAAAAAATTCAAATTTTTATATGAAAAACTTCTTTTGCCCATATCTCCTAAACTATGCGTCCTAGAGCGAAAAGGACTTTAATTCGTGACCACCCCCAAAAAATTGAAAAATCCACCCAAAACCTAAAAAAATTAAAATTTGTATATGAAAAACTTCTTTTGCCCATATCTCCTAAACTAAGCGTCCTAGAGCGAAAAGGACTTTAATTCGTGACCACCCCCAAAAAATTTAAAAATCCACCCAAAACCTAAAAAAATTAAAATTTTTATATAAAAAACTTCTTTTGCCCATATCTCCTAAACTAAGCGTCCTAGAGCGAAAAGGACTTTAATTCGTGACCACCCCCAAAAAATTTAAAAATCCACAAAAATCCTAAAAAAATTGAAATTTTTATATGAAAAACTTCTTTTCCCATATCTCCTAAACTATGCGTCCTAGAGCGAAAAGGACTTTAATTCGTGACCACCCCCAAAAAATTGAAAAATCTACCCAAAACTTAAAAAAAATGGAAATTTTTATATGAAAAACTTCTTTTGCCCATATCTCCTAAACTATGCGTCCTAGAGCGAAAAGGACTTTAATTCGTGACCACCCCCAAAAAATTGAAAAATCTACCCAAAACCTAAAAAAATGCAAATTTTTATATGAAAAACTTCTTTTGCCCATATCTCCTAAACTATGCGTCCTAGAGCGAAAAGGACTTTAATTCGTGACCACCCCCAAAAAATTTAAAAATCCACCCAAAACCTAAAAAAATTGAAATTTTTATATGAAAAACTTCTTTTGCCCATATCTCCTAAACTAAGCGTCCTAGAGCGAAAAGGACTTTAATTCGTGACCACCCCCAAAAAATTGAAAAATCCACCCAAAACCTAAAAAATTAAAATTTTTATATGAAAAACTTCTTTTGCCCATATCTCCTAAACTAAGCGTCCTAGAGCGAAAAGGACTTTAATTCGTGACCACCCCCAAAAAATTTAAAAATCCACCCAAATCCTAAAGAAATTGAAATTTTTATATGAAAAACTTCTTTTGCCCATATCTCCTAAACTATGCGTCCTAGAGCGAAAAGGACTTTAATTCGTGACCACCCCCAAAAAATTGAAAAATCTACCCAAAACCTAAAAAAATTAAAATTTTTATATGAAAAACTTCTTTTGCCCATATCTCCTAAACTATGCGTCCTAGAGCGAAAAGGACTTTAATTCGTGACCACCCCCAAAAAATTGAAAAATCTACCCAAAACCTAAAAAAATTGAAATTTTTATATGAAAAACTTCTTTTGCCCATATCTCCTAAACTATGCGTCCTAGAGCGAAAAGGACTTTAATTCGTGACCACCCCCAAAAAATTTAAAAATCTACCCAAAACCTAAAAAAATTGAAATTTTTATATGAAAAACTTCTTTTGCCCATATCTCCTAAACTATGCGTCCTAGAGCGAAAAGGACTTTAATTCGTGACCACCCCCAAAAAATTGAAAAATCCACCCAAAACCTAAAAAAATTAAAATTTTTATATGAAAAACTTCTTTTGCCCATATCTCCTAAACTAAGCGTCCTAGAGCGAAAAGGACTTTAATTCGTGACCGCCCCCAAAAAATTGAAAAATCTACCCAAAACCTAAAAAAATTGAAATTTTTATATGAAAAACTTCTTTTGCCCATATCTCCTAAACTATGCGTCCTAGAGCGAAAAGGACTTTAATTCGTGACCACCCCCAAAAAATTGAAAAATCTACCCAAAACCTAAAAAAATTGAAATTTTTATATGAAAAACTTCTTTTGCCCATATCTCCTAAACTATGCGTCCTAGAGCGAAAAGGACTTTAATTCGTGACCACCCCCAAAAAATTTAAAAATCCACAAAAATCCTAAAAAAATTGAAATTTTTATATGAAAAACTTCTTTTCCCATATCTCCTAAACTATGCGTCCTAGAGCGAAAAGGACTTTAATTCGTGACCACCCCCAAAAAATTGAAAAATCTACCCAAAACTTAAAAAAAATGGAAATTTTTATATGAAAAACTTCTTTTGCCCATATCTCCTAAACTATGCGTCCTAGAGCGAAAAGGACTTTAATTCGTGACCACCCCCAAAAAATTGAAAAATCTACCCAAAACCTAAAAAAATGCAAATTTTTATATGAAAAACTTCTTTTGCCCATATCTCCTAAACTATGCGTCCTAGAGCGAAAAGGACTTTAATTCGTGACCACCCCCAAAAAATTGAAAAATCCACCCAAAACCTAAAAAAATTGAAATTTTTATATGAAAAACTTCTTTTGCCCATATCTCCTAAACTAAGCGTCCTAGAGCGAAAAGGACTTTAATTCGTGACCACCCCCAAAAAATTGAAAAATCCACCCAAAACCTAAAAAATTAAAATTTTTATATGAAAAACTTCTTTTGCCCATATCTCCTAAACTAAGCGTCCTAGAGCGAAAAGGACTTTAATTCGTGACCACCCCCAAAAAATTTAAAAATCCACCCAAATCCTAAAGAAATTGAAATTTTTATATGAAAAACTTCTTTTGCCCATATCTCCTAAACTATGCGTCCTAGAGCGAAAAGGACTTTAATTCGTGACCACCCCCAAAAAATTGAAAAATCTACCCAAAACCTAAAAAAATTAAAATTTTTATATGAAAAACTTCTTTTGCCCATATCTCCTAAACTAAGCGTCCTAGAGCGAAAAGGACTTTAATTCGTGACCGCCCCCAAAAAATTGAAAAATCTACCCAAAACCTAAAAAAATTGAAATTTTTATATGAAAAACTTCTTTTGCCCATATCTCCTAAACTATGCGTCCTAGAGCGAAAAGGACTTTAATTCGTGACCACCCCCAAAAAATTGAAAAATCTACCCAAAACCTAAAAAAATTGAAATTTTTATATGAAAAACTTCTTTTGCCCATATCTCCTAAACTATGCGTCCTAGAGCGAAAAGGACTTTAATTCGTGACCACCCCCAAAAAATTTAAAAATCCACCCAAATCCTAAAGAAATTGAAATTTTTATATGAAAAACTTCTTTTGCCCATATCTCCTAAACTATGCGTCCTAGAGCGAAAAGGACTTTAATTCGTGACCACCCCCAAAAAATTTAAAAATCCACCCAAATCCTAAAGAAATTGAAATTTTTATATGAAAAACTTCTTTTGCCCATATCTCCTAAACTAAGCGTCCTAGAGCGAAAAGGACTTTAATTCGTGACCACCCCCAAAAAATTGAAAAATCCACCCAAAACCTAAAAAAATTCAAATTTTTATATGAAAAACTTCTTTTGCCCATATCTCCTAAACTAAGCGTCCTAGAGCGAAAAGGACTTTAATTCGTGACCACCCCCAAAAAATTGAAAAATCTACCCAAAACCTAAAAAAATTCAAATTTTTATATGAAAAACTTCTTTTGCCCATATCTCCTAAACTAAGCGTCCTAGAGCGAAAAGGACTTTAATTCGTGACCACCCCCAAAAAATTGAAAAATCTACCCAAAACCTAAAAAAATTGAAATTTTTATATGAAAAACTTCTTTTGCCCATATCTCCTAAACTATGCGTCCTAGAGCGAAAAGGACTTTAATTCGTGACCACCCCCAAAAAATCGAAAAATCCACCCAAAACCTAAAAAAAATTAAAATTTTTATATGAAAAACTTCTTTTGCCCATATCTCCTAAACTATGCGTCCTAGAGCGAAAAGGACTTTAATTCGTGACCACCCCCAAAAAATTGAAAAATCCACCCAAAACCTAAAAAAATTAAAATTTTTATATGAAAAACTTCTTTTGCCCATATCTCCTAAACTAAGCGTCCTAGAGCGAAAAGGACTTTAATTCGTGACCACCCCCAAAAAATTTAAAAATCCACCCAAAACCTAAAAAAATTAAAACTTTTATATGAAAAACTTCTTTTGCCCATATCTCCTAAACTAAGCGTCCTAGAGCGAAAATGACTTTAATTCGTGACCACCCCCAAAAAAATTTAAAAATCCACAAAAATCCTAAAAAAATTGAAATTTTTATATGAAAAACTTCTTTTCCCATATCTCCTAAACTATGCGTCCTAGAGCGAAAAGGACTTTCATTCGTGACCACCCCCAAAAAATTGAAAAATCCACCCAAAACCTAAAAAAATTAAAATTTTTATATGAAAAACTTCTTTTGCCCATATCTCCTAAACTATGCGTCCTAGAGCGAAAAGGACTTTAATTCGTGACCACCCCCAAAAAATTGAAAAATCTACTCAAAACCTAAAAAAATTAAAATTTTTATATGAAAAACTTCTTTTGCCCATATCTCCTAAACTATGCGTCCTAGAGCGAAAAGGACTTTAATTCGTGACCACCCCCAAAAAATTGAAAAATCCACCCAAAACCTAAAAAAATTGAAATTTTTATATGAAAAACTTCTTTTGCCCATATCTCCTAAACTAAGCGTCCTAGAGCGAAAAGGACTTTAATTCGTGACCACCCCCAAAAAATTGAAAAATCCACCCAAAACCTAAAAAATTAAAATTTTTATATGAAAAACTTCTTTTGCCCATATCTCCTAAACTAAGCGTCCTAGAGCGAAAAGGACTTTAATTCGTGACCACCCCCAAAAAATTTAAAAATCCACCTAAATCCTAAAGAAATTGAAATTTTTATATGAAAAACTTCTTTTGCCCATATCTCCTAAACTATGCGTCCTAGAGCGAAAAGGACTTTAATTCGTGACCACCCCCAAAAAATTGAAAAATCTACCCAAAACCTAAAAAAATTAAAATTTTTATATGAAAAACTTCTTTTGCCCATATCTCCTAAACTATGCGTCCTAGAGCGAAAAGGACTTTAATTCGTGACCACCCCCAAAAAATTGAAAAATCTACCCAAAACCTAAAAAAATTGAAATTTTTATATGAAAAACTTCTTTTGCCCATATCTCCTAAACTATGCGTCCTAGAGCGAAAAGGACTTTAATTCGTGACCACCCCCAAAAAATTGAAAAATCTACCCAAAACCTAAAAAAATTGAAATTTTTATATGAAAAACTTCTTTTGCCCATATCTCCTAAACTATGCGTCCTAGAGCGAAAAGGACTTTAATTCGTGACCACCCCCAAAAAATTGAAAAATCCACCCAAAACCTAAAAAAATTAAAATTTTTATATGAAAAACTTCTTTTGCCCATATCTCCTAAACTAAGCGTCCTAGAGCGAAAAGGACTTTAATTCGTGACCGCCCCCAAAAAATTGAAAAATCTACCCAAAACCTAAAAAAATTGAAATTTTTATATGAAAAACTTCTTTTGCCCATATCTCCTAAACTATGCGTCCTAGAGCGAAAAGGACTTTAATTCGTGACCACCCCCAAAAAATTGAAAAATCTACCCAAAACCTAAAAAAATTAAAATTTTTATATGAAAAACTTCTTTTGCCCATATCTCCTAAACTATGCGTCCTAGAGCGAAAAGGACTTTAATTCGTGACCACCCCCAAAAAATTGAAAAATCTACCCAAAACCTAAAAAAATTGAAATTTTTATATGAAAAACTTCTTTTGCCCATATCTCCTAAACTATGCGTCCTAGAGCGAAAAGGACTTTAATTCGTGACCACCCCCAAAAAATTGAAAAATCTACCCAAAACCTAAAAAAATTGAAATTTTTATATGAAAAACTTCTTTTGCCCATATCTCCTAAACTATGCGTCCTAGAGCGAAAAGGACTTTAATTCGTGACCACCCCCAAAAAATTGAAAAATCCACCCAAAACCTAAAAAAATTAAAATTTTTATATGAAAAACTTCTTTTGCCCATATCTCCTAAACTATGCGTCCTAGAGCGAAAAGGACTTTAATTCGTGACCACCCCCAAAAAATTGAAAAATCTACCCAAAACCTAAAAAAATTGAAATTTTTATATGAAAAACTTCTTTTGCCCATATCTCCTAAACTAAGCGTCCTAGAGCGAAAAGGACTTTAATTCGTGACCACCACCAAAAAATTGAAAAATCCACCCAAAACCTAAAAAAATTAAAATTTTTATATGAAAAACTTCTTTTGCCCATATCTCCTAAACTATGCGTCCTAGAGCGAAAAGGACTTTAATTCGTGACCAGCCCCAAAAAATTGAAAAATCTACCCAAAACCTAAAAAAATTGAAATTTTTATATGAAAAACTTCTTTTGCCCATATCTCCTAAACTAAGCGTCCTAGAGCGAAAAGGACTTTAATTCGTGACCACCCCCAAAAAATTTAAAAATCCACCCAAAACCTAAAAAAATTAAAATTTTTATATGAAAAACTTCTTTTGCCCATATCTCCTAAACTAAGCGTCCTAGAGCGAAAAGGACTTTAATTCGTGACCACCCCCAAAAAATTTAAAAATCCACAAAAATCCTAAAAAAATTGAAATTTTTATATGAAAAACTTCTTTTGCCCATATCTCCTAAACTATGCGTCCTAGAGCGAAAAGGACTTTAATTCGTGACCACCCCCAAAAAATTGAAAAATCCACCCAAAACCTAAAAAAATTAAAATTTTTATATGAAAAACTTCTTTTGCCCATATCTCCTAAACTAAGCGTCCTAGAGCGAAAAGGACTTTAATTCGTGACCACCCCCAAAAAATTTAAAAATCCACCCAAAACCTAAAAAAATTAAAATTTTTATATGAAAAACTTCTTTTGCCCATATCTCCTAAACTAAGCGTCCTAGAGCGAAAAGGACTTTAATTCGTGACCACCCCCAAAAAATTTAAAAATCCACAAAAATCCTAAAAAAATTGAAATTTTTATATGAAAAACTTCTTTTCCCATATCTCCTAAACTATGCGTCCTAGAGCGAAAAGGACTTTAATTCGTGACCACCCCCAAAAAATTGAAAAAGCTACCCAAAACTTAAAAAAAATGGAAATTTTTATATGAAAAACTTCTTTTGCCCATATCTCCTAAACTATGCGTCCTAGAGCGAAAAGGACTTTAATTCGTGACCACCCCCAAAAAATTGAAAAATCTACTCAAAACCTAAAAAAATTAAAATTTTTATATGAAAAACTTCTTTTGCCCATATCTCCTAAACTATGCGTCCTAGAGCGAAAAGGACTTTAATTCGTGACCACCCCCAAAAAATTTAAAAATCCACCCAAAACCTAAAAAAATTGAAATTTTTATATGAAAACTTCTTTTGCCCATATCTCCTAAACTAAGCGTCCTAGAGCGAAAAGGACTTTAATTCGGGACCACCCCCAAAAAATTGAAAAATCCACCCAAAACCTAAAAAATTAAAATTTTTATATGAAAAACTTCTTTTGCCCATATCTCCTAAACTAAGCGTCCTAGAGCGAAAAGGACTTTAATTCGTGACCACCCCCAAAAAATTTAAAAATCCACCCAAATCCTAAAGAAATTGAAATTTTTATATGAAAAACTTCTTTTGCCCATATCTCCTAAACTATGCGTCCTAGAGCGAAAAGGACTTTAATTCGTGACCACCCCCAAAAAATTGAAAAATCTACCCAAAACCTAAAAAAAGTAAAATTTTTATATGAAAAACTTCTTTTGCCCATATCTCCTAAACTATGCGTCCTAGAGCGAAAAGGACTTTAATTCGTGACCACCCCCAAAAAATTGAAAAATCTACCCAAAACCTAAAAAAATTGAAATTTTTATATGAAAAACTTCTTTTGCCCATATCTCCTAAACTATGCGTCCTAGAGCGAAAAGGACTTTAATTCGTGACCACCCCCAAAAAATTGAAAAATCTACCCAAAACCTAAAAAAATTGAAATTTTTATATGAAAAACTTCTTTTGCCCATATCTCCTAAACTATGCGTCCTAGAGCGAAAAGGACTTTAATTCGTGACCACCCCCAAAAAATTGAAAAATCCACCCAAAACCTAAAAAAATTAAAATTTTTATATGAAAAACTTCTTTTGCCCATATCTCCTAAACTAAGCGTCCTAGAGCGAAAAGGACTTTAATTCGTGACCGCCCCCAAAAAATTGAAAAATCTACCCAAAACCTAAAAAAATTGAAATTTTTATATGAAAAACTTCTTTTGCCCATATCTCCTAAACTATGCGTCCTAGAGCGAAAAGGACTTTAATTCGTGACCACCCCCAAAAAATTGAAAAATCTACCCAAAACCTAAAAAAATTAAAATTTTTATATGAAAAACTTCTTTTGCCCATATCTCCTAAACTATGCGTCCTAGAGCGAAAAGGACTTTAATTCGTGACCACCACCAAAAAATTGAAAAATCTACCCAAAACCTAAAAAAATTGAAATTTTTATATGAAAAACTTCTTTTGCCCATATCTCCTAAACTATGCGTCCTAGAGCGAAAAGGACTTTAATTCGTGACCACCCCCAAAAAATTGAAAAATCTACCCAAAACCTAAAAAAATTGAAATTTTTATATGAAAAACTTCTTTTGCCCATATCTCCTAAACTATGCGTCCTAGAGCGAAAAGGACTTTAATTCGTGACCACCCCCAAAAAATTGAAAAATCCACCCAAAACCTAAAAAAATTAAAATTTTTATATGAAAAACTTCTTTTGCCCATATCTCCTAAACTATGCGTCCTAGAGCGAAAAGGACTTTAATTCGTGACCACCCCCAAAAAATTGAAAAATCTACCCAAAACCTAAAAAAATTGAAATTTTTATATGAAAAACTTCTTTTGCCCATATCTCCTAAACTAAGCGTCCTAGAGCGAAAAGGACTTTAATTCGTGACCACCACCAAAAAATTGAAAAATCCACCCAAAACCTAAAAAAATTAAAATTTTTATATGAAAAACTTCTTTTGCCCATATCTCCTAAACTATGCGTCCTAGAGCGAAAAGGACTTTAATTCGTGACCACCCCCAAAAAATTGAAAAATCTACCCAAAACCTAAAAAAATTGAAATTTTTATATGAAAAACTTCTTTTGCCCATATCTCCTAAACTAAGCGTCCTAGAGCGAAAAGGACTTTAATTCGTGACCACCCCCAAAAAATTTAAAAATCCACCCAAAACCTTAAAAAAATTAAAATTTTTATATGAAAAACTTCTTTTGCCCATATCTCCTAAACTAAGCGTCCTAGAGCGAAAAGGACTTTAATTCGTGACCACCCCCAAAAAATTTAAAAATCCACAAAAATCCTAAAAAAATTGAAATTTTTATATGAAAAACTTCTTTTGCCCATATCTCCTAAACTATGCGTCCTAGAGCGAAAAGGACTTTAATTCGTGGCCACCCCCAAAAAATTGAAAAATCCACCCAAAACCTAAAAAAATTAAAATTTTTATATGAAAAACTTCTTTTGCCCATATCTCCTAAACTAAGCGTCCTAGAGCGAAAAGGACTTTAATTCGTGACCACCCCCAAAAAATTGAAAAATCCACCCAAAACCTAAAAAAATTAAAATTTTTATATGAAAAACTTCTTTTGCCCATATCTCCTAAACTAAGCGTCCTAGAGCGAAAAGGACTTTAATTCGTGACCGCCCCCAAAAAATTGAAAAATCTACCCAAAACCTAAAAAAATTGAAATTTTTATATGAAAAACTTCTTTTGCCCATATCTCCTAAACTATGCGTCCTAGAGCGAAAAGGACTTTAATTCGTGACCACCCCCAAAAAATTGAAAAATCTACCCAAAACCTAAAAAAATTGAAATTTTTATATGAAAAACTTCTTTTGCCCATATCTCCTAAACTATGCGTCCTAGAGCGAAAAGGACTTTAATTCGTGACCACCCCCAAAAAATTTAAAAATCCACCCAAATCCTAAAGAAATTGAAATTTTTATATGAAAAACTTCTTTTGCCCATATCTCCTAAACTATGCGTCCTAGAGCGAAAAGGACTTTAATTCGTGACCACCCCCAAAAAATTTAAAAATCCACCCAAATCCTAAAGAAATTGAAATTTTTATATGAAAAACTTCTTTTGCCCATATCTCCTAAACTAAGCGTCCTAGAGCGAAAAGGACTTTAATTCGTGACCACCCCCAAAAAATTGAAAAATCCACCCAAAACCTAAAAAAATTAAAATTTTTATATGAAAAACTTCTTTTGCCCATATCTCCTAAACTAAGCGTCCTAGAGCGAAAAGGACTTTAATTCGTGACCACCCCCAAAAAATTGAAAAATCTACCCAAAACCTAAAAAAATTGAAATTTTTATATGAAAAACTTCTTTTGCCCATATCTCCTAAACTATGCGTCCTAGAGCGAAAAGGACTTTAATTCGTGACCACCCCCAAAAAATTGAAAAATCTACCCAAAACCTAAAAAAATTGAAATTTTTATATGAAAAACTTCTTTTGCCCATATCTCCTAAACTATGCGTCCTAGAGCGAAAAGGACTTTAATTCGTGACCACCCCCAAAAAATTTAAAAATCCACCCAAATCCTAAAGAAATTGAAATTTTTATATGAAAAACTTCTTTTGCCCATATCTCCTAAACTAAGCGTCCTAGAGCGAAAAGGACTTTAATTCGTGACCACCCCCAAAAAATTGAAAAATCTACCCAAAACCTAAAAAAATTCAAATTTTTATATGAAAAACTTCTTTTGCCCATATCTCCTAAACTATGCGTCCTAGAGCGAAAAGGACTTTAATTCGTGACCACCCCCAAAAAATTTAAAAATCCACCCAAATCCTAAAGAAATTGAAATTTTTATATGAAAAACTTCTTTTGCCCATATCTCCTAAACTATGCGTCCTAGAGCGAAAAGGACTTTAATTCGCACCCCCAAAAAATTTAAAAATCCACCCAAATCCTAAAGAAATTGAAATTTTTATATGAAAAACTTCTTTTGCCCATATCTCCTAAACTAAGCGTCCTAGAGCGAAAAGGACTTTAATTCGTGACCACCACCAAAAAATTGAAAAATCCACCCAAAACCTAAAAAAATTAAAATTTTTATATGAAAAACTTCTTTTGCCCATATCTCCTAAACTATGCGTCCTAGAGCGAAAAGGACTTTAATTCGTGACCACCCCCAAAAAATTGAAAAACCTACCCAAAACCTGAAAAAATTGAAATTTTTATATGAAAAACTTCTTTTGCCCATATCTCCTAAACTAAGCGTCCTAGAGCGAAAAGGACTTTAATTCGTGACCACCCCCAAAAAATTTAAAAATCCACCCAAAACCTAAAAAAATTAAAATTTTTATATGAAAAACTTCTTTTGCCCATATCTCCTAAACTAAGCGTCCTAGAGCGAAAAGGACTTTAATTCGTGACCACCCCCAAAAAATTTAAAAATCCACCCAAATCCTAAAGAAATTGAAATTTTTATATGAAAAACTTCTTTTGCCCATATCTCCTAAACTATGCGTCCTAGAGCGAAAAGGACTTTAATTCGTGACCACCCCCAAAAAATTGAAAAATCTACCCAAAACCTAAAAAAATTAAAATTTTTATATGAAAAACTTCTTTTGCCCATATCTCCTAAACTATGCGTCCTAGAGCGAAAAGGACTTTAATTCGTGACCACCCCCAAAAAATTGAAAAATCTACCCAAAACCTAAAAAAATTGAAATTTTTATATGAAAAACTTCTTTTGCCCATATCTCCTAAACTATGCGTCCTAGAGCGAAAAGGACTTTAATTCGTGACCACCCCCAAAAAATTGAAAAATCTACCCAAAACCTAAAAAAATTGAAATTTTTATATGAAAAACTTCTTTTGCCCATATCTCCTAAACTATGCGTCCTAGAGCGAAAAGGACTTTAATTCGTGACCACCCCCAAAAAATTGAAAAATCCACCCAAAACCTAAAAAAATTAAAATTTTTATATGAAAAACTTCTTTTGCCCATATCTCCTAAACTAAGCGTCCTAGAGCGAAAAGGACTTTAATTCGTGACCGCCCCCAAAAAATTGAAAAATCTACCCAAAACCTAAAAAAATTGAAATTTTTATATGAAAAACTTCTTTTGCCCATATCTCCTAAACTATGCGTCCTAGAGCGAAAAGGACTTTAATTCGTGACCACCCCCAAAAAATTGAAAAATCTACCCAAAACCTAAAAAAATTGAAATTTTTATATGAAAAACTTCTTTTGCCCATATCTCCTAAACTATGCGTCCTAGAGCGAAAAGGACTTTAATTCGTGACAACCCCCAAAAAATTTAAAAATCCACCCAAATCCTAAAGAAATTGAAATTTTTATATGAAAAACTTCTTTTGCCCATATCTCCTAAACTATGCGTCCTAGAGCGAAAAGGACTTTAATTCGTGACCACCCCCAAAAAATTTAAAAATCCACCCAAATCCTAAAGAAATTGAAATTTTTATATGAAAAACTTCTTTTGCCCATATCTCCTAAACTAAGCGTCCTAGAGCGAAAAGGACTTTAATTCGTGACCACCCCCAAAAAATTGAAAAATCCACCCAAAACCTAAAAAAATTCAAATTTTTATATGAAAAACTTCTTTTGCCCATATCTCCTAAACTAAGCGTCCTAGAGCGAAAAGGACTTTAATTCGTGACCACCCCCAAAAAATTGAAAAATCTACCCAAAACCTAAAAAAATTGAAATTTTTATATGAAAAACTTCTTTTGCCCATATCTCCTAAACTATGCGTCCTAGAGCGAAAAGGACTTTAATTCGTGACCACCCCCAAAAAATTGAAAAATCTACCCAAAACCTAAAAAAATTGAAATTTTTATATGAAAAACTTCTTTTGCCCATATCTCCTAAACTATGCGTCCTAGAGCGAAAAGGACTTTAATTCGTGACCACCCCCAAAAAATTTAAAAATCCACCCAAATCCTAAAGAAATTGAAATTTTTATATGAAAAACTTCTTTTGCCCATATCTCCTAAACTAAGCGTCCTAGAGCGAAAAGGACTTTAATTCGTGACCACCCCCAAAAAATTGAAAAATCTACCCAAAACCTAAAAAAATTGAAATTTTTATATGAAAAACTTCTTTTGCCCATATCTCCTAAACTATGCGTCCTAGAGCGAAAAGGACTTTAATTCGTGACCACCCCCAAAAAATTGAAAAATCTACTCAAAACCTAAAAAAATTAAAATTTTTATATGAAAAACTTCTTTTGCCCATATCTCCTAAACTATGCGTCCTAGAGCGAAAAGGACTTTAATTCGTGACCACCCCCAAAAAATTGAAAAATCCACCCAAAACCTAAAAAAATTGAAATTTTTATATGAAAAACTTCTTTTGCCCATATCTCCTAAACTAAGCGTCCTAGAGCGAAAAGGACTTTAATTCGTGACCACCCCCAAAAAATTGAAAAATCCACCCAAAACCTAAAAAATTAAAATTTTTATATGAAAAACTTCTTTTGCCCATATCTCCTAAACTAAGCGTCCTAGAGCGAAAAGGACTTTAATTCGTGACCACCCCCAAAAAATTTAAAAATCCACCCAAATCCTAAAGAAATTGAAATTTTTATATGAAAAACTTCTTTTGCCCATATCTCCTAAACTATGCGTCCTAGAGCGAAAAGGACTTTAATTCGTGACCACCCCCAAAAAATTGAAAAATCTACCCAAAACCTAAAAAAATTAAAATTTTTATATGAAAAACTTCTTTTGCCCATATCTCCTAAACTATGCGTCCTAGAGCGAAAAGGACTTTAATTCGTGACCACCCCCAAAAAATTGAAAAATCTACCCAAAACCTAAAAAAATTGAAATTTTTATATGAAAAACTTCTTTTGCCCATATCTCCTAAACTATGCGTCCTAGAGCGAAAAGGACTTTAATTCGTGACCACCTCCAAAAAATTGAAAAATCTACCCAAAACCTAAAAAAATTGAAATTTTTATATGAAAAACTTCTTTTGCCCATATCTCCTAAACTATGCGTCCTAGAGCGAAAAGGACTTTAATTCGTGACCACCCCCAAAAAATTGAAAAATCCACCCAAAACCTAAAAAAATTAAAATTTTTATATGAAAAACTTCTTTTGCCCATATCTCCTAAACTAAGCGTCCTAGAGCGAAAAGGACTTTAATTCGTGACCGCCCCCAAAAAATTGAAAAATCTTCCCAAAACCTAAAAAAATTGAAATTTTTATATGAAAAACTTCTTTTGCCCATATCTCCTAAACTATGCGTCCTAGAGCGAAAAGGACTTTAATTCGTGACCACCCCCAAAAAATTGAAAAATCTACCCAAAACCTAAAAAAATTAAAATTTTTATATGAAAAACTTCTTTTGCCCATATCTCCTAAACTATGCGTCCTAGAGCGAAAAGGACTTTAATTCGTGACCACCCCCAAAAAATTAAAAAATCTACCCAAAACCTAAAAAAATTGAAATTTTTATATGAAAAACTTCTTTTGCCCATATCTCCTAAACTATGCGTCCTAGAGCGAAAAGGACTTTAATTCGTGACCACCCCCAAAAAATTGAAAAATCTACCCAAAACCTAAAAAAATTGAAATTTTTATATGAAAAACTTCTTTTGCCCATATCTCCTAAACTATGCGTCCTAGAGCGAAAAGGACTTTAATTCGTGACCACCCCCAAAAAATTGAAAAATCCACCCAAAACCTAAAAAAATTAAAATTTTTATATGAAAAACTTCTTTTGCCCATATCTCCTAAACTATGCGTCCTAGAGCGAAAAGGACTTTAATTCGTGACCACCCCCAAAAAATTGAAAAATCTACCCAAAACCTAAAAAAATTGAAATTTTTATATGAAAAACTTCTTTTGCCCATATCTCCTAAACTAAGCGTCCTAGAGCGAAAAGGACTTTAATTCGTGACCACCACCAAAAAATTGAAAAATCCACCCAAAACCTAAAAAAATTAAAATTTTTATATGAAAAACTTATTTTGCCCATATCTCCTAAACTATGCGTCCTAGAGCGAAAAGGACTTTAATTCGTGACCACCCCCAAAAAATTGAAAAATCTACCCAAAACCTAAAAAAATTGAAATTTTTATATGAAAAACTTCTTTTGCCCATATCTCCTAAACTAAGCGTCCTAGAGCGAAAAGGACTTTAATTCGTGACCACCCCCAAAAAATTGAAAAATCCACCCAAACCTAAAAAAATTGAAATTTTTATATGAAAAACTTCTTTTGCCCATAACTCCTTAAATATGCGTCCTAGAGCGAAAAGGACTTTAATTCGTGACCACCCCCAAAAAATTGAAAAATCTACCCAAAACCTAAAAAAATTCAAATTTTTATATGAAAAACTTCTTTTGCCCATATCTCCTAAACTAAGCGTCCTAGAGCGAAAAGGACTTTAATTCGTGACCACCCCCAAAAAATTGAAAAATCTACCCAAAACCTAAAAAAATTGAAATTTTTATATGAAAAACTTCTTTTGCCCATATCTCCTAAACTATGCGTCCTAGAGCGAAAAGGACTTTAATTCGTGACCACCCCCAAAAAATTGAAAAATCCACCCAAAACCTAAAAAAAAATTAAAATTTTTATATGAAAAACTTCTTTTGCCCATATCTCCTAAACTATGCGTCCTAGAGCGAAAAGGACTTTAATTCGTGACCACCCCCAAAAAATTGAAAAATCCACCCAAAACCTAAAAAAATTAAAATTTTTATATGAAAAACTTCTTTTGCCCATATCTCCTAAACTAAGCGTCCTAGAGCGAAAAGGACTTTAATTCGTGACCACCCCCAAAAAATTTAAAAATCCACCCAAAACCTAAAAAAATTAAAATTTTTATATGAAAAACTTCTTTTGCCCATATCTCCTAAACTAAGCGTCCTAGAGCGAAAAGGACTTTAATTCGTGACCACCCCCAAAAAATTTAAAAATCCACAAAAATCCTAAAAAAATTGAAATTTTTATATGAAAAACTTCTTTTCCCATATCTCCTAAACTATGCGTCCTAGAGCGAAAAGGACTTTAATTCGTGACCACCCCCAAAAAATTGAAAAATCTACCCAAAACTTAAAAAAAATAGAAATTTTTATATGAAAAACTTCTTTTGCCCATATCTCCTAAACTATGCGTCCTAGAGCGAAAAGGACTTTAATTCGTGACCACCCCCAAAAAATTGAAAAATCTACTCAAAACCTAAAAAAATTAAAATTTTTATATGAAAAACTTCTTTTGCCCATATCTCCTAAACTATGCGTCCTAGAGCGAAAAGGACTTTAATTCGTGACCACCCCCAAAAAATTGAAAAATCCACCCAAAACCTAAAAAAATTGAAATTTTTATATGAAAAACTTCTTTTGCCCATATCTCCTAAACTAAGCGTCCTAGAGCGAAAAGGACTTTAATTCGTGACCACCCCCAAAAAATTGAAAAATCCACCCAAAACCTAAAAAATTAAAATTTTTATATGAAAAACTTATTTTGCCCATATCTCCTAAACTAAGCGTCCTAGAGCGAAAAGGACTTTAATTCGTGACCACCCCCAAAAAATTTAAAAATCCACCCAAATCCTAAAGAAATTGAAATTTTTATATGAAAAACTTCTTTTGCCCATATCTCCTAAACTATGCGTCCTAGAGCGAAAAGGACTTTAATTCGTGACCACCCCCAAAAAATTGAAAAATCTACCCAAAACCTAAAAAAATTAAAATTTTTATATGAAAAACTTCTTTTGCCCATATCTCCTAAACTATGCGTCCTAGAGCGAAAAGGACTTTAATTCGTGACCACCCCCAAAAAATTGAAAAATCTACCCAAAACCTAAAAAAATTGAAATTTTTATATGAAAAACTTCTTTTGCCCATATCTCCTAAACTATGCGTCCTAGAGCGAAAAGGACTTTAATTCGTGACCACCCCCAAAAAATTGAAAAATCTACCCAAAACCTAAAAAAATTGAAATTTTTATATGAAAAACTTCTTTTGCCCATATCTCCTAAACTATGCGTCCTAGAGCGAAAAGGACTTTAATTCGTGACCACCCCCAAAAAATTGAAAAATCCACCCAAAACCTAAAAAAATTAAAATTTTTATATGAAAAACTTCTTTTGCCCATATCTCCTAAACTAAGCGTCCTAGAGCGAAAAGGACTTTAATTCGTGACCGCCCCCAAAAAATTGAAAAATCTACCCAAAACCTAAAAAAATTGAAATTTTTATATGAAAAACTTCTTTTGCCCATATCTCCTAAACTATGCGTCCTAGAGCGAAAAGGACTTTAATTCGTGACCACCCCCAAAAAATTGAAAAATCTACCCAAAACCTAAAAAAATTAAAATTTTTATATGAAAAACTTCTTTTGCCCATATCTCCTAAACTATGCGTCCTAGAGCGAAAAGGACTTTAATTCGTGACCACCCCCAAAAAATTGAAAAATCTACCCAAAACCTAAAAAAATTGAAATTTTTATATGAAAAACTTCTTTTGCCCATATCTCCTAAACTATGCGTCCTAGAGCGAAAAGGACTTTAATTCGTGACCACCCCCAAAAAATTGAAAAATCTACCCAAAACCTAAAAAAATTGAAATTTTTATATGAAAAACTTCTTTTGCCCATATCTCCTAAACTATGCGTCCTAGAGCGAAAAGGACTTTAATTCGTGACCACCCCCAAAAAATTGAAAAATCCACCCAAAACCTAAAAAAATTAAAATTTTTATATGAAAAACTTCTTTTGCCCATATCTCCTAAACTAAGCGTCCTAGAGCGAAAAGGACTTTAATTCGTGACCGCCCCCAAAAAATTGAAAAATCTACCCAAAACCTAAAAAAATTGAAATTTTTATATGAAAAACTTCTTTTGCCCATATCTCCTAAACTATGCGTCCTAGAGCGAAAAGGACTTTAATTCGTGTCCACCCCCAAAAAATTGAAAAATCTACCCAAAACCTAAAAAAATTGAAATTTTTATATGAAAAACTTCTTTTGCCCATATCTCCTAAACTATGCGTCCTAGAGCGAAAAGGACTTTAATTCGTGACCACCCCCAAAAAATTTAAAAATCCACCCAAATCCTAAAGAAATTGAAATTTTTATATGAAAAACTTCTTTTGCCCATATCTCCTAAACTATGCGTCCTAGAGCGAAAAGGACTTTAATTCGTGACCACCCCCAAAAAATTTAAAAATCCACCCAAATCCTAAAGAAATTGAAATTTTTATATGAAAAACTTCTTTTGCCCATATCTCCTAAACTAAGCGTCCTAGAGCGAAAAGGACTTTAATTCGTGACCACCCCCAAAAAATTGAAAAATCCACCCAAAACCTAAAAAAATTCAAATTTTTATATGAAAAACTTCTTTTGCCCATATCTCCTAAACTAAGCGTCCTAGAGCGAAAAGGACTTTAATTCGTGACCACCCCCAAAAAATTGAAAAATCTACCCAAAACCTAAAAAAATTGAAATTTTTATATGAAAAACTTCTTTTGCCCATATCTCCTAAACTATGCGTCCTAGAGCGAAAAGGACTTTAATTCGTGACCACCCCCAAAAAATTGAAAAATCTACCCAAAACCTAAAAAAATTGAAATTTTTATATGAAAAACTTCTTTTGCCCATATCTCCTAAACTATGCGTCCTAGAGCGAAAAGGACTTTAATTCGTGACCACCCCCAAAAAATTTAAAAATCCACCCAAATCCTAAAGAAATTGAAATTTTTATATGAAAAACTTCTTTTGCCCATATCTCCTAAACTAAGCGTCCTAGAGCGAAAAGGACTTTAATTCGTGACCACCCCCAAAAAATTGAAAAATCTACCCAAAACCTAAAAAAATTGAAATTTTTATATGAAAAACTTCTTTTGCCCATATCTCCTAAACTATGCGTCCTAGAGCGAAAAGGACTTTAATTCGTGACCACCCCCAAAAAATTGAAAAATCCACCCAAAACCTAAAAAAATTAAAATTTTTATATGAAAAACTTCTTTTGCCCATATCTCCTAAACTAAGCGTCCTAGAGCGAAAAGGACTTTAATTCGTGACCGCCCCCAAAAAATTGAAAAATCTACCCAAAACCTAAAAAAATTGAAATTTTTATATGAAAAACTTCTTTTGCCCATATCTCCTAAACTATGCGTCCTAGAGCGAAAAGGACTTTAATTCGTGACCACCCCCAAAAAATTGAAAAATCTACCCAAAACCTAAAAAAATTAAAATTTTTATATGAAAAACTTCTTTTGCCCATATCTCCTAAACTATGCGTCCTAGAGCGAAAAGGACTTTAATTCGTGACCACCCCCAAAAAATTGAAAAATCTACCCAAAACCTAAAAAAATTGAAATTTTTATATGAAAAACTTCTTTTGCCCATATCTCCTAAACTATGCGTCCTAGAGCGAAAAGGACTTTAATTCGTGACCACCCCCAAAAAATTGAAAAATCTACCCAAAACCTAAAAAAATTGAAATTTTTATATGAAAAACTTCTTTTGCCCATATCTCCTAAACTATGCGTCCTAGAGCGAAAAGGACTTTAATTCGTGACCACCCCCAAAAAATTGAAAAATCCACCCAAAACCTAAAAAAATTAAAATTTTTATATGAAAAACTTCTTTTGCCCATATCTCCTAAACTAAGCGTCCTAGAGCGAAAAGGACTTTAATTCGTGACCGCCCCCAAAAAATTGAAAAATCTACCCAAAACCTAAAAAAATTGAAATTTTTATATGAAAAACTTCTTTTGCCCATATCTCCTAAACTATGCGTCCTAGAGCGAAAAGGACTTTAATTCGTGTCCACCCCCAAAAAATTGAAAAATCTACCCAAAACCTAAAAAAATTGAAATTTTTATATGAAAAACTTCTTTTGCCCATATCTCCTAAACTATGCGTCCTAGAGCGAAAAGGACTTTAATTCGTGACCACCCCCAAAAAATTTAAAAATCCACCCAAATCCTAAAGAAATTGAAATTTTTATATGAAAAACTTCTTTTGCCCATATCTCCTAAACTATGCGTCCTAGAGCGAAAAGGACTTTAATTCGTGACCACCCCCAAAAAATTTAAAAATCCACCCAAATCCTAAAGAAATTGAAATTTTTATATGAAAAACTTCTTTTGCCCATATCTCCTAAACTAAGCGTCCTAGAGCGAAAAGGACTTTAATTCGTGACCACCCCCAAAAAATTGAAAAATCCACCCAAAACCTAAAAAAATTCAAATTTTTATATGAAAAACTTCTTTTGCCCATATCTCCTAAACTAAGCGTCCTAGAGCGAAAAGGACTTTAATTCGTGACCACCCCCAAAAAATTGAAAAATCTACCCAAAACCTAAAAAAATTGAAATTTTTATATGAAAAACTTCTTTTGCCCATATCTCCTAAACTATGCGTCCTAGAGCGAAAAGGACTTTAATTCGTGACCACCCCCAAAAAATTGAAAAATCTACCCAAAACCTAAAAAAATTGAAATTTTTATATGAAAAACTTCTTTTGCCCATATCTCCTAAACTATGCGTCCTAGAGCGAAAAGGACTTTAATTCGTGACCACCCCCAAAAAATTTAAAAATCCACCCAAATCCTAAAGAAATTGAAATTTTTATATGAAAAACTTCTTTTGCCCATATCTCCTAAACTAAGCGTCCTAGAGCGAAAAGGACTTTAATTCGTGACCACCCCCAAAAAATTGAAAAATCTACCCAAAACCTAAAAAAATTGAAATTTTTATATGAAAAACTTCTTTTGCCCATATCTCCTAAACTATGCGTCCTAGAGCGAAAAGGACTTTAATTCGTGACCACCCCCAAAAAATTGAAAAATCTACCCAAAACCTAAAAAAATTAAAATTTTTATATGAAAAACTTCTTTTGCCCATATCTCCTAATCTATGCGTCCTAGAGCGAAAAGGACTTTAATTCGTGACCACCCCCAAAAAATTGAAAAATCTACCCAAAACCTAAAAAAATTAAAATTTTTATATGAAAAACTTCTTTTGCCCATATCTCCTAAACTAAGCGTCCTAGAGCGAAAAGGACTTTAATTCGTGACCACCCCCAAAAAATTGAAAAATCTACCCAAAACCTAAAAAAATTGAAATTTTTATATGAAAAACTTCTTTTGCCCATATCTCCTAAACTAAGCGTCCTAGAGCGAAAAGGACTTTAATTCGTGACCACCCCCAAAAAATTGAAAAATCTACCCAAAACCTAAAAAAATTGAAATTTTTATATGAAAAACTTCTTTTGCCCATATCTCCTAAACTAAGCGTCCTAGAGCGAAAAGGACTTTAATTCGTGACCACCCCCAAAAAATTGAAAAATCCACCCAAACCTAAAAAAATTGAAATTTTTATATGAAAAACTTCTTTTGCCCATAACTCCTTAAATATGCGTCCTAGAGCGAAAAGGACTTCAATTTGTGACCACCCCCAAAAAATTAAAAAATCCACAAAAATCCTAAAAAAATTGAAATTTTTATATGAAAAACTTCTTTTCCCATATCTCCTAAACTATGCGTCCTAGAGCGAAAAGGACTTTAATTCGTGACCACCCCCAAAAAATTGAAAAATCCACCCAAAACCTAAAAAAATTAAAATTTTTATATGAAAAACTTCTTTTGCCCATATCTCCTAAACTATGCGTCCTAGAGCGAAAAGGACTTTAATTCGTGACCACCCCCAAAAAATTGAAAAATCTACCCAAAACCTAAAAAAATTCAAATTTTTATATGAAAAACTTCTTTTACCCATATCTCCTAAACTAAGCGTCCTAGAGCGAAAAGGACTTTAATTCGTGACCACCCCCAAAAAATTTAAAAATCCACCCAAATCCTAAAGAAATTGAAATTTTTATATGAAAAACTTCTTTTGCCCATATCTCCTAAACTATGCGTCCTAGAGCGAAAAGGACTTTAATTCGTGACCACCCCCAAAAAATTGAAAAATCTACCCAAAAACTAAAAAAATTCAAATTTTTATATGAAAAACTTCTTTTGCCCATATCTCCTAAACTAAGCGTCCTAGAGCGAAAAGGACTTTAATTCGTGACCACCCCCAAAAAATTGAAAAATCTACCCAAAACCTAAAAAAATTGAAATTTTTATATGAAAAACTTCTTTTGCCCATATCTCCTAAACTATGCGTCCTAGAGCGAAAAGGACTTTAATTCGTGACCACCCCCAAAAAATTGAAAAATCCACCCAAAACCTAAAAAAATTAAAATTTTTATATGAAAAACTTCTTTTGCCCATATCTCCTAAACAAAGCGTCCTAGAGCGAAAAGGACTTTAATTCGTGACCACCCCCAAAAAATTGAAAAATCTACCCAAAACCTAAAAAAATTGAAATTTTTATATGAAAAACTTATTTTGCCCATATCTCCTAAACTAAGCGTCCTAGAGCGAAAAGGACTTTAATTCGTGACCCCCAAAAAATTGAAAAATCCACCCAAACCTAAAAAAATTGAAATTTTTATATGAAAAACTTCTTTTGCCCATAACTCCTTAAATATGCGTCCTAGAGCGAAAAGGACTTCAATTTGTGACCACCCCCAAAAAATTAAAAAATCCACAAAAATCCTAAAAAAATTGAAATTTTTATATGAAAAACTTCTTTTCCCATATCTCCTAAACTATGCGTCCTAGAGCGAAAAGGACTTTAATTCGTGACCACCCCCAAAAAATTGAAAAATCCACCCAAAACCTAAAAAAATTAAAATTTTTATATGAAAAACTTCTTTTGCCCATATCTCCTAAACTAAGCGTCCTAGAGCGAAAAGGACTTTAATTCGTGACCACCCCCAAAAAATTGAAAAATCCACAAAAATCCTAAAAAAATTGAAATTTTTATATGAAAAACTTCTTTTCCCATATCTCCTAAACTATGCGTCCTAGAGCGAAAAGGACTTTAATTCGTGACCACCCCCAAAAAATTGAAAAATCTACCCAAAACCTAAAAAATTCAAATTTTTATATGAAAAACTTCTTTTGCCCATATCTCCTAAACTAAGCGTCCTAGAGCGAAAAGGACTTTAATTCGTGACCACCCCCAAAAAATTGAAAAATCCACCCAAATCCTAAAGAAATTGAAATTTTTATATGAAAAACTTCTTTTGCCCATATCTCCTAAACTATGCGTCCTAGAGCGAAAAGGACTTTAATTCGTGACCACCCCCAAAAAATTGAAAAATCTACCTAAAAACTAAAAAAATTGAAATTTTTATATGAAAAACTTCTTTTGCCCATATCTCCTAAACTAAGCGTCCTAGAGCGAAAAGGACTTTAATTCGTGACCACCCCCAAAAAATTGACAAATCCACCCAAAACCTAAAAAAATTCAAATTTTTATATGAAAAACTTCTTTTGCCCATATCTCCTAAACTATGCGTCCTAGAGCGAAAAGGACTTTAATTCGTGACCACCCCCAAATAATTGAAAAATCTACCCAAAACCTAAAAAAATTGAAATTTTTATATGAAAAACTTCTTTTGCCCATATCTCCTAAACTATGCGTCCTAGAGCGAAAAGGACTTTAATTCGTGACCACCCCCAAAAAATTGAAAAATCTACCCAAAACCTAAAAAAATTCAAATTTTTATATGAAAAACTTCTTTTGCCCATATCTCCTAAACTAAGCGTCCTAGAGCGAAAAGGACTTTAATTCGTGACCACCCCCAAAAAATTGAAAAATCTACCCAAAACCTAAAAAAAAATTGAAATTTTTATATGAAAAACTTCTTTTGCCCATATCTCCTAAACTATGCGTCCTAGAGCGAAAAGGACTTTAATTCGTGACCACCCCCAAAAAATTGAAAAATCCACCCAAAACCTAAAAAAATTAAAATTTTTATATGAAAAACTTCTTTTGCCCATATCTCCTAAACTATGCGTCCTAGAGCGAAAAGGACTTTAATTCGTGACCACCCCCAAAAAATTGAAAAATCTACCCAAAACCTAAAAAAATTAAAATTTTTATATGAAAAACTTCTTTTGCCCATATCTCCTAAACTAAGCGTCCTAGAGCGAAAAGGACTTTAATTCGTGACCACCCCCAAAAAATTGAAAAATCCACCCAAAACCTAAAAAAATTCAAATTTTTATATGAAAAACTTCTTTTGCCCATATCTCCTAAACTATGCGTCCTAGAGCGAAAAGGACTTTAATTCGTGACCACCCCCAAAAATTGAAAAATCTACCCAAAACCTAAAAAAATTCAAATTTTTATATGAAAAACTTCTTTTGCCCATATCTCCTAAACTAAGCGTCCTAGAGCGAAAAGGACTTTAATTCGTGACCACCCCCAAAAAATTGAAAAATCTACCCAAAACCTAAAAAAAATTGAAATTTTTATATGAAAAACTTCTTTTGCCCATATCTCCTAAACTAAGCGTCCTAGAGCGAAAAGGACTTTAATTCGTGACCACCCCCAAAAAATTGAAAAATCCACCCAAAACCTAAAAAAATTAAAATTTTTATATGAAAAACTTCTTTTGCCCATATCTCCTAAACTATGCGTCCTAGAGCGAAAAGGACTTTAATTCGTGACCACCCCCAAAAAATTGAAAAATCTACCCAAAAACTAAAAAAATTGAAATTTTTATATGAAAAAATTCTTTTGCCCCTCCTAAACTATGCGTCCTAGAGCGAAAAGGACTTTAATTCGAGACCACCCCCAAAAAATTGAAAAATCTACCCAAAACCTAAAAAAATTGAAATTTTTATATGAAAAACTTCTTTTGCCCATATCTCCTAAACTATGCGTCCTAGAGCGAAAAGGACTTTAATTCGTGACCACCCCCAAAAAATTGAAAAATCCACCCAAAACCTAAAAAAATTAAAATTTTTATATGAAAAACTTCTTTTGCCCATATCTCCTAAACTAAGCGTCCTAGAGCGAAAAGGACTTTAATTCGTGACCACCCCCAAAAAATTTAAAAATCCACCCAAACCTAAAAAAATTGAAATTTTTATATGAAAAACTTCTTTTGCCCATAATTCCTTAAATATGCGTCCTAGAGCGAAAAGGACTTCAATTCGTGACCACCCCCAAAAAATTTAAAAATCCACAAAAATCCTAAAAAAATTGAAATTTTTATATGAAAAACTTCTTTTCCCATATCTCCTAAACTATGCGTCCTAGAGCGAAAAGGACTTTAATTCGTGACCACCCCCAAAAAATTGAAAATCCACCCAAAACCTAAAAAAATTAAAATTTTTATATGAAAAACTTCTTTTGCCCATATCTCCAAAACTATGCGTCCTAGAGCGAAAAGGACTTTAATTCGTGGCCACCCCCAAAAAATTTAAAAATCCACCCAAATCCTAAAGAAATTGAAATTTTTATATGAAAAACTTCTTTTGCCCATATCTCCTAAACTATGCGTCCTAGAGCGAAAAGGACTTTAATTCGTGACCACCCCCAAAAAATTGAAAAATCTACCCAAAACCTTAAAAAATTCAAATTTTTATATGAAAAACTTCTTTTGCCCATATCTCCTAAACTAAGCGTCCTAGAGCGAGAAGGACTTTAATTCGTGACCACCCCCAAAAAATTGAAAAATCTACCCAAAACCTAAAAAAATTGAAATTTTTATATGAAAAACTTCTTTTGCCCATATCTCCTAAACTATGCGTCCTAGAGCGAAAAGGACTTTAATTCGTGACCACCCCAAAAAATTGAAAAATCTACCCAAAACCTAAAAAAATTCAAATTTTTATATGAAAAACTTCTTTTGCCCATATCTCCTAAAAGGACTTTAATTCGTGACCACCCCCAAAAAATTGAAAAATCTACCCAAAATCTAAAAAAATTCAAATTTTTATATGAAAAACTTCTTTTGCCCATATCTCCTAAACTAAGCGTCCTAGAGCGAAAAGGACTTTAATTCGTGACCACCCCCAAAAAATTGAAAAATCTACCCAAACCTAAAAAAATTGAAATTTTTATATGAAAAACTTTTTTTGCCCATATCTCCTAAACTATGCGTCCTAGAGCGAAAAGGACTTTAATTCGTGACCACCCCCAAAAAATTTAGAAATCCACCCAAAACCTAAAAAAATTAAAATTTTTATATGAAAAACTTCTTTTGCCCATATCTCCTAAACTAAGCGTCCTAGAGCGAAAAGGACTTTAATTCGTGACCACCCCCAAAAAATTGAAAAATCTACCCAAAACCTAAAAAAATTGAAATTTTTATATGAAAAACTTCTTTTGCCCATATCTCCTAAACTAAGCGTCCTAGAGCGAAAAGGACTTTAATTCGTGACCACCCCCAAAAAATTGAAAAATCCACCCAAACCTAAAAAAATTGAAATTTTTATATGAAAAACTTCTTTTGCCCATAACTCCTTAAATATGCGTCCTAGAGCGAAAAGGACTTCAATTCGTGACCACCCCCAAAAAATTTAAAAATCCACAAAAATCCTAAAAAAATTGAAATTTTTATATGAAAAACTTCTTTTCCCATATCTTCTAAACTATGCGTCCTAGAGCGAAAAGGACTTTAATTCGTGACCACCCCCAAAAAATTGAAAAATCCACCCAAAACCTAAAAAAATTAAAATTTTTATATGAAAAACTTATTCTGCCCATATCTCCTAAACTAAGCGTCCTAGAGCAAAAAGGACTTTAATTCGTGACCACCCCCAAAAAATTTAAAAATCCACCCAAATCCTAAAGAAATTTAAATTTTTATATGAAAAACTTCTTTTCCCATATCTCCTAAACTATGCGTCCTAGAGCGAAAAGGACTTTAATTCGTGACCACCCCCAAAAAATTGAAAAATCCACCCAAAACCTAAAAAAATTAAAATTTTTATATGAAAAACTTCTTTTGCCCATATCTCCTAAACTAAGCGTCCTAGAGCGAAAAGGACTTTAATTCGTGACCACCCCCAAAAAATTGAAAAATCTACCCAAAACCTAAAAAAATTGAAATTTTTATATGAAAAACTTCTTTTGCCCATATCTCCTAAACTATGCGTCATAGAGCGAAAAAGGACTTTAATTCGTGACCACCCCCAAAAAATTGAAAAATCTACCCAAAACCTAAAAAAATTGAAATTTTTATATGAAAAACTTCTTTTGCCCATATCTCCTAAACTAAGCGTCCTAGAGCGAAAAGGACTTTAACCCCCAAAAAATTGAAAAATCTACCCAAAACCTAAAAAATTAAAATTTTTATATGAAAAACTTCTTTTGCCCATATCTCCTAAACTATGCGTCCTAGAGCGAAAAGGACTTTAATTCGTGACCACCCCCAAAAAATTGAAAAATCCACCCAAAACCTAAAAAAATTAAAATTTTTATATGAAAAACTTCTTTTGCCCATATCTCCTGAACTAAGCGTCCTAGAGCGAAAAGGACTTTAATTCGTGACCACCCCCAAAAAATTGAAAAATCCACCCAAATCCTAAAGAAATTGAAATTTTTATATGAAAAACTTCTTTTGCCCATATCTCCTAAACTAAGCGTCCTAGAGCGAAAAGGACTTTAATTCGTGACCACCCCCAAAAAATTGAAAAATCTACCCAAAACCTAAAAAAATTAAAATTTTTATATGAAAAACTTCTTTTGCCCATATCTCCTAAACTAAGCGTCCTAGAGCGAAAAGGACTTTAATTCGTGACCACCCCCAAAAAATTGAAAAATCTACCCAAAACCTAAAAAAATTGAAATTTTTATATGAAAAACTTCTTTTGCCCATATCTCCTAAACTATGCGTCTTAGAGCGAAAAGGACTTTAATTCGTGACCACCCCCAAAAAATTGAAAAATCTACCCAAAACCTAAAAAAATTGAAATTTTTATATGAAAAACTTCTTTTGCCCATATCTCCTAAACTATGCGTCCTAGAGCGAAAAGGACTTTAATTCGTGACCACCCCCAAAAAATTGAAAAATCTACCCAAAACCTAAAAAAATTCAAATTCAAAAACTTCTTTTGCCCATATCTCCTAAACTATGCGTCTTAGAGCGAAAAGGACTTTAATTCGTGACCACCCCCAAAAAATTGAAAAATCTACCCAAAACCTAAAAAAATTGAAATTTTTATATGAAAAACTTCTTTTGCCCATATCTCCTAAACTATGCGTCCTAGAGCGAAAAGGACTTTAATTCGTGACCACCCCCAAAAAATTGAAAAATCTACCCAAAACCTAAAAAAAATTCAAATTTTTATATGAAAAACTTCTTTTGCCCATATCTCCTAAACTAAGCGTCCTAGAACGAAAAGGACTTTAATTCGTGACCACCCCCAAAAAATTGAAAAATCTACCCAAAACCTAAAAAAATTGAAATTTTTATATGAAAAACTTCTTTTGCCCATATCTCCTAAACTATGCGTCCTAGAGCGAAAAGGACTTTAATTCGTGACCACCCCCAAAAAATTGAAAAATCCACCCAAAACCTAAAAAAATTAAAATTTTTATATGAAAAACTTCTTTTGCCCATATCTCCTAAACTAAGCGTCCTAGAGCGAAAAGGACTTTAATTCGTGACCACCCCCAAAAAATTGAAAAATCCACCCAAAACCTAAAAAAATTGAAATTTTTATATGAAAAACTTCTTTTGCCCATATCTCCTAAACTATGCGTCCTAGAGCGAAAAGGACTTTAATTCGTGACCACCCCCAAAAAATTGAAAAATCTACCCAAAACCTAAAAAAATTAAAATTTTTATATGAAAAACTTCTTTTGCCCATATCTCCTAAACTAAGCGTCCTAGAGCGAAAAGGACTTTAATTCGTGACCACCCCCAAAAAATTGAAAAATCTACCCAAAACCTAAAAAAATTGAAATTTTTATATGAAAAACTTCTTTTGCCCATATCTCCTAAACTATGCGTCCTAGAGCGAAAAGGACTTTAATTCGTGACCACCCCCAAAAAATTGAAAAATCCACCCAAAACCTAAAAAAATTCAAATTTTTATATGAAAAACTTCTTTTGCCCATATCTCCTAAACTAAGCGTCCTAGAGCGAAAAGGACTTTAATTCTTGACCACCCCCAAAAAATTGAAAAATCTACCCAAAACCTAAAAAATTGAAATTTTTATATGAAAAACTTCTTTTGCCTATAACTCCTTAAATATGCGTCCTAGAGCGAAAAGGACTTCAATTCGTGACCACCCCCAAAAAATTTAAAAATCCTCAAAAATCCTAAAAAAATTTAAATTTTTATATGAAAAACTTCTTTTCCCATATCTCCTAAACTAAGCGTCCTAGAGCGAAAAGGACTTTAATTCGTGACCACCCCCAAAAAATTTAAAAATCCACCCAAAACCTAAAAAAATTAAAATTTTTATATGAAAAACTTCTTTTGCCCATATCTCCTAAACTAAGCGTCCTAGAGCGAAAAGGACTTTAATTCGTGACCACCCCCAAAAAATTTAAAAATCTACCCAAAACCTAAAAAAATTGAAATTTTTATATGAAAAACTTCTTTTGCCCATATCTCCTAAACTATGCGTCCTAGAGCGAAAAGGACTTTAATTCGTGACCACCCCCAAAAAATTGAAAAATCCACCCAAAACCTAAAAAAATTAAAATTTTTATATGAAAAACTTCTTTTGCCCATATCTCCTAAACTAAGCGTCCTAGAGCGAAAAGGACTTTAATTCGTGACCACCCCCAAAAAATTTAAAAATCCACCCAAAACCTAAAAAAATTAAAATTTTTATATGAAAAACTTCTTTTGCCCATATCTCCTAAACTATGCGTCCTAGAGCGAAAAGGACTTTAATTCGTGACCACCCCCAAAAAATTGAAAAATCCACCCAAAACCTAAAAAAATTCAAATTTTTATATGAAAAATTTGTTTTGCCCATATCTCCTAAACTAAGCGTCCTAGAGCGAAAAGGACTTTAATTCGTGACCACCCCCAAAAAATTGAAAGATCTACCCAAAACCTAAAAAAATTGAAATTTTTATATGAAAAACTTCTTTTGCCCATATCTCCTAAACTATGCGTCCTAGAGCGAAAAGGACTTTAATTCGTGACCACCCCCAAAAAATTGAAAAACCTACCCAAAACCTAAAAAAATTCAAATTTTTATATGAAAAACTTCTTTTGCCCATATCTCCTAAACTAAGCGTCCTAGAGCGAAAAGGACTTTAATTCGTGACCACCCCCAAAAAATTGAAAAATCTACCCAAAACCTAAAAAATTGAAATTTTTATATGAAAAACTTCTTTTGCCCATATCTCCTAAACTATGCGTCCTAGAGCGAAAAGGACTTTAATTCGTGACCACCCCCAAAAAATTGAAAAATCCACCCAAAACCTAAAAAAATTAAAATTTTTATATGAAAAACTTCTTTTGCCCATATCTCCTAAACTAAGCGTCCTAGAGCGAAAAGGACTTTAATTCGTGACCACCCCCAAAAAATTGAAAAATCTACCCAAAACCTAAAAAAATTGAAATTTTTATATGAAAAACTTCTTTGCCCATATCTCCTAAACTATGCGTCCTTGAGCGAAAAGGACTTTAATTCGTGACCACCCCCAAAAAATTGAAAAATCCACCAAAATCCTAAAAAAAAATTGAATTTTTTATATGAAAAACTTCTTTGCCCATATCTCCTAAACTATGCGTCCTAGAGCGAAAAGGACTTTAATTCGTGACCACCCCCAAAAAATTTAAAAATCCACCCAAAACCTAAAAAAATTAAAATTTTTATATGAAAAACTTCTTTTGCCCATATCTCCTAACTATGCGTCCTAGAGCGAAAAGGACTTTAATTCGTGACCACCCCCAAAAAATTGAAAAATCTACCCAAAACCTAAAAAAATTGAAATTTTTATATGAAAAACTTCTTTTGCCCATATCTCCTAAACTATGCGTCCTAGAGCGAAAAGGACTTTAATTCGTGACCACCCCCAAAAAATTGAAAAATCCACCCAAAACCTAAAAAAATTAAAATTTTTATATGAAAAACTTCTTTTGCCCATATCTCCTAAACCAAGCGTCCTAGAGCGAAAAGGACTTTAATTCGTGACCACCCCCAAAAAATTTAAAAATCCACCCAAAACCTAAAAAAATTAAAATTTTTATATGAAAAACTTCTTTTGCCCATATCTCCTAAACTATGCGTCCTAGAGCGAAAAGGACTTTAATTCGTGACCACCCCCAAAAAATTGAAAAATCCACCCAAAACCTAAAAAAATTCAAATTTTTATATGAAAAATTTCTTTTGCCCATATCTCCTAAACTAAGCGTCCTAGAGCGAAAAGGATTTTAATTCGTGACCACCCCCAAAAAATTGAAAGATCTACCCAAAACCTAAAAAAATTGAAATTTTTATATGAAAAACTTCTTTTGCCCATATCTCCTAAACTATGCGTCCTAGAGCGAAAAGGACTTTAATTCGTGACCACCCCCAAAAAATTGAAAAACCTACCCAAAACCTAAAAAAATTCAAATTTTTATATGAAAAACTTCTTTTGCCCATATCTCCTAAACTAAGCGTCCTAGAGCGAAAAGGACTTTAATTCGTGACCACCCCCAAAAAATTGAAAAATCTACCCAAAACCTAAAAAATTGAAATTTTTATATGAAAAACTTCTTTTGCCCATATCTCCTAAACTATGCGTCCTAGAGCGAAAAGGACTTTAATTCGTGACCACCCCCAAAAAATTGAAAAATCCACCCAAAACCTAAAAAAATTAAAATTTTTATATGAAAAACTTCTTTTGCCCATATCTCCTAAACTAAGCGTCCTAGAGCGAAAAGGACTTTAATTCGTGACCACCCCCAAAAAATTGAAAAATCTACCCAAAACCTAAAAAAATTGAAATTTTTATATGAAAAACTTCTTTGCCCATATCTCCTAAACTATGCGTCCTTGAGCGAAAAGGACTTTAATTCGTGACCACCCCCAAAAAATTGCAAAATCCACCAAAATCCTAAAAAAATTGAAATTTTTATATGAAAAACTTCTTTTGCCCATATCTCCTAAACTAAGCGTCCTAGAGCGAAAAGGACTTTAATTCGTGACCACCCCCAAAAAATTGAAGAATCTACCCAAAACCTAAAAAAATTCAAATTTTTATATGAAAAACTTCTTTTGCCCATATCTCCTAAACTAAGCGTCCTAGAACGAAAAGGACTTTAATTCGTGACCACCCCCAAAAAATTGAAAAATCTACCCAAAACCTAAAAAAATTGAAATTTTTATATGAAAAACTTCTTTTGCCCATATCTCCTAAACTATGCGTCCTAGAGCGAAAAGGACTTTAATTCGTGACCACCCCCAAAAAATTGAAAAACCTACACAAAACCTAAAAAAAATTCAAATTTTTATATGAAAAACTTCTTTTGCCCATATCTCCTAAACTAAGCGTCCTAGAGCGAAAAGGACTTTAATTCGTGACCACCCCCAAAAAATTGAAAAATCTACCCAAAACCTAAAAAATTGAAATTTTTATATGAAAAACTTCTTTTGCCCATATCTCCTAAACTATGCGTCCTAGAGCGAAAAGGACTTTAATTCGTGACCACCCCCAAAAAATTGAAAAATCCACCCAAAATCTAAAAAAATTAAAATTTTTATATGAAAAACTTCTTTTGCCCATATCTCCCAAACTAAGCGTCCTAGAGCGAAAAGGACTTTAATTCGTGACCACCCCCAAAAAATTGAAAAATCTACCCAAAACCTAAAAAAATTGAAATTTTTATATGAAAAACTTCTTTTGCCCATATCTCCTAAACTATGCGTCCTTGAGCGAAAAGGACTTTAATTCGTGACCACCCCCAAAAAATTGAAAAATCCACCAAAATCCTAAAAAAAAATTGAATTTTTTATATGAAAAACTTCTTTTGCCCATATCTCCTAAACTATGCGTCCTAGAGCGAAAAGGACTTTAATTCGTGACCACCCCCAAAAAATTGAAAAATCCACCCAAAACCTAAAAAAATTAAAATTTTTATATGAAAAACTTCTTTTGCCCATATCTCCTAAACTAAGCGTCCTAGAACGAAAAGGACTTTAATTCGTGACCACCCCCAAAAAATTGAAAAATCTACCCAAAACCTAAAAAAATTTAAATTTTTATATGAAAAACTTCTTTTGCCCATATCTCCTAAACTATGCGTCCTAGAGCGAAAAGGACTTTAATTCGTGACCACCCCAAAAAATTGAAAAATCCACCCAAAACCTAAAAAAATTCAAATTTTTATATGAAACACTTCTTTTGCCCATATCTCCTAAACTAAGCGTCCTAGAGCGAAAAGGACTTTAATTCGTGACCACCCCCAAAAAAATTGAAAAATCCACCCAAAACCTAAAAAAATTGAAATTTTTATATGAAAAACTTCTTTTGCCCATATCTCCTAAACTATGCGTCCTAGAGCGAAAAGGACTTTAATTCGTGACCACCCCCAAAAAATTGAAAAATCTACCCAAAACCTAAAAAAAATCAAATTTTTATATGAAAAACTTCTTTTGCCCATATCTCCTAAACTAAGCGTCCTAGAGCGAAAAGGACTTTAATTCGTGACCACCCCCAAAAAATTTAAAAATCTACCCAAAACCTAAAAAAATTGAAATTTTTATATGAAAAACTTCTTTTGCCCATATCTCCTAAACTATGCGTCCTAGAGCGAAAAGGACTTTAATTCGTGACCACCCCCAAAAAATTGAAAAATCCACCCAAAACCTAAAAAAATTAAAATTTTTATATGAAAAACTTCTTTTGCCCATATCTCCTAAACTATGCGTCCTAGAGCGAAAAGGACTTTAATTCGTGACCACCCCCAAAAAATTTAAAAATCCACCCAAATCCTAAAGAAATTGAAATTTTTACATGAAAAACTTCTTTTGCCCATATCTCCTAAACTAAGCGTCCTAGAGCGAAAAGGACTTTAATTCGTGACCACCCCCAAAAAATTGAAAAATCTACCCAAAACCTAAAAAAATTGAAATTTTTATATGAAAAACTTCTTTTGCCCATATCTCCTAAACTATGCGTCCTAGGGCGAAAAGGACTTTAATTCGTGACCACCCCCAAAAAATTGAAAAATCCACCCAAAACCTAAAAAAATTCAAATTTTTATATGAAAAACTTCTTTTGCCCATATCTCCTAAACTAAGCGTCCTAGAGCGAAAAGGACTTTAATTCGTGACCACCCCCAAAAAATTGAAAAATCTACCCAAAACCTAAAAAATTGAAATTTTTATATGAAAAACTTCTTTTGCCTATAACTCCTTAAATATGCGTCCTAGAGCGAAAAGGACTTCAATTCGTGACCACCCCCAAAAAATTTAAAAATCCACAAAAATCCTAAAAAAAAATTGAAATTTTTATATGAAAAACTTCTTTTCCCATATCTCCTAAAATATGCGTCCTAGAGCGAAAAGGACTTTAATTCGTGACCACACCCAAAAAATTGCAAAATCTACCTAAAACCTAAAAAAATTGAAATTTTTATATGAAAAACTTCTTTTGCCCATATCTCCTAAACTAAGCGTCCTAGAGCGAAAAGGACTTTAATTCGTGACCACCCCCAAAAAATTGAAAAATCCACCCAAAACCTAAAAAAATTAAAATTTTTATATGAAAAACTTCTTTTGCCCATATCTCCTAAACTAAGCGTCCTAGAGCGAAAAGGACTTTAATTCGTGACCACCCCCAAAAAATTTAAAAATCCGAAAAAAATTGAAATTTTTATATGAAAAACTTCTTTTCCCATATCTCCTAAACTATGCGTCCTAGAGCGAAAAGGACTTTAATTCGTGACCACACCCAAAAAATTGCAAAATCTACCCAAAACCTAAAAAAAATTGAAATTTTTATATGAAAAACTTCTTTTGCCCATATCTCCTAAACTATGCGTCCTAGAGCGAAAAGGACTTTAATTCGTGACCACCACCAAAAAATTGAAAAATCTACCCAAAACCTAAAAAAATTGAAATTTTTATATGAAAAACTTCTTTTGCCCATATCTCCTAAACTAAGCGTCCTAGAGCGAAAAGGACTTTAATTCGTGACCACCCCCAAAAAATTTAAAAATCCACCCAAATCCTAAAGAAATTGAAATTTTTACATGAAAAACTTCTTTTGCCCATATCTCCTAAACTAAGCGTCCTAGAGCGAAAAGGACTTTAATTCGTGACCACCCCCAAAAAATTGAAAAATCCACCCAAAATCTAAAAAAATTAAAATTTTTATATGAAAAACTTCTTTTGCCCATATCTCCTAAACTAAGCGTCCTAGAGCGAAAAGGACTTTAATTCGTGACCACCCCCAAAAAATTGAAAAATCTACCCAAAATCTAAAAAAATTAAAATTTTTATATGAAAAACTTCTTTTGCCCATATCTCCTAAACTAAGCGTCCTAGAGCGAAAAGGACTTTAATTCGTGACCACCCCCAAAAAATTGAAAAATCTACCCAAAACCTAAAAAAATTGAAATTTTTATATGAAAAACTTCTTTTGCCCATATCTCCTAAACTATGCGTCCTTGAGCGAAAAGGACTTTAATTCGTGACCACCCCCAAAAAATTGAAAAATCCACCAAAATCCTAAAAAAAAATTGAATTTTTTATATGAAAAACTTCTTTTGCCCATATCTCCTAAACTATGCGTCCTAGAGCGAAAAGGACTTTAATTCGTGACCACCCCCAAAAAATTGAAAAATCCACCCAAAACCTAAAAAAATTAAAATTTTTATATGAAAAACTTCTTTTGCCCATATCTCCTAAACTAAGCGTCCTAGAGCGAAAAGGACTTTAATTCGTGACCACCCCCAAAAAATTGAAAAATCTACCCAAAACCTAAAAAAATTGAAATTTTTATATGAAAAACTTCTTTTGCCCATATCTCCTAAACTATGCGTCCTAGAGCGAAAAGGACTTTAATTCGTGACCACCCCCAAAAAATTGAAAAATCCACCAAAATCCTAAAAAAAATTGAATTTTTTATATGAAAAACTTCTTTTGCCCATATCTCCTAAACTAAGCGTCCTAGAGCGAAAAGGACTTTAATTCGTGACCACCCCCAAAAAATTGAAAAATCTACCCAAAACCTAAAAAAATTGAAATTTTTATATGAAAAACTTCTTTTGCCCATATCTCCTAAACTAAGCGTCCTAGAGCGAAAAGGACTTTAATTCGTGACCACCCCCAAAAAATTTAAAAATCTACCCAAAACCTAAAAAAATTTAAATTTTTATATGAAAAACTTCTTTTGCCCATATCTCCTAAACTATGCGTCCTAGAGCGAAAAGGACTTTAATTCGTGACCACCCCCAAAAAATTGAAAAATCCACCCAAAACCTAAAAAATTAAAATTTTTATATGAAAAACTTCTTTTGCCCATATCTCCTAAACTATGCGTCCTAGAGCGAAAAGGACTTTAATTCGTGACCACCCCCAAAAAATTAAAAAATCCACCCAAATCCTAAAGAAATTGAAATTTTTACATGAAAAACTTCTTTTGCCCATATCTCCTAAACTAAGCGTCCTAGAGCGAAAAGGACTTTAATTCGTGACCACCCCCAAAAAATTGAAAAATCTACCCAAAACCTAAAAAAATTGAAATTTTTATATGAAAAACTTCTTTTGCCCATATCTCCTAAACTATGCGTCCTAGAGCGAAAAGGACTTTAATTCGTGACCACCCCCAAAAAAATGAAAAATCCACCCAAAACCTAAAAAAATTCAAATTTTTATATGAAAAACTTCTTTTGCCCATATCTCCTAAACTAAGCGTCCTAGAGCGAAAAGGACTTTAATTCGTGACCACCCCCAAAAAATTGAAAAATCTACCCAAAACCTAAAAAATTGAAATTTTTATATGAAAAACTTCTTTTGCCTATAACTCCTTAAATATGAGTCCTAGAGCGAAAAGGACTTCAATTCGTGACCACCCCCAAAAAATTTAAAAATCCACAAAAATCCTAAAAAAAATTGAAATTTTTATATGAAAAACTTCTTTTCCCATATCTCCTAAAATATGCGTCCTAGAGCGAAAAGGACTTTAATTCGTGACCACACCCAAAAAATTGCAAAATCTACCTAAAACCTAAAAAAATTGAAATTTTTATATGAAAAACTTCTTTTGCCCATATCTCCTAAACTAAGCGTCCTAGAGCGAAAAGGACTTTAATTCGTGACCACCCCCAAAAAATTGAAAAATCTACCCAAAACCTAAAAAAATTGAAATTTTTATATGAAAAACTTCTTTTGCCCATATCTCCTAAACTATGCGTCCTAGAGCGAAAAGGACTTTAATTCGTGACCACCCCCAAAAAATTGAAAAATCCACCCAAAACCTAAAAAAATTCAAATTTTTATATGAAAAACTTCTTTTGCCCATATCTCCTAAACTAAGCGTCCTAGAGCGAAAAGGACTTTAATTCGTGACCACCCCCAAAAAATTGAAAAATCTACCCAAAACCTAAAAAATTGAAATTTTTATATGAAAAACTTCTTTTGCCTATAACTCCTTAAATATGCGTCCTAGAGCGAAAAGGACTTCAATTCGTGACCACCCCCAAAAAATTGAAAAATCTACCCAAAACCTAAAAAAATTGAAATTTTTATATGAAAAACTTCTTTTGCCCATATCTCCTAAACTATGCGTCCTAGAGCGAAAAGGACTTTAATTCGTGACCACCCCCAAAAAATTGAAAAATCTAGCCAAAACCTAAAAAAATTGACATTTTTATATGAAAAACTTCTTTTGCCCATATCTCCTAAACTATGCGTCCTAGAGCGAAAAGGACTTTAATTCGTGACCATCCCCAAAAAATTGAAAAATCCACCCAAAACCTAAAAAAATAAAAATTTTTATATGAAAAACTTCTTTTGCCCATATCTCCTAATCTAAGCGTCCTAGAGCGAAAAGGACTTTAATTCGTGACCACCCCCAAAAAATTGAAAAATCTACCCAAAACCTAAAAAAATTGAAATTTTTATATGAAAACCTTCTTTTGCCCATATCTCCTAAACTATGCGTCCTAGAGCGAAAAGGACTTTAATTCGTGACCACCCCCAAAAAATTGAAAAATTCACCCAAAACCTAAAAAAATTGAAATTTTTATATGAAAAACTTCTTTTGCCCATATCTCCTAAACTATGCGTCCTAGAGCGAAAAGGACTTTAATTCGTGACCACCCCCAAAAAATTGAAAAACCTACCCAAAACCTAAAAAAATTCAAATTTTTATATGAAAAACTTCTTTTGCTCATATCTCCTAAACTAAGCGTCCTAGAGCGAAAAGGACTTTAATTCGTGACCACCCCCAAAAAGTTGAAAAGTCTACCCAAAACCTAAAAAATTGAAATTTTTATATGAAAAACTTCTTTTGCCCATATCTCCTAAACTATGCGTCCTAGAGCGAAAAGGACTTTAATTCGTGACCACCCCCAAAAAATTGAAAAATCCACCCAAAACCTAAAAAAACTAAAATTTTTATATGAAAAACTTCTTTTGCCCATATCTCCTAAACTAAGCGTCCTAGAGCGAAAAGGACTTTAATTCGTGACCACCCCCAAAAAATTGAAAAATCTACCCAAAACCTAAAAAAATTGAAATTTTTATATGAAAAACTTCTTTTGCCCATATCTCCTAAACTATGCGTCCTTGAGCGAAAAGGACTTTAATTCGTGACCACCCCCAAAAAATTGAAAAATCCACCCAAAACCTAAAAAAATCAAATTTTTATATGAAAAACTTCTTTTGCCCATATCTCCTAAACTAAGCGTCCTAGAGCGAAAAGGACTTTAATTCGTGACCACCCCCAAAAAATTGAAAAATCCACCCAAAACCTAAAAAAACTAAAATTTTTATATGAAAAACTTCTTTTGCCCATATCTCCTAAACTAAGCGTCCTAGAGCGAAAAGGACTTTAATTCGTGACCACCCCCAAAAAATTGAAAAATCTACCCAAAACCTAAAAAAATTGAAATTTTTATATGAAAAACTTCTTTTGCCCATATCTCCTAAACTATGCGTCCTTGAGCGAAAAGGACTTTAATTCGTGACCACCCCCAAAAAATTGAAAAATCCACCCAAAACCTAAAAAAATCAAATTTTTATATGAAAAACTTCTTTTGCCCATATCTCCTAAACTAAGCGTCCTAGAGCGAAAAGGACTTTAATTCGTGACCACCCCCAAAAAATTGAAAAATCCACCCAAACCTAAAAAAATTGAAATTTTTATATGAAAAACTTCTTTTGCCCATAACTCCTTAAATATGCGTCCTAGAGCGAAAAGGACTTCAATTCGTGACCACCCTCAAAAAATTTAAAAATCCACAAAAATCCTAAAAAAATTGAAATTTTTATATGAAAAACTTCTTTTCCCATATCTCCTAAACTATGCGTCCTAGAGCGAAAAGGACTTTAATTCGTGACCACCCCCAAAAAATTGAAAAATCCACAAAAATCCTAAAAAAATTGAAATTTTTATATGAAAAACTTCTTTTCCCATATCTCCTAAACTATGCGTCCTAGAGCGAAAAGGACTTTAATTCGTGACCACCCCCAAAAAATTGAAAAATCTACCCAAAACCTAAAAAAATTGAAATTTTTATATGAAAAACTTCTTTTGCCCATATCTCCTAAACTATGCGTCCTAGAGCGAAAAGGACTTTAATTCGTGACCACCCCCAAAAAATTGAAAAATCTACCCAAAACCTAAAAAAATTGAAATTTTTATATGAAAAACTTCTTTTGCCCATATCTCCTAAACTATGCGTCCTAGAGCGAAAAGGACTTTAATTCGTGACCACCCCCAAAAAATTGAAAAATCTACCCAAAACCTAAAAAATTCAAATTTTTATATGAAAAACTTCTTTTGCCCATATCTCCTAAACTATGCGTCCTAGAGCGAAAAGGACTTTAATTCGTGACCACCCCCAAAAAATTTAAAAATCTACCCAAAACCTAAAAAAATTGAAATTTTTATATGAAAAACTTCTTTTGCCCATATCTCCTAAACTATGCGTCCTAGAGCGAAAAGGACTTTATTTCGTGACCACCCCCAAAAAATTGAAAAATCTACCCAAAACCTAAAAAAAATAAAATTTTTAGATGAAAAACTTCTTTTGCCCATATCTCCTAAACTATGCGTCCTAGAGCGAAAAGGACTTTAATTCGTGACCACCCCCAAAAAATTGAAAAATCTACCCAAAACCTAAAAAATTGAAATTTTTATATGAAAAACTTCTTTTGCCCATATCTCCTAAACTATGCGTCCTAGAGCGAAAAGGACTTTAATTCGTGACCACCCCCAAAAAATTGAAAAATCCACCCAAAACCTAAAAAAACTAAAATTTTTATATGAAAAACTTCTTTTGCCCATATCTCCTAAACTAAGCGTCCTAGAGCGAAAAGGACTTTAATTCGTGACCACCCCCAAAAAATTGAAAAATCTACCCAAAACCTAAAAAAATTGAAATTTTTATATGAAAAACTTCTTTTGCCCATATCTCCTAAACTATGCGTCCTTGAGCGAAAAGGACTTTAATTCGTGACCACCCCCAAAAAATTGAAAAATCCACCCAAAACCTAAAAAAATCAAATTTTTATATGAAAAACTTCTTTTGCCCATATCTCCTAAACTAAGCGTCCTAGAGCGAAAAGGACTTTAATTCGTGACCACCCCCAAAAAATTGAAAAATCCACCCAAACCTAAAAAAATTGAAATTTTTATATGAAAAACTTCTTTTGCCCATAACTCCTTAAATATGCGTCCTAGAGCGAAAAGGACTTCAATTCGTGACCACCCTCAAAAAATTTAAAAATCCACAAAAATCCTAAAAAAATTGAAATTTTTATATGAAAAACTTCTTTTCCCATATCTCCTAAACTATGCGTCCTAGAGCGAAAAGGACTTTAATTCGTGACCACCCCCAAAAAATTGAAAAATCCACAAAAATCCTAAAAAAATTGAAATTTTTATATGAAAAACTTCTTTTCCCATATCTCCTAAACTATGCGTCCTAGAGCGAAAAGGACTTTAATTCGTGACCACCCCCAAAAAATTGAAAAATCTACCCAAAACCTAAAAAAATTGAAATTTTTATATGAAAAACTTCTTTTGCCCATATCTCCTAAACTATGCGTCCTAGAGCGAAAAGGACTTTAATTCGTGACCACCCCCAAAAAATTGAAAAATCTACCCAAAACCTAAAAAAATTGAAATTTTTATATGAAAAACTTCTTTTGCCCATATCTCCTAAACTATGCGTCCTAGAGCGAAAAGGACTTTAATTCGTGACCACCCCCAAAAAATTGAAAAATCTACCCAAAACCTAAAAAATTCAAATTTTTATATGAAAAACTTCTTTTGCCCATATCTCCTAAACTATGCGTCCTAGAGCGAAAAGGACTTTAATTCGTGACCACCCCCAAAAAATTTAAAAATCTACCCAAAACCTAAAAAAATTGAAATTTTTATATGAAAAACTTCTTTTGCCCATATCTCCTAAACTATGCGTCCTAGAGCGAAAAGGACTTTATTTCGTGACCACCCCCAAAAAATTGAAAAATCTACCCAAAACCTAAAAAAAATAAAATTTTTAGATGAAAAACTTCTTTTGCCCATATCTCCTAAACTATGCGTCCTAGAGCGAAAAGGACTTTAATTCGTGACAACCCCCAAAAAATTGAAAAATCCACCCAAAACCTAAAAAAATTAAAATTTTTATATGAAAAACTTCTTTTGCCCATATCTCCTAAACTAAGCGTCCTAGAGCGAAAAGGACTTTAATTCGTGACCACCCCCAAAAAATTAAAAAATCTACCCAAAACCTAAAAAAATTGAAATTTTTATATGAAAAACTTCTTTTGCCCATATCTCCTAAACTATGCGTCCTAGAGCGAAAAGGACTTTAATTCGTGACCACCCCCAAAAAATTGAAAAATCCACCCAAAACCTAAAAAAATTAAAATTTTTATATGAAAAACTTCTTTTGCCCATATCTCCTAAACTAAGCGTCCTAGAGCGAAAAGGACTTTAATTCGTGACCACCCCCAAAAAATTGAAAAATCCACCCAAACCTAAAAAAATTGAAATTTTTATATGAAAAACTTCTTTTGCCCATATCTCCTTTAATATGCGTCCTAGAGCGAAAAGGACTTCAATTCGTGACCACCCCCAAAAAATCGAAAAATCTACCCAAAACCAAAAAAATTAAAATTTTTATATGAAAAACTTCTTTTGCCCATATCTCCTAAACTAAGCGTCCTAGAGCGAAAAGGACTTTAATTCGTGACCACCCCCAAAAAATTGAAAAATCTACCCAAAACCAAAAAAAATTGAAATTTTTATATGAAAAACTTCTTTTGCCCATATCTCCTAAACTAAGCGTCCTAGAGCGAAAAGGACTTTAATTCGTGACCACCCCCAAAAAATTGAAAAATCTACCCGAAACCTAAAAAAATTCAAATTTTTAAATGAAAAACTTCTTTTGCCCATATCTCCTAAACTAAACGTCCTAGAGCGAAAAGGACTTTAATTCGTGACCACCCCCAAAAAATTGAAAAATCTACCCAAAACCTAAAAAAATCAAATTTTTATATGAAAAACTTCTTTTGCCTATATCTCCTAAACTAAGCGTCCTAGAGCGAAAAGGACTTTAATTCGTGACCACCCCCAAAAAATTGAAAAATCTACCCAAAACCTAAAAAAATTGAAATTTTTATATGAAAAACTTCTTTTGCCCATATCTCCTAAACTATGCGTCCTAGAGCGAAAAGGACTTTAATTCGTGACCACCCCCAAAAAATTGAAAAATCCACCCAAAACCTAAAAAAAATCAAATTTTTATATGAAAAACTTCTTTTGCCCATATCTCCTAAACTAAGCGTCCTAGAGCGAAAAGCACTTTAATTCGTGACCACCCCCAAAAAATTGAAAAATCCACCCAAACCTAAAAAAATTGAAATTTTTATATGAAAAACTTCTTTTGCCCATAACTCCTTAAATATGCGTCCTAGAGCGAAAAGGACTTCAATTCGTGACCACCCTCAAAAAATTTAAAAATCCACAAAAATCCTTAAAAAATTGAAATTTTTACATGAAAAACTTCTTTTGCCCATATCTCCTAAACTATGTGTCCTAGAGCGAAAATGACTTTAATTCGTGACCACCCCCAAAAAATTGAAAAATCTACCCAAAACCTAAAAAAATTGAAATTTTTATATGAAAAACTTCTTTTGCCCATATCTCCTAAACTATGCGTCCTAGAGCGAAAAGGACTTTAATTCGTGACCACCCCCAAAAAATTGAAAAATCTACCCAAAACCTAAAAAAATTGAAATTTTTATATGAAAAACTTCTTTTGCCCATATCTCCTAAACTATGCGTCCTAGAGCGAAAAGGACTTTAATTCGTGACCACCCCCAAAAAATTGAAAAATCTACCCAAAACCTAAAAAAATTAAAATTTTTATATGAAAAACTTCTTTTGCCCATATCTCCTAAACTATGCGTCCTAGAGCGAAAAGTACTTTAATTCGTGACCACCCCCAAAAAATTGAAAAATCTACCCAAAACCTAAAAAAATTAAAATTTTTATATGAAAAACTTCTTTTGCCCATATCTCCTAAACTATGCGTCCTAGAGCGAAAAGGACTTTAATTCGTGACCACCCCCAAAAAATTGAAAAATCTACCCAAAACCTAAAAAAAATAACATTTTTAGATGAAAAACTTCTTTTGCCCATATCTCCTAAACTATGCGTCCTAGAGCGAAAAGGACTTTAATTCGTGACAACCCCCAAAAAATTGAAAAATCCACCCAAAACCTAAAAAAATTGAAATTTTTATATGAAAAACTTCTTTTGTCCATATCTCCTAAACTAAGCGTCCTAGAGCGAAAAGGACTTTAATTCGTGACCACCCCCAAAAAATTTAAAAATCCACCCAAATCCTAAAGAAATTTAAAGTTTTATATGAAAAACTTTTTTTGCCCATATCTCCTAAACTATGCGTCCTAGAGCGAAAAGGACTTTAATTCGTGACCACCCCCAAAAAATTGAAAAATCTACCCAAAACCTAAAAAAATTGAAATTTTTATATGAAAAACTTCTTTTGCCCATATCTCCTAAACTAAGCGTCCTAGAGCGAAAAGGACTTTAATTCGTGACCACCCCCAAAAAATTGAAAAATCTACCCGAAACCTAAAAAAATTCAAATTTTTAAATGAAAAACTTCTTTTGCCCATATCTCCTAAACTAAACGTCCTAGAGCGAAAAGGACTTTAATTCGTGACCACCCCCAAAAAATTGAAAAATCTACCCAAAACCTAAAAAAATCAAATTTTTATATGAAAAACTTCTTTTGCCTATATCTCCTAAACTAAGCGTCCTAGAGCGAAAAGGACTTTAATTCGTGACCACCCCCAAAAAATTGAAAAATCCACCCAAACCTAAAAAAATTGAAATTTTTATATGAAAAACTTCTTTTGCCCATATCTCCTTTAATATGCGTCCTAGAGCGAAAAGGACTTCAATTCGTGACCACCCCCAAAAAATCGAAAAATCTACCCAAAACCAAAAAAATTAAAATTTTTATATGAAAAACTTCTTTTGCCCATATCTCCTAAACTAAGCGTCCTAGAGCGAAAAGGACTTTAATTCGTGACCACCCCCAAAAAATTGAAAAATCTACCCAAAACCTAAAAAAATTGAAATTTTTATATGAAAAACTTCTTTTGCCCATATCTCCTAAACTAAGCGTCCTAGAGCGAAAAGGACTTTAATTCGTGACCACCCCCAAAAAATTGAAAAATCTACCCGAAACCTAAAAAAATTCAAATTTTTAAATGAAAAACTTCTTTTGCCCATATCTCCTAAACTAAACGTCCTAGAGCGAAAAGGACTTTAATTCGTGACCACCCCCAAAAAATTGAAAAATCTACCCAAAACCTAAAAAAATCAAATTTTTATATGAAAAACTTCTTTTGCCTATATCTCCTAAACTAAGCGTCCTAGAGCGAAAAGGACTTTAATTCGTGACCACCCCCAAAAAATTGAAAAATCTACCCAAAACCTAAAAAAATTGAAATTTTTATATGAAAAACTTCTTTTGCCCATATCTCCTAAACTATGCGTCCTAGAGCGAAAAGGACTTTAATTCGTGACCACCCCCAAAAAATTGAAAAATCCACCCAAAACCTAAAAAAAATCAAATTTTTATATGAAAAACTTCTTTTGCCCATATCTCCTAAACTAAGCGTCCTAGAGCGAAAAGCACTTTAATTCGTGACCACCCCCAAAAAATTGAAAAATCCACCCAAACCTAAAAAAATTGAAATTTTTATATGAAAAACTTCTTTTGCCCATAACTCCTTAAATATGCGTCCTAGAGCGAAAAGGACTTCAATTCGTGACCACCCTCAAAAAATTTAAAAATCCACAAAAATCCTAAAAAAATTGAAATTTTTACATGAAAAACTTCTTTTGCCCATATCTCCTAAACTATGCGTCCTAGAGCGAAAATGACTTTAATTCGTGACCACCCCCAAAAAATTGAAAAATCTACCCAAAACCTAAAAAAATTGAAATTTTTATATGAAAAACTTCTTTTGCCCATATCTCCTAAACTATGCGTCCTAGAGCGAAAAGGACTTTAATTCGTGACCACCCCCAAAAAATTGAAAAATCTACCCAAAACCTAAAAAAATTGAAATTTTTATATGAAAAACTTCTTTTGCCCATATCTCCTAAACTATGCGTCCTAGAGCGAAAAGGACTTTAATTCGTGACCACCCCAAAAAATTTAAAAATCTACCCAAAACCTAAAAAAATTAAAATTTTTATATGAAAAACTTCTTTTGCCCATATCTCCTAAACTATGCGTCCTAGAGCGAAAAGTACTTTAATTCGTGACCACCCCCAAAAAATTGAAAAATCTACCCAAAACCTAAAAAAATTAAAATTTTTATATGAAAAACTTCTTTTGCCCATATCTCCTAAACTATGCGTCCTAGAGCGAAAAGGACTTTAATTCGTGACCACCCCCAAAAAATTGAAAAATCTACCCAAAACCTAAAAAAAATAACATTTTTAGATGAAAAACTTCTTTTGCCCATATCTCCTAAACTATGCGTCCTAGAGCGAAAAGGACTTTAATTCGTGACAACCCCCAAAAAATTGAAAAATCCACCCAAAACCTAAAAAAATTGAAATTTTTATATGAAAAACTTCTTTTGTCCATATCTCCTAAACTAAGCGTCCTAGAGCGAAAAGGACTTTAATTCGTGACCACCCCCAAAAAATTTAAAAATCCACCCAAATCCTAAAGAAATTTAAATTTTTATATGAAAAACTTCTTTTGCCCATATCTCCTAAACTATGCGTCCTAGAGCGAAAAGGACTTTAATTCGTGACCACCCCCAAAAAATTGAAAAATCTACCCAAAACCTAAAAAAAATTCAAATTTTTATATGAAAAACTTCTTTTGCCCATATCTCCTAAACTAAGCGTCCTAGAGCGAAAAGGACTTTAATTCGTGACCACCCCCAAAAAATTGAAAAATCTACCCAAAACCTAAAAAAATTGAAATTTTTATATGAAAAACTTCTTTTGCCCATATCTCCTAAACTATGCGTCCTAGAGCGAAAAGGACTTTAATTCGTGACCACCCCCAAAAAATTGAAAAATCCACCCAAAACCTAAAAAAATTAAAATTTTTATATGAAAAACTTCTTTTGCCCATATCTCCTAAACTAAGCTTCCTAGAGCGAAAAGGACTTTAATTCGTGACCACCCCCAAAAAATTTAAAAATCCACCCAAATCCTAAAGAAATTGAAATTTTTATATGAAAAACTTCTTTTGCCCATATCTCCTAAACTATGCGTCCTAGAGCGAAAAGGACTTTAATTCGTGACCACCCCCAAAAAATTGCAAAATCTACCCAAAACCTAAAAAAATCAAATTTTTATATGAAAAACTTCTTTTGCCCATATCTCCTAAACTATGCGTCCTAGAGCGAAAAGGACTTTAATTCGTGACCACCCCCAAAAAATTGAAAAATCTACCCAAAACCTAAAAAAATTGAAATTTTTATATGAAAAACTTCTTTTGCCCATATCTCCTAAACTATGCGTCCTAGAGCGAAAAGGACTTTAATTCGTGACCACCCCCAAAAAATTGAAAAATCCACCCAAAACCTAAAAAAATTAAAATTTTTATATGAAAAACTTCTTTTGCCCATATCTCCTAAACTAAGCGTCCTAGAGCGAAAAGGACTTTAATTCGTGACCACCCCCAAAAAATTGAAAAATCTACCCAAAACCTAAAAAAATTGAAATTTTTATATGAAAAACTTCTTTTGCCCATATCTCCTAAACTATGCGTCCTAGAGCTAAAAGGACTTTAATTCGTGACCACCCCCAAAAAATTGACAAATCTACCCAAAACCTAAAAACATTCAAATTTTTATATGAAAAACTTCTTTTGCCCATATCTCCTAAACTAAGCGTCCTAGAGCGAAAAGGACTTTAATTCGTGACCACCCCCAAAAAATTGAAAAATCTACCCAAAACCTAAAAAAATTGAAATTTTTATATGAAAAACTTCTTTTGCCCATATCTCCTAAACTATGCGTCCTAGAGCGAAAAGGACTTTAATTCGTGACCACCCCCAAAAAATTGAAAAATCCACCCAAAACCTAAAAAAATTAAAATTTTTATATGAAAAACTTCTGTTGCCCATATCTCCTAAACTAAGCATCCTAGAGCGAAAAGGACTTTAATTCGTGACCACCCCCAAAAAATTGAAAAATCTACCCAAAACCTAAAAAAATTGAAATTTTTATATGAAAAACTTCTTTTGCCCATATCTCCTAAACTAAGCGTCCTAGAGCGAAAAGGACTTTAATTCGTGACCACCCCCAAAAAATTGAAAAATCTACCCAAAACCTAAAAAAAATAAAATTTTTATATGAAAAACTTCTTTTGCCCATATCTCCTAAACTATGCGTCCTAGAGCGAAAAGGACTTTAATTCGTGACAACCCCCAAAAAATTGAAAAATCCACCCAAAACCTAAAAAAATTAAAATTTTTATATGAAAAACTTCTTTTGTCCATATCTCCTAAACTAAGCGTCCTAGAGCGAAAAGGACTTTAATTCGTGACCACCCCCAAAAAATTTAAAAATCCACCCAAATCCTAAAGAAATTGAAATTTTTATATGAAAAACTTCTTTTGCCCATATCTCCTAAACTATGCGTCCTAGAGCGAAAAGGACTTTAATTCGTGACCACCCCCAAAAAATTGAAAAATCCACCCAAAACCTAAAAAAATTAAAATTTTTATATGAAAAACTTCTTTTGCCCATATCTCCTAAACTATGCGTCCTAGAGCGAAAAGGACTTTAATTCGTGACCACCCCCAAAAAATTGAAAAATCCACCCAAAACCTAAAAAAATTAAAATTTTTATATGAAAAACTTCTTTTGCCCATATCTCCTAAACTAAGCGTCCTAGAGCGAAAAGGACTTTAATTCGTGACCACCCCCAAAAAATTGAAAAATCTACCCAAAACCTAAAAAAATTGAAATTTTTATATGAAAAACTTCTTTTGCCCATATCTCCTAAACTAAGCGTCCTAGAGCGAAAAGGACTTTAATTCGTGACCACCCCCAAAAAATTGAAAAATCTACCCAAAACCTAAAAAAATTTAAATTTTTATATGAAAAACTTCTTTTGCCCATATCTCCTAAACTATGCGTCCTAGAGCGAAAAGGACTTTAATTCGTGACCACCCCCAAAAAATTGAAAAATCTACCCAAAACCTAAAAAAATTCAAAATTTTATATGAAAAACTTCTTTTGCCCATATCTCCTAAACTAAGCGTCCTAGAGCGAAAAGGACTTTAATTCGTGACCACCCCCAAAAAATTGAAAAATCTAGCCAAAACCTAAAAAAATTGAAATTTTTATATGAAAAACTTCTTTTGCCCATATCTCCTAAACTATGCGTCCTAGAGCGAAAAGGACTTTAATTCGTGACCACCCCCAAAAAATTGAAAAATCTACCCAAAACCTAAAAAAAATAAAATTTTTAGATGAAAAACTTCTTTTGCCCATATCTCCTAAACTAAGCGTCCTAGAGCGAAAAGGACTTTAATTCGTGACCACCCGCAAAAAATTGAAAAATCCACCCAATCCTAAAAAAATTGAAATTTTTATATGAAAAACTTCTTTTGCCCATAACTCCTTAAATATGCGTCCTAGAGCGAAAAGGACTTTAATTCGTGACCACCCCCAAAAAATTGAAAAATCCACCCAAACCTAAAAAAATTGAAATTTTTATATGAAAAACTTCTTTTGCCCATATCTCCTAAACTAAGCGTCCTAGAGCGAAAAGGACTTTAATTCGTGACCACCCCCAAAAAATTGAAAAATCTACCCAAAACCTAAAAAAATTGAAATTTTTATATGAAAAACTTCTTTTGCCCATATCTCCTAAACTATGCGTCCTAGAGCGAAAAGGACTTTAATTCGTGACCACCCCAAAAAATTGAAAAATCTACCCAAAACCTAAAAAAATTAAAATTTTTATATGAAAAACTTCTTTTGCCCATATCTCCTAAACTATGCGTCCTAGAGCGAAAAGGACTTTAATTCGTGACCACCCCCAAAAAATTGCAAAATCTACCCAAAACCTAAAAAAATTTAAATTTTTATATGAAAAACTTCTTTTGCCCATATCTCCTAAACTATGCGTCCTAGAGCGAAAAGGACTTTAATTCGTGACCACCCCCAAAAAATTGAAAAATCTACCCAAAACCTAAAAAAATTCAAAATTTTATATGAAAAACTTCTTTTGCCCATATCTCCTAAACTAAGCGTCCTAGAGCGAAAAGGACTTTAATTCGTGACCACCCCCAAAAAATTGAAAAATCTACCCAAAACCTAAAAAAATTGAAATTTTTATATGAAAAACTTCTTTTGCCCATATCTCCTAAACTATGCGTCCTAGAGCGAAAAGGACTTTAATTCGTGACCACCCCCAAAAAATTGAAAAATCCACCCAAAACCTAAAAAAATCAAATTTTTATATGAAAACTTCTTTTGCCCATATCTCCTAAACTAAGCGTCCTAGATCGAAAAGGACTTTAATTCGTGACCACCCCCAAAAAATTGAAAAATCTACCCAAAACCTAAAAAAATTGAAATTTTTATATGAAAAACTTCTTTTGCCCATATCTCCTAAACTAAGCGTCCTAGAGCGAAAAGGACTTTAATTCGTGACCACCACCAAAAAAATTGAAAAATCTACCCAAAACCTAAAAAAATTCAAATTTTTTATGAAAAACTTCTTTTGCTCATATCTCCTAAACTAAGCGTCCTAGAGCGAAAAGGACTTTAATTCGTGACCACCCCCAAAAAATTGAAAAATCCACCCAAACCTAAAAAACTTGAAATTTTTATATGAAAAACTTCTTTTGCCCATATCTCCTAAACTATGCGTCCTAGAGCGAAAAAGAATTCAATTCGTGACCACCCCCAAAAAATTGAAAAATCCACCCAAAACCTAAAAAAATTAAAATTTTTATATGAAAAACTTCTTTTGCCCATATCTCCTAAACTAAGCGTCCTAGAGCGAAAAGGACTTTAATTCGTGACCACCCCCAAAAAATTGAAAAATCCACCCAAACCTAAAAAAATTGAAATTTTTATATGAAAAACTTCTTTTGCCCATAACTCCTTAAATATGCGTCCTAGCGCGAAAAGGACTTCAATTCGTGACCACCCTCAAAAAATTTAAAAATCCACAAAAATCCTAAAAAAATTGAAATTTTTATATGAAAAACTTCTTTTGCCCATATCTCCTAAACTAAGCGTCCTAGAGCGAAAAGGACTTTAATTCGTGACCACCCCCAAAAAATTGAAAAATCCACCCAAACCTAAAAAACTTGAAATTTTTATATGAAAAACTTCTTTTGCCCATATCTCCTAAACTATGCGTCCTAGAGCGAAAAAGAATTCAATTCGTGACCACCCCCAAAAAATTGAAAAATCCACCCAAAACCTAAAAAAATTAAAATTTTTATATGAAAAACTTCTTTTGCCCATATCTCCTAAACTAAGCGTCCTAGAGCGAAAAGGACTTTAATTCGTGACCACCCCCAAAAAATTGAAAAATCCACCCAAACCTAAAAAAATTGAAATTTTTATATGAAAAACTTCTTTTGCCCATAACTCCTTAAATATGCGTCCTAGCGCGAAAAGGACTTCAATTCGTGACCACCCTCAAAAAATTTAAAAATCCACAAAAATCCTAAAAAAATTGAAATTTTTATATGAAAAACTTCTTTTCCCATATCTCTTAAACTATGCGTCCTAGAGCGAAAATGACTTTAATTCGTGACCACCCCCAAAAAATTGAAAAATCTACCCAAAACCTAAAAAATTGAAATTTTTATATGAAAAACTTCTTTTGCCCATATCTCGTAAACTATGCGTCCTAGAGCGAAAAGGACTTTAATTCGTGACCACCCCCAAAAAATTGAAAAATCTACCCAAAACCTAAAAAAATTGAAATTTTTATATGAAAAACTTCTTTTGCCCATATCTCCTAAACTATGCGTCCTAGAGCGAAAAGGACTTTAATTCGTGACCACCCCCAAAAAATTGAAAAATCTACCCAAAACCTAAAAAAAATAAAATTTTTATATGAAAAACTTCTTTTGCCCATATCTCCTAAACTATGCGTCCTAGAGCGAAAAGGACTTTAATTCGTGACAACCCCCAAAAAATTGAAAAATCCACCCAAAACCTAAAAAAAATAAAATTTTTATATGAAAAACTTCTTTTGCCCATATCTCCTAAACTATGCGTCCTAGAGCGAAAAGGACTTTAATTCGTGACCACCCCCAAAAAATTGAAAAATCTACCCAAAACCTAAAAAAATTGAAATTTTTATATGAAAAACTTCTTTTGCCCATATCTCCTAAACTATGCGTCCTAGAGCGAAAAGGACTTTAATTCGTGACCACCCCCAAAAAATTGAAAAATCCACCCAAAACCTAAAAAAATTAAAATTTTTATATGAAAAACTTCTTTTGCCCATATCTCCTAAACTAAGCGTCCTAGAGCGAAAAGGACTTTAATTCGTGACCACCCCCAAAAAATTGAAAAATCTACCCAAAACCTAAAAAAATTGAAATTTTTATATGAAAAACTTCTTTTGCCCATATCTCCTAAACTATGCGTCCTAGAGCTAAAAGGACTTTAATTCGTGACCACCCCCAAAAAATTGACAAATCTACCCAAAACCTAAAAACATTCAAATTTTTATATGAAAAACTTCTTTTGCCCATATCTCCTAAACTAAGCGTCCTAGAGCGAAAAGGACTTTAATTCGTGACCACCCCCAAAAAATTGAAAAATCTACCCAAAACCTAAAAAAATTGAAATTTTTATATGAAAAACTTCTTTTGCCCATATCTCCTAAACTATGCGTCCTAGAGCGAAAAGGACTTTAATTCGTGACCACCCCCAAAAAATTGAAAAATCCACCCAAAACCTAAAAAAATTAAAATTTTTATATGAAAAACTTCTGTTGCCCATATCTCCTAAACTAAGCATCCTAGAGCGAAAAGGACTTTAATTCGTGACCACCCCCAAAAAATTGAAAAATCTACCCAAAACCTAAAAAAATTGAAATTTTTATATGAAAAACTTCTTTTGCCCATATCTCCTAAACTAAGCGTCCTAGAGCGAAAAGGACTTTAATTCGTGACCACCCCCAAAAAATTGAAAAATCTACCCAAAACCTAAAAAAAATAAAATTTTTATATGAAAAACTTCTTTTGCCCATATCTCCTAAACTATGCGTCCTAGAGCGAAAAGGACTTTAATTCGTGACAACCCCCAAAAAATTGAAAAATCCACCCAAAACCTAAAAAAATTAAAATTTTTATATGAAAAACTTCTTTTGTCCATATCTCCTAAACTAAGCGTCCTAGAGCGAAAAGGACTTTAATTCGTGACCACCCCCAAAAAATTTAAAAATCCACCCAAATCCTAAAGAAATTGAAATTTTTATATGAAAAACTTCTTTTGCCCATATCTCCTAAACTATGCGTCCTAGAGCGAAAAGGACTTTAATTCGTGACCACCCCCAAAAAATTGAAAAATCCACCCAAAACCTAAAAAAATTAAAATTTTTATATGAAAAACTTCTTTTGCCCATATCTCCTAAACTATGCGTCCTAGAGCGAAAAGGACTTTAATTCGTGACCACCCCCAAAAAATTGAAAAATCCACCCAAAACCTAAAAAAATTAAAATTTTTATATGAAAAACTTCTTTTGCCCATATCTCCTAAACTAAGCGTCCTAGAGCGAAAAGGACTTTAATTCGTGACCACCCCCAAAAAATTGAAAAATCTACCCAAAACCTAAAAAAATTGAAATTTTTATATGAAAAACTTCTTTTGCCCATATCTCCTAAACTAAGCGTCCTAGAGCGAAAAGGACTTTAATTCGTGACCACCCCCAAAAAATTGAAAAATCTACCCAAAACCTAAAAAAATTTAAATTTTTATATGAAAAACTTCTTTTGCCCATATCTCCTAAACTATGCGTCCTAGAGCGAAAAGGACTTTAATTCGTGACCACCCCCAAAAAATTGAAAAATCTACCCAAAACCTAAAAAAATTCAAAATTTTATATGAAAAACTTCTTTTGCCCATATCTCCTAAACTAAGCGTCCTAGAGCGAAAAGGACTTTAATTCGTGACCACCCCCAAAAAATTGAAAAATCTAGCCAAAACCTAAAAAAATTGAAATTTTTATATGAAAAACTTCTTTTGCCCATATCTCCTAAACTATGCGTCCTAGAGCGAAAAGGACTTTAATTCGTGACCACCCCCAAAAAATTGAAAAATCTACCCAAAACCTAAAAAAAATAAAATTTTTAGATGAAAAACTTCTTTTGCCCATATCTCCTAAACTAAGCGTCCTAGAGCGAAAAGGACTTTAATTCGTGACCACCCGCAAAAAATTGAAAAATCCACCCAATCCTAAAAAAATTGAAATTTTTATATGAAAAACTTCTTTTGCCCATAACTCCTTAAATATGCGTCCTAGAGCGAAAAGGACTTTAATTCGTGACCACCCCCAAAAAATTGAAAAATCCACCCAAACCTAAAAAAATTGAAATTTTTATATGAAAAACTTCTTTTGCCCATATCTCCTAAACTAAGCGTCCTAGAGCGAAAAGGACTTTAATTCGTGACCACCCCCAAAAAATTGAAAAATCTACCCAAAACCTAAAAAAATTGAAATTTTTATATGAAAAACTTCTTTTGCCCATATCTCCTAAACTATGCGTCCTAGAGCGAAAAGGACTTTAATTCGTGACCACCCCAAAAAATTGAAAAATCTACCCAAAACCTAAAAAAATTAAAATTTTTATATGAAAAACTTCTTTTGCCCATATCTCCTAAACTATGCGTCCTAGAGCGAAAAGGACTTTAATTCGTGACCACCCCCAAAAAATTGCAAAATCTACCCAAAACCTAAAAAAATTTAAATTTTTATATGAAAAACTTCTTTTGCCCATATCTCCTAAACTATGCGTCCTAGAGCGAAAAGGACTTTAATTCGTGACCACCCCCAAAAAATTGAAAAATCTACCCAAAACCTAAAAAAATTCAAAATTTTATATGAAAAACTTCTTTTGCCCATATCTCCTAAACTAAGCGTCCTAGAGCGAAAAGGACTTTAATTCGTGACCACCCCCAAAAAATTGAAAAATCTACCCAAAACCTAAAAAAATTGAAATTTTTATATGAAAAACTTCTTTTGCCCATATCTCCTAAACTATGCGTCCTAGAGCGAAAAGGACTTTAATTCGTGACCACCCCCAAAAAATTGAAAAATCCACCCAAAACCTAAAAAAATCAAATTTTTATATGAAAACTTCTTTTGCCCATATCTCCTAAACTAAGCGTCCTAGATCGAAAAGGACTTTAATTCGTGACCACCCCCAAAAAATTGAAAAATCTACCCAAAACCTAAAAAAATTGAAATTTTTATATGAAAAACTTCTTTTGCCCATATCTCCTAAACTAAGCGTCCTAGAGCGAAAAGGACTTTAATTCGTGACCACCACCAAAAAAATTGAAAAATCTACCCAAAACCTAAAAAAATTCAAATTTTTTATGAAAAACTTCTTTTGCTCATATCTAAACTAAGCGTCCTAGAGCGAAAAGGACTTTAATTCGTGACCACCCCCAAAAAATTGAAAAATCCACCCAAACCTAAAAAACTTGAAATTTTTATATGAAAAACTTCTTTTGCCCATATCTCCTAAACTATGCGTCCTAGAGCGAAAAAGAATTCAATTCGTGACCACCCCCAAAAAATTGAAAAATCCACCCAAAACCTAAAAAAATTAAAATTTTTATATGAAAAACTTCTTTTGCCCATATCTCCTAAACTAAGCGTCCTAGAGCGAAAAGGACTTTAATTCGTGACCACCCCCAAAAAATTGAAAAATCCACCCAAACCTAAAAAAATTGAAATTTTTATATGAAAAACTTCTTTTGCCCATAACTCCTTAAATATGCGTCCTAGCGCGAAAAGGACTTCAATTCGTGACCACCCTCAAAAAATTTAAAAATCCACAAAAATCCTAAAAAAATTGAAATTTTTATATGAAAAACTTCTTTTGCCCATATCTCCTAAACTAAGCGTCCTAGAGCGAAAAGGACTTTAATTCGTGACCACCCCCAAAAAATTGAAAAATCCACCCAAACCTAAAAAACTTGAAATTTTTATATGAAAAACTTCTTTTGCCCATATCTCCTAAACTATGCGTCCTAGAGCGAAAAAGAATTCAATTCGTGACCACCCCCAAAAAATTGAAAAATCCACCCAAAACCTAAAAAAATTAAAATTTTTATATGAAAAACTTCTTTTGCCCATATCTCCTAAACTAAGCGTCCTAGAGCGAAAAGGACTTTAATTCGTGACCACCCCCAAAAAATTGAAAAATCCACCCAAACCTAAAAAAATTGAAATTTTTATATGAAAAACTTCTTTTGCCCATAACTCCTTAAATATGCGTCCTAGCGCGAAAAGGACTTCAATTCGTGACCACCCTCAAAAAATTTAAAAATCCACAAAAATCCTAAAAAAATTGAAATTTTTATATGAAAAACTTCTTTTCCCATATCTCTTAAACTATGCGTCCTAGAGCGAAAATGACTTTAATTCGTGACCACCCCCAAAAAATTGAAAAATCTACCCAAAACCTAAAAAATTGAAATTTTTATATGAAAAACTTCTTTTGCCCATATCTCGTAAACTATGCGTCCTAGAGCGAAAAGGACTTTAATTCGTGACCACCCCCAAAAAATTGAAAAATCTACCCAAAACCTAAAAAAATTGAAATTTTTATATGAAAAACTTCTTTTGCCCATATCTCCTAAACTATGCGTCCTAGAGCGAAAAGGACTTTAATTCGTGACCACCCCCAAAAAATTGAAAAATCTACCCAAAACCTAAAAAAAATAAAATTTTTATATGAAAAACTTCTTTTGCCCATATCTCCTAAACTATGCGTCCTAGAGCGAAAAGGACTTTAATTCGTGACAACCCCCAAAAAATTGAAAAATCCACCCAAAACCTAAAAAAAATAAAATTTTTATATGAAAAACTTCTTTTGCCCATATCTCCTAAACTATGCGTCCTAGAGCGAAAAGGACTTTAATTCGTGACCACCCCCAAAAAATTGAAAAATCTACCCAAAACCTAAAAAAAATAAAATTTTTAGATGAAAAACTTCTTTTGCCCATATCTCCTAAACTAAGCGTCCTAGAGCGAAAAGGACTTTAATTCGTGACCACCCGCAAAAAATTGAAAAATCCACCCAATCCTAAAAAAATTGAAATTTTTATATGAAAAACTTCTTTTGCCCATATCTCCTAAACTATGCGTCCTAGAGCGAAAAGGACTTTAATTCGTGACCACCCCCAAAAAATTGAAAAATCTACCCAAAACCTAAAAAAATTGAAATTTTTATATGAAAAACTTCTTTTGCCCATATCTCCTAAACTAAGCGTCCTAGAGCGAAAAGGACTTTAATTCGTGACCACCCGCAAAAAATTGAAAAATCCACCCAATCCTAAAAAAATTGAAATTTTTATATGAAAAACTTCTTTTGCCCATAACTCCTTAAATATGCGTCCTAGAGCGAAAAGGACTTTAATTCGTGACCACCCCCAAAAAATTGAAAAATCCACCCAAAACCTAAAAAAAATAAAATTTTTAGATGAAAAACTTCTTTTGCCCATATCTCCTAAACTAAGCGTCCTAGAGCGAAAAGGACTTTAATTCGTGACCACCCGCAAAAAATTGAAAAATCCACCCAATCCTAAAAAAATTGAAATTTTTATATGAAAAACTTCTTTTGCCCATAACTCCTAAACTAAGCGTCCTAGAGCGAAAAGGACTTTAATTCGTGACCACCCCCAAAAAATTGAAAAATCCACCCAAAACCTAAAAAAATTAAAATTTTTATATGAAAAACTTCTTTTGCCCATATCTCCTAAACTAAGCGTCCTAGAGCGAAAAGGACTTTAATTCGTGACCACCCCCAAAAAATTGAAAAATCCACCCAAACCTAAAAAAATTGAAATTTTTATATGAAAAACTTCTTTTGCCCATATCTCCTTTAATATGCGTCCTAGAGCGAAAAGGACTTCAATTCGTGACCACCCCCAAAAAATCGAAAAATCTACCCAAAACCAAAAAAATTAAAATTTTTATATGAAAAACTTCTTTTGCCCATATCTCCTAAACTAAGCGTCCTAGAGCGAAAAGGACTTTAATTCGTGACCACCCCCAAAAAATTGAAAAATCTACCCAAAACCAAAAAAAATTGAAATTTTTATATGAAAAACTTCTTTTGCCCATATCTCCTAAACTAAGCGTCCTAAAAAAATTCAAATTTTTAAATGAAAAACTTCTTTTGCCCATATCTCCTAAACTAAACGTCCTAGAGCGAAAAGGACTTTAATTCGTGACCACCCCCAAAAAATTGAAAAATCTACCCAAAACCTAAAAAAATCAAATTTTTATATGAAAAACTTCTTTTGCCTATATCTCCTAAACTAAGCGTCCTAGAGCGAAAAGGACTTTAATTCGTGACCACCCCCAAAAAATTGAAAAATCTACCCAAAACCTAAAAAAATTGAAATTTTTATATGAAAAACTTCTTTTGCCCATATCTCCTAAACTATGCGTCCTAGAGCGAAAAGGACTTTAATTCGTGACCACCCCCAAAAAATTGAAAAATCCACCCAAAACCTAAAAAAAATCAAATTTTTATATGAAAAACTTCTTTTGCCCATATCTCCTAAACTAAGCGTCCTAGAGCGAAAAGCACTTTAATTCGTGACCACCCCCAAAAAATTGAAAAATCCACCCAAACCTAAAAAAATTGAAATTTTTATATGAAAAACTTCTTTTGCCCATAACTCCTTAAATATGCGTCCTAGAGCGAAAAGGACTTCAATTCGTGACCACCCTCAAAAAATTTAAAAATCCACAAAAATCCTTAAAAAATTGAAATTTTTACATGAAAAACTTCTTTTGCCCATATCTCCTAAACTATGCGTCCTAGAGCGAAAATGACTTTAATTCGTGACCACCCCCAAAAAATTGAAAAATCTACCCAAAACCTAAAAAAATTGAAATTTTTATATGAAAAACTTCTTTTGCCCATATCTCCTAAACTATGCGTCCTAGAGCGAAAAGGACTTTAATTCGTGACCACCCCCAAAGAATTGAAAAATCTACCCAAAACCTAAAAAAATTGAAATTTTTATATGAAAAACTTCTTTTGCCCATATCTCCTAAACTATGCGTCCTAGAGCGAAAAGGACTTTAATTCGTGACCACCCCCAAAAAATTGAAAAATCTACCCAAAACCTAAAAAAATTAAAATTTTTATATGAAAAACTTCTTTTGCCCATATCTCCTAAACTATGCGTCCTAGAGCGAAAAGAACTTTAATTCGTGACCACCCCCAAAAAATTGAAAAATCTACCCAAAACCTAAAAAAATTAAAATTTTTATATGAAAAACTTCTTTTGCCCATATCTCCTAAACTATGCGTCCTAGAGCGAAAAGGACTTTAATTCGTGACCACCCCCAAAAAATTGAAAAATCTACCCAAAACCTAAAAAAAATAACATTTTTAGATGAAAAACTTCTTTTGCCCATATCTCCTAAACTATGCGTCCTAGAGCGAAAAGGACTTTAATTCGTGACAACCCCCAAAAAATTGAAAAATCCACCCAAAACCTAAAAAAATTGAAATTTTTATATGAAAAACTTCTTTTGTCCATATCTCCTAAACTAAGCGTCCTAGAGCGAAAAGGACTTTAATTCGTGACCACCCCCAAAAAATTTAAAAATCCACCCAAATCCTAAAGAAATTTAAAGTTTTATATGAAAAACTTTTTTTGCCCATATCTCCTAAACTATGCGTCCTAGAGCGAAAAGGACTTTAATTCGTGACCACCCCCAAAAAATTGAAAAATCTACCCAAAACCTAAAAAAATTGAAATTTTTATATGAAAAACTTCTTTTGCCCATATCTCCTAAACTAAGCGTCCTAGAGCGAAAAGGACTTTAATTCGTGACCACCCCCAAAAAATTGAAAAATCTACCCGAAACCTAAAAAAATTCAAATTTTTAAATGAAAAACTTCTTTTGCCCATATCTCCTAAACTAAACGTCCTAGAGCGAAAAGGACTTTAATTCGTGACCACCCCAAAAAAATTGAAAAATCTACCCAAAACCTAAAAAAATCAAATTTTTATATGAAAAACTTCTTTTGCCTATATCTCCTAAACTAAGCGTCCTAGAGCGAAAAGGACTTTAATTCGTGACCACCCCCAAAAAATTGAAAAATCCACCCAAACCTAAAAAAATTGAAATTTTTATATGAAAAACTTCTTTTGCCCATATCTCCTTTAATATGCGTCCTAGAGCGAAAAGGACTTCAATTCGTGACCACCCCCAAAAAATCGAAAAATCTACCCAAAACCAAAAAAATTAAAATTTTTATATGAAAAACTTCTTTTGCCCATATCTCCTAAACTAAGCGTCCTAGAGCGAAAAGGACTTTAATTCGTGACCACCCCCAAAAAATTGAAAAATCTACCCAAAACCTAAAAAAATTGAAATTTTTATATGAAAAACTTCTTTTGCCCATATCTCCTAAACTAAGCGTCCTAGAGCGAAAAGGACTTTAATTCGTGACCACCCCCAAAAAATTGAAAAATCTACCCGAAACCTAAAAAAATTCAAATTTTTAAATGAAAAACTTCTTTTGCCCATATCTCCTAAACTAAACGTCCTAGAGCGAAAAGGACTTTAATTCGTGACCACCCCCAAAAAATTGAAAAATCTACCCAAAACCTAAAAAAATCAAATTTTTATATGAAAAACTTCTTTTGCCTATATCTCCTAAACTAAGCGTCCTAGAGCGAAAAGGACTTTAATTCGTGACCACCCCCAAAAAATTGAAAAATCTACCCAAAACCTAAAAAAATTGAAATTTTTATATGAAAAACTTCTTTTGCCCATATCTCCTAAACTATGCGTCCTAGAGCGAAAAGGACTTTAATTCGTGACCACCCCCAAAAAATTGAAAAATCCACCCAAAACCTAAAAAAAATCAAATTTTTATATGAAAAACTTCTTTTGCCCATATCTCCTAAACTAAGCGTCCTAGAGCGAAAAGCACTTTAATTCGTGACCACCCCCAAAAAATTGAAAAATCCACCCAAACCTAAAAAAATTGAAATTTTTATATGAAAAACTTCTTTTGCCCATAACTCCTTAAATATGCGTCCTAGAGCGAAAAGGACTTCAATTCGTGACCACCCTCAAAAAATTTAAAAATCCACAAAAATCCTAAAAAAATTGAAATTTTTACATGAAAAACTTCTTTTGCCCATATCTCCTAAACTATGCGTCCTAGAGCGAAAATGACTTTAATTCGTGACCACCCCCAAAAAATTGAAAAATCTACCCAAAACCTAAAAAAATTGAAATTTTTATATGAAAAACTTCTTTTGCCCATATCTCCTAAACTATGCGTCCTAGAGCGAAAAGGACTTTAATTCGTGACCACCCCCAAAAAATTGAAAAATCTACCCAAAACCTAAAAAAATTGAAATTTTTATATGAAAAACTTCTTTTGCCCATATCTCCTAAACTATGCGTCCTAGAGCGAAAAGGACTTTAATTCGTGACCACCCCAAAAAATTTAAAAATCTACCCAAAACCTAAAAAAATTAAAATTTTTATATGAAAAACTTCTTTTGCCCATATCTCCTAAACTATGCGTCCTAGAGCGAAAAGTACTTTAATTCGTGACCACCCCCAAAAAATTGAAAAATCTACCCAAAACCTAAAAAAATTAAAATTTTTATATGAAAAACTTCTTTTGCCCATATCTCCTAAACTATGCGTCCTAGAGCGAAAAGGACTTTAATTCGTGACCACCCCCAAAAAATTGAAAAATCTACCCAAAACCTAAAAAAAATAACATTTTTAGATGAAAAACTTCTTTTGCCCATATCTCCTAAACTATGCGTCCTAGAGCGAAAAGGACTTTAATTCGTGACAACCCCCAAAAAATTGAAAAATCCACCCAAAACCTAAAAAAATTGAAATTTTTATATGAAAAACTTCTTTTGTCCATATCTCCTAAACTAAGCGTCCTAGAGCGAAAAGGACTTTAATTCGTGACCACCCCCACAAAATTTAAAAATCCACCCAAATCCTAAAGAAATTTAAATTTTTATATGAAAAACTTCTTTTGCCCATATCTCCTAAACTATGCGTCCTAGAGCGAAAAGGACTTTAATTCGTGACCACCCCCAAAAAATTGAAAAATCTACCCAAAACCTAAAAAAAATTCAAATTTTTATATGAAAAACTTCTTTTGCCCATATCTCCTAAACTAAGCGTCCTAGAGCGAAAAGGACTTTAATTCGTGACCACCCCCAAAAAATTGAAAAATCTACCCAAAACCTAAAAAAATTGAAATTTTTATATGAAAAACTTCTTTTGCCCATATCTCCTAAACTATGCGTCCTAGAGCGAAAAGGACTTTAATTCGTGACCACCCCCAAAAAATTGAAAAATCCACCCAAAACCTAAAAAAATTAAAATTTTTATATGAAAAACTTCTTTTGCCCATATCTCCTAAACTAAGCTTCCTAGAGCGAAAAGGACTTTAATTCGTGACCACCCCCAAAAAATTTAAAAATCCACCCAAATCCTAAAGAAATTGAAATTTTTATATGAAAAACTTCTTTTGCCCATATCTCCTAAACTATGCGTCCTAGAGCGAAAAGGACTTTAATTCGTGACCACCCCCAAAAAATTGCAAAATCTACCCAAAACCTAAAAAAATCAAATTTTTATATGAAAAACTTCTTTTGCCCATATCTCCTAAACTATGCGTCCTAGAGCGAAAAGGACTTTAATTCGTGACCACCCCCAAAAAATTGAAAAATCTACCCAAAACCTAAAAAAATTGAAATTTTTATATGAAAAACTTCTTTTGCCCATATCTCCTAAACTATGCGTCCTAGAGCGAAAAGGACTTTAATTCGTGACCACCCCCAAAAAATTGAAAAATCCACCCAAAACCTAAAAAAATTAAAATTTTTATATGAAAAACTTCTTTTGCCCATATCTCCTAAACTAAGCGTCCTAGAGCGAAAAGGACTTTAATTCGTGACCACCCCCAAAAAATTGAAAAATCTACCCAAAACCTAAAAAAATTGAAATTTTTATATGAAAAACTTCTTTTGCCCATATCTCCTAAACTATGCGTCCTAGAGCTAAAAGGACTTTAATTCGTGACCACCCCCAAAAAATTGACAAATCTACCCAAAACCTAAAAACATTCAAATTTTTATATGAAAAACTTCTTTTGCCCATATCTCCTAAACTAAGCGTCCTAGAGCGAAAAGGACTTTAATTCGTGACCACCCCCAAAAAATTGAAAAATCTACCCAAAACCTAAAAAAATTGAAATTTTTATATGAAAAACTTCTTTTGCCCATATCTCCTAAACTATGCGTCCTAGAGCGAAAAGGACTTTAATTCGTGACCACCCCCAAAAAATTGAAAAATCCACCCAAAACCTAAAAAAATTAAAATTTTTATATGAAAAACTTCTGTTGCCCATATCTCCTAAACTAAGCATCCTAGAGCGAAAAGGACTTTAATTCGTGACCACCCCCAAAAAATTGAAAAATCTACCCAAAACCTAAAAAAATTGAAATTTTTATATGAAAAACTTCTTTTGCCCATATCTCCTAAACTAAGCGTCCTAGAGCGAAAAGGACTTTAATTCGTGACCACCCCCAAAAAATTGAAAAATCTACCCAAAACCTAAAAAAAATAAAATTTTTATATGAAAAACTTCTTTTGCCCATATCTCCTAAACTATGCGTCCTAGAGCGAAAAGGACTTTAATTCGTGACAACCCCCAAAAAATTGAAAAATCCACCCAAAACCTAAAAAAATTAAAATTTTTATATGAAAAACTTCTTTTGTCCATATCTCCTAAACTAAGCGTCCTAGAGCGAAAAGGACTTTAATTCGTGACCACCCCCAAAAAATTTAAAAATCCACCCAAATCCTAAAGAAATTGAAATTTTTATATGAAAAACTTCTTTTGCCCATATCTCCTAAACTATGCGTCCTAGAGCGAAAAGGACTTTAATTCGTGACCACCCCCAAAAAATTGAAAAATCCACCCAAAACCTAAAAAAATTAAAATTTTTATATGAAAAACTTCTTTTGCCCATATCTCCTAAACTATGCGTCCTAGAGCGAAAAGGACTTTAATTCGTGACCACCCCCAAAAAATTGAAAAATCCACCCAAAACCTAAAAAAATTAAAATTTTTATATGAAAAACTTCTTTTGCCCATATCTCCTAAACTAAGCGTCCTAGAGCGAAAAGGACTTTAATTCGTGACCACCCCCAAAAAATTGAAAAATCTACCCAAAACCTAAAAAAATTGAAATTTTTATATGAAAAACTTCTTTTGCCCATATCTCCTAAACTAAGCGTCCTAGAGCGAAAAGGACTTTAATTCGTGACCACCCCCAAAAAATTGAAAAATCTACCCAAAACCTAAAAAAATTTAAATTTTTATATGAAAAACTTCTTTTGCCCATATCTCCTAAACTATGCGTCCTAGAGCGAAAAGGACTTTAATTCGTGACCACCCCCAAAAAATTGAAAAATCTACCCAAAACCTAAAAAAATTCAAAATTTTATATGAAAAACTTCTTTTGCCCATATCTCCTAAACTAAGCGTCCTAGAGCGAAAAGGACTTTAATTCGTGACCACCCCCAAAAAATTGAAAAATCTAGCCAAAACCTAAAAAAATTGAAATTTTTATATGAAAAACTTCTTTTGCCCATATCTCCTAAACTATGCGTCCTAGAGCGAAAAGGACTTTAATTCGTGACCACCCCCAAAAAATTGAAAAATCTACCCAAAACCTAAAAAAAATAAAATTTTTAGATGAAAAACTTCTTTTGCCCATATCTCCTAAACTAAGCGTCCTAGAGCGAAAAGGACTTTAATTCGTGACCACCCGCAAAAAATTGAAAAATCCACCCAATCCTAAAAAAATTGAAATTTTTATATGAAAAACTTCTTTTGCCCATAACTCCTTAAATATGCGTCCTAGAGCGAAAAGGACTTTAATTCGTGACCACCCCCAAAAAATTGAAAAATCCACCCAAACCTAAAAAAATTGAAATTTTTATATGAAAAACTTCTTTTGCCCATATCTCCTAAACTAAGCGTCCTAGAGCGAAAAGGACTTTAATTCGTGACCACCCCCAAAAAATTGAAAAATCTACCCAAAACCTAAAAAAATTGAAATTTTTATATGAAAAACTTCTTTTGCCCATATCTCCTAAACTATGCGTCCTAGAGCGAAAAGGACTTTAATTCGTGACCACCCCAAAAAATTGAAAAATCTACCCAAAACCTAAAAAAATTAAAATTTTTATATGAAAAACTTCTTTTGCCCATATCTCCTAAACTATGCGTCCTAGAGCGAAAAGGACTTTAATTCGTGACCACCCCCAAAAAATCTACCCAAAACCTAAAAAAATTTAAATTTTTATATGAAAAACTTCTTTTGCCCATATCTCCTAAACTATGCGTCCTAGAGCGAAAAGGACTTTAATTCGTGACCACCCCCAAAAAATTGAAAAATCTACCCAAAACCTAAAAAAATTCAAAATTTTATATGAAAAACTTCTTTTGCCCATATCTCCTAAACTAAGCGTCCTAGAGCGAAAAGGACTTTAATTCGTGACCACCCCCAAAAAATTGAAAAATCTACCCAAAACCTAAAAAAATTGAAATTTTTATATGAAAAACTTCTTTTGCCCATATCTCCTAAACTATGCGTCCTAGAGCGAAAAGGACTTTAATTCGTGACCACCCCCAAAAAATTGAAAAATCCACCCAAAACCTAAAAAAATCAAATTTTTATATGAAAACTTCTTTTGCCCATATCTCCTAAACTAAGCGTCCTAGAGCGAAAAGGACTTTAATTCGTGACCACCCCCAAAAAATTGAAAAATCTACCCAAAACCTAAAAAAATTGAAATTTTTATATGAAAAACTTCTTTTGCCCATATCTCCTAAACTAAGCGTCCTAGAGCGAAAAGGACTTTAATTCGTGACCACCACCAAAAAAATTGAAAAATCTACCCAAAACCTAAAAAAATTCAAATTTTTTATGAAAAACTTCTTTTGCCCATATCTCCTAAACTAAGCGTCCTAGAGCGAAAAGGACTTTAATTCGTGACCACCCCCAAAAAATTGAAAAATCCACCCAAACCTAAAAAACTTGAAATTTTTATATGAAAAACTTCTTTTGCCCATATCTCCTAAACTATGCGTCCTAGAGCGAAAAAGAATTCAATTCGTGACCACCCCCAAAAAATTGAAAAATCCACCCAAAACCTAAAAAAATTAAAATTTTTATATGAAAAACTTCTTTTGCCCATATCTCCTAAACTAAGCGTCCTAGAGCGAAAAGGACTTTAATTCGTGACCACCCCCAAAAAATTGAAAAATCCACCCAAACCTAAAAAAATTGAAATTTTTATATGAAAAACTTCTTTTGCCCATAACTCCTTAAATATGCGTCCTAGCGCGAAAAGGACTTCAATTCGTGACCACCCTCAAAAAATTTAAAAATCCACAAAAATCCTAAAAAAATTGAAATTTTTATATGAAAAACTTCTTTTGCCCATATCTCCTAAACTAAGCGTCCTAGAGCGAAAAGGACTTTAATTCGTGACCACCCCCAAAAAATTGAAAAATCCACCCAAACCTAAAAAACTTGAAATTTTTATATGAAAAACTTCTTTTGCCCATATCTCCTAAACTATGCGTCCTAGAGCGAAAAAGAATTCAATTCGTGACCACCCCCAAAAAATTGAAAAATCCACCCAAAACCTGAAAAAATTAAAATTTTTATATGAAAAACTTCTTTTGCCCATATCTCCTAAACTAAGCGTCCTAGAGCGAAAAGGACTTTAATTCGTGACCACCCCCAAAAAATTGAAAAATCCACCCAAACCTAAAAAAATTGAAATTTTTATATGAAAAACTTCTTTTGCCCATAACTCCTTAAATATGCGTCCTAGCGCGAAAAGGACTTCAATTCGTGACCACCCTCAAAAAATTTAAAAATCCACAAAAATCCTAAAAAAATTGAAATTTTTATATGAAAAACTTCTTTTCCCATATCTCTTAAACTATGCGTCCTAGAGCGAAAATGACTTTAATTCGTGACCACCCCCAAAAAATTGAAAAATCTACCCAAAACCTAAAAAATTGAAATTTTTATATGAAAAACTTCTTTTGCCCATATCTCGTAAACTATGCGTCCTAGAGCGAAAAGGACTTTAATTCGTGACCACCCCCAAAAAATTGAAAAATCTACCCAAAACCTAAAAAAATTGAAATTTTTATATGAAAAACTTCTTTTGCCCATATCTCCTAAACTATGCGTCCTAGAGCGAAAAGGACTTTAATTCGTGACCACCCCCAAAAAATTGAAAAATCTACCCAAAACCTAAAAAAATTGAAATTTTTATATGAAAAACTTCTTTTGCCCATATCTCCTAAACTATGCGTCCTAGAGCGAAAAGGACTTTAATTCGTGACCACCCCCAAAAAATTGAAAAATCTACCCAAAACCTAAAAAAAATAAAATTTTTATATGAAAAACTTCTTTTGCCCATATCTCCTAAACTATGCGTCCTAGAGCGAAAAGGACTTTAATTCGTGACAACCCCCAAAAAATTGAAAAATCCACCCAAAACCTAAAAAAAATAAAATTTTTATATGAAAAACTTCTTTTGCCCATATCTCCTAAACTATGCGTCCTAGAGCGAAAAGGACTTTAATTCGTGACCACCCCCAAAAAATTGAAAAATCTACCCAAAACCTAAAAAAAATAAAATTTTTAGATGAAAAACTTCTTTTGCCCATATCTCCTAAACTAAGCGTCCTAGAGCGAAAAGGACTTTAATTCGTGACCACCCGCAAAAAATTGAAAAATCCACCCAATCCTAAAAAAATTGAAATTTTTATATGAAAAACTTCTTTTGCCCATAACTCCTTAAATATGCGTCCTAGAGCGAAAAGGACTTTAATTCGTGACCACCCCCAAAAAATTGAAAAATCCACCCAAACCTAAAAAAATTGAAATTTTTATATGAAAAACTTCTTTTGCCCATAACTCCTTAAATATGCGTCCTAGAACGAAAAGGACTTTAATTCGTGACCACCCCCAAAAAATTGAAAAATCTACCCAAAACCTAAAAAAATTGAAATTTTTATATGAAAAACTTCTTTTGCCCATATCTCCTAAACTATGCGTCCTAGAGCGAAAAGGACTTTAATTCGTGACCACCCCAAAAAATTGAAAAATCTACCCAAAACCTAAAAAAATTAAAATTTTTATATGAAAAACTTCTTTTGCCCATATCTCCTAAACTATGCGTCCTAGAGCGAAAAGGACTTTAATTCGTGACCACCCCCAAAAAATTGCAAAATCTACCCAAAACCTAAAAAAATTGAAATTTTTATATGAAAAACTTCTTTTGCCCATATCTCCTAAACTATGCGTCCTAGAGCGAAAAGGACTTTAATTCGTGACCACCCCCAAAAAATTGAAAAATCTACCCAAAACCTAAAAAAATTCAAAATTTTATATGAAAAACTTCTTTTGCCCATATCTCCTAAACTAAGCGTCCTAGAGCGAAAAGGACTTTAATTCGTGACCACCCCCAAAAAATTGAAAAATCTACCCAAAACCTAAAAAAATTGAAATTTTTATATGAAAAACTTCTTTTGCCCATATCTCCTAAACTATGCGTCCTAGAGCGAAAAGGACTTTAATTCGTGACCACCCCCAAAAAATTGAAAAATCCACCCAAAACCTAAAAAAATCAAATTTTTATATGAAAACTTCTTTTGCCCATATCTCCTAAACTAAGCGTCCTAGAGCGAAAAGGACTTTAATTCGTGACCACCCCCAAAAAATTGAAAAATCTACCCAAAACCTAAAAAAATTGAAATTTTTATATGAAAAACTTCTTTTGCCCATATCTCCTAAACTAAGCGTCCTAGAGCGAAAAGGACTTTAATTCGTGACCACCACCAAAAAAATTGAAAAATCTACCCAAAACCTAAAAAATTCAAATTTTTTATGAAAAACTTCTTTTGCCCATATCTCCTAAACTAAGCGTCCTAGAGCGAAAAGGACTTTAATTCGTGACCACCCCCAAAAAATTGAAAAATCCACCCAAACCTAAAAAACTTGAAATTTTTATATGAAAAACTTCTTTTGCCCATATCTCCTAAACTATGCGTCCTAGAGCGAAAAAGAATTCAATTCGTGACCACCCCCAAAAAATTGAAAAATCCACCCAAAACCTAAAAAAATTAAAATTTTTATATGAAAAACTTCTTTTGCCCATATCTCCTAAACTAAGCGTCCTAGAGCGAAAAGGACTTTAATTCGTGACCACCCCCAAAAAATTGAAAAATCCACCCAAACCTAAAAAAATTGAAATTTTTATATGAAAAACTTCTTTTGCCCATAACTCCTTAAATATGCGTCCTAGCGCGAAAAGGACTTCAATTCGTGACCACCCTCAAAAAATTTAAAAATCCACAAAAATCCTAAAAAAATTGAAATTTTTATATGAAAAACTTCTTTTGCCCATATCTCCTAAACTAAGCGTCCTAGAGCGAAAAGGACTTTAATTCGTGACCACCCCCAAAAAATTGAAAAATCCACCCAAACCTAAAAAACTTGAAATTTTTATATGAAAAACTTCTTTTGCCCATATCTCCTAAACTATGCGTCCTAGAGCGAAAAAGAATTCAATTCGTGACCACCCCCAAAAAATTGAAAAATCCACCCAAAACCTAAAAAAATTAAATTTTTTATATGAAAAACTTCTTTTGCCCATATCTCCTAAACTAAGCGTCCTAGAGCGAAAAGGACTTTAATTCGTGACCACCCCCAAAAAATTGAAAAATCCACCCAAACCTAAAAAAATTGAAATTTTTATATGAAAAACTTCTTTTGCCCATAACTCCTTAAATATGCGTCCTAGCGCGAAAAGGACTTCAATTCGTGACCACCCTCAAAAAATTTAAAAATCCACAAAAATCCTAAAAAAATTGAAATTTTTATATGAAAAACTTCTTTTCCCATATCTCTTAAACTATGCGTCCTAGAGCGAAAATGACTTTAATTCGTGACCACCCCCAAAAAATTGAAAAATCTACCCAAAACCTAAAAAAATTGAAATTTTTATATGAAAAACTTCTTTTGCCCATATCTCGTAAACTATGCGTCCTAGAGCGAAAAGGACTTTAATTCGTGACCACCCCCAAAAAATTGAAAAATCTACCCAAAACCTAAAAAAATTGAATTTTTTATATGAAAAACTTCTTTTGCCCATATCTCCTAAACTATGCGTCCTAGAGCGAAAAGGACTTTAATTCGTGACCACCCCCAAAAAATTGAAAAATCTACCCAAAACCTAAAAAAATTGAAATTTTTATATGAAAAACTTCTTTTGCCCATATCTCCTAAACTATGCGTCCTAGAGCGAAAAGGACTTTAATTCGTGACCACCCCCAAAAAATTGAAAAATCTACCCAAAACCTAAAAAAAATAAAATTTTTATATGAAAAACTTCTTTTGCCCATATCTCCTAAACTATGCGTCCTAGAGCGAAAAGGACTTTAATTCGTGACAACCCCCAAAAAATTGAAAAATCCACCCAAAACCTAAAAAAAATAAAATTTTTATATGAAAAACTTCTTTTGCCCATATCTCCTAAACTATGCGTCCTAGAGCGAAAAGGACTTTAATTCGTGACCACCCCCAAAAAATTGAAAAATCTACCCAAAACCTAAAAAAAATAAAATTTTTAGATGAAAAACTTCTTTTGCCCATATCTCCTAAACTAAGCGTCCTAGAGCGAAAAGGACTTTAATTCGTGACCACCCGCAAAAAATTGAAAAATCCACCCAATCCTAAAAAAATTGAAATTTTTATATGAAAAACTTCTTTTGCCCATAACTCCTTAAATATGCGTCCTAGAGCGAAAAGGACTTTAATTCGTGACCACCCCCAAAAAATTGAAAAATCCACCCAAACCTAAAAAAATTGAAATTTTTATATGAAAAACTTCTTTTGCCCATAACTCCTTAAATATGCGTCCTAGAGCGAAAAGGACTTCAATACGTGACCACCCCCAAAAAATTGAAAAATCCACCCAACCCTAAAAAAATTGAAATTTTTATATGAAAAACTTCTTTTGCCCATAACTCCTTAAATATGCGTCCTAGAACGAAAAGGACTTTAATTCGTGACCACCCCCAAAAAATTGAAAAATCTACCCAAAACCTAAAAAAATTGAAATTTTTATATGAAAAACTTATTTTGCCCATATCTCCTAAACTATGCGTCCTAGAGCGAAAAGGACTTTAATTCGTGACCACCCCAAAAAATTGAAAAATCTACCCAAAACCTAAAAAAATTAAAATTTTTATATGAAAAACTTCTTTTGCCCATATCTCCTAAACTATGCGTCCTAGAGCGAAAAGGACTTTAATTCGTGACCACCCCCAAAAAATTGAAAAATCTACCCAAAACCTAAAAAAAATAAAATTTTTAGATGAAAAACTTCTTTTGCCCATATCTCTTAAACTAAGCGTCCTAGAGCGAAAAGGACTTTAATTCGTGACCACCCGCAAAAAATTGAAAAATCCACCCAATCCTAAAAAAATTGAAATTTTTATATGAAAAACTTCTTTTGCCCATAACTCCTTAAATATGCGTCCTAGAGCGAAAAGGACTTTAATTCGTGACCACCCCCAAAAAATTGAAAAATCCACCCAAACCTAAAAAAATTGAAATTTTTATATGAAAAACTTCTTTTGCCCATAACTCCTTAAATATGCGTCCTAGAGCGAAAAGGACTTCAATACGTGACCACCCCCAAAAAATTGAAAAATCCACCCAACCCTAAAAAAATTGAAATTTTTATATGAAAAACTTCTTTTGCCCATAACTCCTTAAATATGCGTCCTAGAACGAAAAGGACTTTAATTCGTGACCACCCCCAAAAAATTGAAAAATCTACCCAAAACCTAAAAAAATTGAAATTTTTATATGAAAAACTTCTTTTGCCCATATCTCCTAAACTATGCGTCCTAGAGCGAAAAGGACTTTAATTCGTGACCACCCCAAAAAATTGAAAAATCTACCCAAAACCTAAAAAAATTAAAATTTTTATATGAAAAACTTCTTTTGCCCATATCTCCTAAACTATGCGTCCTAGAGCGAAAAGGACTTTAATTCGTGACCACCCCCAAAAAATTGCAAAATCTACCCAAAACCTAAAAAAATTTAAATTTTTATATGAAAAACTTCTTTTGCCCATATCTCCTAAACTATGCGTCCTAGAGCGAAAAGGACTTTAATTCGTGACCACCCCCAAAAAATTGAAAAATCTACCCAAAACCTAAAAAAATTCAAAATTTTATATGAAAAACTTCTTTTGCCCATATCTCCTAAACTAAGCGTCCTAGAGCGAAAAGGACTTTAATTCGTGACCACCCCCAAAAAATTGAAAAATCTACCCAAAACCTAAAAAAATTGAAATTTTTATATGAAAAACTTCTTTTGCCCATATCTCCTAAACTATGCGTCCTAGAGCGAAAAGGACTTTAATTCGTGACCACCCCCAAAAAATTGAAAAATCCACCCAAAACCTAAAAAAATCAAATTTTTATATGAAAACTTCTTTTGCCCATATCTCCTAAACTAAGCGTCCTAGAGCGAAAAGGACTTTAATTCGTGACCACCCCCAAAAAATTGAAAAATCTACCCAAAACCTAAAAAAATTGAAATTTTTATATGAAAAACTTCTTTTGCCCATATCTCCTAAACTAAGCGTCCTAGAGCGAAAAGGACTTTAATTCGTGACCACCACCAAAAAAATTGAAAAATCTACCCAAAACCTAAAAAAATTCAAATTTTTTATGAAAAACTTCTTTTGCCCATATCTCCTAAACTAAGCGTCCTAGAGCGAAAAGGACTTTAATTCGTGACCACCCCCAAAAAATTGAAAAATCCACCCAAACCTAAAAAACTTGAAATTTTTATATGAAAAACTTCTTTTGCCCATATCTCCTAAACTATGCGTCCTAGAGCGAAAAAGAATTCAATTCGTGACCACCCCCAAAAAATTGAAAAATCCACCCAAAACCTAAAAAAATTAAAATTTTTATATGAAAAACTTCTTTTGCCCATATCTCCTACACTAAGCGTCCTAGAGCGAAAAGGACTTTAATTCGTGACCACCCCCAAAAAATTGAAAAATCCACCCAAACCTAAAAAAATTGAAATTTTTATATGAAAAACTTCTTTTGCCCATAACTCCTTAAATATGCGTCCTAGCGCGAAAAGGACTTCAATTCGTGACCACCCTCAAAAAATTTAAAAATCCACAAAAATCCTAAAAAAATTGAAATTTTTATATGAAAAACTTCTTTTCCCATATCTCTTAAACTATGCGTCCTAGAGCGAAAATGACTTTAATTCGTGACCACCCCCAAAAAATTGAAAAATCTACCCAAAACCTAAAAAAATTGAAATTTTTATATGAAAAACTTCTTTTGCCCATATCTCGTAAACTATGCGTCCTAGAGCGAAAAGGACTTTAATTCGTGACCACCCCCAAAAAATTGAAAAATCTACCCAAAACCTAAAAAAATTGAAATTTTTATATGAAAAACTTCTTTTGCCCATATCTCCTAAACTATGCGTCCTAGAGCGAAAAGGACTTTAATTCGTGACCACCCCCAAAAAATTGAAAAATCTACCCAAAACCTAAAAAAATTGAAATTTTTATATGAAAAACTTCTTTTGCCCATATCTCCTAAACTATGCGTCCTAGAGCGAAAAGGACTTTAATTCGTGACCACCCCCACAAAATTGAAAAATCTACCCAAAACCTAAAAAAAATAAAATTTTTATATGAAAAACTTCTTTTGCCCATATCTCCTAAACTATGCGTCCTAGAGCGAAAAGGACTTTAATTCGTGACAACCCCCAAAAAATTGAAAAATCCACCCAAAACCTAAAAAAAATAAAATTTTTATATGAAAAACTTCTTTTGCCCATATCTCCTAAACTATGCGTCCTAGAGCGAAAAGGACTTTAATTCGTGACCACCCCCAAAAAATTGAAAAATCCACCCAAAACCTAAAAAAATTGAAATTTTTATATGAAAAACTTCTTTTGCCCATATCTCCTAAACTATGCGTCCTAGAGCGAAAAGGACTTTAATTCGTGACCACCCCCAAAAAATTGAAAAATCCACCCAAAACCTAAAAAAATTAAAATTTTTATATAAAAAACTTATTTTGCCCATATCTCCTAAACTAAGCGTCCTAGAGCGAAAAGGACTTTAATTCGTGACCACCCCCAAAAAATTGAAAAATCCACCCAAACATAAAAAAATTGAAATTTTTATATGAAAAACTTCTTTTGCCCATAACTCCTTAAATATGCGTCCTAGAGCGAAAAGGACTTCAATTCGTGACCACCCTCAAAAAATTTAAAAATCCACAAAAATCCTAAAAAAATTGAAATTTTTATATGAAAAACTTCTTTTCCCATATCTCCTAAACTATGCGTCCTAGAGCGAAAATGACTTTTATTCGTGACCACCCCCAAAAAATTGAAAAATCTACCCAAAACCTAAAAAAATTGAAATTTTTATATGAAAAACTTCTTTTGCCCATATCTCCTAAACTATGCGTCCTAGAGCGAAAAGGACTTTAATTCGTGACCACCCCCAAAAAATTGAAAAAATCTACCCAAAACCTAAAAAAATTGAAATTTTTATATGAAAAACTTCTTTTGCCCATATCTCCTAAACTATGCGTCCTAGAGCGAAAAGGACTTTAATTCGTGACCACCCCCAAAAAATTGAAAAATCTACCCAAAACCTAAAAAAATTGAAATTTTTATATGAAAAACTTCTTTTGCCCATATCTCCTAAACTATGCGTCCTAGAGCGAAAAGGACTTTAATTCGTGACCACCCCCAAAAAATTGAAAAATCTACCCAAAACCTAAAAAAAATAAAATTTTTATATGAAAAACTTCTTTTGCCCATATCTCCTAAACTAAGCGTCCTAGAACGAAAAGGACTTTAATTCGTGACCACCCCCAAAAAATTTAAAAATCTACCCAAAACCTAAAAAAATTTAAATTTTTATATGAAAAACTTCTTTTGCCCATATCTCCTAAACTATGCGTCCTAGAGCGAAAAGGACTTTAATTCGTGACCACCCCAAAAAATTGAAAAATCCACCCAAAACCTAAAAAAATTCAAATTTTTATATGAAAAACTTCTTTTGCCCATATCTCCTAAACTAAGCGTCCTAGAGCGAAAAGGACTTTAATTCGTGACCACCCCCAAAAAATTGAAAAATCCACCCAAAACCTAAAAAAATTGAAATTTTTATATGAAAAACTTCTTTTGCCCATATCTCCTAAACTATGCGTCCTAGAGCGAAAAGGACTTTAATTCGTGACCACCCCCAAAAAATTGAAAAATCTACCCAAAACCTAAAAAAATTCAAATTTTTATATGAAAAACTTCTTTTGCCCATATCTCCTAAACTAAGCATCCTAGAGCGAAAAGGACTTTAATTCGTGACCACCCCCAAAAAATTTAAAAATCTACCCAAAACCTAAAAAAATTGAAATTTTTATATGAAAAACTTCTTTTGCCCATATCTCCTAAACTATGCGTCCTAGAGCGAAAAGGACTTTAATTCGTGACCACCCCCAAAAAATTGAAAAATCCACCCAAAACCTAAAAAAATTAAAATTTTTATATGAAAAACTTCTTTTGCCCATATCTCCTTTAATATGCGTCCTAGAGCGAAAAGGACTTTAATTCGTGACCACCCCCAAAAAATTGAAAAATCCACCCAAAACCTAAAAAAATTAAAATTTTTATATGAAAAACTTCTTTTGCCCATATCTCCTAAACTATGCGTCCTAGAGCGAAAAGGACATTAATTCGTGACCACCCCCAAAAAATTGAAAAATCTACCCAAAACCTAAAAAAATTCAAATTTTTATATGAAAAACTTCTTTTGCCCATATCTCCTAAACTAAGCGTCCTAGAGCGAAAAGGACTTTAATTCGTGACCACCCCCAAAAAATTTAAAAATCCACCCAAATCCTAAAGAAATTGAAATTTTTACATGAAAAACTTCTTTTGCCCATATCTCCTAAACTAAGCGTCCTAGAGCGAAAAGGACTTTAATTCGTGACAACCCCCAAAAAATTGAAAAATCCACCCAAAACCTAAAAAAATTGAAATTTTTATATGAAAAACTTCTTTTCCCATATCTCCTAAACTATGCGTCCTAGAGCGAAAATGACTTTTATTCGTGACCACCCCCAAAAAATTGAAAAATCTACCCAAAACCTAAAAAAATTGAAATTTTTATATGAAAAACTTCTTTTGCCCATATCTCCTAAACTATGCGTCCTAGAGCGAAAAGGACTTTAATTCGTGACCACCCCCAAAAAATTGAAAAAATCTACCCAAAACCTAAAAAAATTGAAATTTTTATATGAAAAACTTCTTTTGCCCATATCTCCTAAACTATGCGTCCTAGAGCGAAAAGGACTTTAATTCGTGACCACCCCCAAAAAATTGAAAAATCTACCCAAAACCTAAAAAAATTGAAATTTTTATATGAAAAACTTCTTTTGCCCATATCTCCTAAACTATGCGTCCTAGAGCGAAAAGGACTTTAATTCGTGACCACCCCCAAAAAATTGAAAAATCTACCCAAAACCTAAAAAAAATAAAATTTTTATATGAAAAACTTCTTTTGCCCATATCTCCTAAACTAAGCGTCCTAGAACGAAAAGGACTTTAATTCGTGACCACCCCCAAAAAATTTAAAAATCTACCCAAAACCTAAAAAAATTTAAATTTTTATATGAAAAACTTCTTTTGCCCATATCTCCTAAACTATGCGTCCTAGAGCGAAAAGGACTTTAATTCGTGACCACCCCAAAAAATTGAAAAATCCACCCAAAACCTAAAAAAATTCAAATTTTTATATGAAAAACTTCTTTTGCCCATATCTCCTAAACTAAGCGTCCTAGAGCGAAAAGGACTTTAATTCGTGACCACCCCCAAAAAATTGAAAAATCCACCCAAAACCTAAAAAAATTGAAATTTTTATATGAAAAACTTCTTTTGCCCATATCTCCTAAACTATGCGTCCTAGAGCGAAAAGGACTTTAATTCGTGACCACCCCCAAAAAATTGAAAAATCTACCCAAAACCTAAAAAAATTCAAATTTTTATATGAAAAACTTCTTTTGCCCATATCTCCTAAACTAAGCATCCTAGAGCGAAAAGGACTTTAATTCGTGACCACCCCCAAAAAATTTAAAAATCTACCCAAAACCTAAAAAAATTGAAATTTTTATATGAAAAACTTCTTTTGCCCATATCTCCTAAACTATGCGTCCTAGAGCGAAAAGGACTTTAATTCGTGACCACCCCCAAAAAATTGAAAAATCCACCAAAACCTAAAAAAATTAAAATTTTTATATGAAAAACTTCTTTTGCCCATATCTCCTTTAATATGCGTCCTAGAGCGAAAAGGACTTTAATTCGTGACCACCCCCAAAAAATTGAAAAATCCACCCAAAACCTAAAAAAATTAAAATTTTTATATGAAAAACTTCTTTTGCCCATATCTCCTAAACTATGCGTCCTAGAGCGAAAAGGACTTTAATTCGTGACCACCCCCAAAAAATTGAAAAATCTACCCAAAACCTAAAAAAATTCAAATTTTTATATGAAAAACTTCTTTTGCCCATATCTCCTAAACTAAGCGTCCTAGAGCGAAAAGGACTTTAATTCGTGACCACCCCCAAAAAATTTAAAAATCCACCCAAATCCTAAAGAAATTGAAATTTTTACATGAAAAACTTCTTTTGCCCATATCTCCTAAACTAAGCGTCCTAGAGCGAAAAGGACTTTAATTCGTGACAACCCCCAAAAAATTGAAAAATCCACCCAAAACCTAAAAAAATTTAAATTTGTATATGAAAAACTTCTTTTGTCCATATCTCCTAAACTAAGCGTCCTAGAGCGAAAAGGACTTTAATTCGTGACCACCCCCAAAAAATTTAAAAATCCACCCAAATCCTAAAGAAATTGAAATTTTTATATGAAAAACTTCTTTTGCCCATATCTCCTAAACTATGCGTCCTAGAGCGAAAAGGACTTTAATTCGTGACCACCCCCAAAAAATTGAAAAATCTACCCAAAACCTAAAAAAAATTCAAATTTTTATATGAAAAACTTCTTTTGCCCATATCTCCTAAACTAAGCGTCCTAGAGCGAAAAGGACTTTAATTCGTGACCACCCCCAAAAAATTGAAAAATCTACCCAAAACCTAAAAAAATTGAAATTTTTATATGAAAAACTTCTTTTGCCCATATCTCCTAAACTATGCGTCCTAGAGCGAAAAGGACTTTAATTCGTGACCACCCCCAAAAAATTGAAAAATCCACCCAAAACCTAAAAAAATTAAAATTTTTATATGAAAAACTTCTTTTGCCCATATCTCCTAAACTAAGCGTCCTAGAGCGAAAAGGACTTTAATTCGTGACCACCCCCAAAAAATTTAAAAATCCACCCAAATCCTAAAGAAATTGAAATTTTTATATGAAAAACTTCTTTTGCCCATATCTCCTAAACTATGCGTCCTAGAGCGAAAAGGACTTTAATTCGTCACCACCCCCAAAAAATTGAAAAATCTACCCAAAACCTAAAAAAATTCAAAATTTTATATGAAAAACTTCTTTTGCCCATATCTCCTAAACTAAGCGTCCTAGAGCGAAAAGGACTTTAATTCGTGACCGCCCCCAAAAAATTGAAAAATCTACCCAAAACCTAAAAAAATTGAAATTTTTATATGAAAAACTTCTTTTGCCCATATCTCCTAAACTATGCGTCCTAGAGCGAAAAGGACTTTAATTCGTGACCACCCCCAAAAAATTGAAAAATCCACCCAAAACCTAAAAAAATCAAATTTTTATATGAAAACTTCTTTTGCCCATATCTCCTAAACTAAGCGTCCTAGAGCGAAAAGGACTTTAATTCGTGACCACCCCCAAAAAATTGAAAAATCTACCCAAAACCTAAAAAAATTTAAATTTTTATATGAAAAACTTCTTTTGCCCATATCTCCTAAACTAAGCGTCCTAGAGCGAAAAGGACTTTAATTCGTGACCACCACCAAAAAAATTGAAAAATCTACCCAAAACCTAAAAAAATTCAAATTTTTTATGAAAAACTTCTTTTGCCCATATCTCCTAAACTAAGCGTCCTAGAGCGAAAAGGACTTTAATTCGTGACCACCCCCAAAAAATTGAAAAATCCACCCAAACCTAAAAAACTTGAAATTTTTATATGAAAAACTTCTTTTGCCCATATCTCCTAAACTATGCGTCCTAGAGCGAAAAGGACTTCAATTCGTGACCACCCCCAAAAAATTGAAAAATCCACCCAAAACCTAAAAAAATTAAAATTTTTATATGAAAAACTTCTTTTGCCCATATCTCCTAAACTAAGCGTCCTAGAGCGAAAAGGACTTTAATTCGTGACCACCCCCAAAAAATTGAAAAATCCACCCAAACCTAAAAAAATTGAAATTTTTATATGAAAAACTTCTTTTGCCCATATCTCCTAAACTAAGCGTCCTAGAGCGAAAAGGACTTTAATTCGTGACCACCCCCAAAAAATTTAAAAATCCACCCAAATCCTAAAGAAATTGAAATTTTTATATGAAAAACTTCTTTTGCCCATATCTCCTAAACTATGCGTCCTAGAGCGAAAAGGACTTTAATTCGTCACCACCCCCAAAAAATTGAAAAATCTACCCAAAACCTAAAAAAATTCAAAATTTTATATGAAAAACTTCTTTTGCCCATATCTCCTAAACTAAGCGTCCTAGAGCGAAAAGGACTTTAATTCGTGACCACCCCCAAAAAATTGAAAAATCTACCCAAAGCCTAAAAAAATTTAAATTTTTATATGAAAAACTTCTTTTGCCCATATCTCCTAAACTATGCGTCCTAGAGCGAAAAGGACTTTAATTCGTGACCACCCCCAAAAAATTGAAAAATCCACCCAAAACCTAAAAAAATCAAATTTTTATATGAAAACTTCTTTTGCCCATATCTCCTAAACTAAGCGTCCTAGAGCGAAAAGGACTTTAATTCGTGACCACCCCCAAAAAATTGAAAAATCTACCCAAAACCTAAAAAAATTGAAATTTTTATATGAAAAACTTCTTTTGCCCATATCTCCTAAACTAAGCGTCCTAGAGCGAAAAGGACTTTAATTCGTGACCACCACCAAAAAAATTGAAAAATCTACCCAAAACCTAAAAAAATTCAAATTTTTTATGAAAAACTTCTTTTGCCCATATCTCCTAAACTAAGCGTCCTAGAGCGAAAAGGACTTTAATTCGTGACCACCCCCAAAAAATTGAAAAATCCACCCAAACCTAAAAAACTTGAAATTTTTATATGAAAAACTTCTTTTGCCCATATCTCCTAAACTATGCGTCCTAGAGCGAAAAGGACTTCAATTCGTGACCACCCCCAAAAAATTGAAAAATCCACCCAAAACCTAAAAAAATTAAAATTTTTATATGAAAAACTTCTTTTGCCCATATCTCCTAAACTAAGCGTCCTAGAGCGAAAAGGACTTTAATTCGTGACCACCCCCAAAAAATTGAAAAATCCACCCAAACCTAAAAAAATTGAAATTTTTATATGAAAAACTTCTTTTGCCCATAACTCCTTAAATATGCGTCCTAGCGCGAAAAGGACTTCAATTCGTGACCACCCTCAAAAAATTTAAAAATCCACAAAAATCCTAAAAAAATTGAAATTTTTATATGAAAAACTTCTTTTCCCATATCTCTTAAACTATGCGTCCTAGAGCGAAAATGACTTTAATTCGTGACCACCCCCAAAAAATTGAAAAATCTACCCAAAACCTAAAAAAATTGAAATTTTTATATGAAAAACTTCTTTTGCCCATATCTCGTAAACTATGCGTCCTAGAGCGAAAAGGACTTTAATTCGTGACCACCCCCAAAAAATTGAAAAATCTACCCAAAACCTAAAAAAATTGAAATTTTTATATGAAAAACTTCTTTTGCCCATATCTCCTAAACTATGCGTCCTAGAGCGAAAAGGACTTTAATTCGTGACCACCCCCAAAAAATTGAAAAATCTACCCAAAACCTAAAAAAATTGAAATTTTTATATGAAAAACTTCTTTTGCCCATATCTCCTAAACTATGCGTCCTAGAGCGAAAAGGACTTTAATTCGTGACCACCCCCAAAAAATTGAAAAATCTACCCAAAACCTAAAAAAAATAAAATTTTTATATGAAAAACTTCTTTTGCCCATATCTCCTAAACTATGCGTCCTAGAGCGAAAAGGACTTTAATTCGTGACAACCCCCAAAAAATTGAAAAATCCACCCAAAACCTAAAAAAAATAAAATTTTTATATGAAAAACTTCTTTTGCCCATATCTCCTAAACTATGCGTCCTAGAGCGAAAAGGACTTTAATTCGTGACCACCCCCAAAAAATTGAAAAATCCACCCAAAACCTAAAAAAATTGAAATTTTTATATGAAAAACTTCTTTTGCCCATATCTCCTTAACTATGCGTCCTAGAGCGAAAAGGACTTTAATTCGTGACCACCCCCAAAAAATTGAAAAATCCACCTAAAACCTAAAAAAATTAAAATTTTTATATAAAAAACTTATTTTGCCCATATCTCCTAAACTAAGCGTCCTAGAGCGAAAAGGACTTTCATTCGTGACCACCCCCAAAAAATTGAAAAATCCACCCAAACCTAAAAAAATTGAAATTTTTATATGAAAAACTTCTTTTGCCCATAACTCCTTAAATATGCGTCCTAGAGCGAAAAGGACTTCAATTCGTGACCACCCTCAAAAAATTTAAAAATCCACAAAAATCCTAAAAAAATTGAAATTTTTATATGAAAAACTTCTTTTCCCATATCTCCTAAACTATGCGTCCTAGAGCGAAAATGACTTTTATTCGTGACCACCCCCAAAAAATTGAAAAATCTACCCAAAACCTAAAAAAATTTAAATTTTTATATGAAAAACTTCTTTTGCCCATATCTCCTAAACTATGCGTCCTAGAGCGAAAAGGACTTTAATTCGTGACCACCCCCAAAAAATTGAAAAAATCTACCCAAAACCTAAAAAAATTGAAATTTTTATATGAAAAACTTCTTTTGCCCATATCTCCTAAACTATGCGTCCTAGAGCGAAAAGGACTTTAATTCGTGACCACCCCCAAAAAATTGAAAAATCTACCCAAAACCTAAAAAAATTGAAATTTTTATATGAAAAACTTCTTTTGCCCATATCTCCTAAACTATGCGTCCTAGAGCGAAAAGGACTTTAATTCGTGACCACCCCCAAAAAATTGAAAAATCTACCCAAAACCTAAAAAAAATAAAATTTTTATATGAAAAACTTCTTTTGCCCATATCTCCTAAACTAAGCGTCCTAGAACGAAAAGGACTTTAATTCGTGACCACCCCCAAAAAATTTAAAAATCTACCCAAAACCTAAAAAAATTTAAATTTTTATATGAAAAACTTCTTTTGCCCATATCTCCTAAACTATGCGTCCTAGAGCGAAAAGGACTTTAATTCGTGACCACCCCAAAAAATTGAAAAATCCACCCAAAACCTAAAAAAATTCAAATTTTTATATGAAAAACTTCTTTTGCCCATATCTCCTAAACTAAGCGTCCTAGAGCGAAAAGGACTTTAATTCGTGACCACCCCCAAAAAATTGAAAAATCCACCCAAAACCTAAAAAAATTGAAATTTTTATATGAAAAACTTCTTTTGCCCATATCTCCTAAACTATGCGTCCTAGAGCGAAAAGGACTTTAATTCGTGACCACCCCCAAAAAATTGAAAAATCTACCCAAAACCTAAAAAAATTCAAATTTTTATATGAAAAACTTCTTTTGCCCATATCTCCTAAACTAAGCGTCCTAGAGCGAAAAGGACTTTAATTCGTGACCACCCCCAAAAAATTTAAAAATCTACCCAAAACCTAAAAAAATTGAAATTTTTATATGAAAAACTTCTTTTGCCCATATCTCCTAAACTATGCGTCCTAGAGCGAAAAGGACTTTAATTCGTGACCACCCCCAAAAAATTGAAAAATCCACCCAAAACCTAAAAAAATTAAAATTTTTATATGAAAAACTTCTTTTGCCCATATCTCCTAAACTATGCGTCCTAGAGCGAAAAGGACTTTAATTCGTGACCACCCCCAAAAAATTTAAAAATCCACCCAAATCCTAAAGAAATTGAAATTTTTACATGAAAAACTTCTTTTGCCCATATCTCCTAAACTAAGCGTCCTAGAGCGAAAAGGACTTTAATTCGTGACAACCCCCAAAAAATTGAAAAATCCACCCAAAACCTAAAAAAATTTAAATTTGTATATGAAAAACTTCTTTTGTCCATATCTCCTAAACTAAGCGTCCTAGAGCGAAAAGGACTTTAATTCGTGACCACCCCCAAAAAATTTAAAAATCCACCCAAATCCTAAAGAAATTGAAATTTTTATATGAAAAACTTCTTTTGCCCATATCTCCTAAACTATGCGTCCTAGAGCGAAAAGGACTTTAATTCGTGACCACCCCCAAAAAATTGAAAAATCTACCCAAAACCTAAAAAAAATTCAAATTTTTATATGAAAAACTTCTTTTGCCCATATCTCCTAAACTAAGCGTCCTAGAGCGAAAAGGACTTTAATTCGTGACCACCCCCAAAAAATTGAAAAATCTACCAAAAACCTAAAAAAATTTAAATTTTTATATGAAAAACTTCTTTTGCCTATATCTCCTAAACTATGCCTCCTAGAGCGAAAAGGACTTTAATTCGTGACCACCCCCAAAAAATTGAAAAATCCACCCAAAACCTAAAAAAATTAAAATTTTTATATGAAAAACTTCTTTTGCCCATATCTCCTAAACTAAGCGTCCTAGAGCGAAAAGGACTTTAATTCGTGACCACCCCCAAAAAATTTAAAAATCCACCCAAATCCTAAAGAAATTGAAATTTTTATATGAAAAACTTCTTTTGCCCATATCTCCTAAACTATGCGTCCTAGAGCGAAAAGGACTTTAATTCGTCACCACCCCCAAAAAATTGAAAAATCTACCCAAAACCTAAAAAAATTCAAATTTTTATATGAAAAACTTCTTTTGCCCATATCTCCTAAACTAAGCGTCCTAGAGCGAAAAGGACTTTAATTCGTGACCACCCTCAAAAAATTGAAAAATCTACCCAAAACCTAAAAAAATTGAAATTTTATATGAAAAACTTCTTTTGCCCATATCTCCTAAACTATGCGTCCTAGAGCGAAAAGGACTTCAATTCGTGACCACCCCCAAAAAATTGAAAAATCCACCCAAAACCTAAAAAAAATTAAAATTTTTATATGAAAAACTTCTTTTGCCCATATCTCCTAAACTAAGCGTCCTAGAGCGAAAAGGACTTTAATTCGTGACCACCCCCAAAAAATTGAAAAATCCACCCAAACCTAAAAAAATTGAAATTTTTATATGAAAAACTTCTTTTGCCCATAACTCCTTAAATATGCGTCCTAGAGCGAAAAGGACTTCAATTCGTGACCACCCTCAAAAAATTTAAAAATCCACAAAAATCCTAAAAAAATTGAAATTTTTATATGAAAAACTTCTTTTCCCATATCTCTTAAACTATGCGTCCTAGAGCGAAAATGACTTTAATTCGTGACCACCCCCAAAAAATTGAAAAATCTACCCAAAACCTAAAAAAATTGAAATTTTTATATGAAAAACTTCTTTTGCCCATATCTCCTAAACTATGCGTCCTAGAGCGAAAAGGACTTTAATTCGTGACCACCCCCAAAAAATTGAAAAATCTACCCAAAACCTAAAAAAATTGAAATTTTTATATGAAAAACTTCTTTTGCCCATATCTCCTAAACTATGCGTCCTAGAGCGAAAAGGACTTTAATTCGTGACCACCCCCAAAAAATTGAAAAATCTACCCAAAACCTAAAAAAATTGAAATTTTTATATGAAAAACTTCTTTTGCCCATATCTCCTAAACTATGCGTCCTAGAGCGAAAAGGACTTTAATTCGTGACCACCCCCAAAAAATTGAAAAATCTACCCAAAACCTAAAAAAAATAAAATTTTTATATGAAAAACTTCTTTTGCCCATATCTCCTAAACTATGCGTCCTAGAGCGAAAAGGACTTTAATTCGTGACAACCCCCAAAAAATTGAAAAATCCACCCAAAACCTAAAAAAAATAAAATTTTTATATGAAAAACTTCTTTTGCCCATATCTCCTAAACTATGCGTCCTAGAGCGAAAAGGACTTTAATTCGTGACCACCCCCAAAAAATTGAAAAATCCACCCAAAACCTAAAAAAATTGAAATTTTTATATGAAAAACTTCTTTTGCCCATATCTCCTAAACTATGCGTCCTAGAGCGAAAAGGACTTTAATTCGTGACCACCCCCAAAAAATTGAAAAATCCACCCAAAACCTAAAAAAATTAAAATTTTTATATGAAAAACTTCTTTTGCCCATATCTCCTAAACTAAGCGTCCTAGAGCGAAAAGGACTTTAATTCGTGACCACCCCCAAAAAATTGAAAAATCTACCCAAAACCTAAAAAAATTGAAATTTTTATATGAAAAACTTCTTTTGCCCATATCTCCTAAACTAAGCGTCCTAGAGCGAAAAGGACTTTAATTCGTGACCACCACCAAAAAAATTGAAAAATCTACCCAAAACCTAAAAAAATTCAAATTTTTTATGAAAAACTTCTTTTGCCCATATCTCCTAAACTAAGCGTCCTAGAGCGAAAAGGACTTTAATTCGTGACCACCCCCAAAAAATTGAAAAATCCACCCAAACCTAAACAACTTGAAATTTTTATATGAAAAACTTCTTTTGCCCATATCTCCTAAACTATGCGTCCTAGAGCGAAAAGGACTTTAATTCGTGACCACCCCCAAAAAATTGAAAAATCCACCCAAAACCTAAAAAAATTGAAATTTTTATATGAAAAACTTCTTTTGCCCATATCTCCTAAACTATGCGTCCTAGAGCGAAAAGGACTTTAATTCGTGACCACCCCCAAAAAATTGAAAAATCCACCCAAAACCTAAAAAAATTAAAATTTTTATATGAAAAACTTCTTTTGCCCATATCTCCTAAACTAAGCGTCCTAGAGCGAAAAGGACTTTAATTCGTGACCACCCCCAAAAAATTGAAAAATCTACCCAAAACCTAAAAAAATTGAAATTTTTATATGAAAAACTTCTTTTGCCCATATCTCCTAAACTATGCGTCCTAGAGCGAAAAGGACTTTAATTCGTGACCACCCCCAAAAAATTGAAAAATCCACCCAAAACCTAAAAAAATCAAATTTTTATATGAAAACTTCTTTTGCCCATATCTCCTAAACTAAGCGTCCTAGAGCGAAAAGGACTTTAATTCGTGACCACCCCCAAAAAATTGAAAAATCTACCCAAAACCTAAAAAAATTGAAATTTTTATATGAAAAACTTCTTTTGCCCATATCTCCTAAACTAAGCGTCCTAGAGCGAAAAGGACTTTAATTCGTGACCACCACCAAAAAAATTGAAAAATCTACCCAAAACCTAAAAAAATTCAAATTTTTTATGAAAAACTTCTTTTGCCCATATCTCCTAAACTAAGCGTCCTAGAGCGAAAAGGACTTTAATTCGTGACCACCCCCAAAAAATTGAAAAATCCACCCAAACCTAAAAAACTTGAAATTTTTATATGAAAAACTTCTTTTGCCCATATCTCCTAAACTATGCGTCCTAGAGCGAAAAGGACTTCAATTCGTGACCACCCCCAAAAAATTGAAAAATCCACCCAAAACCTAAAAAAATTAAAATTTTTATATGAAAAACTTCTTTTGCCCATATCTCCTAAACTAAGCGTCCTAGAGCGAAAAGGACTTTAATTCGTGACCACCGCCAAAAAATTGAAAAATCCACCCAAACCTAAAAAAATTGAAATTTTTATATGAAAAACTTCTTTTGCCCATAACTCCTTAAATATGCGTCCTAGCGCGAAAAGGACTTCAATTCGTGACCACCCTCAAAAAATTTAAAATCCACAAAAATCCTAAAAAAATTGAAATTTTTATATGAAAAACTTCTTTTCCCATATCTCTTAAACTATGCGTCCTAGAGCGAAAATGACTTTAATTCGTGACCACCCCCAAAAAATTGAAAAATCTACCCAAAACCTAAAAAAATTGAAATTTTTATATGAAAAACTTCTTTTGCCCATATCTCGTAAACTATGCGTCCTAGAGCGAAAAGGACTTTAATTCGTGACCACCCCCAAAAAATTGAAAAATCTACCCAAAACCTAAAAAAATTGAAATTTTTATATGAAAAACTTCTTTTGCCCATATCTCCTAAACTATGCGTCCTAGAGCGAAAAGGACTTTAATTCGTGACCACCCCCAAAAAATTGAAAAATCTACCCAAAACCTAAAAAAATTGAAATTTTTATATGAAAAACTTCTTTTGCCCATATCTCCTAAACTATGCGTCCTAGAGCGAAAAGGACTTTAATTCGTGACCACCCCCAAAAAATTGAAAAATCCACCCAAAACCTAAAAAAATTGAAATTTTTATATGAAAAACTTCTTTTGCCCATATCTCGTAAACTATGCGTCCCAGAGCGAAAAGGACTTTAATTCGTGACCACCCCCAAAAAATTGAAAAATCTACCCAAAACCTAAAAAAAATAAAATTTTTATATGAAAAACTTCTTTTGCCCATATCTCCTAAACTATGCGTCCTAGAGCGAAAAGGACTTTAATTCGTGACAACCCCCAAAAAATTGAAAAATCCACCCAAAACCTAAAAAAAATAAAATTTTTATATGAAAAACTTCTTTTGCCCATATCTCCTAAACTATGCGTCCTAGAGCGAAAAGGACTTTAATTCGTGACCACCCCCAAAAAATTGAAAAATCCACCCAAAACCTAAAAAAATTGAAATTTTTATATGAAAAACTTCTTTTGCCCATATCTCCTAAACTATGCGTCCTAGAGCGAAAAGGACTTTAATTCGTGACCACCCCCAAAAAATTGAAAAATCCACCCAAAACCTAAAAAAATTAAAATTTTTATATAAAAAACTTATTTTGCCCATATCTCCTAAACTAAGCGTCCTAGAGCGAAAAGGACTTTAATTCGTGACCACCCCCAAAAAATTGAAAAATCTACCCAAAACCTAAAAAAATTGAAATTTTTATATGAAAAACTTCTTTTGCCCATATCTCCTAAACTATGCGTCCTAGAGCGAAAAGGACTTTAATTCGTGACCACCCCCAAAAAATTGAAAAAATCTACCCAAAACCTAAAAAAATTGAAATTTTTATATGAAAAACATCTTTTGCCCATATCTCCTAAACTATGCGTCCTAGAGCGAAAAGGACTTTAATTCGTGACCACCCCCAAAAAATTGAAAAATCTACCCAAAACCTAAAAAAATTGAAATTTTTATATGAAAAACTTCTTTTGCCCATATCTCCTAAACTATGCGTCCTAGAGCGAAAAGGACTTTAATTCGTGACCACCCCCAAAAAATTGAAAAATCTACCCAAAACCTAAAAAAAATAAAATTTTTATATGAAAAACTTCTTTTGCCCATATCTCCTAAACTAAGCGTCCTAGAACGAAAAGGACTTTAATTCGTGACCACCCCCAAAAAATTTAAAAATCTACCCAAAACCTAAAAAAATTTAAATTTTTTATATGAAAAACTTCTTTTGCCCATATCTCCTAAACTATGCGTCCTAGAGCGAAAAGGACTTTAATTCGTGACCACCCCAAAAAATTGAAAAATCCACCCAAAACCTAAAAAAATTCAAATTTTTATATGAAAAACTTCTTTTGCCCATATCTCCTAAACTAAGCGTCCTAGAGCGAAAAGGACTTTAATTCGTGACCACCCCCAAAAAATTGAAAAATCCACCCAAAACCTAAAAAAATTGAAATTTTTATATGAAAAACTTCTTTTGCCCATATCTCCTAAACTATGCGTCCTAGAGCGAAAAGGACTTTAATTCGTGACCACCCCCAAAAAATTGAAAAATCTACCTAAAACCTAAAAAAATTCAAATTTTTATATGAAAAACTTCTTTTGCCCATATCTCCTAAACTAAGCGTCCTAGAGCGAAAAGGACTTTAATTCGTGACCACCCCCAAAAAATTTAAAAATCTACCCAAAACCTAAAAAAATTGAAATTTTTATATGAAAAACTTCTTTTGCCCATATCTCCTAAACTATGCGTCCTAGAGCGAAAAGGACTTTAATTCGTGACCACCCCCAAAAAATTGAAAAATCCACCCAAAACCTAAAAAAATTAAAATTTTTATATGAAAAACTTCTTTTGCCCATATCTCCTAAACTATGCGTCCTAGAGCGAAAAGGACTTTAATTCGTGACCACCCCCAAAAAATTTAAAAATCCACCCAAATCCTAAAGAAATTGAAATTTTTACATGAAAAACTTCTTTTGCCCATATCTCCTAAACTAAGCGTCCTAGAGCGAAAAGGACTTTAATTCGTGACAACCCCCAAAAAATTGAAAAATCCACCCAAAACCTAAAAAAATTTAAATTTGTATATGAAAAACTTCTTTTGTCCATATCTCCTAAACTAAGCGTCCTAGAGCGAAAAGGACTTTAATTCGTGACCACCCCCAAAAAATTGAAAAATCCACCCAAAACCTAAAAAAATTAAAATTTTTATATGAAAAACTTCTTTTGCCCATATCTCCTAAACTAAGCGTCCTAGAGCGAAAAGGACTTTAATTCGTGACCACCCCCAAAAAATTTAAAAATCCACCCAAATCCTAAAGAAATTGAAATTTTTATATGAAAAACTTCTTTTGCCCATATCTCCTAAACTATGCGTCCTAGAGCGAAAAGGACTTTAATTCGTCACCACCCCCAAAAAATTGAAAAATCTACCCAAAACCTAAAAAAATTCAAATTTTTATATGAAAAACTTCTTTTGCCCATATCTCCTAAACTAAGCGTCCTAGAGCGAAAAGGACTTTAATTCGTGACCACCCTCAAAAAATTGAAAAATCTACCCAAAACCTAAAAAAATTGAAATTTTATATGAAAAACTTCTTTTGCCCATATCTCCTAAACTATGCGTCCTAGAGCGAAAAGGACTTCATTTCGTGACCACCCCCAAAAAATTGAAAAATCCACCCAAAACCTAAAAAAATTAAAATTTTTATATGAAAAACTTCTTTTGCCCATATCTCCTAAACTAAGCGTCCTAGAGCGAAAAGGACTTTAATTCGGGACCACCCCCAAAAAATTGAAAAATCCACCCAAACCTAAAAAAATTGAAATTTTTATATGAAAAACTTCTTTTGCCCATAACTCCTTAAATATGCGTCCTAGAGCGAAAAGGACTTCAATTCGTGACCACCCTCAAAAAATTTAAAAATCCACAAAAATCCTAAAAAAATTGAAATTTTTATATGAAAAACTTCTTTTCCCATATCTCTTAAACTATGCGTCCTAGAGCGAAAATGACTTTAATTCGTGACCACCCCCAAAAAATTGAAAAATCTACCCAAAACCTAAAAAAATTGAAATTTTTATATGAAAAACTTCTTTTGCCCATATCTCCTAAACTATGCGTCCTAGAGCGAAAAGGACTTTAATTCGTGACCACCCCCAAAAAATTGAAAAATCTACCCAAAACCTAAAAAAATTGAAATTTTTATATGAAAAACTTCTTTTGCCCATATCTCCTAAACTATGCGTCCTAGAGCGAAAAGGACTTTAATTCGTGACCACCCCCAAAAAATTGAAAAATCTACCCAAAACCTAAAAAAATTGAAATTTTTATATGAAAAACTTCTTTTGCCCATATCTCCTAAACTATGCGTCCTAGAGCGAAAAGGACTTTAATTCGTGACCACCCCCAAAAAATTGAAAAATCCACCCAAAACCTAAAAAAATTGAAATTTTTATATGAAAAACTTCTTTTGCCCATATCTCCTAAACTATGCGTCCTAGAGCGAAAAGGACTTTAATTCGTGACCACCCCCAAAAAATTGAAAAATCCACCCAAAACCTAAAAAAATTAAAATTTTTATATGAAAAACTTCTTTTGCCCATATCTCCTAAACTATGCGTCCTAGAGCGAAAAGGACTTTAATTCGTGACCACCCCCAAAAAATTGAAAAATCCACCCAAACCTAAAAAAATTGAAATTTTTATATGAAAAACTTCTTTTGCCCATAACTCCTTAAATATGCGTCCTAGAGCGAAAAGGACTTCAATTCGTGACCACCCTCAAAAAATTTAAAAATCCACAAAAATCCTAAAAAAATTGAAATTTTTATATGAAAAACTTCTTTTCCCATATCTCCTAAACTATGCGTCCTAGAGCGAAAATGACTTTAATTCGTGACCACCCCCAAAAAATTGAAAAATCTACCCAAAACCTAAAAAAATTGAAATTTTTATATGAAAAACTTCTTTTGCCCATATCTCCTAAACTATGCGTCCTAGAGCGAAAAGGACTTTAATTCGTGACCACCCCCAAAAAATTGAAAAAATCTACCCAAAACCTAAAAAAATTGAAATTTTTATATGAAAAACTTCTTTTGCCCATATCTCCTAAACTATGCGTCCTAGAGCGAAAAGGACTTTAATTCGTGACCACCCCCAAAAAATTGAAAAATCTACCCAAAACCTAAAAAAATTGAAATTTTTATATGAAAAACTTCTTTTGCCCATATCTCCTAAACTATGCGTCCTAGAGCGAAAAGGACTTTAATTCGTGACCACCCCCAAAAAATTTAAAAATCTACCCAAAACCTAAAAAAAATAAAATTTTTATATGAAAAACTTCTTTTGCCCATATCTCCTAAACTATGCGTCCTAGAGCGAAAAGGACTTTAATTCGTGACAACCCCCAAAAAATTGAAAAATCCACCCAAAACCTAAAAAAATTTAAATTTGTATATGAAAAACTTCTTTTGTCCATATCTCCTAAACTAAGCGTCCTAGAGCGAAAAGGACTTTAATTCGTGACCACCCCCAAAAAATTTAAAAATCCACCCAAATCCTAAAGAAATTGAAATTTTTATATGAAAAACTTCTTTTGCCCATATCTCCTAAACTATGCGTCCTAGAGCGAAAAGGACTTTAATTCGTGACCACCCCCAAAAAATTGAAAAATCTACCCAAAACCTAAAAAAAATTCAAATTTTTATATGAAAGACTTCTTTTGCCCATATCTCCTAAACTAAGCGTCCTAGAGCGAAAAGGACTTTAATTCGTGACCACCCCCAAAAAATTGAAAAATCTACCCAAAACCTAAAAAAATTGAAATTTTTATATGAAAAACTTCTTTTGCCCATATCTCCTAAACTATGCGTCCTAGAGCGAAAAGGACTTTAATTCGTGACCACCCCCAAAAAATTGAAAAATCCACCCAAAACCTAAAAAAATTAAAATTTTTATATGAAAAACTTCTTTTGCCCATATCTCCTAAACTAAGCGTCCTAGAGCGAAAAGGACTTTAATTCGTGACCACCCCCAAAAAATTTAAAAATCCACCCAAATCCTAAAGAAATTTAAATTTTTATATGAAAAACTTCTTTTGCCCATATCTCCTAAACTATGCGTCCTAGAGCGAAAAGGACTTTAATTCGTGACCACCCCAAAAAATTGAAAAATCTACCCAAAACCTAAAAAAATTCAAATTTTTATATGAAAAACTTCTTTTGCCCATATCTCCTAAACTAAGCGTCCTAGAGCGAAAAGGACTTTAATTCGTGACCACCCTCAAAAAATTGAAAAATCTACCCAAAACCTAAAAAAATTGAAATTTTATATGAAAAACTTCTTTTGCCCATATCTCCTAAACTATGCGTCCTAGAGCGAAAAGGACTTTAATTCGTGACCACCCCCAAAAAATTGAAAAATCCACCCAAACCTAAAAAAATTAAAATTTTTATATGAAAAACTTCTTTTGCCCATATCTCCTAAACTAAGCGTCCTAGAGCGAAAAGGACTTTAATTCGTGACCACCCCCAAAAAATTGAAAAATCTACCCAAAACCTAAAAAAATTGAAATTTTTATATGAAAAACTTATTTTGCCCATATCTCCTAAACTATGCGTCCTAGAGCGAAAAGGACTTTAATTCGTGACCACCCCCAAAAAATTGAAAAATCCACCCAAAACCTAAAAAAATTAAAATTTTTATATGAAAAACTTCTTTTGCCCATATCTCCTAAACTAAGCGTCCTAGAGCGAAAAGGACTTTAATTCGTGACCACCCCCAAAAAATTGAAAAATCTACCCAAAACCTAAAAAAATTGAAATTTTTATATGAAAAACTTCTTTTGCCCATATCTCCTAAACTATGCGTCCTAGAGCGAAAAGGACTTTAATTCGTGACAACCCCCAAAAAATTGAAAAATCCACCCAAAACCTAAAAAAATTGAAAATTTTATATGAAAAACTTCTTTTGCCCATATCTCCCAAACTAAGCGTCCTAGAGCGAAAAGGACTTTAATTCGTGACCACCCCCAAAAAATTGAAAAATCTACCCAAAACCTAAAAAAATTGAAATTTTTATATGAAAAACTTCTTTTGCCCATATCTCCTAAACTATGCGTCCTAGAGCGAAAAGGACTTTAATTCGTGACCACCCCCAAAAAATTAAAAAATCTACCCAAAACCTAAAAAAATTGAAATTTTTATATGAAAAACTTCTTTTGCCCATATCTCCTAAACTATGCGTCCTAGAGCGAAAAGGACTTTAATTCGTGACCACCCCCAAAAAATTTAAAAATCTACCCAAAACCTAAAAAAAATAAAATTTTTATATGAAAAACTTCTTTTGCCCATATCTCCTAAACTATGCGTCCTAGAGCGAAAAGGACTTTAATTCGTGACAACCCCCAAAAAATTGAAAAATCCACCCAAAACCTAAAAAAATTGAAATTTTTATATGAAAAACTTCTTTTGTCCATATCTCCTAAACTATGCGTCCTAGAGCGAAAAGGACTTTAATTCGTGACCACCCCCAAAAAATTGAAAAATCCACCCAAAACCTAAAAAAATTGAAATTTTTATATGAAAAACTTCTTTTGCCCATATCTCCTAAACTATGCGTCCTAGAGCGAAAAGGACTTTAATTCGTGACCACCCCCAAAAAATTGAAAAATCCACCCAAAACCTAAAAAAATTAAAATTTTTATATGAAAAACTTCTTTTGCCCATATCTCCTAAACTAAGCGTCCTAGAGCGAAAAGGACTTTAATTCGTGACCACCCCCAAAAAATTGAAAAATCCACCCAAACCTAAAAAAATTGAAATTTTTATATGAAAAACTTCTTTTGCCCATAACTCCTTAAATATGCGTCCTAGAGCGAAAAGGACTTCAATTCGTGACCACCCTCAAAAAATTTAAAAATCCACAAAAATCCTAAAAAAATTGAAATTTTTATATGAAAAACTTCTTTTCCCATATCTCCTAAACTATGCGTCCTAGAGCGAAAATGACTTTAATTCGTGACCACCCCCAAAAAATTGAAAAATCTACCCAAAACCTAAAAAAATTGAAATTTTTATATGAAAAACTTCTTTTGCCCATAACTCCTTAAATATGCGTCCTAGAGCGAAAAGGACTTCAATTCGTGACCACCCTCAAAAAATTTAAAAATCCACAAAAATCCTAAAAAAATTGAAATTTTTATATGAAAAACTTCTTTTCCCATATCTCCTAAACTATGCGTCCTAGAGCGAAAATGACTTTAATTCGTGACCACCCCCAAAAAATTGAAAAATCTACCCAAAACCTAAAAAAATTGAAATTTTTATATGAAAAACTTCTTTTGCCCATATCTCCTAAACTATGCGTCCTAGAGCGAAAAGGACTTTAATTCGTGACCACCGCCAAAAAATTGAAAAATCTACCCAAAACCTAAAAAAATTGAAATTTTTATATGAAAAACTTCTTTTGCCCATATCTCCTAAACTATGCGTCCTAGAGCGAAAAGGACTTTAATTCGTGACCACCCCCAAAAAATTGAAAAATCTACCCAAAACCTAAAAAAATTAAAATTTTTATATGAAAAACTTCTTTTGCCCATATCTCCTAAACTATGCGTCCTAGAGCGAAAAGGACTTTAATTCGTGACCACCCCCAAAAAATTGAAAAATCTACCCAAAACCTAAAAAAATTGAAATTTTTATATGAAAAACTTCTTTTGCCCATATCTCCTAAACTATGCGTCCTAGAGCGAAAAGGACTTTAATTCGTGACCACCCCCAAAAAATTGAAAAATCTACCCAAAACCTAAAAAAATAAAATTTTTATATGAAAAACTTCTTTTGCCCATATCTCCTAAACTATGCGTCCTAGAGCGAAAAGGACTTTAATTCGTGACCACCCCCAAAAAATTGAAAAATCCACCCAAAACCTAAAAAAATTGAAATTTTTATATGAAAAACTTCTTTTGCCCATATCTCCTAAACTATGCGTCCTAGAGCGAAAAGGACTTTAATTCGTGACCACCCCCAAAAAATTGAAAAATCCACCCAAAATCTAAAAAAAATAAAATTTTTATATGAAAAACTTCTTTTGCCCATATCTCCTAAACTAAGCGTCCTAGAGCGAAAAGGACTTTAATTCGTGACCACCCCCAAAAAATTGAAAAATCCACCCAAACCTAAAAAAATTGAAATTTTTATATGAAAAACTTCTTTTGCCCATAACTCCTTAAATATGCGTCCTAGAGCGAAAAGGACTTCAATTCGTGACCACCCTCAAAAAATTTAAAAATCCACAAAAATCCTAAAAAAATTGAAATTTTTATATGAAAAACTTCTTTTCCCATATCTCCTAAACTATGCGTCCTAGAGCGAAAATGACTTTAATTCGTGACCACCCCCAAAAAATTGAAAAATCTACCCAAAACCTAAAAAAATTGAAATTTTTATATGAAAAACTTCTTTTGCCCATATCTCCTATACTATGCGTCCTAGAGCGAAAAGGACTTTAATTCGTGACCACCCCCAAAAAATTGAAAAATCTACCCAAAACCTAAAAAAATTGAAATTTTTATATGAAAAACTTCTTTTGCCCATATCTCCTAAACTATGCGTCCTAGAGCGAAAAGGACTTTAATTCGTGACCACCCCCAAAAAATTGAAAAATCTACCCAAAACCTAAAAAAAATAAAATTTTTATATGAAAAACTTCTTTTGCCCATATCTCCTAAACTATGCGTCCTAGAGCGAAAAGGACTTTAATTCGTGACAACCCCCAAAAAATTGAAAAATCCACCCAAAACCTAAAAAAATTTAAATTTGTATATGAAAAACTTCTTTTGTCCATATCTCCTAAACTAAGCGTCCTAGAGCGAAAAGGACTTTAATTCGTGACCACCCCCAAAAAATTTAAAAATCCACCCAAATCCTAAAGAAATTGAAATTTTTATATGAAAAACTTCTTTTGCCCATATCTCCTAAACTATGCGTCCTAGAGCGAAAAGGACTTTAATTCGTGACCACCCCCAAAAAATTGAAAAATCTACCCAAAACCTAAAAAAAATTCAAATTTTTATATGAAAAACTTCTTTTGCCCATATCTCCTAAACTAAGCGTCCTAGAGCGAAAAGGACTTTAATTCGTGACAACCCCCAAAAAATTGAAAAATCTACCCAAAACCTAAAAAAATTGAAATTTTTATATGAAAAACTTCTTTTGCCCATATCTCCTAAACTATGCGTCCTAGAGCGAAAAGGACTTTAATTCGTGACCACCCCCAAAAAATTGAAAAATCCACCCAAAACCTAAAAAAATTGAAATTTTTATATGAAAAACTTCTTTTGCCCATATCTCCTAAACTAAGCGTCCTAGAGCGAAAAGGACTTTAATTCGTGACCACCCCCAAAAAATTTAAAAATCCACCCAAATCCTAAAGAAATTGAAATTTTTATATGAAAAACTTCTTTTGCCCATATCTCCTAAACTATGCGTCCTAGAGCGAAAAGGACTTTAATTCGTGACCACCCCCAAAAAATTGAAAAATCTACCCAAAACCTAAAAAAATTCAAATTTTTATATGAAAAACTTCTTTTGCCCATATCTCCTAAACTAAGCGTCCTAGAGCGAAAAGGACTTTAATTCGTGACCACCCCCAAAAAATTGAAAAATCCACCCAAATCCTAAAGAAATTGAAATTTTTATATGAAAAACTTCTTTTGCCCATATCTCCTAAACTATGCGTCCTAGAGCGAAAAGGACTTTAATTCGTGACCACCCCCAAAAAATTGAAAAATCTACCCAAAACCTAAAAAAATTTAAATTTTTATATGAAAAACTTCTTTTGCCCATATCTCCTAAACTATGCGTCCTAGAGCGAAAAGGACTTTAATTCGTGACCACCCCCAAAAAATTGAAAAATCCACCCAAACCTAAAAAAATTAAAATTTTTATATGAAAAACTTCTTTTGCCCATATCTCCTAAACTAAGCGTCCTAGCGCGAAAAGGACTTTAATTCGTGACCACCCCCAAAAAATTGAAAAATCTACCCAAAACCTAAAAAAATTGAAATTTTTATATGAAAAACTTATTTTGCCCATATCTCCTAAACTATGCGTCCTAGAGCGAAAAGGACTTTAATTCGTGACCACCCCCAAAAAATTGAAAAATCCACCCAAAACCTAAAAAAATTAAAATTTTTATATGAAAAACTTCTTTTGCCCATATCTCCTAAACTAAGCGTCCTAGAGCGAAAAGGACTTTAATTCGTGACCACCCCCAAAAAATTGAAAAATCTACCCAAAACCTAAAAAAATTGAAATTTTTATATGAAAAACTTCTTTTGCCCATATCTCCTAAACTATGCGTCCTAGAGCGAAAAGGACATTAATTCGTGACAACCCCCAAAAAATTGAAAAATCCACCCAAAACCTAAAAAAATTGAAATTTTTATATGAAAAACTTCTTTCGCCAATATCTCCCAAACTAAGCGTCCTAGAGCGAAAAGGACTTTAATTCGTGACCACCCCCAAAAAATTGAAAAATCTACCCAAAACCTAAAAAAATTGAAATTTTTATATGAAAAACTTCTTTTGCCCATATCTCCTAAACTATGCGTCCTAGAGCGAAAAGGACTTTAATTCGTGACCACCCCCAAAAAATTAAAAAATCTACCCAAAACCTAAAAAAATTGAAATTTTTATATGAAAAACTTCTTTCGCCCATATCTCCCAAACTAAGCGTCCTAGAGCGAAAAGGACTTTAATTCGTGACAACCCCCAAAAAATTGAAAAATCCACCCAAAACCTAAAAAAATTTAAATTTGTATATGAAAAACTTCTTTTGTCCATATCTCCTAAACTAAGCGTCCTAGAGCGAAAAGGACTTTAATTCGTGACCACCCCCAAAAAATTTAAAAATCCACCCAAATCCTAAAGAAACTGAAATTTTTATATGAAAAACTTCTTTTGCCCATATCTCCTAAACTATGCGTCCTAGAGCGAAAAGGACTTTAATTCGTGACCACCCCCAAAAAATTGAAAAATCCACCCAAAACCTAAAAAAAATTCAAATTTTTATATGAAAAACTTCTTTTGCCCATATCTCCTAAACTAAGCGTCCTAGAGCGAAAAGGACTTTAATTCGTGACAACCCCCAAAAAATTGAAAAATCTACCCAAAACCTAAAAAAATTGAAATTTTTATATGAAAAACTTCTTTTGCCCATATCTCCTAAACTATGCGTCCTAGAGCGAAAAGGACTTTAATTCGTGACCACCCCCAAAAAATTGAAAAATCCACCCAAAACCTAAAAAAATTAAAATTTTTATATGAAAAACTTCTTTTGCCCATATCTCCTAAACTAAGCGTCCTAGAGCGAAAAGGACTTTAATTCGTGACCACCCCCAAAAAATTTAAAAATCCACCCAAATCCTAAAGAAATTGAAATTTTTATATGAAAAACTTCTTTTGCCCATATCTCCTAAACTATGCGTCCTAGAGCGAAAAGGACTTTAATTCGTGACCACCCCCAAAAAATTGAAAAATCTACCCAAAACCTAAAAAAATTCAAATTTTTATATGAAAAACTTCTTTTGCCCATATCTCCTAAACTAAGCGTCCTAGAGCGAAAAGGACTTTAATTCGTGACCACCCTCAAAAAATTGAAAAATCTACCCAAAACCTAAAAAAATTGAAATTTTATATGAAAAACTTCTTTTGCCCATATCTCCTAAACTATGCGTCCTAGAGCGAAAAGGACTTTAATTCGTGACCACCCCCAAAAAATTGAAAAATCCACCCAAACCTAAAAAAATTAAAATTTTTATATGAAAAACTTCTTTTGCCCATATCTCCTAAACTAAGCGTCCTAGAGCGAAAAGGACTTTAATTCGTGACCACCCCCAAAAAATTGAAAAATCTACCCAAAACCTAAAAAAATTGAAATTTTTATATGAAAAACTTATTTTGCCCATATCTCCTAAACTATGCGTCCTAGAGCGAAAAGGACTTTAATTCGTGACCACCCCCAAAAAATTGAAAAATCCACCCAAAACCTAAAAAAATTAAAATTTTTATATGAAAAACTTCTTTTGCCCATATCTCCTAAACTAAGCGTCCTAGAGCGAAAAGGACTTTAATTCGTGACCACCCCCAAAAAATTGAAAAATCTACCCAAAACCTAAAAAAATTGAAATTTTTATATGAAAAACTTCTTTTGCCCATATCTCCTAAACTATGCGTCCTAGAGCGAAAAGGACTTTAATTCGTGACCACCCCCAAAAAATTGAAAAATCTACCCAAAACCTAAAAAAATTAAAATTTTTATATGAAAAACTTCTTTTGCCCATATCTCCTAAACTAAGCGTCCTAGAGCGAAAAGGACTTTAATTCGTGACCACCCCCAAAAAATTTAAAAATCCACCCAAATCCTAAAGAAATTGAAATTTTTATATGAAAAACTTCTTTTGCCCATATCTCCTAAACTATGCGTCCTAGAGCGAAAAGGACTTTAATTCGTGACCACCCCCAAAAAATTTAAAATTGAAAAACCTAAAAAAATTCAAATTTTTATATGAAAAACTTCTTTTGCCCATATCTCCTAAACTAAGCGTCCTAGAGCGAAAAGGACTTTAATTCGTGACCACCCTCAAAAAATTGAAAAATCTACCCAAAACCTAAAAAAATTGAAATTTTATATGAAAAACTTCTTTTGCCCATATCTCCTAAACTATGCGTCCTAGAGCGAAAAGGACTTTAATTCGTGACCACCCCCAAAAAATTGAAAAATCCACCCAAACCTAAAAAAATTAAAATTTTTATATGAAAAACTTCTTTTGCCCATATCTCCTAAACTAAGCGTCCTAGAGCGAAAAGGACTTTAATTCGTGACCACCCCCAAAAAATTGAAAAATCTACCCAAAACCTAAAAAAATTGAAAAAATTGAAAAATCTACCCAAAACCTAAAAAAATTGAAATTTTTATATGAAAAACTTATTTTGCCCATATCTCCTAAACTATGCGTCCTAGAGCGAAAAGGACTTTAATTCGTGACCACCCCCAAAAAATTGAAAAATCCACCCAAAACCTAAAAAAATTAAAATTTTTATATGAAAAACTTCTTTTGCCCATATCTCCTAAACTAAGCGTCCTAGAGCGAAAAGGACTTTAATTCGTGACCACCCCCAAAAAATTGAAAAATCTACCCAAAACCTAAAAAAATTGAAATTTTTATATGAAAAACTTCTTTTGCCCATATCTCCTAAACTATGCGTCCTAGAGCGAAAAGGACTTTAATTCGTGACAACCCCCAAAAAATTGAAAAATCCACCCAAAACCTAAAAAAATTGAAATTTTTATATGAAAAACTTCTTTTGCCCATATCTCCCAAACTAAGCGTCCTAGAGCGAAAAGGACTTTAATTCGTGACCACCCCCAAAAAATTGAAAAATCTACCCAAAACCTAAAAAAATTGAAATTTTTATATGAAAAACTTCCTTTGCCCATATCTCCTAAACTATGCGTCCTAGAGCGAAAAGGACTTTAATTCGTGACCACCCCCAAAAAATTAAAAAATCTACCCAAAACCTAAAAAAATTGAAATTTTTATATGAAAAACTTCTTTTGCCCATATCTCCTAAACTATGCGTCCTAGAGCGAAAAGGACTTTAATTCGTGACCACCCCCAAAAAATTGAAAAATCTACCCAAAACCTAAAAAAAATAAAATTTTTATATGAAAAACTTCTTTTGCCCATATCTCCTAAACTATGCGTCCTAGAGCGAAAAGGACTTTAATTCGTGACAACCCCCAAAAAATTGAACAATCCACCCAAAACCTAAAAAAATTGAAATTTTTATATGAAAAACTTCTTTTGCCCATATCTCCTAAACTATGCGTCCTAGAGCGAAAAGGACTTTAATTCGTGACCACCCCCAAAAAATTGAAAAATCCACCCAAAACCTAAAAAAATTGAAATTTTTATATGAAAAACTTCTTTTGCCCATATCTCCTAAACTATGCGTCCTAGAGCGAAAAGGACTTTAATTCGTGACCACCCCCAAAAAATTGAAAAATCCACCCAAAACCTAAAAAAATTAAAATTTTTATATGAAAAACTTCTTTTGCCCATATCTCCTAAACTAAGCGTCCTAGAGCGAAAAGGACTTTAATTCGTGACCACCCCCAAAAAATTGAAAAATCCACCCAAACCTAAAAAAATTGAAATTTTTATATGAAAAACTTCTTTTGCCCATAACTCCTTAAATATGCGTCCTAGAGCGAAAAGGACTTCAATTCGTAACCACCCTCAAAAAATTTAAAAATCCACAAAAATCCTAAAAAAATTGAAATTTTTATATGAAAAACTTCTTTTCCCATATCTCTTAAACTATGCGTCCTAGAGCGAAAATGACTTTAATTCGTGACCACCCCCAAAAAATTGAAAAATCTACCCAAAACCTAAAAAAATTGAAATTTTTATATGAAAAACTTCTTTTGCCCATATCTCCTAAACTATGCGTCCTAGAGCGAAAAGGACTTTAATTCGTGACCACCCCCAAAAAATTGAAAAATCTACCCAAATCCTAAAAAAATTGAAATTTTTATATGAAAAACTTCTTTTGCCCATATCTCCTAAACTATGCGTCCTAGAGCGAAAAGGACTTTAATTCGTGACCACCCCCAAAAAATTGAAAAATCCACCCAAAACCTAAAAAAATTGAAATTTTTATATGAAAAACTTCTTTTGCCCATATCTCCTAAACTATGCGTCCTAGAGCGAAAAGGACTTTAATTCGTGACCACCCCCAAAAAATTGAAAAATCCACCCAAACCTAAAAAAATTGAAATTTTTATATGAAAAACTTCTTTTGCCCATAACTCCTTAAATATGCGTCCTAGAGCGAAAAGGACTTCAATTCGTGACCACCCTCAAAAAATTTAAAAATCCACAAAAATCCTAAAAAAATTGAAATTTTTATATGAAAAACTTCTTTTCCCATATCTCCTAAACTATGCGTCCTAGAGCGAAAATGACTTTAATTCGTGACCACCCCCAAAAAATTGAAAAATCTACCCAAAACCTAAAAAAATTGAAATTTTTATATGAAAAACTTCTTTTGCCCATATCTCCTAAACTATGCGTCCTAGAGCGAAAAGGACTTTAATTCGTGACCACCCCCAAAAAATTGAAAAATCTACCCAAAACCTAAAAAAATTAAAATTTTTATATGAAAAACTTCTTTTGCCCATATCTCCTAAACTATGCGTCCTAGAGCGAAAAGGACTTTAATTCGTGACCACCCCCAAAAAATTGAAAAATCTACCCAAAACCTAAAAAAATTGAAATTTTTATATGAAAAACTTCTTTTGCCCATATCTCCTAAACTATGCGTCCTAGAGCGAAAAGGACTTTAATTCGTGACCACCCCCAAAAAATTGAAAAATCTACCCAAAACCTAAAAAAAATAAAATTTTTATATGAAAAACTTCTTTTGCCCATATCTCCTAAACTATGCGTCCTAGAGCGAAAAGGACTTTAATTCGTGACCACCCCCAAAAAATTGAAAAATCCACCCAAAACCTAAAAAAAAATAAAATTTTTATATGAAAAACTTCTTTTGCCCATATCTCCTAAACTATGCGTCCTAGAGCGAAAAGGACTTTAATTCGTGACCACCCCCAAAAAATTGAAAAATCCACCCAAAACCTAAAAAAATTGAAATTTTTATATGAAAAACTTCTTTTGCCCTATCTCCTAAACTATGCGTCCTAGAGCGAAAAGGACTTTAATTCGTGACCACCCCCAAAAAATTGAAAAATCCACCCAAAACCTAAAAAAATTAAAATTTTTATATGAAAAACTTCTTTTGCCCATATCTCCTAAACTAAGCGTCCTAGAGCGAAAAGGACTTTAATTCGTGACCACCCCCAAAAAATTGAAAAATCCACCCAAACCTAAAAAAATTGAAATTTTTATATGAAAAACTTCTTTTGCCCATAACTCCTTAAATATGCGTCCTAGAGCGAAAAGGACTTCAATTCGTGACCACCCTCAAAAAATTTAAAAATCCACAAAAATCCTAAAAAAATTGAAATTTTTATATGAAAAACTTCTTTTCCCATATCTCCTAAACTATGCGTCCTAGAGCGAAAATGACTTTAATTCGTGACCACTCCCAAAAAATTGAAAAATCTACCCAAAACCTAAAAAAATTGAAATTTTTATATGAAAAACTTATTTTGCCCATATCTCCTAAACTATGCGTCCTAGAGCGAAAAGGACTTTAATTCGTGACCACCCCCAAAAAATTGAAAAATCTACCCAAAACCTAAAAAAATTGAAATTTTTATATGAAAAACTTCTTTTGCCCATATCTCCTAAACTATGCGTCCTAGAGCGAAAAGGACTTTAATTCGTGACCACCCCCAAAAAATTGAAAAATCTACCCAAAACCTAAAAAAATTGAAATTTTTATATGAAAAACTTCTTTTGCCCATATCTCCTAAACTATGCGTCCTAGAGCGAAAAGGACTTTAATTCGTGACAACCCCCAAAAAATTGAAAAATCCACCCAAAACCTAAAAAAATTGAAATTTTTATATGAAAAACTTCTTTTGCCCATATCTCCTAAACTAAGCGTCCTAGAGCGAAAAGGACTTTAATTCGTGACCACCCCCAAAAAATTGAAAAATCTACCCAAAACCTAAAAAAATTGAAATTTTTATATGAAAAACTTCTTTTGCCCATATCTCCTAAACTAAGCGTCCTAGAGCGAAAAGGACTTTAATTCGTGACACCCCCAAAAAATTGAAAAATCTACCCAAAACCTAAAAAAATTGAAATTTTTATATGAAAAACTTCTTTTGCCCATAACTCCTTAAATATGCGTCCTAGAGCGAAAAGGACTTCAATTCGTGACCACCCTCAAAAAATTTAAAAATCCACAAAAATCCTAAAAAAATTGAAATTTTTATATGAAAAACTTCTTTTCCCATATCTCCTAAACTATGCGTCCTAGAGCGAAAATGACTTTAATTCGTGACCACCCCCAAAAAATTGAAAAATCTACCCAAAACCTAAAAAAATTGAAATTTTTATATGAAAAACTTCTTTTGCCCATATCTCCTAAACTATGCGTCCTAGAGCGAAAAGGACTTTAATTCGTGACCACCCCCAAAAAATTGAAAAATCTACCCAAAACCTAAAAAAATTGAAATTTTTATATGAAAAACTTCTTTTGCCCATATCTCCTAAACTATGCGTCCTAGAGCGAAAAGGACTTTAATTCGTGACCACCCCCAAAAAATTGAAAAATCCACCCAAAACCTAAAAAAATTGAAATTTTTATATGAAAAACTTCTTTTGCCCATATCTCCTAAACTATGCGTCCTAGAGCGAAAAGGACTTTAATTCGTGACCACCCCCAAAAAATTGAAAAATCCACCCAAACCTAAAAAAATTGAAATTTTTATATGAAACACTTCTTTTGCCCATAACTCCTTAAATATGCGTCCTAGAGCGAAAAGGACTTTAATTCGTGACCACCCCCAAAAAATTGAAAAATCCACCCAAACCTAAAAAAATTGAAATTTTTATATGAAAAACTTCTTTTGCCCATAACTCCTTAAATATGCGTCCTAGAGCGAAAAGGACTTCAATTCGTGACCACCCTCAAAAAATTTAAAAATCCACAAAAATCCTAAAAAAATTGAAATTTTTATATGAAAAACTTCTTTTCCCATATCTCCTAAACTATGCGTCCTAGAGCGAAAATGACTTTAATTCGTGACCACTCCCAAAAAATTGAAAAATCTACCCAAAACCTAAAAAAATTGAAATTTTTATATGAAAAACTTCTTTTGCCCATATCTCCTAAACTATGCGTCCTAGAGCGAAAAGGACTTTAATTCGTGACCACCCCCAAAAAATTGAAAAATCTACCCAAAACCTAAAAAAATTGAAATTTTTATATGAAAAACTTCTTTTGCCCATATCTCCTAAACTATGCGTCCTAGAGCGAAAAGGACTTTAATTCGTGACCACCCCCAAAAAATTGAAAAATCTACCCAAAACCTAAAAAAATTAAAATTTTTATATGAAAAACTTCTTTTGCCCATATCTCCTAAACTATGCGTCCTAGAGCGAAAAGGACTTTAATTCGTGACCACCCCCAAAAAATTGAAAAATCTACCCAAAACCTAAAAAAATTGAAATTTTTATATGAAAAACTTCTTTTGCCCATATCTCCTAAACTATGCGTCCTAGAGCGAAAAGGACTTTAATTCGTGACCACCCCCAAAAAATTGAAAAATCTACCCAAAACCTAAAAAATTGAAATTTTTATATGAAAAACTTCTTTTGCCCATATCTCCTAAACTATGCGTCCTAGAGCGAAAAGGACTTTAATTCGTGACAACCCCCAAAAAATTGAAAAATCCACCCAAAACCTAAAAAAATTAAAATTTTTATATGAAAAACTTCTTTTGTCCATATCTCCTAAACTAAGCGTCCTAGAGCGAAAAGGACTTTAATTCGTGACCACCCCCAAAAAATTTAAAAATCCACCCAAATCCTAAAGAAATTGAAATTTTTATATGAAAAACGTCTTTTGCCCATATCTCCTAAACTATGCGTCCTAGAGCGAAAAGGACTTTAATTCGTGACCACCCCCAAAAAATTGAAAAATCTACCCAAAACCTAAAAAAAATTCAAATTTTTATATGAAAAACTTCTTTTGCCCATATCTCCTAAACTAAGCGTCCTAGAGCGAAAAGGACTTTAATTCGTGACCACCCCCAAAAAATTGAAAAATCTACCCAAAACCTAAAAAAATTGAAATTTTTATATGAAAAACTTCTTTTGCCCATATCTCCTAAACTATGCGTCCTAGAGCGAAAAGGACTTTAATTCGTGACCACCCCCAAAAAATTTAAAAATCCACCCAAATCCTAAAGAAATTGAAATTTTTATATGAAAAACTTCTTTTGCCCATATCTCCTAAACTATGCGTCCAAAAAATTTAAAAATCCACCCAAATCCTAAAGAAATTGAAATTTTTATATGAAAAACTTCTTTTGCCCATATCTCCTAAACTATGCGTCCTAGAGCGAAAAGGACTTTAATTCGTGACCACCCCCAAAAAATTGAAAAATCTACCCAAAACCTAAAAAAATTCAAATTTTTATATGAAAAACTTCTTTTGCCCATATCTCCTAAACTAAGCGTCCTAGAGCGAAAAGGACTTTAATTCGTGACCACCCCCAAAAAATTGAAAAATCTACCAAAACCTAAAAAAATTGAAATTTTATATGAAAAACTTCTTTTGCCCATATCTCCTAAACTATGCGTCCTAGAGCGAAAAGGACTTTAATTCGTGACCACCCCCAAAAAATTGAAAAATCCACCCAAAACCTAAAAAAATTAAAATTTTTATATGAAAAACTTCTTTTGCCCATATCTCCTAAACTAAGCGTCCTAGAGCGAAAAGGACTTTAATTCGTGACCACCCCCAAAAAATTGAAAAATCTACCCAAAACCTAAAAAAATTGAAATTTTTATATGAAAAACTTATTTTGCCCATATCTCCTAAACTATGCGTCCTAGAGCGAAAAGGACTTTAATTCGTGACCACCCCCAAAAAATTGAAAAATCCACCCAAAACCTAAAAAAATTAAAATTTTTATATGAAAAACTTCTTTTGCCCATATCTCCTAAACTAAGCGTCCTAGAGCGAAAAGGACTTTAATTCGTGACCACCCCCAAAAAATTGAAAAATCTACCCAAAACCTAAAAAAATTGAAATTTTTATATGAAAAACTTCTTTTGCCCATATCTCCTAAACTATGCGTCCTAGAGCGAAAAGGACTTTAATTCGTGACCACCCCCAAAAAATTGAAAAATCCACCCAAAACCTAAAAAAATTGAAATTTTTATATGAAAAACTTCTTTTGCCCATATCTCCTAAACTAAGCGTCCTAGAGCGAAAAGGACTTTAATTCGTGACCACCTCCAAAAAATTGAAAAATCTACCCAAAACCTAAAAAAATTTAAATTTTTATATGAAAAACTTCTTTTGCCCATATCTCCTAAACTAAGCGTCCTAGAGCGAAAAGGACTTTAATTCGTGACCACCCCCAAAAAATTTAAAAATCCACCCAAATCCTAAAGAAATTGAAATTTTTATATGAAAAACTTCTTTTGCCCATATCTCCTAAACTAAGCGTCCTAGAGCGAAAAGGACTTTAATTCGTGACCACCCCCAAAAAATTGAAAAATCTACCCAAAACATAAAAAAATTTAAATTTTTATATGAAAAACTTCTTTTGCCCATATCTCCTAAACTAAGCGTCCTAGAGCGAAAAGGACTTTAATTCGTGACCACCCCCAAAAAATTGAAAAATCCACCCAAAACCTAAAAAAATTAAAATTTTTATATGAAAAACTTCTTTTGCCCATATCTCCTAAACTAAGCGTCCTAGAGCGAAAAGGACTTTAATTCGTGACCACCCCCAAAAAATTGAAAAATCTACCCAAAACCTAAAAAAATTTAAATTTTTATATGAAAAACTTCTTTTGCCCATATCTCCTAAACTATGCGTCCTAGAGCGAAAAGGACTTTAATTCGTGACCACCCCCAAAAAATTTAAAAATCTACCCAAAACCTAAAAAATTGAAATTTTTATATGAAAAACTTCTTTTGCCCATATCTCCTAAACTATGCGTCCTAGAGCGAAAAGAACTTTAATTCGTGACCACCCCCAAAAAATTGAAAAATCTACCCAAAACCTAAAAAATTAAAATTTTTATATGAAAAACTTCTTTTCCCATATCTCTTAAACTATGCGTCCTAGAGCGAAAAGGACTTTAATTCGTGACCACCCCCAAAAAATTGAAAAATCCACCCAAAACCTAAAAAAATTAAAATTTTTATATGAAAAACTTCTTTTGCCCATATCTCCTAAACTAAGCGTCCTAGAGCGAAAAGGACTTTAATTCGTGACCACCCCCAAAAAATTTAAAAATCCACCCAAATCCTAAAGAAATTGAAATTTTTATATGAAAAACTTCTTTTGCCCATATCTCCTAAACTATGCGTCCTAGAGCGAAAAGGACTTTAATTCGTGACCACCCCCAAAAAATTGAAAAATCTACCCAAAACCTAAAAAAATTCAAATTTTTATATGAAAAACTTCTTTTGCCCATATCTCCTAAACTAAGCGTCCTAGAGCGAAAAGGACTTTAATTCGTGACCACCCCCAAAAAATTTAAAAATCCGCCTAAACCTAAAAAAATTGAAATTTTTATATGAAAAATTTCTTTTGCCCATAACTCCTTAAATATGCGTCCTAGAGCGACAAGGACTTTAATTCGTGACCACCCCAAAAAATTGAAAAATCCACCCAAAACCTAAAAAAATTAAAATTTTTATATGAAAAACTTCTTTTGCCCATATCTCCTAAACTAAGCGTCCTAGAGCGAAAAGGACTTTAATTCGTGACCACCCCCAAAAAATTTAAAAATCCACCCAAATCCTAAAGAAATTGAAATTTTTATATGAAAAACTTCTTTTGCCCATATCTCCTAAACTAAGCGTCCTAGAGCGAAAAGGACTTTAATTCGTGACCACCCCCAAAAATTGAAAAATCTACCCAAAACCTAAAAAAATTGAAATTTTTATATGAAAAACTTCTTTTGCCCATATCTCCTAAACTATGCGTCCTAGAGCGAAAAGGACTTTAATTCGTGACCACCCCCAAAAAATTGAAAAATCTACCCAAAACCTAAAAAAATTAAAATTTTTATATGAAAAACTTCTTTTGCCCATATCTCCTAAACTATGCGTCCTAGAGCGAAAAAGACTTCAATTCGTAACCACCCCCAAAAAATCGAAAAATCTACCCAAAACCTAAAAAAATTGAAATTTTTATATGAAAAACTTCTTTTGCCCATATCTCCTAAACTATGCGTCCTAGAGCGAAAAGGACTTTAATTCGTGACCACCCCCAAAAAATTGAAAAATCTACCCAAAACCTAAAAAAATTAAAATTTTTATATGAAAAACTTCTTTTGCCCATATATCCTAAACTATGCGTCCTAGAGCGAAAAGGACTTTAATTCGTGACCACCCCCAAAAAATTGAAAAATCCACCCAAAACCTAAGAAAATTAAAATTTTTATATAAAAAACTTCTTTTGCCCATATCTCCTAAACTAAGCGTCCTAGAGCGAAAAGGACTTTAATTCGTGACCACCCCCAAAAAATTGAAAAATCTACCCAAAACCTAAAAAAATTGAAATTTTTATATGAAAAACTTCTTTTGCCCATATCTCCTAAACTATGCGTCCTAGAGCGAAAAGGACTTTAATTCGTGACCACCCCCAAAAAATTGAAAAATCTACCCAAAACCTAAAAAAATTGAAATTTTTATATGAAAAACTTCTTTTGCCCATATCTCCTAAACTATGCGTCCTAGAGCGAAAAGGACTTTAATTCGTGACCACCCCCAAAAAATTAAAAAATCTACCCAAAACCTAAAAAAATTAAAATTTTTATATGAAAAACTTCTTTTGCCCATATCTCCTAAACTATGCGTCCTAGAGCGAAAAGGACTTTAATTCGTGACCACCCCCAAAAAATTTAAAAATCCACCCAAAACCTAAAAAAATTGAAATTTTTATATGAAAAACTTCTTTTGCCCATATCTCCTAAACTATGCGTCCTAGAGCGAAAAGTACTTTAATTCGTGACCACCCCCAAAAAATTGAAAAATCTACCCAAAACCTAAAAAAATTGAAATTTTTATATGAAAAACTTCTTTTGCCCATATCTCCTAAACTATGCGTCCTAGAGCGAAAAGGACTTTAATTCGTGACCACCCCTAAAAAAATTCAAATTTTTATATGAAAAACTTCTTTTGCCCATATCTCCTAAACTAAGCGTCCTAGAGCAAAAAGGACTTTAATTCGTGACCACCCCCAAAAAATTGAAAAATCTACCCAAAACCTAAAAAAATTGAAATTTTTATATGAAAAACTTCTTTTGCCCATATCTCCTAAACTAAGCGTCCTAGAGCGAAAAGGACTTTAATTCGTGACCACCCCCAAAAAATTGAAAAATCCACCCAAACCTAAAAAAATTGAAATTTTTATATGAAAAACTTCTTTTGCCCATAACTCCTTAAATATGCGTCCTAGAGCGAAAAGGACTTCAATTCGTGACCACCACAAAAATCCTAAAAAAATTGAAATTTTTATATGAAAAACTTCTTTTCCCATATCTCCTAAACTATGCGTCCTAGAGCGAAAAGGACTTTAATTCGTGACCACCCCCAAAAAATTGAAAAATCTACCCAAAACCTAAAAAAATTGAAATTTTTATATGAAAAACTTCTTTTGCCCATATCTCCTAAACTATGCGTCCTAGAGCGAAAAGGACTTTAATTCGTGACCACCCCCAAAAAATTGAAAAATCTACCCAAAACCTAAAAAAAATCAATTTTTTATATGAAAAACTTCTTTTGCATATCTCCTAAACTATGCGTCCTAGAGCGAAAAGGACTTCAATTCGTGACCACCCCCAAAAAATCGAAAAATCTACCCAAAAAATTTTTATATGAAAAACTTCTTTTGCCCATATCTCCTAAACTATGCGTCCTAGAGCGAAAAGGACTTTAATTCGTGACCACCCCCAAAAAATTGAAAAATCCACCCAAAACCTAAAAAAATTAAAATTTTTATATGAAAAACTTCTTTTGCCCATATCTCCTAAACTAAGCGTCCTAGAGCGAAAAGGACTTTAATTCGTGACCACCCCCAAAAAATTGAAAAATCCTCCCAAACCTAAAAAAATTGAAATTTTTATATGAAAAACTTCTTTTGCCCATAACTCCTTAAATATGCGTCCTAGAGCGAAAAGGACTTCAATTCGTGACCACCCCCAAAAATTTAAAAATCCACAAAAATCCTAAAAAAATTGAAATTTTTATATGAAAAACTTCTTTTCCCATATCTCCTAAACTATGCGTCCTAGAGCGAAAAGGACTTTAATTCGTGACCACCCCCAAAAAATTGAAAAATCTACCCAAAACCTAAAAAAATTGAAATTTTTATATGAAAAACTTCTTTTGCCCATATCTCCTAAACTATGCGTCCTAGAGCGAAAAGGACTTTAATTCGTGACCACCCCCAAAAAATTGAAAAATCCACCCAAAACCTAAAAAAATTAAAATTTTTATATGAAAAACTTCTTTTGCCCATATCTCCTAAACTAAGCGTCCTAGAGCGAAAAGGACTTTAATTCGTGACCACCCCCAAAAAATTGAAAAATCCACCCAAACCTAAAAAAATTGAAATTTTTATATGAAAAACTTCTTTTGCCCATATCTGCTTTAATATGCGTCCTAGAGCGAAAAGGACTTTAATTCGTGACCACCCCCAAAAAATTGAAAAATCCACCCAAAACCTAAAAAAATTAAAATTTTTATATGAAAAACTTCTTTTGCCCATATCTCCTAAACTATGCGTCCTAGAGCGAAAAGGACTTTAATTCGTGACCACCCCCAAAAAATTGAAAAATCTACCCAAAACCTAAAAAAATTCAAATTTTTATATGAAAAACTTCTTTTGCCCATATCTCCTAAACTAAGCGTCCTAGAGCGAAAAGGACTTTAATTCGTGACCACCCCCAAAAAATTGAAAAATCTACCCAAAACCTAAAAAAATTGAAATTTTTATATGAAAAACTTCTTTTGCCCATATCTCCTAAACTATGCGTCCTAGAGCGAAAAGGACTTTAATTCGTGACCACCCCCAAAAAATTGAAAAATCCACCCAAAACCTAAAAAAATTAAAATTTTTATATGAAAAACTTCGTTTGCCCATATCTCCTAAACTAAGCGTCCTAGAGCGAAAAGGACTTTAATTCGTGACCACCCCCAAAAAATTGAAAAATCCACCCAAATCCTAAAGAAATTGAAATTTTTATATGAAAAACTTCTTTTGCCCATATCTCCTAAACTAAGCGTCCTAGAGCGAAAAGGACTTTAATTCGTGACCACCCCCAAAAAATTGAAAAATCTACCCAAAACCTAAAAAATTGAAATTTTTATATGAAAAACTTCTTTTGCCCATATCTCCTAAACTATGCGTCCTAGAGCGAAAAGGACTTTAATTCGTGACCACCCCCAAAAAATTGAAAAATCCACCCAAAACCTAAAAAAATTAAAATTTTTATATGAAAAACTTCTTTTGCCCATATCTCCTAAACTAAGCGTCCTAGAGCGAAAAGGACTTTAATTCGTGACCACCCCAAAAAATTTAAAAATCCACCCAAATCCTAAAGAAATTGAAATTTTTATATGAAAAACTTCTTTTGCCCATATCTCCTAAACTATGCGTCCTAGAGCGAAAAGTACTTTAATTCGTGACCACCCCCAAAAAATTGAAAAATCTACCCAAAACCTAAAAAAATTCAAATTTTTATATGAAAAACTTCTTTTGCCCATATCTCCTAAACTAAGCGTCCTAGAGCGAAAAGGACTTTAATTCGTGACCACCCCCAAAAAATTGAAAAATCTACCCAAAACCTAAAAAAATTGAAATTTTTATATGAAAAACTTCTTTTCCCATATCTCCTAAACTATGCGTCCTAGAGCGAAAAGGACTTTAATTCGTGACCACCCCCAAAAAATTGAAAAATCTACCCAAAACCTAAAAAAATTGAAATTTTTATATGAAAAACTTCTTTTGCCCATATCTCCTAAACTATGCGTCCTAGAGCGAAAAGGACTTTAATTCGTGACCACCCCCAAAAAATTGAAAAATCTACCCAAAACCTAAAAAAAATCAATTTTTTATATGAAAAACTTCTTTTGCATATCTCCTAAACTATGCGTCCTAGAGCGAAAAGGACTTCAATTCGTGACCACCCCCAAAAAATCGAAAAATCTACCCAAAAAATTTTTATATGAAAAACTTCTTTTGCCCATATCTCCTAAACTATGCGTCCTAGAGCGAAAAGGACTTTAATTCGTGACCACCCCCAAAAAATTGAAAAATCCACCCAAAACCTAAAAAAATTAAAATTTTTATATGAAAAACTTCTTTTGCCCATATCTCCTAAACTAAGCGTCCTAGAGCGAAAAGGACTTTAATTCGTGACCACCCCCAAAAAATTGAAAAATCCTCCCAAACCTAAAAAAATTGAAATTTTTATATGAAAAACTTCTTTTGCCCATAACTCCTTAAATATGCGTCCTAGAGCGAAAAGGACTTCAATTCGTGACCACCCCCAAAAATTTAAAAATCCACAAAAATCCTAAAAAAATTGAAATTTTTATATGAAAAACTTCTTTTCCCATATCTCCTAAACTATGCGTCCTAGAGCGAAAAGGACTTTAATTCGTGACCACCCCCAAAAAATTGAAAAATCTACCCAAAACCTAAAAAAATTGAAATTTTTATATGAAAAACTTCTTTTGCCCATATCTCCTAAACTATGCGTCCTAGAGCGAAAAGGACTTTAATTCGTGACCACCCCCAAAAAATTGAAAAATCCACCCAAAACCTAAAAAAATTAAAATTTTTATATGAAAAACTTCTTTTGCCCATATCTCCTAAACTAAGCGTCCTAGAGCGAAAAGGACTTTAATTCGTGACCACCCCCAAAAAATTGAAAAATCCACCCAAACCTAAAAAAATTGAAATTTTTATATGAAAAACTTCTTTTGCCCATATCTGCTTTAATATGCGTCCTAGAGCGAAAAGGACTTTAATTCGTGACCACCCCCAAAAAATTGAAAAATCCTCCCAAACCTAAAAAAATTGAAATTTTTATATGAAAAACTTCTTTTGCCCATAACTCCTTAAATATGCGTCCTAGAGCGAAAAGGACTTCAATTCGTGACCACCCCCAAAAATTTAAAAATCCACAAAAATCCTAAAAAAATTGAAATTTTTATATGAAAAACTTCTTTTCCCATATCTCCTAAACTATGCGTCCTAGAGCGAAAAGGACTTTAATTCGTGACCACCCCCAAAAAATTGAAAAATCTACCCAAAACCTAAAAAAATTGAAATTTTTATATGAAAAACTTCTTTTGCCCATATCTCCTAAACTATGCGTCCTAGAGCGAAAAGGACTTTAATTCGTGACCACCCCCAAAAAATTGAAAAATCCACCCAAAACCTAAAAAAATTAAAATTTTTATATGAAAAACTTCTTTTGCCCATATCTCCTAAACTAAGCGTCCTAGAGCGAAAAGGACTTTAATTCGTGACCACCCCCAAAAAATTGAAAAATCCACCCAAACCTAAAAAAATTGAAATTTTTATATGAAAAACTTCTTTTGCCCATATCTGCTTTAATATGCGTCCTAGAGCGAAAAGGACTTTAATTCGTGACCACCCCCAAAAAATTGAAAAATCCACCCAAATCCTAAAAAAATGAAATTTTTATATGAAAAACTTCTTTTGCCCATATCTCCTTTAATATGCGTCCTAGAGCGAAAAGGACTTTAATTCGTGACCACCCCCAAAAAATTGAAAAATCCACCCAAAACCTAAAAAAAATAAAATTTTTATATGAAAAACTTCTTTTGCCCATATCTCCTAAACTAAGCGTCCTAGAGCGAAAAGGACTTTAATTCGTGACCACCCCCAAAAAATTGAAAAATCCACCCAAACCTAAAAAAATTGAAATTTTTATATGAAAAACTTCTTTTGCCCTATCTCCTAAACTATGCGTCCTAGAGCGAAAAGGACTTCAATTCGTGACCACCCCCAAAAAATTTAAAAATCCACAAAAATCCTAAAAAAATTGAAATTTTTATATGAAAAACTTCTTTTCCCGTATCTACTAAACTATGCGTCCTAGAGCGAAAAGGACTTTAATTCGTGACCACCCCCAAAAAATTGAAAAATCCACCCAAAACCTAAAAAAATTAAAATTTTTATATGAAAAACTTCTTTTGCCCATATCTCCTAAACTGAGCGTCCTAGAGCGAAAAGGACTTTAATTCGTGACCACCCCAAAAAATTGAAAAATCTACCCAAAACCTAAAAAAATTTAAATTTTTATATGAAAAACTTCTTTTGCCCATAACTCCTTAAATATGCGTCCTAGAGCGAAAAGGACTTTAATTCGTGACCACCCCCAAAAAATTTAAAAATCCACCCAAAACCAAAAAAAATTCAAATTTTTATATGAAAAACTTGTTTTGCCCATATCTCCTAAACTAAGCGTCCTAGAGCGAAAAGGACTTTAATTCGTGACCACCCCCAAAAAATTGAAAAATCTACCCAAAACCTAAAAAAATTGAAATTTTTATATGAAAAACTTCTTTTGCCCATATCTCCTAAACTATGCGTCCTAGAGCGAAAAGGACTTTAATTCGTGACCACCCCCAAAAAATTGAAAAATCTACCCAAAACCTAAAAAAATTGAAATTTTTATATGAAAAACTTCTTTTCCCATATCTACTAAACTATGCGTCCTAGAGCGAAAAGGACTTTAATTCGTGACCACCCCCAAAAAATTGAAAAATCCACCCAAAACCTAAAAAAATTAAAATTTTTATATGAAAAACTTCTTTTGCCCATATCTCCTAAACTGAGCGTCCTAGAGCGAAAAGGACTTTAATTCGTGACCACCCCAAAAAATTGAAAAATCTACCCAAAACCTAAAAAAATTAAAATTTTTATATGAAAAACTTCTTTTGCCCATATCTCCTAAACTATGCGTCCTAGAGCGAAAAGGACTTTAATTCGTGACCACCCCCAAAAATTGGAAAAATCTACCCAAAACCTAAAACTAATAAAATTTTTATATGAAAAACTTCTTTTGCCCATATCTCCTAAACTAAGCGTCCTAGAGCGAAAAGGACTTTAATTCGTGACCACCCCCAAAAAATTGAAAATCTACCCAAAACCTAAAAAAATTAAAATTTTTATATGAAAAACTTCTTTTGCCCATATCTCCTAAACTATGCGTCCTAGAGCGAAAAGGACTTTAATTCGTGACCACCCCCAAAAAATTGAAAAATCCACCCAAAACCTAAAAAAATTCAAATTTTTATATGAAAAACTTCTTTTGCCCATATCTCCTAAACTAAGCGTCCTAGAGCGAAAAGGACTTTAATTCGTGAACACCCCAAAAAATTTAAAAATCCACCCAAATCCTAAAGAAATTGAAATTTTTATATGAAAAACTTCTTTTGCCCATATCTCCTAAACTAAGCGTCCTAGAGCGAAAAGGACTTTAATTCGTGACCACCCCCAAAAAATTGAAAAATCTACCCAAAACCTAAAAAAATTGAAATTTTTATATGAAAAACTTCTTTTGCCCATATCTCCTAAACTATGCGTCCTAGAGCGAAAAGGACTTTAATTCGTGACCACCCCCAAAAAATTGAAAAATCTACCCAAAACCTAAAAAAATTAAAATTTTTATATGAAAAACTTCTTTTGCCCATATCTCCTAAACTATGCCTCTTAGAGCGAAAAGGACTTTAATTCGTGACCACCCCCAAAAAATTGAAAAATCCACCCAAATCCTAAAAAAATGAATTTTTTATATGAAAAACTTCTTTTGCCCATATCTCCTTTAATATGCGTCCTAGAGCGAAAAGGACTTTAATTCGTGACCACCCCCAAAAAATTGAAAAATCCACCCAAAACCTAAAAAAAATAAAATTTTTATATGAAAAACTTCTTTTGCCCATATCTCCTAAACTAAGCGTCCTAGAGCGAAAAGGACTTTAATTCGTGACCACCCCCAAAAAATTGAAAAATCCACCCAAACCTAAAAAAATTGAAATTTTTATATGAAAAACTTCTTTTGCCCTATCTCCTAAACTATGCGTCCTAGAGCGAAAAGGACTTCAATTCGTGACCACCCCCAAAAAATTTAAAAATCCACAAAAATCCTAAAAAAATTGAAATTTTTATATGAAAAACTTCTTTTCCCATATCTACTAAACTATGCGTCCTAGAGCGAAAAGGACTTTAATTCGTGACCACCCCCAAAAAATTGAAAAATCCACCCAAAACCTAAAAAAATTAAAATTTTTATATGAAAAACTTCTTTTGCCCATATCTCCTAAACTAAGCGTCCTAGAGCGAAAAGGACTTTAATTCGTGAACACCCCAAAAAATTTAAAAATCCACCCAAATCCTAAAGAAATTGAAATTTTTATATGAAAAACTTCTTTTGCCCATATCTCCTAAACTAAGCGTCCTAGAGCGAAAAGGACTTTAATTCGTGACCACCCCCAAAAAATTGAAAAATCTACCCAAAACCTAAAAAAATTGAAATTTTTATATGAAAAACTTCTTTTGCCCATATCTCCTAAACTATGCGTCCTAGAGCGAAAAGGACTTTAATTCGTGACCACCCCCAAAAAATTGAAAAATCCACCCAAATCCTAAAAAAATGAATTTTTTATATGAAAAACTTCTTTTGCCCATATCTCCTTTAATATGCGTCCTAGAGCGAAAAGGACTTTAATTCGTGACCACCCCCAAAAAATTGAAAAATCCACCCAAAACCTAAAAAAAATAAAATTTTTATATGAAAAACTTCTTTTGCCCATATCTCCTAAACTAAGCGTCCTAGAGCGAAAAGGACTTTAATTCGTGACCACCCCCAAAAAATTGAAAAATCCACCCAAACCTAAAAAAATTGAAATTTTTATATGAAAAACTTCTTTTGCCCTATCTCCTAAACTATGCGTCCTAGAGCGAAAAGGACTTCAATTCGTGACCACCCCCAAAAAATTTAAAAATCCACAAAAATCCTAAAAAAATTGAAATTTTTATATGAAAAACTTCTTTTCCCATATCTACTAAACTATGCGTCCTAGAGCGAAAAGGACTTTAATTCGTGACCACCCCCAAAAAATTGAAAAATCCACCCAAAACCTAAAAAAATTAAAATTTTTATATGAAAAACTTCTTTTGCCCATATCTCCTAAACTGAGCGTCCTAGAGCGAAAAGGACTTTAATTCGTGACCACCCCCAAAAAATTGAAAAATCCACCAAAAACCTAAAAAAATTAAAATTTTTATATGAAAAACTTCTTTTGCCCATATCTCCTAAACTGAGCGTCCTAGAGCGAAAAGGACTTTAATTCGTGACCACCCCAAAAAATTGAAAAATCTACCCAAAACCTAAAAAAAATTAAATTTTTATATGAAAAACTTCTTTTGCCCATAACTCCTTAAATATGCGTCCTAGAGCGAAAAGGACTTTAATTCGTGACCACCCCCAAAAAATTGAAAAATCTACCCAAAACCTAAAAAAATTGAAATTTTTATATGAAAAACTTCTTTTGCCCATATCTCCTAAACTAAGCGTCCTAGAGCGAAAAGGACTTTAATTCGTGACCACCCCCAAAAAATTGAAAAATCCACCCAAACCTAAAAAAATTGAAATTTTTATATGAAAAATTTCTTTTGTCCATAACTCCTTAAATATGCGTCCTAGAGCGAAAAGGACTTCAATTCGTGACCACCCCCAAAAAATTTTAAAATCCACAAAAATCCTAAAAAAATTGAAATTTTTATATGAAAAACTTATTTTGCCCATATCTCCTTTAATATGCGTCCTAGAGCGAAAAGGACTTTAATTCGTGACCACCCCCAAAAAATTGAAAAATCCACCCAAAACCTAAAAAAATTCAAATTTTTATATGAAAAACTTCTTTTGCCCATATCTCCTTTAATATGCGTCCTAGAGCGAAAAGGACTTTAATTCGTGACCACCCCCAAAAAATTGAAAAATCCACCCAAAACCTAAAAAAATTAAAATTTTTATATGAAAAACTTCTTTTGCCCATATCTCCTAAACTATGCGTCCTAGAGCGAAAAGGACTTTAATTCGTGACCACCCCCAAAAAATTGAAAAATCTACCCAAAACCTAAAAAAATTCAAATTTTTATATGAAAAACTTCTTTTGCCCATATCTCCTAAACTAAGCGTCCTAGAGCGAAAAGGACTTTAATTCGTGACCACCCCCAAAAAATTGAAAAATCTACCCAAAACCTAAAAAAATTGAAATTTTTATATGAAAAACTTCTTTTGCCCATATCTCCTAAACTATGCGTCCTAGAGCGAAAAGGACTTTAATTCGTGACCACCCCCAAAAAATTTAAAAATCCACCCAAAACCTAAAAAAATTAAAATTTTTATATGAAAAACTTCTTTTGCCCATATCTCCTAAACTAAGCGTCCTAGAGCGAAAAGGACTTTAATTCGTGACCACCCCCAAAAAATTGAAAAATCCACCCAAATCCTAAAGAAATTGAAATTTTTATATGAAAAACTTCTTTTGCCCATATCTCCTAAACTAAGCGTCCTAGAGCGAAAAGGACTTTAATTCGTGACCACCCCCAAAAAATTGAAAAATCTACCCAAAACCTAAAAAATTGAAATTTTTATATGAAAAACTTCTTTTGCCCATATCTCCTAAACTATGCGTCCTAGAGCGAAAAGGACTTTAATTCGTGACCACCCCCAAAAAATTGAAAAATCTACCCAAAACCTAAAAAAATTAAAATTTTTATATGAAAAACTTCTTTTGCCCATATCTCCTAAACTATGCGTCCTAGAGCGAAAAGGACTTTAATTCGTGACCACCCCCAAAAAATTGAAAAATCCACCAAAAACCTAAAAAAATTAAAATTTTTATATGAAAAACTTCTTTTGCCCATATCTCCTAAACTAAGCGTCCTAGAGCGAAAAGGACTTTAATTCGTGAACACCCCAAAAAATTTAAAAATCCACCCAAATCCTAAAGAAATTGAAATTTTTATATGAAAAACTTCTTTTGCCCATATCTCCTAAACTAAGCGTCCTAGAGCGAAAAGGACTTTAATTCGTGACCACCCCCAAAAAATTGAAAAATCTACCCAAAACCTAAAAAAATTGAAATTTTTATATGAAAAACTTCTTTTGCCCATATCTCCTAAACTATGCGTCCTAGAGCGAAAAGGACTTTAATTCGTGACCACCCCCAAAAAATTGAAAAATCTACCCAAAACCTAAAAAAATTAAAATTTTTATATGAAAAACTTCTTTTGCCCATATCTCCTAAACTATGCGTCTTAGAGCGAAAAGGACTTTAATTCGTGACCACCCCCAAAAAATTGAAAAATCCACCCAAATCCTAAAAAAATGAATTTTTTATATGAAAAACTTCTTTTGCCCATATCTCCTTTAATATGCGTCCTAGAGCGAAAAGGACTTTAATTCGTGACCACCCCCAAAAAATTGAAAAATCCACCCAAAACCTAAAAAAAATAAAATTTTTATATGAAAAACTTCTTTTGCCCATATCTCCTAAACTAAGCGTCCTAGAGCGAAAAGGACTTTAATTCGTGACCACCCCCAAAAAATTGAAAAATCCACCCAAACCTAAAAAAATTGAAATTTTTATATGAAAAACTTCTTTTGCCCTATCTCCTAAACTATGCGTCCTAGAGCGAAAAGGACTTCAATTCGTGACCACCCCCAAAAAATTTAAAAATCCACAAAAATCCTAAAAAAATTGAAATTTTTATATGAAAAACTTCTTTTCCCATATCTACTAAACTATGCGTCCTAGAGCGAAAAGGACTTTAATTCGTGACCACCCCCAAAAAATTGAAAAATCCACCCAAAACCTAAAAAAATTAAAATTTTTATATGAAAAACTTCTTTTGCCCATATCTCCTAAACTGAGCGTCCTAGAGCGAAAAGGACTTTAATTCGTGACCACCCCAAAAAATTGAAAAATCTACCCAAAACCTAAAAAAAATTAAATTTTTATATGAAAAACTTCTTTTGCCCATAACTCCTTAAATATGCGTCCTAGAGCGAAAAGGACTTTAATTCGTGACCACCCCCAAAAAATTTAAAAATCCACCCAAAACCTAAAAAAATTCAAATTTTTATATGAAAAACTTCTTTTGCCCATATCTCCTAAACTATGCGTCCTAGAGCGAAAAGGACTTTAATTCGTGACCACCCCCAAAAAATTTAAAAATCCACCCAAAACCTAAAAAAATTGAAATTTTTATATGAAAAACTTCTTTTGCCCATATCTCCTAAACTATGCGTCCTAGAGCGAAAAGGACTTTAATTCGTGACCACCCCCAAAAAATTGAAAAATCCACCCAAAACCTAAAAAAATTTAAATTTTTATATGAAAAACTTGTTTTGCCCATATCTCCTAAACTAAGCGTCCTAGAGCGAAAAGGACTTTAATTCGTGACCACCCCCAAAAAATTGAAAAATCTACCCAAAACCTAAAAAAATTGAAATTTTTATATGAAAAACTTCTTTTGCCCATATCTCCTAAACTATGCGTCCTAGAGCGAAAAGGACTTTAATTCGTGACCACCCCCAAAAAATTGAAAAATCTACCCAAAACCTAAAAAAATTGAAATTTTTATATGAAAAACTTCTTTTGCCCATATCTCCTAAACTAAGCGTCCTAGAGCGAAAAGGACTTTAATTCGTGACCACCCCCAAAAAATTGAAAAATCTACCCAAAACCTAAAAAAATTAAAATTTTTATATGAAAAACTTCTTTTGCCCATATCTCCTAAACTATGCGTCCTAGAGCGAAAAGGACTTTAATTCGTGACCACCCCCAAAAAATTGAAAAATCTACCCAAAACCTAAAACAAATCAAATTTTTATATGAAAAACTTCTTTTGCCCATATCTCCTAAACTAAGCGTCCTAGAGCGAAAAGGACTTTAATTCGTGACCACCCCCAAAAAATTGAAAAATCTACCCAAAACCTAAAAAAATTAAAATTTTTATATGAAAAACTTATTTTGCCCATATCTCCTAAACTATGCGTCCTAGAGCGAAAAGGACTTTAATTCGTGACCACCCCCAAAAAATTGAAAAATCCACCCAAAACCTAAAAAAATTCAAATTTTTATATGAAAAACTTCTTTTGCCCATATCTCCTAAACTAAGCGTCCTAGAACGAAAAGGACTTTAATTCGTGACCACCCCCAAAAAATTGAAAAATCTACCCAACACCTAAAAAAATTGAAATTTTTATATGAAAAACTTCTTTTGCCCATATCTACTAAAATATGCGTCCTAGAGCGAAAAGGACTTTAATTCGTGACCACCCCCAAAAAGTTGAAAAATCTACCCAAAACCTAAAAAAATTGAAATTTTTATATGAAAAACTTCTTTTGCCCATATCTCCTAAACTATGCGTCCTAGAGCGAAAAGGACTTTAATTCGTGACCACCCCCAAAAAATTGAAAAATCTACCCAAAACCTAAAAAAATTGAAATTTTTATATGAAAAACTTCTTTTGCCCATATCTCCTAAACTAAGCGTCCTAGAGCGAAAAGGACTTTAATTCGTGACCACCCCCAAAAAATTGAAAAATCCACCCAAACCTAAAAAAATTGAAATTTTTATATGAAAAACTTCTTTTGTCCATAACTCCTTAAATATGCGTCCTAGAGCGAAAAGGACTTCAATTCGTGACCACCCCCAAAAAATTTAAAAATCCACAAAAATCCTAAAAAAATTGAAATTTTTATATGAAAAACTTCTTTTGCCCATATCTCCTTTAATATGCGTCCTAGAGCGAAAAGGACTTTATTTCGTGACCACCCCCAAAAAATTGAAAAATCCACCCAAAACCTAAAAAAATTCAAATTTTTATATGAAAAACTTCTTTTGCCCATATCTCCTAAACTAAGCGTCCTAGAGCGAAAAGGACTTCAATTCGTGACCACCCCCAAAAAATCGAAAAATCTACCCAAAACCAAAAAAAAATTAAAATTTTTATATGAAAAACTTCTTTTGCCCATAACTCCTTAAATATGCGTCCTAGAGCGAAAAGGACTTCAATTCGTGACCACCCCCAAAAAATTGAAAAATCTACCCAAAACCTAAAAAAATTCAAATTTTTATATGAAAAACTTCTTTTGCCCATATCTCCTAAACTATGCGTCCTAGAGCGAAAAGGACTTTAATTCGTGACCACCCCCAAAAAATTGAAAAATCTACCCAAAACCTAAAAAAATTGAAATTTTTATATGAAAAACTTCTTTTGCCCATATCTCCTAAACTATGCGTCCTAGAGCGAAAAGGACTTTAATTCGTGACCACCCCCAAAAAATTGAAAAATCCACCCAAAACCTAAAAAAAATTCTAATTTTTATATGAAAAACTTCTTTTGCCCATATCTCCTAAACTAAGCGTCCTAGAGCGAAAAGGACTTTAATTCGTGACCACCCCCAAAAAATTGACAAATCTACCCAAAACCTAAAAAAATTGAAATTTTTATATGAAAAACTTCTTTTGCCCATATCTCCTAAACTATGCGTCCTAGAGCGAAAAGGACTTTAATTCGTGACCACCCCCAAAAAATTGAAAAATCTACCCAAAACCTAAAAAAATTGAAATTTTTATATGAAAAACTTCTTTTGCCCATATCTCCTAAACTATGCGTCCTAGAGCGAAAAGGACTTTAATTCGTGACCACCCCAAAAAAATTGAAAAATCTACCAAAAACCTAAAAAAATTAAAATTTTTATATGAAAAACTTCTTTTGCCCATATCTCCTAAACTAAGCGTCCTAGAGCGAAAAGGACTTTAATTCGCGACCACCCCCAAAAAATTGAAAAATCTACCCAAAACCTAAAAAAATTCAAATTTTTATATCAAAAACTTCTTTTGCCCATATCTCCTAAACTATGCGTCCTAGAGCGAAAAGGACTTTAATTCGTGACCACCCCCAAAAAATTGAAAAATCCACCCAAAACCTAAAAAAAAATTCAAATTTTTATATGAAAAACTTCTTTTGCCCATATCTCCTAAACTAAGCGTCCTAGAGCGAAAAGGACTTTAATTCGTGACCACCCCCAAAAAATTGAAAAATCTACCCAAAACCTAAAAAAATTGAAATTTTTATATGAAAAACTTCTTTTGTCCATATCTCCTAAACTATGCGTCCTAGAGCGAAAAGGACTTTAATTCGTGACCACCCCCAAAAAATTGAAAAATTCACCCAAAACCTAAAAAAATTAAAATTTTTATATGAAAAACTTCTTTTGCCATATCTCCTAAACTAAGCGTCCAAGAGAGAAAAGGACTTTAATTCGTGACCACCCCCAAAAAATTTAAAAATCTACCCAAAACCTAAAAAAAATGAAATTTTTATATGAAAAACTTCTTTTGCCCATATCTCCTAAACTATGCGTCCTAGAGCGAAAAGGACTTTAATTCGTGACCACCCCCAAAAAATTGAAAAATCCACCCAAAACCTAAAAAAATTAAAATTTTTATATGAAAAACTTCTTTTGCCCATATCTCCTAAACTAAGTGTCCTAGAGCGAAAAGGACTTTAATTCGTGACCACCCCCAAAAAATTGCAAAATCTACCCAAAACCTAAAAAAATTAAAATTTTTATATGAAAAACTTCTTTTGCCCATATCTCCTAAACTATGCGTCCTAGAGCGAAAAGGACTTTAATTCGTGACCACCCCCAAAAAATTGAAAAATCCACCCAAAACCTAAAAAAATTCAAATTTTTATATGAAAAACTTCTTTTGCCCATATCTCCTAAACTAAGCGTCCTAGAGCGAAAAGGACTTTAATTCGTGACCACCCCAAAAAATTTAAAAATCCACCCAAATCCTAAAGAAATTGAATTTTTTATATGAAAAACTTCTTTTGCCCATATCTCCTAAACTATGCATCCTAGAGCGAAAAGGACTTTAATTCGTGACCACCCCCAAAAAATTGAAAAATCTACCCAAAACCTAAAAAAATTGAAATTTTTATATGAAAAACTTCTTTTGCCCATATCTCCTAAACTATGCGTCCTAGAGCGAAAAGGACTTTAATTCGTGACCACCCCCAAAAAATTGAAAAATCTACCCAAAACCTAAAAAAATTGAAATTTTTATATGAAAAACTTCTTTTGCCCATATCTCCTAAACTATGCGTCCTAGAGCGAAAAGGACTTTAATTCGTGACCACCCCCAAAAAATTGAAAAATCTACCCAAAACCTAAAAAAATTCAAATTTTTATATGAAAAACTTCTGTTGCCCATATCTCCTAAACTAAGCGTCCTAGAGCGAAAAGGACTTTAATTCGTGACCACCCCCAAAAAATTGAAAAATCTACCCAAAACCTAAAAAAATTGAAATTTTTATATGAAAAACTTCTTTTGCCCATATCTCCTAAACTATGCGTCCTAGAGCGAAAAGGACTTTAATTCGTGACCACCCCCAAAAAATTGAAAAATCTACCCAAAACCTAAAAAAATTCAAAATTTTATATGAAAAACTTCTTTTGCCCATATCTCCTAAACTAAGCGTCCTAGAGCGAAAAGGACTTTAATTCGTGACCACCCCCAAAAAATTAAAAAATCCACCCAAAACCTAAAAAAATTCAAATTTTTATATGAAAAACTTCTTTTGCCCACATCTTCTAAACTATGCGTCCTAGAGCGAAAAGGACTTTAATTCGTGACCACCCCCAAAAAAATTGAAAAATCCACCCAAAACCTAAAAAAAATCAAATTTTTATATGAAAACTTCTTTTGCCCATATCTCCTAAACTAAGCGTCCTAGAGCGAAAAGGACTTTAATTCGTGACCACCCCCAAAAAATTGAAAAATCTACCCAAAACCTAAAAAAATTGAAATTTTTATATGAAAAACTTCTTTTGCCCATATCTCCTAAACTATGCGTCCTAGAGCGAAAATGACTTTAATTCGTGACCACCCCCAAAAAATTGAAAAATCTACCCAAAACCTAAAAAAATTGAATTTTTTATATGAAAAACTTCTTTTGCCCATATCTCCTAAACTATGCGTCCTAGAGCGAAAAGGACTTTAATTCGTGACCACCCCCAAAAAATTGAAAAATCTACCCAAAACCTAAAAAAATTGAAATTTTTATATGAAAAACTTCTTTTGTCCATATCTCCTAAACTATGCGTCCTAGAGCGAAAAGGACTTTAATTCGTGACCACCCCCAAAAAATTGAAAAATTCACCCAAAACCTAAAAAAATTAAAATTTTTATATGAAAAACTTCTTTTGCCCATATCTCCTAAACTATGCGTCCTAGAGCGAAAAGGACTTTAATTCGTGACCACCCCCAAAAAATTGAAAAATCCACCCAAAACCTAAAAAAATTAAAATTTTTATATGAAAAACTTCTTTTGCCATATCTCCTAAACTAAGCGTCCTAGAGAGAAAAGGACTTTAATTCGTGACCACCCCCAAAAAATTTAAAAATCTACCCAAAACCTAAAAAAATGAAATTTTTATATGAAAAACTTCTTTTGCCCATATCTCCTAAACTATGCGTCCTAGAGCGAAAAGGACTTTAATTCGTGACCACCCCCAAAAAATTGAAAAATCCACCCAAAATTTTTATATGAAAAACTTCTTTTGCCCAAATCTCCTAAACTAAGCGTCCTAGAGCGAAAAGGACTTTAATTCGTGACCACCCCCAAAAAATTGAAAAATCTACCCAAAACCTAAAAAAATTAAAATTTTTATATGAAAAACTTCTTTTGCCCATATCTCCTAAACTATGCGTCCTAGAGCGAAAAGGACTTTAATTCGTGACCACCCCCAAAAAATTGAAAAATCCACCCAAAACCTAAAAAAATTAAAATTTTTATATGAAAAACTTCTTTTGCCCATATCTCCTAAACTAAGCGTCCTAGAGCGAAAAGGACTTTAATTCGTGACCACCCCAAAAAATTTAAAAATCCACCCAAATCCTAAAGAAATTGAAATTTTTATATGAAAAACTTCTTTTGCCCATATCTCCTAAACTATGCATCCTAGAGCGAAAAGGACTTTAATTCGTGACCACCCCCAAAAAATTGAAAAATCTACCCAAAACCTAAAAAAATTAAAATTTTTATATGAAAAACTTCTTTTGCCCATATCTCCTAAACTAAGCGTCCTAGAGCGAAAAGGACTTTAATTCGTGACCACCCCCAAAAAATTGAAAAATCTACCCAAAACCTAAAAAAATTGAAATTTTTATATGAAAAACTTCTTTTGCCCATATCTCCTAAACTATGCGTCCTAGAGCGAAAAGGACTTTAATTCGTGACCACCCCCAAAAAATTGAAAAATCCACCCAAAACCTAAAAAAATTAAAATTTTTATATGAAAAACTTCTTTTGCCCATATCTCCTAAACTAAGCGTCCTAGAGCGAAAAGGACTTTAATTCGTGACCACCCCAAAAAATTTAAAAATCCACCCAAATCCTAAAGAAATTGAAATTTTTATATGAAAAACTTCTTTTGCCCATATCTCCTAAACTATGCATCCTAGAGCGAAAAGGACTTTAATTCGTGACCACCCCCAAAAAATGAAAAATCTACCCAAAACCTAAAAAAATTAAAATTTTTATATGAAAAACTTCTTTTGCCCATATCTCCTAAACTAAGCGTCCTAGAGCGAAAAGGACTTTAATTCGTGACCACCCCAAAAAATTTAAAAATCCACCCAAATCCTAAAGAAATTGAAATTTTTATATGAAAAACTTCTTTTGCCCATATCTCCTAAACTATGCATCCTAGAGCGAAAAGGACTTTAATTCGTGACCACCCCCAAAAAATTGAAAAATCTACCCAAAACCTAAAAAAATTAAAATTTTTATATGAAAAACTTCTTTTGCCCATATCTCCTAAACTAAGCGTCCTAGAGCGAAAAGGACTTTAATTCGTGACCACCCCCAAAAAATTGAAAAATCTACCCAAAACCTAAAAAAATTGAAATTTTTATATGAAAAACTTCTTTTGCCCATATCTCCTAAACTAAGCGTCCTAGAGCGAAAAGGACTTTAATTCGTGACCACCCCCAAAAAATTGAAAAATCCACCCAAAACCTAAAAAAATTAAAATTTTTATATGAAAAACTTCTTTTGCCCATATCTCCTAAACTAAGCGTCCTAGAGCGAAAAGGACTTTAATTCGTGACCACCCCAAAAAATTTAAAAATCCACCCAAATCCTAAAGAAATTGAAATTTTTATATGAAAAACTTCTTTTGCCCATATCTCCTAAACTATGCATCCTAGAGCGAAAAGGACTTTAATTCGTGACCACCCCCAAAAAATGAAAAATCTACCCAAAACCTAAAAAAATTAAAATTTTTATATGAAAAACTTCTTTTGCCCATATCTCCTAAACTAAGCGTCCTAGAGCGAAAAGGACTTTAATTCGTGAAATTGAAAAATCTACCCAAAACCTAAAAAAATTGAAATTTTTATATGAAAAACTTCTTTTGCCCATATCTCCTAAACTATGCGTCCTAGAGCGAAAAGGACTTTAATTCGTGACCACCCCCAAAAAATTGAAAAATCTACCCAAAACCTAAAAAAATTAAAATTTTTATATGAAAAACTTCTTTTGCCCATATCTCCTAAACTAAGCGTCCTAGAGCGAAAAGGACTTTAATTCGTGACCACCCCCAAAAAATTGAAAAATCTACCCAAAACCTAAAAAAATTAAAATTTTTATATGAAAAACTTCTTTTGCCCATATCTCCTAAACTAAGCGTCCTAGAGCGAAAAGGACTTTAATTCGTGACCACCCCCAAAAAATTGAAAAATCTACCCAAAACCTAAAAAAATTGAAATTTTTATATGAAAAACTTCTTTTGCCCATATCTCCTAAACTATGCGTCCTAGAGCGAAAAGGACTTTAATTCGTGACCACCCCCAAAAAATTGAAAAATCCAACCAAAACCTAAAAAAATTTAAATTTTTATATGAAAAACTTCTTTTGTCCATAACTCCTTAAATATGCGTCCTAGAGCGAAAAGGACTTTAATTCGTGACCACCCCCAAAAAATTGAAAAATCTACCCAAAACCTAAAAAAATTGAAATTTTTATATGAAAAACTTCTTTTGCCCATATCTCCTAAACTATGCGTCCTAGAGCGAAAAGGACTTTAATTCGTGACCACCCCCAAAAAATTGAAAAATCTACCCAAAACCTAAAAAAATTAAAATTTTTATATGAAAAACTTCTTTTGCCCAAATCTCCTAAACTATGCGTCCTAGAGCGAAAAGGACTTTAATTCGTGACCACCCCCCCAAAAAAGTGAAAAATCTACCCAAAACCTAAAAAAATTGAAATTTTTATATGAAAAACTTCTTTTGCCCATATCTCCTAAACTAAGCGTCCTAGAGCGAAAAGGACTTTAATTCGTGACCACCCCCAAAAAATTTAAAAATCCACAAAAATCCTAAAAAAATGAAATTTTTATATGAAAAACTTCTTTTGCCCATATCTCCTTTAATATGCGTCCTAGAGCGAAAAGGACATTAATTCGTGACCACCCCCAAAAAATTGAAAAATCCACCCAAAACCTAAAAAAAATAAAATTTTTATATGAAAAACTTCTTTTGCCCATATCTCCTAAACTAAGCGTCCTAGAGCGAAAAGGACTTTAATTCGTGACCACCCCCAAAAAATTGAAAAATCCACCCAAACCTAAAAAAATTGAAATTTTTATATGAAAAACTTCTTTTGCCCATAACTCCTTAAATATGCGTCCTAGAGCGAAAAGGACTTCAATTCGTGACCACCCCCAAAAGATTTAAAAATCCACAAAAATCCTAAAAAAATTGAAATTTTTATATGAAAAATTTCTTTTCCCATATCTACTAAAATATGCGTCCTAGAGCGAAAAGGACTTTAATTCGTGACCACCCCAAAAAAATTGAAAAATCTACCCAAAACCTAAAAAAAATCAAATTTTTATATGAAAAACTTCTTTTGCCCATATCTCCTAAACTAAGCGTCCTAGAGCGAAAAGGACTTTAATTCGTGACCACCCCCAAAAAATTGAAAAATCCACCCAAAACCTAAAAAAATTCAAATTTTTATATGAAAAACTTCTTTTGCCCATATCTCCTAAACTAAGCGTCCTAGAGCGAAAAGGACTTTAATTCGTGACCACCCCCAAAAAATTGAAAAATCCACCCAAAACCTAAAAAAATTGAAATTTTTATATGAAAAACTTCTTTTGCCCATAACTCCTTAAATATGCGTCCTAGAGCGAAAAGGACTTCAATTCGTGACCACCCCCAAAAAATTTAAAAATCCACAAAAATCCTAAAAAAATTGAAATTTTTATATGAAAAACTTCTTTTCCCATATCTACTAAACTATGCGTCCTAGAGCGAAAAGGACTTTAATTCGTGACCACCCCCAAAAAATTTAAAAATCCACAAAAATCCTAAAAAAATTGAAATTTTTATATGAAAAACTTCTTTTCCCATATCTACTAAACTGAGCGTCCTAGAACGAAAAGGACTTTAATTCGTGACCACCCCAAAAAAATTGAAAAATCTACCCAAAACCTAAAAAAATTTAAATTTTTATATGAAAAACTTCTTTTGCCCATAACTCCTTAAATATGCGTCCTAGAGCGAAAAGGACTTTAATTCGTGACCACCCCCAAAAAATTTAAAAATCCACCCAAAACCTAAAAAAATTCAAATTTTTATATGAAAAACTTGTTTTGCCCATATCTCCTAAACTAAGCGTCCTAGAGCGAAAAGGACTTTAATTCGTGACCACCCCCAAAAAATTGAAAAATCTACCCAAAACCTAAAAAAATTGAAATTTTTATATGAAAAACTTCTTTTGCCCATATCTCCTAAACTATGCGTCCTAGAGCGAAAAGGACTTTAATTCGTGACCACCCCCGAAAAATTGAAAAATCTACCCAAAACCTAAAAAAAATCAAATTTTTATATGAAAAACTTCTTTTGCCCATATCTCCTAAACTAAGCGTCCTAGAGCGAAAAGGACTTTAATTCGTGACCACCCCCAAAAAATTGAAAAATCCACCCAAAACCTAAAAAAATTCAAATTTTTATATGAAAAACTTCTTTTGCCCATATCTCCTAAACTAAGCGTCCTAGAGCGAAAAGGACTTTAATTCGTGACCACCCCCAAAAAATTGAAAAATCCACCCAAAACCTAAAAAAATTTAAATTTTTATATGAAAAACTTCTTTTGCCCATATCTCCTAAACTAAGCGTCCTAGAGCGAAAAGGACTTTAATTCGTGACCACCCCCAAAAAATTGAAAAATCTACCCAAAACCTAAAAAAATTAAAATTTTTATATGAAAAACTTCTTTTGCCCATATCTCCTAAACTATGCGTCCTAGAGCGAAAAGGACTTTAATTCGTGACCACCCCCAAAAAATTGAAAAATCTACCCAAAACCTAAAAAATTCAAATTTTTATATGAAAAACTTCTTTTGCCCATATCTCCTAAACTAAGCGTCCTAGAGCGAAAAGGACTTTAATTCGTGACCACCCCCGAAAAATTGAAAATCTACCCAAAACCTAAAAAAAATCAAATTTTTATATGAAAAACTTCTTTTGCCCATATCTCCTAAACTAAGCGTCCTAGAGCGAAAAGGACTTTAATTCGTGACCACCCCCAAAAAATTGAAAAATCCACCCAAAACCTAAAAAAATTCAAATTTTTATATGAAAAACTTCTTTTGCCCATATCTCCTAAACTAAGCGTCCTAGAGCGAAAAGGACTTTAATTCGTGACCACCCCCAAAAAATTGAAAAATCCACCCAAAACCTAAAAAAATTTAAATTTTTATATGAAAAACTTCTTTTGCCCATATCTCCTAAACTAAGCGTCCTAGAGCGAAAAGGACTTTAATTCGTGACCACCCCCAAAAAATTGAAAAATCCACCCAAAACCTAAAAAAAATTAAATTTTTATATGAAAAACTTCTTTTGCCCATATCTCCTAAACTAAGCGTCCTAGAACGAAAAGGACTTTAATTCGTGACCACCCCCAAAAAATTGAAAAATCTACCCAAAACCTAAAAAAATTGAAATTTTTATATGAAAAACTTCTTTTGCCCATATCTCCTAAACTATGCGTCCTAGAGCGAAAAGGACTTTAATTCGTGACCACCCCCAAAAAATTGAAAAATCTACCCAAAGCCTAAAAAAATTGAAATTTTTATATGAAAAACTTCTTTTGCCCATATCTCCTAATCTATGCGTCCTAGAGCGAAAAGGACTTTAATTCGTGACCACCCCCAAAAAATTGAAAACTCCACCCAAAACCTAAAAAAATTAAAATTTTTATATGAAAAACTTCTTTTGCCCATATCTCCTAACTATGCGTCCTAGAGCGAAAAGGACTTTAATTCGTGACCACCCCCAAAAAATTGAAAAATCCACCCAAAACCTAAAAAAATTAAAATTTTTATATGAAAAACTTCTTTTGCCCATATCTCCTAAACTATGCGTCCTAGAGCGAAAAGGACTTTAATTCGTGACCACCCCCAAAAAATTGAAAAATCCACCCAAAACCTAAAAAAATTAAAATTTTTATATGAAAAACTTCTTTTGCCCATATCTCCTAAACTAAGCGTCCTAGAGCGAAAAGGACTTTAATTCGTGACCACCCCCAAAAAATTGAAAAATCTACCCAAAACCTAAAAAAATTGAAATTTTTATATGAAAAACTTCTTTTGCCCATATCTCCTAAACTATGTGTCCTAGAGCGAAAAGGACTTTAATTCGTGACCACCCCCAAAAAATTGAAAAATCTACCCAAAACCTAAAAAAATTCAAATTTTTATATGACAAACTTCTTTTGCCCATATCTCCTAAACTAAGCGTCCTAGAGCGAAAATGACTTTAATTCGTGACCACCCCCAAAAAATTGAAAAATCTACCCAAAACCTAAAAAAATTGAATTTTTTATATGAAAAACTTCTTTTGCCCATATCTCCTAAACTATGCGTCCTAGAGCGAAAAGGACTTTAATTCGTGACCACCCCCAAAAAATTGAAAAATCTACCCAAAACCTAAAAAAATTCAAATTTTTATATGAAAAACTTCTTTTGCCCATATCTCCTAAACTAAGCGTCCTAGAGCGAAAAGGACTTTAATTCGTGACCACCCCCAAAAAATTGAAAAATCTACCCAAAACCTAAAAAAATTAAAATTTTTATATGAAAAACTTCTTTTGCCCATATCTCCTAAACTAAGCGTCCTAGAGCGAAAAGGACTTTAATTCGTGACCACCCCCAAAAAATTGAAAAATCTACCCAAAACCTAAAAAAATTGAAATTTTTATATGAAAAACTTCTTTTGCCCATATCTCCTAAACTATGCGTCCTAGAGCGAAAAGGACTTTAATTCGTGACCACCCCCAAAAAATTGAAAAATCTACCCAAAACCTAAAAAAATTCAAAATTTTATATGAAAAACTTCTTTTGCCCATATCTCCTAAACTAAGCCTCCTAGAGCGAAAAGGACTTTAATTCGTGACCACCCCCAAAAAATTGATAAATCTACCCAAAACCTAAAAAAATTGAAATTTTTATATGAAAAACTTCTTTTGCCCATATCTCCTAAACTATGCGTCCTAGAACGAAAAGGACTTTAATTCGTGACCACCCCCAAAAAATTGAAAAATCCAACCAAAACCTAAAAAAATTTAAATTTTTATATGAAAAACTTCTTTTGTCCATAACTCCTTAAATATGCGTCCTAGAGCGAAAAGGACTTTAATTCGTGACCACCCCCAAAAAATTGAAAAATCTACCCAAAACCTAAAAAAATTGAAATTTTTATATGAAAAACTTCTTTTGCCCATATCTCCTAAACTATGCGTCCTAGAGCGAAAAGGACTTTAATTCGTGACCACCCCCAAAAAATTGAAAAATCTACCCAAAACCTAAAAAAATTAAAATTTTTATATGAAAAACTTCTTTTGCCCATATCTCCTAAACTATGCGTCCTAGAGCGAAAAGGACTTTAATTCGTGACCACCCCCCCAAAAAAGTGAAAAATCTACCCAAAACCTAAAAAAATTGAAATTTTTATATGAAAAACTTCTTTTGCCCATATCTCCTAAACTAAGCGTCCTAGAGCGAAAAGGACTTTAATTCGTGACCACCCCCAAAAAATTTAAAAATCCACAAAAATCCTAAAAAAATGAAATTTTTATATGAAAAACTTCTTTTGCCCATATCTCCTTTAATATGCGTCCTAGAGCGAAAAGGACATTAATTCGTGACCACCCCCAAAAAATTGAAAAATCCACCCAAAACCTAAAAAAAAATAAAATTTTTATATGAAAAACTTCTTTTGCCCATATCTCCTAAACTAAGCGTCCTAGAGCGAAAAGGACTTTAATTCGTGACCACCCCCAAAAAATTGAAAAATCCACCCAAACCTAAAAAAATTGAAATTTTTATATGAAAAACTTCTTTTGCCCATAACTCCTTAAATATGCGTCCTAGAGCGAAAAGGACTTCAATTCGTGACCACCCCCAAAAGATTTAAAAATCCACAAAAATCCTAAAAAAATTGAAATTTTTATATGAAAAATTTCTATTCCCATATCTACTAAAATATGCGTCCTAGAGCGAAAAGGACTTTAATTCGTGACCACCCCCAAAAAATTGAAAAATCTACCCAAAACCTAAAAAAATTCAAATTTTTATATGAAAAACTTCTTTTGCCCATATCTCCTAAACTAAGCGTCCTAGAGCGAAAAGGACTTTAATTCGTGACCACCCCCAAAAAATTGAAAAATCTACCCAAAACCTAAAAAAATTAAAATTTTTATATGAAAAACTTCTTTTGCCCATATCTCCTAAACTAAGCGTCCTAGAGCGAAAAGGACTTTAATTCGTGACCACCCCCAAAAAATTGAAAAATCTACCCAAAACCTAAAAAAATTGAAATTTTTATATGAAAAACTTCTTTTGCCCATATCTCCTAAACTATGCGTCCTAGAGCGAAAAGGACTTTAATTCGTGACCACCCCCAAAAAATTGAAAAATCTACCCAAAACCTAAAAAAATTCAAAATTTTATATGAAAAACTTCTTTTGCCCATATCTCCTAAACTAAGCCTCCTAGAGCGAAAAGGACTTTAATTCGTGACCACCCCCAAAAAATTGATAAATCTACCCAAAACCTAAAAAAATTAAAATTTTTATATGAAAAACTTCTTTTGCCCATATCTCCTAAACTATGCGTCCTAGAACGAAAAGGACTTTAATTCGTGACCACCCCCAAAAAATTGAAAAATCCAACCAAAACCTAAAAAAATTTAAATTTTTATATGAAAAACTTCTTTTGTCCATAACTCCTTAAATATGCGTCCTAGAGCGAAAAGGACTTTAATTCGTGACCACCCCCAAAAAATTGAAAAATCTACCCAAAACCTAAAAAAATTGAAATTTTTATATGAAAAACTTCTTTTGCCCATATCTCCTAAACTATGCGTCCTAGAGCGAAAAGGACTTTAATTCGTGACCACCCCCAAAAAATTGAAAAATCTACCCAAAACCTAAAAAAATTAAAATTTTTATATGAAAAACTTCTTTTGCCCATATCTCCTAAACTATGCGTCCTAGAGCGAAAAGGACTTTAATTCGTGACCACCCCCCCAAAAAAGTGAAAAATCTACCCAAAACCTAAAAAAATTGAAATTTTTATATGAAAAACTTCTTTTGCCCATATCTCCTAAACTAAGCGTCCTAGAGCGAAAAGGACTTTAATTCGTGACCACCCCCAAAAAATTTAAAAATCCACAAAAATCCTAAAAAAATGAAATTTTTATATGAAAAACTTCTTTTGCCCATATCTCCTTTAATATGCGTCCTAGAGCGAAAAGGACATTAATTCGTGACCACCCCCAAAAAATTGAAAAATCCACCCAAAACCTAAAAAAAAATAAAATTTTTATATGAAAAACTTCTTTTGCCCATATCTCCTAAACTAAGCGTCCTAGAGCGAAAAGGACTTTAATTCGTGACCACCCCCAAAAAATTGAAAAATCCACCCAAACCTAAAAAAATTGAAATTTTTATATGAAAAACTTCTTTTGCCCATAACTCCTTAAATATGCGTCCTAGAGCGAAAAGGACTTCAATTCGTGACCACCCCCAAAAGATTTAAAAATCCACAAAAATCCTAAAAAAATTGAAATTTTTATATGAAAAATTTCTATTCCCATATCTACTAAAATATGCGTCCTAGAGCGAAAAGGACTTTAATTCGTGACCACCCCAAAAAAATTGAAAAATCTACCCAAAACCTAAAAAAAATCAAATTTTTATATGAAAAACTTCTTTTGCCCATATCTCCTAAACTAAGCGTCCTAGAGCGAAAAGGACTTTAATTCGTGACCACCCCCAAAAAATTGAAAAATCCACCCAAAACCTAAAAAAATTCAAATTTTTATATGAAAAACTTCTTTTGCCCATATCTCCTAAACTAAGCGTCCTAGAGCGAAAAGGACTTTAATTCGTGACCACCCCCAAAAAATTGAAAAATCCACCCAAAACCTAAAAAAATTGAAATTTTTATATGAAAAGCTTCTTTTGCCCATAACTCCTTAAATATGCGTCCTAGAGCGAAAAGGACTTCAATTCGTGACCACCCCCAAAAAATTTAAAAATCCACAAAAATCCTAAAAAAATTGAAATTTTTATATGAAAAACTTCTTTTCCCATATCTACTAAACTATGCGTCCTAGAGCGAAAAGGACTTTAATTCGTGACCACCCCCAAAAAATTTAAAAATCCACAAAAATCCTAAAAAAATTGAAATTTTTATATGGAAAACTTCTTTTCCCATATCTACTAAACTGAGCGTCCTAGAACGAAAAGGACTTTAATTCGTGACCACCCCAAAAAAATTGAAAAATCTACCCAAAACCTAAAAAAATTTAAATTTTTATATGAAAAACTTCTTTTGCCCATAACTCCTTAAATATGCGTCCTAGAGCGAAAAGGACTTTAATTCGTGACCACCCCCAAAAAATTTAAAAATCCACCCAAAACCTAAAAAAATTCAAATTTTTATATGAAAAACTTGTTTTGCCCATATCTCCTAAACTAAGCGTCCTAGAGCGAAAAGGACTTTAATTCGTGACCACCCCCAAAAAATTGAAAAATCTACCCAAAACCTAAAAAAATTGAAATTTTTATATGAAAAACTTCTTTTGCCCATATCTCCTAAACTATGCGTCCTAGAGCGAAAAGGACTTTAATTCGTGACCACCCCCGAAAAATTGAAAAATCTACCCAAAACCTAAAAAAAATCAAATTTTTATATGAAAAACTTCTTTTGCCCATATCTCCTAAACTAAGCGTCCTAGAGCGAAAAGGACTTTAATTCGTGACCACCCCCAAAAAATTGAAAAATCCACCCAAAACCTAAAAAAATTCAAATTTTTATATGAAAAACTTCTTTTGCCCATATCTCCTAAACTAAGCGTCCTAGAGCGAAAAGGACTTTAATTCGTGACCACCCCCAAAAAATTGAAAAATCCACCCAAAACCTAAAAAAATTTAAATTTTTATATGAAAAACTTCTTTTGCCCATATCTCCTAAACTAAGCGTCCTAGAGCGAAAAGGACTTTAATTCGTGACCACCCCCAAAAAATTGAAAAATCTACCCAAAACCTAAAAAAATTAAAATTTTTATATGAAAAACTTCTTTTGCCCATATCTCCTAAACTAAGCGTCCTAGAGCGAAAAGGACTTTAATTCGTGACCACCCCCGAAAAATTGAAAATCTACCCAAAACCTAAAAAAAATCAAATTTTTATATGAAAAACTTCTTTTGCCCATATCTCCTAAACTAAGCGTCCTAGAGCGAAAAGGACTTTAATTCGTGACCACCCCCAAAAAATTGAAAAATCCACCCAAAACCTAAAAAAATTTAAATTTTTATATGAAAAACTTCTTTTGCCCATATCTCCTAAACTAAGCGTCCTAGAGCGAAAAGGACTTTAATTCGTGACCACCCCCAAAAAATTGAAAAATCCACCCAAAACCTAAAAAAAATTAAATTTTTATATGAAAAACTTCTTTTGCCCATATCTCCTAAACTAAGCGTCCTAGAACGAAAAGGACTTTAATTCGTGACCACCCCCAAAAAATTGAAAAATCTACCCAAAACCTAAAAAAATTGAAATTTTTATATGAAAAACTTCTTTTGCCCATATCTCCTAAACTATGCGTCCTAGAGCGAAAAGGACTTTAATTCGTGACCACCCCCAAAAAATTGAAAAATCTACCCAAAACCTAAAAAAATTGAAATTTTTATATGAAAAACTTCTTTTGCCCATATCTCCTAAACTATGCGTCCTAGAGCGAAAAGGACTTTAATTCGTGACCACCCCCGAAAAATTGAAAAATCTACCCAAAACCTAAAAAAAATCAAATTTTTATATGAAAAACTTCTTTTGCCCATATCTCCTAAACTAAGCGTCCTAGAGCGAAAAGGACTTTAATTCGTGACCACCCCCAAAAAATTGAAAAATCCACCCAAAACCTAAAAAAATTCAAATTTTTATATGAAAAACTTCTTTTGCCCATATCTCCTAAACAAAGCGTCCTAGAGCGAAAAGGACTTTAATTCGTGACCACCCCCAAAAAATTGAAAAATCCACCCAAAACCTAAAAAAATTTAAATTTTTATATGAAAAACTTCTTTTGCCCATATCTCCTAAACTAAGCGTCCTAGAGCGAAAAGGACTTTAATTCGTGACCACCCCCAAAAAATTGAAAAATCTACCCAAAACCTAAAAAAATTAAAATTTTTATATGAAAAACTTCTTTTGCCCATATCTCCTAAACTATGCGTCCTAGAGCGAAAAGGACTTTAATTCGTGACCACCCCCAAAAAATTGAAAAATCTACCCAAAACCTAAAAAATTCAAATTTTTATATGAAAAACTTCTTTTGCCCATATCTCCTAAACTAAGCGTCCTAGAGCGAAAAGGACTTTAATTCGTGACCACCCCCGAAAAATTGAAAATCTACCCAAAACCTAAAAAAAATCAAATTTTTATATGAAAAACTTCTTTTGCCCATATCTCCTAAACTAAGCGTCCTAGAGCGAAAAGGACTTTAATTCGTGACCACCCCCAAAAAATTGAAAAATCCACCCAAAACCTAAAAAAATTCAAATTTTTATATGAAAAACTTCTTTTGCCCATATCTCCTAAACTAAGCGTCCTAGAGCGAAAAGGACTTTAATTCGTGACCACCCCCAAAAAATTGAAAAATCCACCCAAAACCTAAAAAAATTTAAATTTTTATATGAAAAACTTCTTTTGCCCATATCTCCTAAACTAAGCGTCCTAGAGCGAAAAGGACTTTAATTCGTGACCACCCCCAAAAAATTGAAAAATCCACCCAAAACCTAAAAAAAATTAAATTTTTATATGAAAAACTTCTTTTGCCCATATCTCCTAAACTAAGCGTCCTAGAACGAAAAGGACTTTAATTCGTGACCACCCCCAAAAAATTGAAAAATCTACCCAAAACCTAAAAAAATTGAAATTTTTATATGAAAAACTTCTTTTGCCCATATCTCCTAAACTATGCGTCCTAGAGCGAAAAGGACTTTAATTCGTGACCACCCCCAAAAAATTGAAAAATCTACCCAAAGCCTAAAAAAATTGAAATTTTTATATGAAAAACTTCTTTTGCCCATATCTCCTAAACTAAGCGTCCTAGAGCGAAAAGGACTTTAATTCGTGACCACCCCCAAAAAATTGAAAAATCCACCCAAACCTAAAAAAAATTAAATTTTTATATGAAAAACTTCTTTTGTCCATAACTCCTTAAATATGCGTCCTAGAGCGAAAAGGACTTCAATTCGTGACCACCCCCAAAAAATTGAAAAATCCACCCAAAACCTAAAAAAATTCAAATTTTTATATGAAAAACTTCTTTTGCCCATATCTCCTAAACTAAGCGTCCTAGAGCGAAAAGGACTTCAATTCGTGACCACCCCCAAAAAATTGAAAAATCTACCCAAAACCAAAAAAAAATTAAAATTTTTATATGAAAAACTTCTTTTGCCCATATCTCCTAAACTAAGCGTCCTAGAGCGAAAAGGACTTCAATTCGTGACCACCCCCAAAAATTTAAAAATCTACCCAAAACCTAAAAAAATTGAAATTTTTATATGAAAAACTTCTTTTGCCCATATCTCCTAAACTATGCGTCCTAGAGCGAAAAGGACTTTAATTCGTGACCACCCCCAAAAAATTGAAAAATCCACCCAAAACCTAAAAAAATTCATATTTTTATATGAAAAACTTCTTTTGCCCATATCTCCTAAACTAAGCGTCCTAGAGCGAAAAGGACTTCAATTCGTGACCACCCCCAAAAAATCGAAAAATCTACCCAAAACCTAAAAAAATTCAAATTTTTATATGAAAAACTTCTTTTGCCCATATCTCCTAAACTAAGCGTCCTAGAGCGAAAAGGACTTCAATTCGTGACCACCCCCAAAAAACTTAAAAAATCTACCCAAAACAAAAAAAAAATTAAAATTTTTATATGAAAAACTTCTTTTGCCCATATCTCCTAAACTAAGCGTCCTAGAGCGAAAAGGACTTCAATTCGTGACCACCCCCAAAAAATTGAAAAATCTACCCAAAACCTAAAAAAATTGAAATTTTTATATGAAAAACTTCTTTTGCCCATATCTCCTAAACTATGCGTCCTAGAGCGAAAAGGACTTTAATTCGTGACCACCCCCAAAAAATTGACAAATCCACCCAAAACCTAAAAAAATTCAAATTTTTATATGAAAAACTTCTTTTGCCCATATCTCCTAAACTAAGCGTCCTAGAGCGAAAAGGGCTTCAATTCGTGACCACCCCCAAAAAATCGAAAAATCTACCCAAAACCAAAAAAAATTAAAATTTTTATATGAAAAACTTCTTTTGTCCATATCTCCTAAACTAAGCGTCCTAGAGCGAAAAGGACTTCAATTCGTGACCACCCCCAAAAAATTGAAAAATCTACCCAAAACCTAAAAAAATTGAAATTTTTATATGAAAAACTTCTTTTGCCCATATCTCCTAAACTATGCGTCCTAGAGCGAAAAGGACTTTAATTCGTGACCACCCCCAAAAAATTGAAAAATCTACCCAAAACCTAAAAAAATTGAAATTTTTATATGAAAAACTTCTTTTGCCCATATCTCCTAATCTATGCGTCCTAGAGCGAAAAGGACTTTAATTCGTGACCACCCCCAAAAAATTGAAAACTCCACCCAAAACCTAAAAAAATTAAAATTTTTATATGAAAAACTTCTTTTGCCCATATCTCCTAACTATGCGTCCTAGAGCGAAAAGGACTTTAATTCGTGACCACCCCCAAAAAATTGAAAAATCCACCCAAAACCTAAAAAAATTAAAATTTTTATATGAAAAACTTCTTTTGCCCATATCTCCTAAACTATGCGTCCTAGAGCGAAAAGGACTTTAATTCGTGACCACCCCCAAAAAATTGAAAAATCCACCCAAAACCTAAAAAAATTAAAATTTTTATATGAAAAACTTCTTTTGCCCATATCTCCTAAACTAAGCGTCCTAGAGCGAAAAGGACTTTAATTCGTGACCACCCCCAAAAAATTGAAAAATCTACCCAAAACCTAAAAAAATTGAAATTTTTATATGAAAAACTTCTTTTGCCCATATCTCCTAAACTATGTGTCCTAGAGCGAAAAGGACTATAATTCGTGACCACCCCCAAAAAATTGAAAAATCTACCCAAAACCTAAAAAAATTCAAATTTTTATATGACAAACTTCTTTTGCCCATATCTCCTAAACTAAGCGTCCTAGAGCGAAAATGACTTTAATTCGTGACCACCCCCAAAAAATTGAAAAATCTACCCAAAACCTAAAAAAATTGAATTTTTTATATGAAAACCTTCTTTTGCCCATATCTCCTAAACTATGCGTCCTAGAGCGAAAAGGACTTTAATTCGTGACCACCCCCAAAAAATTGAAAAATCTACCCAAAACCTAAAAAAATTCAAATTTTTATATGAAAAACTTCTTTTGCCCATATCTCCTAAACTAAGCGTCCTAGAGCGAAAAGGACTTTAATTCGTGACCACCCCCAAAAAATTGAAAAATCTACCCAAAACCTAAAAAAATTAAAATTTTTATATGAAAAACTTCTTTTGCCCATATCTCCTAAACTAAGCGTCCTAGAGCGAAAAGGACTTTAATTCGTGACCACCCCCAAAAAATTGAAAAATCTACCCAAAACCTAAAAAAATTGAAATTTTTATATGAAAAACTTCTTTTGCCCATATCTCCTAAACTATGCGTCCTAGAGCGAAAAGGACTTTAATTCGTGACCACCCCCAAAAAATTGAAAAATCTACCCAAAACCTAAAAAAATTCAAAATTTTATATGAAAAACTTCTTTTGCCCATATCTCCTAAACTAAGCCTCCTAGAGCGAAAAGGACTTTAATTCGTGACCACCCCCAAAAAATTGATAAATCTACCCAAAACCTAAAAAAATTGAAATTTTTATATGAAAAACTTCTTTTGCCCATATCTCCTAAACTATGCGTCCTAGAGCGAAAAGGACTTTAATTCGTGACCACCCCCAAAAAATTGAAAAATCCAACCAAAACCTAAAAAAATTTAAATTTTTATATGAAAAACTTCTTTTGTCCATAACTCCTTAAATATGCGTCCTAGAGCGAAAAGGACTTTAATTCGTGACCACCCCCAAAAAATTGAAAAATCTACCCAAAACCTAAAAAAATTGAAATTTTTATATGAAAAACTTCTTTTGCCCATATCTCCTAAACTATGCGTCATAGAGCGAAAAGGACTTTAATTCGTGACCACCCCCAAAAAATTGAAAAATCTACCCAAAACCTAAAAAAATTAAAATTTTTATATGAAAAACTTCTTTTGCCCATATCTCCTAAACTATGCGTCCTAGAGCGAAAAGGACTTTAATTCGTGACCACCCCCCCAAAAAAGTGAAAAATCTACCCAAAACCTAAAAAAATTGAAATTTTTATATGAAAAACTTCTTTTGCCCATATCTCCTAAACTAAGCGTCCTAGAGCGAAAAGGACTTTAATTCGTGACCACCCCCAAAAAATTTAAAAATCCACAAAAATCCTAAAAAAATGAAATTTTTATATGAAAAACTTCTTTTGCCCATATCTCCTTTAATATGCGTCCTAGAGCGAAAAGGACATTAATTCGTGACCACCCCCAAAAAATTGAAAAATCCACCCAAAACCTAAAAAAAAATAAAATTTTTATATGAAAAACTTCTTTTGCCCATATCTCCTAAACTAAGCGTCCTAGAGCGAAAAGGACTTTAATTCGTGACCACCCCCAAAAAATTGAAAAATCCACCCAAACCTAAAAAAATTGAAATTTTTATATGAAAAACTTCTTTTGCCCATAACTCCTTAAATATGCGTCCTAGAGCGAAAAGGACTTCAATTCGTGACCACCCCCAAAAGATTTAAAAATCCACCCAAAACCTAAAAAAATTCATATTTTTATATGAAAAACTTCTTTTGCCCATATCTCCTAAACTAAGCGTCCTAGAGCGAAAAGGACTTCAATTCGTGACCACCCCCAAAAAATCGAAAAATCTACCCAAAACCTAAAAAAATTCAAATTTTTATATGAAAAACTTCTTTTGCCCATATCTCCTAAACTAAGCGTCCTAGAGCGAAAAGGACTTCAATTCGTGACCACCCCCAAAAAACTTAAAAAATCTACCCAAAACAAAAAAAAAATTAAAATTTTTATATGAAAAACTTCTTTTGCCCATATCTCCTAAACTAAGCGTCCTAGAGCGAAAAGGACTTCAATTCGTGACCACCCCCAAAAAATTGAAAAATCTACCCAAAACCTAAAAAAATTGAAATTTTTATATGAAAAACTTCTTTTGCCCATATCTCCTAAACTATGCGTCCTAGAGCGAAAAGGACTTTAATTCGTGACCACCCCCAAAAAATTGACAAATCCACCCAAAACCTAAAAAAATTCAAATTTTTATATGAAAAACTTCTTTTGCCCATATCTCCTAAACTAAGCGTCCTAGAGCGAAAAGGGCTTCAATTCGTGACCACCCCCAAAAAATCGAAAAATCTACCCAAAACCAAAAAAAATTAAAATTTTTATATGAAAAACTTCTTTTGTCCATATCTCCTAAACTAAGCGTCCTAGAGCGAAAAGGACTTCAATTCGTGACCACCCCCAAAAAATTGAAAAATCTACCCAAAACCTAAAAAAATTGAAATTTTTATATGAAAAACTTCTTTTGCCCATATCTCCTAAACTATGCGTCCTAGAGCGAAAAGGACTTTAATTCGTGACCACCCCCAAAAAATTGAAAAATCTACCCAAAACCTAAAAAAATTGAAATTTTTATATGAAAAACTTCTTTTGCCCATATCTCCTAATCTATGCGTCCTAGAGCGAAAAGGACTTTAATTCGTGACCACCCCCAAAAAATTGAAAACTCCACCCAAAACCTAAAAAAATTAAAATTTTTATATGAAAAACTTCTTTTGCCCATATCTCCTAACTATGCGTCCTAGAGCGAAAAGGACTTTAATTCGTGACCACCCCCAAAAAATTGAAAAATCCACCCAAAACCTAAAAAAATTAAAATTTTTATATGAAAAACTTCTTTTGCCCATATCTCCTAAACTATGCGTCCTAGAGCGAAAAGGACTTTAATTCGTGACCACCCCCAAAAAATTGAAAAATCCACCCAAAACCTAAAAAAATTAAAATTTTTATATGAAAAACTTCTTTTGCCCATATCTCCTAAACTAAGCGTCCTAGAGCGAAAAGGACTTTAATTCGTGACCACCCCCAAAAAATTGAAAAATCTACCCAAAACCTAAAAAAATTGAAATTTTTATATGAAAAACTTCTTTTGCCCATATCTCCTAAACTATGTGTCCTAGAGCGAAAAGGACTATAATTCGTGACCACCCCCAAAAAATTGAAAAATCTACCCAAAACCTAAAAAAATTCAAATTTTTATATGACAAACTTCTTTTGCCCATATCTCCTAAACTAAGCGTCCTAGAGCGAAAATGACTTTAATTCGTGACCACCCCCAAAAAATTGAAAAATCTACCCAAAACCTAAAAAAATTGAATTTTTTATATGAAAACCTTCTTTTGCCCATATCTCCTAAACTATGCGTCCTAGAGCGAAAAGGACTTTAATTCGTGACCACCCCCAAAAAATTGAAAAATCTACCCAAAACCTAAAAAAATTCAAATTTTTATATGAAAAACTTCTTTTGCCCATATCTCCTAAACTAAGCGTCCTAGAGCGAAAAGGACTTTAATTCGTGACCACCCCCAAAAAATTGAAAAATCTACCCAAAACCTAAAAAAATTAAAATTTTTATATGAAAAACTTCTTTTGCCCATATCTCCTAAACTAAGCGTCCTAGAGCGAAAAGGACTTTAATTCGTGACCACCCCCAAAAAATTGAAAAATCTACCCAAAACCTAAAAAAATTGAAATTTTTATATGAAAAACTTCTTTTGCCCATATCTCCTAAACTATGCGTCCTAGAGCGAAAAGGACTTTAATTCGTGACCACCCCCAAAAAATTGAAAAATCTACCCAAAACCTAAAAAAATTCAAAATTTTATATGAAAAACTTCTTTTGCCCATATCTCCTAAACTAAGCCTCCTAGAGCGAAAAGGACTTTAATTCGTGACCACCCCCAAAAAATTGATAAATCTACCCAAAACCTAAAAAAATTGAAATTTTTATATGAAAAACTTCTTTTGCCCATATCTCCTAAACTATGCGTCCTAGAGCGAAAAGGACTTTAATTCGTGACCACCCCCAAAAAATTGAAAAATCCAACCAAAACCTAAAAAAATTTAAATTTTTATATGAAAAACTTCTTTTGTCCATAACTCCTTAAATATGCGTCCTAGAGCGAAAAGGACTTTAATTCGTGACCACCCCCAAAAAATTGAAAAATCTACCCAAAACCTAAAAAAATTGAAATTTTTATATGAAAAACTTCTTTTGCCCATATCTCCTAAACTATGCGTCCTAGAGCGAAAAGGACTTTAATTCGTGACCACCCCCAAAAAATTGAAAAATCTACCCAAAACCTAAAAAAATTAAAATTTTTATATGAAAAACTTCTTTTGCCCATATCTCCTAAACTATGCGTCCTAGAGCGAAAAGGACTTTAATTCGTGACCACCCCCCCAAAAAAGTGAAAAATCTACCCAAAACCTAAAAAAATTGAAATTTTTATATGAAAAACTTCTTTTGCCCATATCTCCTAAACTAAGCGTCCTAGAGCGAAAAGGACTTTAATTCGTGACCACCCCCAAAAAATTTAAAAATCCACAAAAATCCTAAAAAAATGAAATTTTTATATGAAAAACTTCTTTTGCCCATATCTCCTTTAATATGCGTCCTAGAGCGAAAAGGACATTAATTCGTGACCACCCCCAAAAAATTGAAAAATCCACCCAAAACCTAAAAAAAAATAAAATTTTTATATGAAAAACTTCTTTTGCCCATATCTCCTAAACTAAGCGTCCTAGAGCGAAAAGGACTTTAATTCGTGACCACCCCCAAAAAATTGAAAAATCCACCCAAACCTAAAAAAATTGAAATTTTTATATGAAAAACTTCTTTTGCCCATAACTCCTTAAATATGCGTCCTAGAGCGAAAAGGACTTCAATTCGTGACCACCCCCAAAAGATTTAAAAATCCACAAAAATCCTAAAAAAATTGAAATTTTTATATGAAAAATTCTATTCCCATATCTACTAAAATATGCGTCCTAGAGCGAAAAGGACTTTAATTCGTGACCACCCCAAAAAAATTGAAAAATCTACCCAAAACCTAAAAAAAATCAAATTTTTATATGAAAAACTTCTTTTGCCCATATCTCCTAAACTAAGCGTCCTAGAGCGAAAAGGACTTTAATTCGTGACCACCCCCAAAAAATTGAAAAATCCACCCAAAACCTAAAAAAATTCAAATTTTTATATGAAAAACTTCTTTTGCCCATATCTCCTAAACTAAGCGTCCTAGAGCGAAAAGGACTTTAATTCGTGACCACCCCCAAAAAATTGAAAAATCCACCCAAAACCTAAAAAAATTGAAATTTTTATATGAAAAACTTCTTTTGCCCATAACTCCTTAAATATGCGTCCTAGAGCGAAAAGGACTTCAATTCGTGACCACCCCCAAAAAATTTAAAAATCCACAAAAATCCTAAAAAAATTGAAATTTTTATATGAAAAACTTCTTTTCCCATATCTACTAAACTATGCGTCCTAGAGCGAAAAGTACTTTAATTCGTGACCACCCCCAAAAAATTTAAAAATCCACAAAAATCCTAAAAAAATTGAAATTTTTATATGAAAAACTTCTTTTCCCATATCTACTAAACTGAGCGTCCTAGAACGAAAAGGACTTTAATTCGTGACCACCCCAAAAAAATTGAAAAATCTACCCAAAACCTAAAAAAATTTAAATTTTTATATGAAAAACTTCTTTTGCCCATAACTCCTTAAATATGCGTCCTAGAGCGAAAAGGACTTTAATTCGTGACCACCCCCAAAAAATTTAAAAATCCACCCAAAACCTAAAAAAATTCAAATTTTTATATGAAAAACTTGTTTTGCCCATATCTCCTAAACTAAGCGTCCTAGAGCGAAAAGGACTTTAATTCGTGACCACCCCCAAAAAATTGAAAAATCTACCCAAAACCTAAAAAAATTGAAATTTTTATATGAAAAACTTCTTTTGCCCATATCTCCTAAACTATGCGTCCTAGAGCGAAAAGGACTTTAATTCGTGACCACCCCCGAAAAATTGAAAAATCTACCCAAAACCTAAAAAAAATCAAATTTTTATATGAAAAACTTCTTTTGCCCATATCTCCTAAACTAAGCGTCCTAGAGCGAAAAGGACTTTAATTCGTGACCACCCCCAAAAAATTGAAAAATCCACCCAAAACCTAAAAAAATTCAAATTTTTATATGAAAAACTTCTTTTGCCCATATCTCCTAAACTAAGCGTCCTAGAGCGAAAAGGACTTTAATTCGTGACCACCCCCAAAAAATTGAAAAATCCACCCAAAACCTAAAAAAATTTAAATTTTTATATGAAAAACTTCTTTTGCCCATATCTCCTAAACTAAGCGTCCTAGAGCGAAAAGGACTTTAATTCGTGACCACCCCCAAAAAATTGAAAAATCTACCCAAAACCTAAAAAAATTAAAATTTTTATATGAAAAACTTCTTTTGCCCATATCTCCTAAACTAAGCGTCCTAGAGCGAAAAGGACTTTAATTCGTGACCACCCCCGAAAAATTGAAAATCTACCCAAAACCTAAAAAAAATCAAATTTTTATATGAAAAACTTCTTTTGCCCATATCTCCTAAACTAAGCGTCCTAGAGCGAAAAGGACTTTAATTCGTGACCACCCCCAAAAAATTGAAAAATCCACCCAAAACCTAAAAAAATTTAAATTTTTATATGAAAAACTTCTTTTGCCCATATCTCCTAAACTAAGCGTCCTAGAGCGAAAAGGACTTTAATTCGTGACCACCCCCAAAAAATTGAAAAATCCACCCAAAACCTAAAAAAAATTAAATTTTTATATGAAAAACTTCTTTTGCCCATATCTCCTAAACTAAGCGTCCTAGAACGAAAAGGACTTTAATTCGTGACCACCCCCAAAAAATTGAAAAATCTACCCAAAACCTAAAAAAATTGAAATTTTTATATGAAAAACTTCTTTTGCCCATATCTCCTAAACTATGCGTCCTAGAGCGAAAAGGACTTTAATTCGTGACCACCCCCAAAAAATTGAAAAATCTACCCAAAGCCTAAAAAAATTGAAATTTTTATATGAAAAACTTCTTTTGCCCATATCTCCTAAACTAAGCGTCCTAGAGCGAAAAGGACTTTAATTCGTGACCACCCCCAAAAAATTGAAAAATCCACCCAAAACCTAAAAAAAATTAAATTTTTATATGAAAAACTTCTTTTGTCCATAACTCCTTAAATATGCGTCCTAGAGCGAAAAGGACTTCAATTCGTGACCACCCCCAAAAAATTGAAAAATCCACCCAAAACCTAAAAAAATTCAAATTTTTATATGAAAAACTTCTTTTGCCCATATCTCCTAAACTAAGCGTCCTAGAGCGAAAAGGACTTCAATTCGTGACCACCCCCAAAAAATTGAAAAATCTTCCCAAAACCAAAAAAAAATTAAAATTTTTATATGAAAAACTTCTTTTGCCCATATCTCCTAAACTAAGCGTCCTAGAGCGAAAAGGACTTCAATTCGTGACCACCCCCAAAAATTTAAAAATCTACCCAAAACCTAAAAAAATTGAAATTTTTATATGAAAAACTTCTTTTGCCCATATCTCCTAAACTATGCGTCCTAGAGCGAAAAGGACTTTAATTCGTGACCACCCCCAAAAAATTGAAAAATCCACCCAAAACCTAAAAAAATTCAAATTTTTATATGAAAAACTTCTTTTGCCCATATCTCCTAAACTAAGCGTCCTAGAGCGAAAAGGACTTCAATTCGTGACCACCCCCAAAAAATCGAAAAATCTACCCAAAACCTAAAAAAATTCAAATTTTTATATGAAAAACTTCTTTTGCCCATATCTCCTAAACTAAGCGTCCTAGAGCGAAAAGGACTTCAATTCGTGACCACCCCCAAAAAACTTAAAAAATCTACCCAAAACAAAAAAAAAAAAAATAAAATTTTTATATGAAAAACTTGTTTTGCCCATATCTCCTAAACTAAGCGTCCTAGAGCGAAAAGGACTTCAATTCGTGACCACCCCCAAAAAATTGAAAAATCTACCCAAAACCTAAAAAAATTGAAATTTTTATATGAAAAACTTCTTTTGCCCATATCTCCTAAACTATGCGTCCTAGAGCGAAAAGGACTTTAATTCGTGACCACCCCCAAAAAATTGAAAAATCCACCCAAAACCTAAAAAAATTCAAATTTTTATATGAAAAACTTCTTTTGCCCATATCTCCTAAACTAAGCGTCCTAGAGCGAAAAGGGCTTCAATTCGTGACCACCCCCAAAAAATCGAAAAATCTACCCAAAACCAAAAAAAATTAAAATTTTTATATGAAAAACTTCTTTTGTCCATATCTCCTAAACTAAGCGTCCTAGAGCGAAAAGGACTTCAATTCGTGACCACCCCCAAAAAATTGAAAAATCTACCCAAAACCTAAAAAAATTGAAATTTTTATATGAAAAACTTCTTTTGCCCATATCTCCTAAACTATGCGTCCTAGAGCGAAAAGGACTTTAATTCGTGACCACCCCCAAAAAATTGAAAAATCTACCCAAAACCTAAAAAAATTGAAATTTTTATATGAAAAACTTCTTTTGCCCATATCTCCTAATCTATGCGTCCTAGAGCGAAAAGGACTTTAATTCGTGACCACCCCCAAAAAATTGAAAACTCCACCCAAAACCTAAAAAAATTAAAATTTTTATATGAAAAACTTCTTTTGCCCATATCTCCTAACTATGCGTCCTAGAGCGAAAAGGACTTTAATTCGTGACCACCCCCAAAAAATTGAAAAATCCACCCAAAACCTAAAAAAATTAAAATTTTTATATGAAAAACTTCTTTTGCCCATATCTCCTAAACTATGCGTCCTAGAGCGAAAAGGACTTTAATTCGTGACCACCCCCAAAAAATTGAAAAATCCACCCAAAACCTAAAAAAATTAAAATTTTTATATGAAAAACTTCTTTTGCCCATATCTCCTAAACTAAGCGTCCTAGAGCGAAAAGGACTTTAATTCGTGACCACCCCCAAAAAATTGAAAAATCTACCCAAAACCTAAAAAAATTGAAATTTTTATATGAAAAACTTCTTTTGCCCATATCTCCTAAACTATGTGTCCTAGAGCGAAAAGGACTTTAATTCGTGACCACCCCCAAAAAATTGAAAAATCTACCCAAAACCTAAAAAAATTCAAATTTTTATATGACAAACTTCTTTTGCCCATATCTCCTAAACTAAGCGTCCTAGAGCGAAAAGGACTTTAATTCGTGACCACCCCCAAAAAATTGAAAAATCTACCCAAAACCTAAAAAAAATTGAAATTTTTATATGAAAAACTTCTTTTGCCCATATCTCCTAAACTATGCGTCCTAGAGCGAAAAGGACTTTAATTCGTGACCACCCCCAAAAAATTGAAAAATCCACCCAAAACCTAAAAAAATTAAAATTTTTATATGAAAAACTTCTTTTGCCCATATCTCCTAAACTAAGCGTCCTAGAGCGAAAAGGACTTTAATTCGTGACCACCCCCAAAAAATTGAAAAATCTACCCAAAACCTAAAAAAATTCAAATTTTTATATGAAAAACTTCTTTTGCCCATATCTCCTAAACTAAGCGTCCTAGAGCGAAAAGGACTTTAATTGAAAAATCCACCCAAACCTAAAAAAATTGAAATTTTTATATGAAAAACTTCTTTTGCCCATAACTCTTTAAATATGCGTCCTAGATCGAAAAGGACTTCAATTCGTGACCACCCCCAAAAAATTTAAAAATCCACAAAAATCCTAAAAAAATTTAAATTTTTATATGTAAAACTTCTTTTCCCATATCTCCTAAACTATTCGTCCTAGAGCGAAAAGGACTTTAATTCGTGACCACCCCCAAAAAATTGAAAAATCCACCCAAAACCTATAAAAAATAAAATTTTTATATGAAAAACTTCTTTTGCCCATATCTCCTAAACTAAGCGTCCTAGAGCGAAAAGGACTTCAATTCGTGACCACCCCCAAAAAATGGAAAAATCTGCCCAAAACCTAAAAAAATTGAAATTTTTATATGAAAAACTTCTTTTGCCCATATCTCCTAAACTAAGCGTCCTAGAGCGAAAAGGACTTTAATTCGTGACCACCCCCAAAAAATTGAAAAATCTACCCAAAACCTAAAAAAATTGAAATTTTTATATGAAAAACTTCTTTTGCCCATATCTCCTAAACTATGCGTCCTAGAGCGAAAAGGACTTTAATTCGTGACCACCCCCAAAAAATTGAAAAATCTACCCAAAACCTAAAAAAAATCAAATTTTTATATGAAAAACTTCTTTTGCCCATATCTCCTAAACTAAGCGTCCTAGAGCGAAAAGGACTTTAATTCGTGACCACCCCCAAAAAATTGAAAAATCCACCCAAACCTAAAAAAATTGAAATTTTTATATGAAAAACTTCTTTTGCCCATAACACCTTAAATATGCGTCCTAGAGCGAAAAGGACTTCAATTCGTGACCACCCCCAAAAAATTTAAAAATCCACAAAAATCCTAAAAAAATTGAAATTTTTATATGAAAAACTTCTTTTGCCCATATCTCCTAAACTATGCGTCCTAGAGCGAAAAGGACTTTAATTCGTGACCACCCCCAAAAAATTGAAAAATCTACCCAAAACCTAAAAAAATTGAAATTTTTATATGAAAAACTTCTTTTGCCCATATCTCCTAAACTATGCGTCCTAGAGCGAAAAGGACTTTAATTCGTGACCACCCCCAAAAAATTGAAAAATCTACCCAAAACCTAAAAAAAATCAAATTTTTATATGAAAAACTTCTTTTGCCCATATCTCCTAAACTAAGCGTCCTAGAGCGAAAAGGACTTTAATTCGTGACCACCCCCAAAAAATTGAAAAATCTACCCAAAACCTAAAAAAATTGAAATTTTTATATGAAAAACTTCTTTTGCCCATATCTCCTAAACTATGCGTCCTAGAGCGAAAAGGACTTTAATTCGTGACCACCCCCAAAAAATTGAAAAATCTACCCAAATCCTAAAGAAATTGAAATTTTTATATGAAAAACTTTTTTTGCCCATATCTCCTAAACTATGCGTCCTAGAGCGAAAAGGACTTTAATTCGTGACCACCCCCAAAAAATTGAAAAATCCACCCAAAACCCAAAACCTAAAAAATTAAAATTTTTATATGAAAAACTTCTTTTGCCCATATCTCCTAAACTAAGCGTCCTAGAGCGAAAAGGACTTTCATTCGTGACCACCCCCAAAAAATTGAAAAATCTACCCAAAACCTAAAAAAATTGAAATTTGTATATGAAAAACTTCTTTTGTCCATATCTCCTAAACTATGCGTCCTAGAGCGAAAAGGACTTTAATTCGTGACCACCCCCAAAAAATCGAAAAATCCACCCAAAACCTAAAAAAAATTAAAATTTTTATATGAAAAACTTCTTTTGCCATATCTCCTAAACTAAGCGTCCTAGAGAGAAAAGGACTTTAATTCGTGACCACCCCCAAAAAATTTAAAAATCTACCCAAAACCTAAAAAAATTGAAATTTTTATATGAAAAACTTCTTTTGCCCATATCTCCTAAACTATGCGTCCTAGAGCGAAAAGGACTTTAATTCGTGACCACCCCCAAAAAATTGAAAAATCTACCCAAAACCTAAAAAAATTAAAATTTTTATATGAAAAACTTCTTTTGCCCATATCTCCAAAACTAAGCATCCTAGAGCGAAAAGGACTTTAATTCGTGACCACCCCCAAAAAATTGAAAAATCTACCCAAAACCTAAAAAAATTGAAATTTTTATATGAAAAACTTCTTTTGCCCATATCTCCTAAACTATGCGTCCTAGAGCGAAAAGGACTTTAATTCGTGACCACCCCCAAAAAATTGAAAACTCCACCCAAAACCTAAGAAAATTAAAATTTTTATATGAAAAACTTCTTTTGCCCATATCTCCTAAACTATGCGTCCTAGAGCGAAAAGGACTTTAATTCGTGACCACCCCCAAAAAATTGAAAAATCCACCCAAAACCTAAAAAAATTAAAATTTTTATATGAAAAACTTCTTTTGCCCATATCTCCTAAACTATGCGTCCTAGAGCGAAAAGGACTTTAATTCGTGACCACCCCCCAAAAATTTAAAAATCTACCCAAAACCTAAAAAAATTTAAATTTTTATATGAAAAACTTCTTTTGCCCATAACTCCTTAAATATGCGTCCTAGAGCGAAAAGGACTTCAATTCGTGACCACCCCCAAAAAATTGAAAAATCCACCCAAAACCTAAAAAAATTAAAATTTTTATATGAAAAACTTCTTTTGCACATATCTCCTAAACTAAGCGTCCTAGAGCGAAAAGGACTTTAATTCGTGACCACCCCCAAAAGATTGAAAAATCTACCCAAAACCTAAAAAAATTCAAATTTTTATATGAAAAACTTCTTTTCCCATATCTCCTAAACTATGCGTCCTAGAGCGAAAAGGACTTTAATTCGTGACCACCCCCAAAAAATTGAAAAATCTACCCAAAACCTAAAAAAATTGAAATTTTTATATGAAAAACTTCTTTTGCCCATATCTCCTAAACTAAGCGTCCTAGAGCGAAAAGGACTTTAATTCGTGACCACCCCCAAAAAATTGAAAAATCCACCCAAATCCTAAAGAAATTGAAATTTTTATATGAAAAACTTTTTTTGCCCATATCTCCTAAACTATGCGTCCTAGAGCGAAAAGGACTTTAATTCGTGACCACCCCCAAAAAATTGAAAAATCCACCCAAAACCTAAAAAATTAAAATTTTTATATGAAAAACTTCTTTTGCCCATATCTCCTAAACTAAGCGTCCTAGAGCGAAAAGGACTTTCATTCGTGACCACCCCCAAAAAATTGAAAAATCTACCCAAAACCTAAAAAAATTGAAATTTGTATATGAAAAACTTCTTTTGTCCATATCTCCTAAACTATGCGTCCTAGAGCGAAAAGGACTTTAATTCGTGACCACCCCCAAAAAATCGAAAAATCCACCCAAAACCTAAAAAAAATTAAAATTTTTATATGAAAAACTTCTTTTGCCATATCTCCTAAACTAAGCGTCCTAGAGAGAAAAGGACTTTAATTCGTGACCACCCCCAAAAAATTTAAAAATCTACCCAAAACCTAAAAAAATTGAAATTTTTATATGAAAAACTTCTTTTGCCCATATCTCCTAAACTATGCGTCCTAGAGCGAAAACTTCTTTTCCCATATCTCCTAAACTATGCGTCCTAGAGCGAAAAGGACTTTAATTCGTGACCACCCCCAAAAAATTGAAAAATCTACCCAAAACCTAAAAAAATTCAAATTTTTATATGACAAACTTCTTTTGCCCATATCTCCTAAACTAAGCGTCCTAGAGCGAAAAGGACTTTAATTCGTGACCACCCCCAAAAAATTGAAAAATCTACCCAAAACCTAAAAAAAATTGAAATTTTTATATGAAAAACTTCTTTTGCCCATATCTCCTAAACTATGCGTCCTAGAGCGAAAAGGACTTTAATTCGTGACCACCCCCAAAAAATTGAAAAATCCACCCAAAACCTAAAAAAATTAAAATTTTTATATGAAAAACTTCTTTTGCCCATATCTCCTAAACTATGCGTCCTAGAGCGAAAACTTCTTTTCCCATATCTCCTAAACTATGCGTCCTAGAGCGAAAAGGACTTTAATTCGTGACAACCCCCAAAAAATTGAAAAATCCACCCAAAACCTAAAAAAATTAAAATTTTTATATGAAAAACTTCTTTTGCCCATATCTCCTAAACTATGCGTCCTAGAGCGAAAAGGACTTTAATTCGTGACCACCCCCAAAAAATTGAAAAATCCACCCAAAACCTAAAAAAATTAAAATTTTTATATGAAAAACTTCTTTTGCCCATATCTCCTAAACTAAGCGTCCTAGAGCGAAAAGGACTTTAATTCGTGACCACCCCCAAAAAATTGAAAAATCTACCCAAAACCTAAAAAAATTGAAATTTTTATATGAAAAACTTCTTTTGCCCATATCTCCTAAACTATGTGTCCTAGAGCGAAAAGGACTTTAATTCGTGACCACCCCCAAAAAATTGAAAAATCTACCCAAAACCTAAAAAAATTCAAATTTTTATATGACAAACTTCTTTTGCCCATATCTCCTAAACTAAGCGTCCTAGAGCGAAAAGGACTTTAATTCGTGACCACCCCCAAAAAATTGAAAAATCTACCCAAAACCTAAAAAAAATTGAAATTTTTATATGAAAAACTTCTTTTGCCCATATCTCCTAAACTATGCGTCCTAGAGCGAAAAGGACTTTAATTCGTGACCACCCCCAAAAAATTGAAAAATCTACCCAAAACCTAAAAAAATTCAAATTTTTATATGAAAAACTTCTTTTGCCCATATCTCCTAAACTAAGCGTCCTAGAGCGAAAAGGACTTTAATTGAAAAATCCACCCAAACCTAAAAAAATTGAAATTTTTATATGAAAAACTTCTTTTGCCCATAACTCTTTAAATATGCGTCCTAGATCGAAAAGGACTTCAATTCGTGACCACCCCCAAAAAATTTAAAAATCCACAAAAATCCTAAAAAAATTTAAATTTTTATATGTAAAACTTCTTTTCCCATATCTCCTAAACTATTCGTCCTAGAGCGAAAAGGACTTTAATTCGTGACCACCCCCAAAAAATTGAAAAATCCACCCAAAACCTATAAAAAATAAAATTTTTATATGAAAAACTTCTTTTGCCCATATCTCCTAAACTAAGCGTCCTAGAGCGAAAAGGACTTCAATTCGTGACCACCCCCAAAAAATGGAAAAATCTGCCCAAAACCTAAAAAAATTGAAATTTTTATATGAAAAACTTCTTTTGCCCATATCTCCTAAACTAAGCGTCCTAGAGCGAAAAGGACTTTAATTCGTGACCACCCCCAAAAAATTGAAAAATCTACCCAAAACCTAAAAAAATTGAAATTTTTATATGAAAAACTTCTTTTGCCCATATCTCCTAAACTATGCGTCCTAGAGCGAAAAGGACTTTAATTCGTGACCACCCCCTAAAAAATTGAAAAATCTACCCAAAACCTAAAAAAATCAAATTTTTATATGAAAAACTTCTTTTGCCCATATCTCCTAAACTAAGCGTCCTAGAGCGAAAAGGACTTTAATTCGTGACCACCCCCAAAAAATTGAAAAATCCACCCAAACCTAAAAAAATTGAAATTTTTATATGAAAAACTTCTTTTGCCCATAACACCTTAAATATGCGTCCTAGAGCGAAAAGGACTTCAATTCGTGACCACCCCCAAAAAATTTAAAAATCCACAAAAATCCTAAAAAAATTGAAATTTTTATATGAAAAACTTCTTTTGCCCATATCTCCTAAACTATGCGTCCTAGAGCGAAAAGGACTTTAATTCGTGACCACCCCCAAAAAATTGAAAAATCTACCCAAAACCTAAAAAAATTGAAATTTTTATATGAAAAACTTCTTTTGCCCATATCTCCTAAACTATGCGTCCTAGAGCGAAAAGGACTTTAATTCGTGACCACCCCCAAAAAATTGAAAAATCTACCCAAAACCTAAAAAAAATCAAATTTTTATATGAAAAACTTCTTTTGCCCATATCTCCTAAACTAAGCGTCCTAGAGCGAAAAGGACTTTAATTCGTGACCACCCCCAAAAAATTGAAAAATCTACCCAAAACCTAAAAAAATTGAAATTTTTATATGAAAAACTTCTTTTGCCCATATCTCCTAAACTATGCGTCCTAGAGCGAAAAGGACTTTAATTCGTGACCACCCCCAAAAAATTGAAAAATCTACCCAAATCCTAAAGAAATTGAAATTTTTATATGAAAAACTTTTTTTGCCCATATCTCCTAAACTATGCGTCCTAGAGCGAAAAGGACTTTAATTCGTGACCACCCCCAAAAAATTGAAAAATCCACCCAAAACCTAAAAAATTAAAATTTTTATATGAAAAACTTCTTTTGCCCATATCTCCTAAACTAAGCGTCCTAGAGCGAAAAGGACTTTCATTCGTGACCACCCCCAAAAAATTGAAAAATCTACCCAAAACCTAAAAAAATTGAAATTTGTATATGAAAAACTTCTTTTGTCCATATCTCCTAAACTATGCGTCCTAGAGCGAAAAGGACTTTAATTCGTGACCACCCCCAAAAAATCGAAAAATCCACCCAAAACCTAAAAAAAATTAAAATTTTTATATGAAAAACTTCTTTTGCCATATCTCCTAAACTAAGCGTCCTAGAGAGAAAAGGACTTTAATTCGTGACCACCCCCAAAAAATTTAAAAATCTACCCAAAACCTAAAAAAATTGAAATTTTTATATGAAAAACTTCTTTTGCCCATATCTCCTAAACTATGCGTCCTAGAGCGAAAAGGACTTTAATTCGTGACCACCCCCAAAAAATTGAAAAATCTACCCAAAACCTAAAAAAATTAAAATTTTTATATGAAAAACTTCTTTTGCCCATATCTCCAAAACTAAGCATCCTAGAGCGAAAAGGACTTTAATTCGTGACCACCCCCAAAAAATTGAAAAATCTACCCAAAACCTAAAAAAATTGAAATTTTTATATGAAAAACTTCTTTTGCCCATATCTCCTAAACTATGCGTCCTAGAGCGAAAAGGACTTTAATTCGTGACCACCCCCAAAAAATTGAAAACTCCACCCAAAACCTAAGAAAATTAAAATTTTTATATGAAAAACTTCTTTTGCCCATATCTCCTAAACTATGCGTCCTAGAGCGAAAAGGACTTTAATTCGTGACCACCCCCAAAAAATTGAAAAATCCACCCAAAACCTAAAAAAATTAAAATTTTTATATGAAAAACTTCTTTTGCCCATATCTCCTAAACTATGCGTCCTAGAGCGAAAAGGACTTTAATTCGTGACCACCCCCCAAAAATTTAAAAATCTACCCAAAACCTAAAAAAATTGAAATTTTTATATGAAAAACTTCTTTTGCCCATAACTCCTTAAATATGCGTCCTAGAGCGAAAAGGACTTCAATTCGTGACCACCCCCAAAAAATTGAAAAATCCACCCAAAACCTAAAAAAATTAAAATTTTTATATGAAAAACTTCTTTTGCACATATCTCCTAAACTAAGCGTCCTAGAGCGAAAAGGACTTTAATTCGTGACCACCCCCAAAAGATTGAAAAATCTACCCAAAACCTAAAAAAATTCAAATTTTTATATGAAAATCTTCTTTTCCCATATCTCCTAAACTATGCGTCCTAGAGCGAAAAGGACTTTAATTCGTGACCACCCCCAAAAAATTGAAAAATCTACCCAAAACCTAAAAAAATTGAAATTTTTATATGAAAAACTTCTTTTGCCCATATCTCCTAAACTAAGCGTCCTAGAGCGAAAAGTACTTTAATTCGTGACCACCCCCAAAAAATTGAAAAATCCACCCAAATCCTAAAGAAATTGAAATTTTTATATGAAAAACTTTTTTTGCCCATATCTCCTAAACTATGCGTCCTAGAGCGAAAAGGACTTTAATTCGTGACCACCCCCAAAAAATTGAAAAATCCACCCAAAACCTAAAAAATTAAAATTTTTATATGAAAAACTTCTTTTGCCCATATCTCCTAAACTAAGCGTCCTAGAGCGAAAAGGACTTTCATTCGTGACCACCCCCAAAAAATTGAAAAATCTACCCAAAACCTAAAAAAATTGAAATTTGTATATGAAAAACTTCTTTTGTCCATATCTCCTAAACTATGCGTCCTAGAGCGAAAAGGACTTTAATTCGTGACCACCCCCAAAAAATCGAAAAATCCACCCAAAACCTAAAAAAAATTAAAATTTTTATATGAAAAACTTCTTTTGCCATATCTCCTAAACTAAGCGTCCTAGAGAGAAAAGGACTTTAATTCGTGACCACCCCCAAAAAATTTAAAAATCTACCCAAAACCTAAAAAAATTGAAATTTTTATATGAAAAACTTCTTTTGCCCATATCTCCTAAACTATGCGTCCTAGAGCGAAAACTTCTTTTCCCATATCTCCTAAACTATGCGTCCTAGAGCGAAAAGGACTTTAATTCGTGACCACCCCCAAAAAATTGAAAAATCTACCCAAAACCTAAAAAAATTAAAATTTTTATATGAAAAACTTCTTTTGCCCATATCTCCTAAACTAAGCGTCCTAGAGCGAAAAGGACTTTAATTCGTGACCACCCCCAAAAAATTGAAAAATCCACCCAAAACCTAAAAAAATTCAAATTTTTATATGAAAAACTTCTTTTGCCCATATCTCCTAAACTAAGCGTCCTAGAGCGAAAAGGACTTTAATTCGTGACCACCCCCAAAAAATTGAAAAATCTACCCAAAACCTAAAAAAATTGAAATTTTTATATGAAAAACTTCTTTTGCCCATATCTCCTAAACTATGCGTCCTAGAGCGAAAAGGACTTTAATTCGTGACCACCCCCAAAAAATTGAAAAATCTACCCAAAACCTAAAAAAATTAAAATTTTTATATGAAAAACTTCTTTTGCACATATCTCCTAAACTAAGCGTCCTAGAGCGAAAAGGACTTTAATTCGTGACCACCCCCAAAAAATTGAAAAATCTACCCAAAACCTAAAAAAATTGAAATTTTTATATGAAAAACTTCTTTTGCCCATATCTCCTAAACTATGCGTCCTAGAGCGAAAAGGACTTTAATTCGTGACCACCCCCAAAAAATTGAAAAATCTACCCAAATCCTAAAGAAATTGAAATTTTTATATGAAAAACTTCTTTTGCCCATATCTCCTAAACTATGCGTCCTAGAGCGAAAAGGACTTTAATTCGTGACCACCCCCAAAAAATTGAAAAATCCACCCAAAACCTAAAAAATTAAAATTTTTATATGAAAAACTTCTTTTGCCCATATCTCCTAAACTAAGCGTCCTAGAGCGAAAAGGACTTTCATTCGTGACCACCCCCAAAAAATTGAAAAATCTACCCAAAACCTAAAAAAATTGAAATTTGTATATGAAAAACTTCTTTTGCCCATATCTCCTAAACTAAGCGTCCTAGAGCGAAAAGGACTTTAATTCGTGACCACCCCCAAAAAATTGAAAAATCCTCCCAAACCTAAAAAAATTGAAATTTTTATATGAAAAACTTCTTTTGCCCATAACTCCTTAAATATGCGTCCTAGAGCGAAAAGGACTTCAATTCGTGACCACCCCCAAAAAATTTAAAAATCCACAAAAATCCTAAAAAAATTGAAATTTTTATATGAAAAACTTCTTTTCCCATATCTCCTAAACTATGCGTCCTAGAGCGAAAAGGACTTTAATTCGTGACCACCCCCAAAAATTGAAAAATCTACCCAAAACCTAAAAAAATTGAAATTTTTATATGAAAAACTTCTTTTGTCCATATCTCCTAAACTATGCGTCCTAGAGCGAAAAGGACTTTAATTCGTGACCACCCCCAAAAAATTGAAAAATCCACCCAAAACCTAAAAAAATTAAAATTTTTATATGAAAAACTTCTTTTGCCCATATCTCCTAAACTAAGCGTCCTAGAGCGAAAAGGACTTTAATTCGTGACCACCCCCAAAAAATTGAAAAATCTACCCAAAACCTAAAAAAATTGAAATTTTTATATGAAAAACTTCTTTTGCCCATATCTTCTAAACTAAGCGTCCTAGAGCGAAAAGGACTTTAATTCGTGACCACCCCCAAAAAATTGAAAAATCCACCCAAACCTAAAAAAAATTGAAATTTTTATATGAAAAACTTCTTTTGCCCATAACTCCTTAAATATGCGTCCTAGAGCGAAAAGGACTTCAATTCGTGACCACCCCCAAAAAATTGAAAAATCCACAAAAATCCTAAAAAAAATTAAATTTTTATATGAAAAACTTCTTTTCCCATATCTCCTAAACTATGCGTCCTAGAGCGAAAAGGACTTTAATTCGTGACCACCCCCAAAAAATTGAAAAATCCACCCAAAACCTAAAAAAATTAAAATTTTTATATGAAAAACTTCTTTTGCCCATATCTCCTAAACTAAGCGTCCTAGAGCGAAAAGGACTTTAATTCGTGACCACCCCCAAAAAATTTAAAAATCCACCCAAATCCTAAAGAAATTGAAATTTTTATATTAAAAACTTCTTTTGCCCATATCTCCTAAACTAAGCGTCCTAGAGCGAAAAGGACTTTAATTCGTGACCACCCCCAAAAAATTGAAAAATCCACAAAAATCCTAAAAAAATTGAAATTTTTATATGAAAAACTTCTTTTCCCATATCTCCTAAACTATGCGTCCTAGAGCGAAAAGGACTTTAATTCGTGACCACCCCCAAAAAATTGAAAAATCCACCCAAAACCTAAAAAAATTAAAATTTTTATATGAAAAACTTCTTTTGCCCATATCTCCTAAACTAAGCGTCCTAGAGCGAAAAGGACTTTAATTCGTGACCACCCCCAAAAAATTGAAAAATCCACCCAAACCTAAAAAAATTGAAATTTTTATATGAAAAACTTCTTTTGCCCATAACTCCTTAAATATGCGTCCTAGAGCGAAAAGGACTTCAATTCGTGACCACCCCCAAAAAATTTAAAAATCCACAAAAATCCTAAAAAAATTGAAATTTTTATATGAAAAACTTCTTTTCCCATATCTCCTAAACTATGCGTCCTAGAGCGAAAAGGACTTTAATTCGTGACCACCCCCAAAAAATTGAAAAATCCACCCAAAACCTAAAAAAATTCAAATTTTTATATGAAAAACTTCTTTTGCCCATATCTCCTAAACTAAGCGTCCTAGAGCGAAAAGGACTTTAATTCGTGACCACCCCCAAAAAATTGAAAAATCCACCCAAAACCTAAAAAAATTAAAATTTTTATATGAAAAACTTTTTTTGCCCATATCTCCTAAACTAAGCGTCCTAGAGCGAAAAGGACTTTAATTCGTGACCACCCCCAAAAAATTGAAAAATCTACCCAAAACCTAAAAAATTCAAATTTTTATATGAAAAACTTCTTTTGCCCATATCTCCTAAACTAAGCGTCCTAGAGCGAAAAGGACTTTAATTCGTGACCACCCCCAAAAAATTGAAAAATCTACCCAAAACCTAAAAAAATTTAAATTTTTATATGAAAAACTTCTTTTGCCCATATCTCCTAAACTATGCGTCCTAGAGCGAAAAGGACTTTAATTCGTGACCACCCCCAAAAAATTGAAAAATCCACCCAAAACCTAAAAAAACTTTTATATGAAAAACTGCTTTTGCCCATATCTCCTAAACTAAGCGTCCTAGAGCGAAAAGGACTTTAATTCGTGACCACACCCAAAAAATTGAAAAATCTACCCAAAACCTAAAAAAATTGAAATTTTTATATGAAAAACTTCTTTTGCCCATATCTCCTAAACTATGCGTCCTAGAGCGAAAAGGACTTTAATTCGTGACCACCCCCAAAAAATTGAAAAATCCCAAAACCTAAAAAAATTCAAATTTTTATATGAAAAACTTGTTTTGCCCATATCTCCTAAACTAAGCGTCCTAGAGCGAAAAGGACTTTAATTCGTGACCACCCCCAAAAAATTGCAAAATCTACCCAAAACCTAAAAAAATTGAAATTTTTATATGAAAAACTTCTTTTGCCCATATCTCCTAAACTATGCGTCCTAGAGCGAAAAGGACTTTAATTCGTGACCACCCCCAAAAAATCGAAAAATCCACCCAAAACCTAAAAAAATTAAAAATTTTATATGAAAAACTTCTTTTGCCCATATCTCCTAAACTAAGCGTCCTAGAGCGAAAAGGACTTTAATTCGTGACCACCCCCAAAAAATTTAAAAATCCTAAAAAATTGAAATTTTTATATGAAAAACTTTTTTTCCCATATCTCCTAAACTATGCGTCCTAGAGCGAAAAGGACTTTAATTCGTGACCACCCCCAAAAAATTGAAAAATCTACCCAAAACCTAAAAAAATTGAAATTTTTATATGAAAAACTTCTTTTGCCCATATCTCCTAAACTAAGCGTCCTAGAGCGAAAAGGACTTTAATTCGTGACCACCCCCAAAAAATTGAAAAATCCACCCAAAACCTAAAAAAATTAAAATTTTTATATGAAAAACTTCTTTTGCCCATATCTCCTAAACTAAGCGTCCTAGAGCGAAAAGGACTTTAATTCGTGACCACCCCCAAAAAATTGAAAAATCTACCCAAAACCTAAAAAAAATTAAATTTTTATATGAAAAACTTCTTTTGCCCATATCTTCTAAACTAAGCGTCCTAGAGCGAAAAGGACTTTAATTCGTGACCACCCCCAAAAAATTGAAAAATCCACCCAAACCTAAAAAAATTGAAATTTTTATATGAAAAACTTCTTTTGCCCATAACTCCTTAAATATGCGTCCTAGAGCGAAAAGGACTTCAATTCGTGACCACCCCCAAAAAATTTAAAAATCCACAAAAATCCTAAAAAAATGAAATTTTTATATGAAAAACTTCTTTTCCCATATCTCCTAAACTATGCGTCCTAGAGCGAAAAGGACTTTAATTCGTGACCACCCCCAAAAAATTGAAAAATCCACCCAAAACCTAAAAAAATTGAAATTTTTATATGAAAAACTTCTTTTGCCCATATCTCCTAAACTATGCGTCCTAGAGCGAAAAGGACTTTAATTCGTGACCACCCCCAAAAAATTTAAAAATCCACCCAAATCCTAAAGAAATTGAAATTTTTATATGAAAAACTTATTTTGCCCATATCTCCTAAACTAAGCGTCCTAGAGCGAAAAGGACTTTAATTCGTGACCACCCCCAAAAAATTTAAAAATCCACCCAAATCCTAAAGAAATTGAAATTTTTATATGAAAAACTTCTTTTGCCCATATCTCCTAAACTAAGCGTCCTAGAGCGAAAAGGACTTTAATTCGTGACCACCCCCAAAAAATTGAAAAATCTACCCAAACCTAAAAAAATTGAAATTTTTATATGAAAAACTTCTTTTGCCCATAACTCCTTAAATATGCGTCCTAGAGCGAAAAGGACTTCAATTCGTGACCACCCCCAAAAAATTTAAAAATCCACAAAAATCCTAAAAAAATTGAAATTTTTATATGAAAAACTTCTTTTCCCATATCTCCTAAACTATGCGTCCTAGAGCGAAAAGGACTTTAATTCGTGACCACCCCCAAAAAATTGAAAAATCCACCCAAAACCTAAAAAAATTTAAATTTTTATATGAAAAACTTCTTTTGCCCATATCTCCTAAACTAAGCGTCCTAGAGCGAAAAGGACTTTAATTCGTGACCACCCCCAAAAAATTGAAAAATCCACCCAAAACCTAAAAAAATTAAAATTTTTATATGAAAAACTTCTTTTGCCCATATCTCCTAAACTAAGCGTCCTAGAGCGAAAAGGACTTTAATTCGTGACCACCCCCAAAAAATTGAAAAATCCCAAAACCTAAAAAAAATCAAATTTTTATATGAAAAACTTCTTTTGCCCATATCTCCTAAACTAAGTCCTAGAGCGAAAAGGACTTTAATTCGTGACCACCCCCAAAAAATTGCAAAATCTACCCAAAACCTAAAAAAATTGAAATTTTTATATGAAAAACTTCTTTTGCCCATATCTCCTAAACTAAGCGTCCTAGAGCGAAAAGTACTTTAATTCGTGACCACCCCCAAAAAATTGAAAAATCTACCCAAAACCTAAAAAAATTGAAATTTTTATATGAAAAACTTCTTTTGCCCATATCTCCTAAACTATGCGCCCTAGAGCGAAAAGGACTTTAATTCGTGACCACCCCCAAAAAATTGAAAAATCTACCCAAAACCTAAAAAAATTGAAATTTTTATATGAAAAACTTCTTTTGCCCATATCTCCTAAACTATGCGTCCTAGAGCGAAAAGGACTTTAATTCGTGACCACCCCCAAAAAATTGAAAAATCCACCAAAAACCTAAAAAAATTCAAATTTTTATATGAAAAACTTCTTTTGCCCATATCTCCTAAACTAAGCGTCCTAGAGCGAAAAGGACTTTAATTCGTGACCACCCCCAAAAAATTGAAAAATCTACCCAAAACCTAAAAAAATTGAAATTTTTATATGAAAAACTTCTTTTGCCCATATCTCCTAAACTATGCGTCCTAGAGCGAAAAGGACTTTAATTCGTGACCACCCCCAAAAAATTGAAAAATCCACCCAAAACCTAAAAAAATTAAAATTTTTATATGAAAAACTTCTTTTGCCCATATCTCCTAAACTAAGCGTCCTAGAGCGAAAAGGACTTTAATTCGTGACCACCCCCAAAAAATTGAAAAAGCTACCCAAAACCTAAAAAAATTGAAATTTTTATATGAAAAACTTCTTTTGCCCATATCTCCTAAACTATGCGTCCTAGAGCGAAAAGGACTTTAATTCGTGACCACCCCCAAAAAATTGAAAAATCCCAAAACCTAAAAAAAATCAAATTTTTATATGAAAAACTTCTTTTGCCCATATCTCCTAAACTAAGTCCTAGAGCGAAAAGGACTTTAATTCGTGACCACCCCCAAAAAATTGCAAAATCTACCCAAAACCTAAAAAAATTGAAATTTTTATATGAAAAACTTCTTTTGCCCATATCTCCTAAACTAAGCGTCCTAGAGCGAAAAGTACTTTAATTCGTGACCACCCCCAAAAAATTGAAAAATCTACCCAAAACCTAAAAAAATTGAAATTTTTATATGAAAAACTTCTTTTGCCCATATCTCCTAAACTATGCGTCCTAGAGCGAAAAGGACTTTAATTCGTGACCACCCCCAAAAAATTGAAAAATCCACCAAAAACCTAAAAAAATTCAAATTTTTATATGAAAAACTTCTTTTGCCCATATCTCCTAAACTAAGCGTCCTAGAGCGAAAAGGACTTTAATTCGTGACCACCCCCAAAAAATTGAAAAATCTACCCAAAACCTAAAAAAATTGAAATTTTTATATGAAAAACTTCTTTTGCCCATATCTCTAAACTATGCGTCCTAGAGCGAAAAGGACTTTAATTCGTGACCACCCCCAAAAAATCGAAAAATCCACCCAAAACCTAAAAAAATTAAAATTTTTATATGAAAAACTTCTTTTGCCCATATCTCTAAACTATGCGTCCTAGAGCGAAAAGGACTTTAATTCGTGACCACCCCCAAAAAATCGAAAAATCCACCCAAAACCTAAAAAAATTAAAATTTTTATATGAAAAACTTCTTTTGCCCATATCTCCTAAACTAAGCGTCCTAGAGCGAAAAGGACTTTAATTCGTGACCACCCCCAAAAAATTTAAAAATCCACCCAAATCCTAAAGAAATTGAAATTTTTATATGAAAAACTTCTTTTGCCCATATCTCCTAAACTAAGCGTCCTAGAGCGAAAAGGACTTTAATTCGTGACCACCCCCAAAAAATTGAAAAATCTACCCAAACCTAAAAAAATTGAAATTTTTATATGAAAAACTTCTTTTGCCCATAACTCCTTAAATATGCGTCCTAGAGCGAAAAGGACTTTAATTCGTGACCACCCCCAAAAAATTGAAAAATCCACCCAAAACCTAAAAAAATTTAAATTTTTATATGAAAAACTTCTTTTGCCCATATCTCCTAAACTAAGCGTCCTAGAGCGAAAAGGACTTTAATTCGTGACCACCCCCAAAAAATTGAAAAATCCACCCAAAACCTAAAAAAATTAAAATTTTTATATGAAAAACTTCTTTTGCCCATATCTCCTAAACTAAGCGTCCTAGAGCGAAAAGGACTTTAATTCGTGACCACCCCCAAAAAATTGAAAAATCTACCCAAAACCTAAAAAATTCAAATTTTTATATGAAAAACTTCTTTTGCCCATATCTCCTAAACTAAGCGTCCTAGAGCGAAAAGGACTTTAATTCGTGACCACCCCCAAAAAATTGAAAAATCTACCCAAAACCTAAAAAAATTGAAATTTTTATATGAAAAACTTCTTTTGCCCATATCTCCTAAACTATGCGTCCTAGAGCGAAAAGGACTTTAATTCGTGACCACCCCCAAAAAATTGAAAAATCCATCCAAAACCTAAAAAAATTAAAATTTTTATATGAAAAACTTCTTTTGCCCATATCTCCTAAACTAAGCGTCCTAGAGCGAAAAGGACTTTAATTCGTGACCACCCCCAAAAAATTGAAAAAGCTACCCAAAACCTAAAAAAATTGAAATTTTTATATGAAAAACTTCTTTTGCCCATATCTCCTAAACTATGCGTCCTAGAGCGAAAAGGACTTTAATTCGTGACCACCCCCAAAAAATTGAAAAATCCCAAAACCTAAAAAAAATCAAATTTTTATATGAAAAACTTCTTTTGCCCATATCTCCTAAACTAAGTCCTAGAGCGAAAAGGACTTTAATTCGTGACCACCCCCAAAAAATTGCAAAATCTACCCAAAACCTAAAAAAATTGAAATTTTTATATGAAAAACTTCTTTTGCCCATATCTCCTAAACTAAGCGTCCTAGAGCGAAAAGTACTTTAATTCGTGACCACCCCCAAAAAATTGAAAAATCTACCCAAAACCTAAAAAAATTGAAATTTTTATATGAAAAACTTCTTTTGCCCATATCTCCTAAACTATGCGTCCTAGAGCGAAAAGGACTTTAATTCGTGACCACCCCCAAAAAATTGAAAAATCCACCAAAAACCTAAAAAAATTCAAATTTTTATATGAAAAACTTCTTTTGCCCATATCTCCTAAACTAAGCGTCCTAGAGCGAAAAGGACTTTAATTCGTGACCACCCCCAAAAAATTGAAAAATCTACCCAAAACCTAAAAAAATTGAAATTTTTATATGAAAAACTTCTTTTGCCCATATCTCTAAACTATGCGTCCTAGAGCGAAAAGGACTTTAATTCGTGACCACCCCCAAAAAATCGAAAAATCCACCCAAAACCTAAAAAAATTAAAATTTTTATATGAAAAACTTCTTTTGCCCATATCTCCTAAACTAAGCGTCCTAGAGCGAAAAGGACTTTAATTCGTGACCACCCCCAAAAAATTGAAAAATCTACCCAAAACCTAAAAAAATTGAAATTTTTATATGAAAAACTTCTTTTGCCCATATCTCCTAAACTAAGCGTCCTAGAGCGAAAAGGACTTTAATTCGTGACCACCCCCAAAAAATTTAAAAATCCACCCAAATCCTAAAGAAATTGAAATTTTTATATGAAAAACTTCTTTTGCCCATATCTCCTAAACTAAGCGTCCTAGAGCGAAAAGGACTTTAATTCGTGACCACCCCCAAAAAATTGAAAAATCTACCCAAACCTAAAAAAATTGAAATTTTTATATGAAAAACTTCTTTTGCCCATAACTCCTTAAATATGCGTCCTAGAGCGAAAAGGACTTCAATTCGTGACCACCCCCAAAAAATTTAAAAATCCACAAAAATCCTAAAAAAATTGAAATTTTTATATGAAAAACTTCTTTTCCCATATCTCCTAAACTATGCGTCCTAGAGCGAAAAGGACTTTAATTCGTGACCACCCCCAAAAAATTGAAAAATCCACCCAAAACCTAAAAAAATTTAAATTTTTATATGAAAAACTTCTTTTGCCCATATCTCCTAAACTAAGCGTCCTAGAGCGAAAAGGACTTTAATTCGTGACCACCCCCAAAAAATTGAAAAATCCACCCAAAACCTAAAAAAATTAAAATTTTTATATGAAAAACTTCTTTTGCCCATATCTCCTAAACTAAGCGTCCTAGAGCGAAAAGGACTTTAATTCGTGACCACCCCCAAAAAATTGAAAAATCCCAAAACCTAAAAAAAATCAAATTTTTATATGAAAAACTTCTTTTGCCCATATCTCCTAAACTAAGTCCTAGAGCGAAAAGGACTTTAATTCGTGACCACCCCCAAAAAATTGCAAAATCTACCCAAAACCTAAAAAAATTGAAATTTTTATATGAAAAACTTCTTTTGCCCATATCTCCTAAACTAAGCGTCCTAGAGCGAAAAGTACTTTAATTCGTGACCACCCCCAAAAAATTGAAAAATCTACCCAAAACCTAAAAAAATTGAAATTTTTATATGAAAAACTTCTTTTGCCCATATCTCCTAAACTATGCGCCCTAGAGCGAAAAGGACTTTAATTCGTGACCACCCCCAAAAAATTGAAAAATCTACCCAAAACCTAAAAAAATTGAAATTTTTATATGAAAAACTTCTTTTGCCCATATCTCCTAAACTATGCGTCCTAGAGCGAAAAGGACTTTAATTCGTGACCACCCCCAAAAAATTGAAAAATCCACCAAAAACCTAAAAAAATTCAAATTTTTATATGAAAAACTTCTTTTGCCCATATCTCCTAAACTAAGCGTCCTAGAGCGAAAAGGACTTTAATTCGTGACCACCCCCAAAAAATTGAAAAATCTACCCAAAACCTAAAAAAATTGAAATTTTTATATGAAAAACTTCTTTTGCCCATATCTCCTAAACTATGCGTCCTAGAGCGAAAAGGACTTTAATTCGTGACCACCCCCAAAAAATTGAAAAATCCACCCAAAACCTAAAAAAATTAAAATTTTTATATGAAAAACTTCTTTTGCCCATATCTCCTAAACTAAGCGTCCTAGAGCGAAAAGGACTTTAATTCGTGACCACCCCCAAAAAATTGAAAAAGCTACCCAAAACCTAAAAAAATTGAAATTTTTATATGAAAAACTTCTTTTGCCCATATCTCCTAAACTATGCGTCCTAGAGCGAAAAGGACTTTAATTCGTGACCACCCCCAAAAAATTGAAAAATCCCAAAACCTAAAAAAAATCAAATTTTTATGTGAAAAACTTCTTTTGCCCATATCTCCTAAACTAAGTCCTAGAGCGAAAAGGACTTTAATTCGTGACCACCCCCAAAAAATTGCAAAATCTACCCAAAACCTAAAAAAATTGAAATTTTTATATGAAAAACTTCTTTTGCCCATATCTCCTAAACTAAGCGTCCTAGAGCGAAAAGTACTTTAATTCGTGACCACCCCCAAAAAATTGAAAAATCTACCCAAAACCTAAAAAAATTGAAATTTTTATATGAAAAACTTCTTTTGCCCATATCTCCTAAACTATGCGTCCTAGAGCGAAAAGGACTTTAATTCGTGACCACCCCCAAAAAATTGAAAAATCCACCAAAAACCTAAAAAAATTCAAATTTTTATATGAAAAACTTCTTTTGCCCATATCTCCTAAACTAAGCGTCCTAGAGCGAAAAGGACTTTAATTCGTGACCACCCCCAAAAAATTGAAAAATCTACCCAAAACCTAAAAAAATTGAAATTTTTATATGAAAAACTTCTTTTGCCCATATCTCTAAACTATGCGTCCTAGAGCGAAAAGGACTTTAATTCGTGACCACCCCCAAAAAATCGAAAAATCCACCCAAAACCTAAAAAAATTAAAATTTTTATATGAAAAACTTCTTTTGCCCATATCTCTAAACTATGCGTCCTAGAGCGAAAAGGACTTTAATTCGTGACCACCCCCAAAAAATCGAAAAATCCACCCAAAACCTAAAAAAATTAAAATTTTTATATGAAAAACTTCTTTTGCCCATATCTCCTAAACTAAGCGTCCTAGAGCGAAAAGGACTTTAATTCGTGACCACCCCCAAAAAATTTAAAAATCCACCCAAATCCTAAAGAAATTGAAATTTTTATATGAAAAACTTCTTTTGCCCATATCTCCTAAACTAAGCGTCCTAGAGCGAAAAGGACTTTAATTCGTGACCACCCCCAAAAAATTTAAAAATCCACCCAAATCCTAAAGAAATTGAAATTTTTATATGAAAAACTTCTTTTGCCCATATCTCCTAAACTAAGCGTCCTAGAGCGAAAAGGACTTTAATTCGTGACCACCCCCAAAAAATTGAAAAATCTACCCAAACCTAAAAAAATTGAAATTTTTATATGAAAAACTTCTTTTGCCCATAACTCCTTAAATATGCGTCCTAGAGCGAAAAGGACTTCAATTCGTGACCACCCCCAAAAAATTTAAAAATCCACAAAAATCCTAAAAAAATTGAAATTTTTATATGAAAAACTTCTTTTCCCATATCTCCTAAACTATGCGTCCTAGAGCGAAAAGGACTTTAATTCGTGACCACCCCCAAAAAATTGAAAAATCCACCCAAAACCTAAAAAAATTTAAATTTTTATATGAAAAACTTCTTTTGCCCATATCTCCTAAACTAAGCGTCCTAGAGCGAAAAGGACTTTAATTCGTGACCACCCCCAAAAAATTGAAAAATCCACCCAAAACCTAAAAAAATTAAAATTTTTATATGAAAAACTTCTTTTGCCCATATCTCCTAAACTAAGCGTCCTAGAGCGAAAAGGACTTTAATTCGTGACCACCCCCAAAAAATTGAAAAATCTACCCAAAACCTAAAAAATTCAAATTTTTATATGAAAAACTTCTTTTGCCCATATCTCCTAAACTAAGCGTCCTAGAGCGAAAAGGACTTTAATTCGTGACCACCCCCAAAAAATTGAAAAATCTACCCAAAACCTAAAAAAATTGAAATTTTTATATGAAAAACTTCTTTTGCCCATATCTCCTAAACTATGCGTCCTAGAGCGAAAAGGACTTTAATTCGTGACCACCCCCAAAAAATTGAAAAATCCACCCAAAACCTAAAAAAATTAAAATTTTTATATGAAAAACTTCTTTTGCCCATATCTCCTAAACTAAGCGTCCTAGAGCGAAAAGGACTTTAATTCGTGACCACCCCCAAAAAATTGAAAAAGCTACCCAAAACCTAAAAAAATTGAAATTTTTATATGAAAAACTTCTTTTGCCCATATCTCCTAAACTATGCGTCCTAGAGCGAAAAGGACTTTCATTCGTGACCACCCCCAAAAAATTTAAAAATCCCAAAACCTAAAAAAAATCAAATTTTTATATGAAAAACTTCTTTTGCCCATATCTCCTAAACTAAGTCCTAGAGCGAAAAGGACTTTAATTCGTGACCACCCCCAAAAAATTGCAAAATCTACCCAAAACCTAAAAAAATTGAAATTTTTATATGAAAAACTTCTTTTGCCCATATCTCCTAAACTAAGCGTCCTAGAGCGAAAAGTACTTTAATTCGTGACCACCCCCAAAAAATTGAAAAATCTACCCAAAACCTAAAAAAATTGAAATTTTTATATGAAAAACTTCTTTTGCCCATATCTCCTAAACTATGCGTCCTAGAGCGAAAAGGACTTTAATTCGTGACCACCCCCAAAAAATTGAAAAATCCACCAAAAACCTAAAAAAATTCAAATTTTTATATGAAAAACTTCTTTTGCCCATATCTCCTAAACTAAGCGTCCTAGAGCGAAAAGGACTTTAATTCGTGACCACCCCCAAAAAATTGAAAAATCTACCCAAAACCTAAAAAAATTGAAATTTTTATATGAAAAACTTCTTTTGCCCATATCTCTAAACTATGCGTCCTAGAGCGAAAAGGACTTTAATTCGTGACCACCCCCAAAAAATCGAAAAATCCACCCAAAACCTAAAAAAATTAAAATTTTTATATGAAAAACTTCTTTTGCCCATATCTCCTAAACTAAGCGTCCTAGAGCGAAAAGGACTTTAATTCGTGACCACCCCCAAAAAATTGAAAAATCTACCCAAAACCTAAAAAAATTGAAATTTTTATATGAAAAACTTCTTTTGCCCATATCTCCTAAACTAAGCGTCCTAGAGCGAAAAGGACTTTAATTCGTGACCACCCCCAAAAAATTAAAAAATCTACCCAAAACCTAAAAAAATTGAAATTTTTATATGAAAAACTTCTTTTGCCCATATCTCCTAAACTAAGCGTCCTACAGCGAAAAGGACTTTAATTCGTGACCACCCCCAAAAAATTGAAAAATCCACCCAAACCTAAAAAAATTGAAATTTTTATATGAAAAACTTCTTTTGCCCATAACTCCTTAAATATGCGTCCTAGAGCGAAAAGGACTTCAATTCGTGACCACCCCCAAAAAATTTAAAAATCCACAAAAATCCTAAAAAAATTGAAATTTTTATATGAAAAACTTTTTTTCCCATATCTCCTAAACTATGCGTCCTAGAGCGAAAAGGACTTTAATTCGTGACCACCCCCAAAAAATTGAAAAATCTACCCAAAACCTAAAAAAATTTAAATTTTTATATGAAAAACTTCTTTTGCCCATATCTCCTAAACTATGCGTCCTAGAGCGAAAAGGACTTTAATTCGTGACCACCCCCAAAAAATTGAAAAATCCACCCAAAACCTAAAAAAATTAAAATTTTTATATGAAAAACTTCTTTTGCCCATATCTCCTAAACTAAGCGTCTTAGAGCGAAAAGGACTTTAATTCGTGACCACCCCCAAAAAATTGAAAAATCTACCCAAAACTTACAAAAAATTAAATTTTTATATGAAAAACTTCTTTTGCCCATATCTTCTAAACTAAGCGTCCTAGAGCGAAAAGGACTTTAATTCGTGACCACCCCCAAAAAATTGAAAAATCCCAAAACCTAAAAAAAATCAAATTTTTATATGAAAAACTTCTTTTGCCCATATCTCCTAAACTAAGTCCTAGAGCGAAAAGGACTTTAATTCGTGACCACCCCCAAAAAATTGAAAAATCTAACCAAAACCTAAAAAAATTGAAATTTTTATATGAAAAACTTCTTTTGCCCATATCTCCTAAACTATGCGTCCTAGAGCGAAAAGGACTTTAATTCGTGACCACCCCCAAAAAATTGAAAAATCCACCCAAAACCTAAAAAAATTAAAATTTTTATATGAAAAACTTCTTTTGCCCATATCTCCTAAACTAAGCGTCCTAGAGCGAAAAGGACTTTAATTCGTGACCACCCCCAAAAAATTTAAAAATCCACCCAAATCCTAAAGAAATTGAAATTTTTATATGAAAAACTTCTTTTGCCCATATCTCCTAAACTAAGCGTCCTAGAGCGAAAAGGACTTTAATTCGTGACCACCCCCAAAAAATTGAAAAATCTACCCAAACCTAAAAAAATTGAAATTTTTATATGAAAAACTTCTTTTGCCCATAACTCCTTAAATATGCGTCCTAGAGCGAAAAGGACTTCAATTCGTGACCACCCCCAAAAAATTTAAAAATCCAAAAAATCCTAAAAAAATTGAAATTTTTATATGAAAAACTTCTTTTCCCATATCTCCTAAACTATGCGTCCTAGAGCGAAAAGGACTTTAATTCGTGACCACCCCCAAAAAATTGAAAAATCCACCCAAAACCTAAAAAAATTTAAATTTTTATATGAAAAACTTCTTTTGCCCATATCTCCTAAACTAAGCGTACTAGAGCGAAAAGGACTTTAATTCGTGACCACCCCCAAAAAATTGAAAAATCCACCCAAAACCTAAAAAAATTAAAATTTTTATATGAAAAACTTCTTTTGCCCATATCTCCTAAACTAAGCGTCCTAGAGCGAAAAGGACTTTAATTCGTGACCACCCCCAAAAAATTGAAAAATCTACCCAAAACCTAAAAAATTCAAATTTTTATATGAAAAACTTCTTTTGCCCATATCTCCTAAACTAAGCGTCCTAGAGCGAAAAGGACTTTAATTCGTGACCACCCCCAAGAAATTGAAAAATCTACCCAAAACCTAAAAAAATTGAAATTTTTATATGAAAAACTTCTTTTGCCCATATCTCCTAAACTATGCGTCCTAGAGCGAAAAGGACTTTAATTCGTGACCACCCCCAAAAAATTGAAAAATCCACCCAAAACCTAAAAAAATTAAAATTTTTATATGAAAAACTTCTTTTGCCCATATCTCCTAAACTAAGCGTCCTAGAGCGAAAAGGACTTTAATTCGTGACCACCCCCAAAAAATTGAAAAAGCTACCCAAAACTTAAAAAAATTGAAATTTTTATATGAAAAACTTCTTTTGCCCATATCTCCTAAACTATGCGTCCTAGAGCGAAAAGGACTTTAATTCGTGACCACCCCCAAAAAATTGAAAAATCCCAAAACCTAAAAAAATTTAAATTTTTATATGAAAAACTTCTTTTGCCCATATCTCCTAAACTAAGCGTACTAGAGCGAAAAGGACTTTAATTCGTGACCACCCCCAAAAAATTGAAAAATCCACCCAAAACCTAAAAAAATTAAAATTTTTATATGAAAAACTTCTTTTGCCCATATCTCCTAAACTAAGCGTCCTAGAGCGAAAAGGACTTTAATTCGTGACCACCCCCAAAAAATTGAAAAATCTACCCAAAACCTAAAAAATTCAAATTTTTATATGAAAAACTTCTTTTGCCCATATCTCCTAAACTAAGCGTCCTAGAGCGAAAAGGACTTTAATTCGTGACCACCCCCAAGAAATTGAAAAATCTACCCAAAACCTAAAAAAATTGAAATTTTTATATGAAAAACTTCTTTTGCCCATATCTCCTAAACTATGCGTCCTAGAGCGAAAAGGACTTTAATTCGTGACCACCCCCAAAAAATTGAAAAATCCACCCAAAACCTAAAAAAATTAAAATTTTTATATGAAAAACTTCTTTTGCCCATATCTCCTAAACTAAGCGTCCTAGAGCGAAAAGCACTTTAATTCGTGACCACCCCCAAAAAATTGAAAAAGCTACCCAAAACTTAAAAAAATTGAAATTTTTATATGAAAAACTTCTTTTGCCCATATCTCCTAAACTATGCGTCCTAGAGCGAAAAGGACTTTAATTCGTGACCACCCCCAAAAAATTGAAAAATCCCAAAACCTAAAAAAAATCAAATTTTTATATGAAAAACTTCTTTTGCCCATATCTCCTAAACTAAGTCCTAGAGCGAAAAGGACTTTAATTCGTGACCACCCCCAAAAAATTGCAAAATCTACCCAAAACCTAAAAAAATTGAAATTTTTATATGAAAAACTTCTTTTGCCCATATCTCCTAAACTAAGCGTCCTAGAGCGAAAAGGACTTTAATTCGTGACCACCCCCAAAAAATTGAAAAATCTACCCAAAACCTAAAAAAATTGAAATTTTTATATGAAAAACTTCTTTTGCCCATATCTCCTAAACTAAGCGTCCTAGAGCGAAAAGGACTTTAATTCGTGACCACCCCCAAAAAATTAAAAAATCTACCCAAAACCTAAAAAAATTGAAATTTTTATATGAAAAACTTCTTTTGCCCATATCTCCTAAACTTAGCGTCCTACAGCGAAAAGGACTTTAATTCGTGACCACCCCCAAAAAATTGAAAAATCCACCCAAACCTAAAAAAATTGAAATTTTTATATGAAAAACTTCTTTTGCCCATAACTCCTTAAATATGCGTCCTAGAGCGAAAAGGACTTCAATTCGTGACCACCCCCAAAAAATTTAAAAATCCACAAAAATCCTAAAAAAATTGAAATTTTTATATGAAAAACTTTTTTTCCCATATCTCCTAAACTATGCGTCCTAGAGCGAAAAGGACTTTAATTCGTGACCACCCCCAAAAAATTGAAAAATCCACCAAAAACCTAAAAAAATTCAAATTTTTATATGAAAAACTTCTTTTGCCCATATCTCCTAAACTAAGCGTCCTAGAGCGAAAAGGACTTTAATTCGTGACCACCCCCAAAAAATTGAAAAATCTACCCAAAACCTAAAAAAATTGAAATTTTTATATGAAAAACTTCTTTTGCCCATATCTCTAAACTATGCGTCCTAGAGCGAAAAGGACTTTAATTCGTGACCACCCCCAAAAAATCGAAAAATCCACCCAAAACCTAAAAAAATTAAAATTTTTATATGAAAAACTTCTTTTGCCCATATCTCCTAAACTAAGCGTCCTAGAGCGAAAAGGACTTTAATTCGTGACCACCCCCAAAAAATTGAAAAATCTACCCAAAACCTAAAAAAATTGAAATTTTTATATGAAAAACTTCTTTTGCCCATATCTCCTAAACTAAGCGTCCTAGAGCGAAAAGGACTTTAATTCGTGACCACCCCCAAAAAATTAAAAAATCTACCCAAAACCTAAAAAAATTGAAATTTTTATATGAAAAACTTCTTTTGCCCATATCTCCTAAACTAAGCGTCCTACAGCGAAAAGGACTTTAATTCGTGACCACCCCCAAAAAATTGAAAAATCCACCCAAACCTAAAAAAATTGAAATTTTTATATGAAAAACTTCTTTTGCCCATAACTCCTTAAATATGCGTCCTAGAGCGAAAAGGACTTCAATTCGTGACCACCCCCAAAAAATTTAAAAATCCACAAAAATCCTAAAAAAATTGAAATTTTTATATGAAAAACTTTTTTTCCCATATCTCCTAAACTATGCGTCCTAGAGCGAAAAGGACTTTAATTCGTGACCACCCCCAAAAAATTGAAAAATCTACCCAAAACCTAAAAAAATTGAAATTTTTATATGAAAAACTTCTTTTGCCCATATCTCCTAAACTAAGCGTCTTAGAGCGAAAAGGACTATAATTCGTGACCACCCCCAAAAAATTGAAAAATCTACCCAAAACCTACAAAAAATTAAATTTTTATATGAAAAACTTCTTTTGCCCATATCTTCTAAACTAAGCGTCCTAGAGCGAAAAGGACTTTAATTCGTGACCACCCCCAAAAAATTGAAAAATCCCAAAACCTAAAAAAAATCAAATTTTTATATGAAAAACTTCTTTTGCCCATATCTCCTAAACTAAGTCCTAGAGCGAAAAGTACTTTAATTCGTGACCACCCCCAAAAAATTGAAAAATCTACCCAAAACCTAAAAAAATTGAGATTTTTATATGAAAAACTTCTTTTGCCCATAACTCCTTAAATATGCGTCCTAGAGCGAAAAGGACTTTAATTCGTGACCACCCCCAAAAAATTGAAAAATCTACCCAAAACCTAAAAAAATTAAAATTTTTATATGAAAAACTTCTTTTGCCCATATCTCCTAAACTAAGCGTCCTAGAGCGAAAAGGACTTTAATTCGTGACCACCCCCAAAAAATTGAAAAATCCACCCAAACCTAAAAAAATTGAAATTTTTATATGAAAAACTTCTTTTGCCCATATCTCCTAAACTAAGCGTCCTAGAGCGAAAAGGACTTTAATTCGTGACCACCCCCAAAAAATTTAAAAATCCACCCAAAACCTAAAAAAATTCAAATTTTTATATGAAAAACTTCTTTTGCCCATATCTTCTAAACTAAGCGTCCTAGAGCGAAAAGGACTTTAATTCGTGACCACCCCCAAAAAATTGAAAAATCTACCCAAACCTAAAAAAAATCAAATTTTTATATGAAAAACTTCTTTTGCCCATATCTCCTAAACTAAGTGTCCTAGAGCGAAAAGGACTTCAATTCGTGACCACCCCCAAAAAATTGAAAAATCTACCCAAAACCTAAAAAAATTGAAATTTTTATATGAAAAACTTCTTTTGCCCATATCTCCTAAACTAAGCGTCCTAGCGCGAAAAGGACTTTAATTCGTGACCACCCCCAAAAAATTAAAAAATCTACCCAAAACCTAAAAAAATTGAAATTTTTATATGAAAAACTTCTTTTGCCCATATCTCCTAAACTATGCGTCCTAGAGCGAAAAGGACTTTAATTCGTGACCACCCCCAAAAAATTTAAAAATCCACCCAAAACCTAAAGAAATTGAAATTTTTATATGAAAAACTTCTTTTGCCCATATCTCCTAAACTATGCGTCCTAGAGCGAAAAGGACTTTAATTCGTGACCACCCCCAAAAAATTTAAAAATCTACCCAAAACCTAAAAAAATTCAAATTTTTATATGAAAAACTTCTTTTGCCCATATCTCCTAAACTAAGCGTCCTAGAGCGAAAAGGACTTTAATTCGTGACCACCCCCAAAAAATTGAAAAATCTACCCAAACCTAAAAAAATTGAAATTTTTATATGAAAAACTTCTTTTGCCCATAACTCCTTAAATATGCGTCCTAGAGCGAAAAGGACTTCAATTCGTGACCACCCCCAAAAAATTTAAAAATCCACAAAAATCCTAAAAAAATTGAAATTTTTATATGAAAAACTTTTTTTCCCATATCTCCTAAACTATGCGTCCTAGAGCGAAAAGGACTTTAATTCGTGACCACCCCCAAAAAATTGAAAAATCCACCCAAACCTAAAAAAATTGAAATTTTTATATGAAAAACTTCTTTTGCCCATATCTCCTAAACTAAGCGTCCTAGAGCGAAAAGGACTTTAATTCGTGACCACCCCCAAAAAATTGAAAAATCTACCCAAAACCTAAAAAAAATTAAATTTTTATATGAAAAACTTCTTTTGCCATATCTTCTAAACTAAGCGTCCTAGAGCGAAAAGGACTTTAATTCGTGACCACCCCCAAAAAATTTAAAAATCCACCCAAATCCTAAAGAAATTGAAATTTTTATATGAAAAACTTCTTTTGCTCATATCTCCTAAACTATGCGTCCTAGAGCGAAAAGGACTTTAATTCGTGACCACCCCCAAAAAATTTAAAAATCTACCCAAAACCTAAAAAAATTCAAATTTTTATATGAAAAACTTCTTTTGCCCATATCTCCTAAACTAAGCGTCCTAGAGCGAAAAGGACTTTAATTCGTGACCACCCCCAAAAAATTGAAAAATCTACCCAAACCTAAAAAAAATCAAATTTTTATATGAAAAACTTCTTTTGCCCATATCTCCTAAACTAAGTGTCCTAGAGCGAAAAGGACTTCAATTCGTGACCACCCCCAAAAAATTGAAAAATCTACCCAAAACCTAAAAAAATTGAAATTTTTATATGAAAAACTTCTTTTGCCCATATCTCCTAAACTAAGCGTCCTAGCGCGAAAAGGACTTTAATTCGTGACCACCCCCAAAAAATTAAAAAATCTACCCAAAACCTAAAAAAATTGAAATTTTTATATGAAAAACTTCTTTTGCCCATATCTCCTAAACTATGCGTCCTAGAGCGAAAAGGACTTTAATTCGTGACCACCCCCAAAAAATTTAAAAATCCACCCAAAACCTAAAGAAATTGAAATTTTTATATGAAAAACTTCTTTTGCCCATATCTCCTAAACTATGCGTCCTAGAGCGAAAAGGACTTTAATTCGTGACCACCCCCAAAAAATTTAAAAATCTACCCAAAACCTAAAAAAATTCAAATTTTTATATGAAAAACTTCTTTTGCCCATATCTCCTAAACTAAGCGTCCTAGAGCGAAAAGGACTTTAATTCGTGACCACCCCCAAAAAATTGAAAAATCTACCCAAACCTAAAAAAATTGAAATTTTTATATGAAAAACTTCTTTTGCCCATAACTCCTTAAATATGCGTCCTAGAGCGAAAAGGACTTCAATTCGTGACCACCCCCAAAAAATTTAAAAATCCACAAAAATCCTAAAAAAATTGAAATTTTTATATGAAAAACTTCTTTTGCCCATATCTCCTAAACTAAGCGTCCTAGAGCGAAAAGGACTTTAATTCGTGACCACCCCCAAAAAATTGAAAAACCTACCCAAAACCTAAAAAAATCAAATTTTTATATGAAAAACTTCTTTTGCCCATATCTCCTAAACTAAGCGTCCTAGAGCGAAAAGGACTTTAATTCGTGACCACCCCCAAAAAATTGAAAAATCTACCCAAAACCTAAAAAAATTGAAATTTTTATATGAAAAACTTCTTTTGCCCATATCTCCTAAACTATGCGTCCTAGAGCGAAAAGGACTTTAATTCGTGACCACCCCCAAAAAATTTAAAAATCCACCCAAAACCTAAAGAAATTGAAATTTTTATATGAAAAACTTCTTTTGCCCATATCTCCTAAACTATGCGTCCTAGAGCGAAAAGGACTTTAATTCGTGACCACCCCCAAAAAATTGAAAAATCTACCCAAAACCTAAAAAGATTCAAATTTTTATATGAAAAACTTCTTTTTGCCCATATCTCCTAAACTATGCGTCCTAGAGCGAAAAGGACTTTAATTCGTGACCACCCCCAAAAAATTGAAAAATCTACCCAAAACCTAAAAAAATTGAAATTTTTATATGAAAAACTTCTTTTGCCCAATCTCCTAAACTATGCGTCCTAGAGCGAAAAGGACTTTAATTCGTGACCACCCCCAAAAATTGAAAAATCTACCCAAAACCTAAAAAAAATCAAATTTTTATATGAAAAACTTCTTTTGCCCATATCTCCTAAACTAAGCGTCCTAGAGCGAAAAGGACTTTAATTCGTGACCACCCCCAAAAAATTGAAAAATCTACCCAAAACCTAAAAAAATTGAAATTTTTATATGAAAAACTTCTTTTGCCCATATCTCCTAAACTAAGCGTCCTAGAGCGAAAAGGACTTTAATTCGTGACCACCCCCAAAAAATTGAAAAATCCACCCAAAACCTAAAAAAATTAAAATTTTTATATGAAAAACTTCTTGTGCCCATATCTCCTAAACTATGCGTCCTAGAGCGAAAAGGACTTTAATTCGTGACCACCCCCAAAAAATTGAAAAATCTACCCAAAACCTAAAAAAATTGAAATTTTTATATGAAAAACTTCTTTTGCCCATATCTCCTAAACTAAGCGTCCTAGAGCGAAAAGGACTTTAATTCGTGACCACCCCCAAAAAATTGAAAAATCTACCCAAAACCTAAAAAAATTGAAATTTTTATATGAAAAACTTCTTTTGCCCATAACTCCTTAAATATGCGTCCTAGAGCGAAAAGGACTTCAATTCGTGACCACCCCCAAAAAATTTAAAAATCCACAAAAATCCTAAAAAAATTGAAATTTTTATATGAAAAACTTCTTTTCCCATATCTCCTAAACTATGCGTCCTAGAGCGAAAAGGACTTTAATTCGTGACCACCCCCAAAAAATTGAAAAATCTACCCAAAACCTAAAAAAATTGAAATTTTTATATGAAAAACTTCTTTTGCCCATATCTCCTAAACTAAGCGTCCTAGAGCGAAAAGGACTTTAATTCGTGACCACCCCCAAAAAATTTAAAAATCCACCCAAAACCTAAAGAAATTGAAATTTTTATATGAAAAACTTCTTTTGCCCATATCTCCTAAACTATGCGTCCTAGAGCGAAAAGGACTTTAATTCGTGACCACCCTCAAAAAATTGAAAAATCCACCCAAAACCTAAAAAAATTAAAATTTTTATATGAAAAACTTCTTTTGCCCATATCTCCTAAACTAAGCGTCCTAGAGCGAAAAGGACTTTAATTCGTGACCACCCCCAAAAAATTTAAAAATCCACCCAAATCCTAAAGAAATTGAAATTTTTATATGAAAAACTTCTTTTGCTCATATCTCCTAAACTAAGCGTCCTAGAGCGAAAAGGACTTTAATTCGTGACCACCCCCAAAAAATTTAAAAATCTACCCAAAACCTAAAAAAATTCAAATTTTTATATGAAAAACTTCTTTTGCCCATATCTCCTAAACTAAGCGTCCTAGAGCGAAAAGGACTTTAATTCGTGACCACCCCCAAAAAATTGAAAAATCTACCCAAACCTAAAAAAATTCAAATTTTTATATGAAAAACTTCTTTTGCCCATATCTCCTAAACTAAGTGTCCTAGAGCGAAAAGGACTTCAATTCGTGACCATCCCCAAAAAATCGAAAAATCTACCCAAAACCAAATAAAAATAAAATTTTTATATGAAAAACTTCTTTTGCCCATATCTCCTAAACTAAGCGTCCTAGAGCGAAAAGGACTTCAATTCGTGACCACCCCCAAAAAATTGAAAAATCTACCCAAAACCTAAAAAAAATGAAATTTTTATATGAAAAACTTCTTTTGCCCATATCTCCTAAACTAAGCGTCCTAGAGCGAAAAGGACTTCAATTCGTGACCACCCCCAAAAAATTTAAAAATCCACCCAAAACCTAAAGAAATTGAAATTTTTATATGAAAAACTTCTTTTGCCCATATCTCCTAAACTAAGCGTCCTAGAGCGAAAAGGACTTCAATTCGTGACCACCCCCAAAAAATTGAAAAATCTACCCAAAACCTAAAAAAATTGAAATTTTTATATGAAAAACTTCTTTTGCCCATATCTCCTAAACTAAGCGTCCTAGCGCGAAAAGGACTTTAATTCGTGACCACCCCCAAAAAATTAAAAAATCTACCCAAAACCTAAAAAAATTGAAATTTTTATATGAAAAACTTCTTTTGCCCATATCTCCTAAACTATGCGTCCTAGAGCGAAAAGGACTTTAATTCGTGACCACCCCCAAAAAATTTAAAAATCCACCCAAAACCTAAAGAAATTGAAATTTTTATATGAAAAACTTCTTTTGCCCATATCTCCTAAACTATGCGTCCTAGAGCGAAAAGGACTTTAATTCGTGACCACCCCCAAAAAATTTAAAAATCTACCCAAAACCTAAAAAAATTCAAATTTTTATATGAAAAACTTCTTTTGCCCATATCTCCTAAACTAAGCGTCCTAGAGCGAAAAGGACTTTAATTCGTGACCACCCCCAAAAAATTGAAAAATCTACCCAAACCTAAAAAAATTGAAATTTTTATATGAAAAACTTCTTTTGCCCATAACTCCTTAAATATGCGTCCTAGAGCGAAAAGGACTTCAATTCGTGACCACCCCCAAAAAATTTAAAAATCCACAAAAATCCTAAAAAAATTGAAATTTTTATATGAAAAACTTCTTTTCCCATATCTCCTAAACTATGCGTCCTAGAGCGAAAAGGACTTTAATTCGTGACCACCCCCAAAAAATTGAAAAATCCACCCAAAACCTAAAAAAATTAAAATTTTTATATGAAAAACTTCTTTTGCCCATATCTCCTAAACTAAGCGTCCTAGAGCGAAAAGGACTTTAATTCGTGACCACCCCCAAAAAATTGAAAAATCCACCCAAAACCTAAAAAAATTAAAATTTTTATATGAAAAACTTCTTTTGCCCATATCTCCTAAACTAAGCGTCCTAGAGCGAAAAGGACTTTAATTCGTGACCACCCCCAAAAAATTGAAAAACCTACCCAAAACCTAAAAAAATCAAATTTTTATATGAAAAACTTCTTTTGCCCATATCTCCTAAACTAAGCGTCCTAGAGCGAAAAGGACTTTAATTCGTGACCACCCCCAAAAAATTGAAAAATCTACCCAAAACCTAAAAAAATTGAAATTTTTATATGAAAAACTTCTTTTGCCCATATCTCCTAAACTATGCGTCCTAGAGCGAAAAGGACTTTAATTCGTGACCACCCCCAAAAAATTGAAAAATCCACCCAAAACCTAAAAAAATTAAAATTTTTATATGAAAAACTTCTTTTGCCCATATCTCCTAAACTAAGCGTCCTAGAGCGAAAAGGACTTTAATTCGTGACCACCCCCAAAAAATTGAAAAATCTACCCAAAACCTAAAAAAATTGAAATTTTTATATGAAAAACTTCTTTTGCCCAATCTCCTAAACTATGCGTCCTAGAGCGAAAAGGACTTTAATTCGTGACCACCCCCAAAAAATTGAAAAATCTACCCAAAACCTAAAAAAATTGAAATTTTTATATGAAAAACTTCTTTTGCCCATATCTCCTAAACTATGCGTCCTAGAGCGAAAAGGACTTTAATTCGTGACCACCACCAAAAAATTGAAAAATCCACCAAAAACCTAAAAAAATTCAAATTTTTATATGAAAAACTTCTTTTGCCCATATCTCCTAAACTAAGCGTCCTAGAGCGAAAAGGACTTTAATTCGTGACCACCCCCAAAAAATTGAAAAATCTACCCAAAACCTAAAAAAATTGAAATTTTTATATGAAAAACTTCTTTTGCCCATATCTCCTAAACTAAGCGTCCTAGAGCGAAAAGGACTTTAATTCGTGACCACCCCCAAAAAATTAAAAAATCTACCCAAAACCTAAAAAAATTGAAATTTTTATATGAAAAACTTCTTTTGCCCATATCTCCTAAACTAAGCGTCCTAGAGCGAAAAGGACTTTAATTCGTGACCACCCCCAAAAAATTGAAAAATCCACCCAAACCTAAAAAAATTGAAATTTTTATATGAAAAACTTCTTTTGCCCATAACTCCTTAAATATGCGTCCTAGAGCGAAAAGGACTTCAATTCGTGACCACCCCCAAAAAATTTAAAAATCCACAAAAATCCTAAAAAAATTGAAATTTTTATATGAAAAACTTTTTTTCCCATATCTCCTAAACTATGCGTCCTAGAGCGAAAAGGACTTTAATTCGTGACCACCCCCAAAAAATTGAAAAATCTACCCAAAACCTAAAAAAATTGAAATTTTTATATGAAAAACTTCTTTTGCCCATATCTCCTAAACTATGCGTCCTAGAGCGAAAAGGACTTTAATTCGTGACCACCCCCAAAAAATTGAAAAATCCACCCAAAACCTAAAAAAATTAAAATTTTTATATGAAAAACTTCTTTTGCCCATATCTCCTAAACTAAGCGTCCTAGAGCGAAAAGGACTATAATTCGTGACCACCCCCAAAAAATTGAAAAATCTACCCAAAACCTACAAAAAATTAAATTTTTATATGAAAAACTTCTTTTGCCCATATCTTCTAAACTAAGCGTCCTAGAGCGAAAAGGACTTTAATTCGTGACCACCCCCAAAAAATTGAAAAATCCCAAAACCTAAAAAAAATCAAATTTTTATATGAAAAACTTCTTTTGCCCATATCTCCTAAACTAAGTCCTAGAGCGAAAAGGACTTTAATTCGTGACCACCCCCAAAAAATTGCAAAATCTACCCAAAACCTAAAAAAATTGAGATTTTTATATGAAAAACTTCTTTTGCCCATAACTCCTTAAATATGCGTCCTAGAGCGAAAAGGACTTCAATTCGTGACCACCCCCAAAAATTTTAAAAATCCACAAAAATCCTAAAAAAAATGAAATTTTTATATGAAAAACTTATTTTCCCATATCTCCTAAACTATGCGTCCTAGAGCGAAAAGGACTTCAATTCGTGACCACCCCCAAAAAATTTAAAAATCCACAAAAATCCTAAAAAAATTAAAATTTTTATATGAAAAACTTCTTTTGCCCATATCTCCTAAACTAAGCGTCCTAGAGCGAAAAGGACTTTAATTCGTGACCACCCCCAAAAAATTGAAAAATCCACCCAAAACCTAAAAAAATTAAAATTTTTATATGAAAAACTTCTTTTGCCCATATCTCCTAAACTAAGCGTCCTAGAGCGAAAAGGACTTTAATTCGTGACCACCCCCAAAAAATTTAAAAATCCACCCAAATCCTAAAGAAATTGAAAATTTTATATGAAAAACTTCTTTTGCCCATATCTCCTAAACTATGCGTCCTAGAGCTAAAAGGACTTTAATTCGTGACCACCCCCAAAAAATTGAAAAATCCACCCAAACCTAAAAAAATTGAAATTTTTATATGAAGAACTTCTTTTGCCCATAACTCCTTAAATATGCGTCCTAGAGCGAAAATGACTTCAATTCGTGACCACCCCCAAAAAATTTAAAAATCCACAAAAATCTAAAAAAAATTGAAATTTTTATATGAAAAACTTCTTTTCCCATATCTCCTAAACTATGCGTCCTAGAGCGAAAAGGACTTTAATTCGTGACCACCCCCAAAAAATTGAAAAATCCACCCAAAACCTAAAAAAATTAAAATTTTTATATGAAAAACTTCTTTTGCCCATATCTCCTAAACTAAGCGTCCTAGAGCGAAAAGGACTTTAATTCGTGACCACCCCCAAAAAATTGAAAAATCTACCCAAAACCTAAAAAATTCAAATTTTTATATGAAAAACTTCTTTTGCCCATATCTCCTAAACTAAGCGTCCTAGAGCGAAAAGGACTTTAATTCGTGACCACCCCCAAAAAATTGAAAAATCTACCCAAAACCTAAAAAAATTGAAATTTTTATATGAAAAACTTCTTTTGCCCATATCTCCTAAACTATGCGTCCTAGAGCGAAAAGGACTTTAATTCGTGACCACCCCCAAAAAATTGAAAAATCTACCCAAAACCTAAAAAAAATTCAAATTTTTATATGAAAAACTTCTTTTGCCCATATCTCCTAAACTAAACGTCCTAGAGCGAAAAGGACTTTAATTCGTGACCACCCCCAAAAAATTGAAAAATCTACCCAAAACCTAAAAAGATTCAAATTTTTATATGAAAAACTTCTTTTTGCCCATATCTCCTAAACTATGCGTCGTAGAGCGAAAAGGACTTTAATTCGTGACCACCCCCAAAAAATTGAAAAATCTACCCAAAACCTAAAAAAATTGAAATTTTTATATGAAAAACTTCTTTTGCCCAATCTCCTAAACTATGCGTCCTAGAGCGAAAAGGACTTTAATTCGTGACCACCCCCAAAAATTGAAAAATCTACCCAAAACCTAAAAAAAATCAAATTTTTATATGAAAAACTTCTTTTGCCCATATCTCCTAAACTAAGCGTCCTAGAGCGAAAAGGACTTTAATTCGTGACCACCCCCAAAAAATTGAAAAATCTACCCAAAACCTAAAAAAATTGAAATTTTTATATGAAAAACTTCTTTTGCCCATATCTCCTAAACTAAGCGTCCTAGAGCGAAAAGGACTTTAATTCGTGACCACCCCCAAAAAATTGAAAAATCCACCCAAAACCTAAAAAAATTAAAATTTTTATATGAAAAACTTCTTGTGCTCATATCTCCTAAACTATGCGTCCTAGAGCGAAAAGGACTTTAATTCGTGACCACCCCCAAAAAATTTAAAAATCTACCCAAAACCTAAAAAAATTCAAATTTTTATATGAAAAACTTCTTTTGCCCATATCTCCTAAACTAAGCGTCCTAGAGCGAAAAGGACTTTAATTCGTGACCACCCCCAAAAAATTGAAAAATCTACCCAAAACCTAAAAAAATTGAAATTTTTATATGAAAAACTTCTTTTGCCCATAACTCCTTAAATATGCGTCCTAGAGCGAAAAGGACTTCAATTCGTGACCACCCCCAAAAAATTTAAAAATCCACAAAAATCCTAAAAAAATTGAAATTTTTATATGAAAAACTTCTTTTCCCATATCTCCTAAACTATGCGTCCTAGAGCGAAAAGGACTTTAATTCGTGACCACCCCCAAAAAATTGAAAAATCTACCCAAAACCTAAAAAAATTGAAATTTTTATATGAAAAACTTCTTTTGCCCATATCTCCTAAACTATGCGTCCTAGAGCGAAAAGGACTTTAATTCGTGACCACCCCCAAAAAATTGAAAAATCCACCCAAAACCTAAAAAAATTAAAATTTTTATATGAAAAACTTCTTTTGCCCATATCTCCTAAACTAAGCGTCCTAGAGCGAAAAGGGCTTTAATTCGTGACCACCCCCAAAAAATTTAAAAATCCACCCTCTAGGACGCATAGTTTAGAAGAAGTTTTTCATATAAAAATTTCAATTTTTTTAGGTTTTGGGTAGATTTTTCAATTTTTTGGGGGTGGTCACGAATTAAAGTCCTTTTCGCTCTAGGACGCTTAGTTGAGGAGATATGGGCAAAAGAAGTTTTTCATATAAAAATTTGAATTTTTTTAGGTTTTGGGTAGATTTTTCAATTTTTTGGGGGTGGTCACGAATTAAAGTCCTTTTCGCTCTAGGACGCATAGTTTAGGAGATATGGGCAAAAGAAGTTTTTCATATAAAAATTTCATTTTTTTTAGGTTTTGGGTAGATTTTTAAATTTTTTGGGGGTGGTCACGAATTAAAGTCCTTTTCGCTCTAGGACGCTTAGTTTGCCCATATCTCCTAAACTAAGCGTCCTAGAGCGAAAAGGACTTTAATTCGTGACCACCCCCAAAAAATTGAAAAATCTACCCAAAACCTAAAAAATTTAAATTTTTATATGAAAAACTTCTTTTGCCCATAACTCCTTAAATATGCGTCCTAGAGCGAAAAGGATTTCAATTCGTGACCACCCCCAAAAAATTTAAAAATCCACAAAAATCCTAAAAAAATTGAAATTTTTATATGAAAAACTTCTTTTCCCATATCTCCTAAACTAAACGTCCTAGAGCGAAAAGGACTTTAATTCGTGACCACCCCCAAAAAATTGAAAAATCTACCCAAAACCTAAAAAAATTGAAATTTTTATATGAAAAACTTCTTTTGCCCATATCTCCTAAACTATGCGTCCTAGAGCGAAAAGGACTTTAATTCGTGACCACCCCCAAAAAAGTGAAAAATCCACCCAAAACCTAAAAAAATTAAAATTTTTATATGAAAAACTTCTTTTGCCCATATCTCCTAAACTAAGCGTCCTAGAGCGAAAAGGACTTTAATTCGTGACCACCCCCAAAAAATTGAAAAATCCACCCAAACCTAAAAAATTGAAATTTTTATATGAAAAACTTCTTTTGCCCATATCTCCTTTAATATGCGTCCTAGAGCGAAAAGGACTTCAATTCGTGACCACCCCCAAAAAATCGAAAAATCTACCCAAAACCAAAAAAAATTAAAATTTTTATATGAAAAACTTCTTTTGCCCATATCTCCTAAACTAAGCGTCCTAGAGCGAAAAGGATTTCAATTCGTGACCACCCCCAAAAAATTGAAAAATCTACCCAAAACCTACAAAAAATTAAATTTTTATATGAAAAACTTCTTTTGCCCATATCTTCTAAACTAAGCGTCCTAGAGCGAAAAGGACTTTAATTCGTGACCACCCCCAAAAAATTGAAAAATCCCAAAACCTAAAAAAAATCAAATTTTTATATGAAAAACTTCTTTTGCCCATATCTCCTAAACTAAGTCCTAGAGCGAAAAGGACTTTAATTCGTGACCACCCCCAAAAAATTTAAAAATCTACCCAAAACCTAAAAAAATTGAGATTTTTATATGAAAAACTTCTTTTGCCCATAACTCCTTAAATATGCGTCCTAGAGCGAAAAGGACTTCAATTCGTGACCACCCCCAAAAATTTTAAAAATCCACAAAAATCCTAAAAAAAATGAAATTTTTATATGAAAAACTTATTTTCCCATATCTCCTAAACTATGCGTCCTAGAGCGAAAAGGACTTCAATTCGTGACCACCCCCAAAAAATTTAAAAATCCACAAAAATCCTAAAAAAATTAAAATTTTTATATGAAAAACTTCTTTTGCCCATATCTCCTAAACTAAGCGTCCTAGAGCGAAAAGGACTTTAATTCGTGACCACCCCCAAAAAATTTAAAAATCCACCCAAAACCTAAAGAAATTGAAATTTTTATATGAAAAACTTCTTTTGCCCATATCTCCTAAACTATGCGTCCTAGAGCGAAAAGGACTTTAATTCGTGACCACCCCCAAAAAATTGAAAAATCCACCCAAAAGCTAAAAAAATTAAAATTTTTATATGAAAAACTTCTTTTGCCCATATCTCCTAAACTAAGCGTCCTAGAGCGAAAAGGACTTTAATTCGTGACCACCCCCAAAAAATTTAAAAATCCACAAAAATCTAAAAAAAATTGAAATTTTTATATGAAAAACTTCTTTTCCCATATCTCCTAAACTATGCGTCCTAGAGCGAAAAGGACTTTAATTCGTGACCACCCCCAAAAAATTGAAAAATCCACCCAAAACCTAAAAAAATTAAAATTTTTATATGAAAAACTTCTTTTGCCCATATCTCCTAAACTAAGCGTCCTAGATCGAAAAGGACTTTAATTCGTGACCACCCCCAAAAAATTGAAAAATCCACCCAAAACCTAAAAAAATTAAAATTTTTATATGAAAAACTTCTTTTGCCCATATCTCCTAAACTAAGCGTCCTAGAGCGAAAAGGACTTTAATTCGTGACCACCCCCAAAAAATTGAAAAATCTACCCAAAACCTAAAAAATTCAAATTTTTATATGAAAAACTTCTTTTGCCCATATCTCCTAAACTAAGCGTCCTAGAGCGAAAAGGACTTTAATTCGTGACCACCCCCAAAAAATTGAAAAATCTACCCAAAACCTAAAAAAATTGAAATTTTTATATGAAAAACTTCTTTTGCCCATATCTCCTAAACTATGCGTCCTAGAGCGAAAAGGACTTTAATTCGTGACCACCCCCAAAAAATTGAAAAATCTACCCAAAACCTAAAAAAAATTCAAATTTTTATATGAAAAACTTCTTTTGCCCATATCTCCTAAACTAAACGTCCTAGAGCGAAAAGGACTTTAATTCGTGACCACCCCCAAAAAATTGAAAAATCTACCCAAAACCTAAAAAGATTCAAATTTTTATATGAAAAACTTCTTTTTGCCCATATCTCCTAAACTATGCGTCGTAGAGCGAAAAGGACTTTAATTCGTGACCACCCCCAAAAAATTGAAAAATCTACCCAAAACCTAAAAAAATTGAAATTTTTATATGAAAAACTTCTTTTGCCCAATCTCCTAAACTATGCGTCCTAGAGCGAAAAGGACTTTAATTCGTGACCACCCCCAAAAATTGAAAAATCTACCCAAAACCTAAAAAAAATCAAATTTTTATATGAAAAACTTCTTTTGCCCATATCTCCTAAACTAAGCGTCCTAGAGCGAAAAGGACTTTAATTCGTGACCACCCCCAAAAAATTGAAAAATCTACCCAAAACCTAAAAAAATTGAAATTTTTATATGAAAAACTTCTTTTGCCCATATCTCCTAAACTAAGCGTCCTAGAGCGAAAAGGACTTTAATTCGTGACCACCCCCAAAAAATTGAAAAATCCACCCAAAACCTAAAATAATTAAAATTTTTATATGAAAAACTTCTTGTGCCCATATCTCCTAAACTATGCGTCCTAGAGCGAAAAGGACTTTAATTCGTGACCACCCCCAAAAAATTGAAAAATCTACCCAAAACCTAAAAAAATTGAAATTTTTATATGAAAAACTTCTTTTGCCCATATCTCCTAAACTAAGCGTCCTAGAGCGAAAAGGACTTTAATTCGTGACCACCCCCAAAAAATTGAAAAATCTACCCAAAACCTAAAAAAATTGAAATTTTTATATGAAAAACTTCTTTTGCCCATAACTCCTTAAATATGCGTCCTAGAGCGAAAAGGACTTCAATTCGTGACCACCCCCAACAAATTTAAAAATCCACAAAAATCCTAAAAAAATTGAAATTTTTATATGAAAAACTTCTTTTCCCATATCTCCTAAACTATGCGTCCTAGAGCGAAAAGGACTTTAATTCGTGACCACCCCCAAAAAATTGAAAAATCTACCCAAAACCTAAAAAAATTGAAATTTTTATATGAAAAACTTCTTTTGCCCATATCTCCTAAACTAAGCGTCCTAGAGCGAAAAGGACTTTAATTCGTGACCACCCCCAAAAAATTTAAAAATCCACCCAAAACCTAAAGAAATTGAAATTTTTATATGAAAAACTTCTTTTGCCCATATCTCCTAAACTATGCGTCCTAGAGCGAAAAGGACTTTAATTCGTGACCACCCTCAAAAAATTGAAAAATCCACCCAAAACCTAAAAAAATTAAAATTTTTATATGAAAAACTTCTTTTGCCCATATCTCCTAAACTAAGCGCCCTAGAGCGAAAAGGACTTTAATTCGTGACCACCCCCAAAAAATTTAAAAATCCACCCAAATCCTAAAGAAATTGAAATTTTTATATGAAAAACTTCTTTTGCTCATATCTCCTAAACTATGCGTCCTAGAGCGAAAAGGACTTTAATTCGTGACCACCCCCAAAAAATTTAAAAATCTACCCAAAACCTAAAAAAATTCAAATTTTTATATGAAAAACTTCTTTTGCCCATATCTCCTAAACTAAGCGTCCTAGAGCGAAAAGGACTTTAATTCGTGACCACCCCCAAAAAATTGAAAAATCTACCCAAACCTAAAAAAATTCAAATTTTTATATGAAAAACTTCTTTTGCCCATATCTCCTAAACTAAGTGTCCTAGAGCGAAAAGGACTTCAATTCGTGACCATCCCCAAAAAATCGAAAAATCTACCCAAAACCAAATAAAAATAAAATTTTTATATGAAAAACTTCTTTTGCCCATATCTCCTAAACTAAGCGTCCTAGAGCGAAAAGGACTTCAATTCGTGACCACCCCCAAAAAATTGAAAAATCTACCCAAAACCTAAAAAAAATGAAATTTTTATATGAAAAACTTCTTTTGCTCCTTAAATATGCGTCCTAGAGCGAAAAGGACTTCAATTCGTGACCACCCCCAAAAAATTTAAAAATCCACCCAAAACCTAAAGAAATTGAAATTTTTATATGAAAAACTTCTTTTGCCCATATCTCCTAAACTAAGCGTCCTAGAGCGAAAAGGACTTCAATTCGTGACCACCCCCAAAAAATTGAAAAATCTACCCAAAACCTAAAAAAATTGAAATTTTTATATGAAAAACTTCTTTTGCCCATATCTCCTAAACTAAGCGTCCTAGCGCGAAAAGGACTTTAATTCGTGACCACCCCCAAAAAATTAAAAAATCTACCCAAAACCTAAAAAAATTGAAATTTTTATATGAAAAACTTCTTTTGCCCATATCTCCTAAACTATGCGTCCTAGAGCGAAAAGGACTTTAATTCGTGACCACCCCCAAAAAATTTAAAAATCCACCCAAAACCTAAAGAAATTGAAATTTTTATATGAAAAACTTCTTTTGCCCATATCTCCTAAACTATGCGTCCTAGAGCGAAAAGGACTTTAATTCGTGACCACCCCCAAAAAATTTAAAAATCTACCCAAAACCTAAAAAAATTCAAATTTTTATATGAAAAACTTCTTTTCCCATATCTCCTAAACTATGCGTCCTAGAGCGAAAAGGACTTTAATTCGTGACCACCCCCAAAAAATTTAAAAATCCACCCAAAACCTAAAAAAATTAAAATTTTTATATGAAAAACTTCTTTTGCCCATATCTCCTAAACTAAGCGTCCTAGAGCGAAAAGGACTTTAATTCGTGACCACCCCCAAAAAATTGAAAAATCCACCCAAAACCTAAAAAAATTAAAATTTTTATATGAAAAACTTCTTTTGCCCATATCTCCTAAACTAAGCGTCCTAGAGCGAAAAGGACTTTAATTCGTGACCACCCCCAAAAAATTGAAAAATCTACCCAAAACCTAAAAAAATCAAATTTTTATATGAAAAACTTCTTTTGCCCATATCTCCTAAACTAAGCGTCCTAGAGCGAAAAGGACTTTAATTCGTGACCACCCCCAAAAAATTGAAAAATCTACCCAAAACCTACAAAAAATTAAATTTTTATATGAAAAACTTCTTTTGCCCATATCTTCTAAACTAAGCGTCCTAGAGCGAAAAGGACTTTAATTCGTGACCACCCCCAAAAAATTGAAAAATCCCAAAACCTAAAAAAAATCAAATTTTTATATGAAAAACTTCTTTTGCCCATATCTCCTAAACTAAGTCCTAGAGCGAAAAGGACTTTAATTCGTGACCACCCCCAAAAAATTGCAAAATCTACCCAAAACCTAAAAAAATTGAGATTTTTATATGAAAAACTTCTTTTGCCCATAACTCCTTAAATATGCGTCCTAGAGCGAAAAGGACTTCAATTCGTGACCACCCCCAAAAATTTTAAAAATCCACAAAAATCCTAAAAAAATGAAATTTTTATATGAAAAACTTATTTTCCCATATCTCCTAAACTATGCGTCCTAGAGCGAAAAGGACTTCAATTCGTGACCACCCCCAAAAAATTTAAAAATCCACAAAAATCCTAAAAAAATTAAAATTTTTATATGAAAAACTTCTTTTGCCCATATCTCCTAAACTAAGCGTCCTAGAGCGAAAAGGACTTTAATTCGTGACCACCCCCAAAAAATTTAAAAATCCACCCAAAACCTAAAGAAATTGAAATTTTTATATGAAAAACTTCTTTTGCCCATATCTCCTAAACTATGCGTCCTAGAGCGAAAAGGACTTTAATTCGTGACCACCCCCAAAAAATTGAAAAATCCACCCAAAACCTAAAAAAATTAAAATTTTTATATGAAAAACTTCTTTTGCCCATATCTCCTAAACTAAGCGTCCTAGAGCGAAAAGGACTTTAATTCGTGACCACCCCCAAAAAATTTAAAAATCCACCCAAATCCTAAAGAAATTGAAAATTTTATGTGAAAAACTTCTTTTGCCCATATCTCCTAAACTATGCGTCCTAGAGCGAAAAGGACTTTAATTCGTGACCACCCCCAAAAAATTGAAAAATCCACCCAAACCTAAAAAAATTGAAATTTTTATATGAAGAACTTCTTTTGCCCATAACTCCTTAAATATGCGTCCTAGAGCGAAAATGACTTCAATTCGTGACCACCCCCAAAAAATTTAAAAATCCACAAAAATCTAAAAAAAATTGAAATTTTTATATGAAAAACTTCTTTTCCCATATCTCCTAAACTATGCGTCCTAGAGCGAAAAGGACTTTAATTCGTGACCACCCCCAAAAAATTGAAAAATCCACCCAAAACCTAAAAAAATTAAAATTTTTATATGAAAAACTTCTTTTGCCCATATCTCCTAAACTAAGCGTCCTAGAGCGAAAAGGACTTTAATTCGTGACCACCCCCAAAAAATTGAAAAATCTACCCAAAACCTAAAAAATTCAAATTTTTATATGAAAAACTTCTTTTGCCCATATCTCCTAAACTAAGCGTCCTAGAGCGAAAAGGACTTTAATTCGTGACCACCCCCAAAAAATTGAAAAATCTACCCAAAACCTAAAAAAATTGAAATTTTTATATGAAAAACTTCTTTTGCCCATATCTCCTAAACTATGCGTCCTAGAGCGAAAAGGACTTTAATTCGTGACCACCCCCAAAAAATTGAAAAATCTACCCAAAACCTAAAAAAAATTCAAATTTTTATATGAAAAACTTCTTTTGCCCATATCTCCTAAACTAAACGTCCTAGAGCGAAAAGGACTTTAATTCGTGACCACCCCCAAAAAATTGAAAAATCTACCCAAAACCTAAAAAGATTCAAATTTTTATATGAAAAACTTCTTTTTGCCCATATCTCCTAAACTATGCGTCGTAGAGCGAAAAGGACTTTAATTCGTGACCACCCCCAAAAAATTGAAAAATCTACCCAAAACCTAAAAAAATTGAAATTTTTATATGAAAAACTTCTTTTGCCCAATCTCCTAAACTATGCGTCCTAGAGCGAAAAGGACTTTAATTCGTGACCACCCCCAAAAATTGAAAAATCTACCCAAAACCTAAAAAAAATCAAATTTTTATATGAAAAACTTCTTTTGCCCATATCTCCTAAACTAAGCGTCCTAGAGCGAAAAGGACTTTAATTCGTGACCACCCCCAAAAAATTGAAAAATCTACCCAAAACCTAAAAAAATTGAAATTTTTATATGAAAAACTTCTTTTGCCCATATCTCCTAAACTAAGCGTCCTAGAGCGAAAAGGACTTTAATTCGTGACCACCCCCAAAAAATTGAAAAATCCACCCAAAACCTAAAAAAATTAAAATTTTTATATGAAAAACTTCTTGTGCTCATATCTCCTAAACTATGCGTCCTAGAGCGAAAAGGACTTTAACCCTGGACAGTCATCCTTCGTCAAAATGACGACGCGTAATTCCATTTTCGATTAAAAATTCATTTTGGTCGATTGGGAAATGATAAATTTAATTTATACCAATACAACTATTTTATAAATTTTTCTTTTATACTAATTAAAAACAAATTGAATAAGGAAATAAACTCAATTTTGGTTCTCATTTTTTGCTTAAGATGCAAATTATAGCGTCTTGAAATAAGCCGTAGTCAAAATGACGAAGGATGACGTTAGTGTACAAAAAATAAGGATGACTTTCCAGGGTTAATTCGTGACCACCCCCAAAAAATTGAAAAATCTACCCAAAACCTAAAAAAATTGAAATTTTTATATGAAAAACTTATTTTGCCCATATATCCTAAACTAAGCGTCCTAGAGCGAAAAGGACTTTAATTCGTGACCACCCCCAAAAAATTGAAAAATCTACCCAAAACCTAAAAAAATTGAAATTTTTATATGAAAAACTTCTTTTGCCCATAACTCCTTAAATATGCGTCCTAGAGCGAAAAGGACTTCAATTCGTGACCACCCCCAAAAAATTTAAAAATCCACAAAAATCCTAAAAAAATTGAAATTTTTATATGAAAAACTTCTTTTCCCATATCTCCTAAACTATGCGTCCTAGAGCGAAAAGGACTTTAATTCGTGACCACCCCCAAAAAATTGAAAAATCTACCCAAAACCTAAAAAAATTGAAATTTTTATATGAAAAACTTCTTTTGCCCATATCTCCTAAACTATGCGTCCTAGAGCGAAAAGGACTTTAATTCGTGACCACCCCCAAAAAATTGAAAAATCCACCCAAAACCTAAAAAAATTAAAATTTTTATATGAAAAACTTCTTTTGCCCATATCTCCTAAACTAAGCGTCCTAGAGCGAAAAGGGCTTTAATTCGTGACCACCCCCAAAAAATTTAAAAATCCACCCTCTAGGACGCATAGTTTAGAAGAAGTTTTTCATATAAAAATTTAAATTTTTTTAGGTTTTGGGTAGATTTTTCAATTTTTTGGGGGTGGTCACGAATTAAAGTCCTTTTCGCTCTAGGACGCTTAGTTGAGGAGATATGGGCAAAAGAAGTTTTTCATATAAAAATTTGAATTTTTTTAGGTTTTGGGTAGATTTTTCAATTTTTTGGGGGTGGTCACGAATTAAAGTCCTTTTCGCTCTAGGACGCATAGTTTAGGAGATATGGGCAAAAGAAGTTTTTCATATAAAAATTTCATTTTTTTTAGGTTTTGGGTAGATTTTTAAATTTTTTGGGGGTGGTCACGAATTAAAGTCCTTTTCGCTCTAGGACGCTTAGTTTGCCCATATCTCCTAAACTAAGCGTCCTAGAGCGAAAAGGACTTTAATTCGTGACCACCCCCAAAAAATTGAAAAATCTACCCAAAACCTAAAAAATTTAAATTTTTATATGAAAAACTTCTTTTGCCCATAACTCCTTAAATATGCGTCCTAGAGCGAAAAGGATTTCAATTCGTGACCACCCCCAAAAAATTTAAAAATCCACAAAAATCCTAAAAAAATTGAAATTTTTATATGAAAAACTTCTTTTCCCATATCTCCTAAACTAAACGTCCTAGAGCGAAAAGGACTTTAATTCGTGACCACCCCCAAAAAATTGAAAAATCTACCCAAAACCTAAAAAAATTGAAATTTTTATATGAAAAACTTCTTTTGCCCATATCTCCTAAACTATGCGTCCTAGAGCGAAAAGGACTTTAATTCGTGACCACCCCCAAAAAAGTGAAAAATCCACCCAAAACCTAAAAAAATTAAAATTTTTATATGAAAAACTTCTTTTGCCCATATCTCCTAAACTAAGCGTCCTAGAGCGAAAAGAACTTTAATTCGTGACCACCCCCAAAAAATTGAAAAATCCACCCAAACCTAAAAAATTGAAATTTTTATATGAAAAACTTCTTTTGCCCATATCTCCTTTAATATGCGTCCTAGAGCGAAAAGGACTTTAATTCGTGACCACCCCCAAAAAATCGAAAAATCTACCCAAAACCAAAAAAAAATTAAAATTTTTATATGAAAAACTTCTTTTGCCCATATCTCCTAAAATATGCGCCCTAGAGCGAAAAGGACTTTAATTCGTGACCACCCCCAAAAAATTGAAAAATCCACCCAAAACCTAAAAAAATTAAAATTTTTATATGAAAAACTTCTTTTGCCCATATCTCCTAAACTAAGCGTCCTAGAGCGAAAAGGACTTTAATTCGTGACCACCCCCAAAAAATTGAAAAATCCACCCAAAACCTAAAAAAATTCAAATTTTTATATGAAAAACTTCTTTTGTCCATATCTCCTAAACTAAGCGTCCTAGAGCGAAAAGGTCTTTAATTCGTGACCACCCCCAAAAAATTGAAAAATCTACCCAAAACCTAAAAAAATTGAAATTTTTATATGAAAAACTTCTTTTGCCCATATCTCCTAAACTATGCGTCCTAGAGCGAAAAGGACTTTAATTCGTGACCACCCCCAAAAAATTGAAAAATCTACCCAAAACCTAAAAAAATTCAAATTTTTATATGAAAAACTTCTTTTGCCCATATCTCCTAAACTAAGCGTCCTAGAGCGAAAAGGACTTTAATTCGTGACCACCCCCAAAAAATTGAAAAATCTACCCAAAACCTAAAAAAATTGAAATTTTTATATGAAAAACTTATTTTGCCCATATCTCCTAAACTATGCGTCCTAGAGCGAAAAGGACTTTAATTCGTGACCACCCCCAAAAAATTGAAAAATCCACCCAAACCTAAAAAAATTGAAATTTTTATATGAAAAACTTCTTTTGCCCATATCTCCTAAACTATGCGTCCTAGAGCGAAAAGGACTTTAATTCGTGACCACCCCCAAAAAATTGAAAAATCCACCCAAAACCTAAAAAAATTAAAATTTTTATATGAAAAACTTCTTTTGCCCATATCTCCTAAACTAAGCGTCCTAGAGCGAAAAGGACTTTAATTCGTGACCACCCCCAAAAAATTGAAAAATCTACCCAAAACCTAAAAAAATTGAAATTTTTATATGAAAAACTTCTTTTGCCCATATCTCCTAAACTATGCGTCCTAGAGCGAAAAGGACTTTAATTCGTGACCACCCCCAAAAAATTGAAAAATCTATCCAAAACCTAAAAAAATTGAAATTTTTATATGAAAAACTTCTTTTGCCCATATCTCCTAAACTAAGCGTCCTAGAGCGAAAAGGACTTTAATTCGTGACCACCCCCAAAAAATTGAAAAATCTACCCAAAACCTAAAAAAATTGAAATTTTTATATGAAAAACTTCTTTTGCCCATATTTCCTAAACTATGCGTCCTAGAGCGAAAAGGACTTTAATTCGTGACCACCCCCAAAAAATTGAAAAATCCACCCAAAACCTACAAAAATTGAAATTTTTATATGAAAAACTTCTTTTGCCCATAACTCCTTAAATATGCGTCCTAGAGCGAAAAGGACTTCAATTCGTGACCACCCCCAAAAAATTTAAAAATCCTAAAAAATTGAAATTTTTATATGAAAAACTTCTTTTCCCATATCTCCTAAACTATGCGTTCTAGAGCGAAAAGGACTTTAATTCGTGACCACCCCCAAAAAATTGAAAATTCTACCCAAAACCTACAAAAATTGAAATTTTTATATGAAAAACTTCTTTTGCCCATATCTCCTAAACTATGCGTCCTAGAGCGAAAAGGACTTTAATTCGTGACCACCCCCAAAAAATTGAAAAATCCACCCAAACCTAAAAAAATTAAAATTTTTATATGAAAAACTTCTTTTGCCCATATCTCCTAAACTATGCGTCCTAGAGCGAAAAGGACTTTAATTCGTGACCACCCCCAAAAAATTGAAAAATCTACCCAAAACCTAAAAAAATTCAAATTTTTATATGAAAAACTTCTTTTGCCCATATCTCCTAAACTAAGCGTCCTAGAGCGAAAAGGACTTTAATTCGTGACCACCCCCAAAAATTGAAAAACCCAAAACCTAAAAAAATTGAAATTTGTATATGAAAAACTTCTTTTGCCCATATCTCCTAAACTATGCGTCCTAGAGCAAAAAGGACTTTAATTCGTGACCACCCCCAAAAAATTGAAAAATCTACCCAAAACCTAAAAAAATTGAAATTTTTATATGAAAAACTTCTTTTGCCCATGTCTCCTAAACTATGCGTCCTAGAGCGAAAAGGACTTTAATTCGTGACCACCCCCAAAAAATTGAAAAATCTACCCAAAACCTAAAAAAATTGAAATTTTTATATGAAAAACTTCTTTTGCCCATATCTCCTAAACTATGCGTCCTAGAGCAAAAAGGACTTTAATTCGTGACCACCCCCAAAAAATTTAAAAATCCACAAAAATCCTAAAAAAATTGAAATTTTTATATGAAAAACTTCTTTTGCCCATATCTCCTAAACTATGCGTCCTAGAGCGAAAAGGACTTTAATTCGTGACCACCCCCAAAAAATTGAAAAATCCACCCAAACCTAAAAAATTGAAATTTTTATATGAAAAACTTCTTTTGCCCATAACTCCTTAAATATGCGTCCTAGAGCGAAAAGGACTTCAATTCGTGACCACCCCCAAAAAATTTAAAAATCCACAAAAATCCTAAAAAAATTGAAATTTTTATATGAAAACCTTCTTTTGCCCATATCTCCTAAACTATGCGTCCTAGAGCGAAAAGGACTTTAATTCGTGACCACCCCCAAAAAATTGAAAAATCTACCCAAAACCTAAAAAAATTGAAATTTTTATATGAAAAACTTCTTTTGCCCATATCTCCTAAACTATGCGTCCTAGAGCGAAAAGGACTTTAATTCGTGACCACCCCCAAAAAATTGAAAAATCCACCCAAAACCTAAAAAAATTAAAATTTTTATATGAAAAACTTCTTTTGCCCATATCTCCTAAACTAAGCGTCCTAGAGCGAAAAGGACTTTAATTCGTGACCACCCCCAAAAAATTGAAAAATCCACCCAAACCTAAAAAAATTGAAATTTTTATATGAAAAACTTCTTTTGCCCATATCTCCTTTAATATGCGTCCTAGAGCGAAAAGGACTTCAATTCGTGACCACCCCCAAAAAATCGAAAAATCTACCCAAAACCAAAAAAAAATTAAAATTTTTATATGAAAAACTTCTTTTGCCCATATCTCCTAAACTAAGCGTCCTAGAGCGAAAAGGACTTTAATTCGTGACCACCCCCAAAAAATTGAAAAATCTACCCAAAACCTAAAAAAATTGAAATTTTTATATGAAAAACTTCTTTTGCCCATATCTCCTAAACTATGCGTCCTAGAGCGAAAAGGACTTTAATTCGTGACCATCCCCAAAAAATTGAAAAATCTACCCAAAACCTAAAAAATTCAAATTTTTATATGAAAAACTTCTTTTGCCCATATCTCCTAAACTAAGCGTCCTAGAGCGAAAAGGACTTTAATTCGTGACCACCCCCAAAAAATTGAAAAATCTACCCAAAACGTAAAAAAATTGAAATTTTTATATGAAAAACTTCTTTTGCCCATATCTCCTAAACTATGCGTCCTAGAGCGAAAAGGACTTTAATTCGTGACCACCCCCAAAAAATTGAAAAATCTACCCAAAACTTAAAAAAATTGAAATTTTTATATGAAAAACTTCTTTTGCCCATATCTCCTAAACTATGCGACCTAGAGCGAAAAGGACTTTAATTCGTGACCACCCCCAAAAAATTGAAAAATCTACCCAAAACCTAAAAAAATTGAAATTTTTATATGAAAAACTTCTTTTGCCCATATCTCCTAAAGTATGCGTCCTAGAGCGAAAAGGACTTTAATTCGTGACCACCCCCAAAAAATTGAAAAATCTACCCAAAACCTAAAAAAATTTAAATTTTTATATGAAAAACTTCTTTTGCCCATATCTCCTAAACTATGCGACCTAGAGCGAAAAGGACTTTAATTCGTGACCACCCCCAAAAAATTGAAAAATCTACCCAAAACCTAAAAAAAAATGAAATTTTTATATGAAAAACTTCTTTTGCCCATATCTCCTAAACTATGCTACCTAGAGCGAAAAGGACTTCAATTCGTGACCACCCCAAAAAAATTTAAAAATCCACCCAAATCCCAAAAAAATTGAAATTTTTATATGAAATACTTCTTTTGCCCATATCTCCTAAACTAAATCCACCCAAAACCTAAAAAATTCAAATTTTTATATGAAAAACTTCTTTTGCCCATATCTCCTAAACTATGCGTCCTAGAGCGAAAAGGACTTTAATTCGTGACCACCCCCAAAAAATTGAAAAATCTACCCAAAACCTAAAAAAAGTGAAATTTTTATATGAAAAACTTCTTTTGCCCATATCTCCTAAACTATGCGTCCTAGAGCGAAAAGGACTTTAATTCGTGACCACCCCCAAAAAATTGAAAAATCCACCCAAATCCTAAAGAAATTGAAATTTTTATATGAAAAACTTCTTTTGCTCATATCTCCTAAGCTAAGCGTCCTAGAGCGAAAAGGACTTTAATTCGTGACCACCCCCAAAAAATTGAAAAATCCACCCAAAACCTAAGAAAATTAAAATTTTTATATGAAAAACTTCTTTTGCCCATATCTCCTAAACTATGCGTCCTAGAGCGAAAAGGACTTTAATTCGTGACCACCCCCAAAAAATTGAAAAATCTACCCAAAGCCTAAAAAATTCAAATTTTTATATGAAAAATTTCTTTTGCCCATATCTCCTAAACTATGCGTCCTAGAGCGAAAAGGACTTTAATTCGTGACCATCCCCAAAAAATTGAAAAATCTACCCAAAACCTAAAAAAATTGAAATTTTTATATGAAAAACTTCTTTTGCCCATGTCTCCTAACCTATGCGTCCTAGAGCGAAAAGGACTTTAATTCGTGACCACCCCCAAAAAATTGAAAAATCTACCCAAAACCTAAAAAAATTGAAATTTTTATATGAAAAACTTCTTTCGCCCATATCTCCTAAACTATGCGTCCTAGAGCAAAAAGGACTTTAATTCGTGACCACCCCCAAAAAATTTAAAAATCCACAAAAATCCTAAAAAAATTGAAATTTTTATATGAAAAACTTCTTTTGCCCATATCTCCTAAACTATGCGTCCTAGAGCGAAAAGGACTTTAATTCGTGACCACCCCCAAAAAATTGAAAAATCCACCCAAACCTAAAAAATTGAAATTTTTATATGAAAAACTTCTTTTGCCCATAACTCCTTAAATATGCGTCCTAGAGCGAAAAGGACTTCAATTCGTGACCACCCCCAAAAAATTTAAAAATCCACAAAAATCCTAAAAAAATTGAAATTTTTATATGAAAAACTTCTTTTCGAATATCTCCTTAACTATGCGTCCTAGAGCGAAAAGGACTTTAATTCGTGACCACCCCCAAAAAATTGAAAAATCTACCCAAAACCTAAAAAAATTGAAATTTTTATATGAAAAACTTCTTTTGCCCATATCTCCTAAACTATGCGTCCTAGAGCGAAAAGGACTTTAATTCGTGACCACCCCCAAAAAATTGAAAAATCCACCCAAAACCTAAAAAAATTAAAATTTTTATATGAAAAACTTCTTTTGCCCATATCTCCTAAACTAAGCGTCCTAGAGCGAAAAGGACTTTAATTCGTGACCACCCCCAAAAAATTGAAAAATCCACCCAAACCTAAAAAAATTGAAATTTTTATATGAAAAACTTCTTTTGCCCATATCTCCTTTAATATGCGTCCTAGAGCGAAAAGGACTTCAATTCGTGACCACCCCCAAAAAATCGAAAAATCTACCCAAAACCAAAAAAAAATTAAGATTTTTATATGAAAAACTTCTTTTGCCCATATCTCCTAAACTAAGCGTCCTAGAGCGAAAAGGACTTTAATTCGTGACCACCCCCAAAAAATTGAAAAATCTACCCAAAACCTAAAAAAATTGAAATTTTTATATGAAAAACTTCTTTTGCCCATATCTCCTAAACTATGCGTCCTAGAGCGAAAAGGACTTTAATTCGTGACCATCCCCAAAAAATTGAAAAATCTACCCAAAACCTAAAAAATTCAAATTTTTATATGAAAAACTTCTTTTGCCCATATCTCCTAAACTAAGCGTCCTAGAGCGAAAAGGACTTTAATTCGTGACCACCCCCAAAAAATTGAAAAATCTACCCAAAACGTAAAAAAATTTAAATTTTTATATGAAAAACTTCTTTTGCCCATATCTCCTAAACTATGCGTCCTAGAGCGAAAAGGACTTTAATTCGTGACCACCCCAAAAAAATTGAAAAATCTACCCAAAACCTAAAAAAATTGAAATTTTTATATGAAAAACTTCTTTTGCCCATATCTCCTAAACTATGCGACCTAGAGCGAAAAGGACTTTAATTCGTGACCACCCCCAAAAAATTGAAAAATCTACCCAAAACCTAAAAAAATTGAAATTTTTATATGAAAAACTTCTTTTGCCCATATCTCCTAAACTATGCGTCCTAGAGCGAAAAGGACTTTAATTCGTGACCACCCCCAAAAAATTGAAAAATCTACCCAAAACCTAAAAAAATTTAAATTTTTATATGAAAAACTTCTTTTGCCCATATCTCCTAAACTATGCGACCTAGAGCGAAAAGGACTTTAATTCGTGACCACCCCCAAAAAATTGAAAAATCTACCCAAAACCTAAAAAAAAATGAAATTTTTATATGAAAAACTTCTTTTGCCCATATCTCCTAAACTATGCGACCTAGAGCGAAAAGGACTTCAATTCGTGACCACACCCAAAAAATTTAAAAATCCACCCAAATCCTAAAAAAATTGAAATTTTTATATGAAATACTTCTTTTGCCCATATCTCCTAAACTAAATCCACCCAAAACCTAAAAAATTCAAATTTTTATATGAAAAACTTCTTTTGCCCATATCTCCTAAACTATGCGTCCTAGAGCGAAAAGGACTTTAATTCGTGACCACCCCCAAAAAATTGAAAAATCTACCCAAAACCTAAAAAAAGTGAAATTTTTATATGAAAAACTTCTTTTGCCCATATCTCCTAAACTATGCGTCCTAGAGCGAAAAGGACTTTAATTCGTGACCACCCCCAAAAAATTGAAAAATCCACCCAAATCCTAAAGAAATTGAAATTTTTATATGAAAAACTTCTTTTGCTCATATCTCCTAAACTAAGCGTCCTAGAGCGAAAAGGACTTTAATTCGTGACCACCCCCAAAAAATTGAAAAATCCACCCAAAACCTAAGAAAATTAAAATTTTTATATGAAAAACTTCTTTTGCCCATATCTCCTAAACTATGCGTCCTAGAGCGAAAAGGACTTTAATTCGTGACCACCCCCAAAAAATTGAAAAATCTACCCAAAGCCTAAAAAATTCAAATTTTTATATGAAAAACTTCTTTTGCCCATATCTCCTAAACTATGCGTCCTAGAGCGAAAAGGACTTTAATTCGTGACCATCCCCAAAAAATTGAAAAATCTACCCAAAACCTAAAGAAATTGAAATTTTTATATGAAAAACTTCTTTTGCCCATATCTCCTAAACTATGCGTCCTAGAGCGAAAAGGACTTTAATTCGTGACCACCCCCAAAAAATTGAAAAATCCACCCAAAACCTAAAAAAATTAAAATTTTTATATGAAAAACTTCTTTTGCCCATATCTCCTAAACTAAGCGTCCTAGAGCGAAAAGGACTTTAATTCGTGACCACCCCCAAAAAATTGAAAAATCCACCCAAACCTAAAAAAATTGAAATTTTTATATGAAAAACTTCTTTTGCCCATATCTCCTTTAATATGCGTCCTAGAGCGAAAAGGACTTCAATTCGTGACCACCCCCAAAAAATCGAAAAATCTACCCAAAACCAAAAAAAATTAAAATTTTTATATGAAAAACTTCTTTTGCCCATATCTCCTAAACTAAGCGTCCTAGAGCGAAAAGGACTTTAATTCGTGACCACCCCCAAAAAATTGAAAAATCTACCCAAAACCTAAAAAAATTGAAATTTTTATATGAAAAACTTCTTTTGCCCATATCTCCTAAACTATGCGTCCTAGAGCGAAAAGGACTTTAATTCGTGACCATCCCCAAAAAATTGAAAAATCTACCCAAAACCTAAAAAATTCAAATTTTTATATGAAAAACTTCTTTTGCCCATATCTCCTAAACTAAGCGTCCTAGAGCGAAAAGGACTTTAATTCGTGACCACCCCCAAAAAATTGAAAAATCTACCCGAAACCTAAAAAAATTCAAATTTTTAAATGAAAAACTTCTTTTGCCCATATCTCCTAAACTAAACGTCCTAGAGCGAAAAGGACTTCAATTCGTGACCACCCCCAAAAAATCGAAAAATCTACCCAAAACCAAAAAAAATTAAAATTTTTATATGAAAAACTTCTTTTGCCCATATCTCCTAAACTAAGCGTCCTAGAGCGAAATGGACTTTAATTCGTGACCACCCCCAAAAAATTGAAAAATCTACCCAAAACCTAAAAAAATTTAAATTTTTATATGAAAAACTTCTTTTGCCCATATCTCCTAAACTATGCGACCTAGAGCGAAAAGGACTTTAATTCGTGACCACCCCCAAAAAATTGAAAAATCTACCCAAAACCTAAAAAAAGTGAAATTTTTATATGAAAAACTTCTTTTGCCCATATCTCCTAAACTATGCGTCCTAGAGCGAAAAGGACTTTAATTCGTGACCACCCCCAAAAAATTGAAAAATCCACCCAAATCCTAAAGAAATTGAAATTTTTATATGAAAAACTTCTTTTGCTCATATCTCCTAAACTAAGCGTCCTAGAGCGAAAAGGACTTTAATTCGTGACCACCCCCAAAAAATTGAAAAATCCACCCAAAACCTAAGAAAATTAAAATTTTTATATGAAAAACTTCTTTTGCCCATATCTCCTAAACTATGCGTCCTAGAGCGAAAAGGACTTTAATTCGTGACCACCCCCAAAAAATTGAAAAATCTACCCAAAACCTAAAATAATTTAAATTTTTATATGAAAAACTTCTTTTGCCCATATCTCCTAAACTATGCGTCCTAGAGCGAAAAGGACTTTAATTCGTGACCACCCCCAAAAAATTGAAAAATCCACCCAAATCCTAAAGAAATTGAAATTTTTATATGAAAAACTTCTTTTGCCCATATCTCCTAAACTATGCGTCCTAGAGCGAAAAGGACTTTAATTCGTGACCACCCCCAAAAAATTGAAAAATCCACCCAAAACCTAAAAAAATTAAAATTTTTATATGAAAAACTTCTTTTGCCCATATCTCCTAAACTAAGCGTCCTAGAGCGAAAAGGACTTTAATTCGTGACCACCCCCAAAAAATTGAAAAATCCACCCAAACCTAAAAAAATTGAAATTTTTATATGAAAAACTTCTTTTGCCCATATCTCCTTTAATATGCGTCCTAGAGCGAAAAGGACTTCAATTCGTGACCACCCCCAAAAAATCGAAAAATATACCCAAAACCAAAAAAAATTTAAATTTTTATATGAAAAACTTCTTTTGCCCATATCTCCTAAACTAAGCGTCCTAGAGCGAAAAGGACTTTAATTCGTGACCACCCCCAAAAAATTGAAAAATCTACCCAAAACCTAAAAAAATTGAAATTTTTATATGAAAAACTTCTTTTGCCCATATCTCCTAAACTATGCGTCCTAGAGCGAAAAGGACTTTAATTCGTGACCATCCCCAAAAAATTGAAAAATCTACCCAAAACCTAAAAAATTCAAATTTTTATATGAAAAACTTCTTTTGCCCATATCTCCTAAACTAAGCGTCCTAGAGCGAAAAGGACTTTAATTCGTGACCACCCCCAAAAAATTGAAAAATCTACCCAAAACCTAAAAAAATTAAGATTTTTATATGAAAAACTTCTTTTGCCCATATCTCCTAAACTAAGCGTCCTAGAGCGAAAAGGACTTTAATTCGTGACCACCCCCAAAAAATTGAAAAATCTACCCAAAACCTAAAAAAATTCAAATTTTTATATGAAAAACTTCTTTTGCCCATATCTCCTAAACTAAGCGTCCTAGAGCGAAAAGGACTTTAATTCGTGACCACCCCCAAAAAATTGAAAAATCTACCCGAAACCTAAAAAAATTCAAATTTTTAAATGAAAAACTTCTTTTGCCCATATCTCCTAAACTAAACGTCCTAGAGCGAAAAGGACTTCAATTCGTGACCACCCCCAAAAAATCGAAAAATCTACCCAAAACCAAAAAAAATTAAAATTTTTATATGAAAAACTTCTTTTGCCCATATCTCCTAAACTAAGCGTCCTAGAGCGAAAAGGACTTTAATTCGTGACCACCCCCAAAAAATTGAAAAATCTACCCAAAACCTAAAAAAATTGAAATTTTTATATGAAAAACTTCTTTTGCCCATATCTCCTAAACTATGCGTCCTAGAGCGAAAAGGACTTTAATTCGTGACCATCCCCAAAAAATTGAAAAATCTACCCAAAACCTAAAAAATTCAAATTTTTATATGAAAAACTTCTTTTGCCCATATCTCCTAAACTAAGCGTCCTAGAGCGAAAAGGACTTTAATTCGTGACCACCCCCAAAAAATTGAAAAATCTACCCAAAACCTAAAAAAATTGAAATTTTTATATGAAAAACTTCTTTTGCCCATATCTCCTAAACTATGCGTCCTAGAGCGAAAAGGACTTTAATTCGTGACCACCCCCAAAAAATTGAAAAATCTACCCAAAACCTAAAAAAATTGAAATTTTTATATGAAAAACTTCTTTTGCCCATATCTCCTAAACTATGCGACCTAGAGCGAAAAGGACTTTAATTCGTGACCACCCCCAAAAAATTGAAAAATCTACCCAAAACCTAAAAAAAATGAAATTTTTATATGAAAAACTTCTTTTGCCCATATCTCCTAAACTATGCGACCTAGAGCGAAAAGGACTTCAATTCGTGACCACCCCCAAAAAATTTAAAAATCCACCCAAATCCTAAAAAAATTGAAATTTTTATATGAAATACTTCTTTTGCCCATATCTCCTAAACTAAATCCACCCAAAACCTAAAAAATTCAAATTTTTATATGAAAAACTTCTTTTGCCCATATCTCCTAAACTATGCGTCCTAGAGCGAAAAGGACTTTAATTCGTGACCACCCCAAAAAATTGAAAAATCTACCCAAAACCTAAAAAAAGTGAAATTTTTATATGAAAAACTTCTTTTGCCCATATCTCCTAAACTATGCGTCCTAGAGCGAAAAGGACTTTAATTCGTGACCACCCCCAAAAAATTGAAAAATCCACCCAAATCCTAAAGAAATTGAAATTTTTATATGAAAAACTTCTTTTGCTCATATCTCCTAAACTAAGCGTCCTAGAGCGAAAAGGACTTTAATTCGTGACCACCCCCAAAAAATTGAAAAATCCACCCAAAACCTAAGAAAATTAAAATTTTTATATGAAAAACTTCTTTTACCCATATCTCCTAAACTATGCGACCTAGAGCGAAAAGGACTTTAATTCGTGACCACCCCCAAAAAATTGAAAAATCTACCCAAAACCTAAAAAAATTCAAATTTTTATATGAAAAACTTCTTTTGCCCATATCTCCTAAACTAAGCGTCCTAGAGCGAAAAGGACTTTAATTCGTGACCACCCCCAAAAAATTGAAAAATCTACCCAAAAACTAAAAAAATTGAAATTTTTATATGAAAAACTTCTTTTACCCATATCTCCTAAACTATGCGACCTAGAGCGAAAAGGACTCTAATTCGTGACCACCCCCAAAAAATTGAAAAATCTACCCAAAACCTAAAAAAATTCAAATTTTTATATGAAAAACTTCTTTTGCCCATAACTCCTTAAATATGCGTCCTAGAGCGAAAAGGACTTCAATTCGTGACCACCCCCAAAAAATTTAAAAATCCACAAAAATCCTAAAAAAATTGAAATTTTTATATGAAAAACTTCTTTTCCCATAACCCAAAACCTAAAAAATTGAAATTTTTATATGAAAAACTTCTTTTGCCCATATCTCCTAAACTATGCGTCCTAGAGCGAAAAAGACTTTAATTCGTGACCACCCCCAAAAAATTGAAAAATCCACCCAAAACCTAAAAAAATTAAAATTTTTATATGAAAAACTTCTTTTGCCCATATCTCCTAAACTAAGCGTCCTAGAGCGAAAAGGACTTTAATTCGTGACCACCCCCAAAAAATTTAAAAATCCACCCAAATCCTAAAGAAATTAAAATTTTTATATGAAAAACTTCTTTTGCCCATATCTCCTAAACTAAGCGTCCTAGAGCGAAAAGGACTTTAATTCGTGACCACCCCCAAAAATTTTAAAAATCCACCCGAATCCTAAAGAAATTGAAATTTTTATATGAAAAACTTCTTTTGCTCATATCTCCTAAACTAAGCGTCCTAGAGCGAAAAGGACTTTAATTCGTGACCACCCCAAAAAAAATTGAAAAATCCACCCAAAACCTAAAAAAATTAAAATTTTTATATGAAAAACTTCTTTTGCCCATAACTCCTTAAATATGCGTCCTAGAGCGAAAAGGACTTTAATTCGTGACCACCCCCAAAAAATTGAAAAATCTACCCAAAACCTAAAAAAAATTGAAATTTTTATATGAAAAACTTCTTTTGCCCATATCTCCTAAACTATGCGTCCTAGAGCGAAAAGGACTTTAATTCGTGACCACCCCCAAAAAATTGAAAAATCCACCCAAAACCTAAAAAAATTAAAATTTTTATATGAAAAACTTCTTTTGCCCATATCTCCTAAACTAAGCGTCCTAGAGCGAAAAGGACTTTAATTCGTGACCACCCCCAAAAAATTGAAAAATCCACCCAAATCCTAAAAAAATTAAAATTTTTATATGAAAAACTTCTTTTGCCCATATCTCCTAAACTAAGCGTCCTAGAGCGAAAAGGACTTTAATTCGTGACCACCCCCAAAAAATTTAAAAATCCACCCAAATCCTAAAGAAATTGAAATTTTTATATGAAAAACTTCTTTTGCTCATATCTCCTAAACTAAGCGTCCTAGAGCGAAAAGGACTTTAATTCGTGACCACCCCCAAAAAATTGAAAAATCCGCCCAAAACCTAAAAAAATTAAAATTTTTATATGAAAAACTTCTTTTGCCCATAACTCCTTAAATATGCGTCCTAGAGCGAAAAGGACTTTAATTCGTGACCACCCCCAAAAAATTGAAAAATCTACCCAAAACCTAAAAAAATTGAAATTTTTATATGAAAAACTTCTTTTGCCCATATCTCCTAAACTATGCGTCCTAGAGCGAAAAGGACTTTAATTCGTGACCACCCCCAAAAAATTGAAAAATCTACCCAAAACCTAAAAAAATTGAAATTTTTATATGAAAAACTTCTTTTGCCCATATCTCCTAAACTATGCGTCCTAGAGCGAAAAGGACTTTAATTCGTGACCACCCCCAAAAAATTGAAAAATCTACCCAAAACCTAAAAAAATTGAAATTTTTATATGAAAAACTTCTTTTGCCCATATCTCCTAAACTATGCGTCCTAGAGCGAAAAGGACTTTAATTCGTGACCACCCCCAAAAAATTGAAAAATCTACCCAAAACCTAAAAAAATTGAAATTTTTATATGAAAAACTTCTTTTGCCCATATCTCCTAAACTATGCGACCTAGAGCGAAAAGGACTTTAATTCGTGACCACCCCCAAAAAATTGAAAAATCTACCCAAAACCTAAAAAAAATGAAATTTTTATATGAAAAACTTCTTTTGCCCATATCTCCTAAACTATGCGACCTAGAGCGAAAAGGACTTCAATTCGTGACCACCCCCAAAAAATTGAAAAATCCACCCAAATCCTAAAAAAATTGAAATTTTTATATGAAATACTTCTTTTGCCCATATCTCCTAAACTAAATGCACCCAAAACCTAAAAAATTCAAATTTTTATATGAAAAACTTCTTTTGCCCATATCTCCTAAACTATGCGTCCTAGAGCGAAAAGGACTTTAATTCGTGACCACCCCCAAAAAATTGAAAAATCTACCCAAAACCTAAAAAAAGTGAAATTTTTATATGAAAAACTTCTTTTGCCCATATCTCCTAAACTATGCGTCCTAGAGCGAAAAGGACTTTAATTCGTGACCACCCCCAAAAAATTGAAAAATCCACCCAAATCCTAAAGAAATTGAAATTTTTATATGAAAAACTTCTTTTGCTCATATCTCCTAAACTAAGCGTCCTAGAGCGAAAAGGACTTTAATTCGTGACCACCCCCAAAAAATTGAAAAATCTACCCAAAACCTAAAAAATTCAAATTTTTATATGAAAAACTTCTTTTGCCCATATCTCCTAAACTATGCGTCCTAGAGCGAAAAGGACTTTAATTCATGACCACCCCCAAAAAATTGAAAAATCTACCCAAAACCTAAAAAAATTCAAATTTTTATATGAAAAACTTCTTTTGCCCATATCTCCTAAACTAAGCGTCCTAGAGCGAAAAGGACTTTAATTCGTGACCACCCCCAAAAAATTGAAAAATCTACCCAAAACCTAAAAAAATTGAAATTTTTATATGAAAAACTTCTTTTGCCCATATCTCCTAAACTATGCGACCTAGAGCGAAAAGGACTTTAATTCGTGACCACCCCCAAAAAAATGAAAAATCTACCCAAAACCTAAAAAAATTCAAATTTTTATATGAAAAACTTCTTTTGCCCATATCTCCTAAACTAAGCGTCCTAGAGCGAAAAGGACTTTAATTCGTGACCACCCCCAAAAAATTGAAAAATCTACCCAAAACCTAAAAAAATTTAAATTTTTATATGAAAAACTTCTTTTGCCCATATCTCCTAAACTATGCGTCCTAGAGCGAAAAGGACTTTAATTCGTGACCACCCCCAAAAAATTTAAAAATCCACCCAAATCCTAAAGAAATTGAAATTTTTATATGAAAAACTTCTTTTGCCCATATCTCCTAAACTGAGCGTCCTAGAGCGAAAAGGACTTTAATTCGTGACCACCCCCAAAAAATTGAAAAATCTACCCAAAACCTAATAAAATTGAAATTTTTATATGAAAAACTTCTTTTGCCCATATCTCCTAAACTATGCGTCCTAGAGCGAAAAGGACTTTAATTCGTGACCACCCCCAAAAAATTGAAAAATCTACCCAAAACCTAAAAAAATTGAAATTTTTATATGAAAAACTTCTTTTGCCCATATCTCCTAAACTATGCGTCCTAGAGCGAAAAGGACTTTAATTCGTGACCACCCCCAAAAAATTGAAAAATCCACCCAAAACCTAAAAAAATTAAAATTTTTATATGAAAAACTTCTTTTGCCCATATCTCCTAAACTAAGCGTCCTAGAGCGAAAAGGACTTTAATTCGTGACCACCCCCAAAAAATTGAAAAATCCACAAAAATCCTAAACAAATTGAAATTTTTATATGAAAAACTTCTTTTCCCATATCTCCTAAACTATACGTCCTAGAGCGAAAAGGACTTTAATTCGTGACCACCCAAAAAAAAATTGAAAAATCCACCCAAAACCTAAAAAAATTCAAATTTTTATATGAAAAACTTCTTTTGCCCATATCTCCTAAACTATGCGTCCTAGAGCGAAAAGGACTTTAATTCGTGACCACCCCCAAAAAATTGAAAAATCTACCCAAAACCTATAAAAATTGAAATTTTTATGTGAAAATCTTCTTTTGCCCATATCTCCTAAACTATGCGTCCTAGAGCGAAAAGGACTTTAATTCGTGACCACCCCCAAAAAATTGAAAAATCCACCCAAAACCTAAAAAAATTAAAATTTTTATATGAAAAACTTCTTTTGCCCATATCTCCTAAACTAAGCGTCCTAGAGCGAAAAGGACTTTAATTCGTGACCACCCCCAAAAAATTGAAAAATCTACCCAAAACCTAAAAAAATTGAAATTTTTATATGAAAAGCTTCTTTTGCCCATATCTCCTAAACTATGCGTCCTAGAGCGAAAAGGACTTTAATTCGTGACCACCCCCAAAAACTTGCAAAATCCACCCAAAACCTAAAAAAATTCAAATTTTTATATGAAAAACTTCTTTTGCCCATATCTCCTAAACTAAGCGTCCTAGAGCGAAAAGGACTTTAATTCGTGACCACCCCCAAAAAATTGAAAAATCCACCCAAAACTAAAAAAATTGAAATTTTATATGAAAAACTTCTTTTGCCCATAACTCCTTAAATATGCGTCCTAGAGCGAAAAGGACTTCAATTCGTGACCACCCCCAAAAAATTTAAAAATCCACAAAAATCCTAAAAAAAATTGAAATTTTTATATGAAAAACTTCTTTTCCCATATCTCCTAAACTATGCGTCCTAGAGCGAAAAGGACTTTAATTCGTGACCACCCCCAAAAAATTGAAAAATCCACCCAAAACCTAGAAAAATTAAAATTTTTATATGAAAAACTTCTTTTGCCCATATCTCCTAAACTAAGCGTCCTAAAGCGAAAAGGACTTTAATTCGTGACCACCCCCAAAAAATTTAAAAATCCACCCAAATACTAAAGAAATTGAAATTTTTATATGAAAAACTTCTTTTGCCCATATCTCCTAAACTAAGCGTCCTAGAGCGAAAAGGACTTTAATTCGTGACCACCCCCAAAAAATTGAAAAATCCACCCAAAACCTAGAAAAATTAAAATTTTTATATGAAAAACTTCTTTTGCCCATATCTCCTAAACTAAGCGTCCTAGAGCGAAAAGGACTTTAATTCGTGACCACCCCCAAAAAATTGAAAAATCCACCCAAAACCTAAAAAAATTAAAATTTTTATATGAAAAACTTCTTTTGCCCATTTCTCCTAAACTATGCGTCCTAGAGCGAAAAGGACTTTAATTCGTGACCACCCCCAAAAAATTGAAAAATCTACCCAAAACCTAAAAAAAATTGAAATTTTTATATGAAAAACTTCTTTTGCCCATATCTCCTAAACTAAATCCACCCAAAACCTAAAAAATTCAAATTTTTATATGAAAAACTTTTTTTGCCCATATCTCCTAAACTAAGCGTCCTAGAGCGAAAAGGACTTTAATTCGTGACCACCCCCAAAAAATTGAAAAATCCACCAAAATCCTAAAAAAATTGAAATTTTTATATGAAAAACTTCTTTTGCCCATATCTCCTAAACTAAGCGTCCTAAAGCGAAAGGGACTTTAATTCGTGACCACCCCCAAAAAATTGAAAAATCCACCCAAAACCTAAAAAAATTAAAATTTTTATATGAAAAACTTCTTTTGCCCATATCTCCTAAACTATGCGTCCTAGAGCGAAAAGGACTTTAATTCGTGACCACCCCCAAAAAATTGAAAAATCCACCCAAAACTTAAAAAATTTAAATTTTTATATGAAAAACTTCTTTTGCCCATATCTCCTAAACTATGCGTCCTAGAGCGAAAAGGACTTTAATTCGTGACCACCCCCAAAAAATTGAAAAATCTACCCAAAAATTAAAAAAATTCAAATTTTTATATGAAAAACTTCTTTTGCCCATATCTCCTAAACTAAGCGTCCTAGAGCGAAAAGGACTTTAATTCGTGACCACCCCCAAAAAATTGAAAAATCCACCCAAAACCTAAAAAAATTAAAATTTTTATATGAAAAACTTCTTTTGCCCATATCTCCTAAACTATGCGTCCTAGAGCGAAAAGGACTTTAATTCGTGACCACCCCCAAAAAATTGAAAAATCCACCCAAAACCTAAAAAAATTAAAATTTTTATATGAATTACTTCTTTTGCCCATATCTCCTAAACTAAGCGTCCTACAGCGAAAAGGACTTTAATTCGTGACCACCCCCAAAAAATTGAAAAATCCACCCAAAACCTAAAAAAATTAAAATTTTTATATGAAAAACTTCTTTTGCCCATATCTCCTAAACTATGCGTCCTAGAGCGAAAAGGACTTTAATTCGTGACCACCCCCAAAAAAATGAAAAATCCAAAAAAAAATGGAATTTTTATATGAAAAACTTCTTTTGCCCATATCTCCTAGACTATGCGTCTTAGAGCGAAAAGGACTTTAATTCGTGACCACTCCCAAAAAATTTAAAAATCCACCCAAAACCTAAAGAAATTGAAATTTTTATAGGAAAAACTTCTTTTGCTCATATCTCCTAAACTATGCGTCCTAGAGCGAAAAGGACTTTAATTCGTGACCACCCCCAAAAAATTGAAAAATCCACCCAAAACCTAAAAAATTTAAATTTTTATATGAAAAACTTCTTTTGCCCATATCTCCTTAAATATGCGTCCTAGAGCGAAAAGGACTTTAATTCGTGACCACCCCCAAAAAATTGAAAAATCCACAAAAATCCTAAAAAAATTGAAATTTTTATATGAAAAACTTCTTTTCCCATATCTCCTAAACTATGCGTCCTAGAGCGAAAAGGACTTTAATTCGTGACAACCCCCAAAAAATTGAAAAATCCACCCAAAACCTAAAAAAATTAAAATTTTTATATGAAAAACTTCTTTTGCCCATATCTCCTAAACTAAGCGTCCTAGAGCGAAAAGGACTTTAATTCGTGACCACCCCCACAAAATTGAAAAATCCACCCAAAACCTAAAAAAATTAAAATTTTTATATGAAAAACTTCTTTTGCCCATATCTCCTAAACTAAGCGTCCTAGAGCGAAAAGGACTTTAATTCGTGACCACCCCCAAAAAATTGAAAAATCTACCCAAATCCTAAAAAAATTGAAATTTTTATATGAAAAACTTCTTTTGCCCATATCTCCTAAACTATGCGTCCTAGAGCGAAAAGGACTTTAATTCGTGACCACCCCCAAAAAATTGAAAAATCTACCCAAAACCTAAAAAAATTCAAATTTTTGTATGAAAAACTTCTTTTGCCCATATCTCCTAAACTAAGCGTCCTAGAGCGAAAAGGACTTTAATTCGTGACCACCCCCAAAAAATTGAAAAATCTACCCAAAACCTAAAAAAATTGAAATTTTTATATGAAAAACTTATTTTGCCCATATCTCCTAAACTATGCGTCCTAGAGCGAAAAGGACTTTAATTCGTGACCACCCCCAAAAAATTGAAAAATCCACCCAAACCTAAAAAAAATTGAAATTTTTATATGAAAAACTTCTTTTGCCCATATCTCCTAAACTATGCGTCCTAGAGCGAAAAGGACTTTAATTCGTGACCACCCCCAAAAAATTGAAAAATCCACCCAAAACCTAAAAAAATTAAAATTTTTATATGAAAAACTTCTTTTGCCCATATCTCCTAAACTAAGCGTCCTAGAGCGAAAAGGACTTTAATTCGTGACCACCCCCAAAAAATTGAAAAATCTACCCAAAACCTTAAAAAATTGAAATTTTTATATGAAAAACCTCTTTTGCCCATATCTCCTAAACTATGCGTCCTAGAGCGAAAAGGACTTTAATTCGTGACCACCCCCAAAAAATTGAAAAATCTACCCAAAACCTAAAAAAATTGAAATTTTTATATGAAAAACTTCTTTTGCCCATATCTCCTAAACTAAGCGTCCTAGAGCGAAAAGGACTTTAATTCGTGACCACCCCCAAAAAATTGAAAAATCTACCCAAAACCTAAAAAAATTGAAATTTTTATATGAAAAACTTCTTTTGCCCATAACTCCTTAAATATGCGTCCTAGAGCGAAAAGGACTTCAATTCGTGACCACCCCCAAAAAATTTAAAAATCCTAAAAAATTTAAATTTTTATATGAAAAACTTCTTTTCCCATATCTCCTAAACTATGCGTTCTAGAGCGAAAAGGACTTTAATTCGTGACCACCCCCAAAAAATTGAAAAATCTACCCAAAACCTAAAAAAATTGAAATTTTTATATGAAAAACTTCTTTTGCCCATATCTCCTAAACTATGCGTCCTAGAGCGAAAAGGACTTTAATTCGTGACCACCCCCAAAAAATTGAAAAATCCACCCAAAACCTAAAAAAATTCAAATTTTTATATGAAAAACTTCTTTTGCCCATATCTCCTAAACTAAGCGTCCTAGAGCGAAAAGGACTTTAATTCGTGACCACCCCCAAAAAATTGAAAAATCTACCCAAAACCTAAAAAAATTGAAATTTGTATATGAAAAACTTCTTTTGCCCATATCTCCTAAACTATGCGTCCTAGAGCAAAAAGGACTTTAATTCGTGACCACCCCCAAAAAATTGAAAAATCTACCCAAACCCTAAAAAAATTGAAATTTTTATATGAAAAACTTCTTTTGCCCATGTCTCTTAAACTATGCGTCCTAGAGCGAAAAGGACTTTAATTCGTAACCACCCCCAAAAAATTGAAAAATCTACCCAAAACCTAAAAAAATTGAAATTTTTATATGAAAAACTTCTTTTGCCCATATCTCCTAAACTATGCGTCCTAGAGCAAAAAGGACTTTAATTCGTGACCACCCCCAAAAAATTTAAAAATCCACAAAAATCCTAAAAAAATTGAAATTTTTATATGAAAAACTTCTTTTGCCCATATCTCCTAAACTATGCGTCCTAGAGCGAAAAGGACTTTAATTCGTGACCACCCCCAAAAAATTGAAAAATCCACCCAAACCTAAAAAATTGAAATTTTTATATGAAAAACTTCTTTTGCCCATAACTCCTTAAATATGCGTCCTAGAGCGAAAAGGACTTCAATTCGTGACCACCCCCAAAAAATTTAAAAATCCACAAAAATCCTAAAAAAATTGAAATTTTTATATGAAAAACTTCTTTTCCCATATCTCCTTAACTATGCGTCCTAGAGCGAAAAGGACTTTAATTCGTGACCACCCCCAAAAAATTGAAAAATCTACCCCAAACCTAAAAAAATTGAAATTTTTATATGAAAAACTTCTTTTGCCCATATCTCCTAAACTATGCGTCCTAGAGCGAAAAGGACTTTAATTCGTGACCACCCCCAAAAAATTGAAAAATCCACCCAAAACCTAAAAAAATTAAAATTTTTATATGAAAAACTTCTTTTGCCCATATCTCCTAAACTAAGCGTCCTAGAGCGAAAAGGACTTTAATTCGTGACCACCCCCAAAAAATTGAAAAATCCACCCAAACCTAAAAAAATTGAAATTTTTATATGAAAAACTTCTTTTGCCCATATCTCCTAAACTATGCGTCCTAGAGCGAAAAGGACTTTAATTCGTGACCACCCCCAAAAAATTGAAAAATCCACCCAAAACCTAAAAAAATTAAAATTTTTATATGAAAAACTTCTTTTGCCCATATCTCCTAAACTAAGCGTCCTAGAGCGAAAAGGACTTTAATTCGTGACCACCCCCAAAAAATTGAATAATCCACCCAAAACCTAAAAAAATTAAAATTTTTATATGAAAAACTTCTTTTGCCCATATCTCCTAAACTAAGCGTCCTAGAGCGAAAAGGACTTTAATTCGTGACCACCCCCAAAAAATTGAAAAATCCACCCAAACCTAAAAAAATTGAAATTTTTATATGAAAAACTTCTTTTGCCCATATCTCCTAAACTATGCGACCTAGAGCGAAAAGGACTTTAATTCGTGACCACCCCAAAAAAATCGAAAAATCTACCCAAAACCAAAAAAAATTAAAATTTTTATATGAAAAACTTCTTTTGCCCATATCTCCTAAAGTAAGCGTCCTAGAGCGAAAAGGACTTTAATTCGTGACCACCCCCAAAAAATTGAAAAATCTACCCAAAACCTAAAAAAATTGAAATTTTTATATGAAAAACTTCTTTTGCCCATATCTCCTAAACTATGCGTCCTAGAGCGAAAAGGACTTTAATTCGTGACCATCCCCAAAAAATTGAAAAATCTACCCAAAACCTAAAAAAAAAATGAAATTTTTATATGAAAAACTTCTTTTGCCCATATCTCCTAAACTATGCGACCTAGAGCGAAAAGGACTTCAATTCGTGACCACCCCCAAAAAATTTAAAAATCCACCCAAATCCTAAAAAAATTGAAATTTTTATATGAAATACTTCTTTTGCCCATATCTCCTAAACTAAATCCACCCAAAACCTAAAAAATTCAAATTTTTATATGAAAAACTTCTTTTGCCCATATCTCCTAAACTATGCGTCCTAGAGCGAAAAGGACTTTAATTCGTGACCACCCCCAAAAAATTGAAAAATCCACCCAAATCCTAAAGAAATTGAAATTTTTATATGAAAAACTTCTTTTGCCCATAACTCCTTAAATATGCGTCCTAGAGCGAAAAGGACTTCAATTCGTGACCACCCCCGAAAAATTTAAAAATCCACCGAAAACCTAAAAAAATTAAAATTTTTATATGAAAAACTTCTTTTGCCCATATCTCCTAAACTATGCGTCCTAGAGCGAAAAGGACTTTAATTCGTGACCACCCCCAAAAAATTGAAAAATCTACCCAAAACCTAAAAAATTCAAATTTTTATATGAAAAACTTCTTTTGCCCATATCTCCTAAACTATGCGTCCTAGAGCGAAAAGGACTTTAATTCGTGACCACCCCCAAAAAATTGAAAAATCTACCCAAAACCTAAAAAAATTCAAATTTTTATATGAAAAACTTCTTTTGCCCATATCTCCTAAACTAAGCGTCCTAGAGCGAAAAGGACTTTAATTCGTGACCACCCCCAAAAAATTGAAAAATCTACCCAAAACCTAAAAAAATTGAAATTTTTATATGAAAAACTTTTTTTGCCCATATCTCCTAAACTATGCGACCTAGAGCGAAAAGGACTTTAATTCGTGACCACCCCCAAAAAATTGAAAAATCTACCCAAAACCTAAAAAAATTCAAATTTTTATATGAAAAACTTCTTTTGCCCATATCTCCTAAACTAAGCGTCCTAGAGCGAAAAGGACTTTAATTCGTGACCACCCCCAAAAAATTGAAAAATCTACCCAAAACCTAAAATAATTTAAATTTTTATATGAAAAACTTCTTTTGGCCATATCTCCTAAACTATGCGTCCTAGAGCGAAAAGGACTTTAATTCGTGACCACCCCCAAAAAATTTAAAAATCCACCCAAATCCTAAAGAAATTGAAATTTTTATATGAAAAACTTCTTTTGCCCATATCTCCTAAACTATGCGTCCTAAAGCGAAAAGGATTTTAATTCGTGACCACCCCCAAAAAATTGAAAAATCCACCCAAAACCTAAAAAAATTAAAATTTTTATATGAAAAACTTCTTTTGCCCATATCTCCTAAACTAAGCGTCCTAGAGCGAAAAGGACTTTAATTCGTGACCACCCCCAAAAAATTGAAAAATCCTCCCAAACCTAAAAAAATTGAAATTTTTATATGAAAAACTTCTTTTGCCCATATCTCCTTTAATATGCGTCCTAGAGCGAAAAGGACTTCAATTCGTGACCACCCCCAAAAAATCGAAAAATCTACCCAAAACCAAAAAAAATTAAAATTTTTTTATGAAAAACTTCTTTTCCCATAACCCAAAACCTAAAAAAATTGAAATTTTTATATGAAAAACTTCTTTTGCCCATATCTCCTAAACTATGCGTCCTAGAGCGAAAAAGACTTTAATTCGTGACCACCCCCATAAAATTGAAAAATCCACCCAAAACCTAAAAAAATTAAAATTTTTATATGAAAAACTTCTTTTGCCCATATCTCCTAAACTAAGCGTCCTAGAGCGAAAAGGACTTTAATTCGTGACCACCCCCAAAAAATTTAAAAATCCACCCAAATCCTAAAAAAAATAAAATTTTTATATGAAAAACTTCTTTTGCCCATATCTCCTAAACTAAGCGTCCTAGAGCGAAAAGGACTTTAATTCGTGACCACCCCCAAAAATTTTAAAAATCCACCCGAATCCTAAAGAAATTGAAATTTTTATATGAAAAACTTCTTTTGCTCATATCTCCTAAACTAAGCGTCCTAGAGCGAAAAGGACTTTAATTCGTGACCACCCCAAAAAAAATTGAAAAATCCACCCAAAACCTAAAAAATTGAAATTTTTATATGAAAAACTTCTTTTGCCCATATCTCCTAAACTATGCGTCCTAGAGCGAAAAGGACTTTAATTCGTGACCACCCCCAAAAAATTGAAAAATCTACCCAAAACCTAAAAAAATTGAAATTTTTATATGAAAAACTTCTTTTGCCCATATCTCCTAAACTATGCGTCCTAGAGCGAAAAGGACTTTAATTCGTGACCACCCCCAAAAAATTGAAAAATCTACCCAAAACCTAAAAAAATTGAAATTTTTATATGAAAAACTTCTTTTGCCCATATCTCCTAAACTATGCGTCCTAGAGCGAAAAGGACTTTAATTCGTGACCACCCCCAAAAAATTGAAAAATCTACCCAAAACCTAAAAAAATTGAAATTTTTATATGAAAAACTTCTTTTGCCCATATCTCCTAAACTATGCGACCTAGAGCGAAAAGGACTTTAATTCGTGACCACCCCCAAAAAATTGAAAAATCTACCCAAAACCTAAAAAAAATGAAATTTTTATATGAAAAACTTCTTTTGCCCATATCTCCTAAGCTATGCGACCTAGAGCGAAAAGGACTTCAATTCGTGACCACCCCCAAAAAATTTAAAAATCCACCCAAATCCTAAAAAAATTGAAATTTTTATATGAAATACTTCTTTTGCCCATATCTCCTAAACTAAATGCACCCAAAACCTAAAAAATTCAAATTTTTATATGAAAAACTTCTTTTGCCCATATCTCCTAAACTATGCGTCCTAGAGCGAAAAGGACTTTAATTCGTGACCACCCCCAAAAAATTGAAAAATCTACCCAAAACCTAAAAAAAGTGAAATTTTTATATGAAAAACTTCTTTTGCCCATATCTCCTAAACTATGCGTCCTAGAGCGAAAAGGACTTTAATTCGTGACCACCCCCAAAAAATTGAAAAATCCACCCATATCCTAAAGAAATTGAAATTTTTATATGAAAAACTTCTTTTGCTCATATCTCCTAAACTAAGCGTCCTAGAGCGAAAAGGACTTTAATTCGTGACCACCCCCAAAAAATTGAAAAATCCACCCAAAACCTAAGAAAATTGAAATTTTTATATGAAAAACTTCTTTTGCCCATATCTCCTAAACTATGCGTCTTAGAGCGAAAAGGACTTTAATTCGTGACCACCCCCAAAAAATTGAAAAATCTACCCAAAACCTAAAAAATTCAAATTTTTATATGAAAAACTTCTTTTGCCCATATCTCCTAAACTATGCGTCCTAGAGCGAAAAGGACTTTAATTCGTGACCACCCCCAAAAAATTGAAAAATCTACCCAAAACCTAAAAAAATTCAAATTTTTATATGAAAAACTTCTTTTGCCCATATCTCCTAAACTAAGCGTCCTAGAGCGAAAAGGACTTTAATTCGTGACCACCCCCAAAAAAATTAAAAATCCACCCAAATCCTAAAGAAATTGAAATTTTTATATGAAAAACGTCTTTTGCCCATATCTCCTAAACTAAGCGTCCTAGAGCGAAAAGGACTTTAATTCGTGACCACCCCCAAAAAATTGAAAAATCTACCCAAAACCTAAAAAAATTGAAATTTTTATATGAAAAACTTCTTTTGCCCATATCTCCTAAACTATGCGTCCTAGAGCGAAAAGGACTTTAATTCGTGACCACCCCCAAAAAATTGAAAAATCTACCCAAAACCTAAAAAAATTGAAATTTTTATATGAAAAACTTCTTTTGCCCATATCTCCTAAACTATGCGTCCTAGAGCGAAAAGGACTTTAATTCGTGACCACCCCCAAAAAATTGAAAAATCCACCCAAAACCTAAAAAAATTAAAATTTTTATATGAAAAACTTCTTTTGCCAATATCTCCTAAACTAAGCGTCCTAGAGCGAAAAGGACTTTAATTCGTGACCACCCCCAAAAAATTGAAAAATCTACCCAAAACCTAAAAAAAATCAAATTTTTATATGAAAAACTTCTTTTGCCCATATCTCCTAAACTAAGCGTCCTAGAGCGAAAAGGACTTTAATTCGTGACCACCCCCAAAAAATTGAAAAATCTACCCAAAACCTAAAAAAATTGAAATTTTTATATGAAAAACTTCTTTTGCCCATATCTCCTAAACTATGCGTCCTAGAGCGAAAAGGACTTTAATTCGTGACCACCCCCAAAAAATTGAAAAATCTACCCAAAACCTATAAAAATTGAAATTTTTATGTGAAAAACTTCTTTTGCCCATATCTCCTAAACTATGCGTCCTAGAGCGAAAAGGACTTTAATTCGTGACCACCCCCAAAAAATTGAAAAATCCACCCAAAACCTAAAAAAATTAAAATTTTTATATGAAAAACTTCTTTTGCCCATATCTCCTAAACTAAGCGTCCTAGAGCGAAAAGGACTTTAATTCGTGACCACCCCCAAAAAATTGAAAAATCTACCCAAAACTTAAAAAAATTGAAATTTTTATATGAAAAGCTTCTTTTGCCCATATCTCCTAAACTATGCGTCCTAGAGCGAAAAGGACTTTAATTCGTGACCACCCCCAAAAAATTGAAAAATCCACCCAAAACCTAAAAAAATTAAAATTTTTATATGAAAAACTTCTTTTGCCCATATCTCCTAAACTAAGCGTCCTAGAGCGAAAAGGACTTTAATTCGTGACCACCCCCAAAAAATTGAAAAATCCACCCAAACCTAAAAAAATTGAAATTTTTATATGAAAAACTTCTTTTGCCCATAACTCCTTAAATATGCGTCCTAGAGCGAAAAGGACTTCAATTCGAGACCACCCCCAAAAAATTTAAAAATCCACAAAATCCTAAAAAAATGGAAATTTTTATATGAAAAACTTCTTTTCCCATATCTCCTAAACTATGCGTCCTAGAGCGAAAAGGACTTTAATTCGTGACCACCCCCAAAAAATTGAAAAATCCACCCAAAACCTAAAAAAATTAAAATTTTTATATGAAAAACTTCTTTTGCCCATATCTCCTAAACTAAGCGTCCTAGAGCGAAAAGGACTTTAATTCGTGACCACCCCCAAAAAATTTAAAAATCCACCAAAATCCTAAAGAAATTGAAATTTTTATATGAAAAACTTCTTTTGCCCAGGGCTGTGGAGTCGGAGTCGGAGTCGGAGTCTTGGAGTCGGAGTCTGAAGATTTGGCTGTTTTAAAAAATTTGGTTTAGCCGGAGTCGGAGTCGAGCAAAATTTTTACGACTCCGACTCCGACTCCGACTCCGGCTAAACCAAATTTTTTAAAACACTTCACATTTTTATACCCTTCACCACTACTGTGGTACAGGGTATAATAAGTTTGTGCATTTGTATGTAACGCCAAGAAGGAAAAGTCTGAGACCCATCGTTTAGTATACCGATCGTCTTAGAATTAAATTCTGAGTCGATTTAGCGATGTCCGTCTGTCTGTCTGTCTGTCTGTCCGTCTGTCTGTCTGTTGATGTATTTTTGTGTGCAAAGTACAGCCCGCAGTTTTAGTCCGATCGTCCTAAAATTTGGTATAGTGTCCTGTTTCGGCTCAAAGACGATCCCTATTGATTTTGGAAAAAATCGGTTCAGATTTAGATATAGCTGCCATATATATTTTTCACCGATCTGGTCATAATTGGCGTGTATATCAACCGATCTTCCTCAAATTCCGTACATCCGAATATTTTATGAGTCTCGAAAAACTTGCAAAATATCAGCCAAATCGGTTCAGATTTAGATATAGCTCCCATATATAGCTTTCGCCCGATTTACACTCATTTGCCCACAGAGGCCAATTTTTTGCTCCGATTTAGTTGAAATTTTGCACAGGGAGTAGAATTAGCATTGTAGCTATGCGTGCCAAATTTGGTTGAAATCGGTTCAGATTTAGATATAGCTCCCATATATAGCTTTCGCCCGATTTACACTCATATGACCATAGAGGCCAATTTTTAACTCCGATTTAGTTGAAATTTTGCACAAAGAGTTGAATTAGCATTGTTGCTATGCGTGCCAAATTTGGTTGAAATCGGTTCACATTTAGATATAGCTCCCATATATATGTTTTTCTGATTTCGACAAAAATGGTCAAAATACCAACATTTTCCATGTAAAATCGCCACTGTTTAGTCGAAAAGTTGTAAAAATGACTCTATTTTTCCTTAACTTCTAATGCATATATATCGAGCGATAAATCATAAATAAACTTTTGCGAAGTTTTCTTAAAATTGCTCCAGATTTAAATGTTTCCCATATTTTTTTACTAACATTGTGTTCCACCCTAGTGCATTAGCCGACTTAAATTTTGAGTCTATAGATTTTGTAGAAGTCTATCAAATTCTGTCCAGATCGAGTGATATTTAAATGTATGTATTTGGGACAAACCTTTATATATAGCCCCAACACATTTGACGGATGTGATATGGTATCGAAAATTTAAATCTACAAAGTGGTGCAGGGTATAATATAGTCGGCCCCGCCCGACTTTAGACTTTCCTTACTGGTTGTAACTAAAAAAGTTTTTACGCAAATTAGTTTCCAATGCGTTATGCATTCGATCAATGTACACCACGATTGGAAATAAAAATCAACTTCCAATTACGGCTATCATTTTATGTTTCGTAGAATGTTAGACTAGCAAATGGGCTGGATCGATCCATTTTAATCACCATATCAATTTATTTGAAATAATTCGAACAAAAATTCGAATTTATTGTTTTTAATTTTATTTTAAGGCTATATACCTACACACATATGACAGAAAAAATTGTCAAAGCTGTTTTTTATAGAAAATTTTGTCACTATTGTATTTATATGGAATGTTTTGTCAAAATTTAATTTCTATAAAAAAATTATTCGAAATATTATTACTATAGAAAATTTTTTTCCTATAGAAAATTAAGTCAACATTTATTTCTATAGAAAATAAAAAATAAAACAAGTATATACAGCAGTATGTTCGTCCGGGCCAAATCATAAATACCCACCACCATGAATCAAATATACTAATTTCCTTAGAAAATTTCATGGGGGTTTGATGACAGATCAGTTTAACCAGTTCGCATCCCGAAAATAAATGCAAAGATTTTACCTATCAGATTCCGGATTTATAAGAACTATTTTTGTTTGAATTTTAAAGGAATCATAAACATATCCTGTAAATGTGCAAGAAAATTAAGAAAAAATACCTTGATTTGAAATCTAAAATCTATAGTACACCAACTGTTTTATGATTACGAGAAGTAATATCTGGCAAATTTACATTTATGGTAAATGCCCCTTCTGTACCCTCAATATCTGAAATCGGTCTATATGGAGGCCTTACCAGCTTTGCAACAACGAATTTTTATTTTGGACCAAATTTTTCCAAAATTCGTACCAGGGGACCAGTTTTCTAATTTAAATTAAAATAATTTAAAAGTTACAATTTTTCTAAAATTTTTCTTCGAAAGAAAATTTTTTCAAAATTTTATTTCTATATAAAATGTTGACCTCATTCTATTTCTATCGAAAATTTTGTCCATGTTTTATTTCTATAGAAAATTTGGTCCAAATTTTATTTCAATAGATTTCATTTTAGCCAAAATTTCAATTTAGCCAAAATTTAATTTCTATAGAAGATGTAGCCAAAGTTTAATTCTATTGAAAATTTAGCCAAAATTTAATTTCTGTAAAAAATTTAGCCAAAATTTTATTTCTATTACATATTTAGCAGAAATTTGTACAAAATTTTTGCATAATATTGTATCCCAAAATTTTTTAAGAAGCTTATTTCTATACAAAATTTTGTTAAAATTTTATTTCTATGAAAAATTTGTTAAAATTTTATTTCTATGAAAATTTTGTTAAAATTTTATTTCTATAGAAATTTTTGTCCAAATGTTATTTCTGCAGAAAAATTCCATTTGGTCTGACCATCGGACCAACTTCAATAATTTTTTGGGTCTATTTTGGTCAATCGGACTAATGGGGCTACGCCAAAAACATGGAAGGATACGTACAGTATTCAGCACATCTATTGTAGTTCTAGAATATAGACCCCAAAACGGAGGGCCGGTTTATAAGGGGACTATATCAAAAACTGGACCGATACACAATATATTCCGCACACCTCTTAATGGTCCTAGAATACCTCCAGATTTCAAATTTCAGGCAAATTGGATAAAAACTACGGATTGTAGAAGTCCAAGAAGTATACTCGTAACATCGGTCTAAAAGGGGGCTATATCAAAACTTCGTCCGATAGTGACCATCTTCGGCACGCCTTGTAATGGTCCTATAATACCTCTAGATTTCCAACTTCAGAAAATTGTGCAAAATTTTATTTACACAAAAAATTTTCCAAAATTTCTATTAATATTTTTTTCAAATTTTTTTCCATAGAAAATTGTGCCAAAATTTTCTTACTATAGATTTTTTTTATACAAAATTTATACAACATTTTATGTCGATAGAAAATTTAGTCAATATTTTATTTTTATAGAAAATGTAGTCTAAATTTTCTTTCTATAGAAAATTTTGCAGCATTTTATTTCTTTAGAAAATTTTGCAAAATTTTATTTACTACACAAAAAATTTTCCAAAAATTTCTATTGATATTTTTTTCAAAATTTTATTTCTATAGAAAATTTTGTCCAAATTTGTTTACTATAGTTTTTTTATAGAAAATTTGGTAAAAAATTATTTATATAGAAAATTTTCTCAAACATTTATTTATATAGAGAATTTAGTTCAAATTTTGTTTCTATAGAAAATTTTGCAAACTTTTATTTACTACACAAAAATTTTTCCAAAATTTCTATTTATATTTTTTTTTCAAAATTTTATTTCTATAAAACAATTTGTCAAAATTTTATTTATGTAGCAAATTTTCTCAAATTTTTTTCTTACTGATACTCACTGCTAAGTCGAAAACTGGTGAAAGTGACTCAAATTTTATATAAAAAATTATGAATGTTTCCCAAATATTGCACGAGATTTTGTAGAAGTCTGATTTCAGATTTTATCAAAATTTTGATCTAAATACAAAGTTGTGCAGAGTATGTTACAATCGGGCCGCCCGACTTTAGACTCTCTTTGCATTTTTATTTTTTGCTATAATTGTGTTACGTCCCATAACGGTAGATTTAAATTTTAGGTACAGAGATTTTCTAGAAGTATATACAATTTTGTCTAAATCGATTCAGATTCAAATTCATGCATATGGGAATATAACCCTTTATAACAATTTTCGTCCACAAATACATATACTGTCGGTATCTTCTCATATTATGATGGGTATTTATATCATTATTTTATTTATTAAACATTGCCCTAAATTTGAAATAAAGAGTTTAATTGGTATAAATCCGAAATTAAGACCTTTCTTGCACACATAAATAAATACGGTACTTTATATCGATCCATATATATACCCCATATATATCCCCTCAATAGAACTACAAATTAGTGGTACTAAAATGAGATTTAGTTATATTACCCGGAGTCGACTCCGGAGTCGGAGTCGGAGTCGAGCTGATGAAAAATGCTGGAGTCGGAGTCGGAGTCGAGCAAAATTGGCTCGACTCCACAGCCCTGCTTTTGCCCATATCTCCTAAACTAAGCGTCCTAGAGCGAAAAGGACTTTAATTCGTGACCACCCCCAAAAAATTGAAAAATCCACCCAAACCTAAAAAAATTAAAATTTTTATATGAAAAACTTCTTTTGCCCATATCTCCTAAACTATGCGTCCTAGAGCGAAAAGGACTTTAATTCGTGACCACCCCCAAAAAATTGAAAAATCCACCCAAAACCTAAAAAAATTAAAATTTTTATATGAAAAACTTCTTTTGCCCATATCTCCTAAACTAAGCGTCCTAGAGCGAAAAGGACTTTAATTCGTGACCACCCCCAAAAAATTTAAAAATCCACCCAAATCCTAAAGAAATTGAAATTTTTATATGAAAAACTTCTTTTGCCCATATCTCCTAAACTATGCGTCCTAGAGCGAAAAGGACTTTAATTCGTGACCACCCCCAAAAAATTTAAAAATCCACCCAAATCCTAAAGAAATTGAAATTTTTATATGAAAAACTTCTTTTGCTCATATCTCCTAAACTAAGCGTCCTAGAGCGAAAAGGACTTTAATTCGTGACCACCCCCAAAAAATTAAAAAATCTACCCAAAACCTAAAAAAATTGAAATTTTTATATGAAAAACTTCTTTTGCCCATATCTCATAAACTATGCGTCCTAGAGCGAAAAGGACTTTAATTCGTGACCACCCCCAAAAAATTGAAAAATCTACCCAAAACCTAAAAAAATTGAAATTTTTATATGAAAAACTTCTTTTGCCCATATCTCCTAAACTATGCGTCCTAGAGCGAAAAGGACTTTAATTCGTGACCACCCCCAAAAAATTGAAAAATCCACCCAAAACCTAAAAAAATTCAAATTTTTATATGAAAAACTTCTTTTGTCCAGATCTCCTAAACTAAGCGTCCTAGAGCGAAAAGGACTTTAATTCGTGACCACCCCCAAAAAATTGAAAAATCTACCCAAAACCTAAAAAAATTGAAATTTTTATATGAAAAACTTCTTTTGCCAATGCGTCCTAGAGCGAAAAGGACTTTAATTCGTGACCACCCCCAAGAAATTGAAAAATCCACCCAAAACCTAAAAAAATTAAAATTTTTATATGAAAAACTTCTTTTGCCCATATCTCCTAAACTAAGCGTCCTAGAGCGAAAAGGACTTTAATTCGTGACCACCCCCAAAAAATTGAAAAATCCACCCAAAACCTAAAAAAATTAAAATTTTTATATGAAAAACTTCTTTTGCCCATATCTCCTAAACTATGCGTCCTAGAGCGAAAAGGACTTTAATTCGTGACCACCCCCAAAAAATTTAAAAATCCACAAAAATCCTAAAAAAATTAAAATTCTTATATGAAAAACTTCTTTTGCCCATATCTCCTAAACTAAGCGTCCTAGAGCGAAAAGGACTTTAATTCGTGACCACCCCCAAAAAATTTAAAAATCCACCCAAATCCTAAAGAAATTGAAATTTTTATATGAAAAACTTCTTTTGCCCATATCTCCTAAACTAAGCGTCCTAGAGCGAAAAGGACTTTAATTCGTGACCACCCCCAAAAAATTGAAAAATCTACCCAAAACCTAAAAAAATTGAAATTTTTATATGAAAAACTTCTTTTGCCCATATCTCCTAAACTATGCGTCCTAGAGCGAAAAGGACTTTAATTCGTGACCACCCCCAAAAAATTGAAAAATCCACCCAAAACCTAAAAAAATTAAAATTTTTATATGAAAAACTTCTTTTGCCCATATCTCCTAAACTAAGCGTCCTAGAGCGAAAAGGACTTTAATTCGTGACCACCCCCAAAAAATTTAAAAATCCACCCAAATCCTAAAGAAATTGAAATTTTTATATGAAAAACTTCTTTTGCCCATATCTCCTAAACTATGCGTCCTAGAGCGAAAAGGACTTTAATTCGTGACCACCCCCAAAAAATTTAAAAATCCACCCAAATCCTAAAGAAATTGAAATTTTTATATGAAAAACTTCTTTTGCTCATATCTCCTAAACTAAGCGTCCTAGAGCGAAAAGGACTTTAATTCGTGACCACCCCCAAAAAATTAAAAAATCTACCCAAAACCTAAAAAAATTGAAATTTTTATATGAAAAACTTCTTTTGCTCATATCTCCTAAACTAAGCGTCCTAGAGCGAAAAGGACTTTAATTCGTGACCACCCCCAAAAAATTGAAAAATCCACCCAAAACCTAAAAAAATTAAAATTTTTATATGAAAAACTTCTTTTGCCCAGATCTCCTAAACTAAGCGTCCTAGAGCGAAAAGGACTTTAATTCGTGACCACCCCCAAGAAATTGAAAAATCCACCCAAAACCTAAAAAAATTAAAATTTTTATATGAAAAACTTCTTTTGCCCATATCTCCTAAACTAAGCGTCCTAGAGCGAAAAGGACTTTAATTCGTGGCCACCCCCAAAAAATTGAAAAATCCACCCAAAACCTAAAAAAATTAAAATTTTTATATGAAAAACTTCTTTTGCCCATATCTCCTAAACTATGCGTCCTAGAGCGAAAAGGACTTTAATTCGTGACCACCCCCAAAAAATTTAAAAATCCACAAAAATCCTAAAAAAATTAAAATTCTTATATGAAAAACTTCTTTTGCCCATATCTCCTAAACTAAGCGTCCTAGAGCGAAAAGGACTTTAATTCGTGACCACCCCCAAAAAATTGAAAAATCTACCCAAAACCTAAAAAAATTGAAATTTTTATATGAAAAACTTCTTTTGCCCATATCTCCTAAACTATGCGTCCTAGAGGGAAAAGGACTTTAATTCGTGACCACCCCCAAAAAATTGAAAAATCTACCCAAAACCTAAAAAAATTAAAATTTTTATATGAAAAACTTCTTTTGCCCATATCTCCTAAACTATGCGTCCTAGAGCGAAAAGGACTTTAATTCGTGACCACCCCCAAAAAATTGAAAAATCCACCCAAAACCTAAAAAAATTAAAATTTTTATATGAAAAACTTCTTTTGCCCATATCTCCTAAACTAAGCGTCCTAGAGCGAAAAGGACTTTAATTCGTGACCACCCCCAAAAAATTTAAAAATCCACCCAAATCCTAAAAAAATTAAAATTTTTATATGAAAAACTTCTTTTGCCCATATCTCCTAAACTAAGCGTCCTAGAGCGAAAAGGACTTTAATTCGTGACCACCCCCAAAAAATTTAAAAATCCACCCAAATCCTAAAGAAATTGAAATTTTTATATGAAAAACTTCTTTTGCTCATATCTCCTAAACTAAGCGTCCTAGAGCGAAAAGGACTTTAATTCGTGACTACCCCCAAAAAATTGAAAAATCCACCCAAAACCTAAAAAAATTAAAATTTTTATATGAAAAACTTCTTTTGCCCATATCTCCTAAACTATGCGTCCTAGAGCGAAAAGGACTTTAATTCGTGACCACCCCCAAAAAATTGAAAAATCTACCCAAAACCTAAAAAAATTCAAATTTTTATATGAAAAACTTCTTTTGCCCATATCTCCTAAACTATGCGTCTTAGAGCGAAAAGGACTTTAATTCATGACCACCCCCAAAAAATTGAAAAATCTACCCAAAACCTAAAAAAAATCAAATTTTTATATGAAAAACTTCTTTTGCCCATATCTCCTAAACTAAGCGTCCTAGAGCGAAAAGGACTTTAATTCGTGACCACCCCCAAAAAATTGAAAAATCTACCCAAAACCTAAAAAAATTGAAATTTTTATATGAAAAACTTCTTTTGCCCATATCTCCTAAACTAAATCCACCCAAAACCTAAAAAATTCAAATTTTTATATGAAAAACTTCTTTTGCCCATATCTCCTAAACTAAGCGTCCTAGAGCGAAAAGGACTTTAATTCGTGACCACCCCCAAAAAATTTAAAAATCCACCCAAATCCTAAAAAAATTCAAATTTTTATATGAAAAACTTCTTTTGCCCATATCTCCTAAACTATGCGTCCTAGAGCGAAAAGGACTTTAATTCGTGACCACCCCCAAAAAAATGAAAAATCCAAAAAAAAATGGAATTTTTATATGAAAAACTTCTTTTGCCCATATCTCCTAGACTATGCGTCCTAGAGCGAAAAGGACTTTAATTCGTGACCACCCCCAAAAAATTGAAAAATCCACCCAAAACTTAAAAAATTTAAATTTTTATATGAAAAACTTCTTTTGCCCATATCTCCTAAACTATGCGTCCTAGAGCGAAAAGGACTTTAATTCGTGACCACCCCCAAAAAATTGAAAAATCCACCCAAAACCTAAAAAAATTCAAATTTTTATATGAAAAACTTCTTTTGCCCATATCTCCTAAACTAAGCGTCCTAGAGCGAAAAGGACTTTAATTCGTGACCACCCCCAAAAAATTTAAAAATCCACCCAAATCCTAAAGAAATTGAAATTTTTATATGAAAAACTTCTTTTGCCCATATCTCCTAAACTATGCGTCCTAGAGCGAAAAGGACTTTAATTCGTGACCACCCCCAAAAAATTTAAAAATCCACCCAAATCCTAAAGAAATTGAAATTTTTATATGAAAAACTTCTTTTGCTCATATCTCCTAAACTAAGCGTCCTAGAGCGAAAAGGACTTTAATTCGTGACCACCCCCAAAAAATTAAAAAATCTACCCAAAACCTAAAAAAATTGAAATTTTTATATGAAAAACTTCTTTTGCCCATATCTCCTAAACTATGCATCCTAGAGCGAAAAGGACTTTAATTCGTGACCACCCCCAAAAAATTGAAAAATCTACCCAAAACCTAAAAAAATTGAAATTTTTATATGAAAAACTTCTTTTGCCCATATCTCCTAAACTATGCGTCCTAGAGCGAAAAGGACTTTAATTCGTGACCACCCCCAAAAAATTGAAAAATCCACCCAAAACCTAAAAAAATTAAAATTTTTATATGAAAAACTTCTTTTGCCCAGATCTCCTAAACTAAGCGTCCTAGAGCGAAAAGGACTTTAATTCGTGACCACCCCCAAAAAATTGAAAAATCTACCCAAAACCTAAAAAAATTGAAATTTTTATATGAAAAACTTCTTTTGCCAATATCTCCTAAACTATGCGTCCTAGAGCGAAAAGGACTTTAATTCGTGACCACCCCCAAGAAATTGAAAAATCCACCCAAAACCTAAAAAAATTAAAATTTTTATATGAAAAACTTCTTTTGCCCATATCTCCTAAACTAAGCGTCCTAGAGCGAAAAGGACTTTAATTCGTGGCCACCCCCAAAAAATTGAAAAATCCACCCAAAACCTAAAAAAATTAAAATTTTTATATGAAAAACTTCTTTTGCCCATATCTCCTAAACTATGCGTCCTAGAGCGAAAAGGACTTTAATTCGTGACCACCCCCAAAAAATTTAAAAATCCACAAAAATCCTAAAAAAATTAAAATTCTTATATGAAAAACTTCTTTTGCCCATATCTCCTAAACTAAGCGTCCTAGAGCGAAAAGGACTTTAATTCGTGACCACCCCCAAAAAATTGAAAAATCTACCCAAAACCTAAAAAAATTGAAATTTTTATATGAAAAACTTCTTTTGCCCATATCTCCTAAACTATGCGTCCTAGAGGGAAAAGGACTTTAATTCGTGACCACCCCCAAAAAATTGAAAAATCTACCCCAAACCAAAAAAAATTAAAATTTTTATATGAAAAACTTCTTTTGCCCATATCTCCTAAACTATGCGTCCTAGAGCGAAAAGGACTTTAATTCGTGACCACCCCCAAAAAATTGAAAAATCCACCCAAAACCTAAAAAAATTAAAATTTTTATATGAAAATTTTCTTTTGTCCATATCTCCTAAACTAAGCGTCCTAGAGCGAAAAGGACTTTAATTCGTGACCACCCCCAAAAAATTGAAAAATCTACCCAAAACCTAAAAAAATTCAAATTTTTATATGAAAAACTTCTTTTGCCCATATCTCCTAAACTAAGCGTCCTAGAGCGAAAAGGACTTTAATTCGTGACCACCCCCAAAAAATTGAAAAATCTACCCAAAACCTAAAAAAATTGAAATTTTTATATGAAAAACTTCTTTTGCCCATATCTCCTAAACTAAATCCACCCAAAACCTAAAAAATTCAAATTTTTATATGAAAAACTTCTTTTGCCCATATCTCCTAAACTAAGCGTCCTAGAGCGAAAAGGACTTTAATTCGTGACCACCCCCAAAAATTTTAAAAATCCACCCAAATCCTAAAAAAATTCAAATTTTTATATGAAAAACTTCTTTTGCCCATATCTCCTAAACTATGCGTCCTAGAGCGAAAAGGACTTTAATTCGTGACCACCCCCAAAAAAATGAAAAATCCAAAAAAAAAATGGAATTTTTATATGAAAAACTTCTTTTGCCCATATCTCCTAGAATATGCGTCCTAGAGCGAAAAGGACTTTAATTCGTGACCACTCCCAAAAAATTTAAAAATCCACCCAAAACCTAAAGAAATTGAAATTTTTATAGGAAAAACTTCTTTTGCTCATATCTCCTAAACTATGCGTCCTAGAGCGAAAAGGACTTTAATTCGTGACCACCCCCAAAAAATTGAAAAATCCACCCAAAACTTAAAAAATTTAAATTTTTATATGAAAAACTTCTTTTGCCCATATCTCCTAAACTATGCGTCCTAGAGCGAAAAGGACTTTAATTCGTGACCACCCCAAAAAAATTGAAAAATCTACCCAAAACTTAAAAAAATTCAAATTTTTATATGAAAAACTTCTTTTGCCCATATCTCCTAAACTAAGCGTCCTAGAGCGAAAAGGACTTTAATTCGTGACCACCCCCAAAAAATTGAAAAATCTACCCAAAACCTAAAAAAATTGAAATTTTTATATGAAAAACTTCTTTTCCCATATCTCCTAAACTATGCGTCCTAGAGCGAAAAGGACTTTAATTTGTGACCACCCCCAAAAAATTGAAAAATCCACCCAAAACCTAAAAAAATTAAAATTTTTATATGAAAAACTTCTTTTGCCCATATCTCCTAAACTAAGCGTCCTAGAGCGAAAAGGACTTTAATTCGTGACCACCCCCAAAAAATTGAAAAATCTACCCAAAACCTAAAAAAATTGAAATTTTTATATGAAAAACTTCTTTTGCCCATATCTCCTAAACTATGCGTCCTAGAGCGAAAAGGACTTTAATTGAAAAATCTACCCAAAACTTAAAAAAATTGAAATTTTTATATGAAAAACTTCTTTTGCCCATATCTCCTAAACTATGCGTCCTAGAGCGAAAAGAACTTTAATTCGTGACCACCCCCAAAAAATTGAAAAATCCACCCAAAACCTAAAAAAATTAAAATTTTTATATGAAAAACTTCTTTTGCCCATATCTTCTAAACTAAGCGTCCTAGAGCGAAAAGGACTTTAATTCGTGACCACCCCCAAAAAATTGAAAAATCTACCCAAAACCTAAAAAAATTGAAATTTTTATATGAAAAACTTCTTTTGCCCATATCTCCTAAACTATGCGTCCTAGAGCGAAAAGGACTTTAATTCGTGACCACCCCCAAAAAATTGAAAAATCCACCCAAACCTTAAAAAAATTGAAATTTTTATATGAAAAACTTCTTTTGCCCATAACTCCTTAAATATGCGTCCTAGAGCGAAAAGGACTTCAATTCGTGACCACCCCCAAAAAATGTAAAAATCCACAAAAATCCTAAACAAATTAAAATTTTTATATAAAAAACTTCTTTTGCCCATATCTCCTAAACTAAGCGTCCTAGAGCGAAAAGGACTTTAATTCGTGACCACCCCCAAAAAATTGAAAAATCCACCCAAAACCTAAAAAAATTAAAATTTTGATATGAAAAACTTCTTTTGCCCATATCTCCTAAACTATGCGTCCTAGAGCGAAAAGGACTTTAATTCGTGACCACCCCCAAAAAATTGAAAAATCTACCCAAAACCTAAAAAAAATCAAATTTTTATATGAAAAACTTCTTTTGTCCATATCTCCTAAACTAAGCGTCCTATAGCGAAAAGGACTTTAATTCGTGACCACCCCCAAAAAATTGAAAAATCTACCCAAAACCTAAAAAAATTGAAATTTTTATATGAAAAACTTCTTTTGCCCATATCTCCTAAACTAAGCGTCCTAGAGCGAAAAGGACTTTAATTCGTGACCACCCCCAAAAAATTGAAAATTCCACCCAAACCTAAAAAAATTGAAATTTTTATATGAAAAACTTCTTTTGCCCATAACTCCTTAAATATGCGTCCTAGAGCGAAAAGGACTTCAATTCGTGACCACCCCCAAAAAATTTAAAAATCCACAAAAATCCTAAAAAAATTGAAATTTTTATATGAAAAACTTCTTTTCCCATATCTCCTAAACTATGCGTCCTAGAGCGAAAAGGACTTTAATTCGTGACCACCCCCAAAAAATTGAAAAATCCACCCAAAACCTAAAAAAATTAAAATTTTTATATGAAAAACTTCTTTTGCCCATATCTCCTAAACTAAGCGTCCTAGAGCGAAAAGGACTTTAATTCGTGACCACCCCCAAAAAAATGAAAAATCTACCCAAAACCTAAAAAAATTGAAATTTTTATATGAAAAACTTCTTTTGCCCATATCTCCTAAACTATGCGTCCTAGAGCGAAAAGGACTTTAATTCGTGACCACCCCCAAAAAATTGAAAAATCTGCCCAAAACCTAAAAAAATTGAAATTTTTATATGAAAAACTTCTTTTGCCCATATCTCCTAAACTATGCATCCTAGAGCGAAAAGGACTTTAATTCGTGACCACCCCCAAAAAATTGAAAAGTCTACCCAAAACCTAAAAAAATTGAAATTTTTATATGAAAAACTTCTTTTGCCCATATCTCCTAAACTATGCGTCCTAGAGCGAAAAGGACTTTAATTCGTGACCACCCCCAAAAAATTGAAAAATCTACCCAAAACCTAAAAAAATTGAAATTTTTATATGAAAAACTTCTTTTCCCATATCTCCTAAACTAAGCGTCCTAGAGCGAAAAGGACTTTAATTCGTGACCACCCCCAAAAATCGAAAAATCCACCCAAAACCTAAAAAAATTCAAATTTTTATATGAAAAACTTCTTTTGCCCATATCTCCTTTAATATGCGTCCTAGAGCGAAAAGGACTTCAATTCGTGACCACCCCCAAAAAATCGAAAAATCTACCCAAAACCAAAAAAAAATTAAAATTTTTATATGAAAAACTTCTTTTGCTCATATCTCCTAAACTAAGCGTCCTAGAGCGAAAAGGACTTTAATTCGTGACCACCCCCAAAAAATTGAAAAATCTACCCAAATCCTAAAAAAATTAAAATTTTTATATGAAAAACTTCTTTTGCTCATATCTCCTAAACTAAGCGTCCTAGAGCGAAAAGGACTTTAATTCGTGACCACCCCCAAAAAATTTAAAAATCCACCCAAATCCTAAAGAAATTGAAATTTTTATATGAAAAACTTCTTTTGCTCATATCTCCTAAACTAAGCGTCCTAGAGCGAAAAGGACTTTAATTCGTGACTACCCCCAAAAAATTGAAAAATCCACCCAAAACCTAAAAAAATTAAAATTTTTATATGAAAAACTTCTTTTGCCCATATCTCCTAAACTATGCGTCCTAGAGCGAAAAGGACTTTAATTCGTGACCACCCCCAAAAAATTGAAAAATCTACCCAAAACCTAAAAAAATTCAAATTTTTATATGAAAAACTTCTTTTGCCCATATCTCCTAAACTATGCGTCTTAGAGCGAAAAGGACTTTAATTCATGACCACCCCAAAAAATTGAAAAATCTACCCAAAACCTAAAAAAATTCAAATTTTTATATGAAAAACTTCTTTTGCCCATATCTCCTAAACTAAGCGTCCTAGAGCGAAAAGGACTTTAATTCGTGACCACCCCCAAAAAATTGAAAAATCTACCCAAAACCTAAAAAAATTGAAATTTTTATATGAAAAACTTCTTTTGCCCATATCTCCTAAACTAAATCCACCCAAAACCTAAAAAATTCAAATTTTTATATGAAAAACTTCTTTTGCCCATATCTCCTCAACTAAGCGTCCTAGAGCGAAAAGGACTTTAATTCGTGACCACTCCCAAAAAATTTAAAAATCCACCCAAAACCTAAAGAAATTGAAATTTTTATAGGAAAAACTTCTTTTGCTCATATCTCCTAAACTATGCGTCCTAGAGCGAAAAGGACTTTAATTCGTGACCACCCCCAAAAAATTGAAAAATCCACCCAAAACTTAAAAAATTTAAATTTTTATATGAAAAACTTCTTTTGCCCATATCTCCTAAACTAAGCGTCCTAAAGCGAAAAGGTCTTTAATTCGTGACCACCCCCAAAAAATTGAAAAATCCACCCAAAACCTAAAAAAATTAAAATTTTTATATGAAAAACTTCTTTTGCCCATATCTCCTAAACTAAGCGTCCTAGAGCGAAAAGGACTTTAATTCGTGACCACCCCCAAAAAATTGAAAAATCTACCCAAAACCTAAAAAAATTGAAATTTTTATATGAAAAACTTCTTTTGCCCATATCTCCTAAACTAAGCGTCCTAAAGCGAAAAGGACTTTAATTCGTGACCACCCCCAAAAAAATGAAAAATCCAAAAAAAAAATGGAATTTTTATATGAAAAACTTCTTTTGCCCATATCTCCTAGACTATGCGTCCTAGAGCGAAAAGGACTTTAATTCGTGACCACTCCCAAAAAATTTAAAAATCCACCCAAAACCTAAAGAAATTGAAATTTTTATAGGAAAAACTTCTTTTGCTCATATCTCCTAAACTATGCGTCCTAGAGCGAAAAGGACTTTAATTCGTGACCACCCCCAAAAAATTGAAAAATCCACCCAAAACTTAAAAAATTTAAATTTTTATATGAAAAACTTCTTTTGCCCATATCTCCTAAACTATGCGTCCTAGAGCGAAAAGGACTTTAATTCGTGACCACCCCAAAAAAATTGAAAAATCTACCCAAAACTTAAAAAAATTCAAATTTTTATATGAAAAACTTCTTTTGCCCATATCTCCTAAACTAAGCGTCCTAGAGCGAAAAGGACTTTAATTCGTGACCACCCCCAAAAAATTGAAAAATCTACCCAAAACCTAAAAAAATTGAAATTTTTATATGAATAACTTCTTTTGCCCATATCTCCTAAACTAAGCGTCCTAAAGCGAAAAAGTCTTTAATTCGTGACCACCCCCAAAAAATTGAAAAATCCACCCAAAACCTAAAAAAATTAAAATTTTTATATGAAAAACTTCTTTTGCCCATATCTCCTAAACTATGCGTCCTAGAGCGAAAAGGACTTTAATTCGTGACCACCCCCAAAAAATTGAAAAATCCACACAAAACCTAAAAAAATTAAAATTTTTATATGAATAACTTCTTTTGCCCATATCTCCTAAACTAAGCGTCCTAAAGCGAAAAGGACTTTAATTCGTGACCACCCCCAAAAAATTGAAAAATCCACCCAAAACCTAAAAAAATTAAAATTTTTATATGAAAAACTTCTTTTCCCATATCTCCTAAACTATGCGTCCTAGAGCGAAAAGGACTTTAATTCGTGACCACCCCCAAAAAAATGAAAAATCCAAAAAAAAAAATGGAATTTTTATATGAAAAACTTCTTTTGCCCATATCTCCTAGACTATGCGTCCTAGAGCGAAAAGGACTTTAATTCGTGACCACTCCCAAAAAATTTAAAAATCCACCCAAAACCTAAAGAAATTGAAATTTTTATAGGAAAAACTTCTTTTGCTCATATCTCCTAAACTATGCGTCCTAGAGCGAAAAGGACTTTAATTCGTGACCACCCCCAAAAAATTGAAAAATCCACCCAAAACCTAAAAAATTTAAATTTTTATATGAAAAACTTCTTTTGCCCATATCTCCTTAAATATGCGTCCTAGAGCGAAAAGGACTTTAATTCGTGACCACCCCCAAAAAATTGAAAAATCCACAAAAATCCTAAAAAAATTGAAATTTTTATATGAAAAACTTCTTTTCCCATATCTCCTAAACTATGCGTCCTAGAGCGAAAAGGACTTTAATTCGTGACCACCCCCAAAAAATTGAAAAATCCACCCAAAACCTAAAAAAATTAAAATTTTTATATGAAAAACTTCTTTTGCCCATATCTCCTAAACTATGCGTCCTAGAGCGAAAAGGACTTTAATTCGTGACCACCCCCAAAAAATTGAAAAATCTACCCAAACCTAAAAAAATTAAAATTTTTATATGAAAAACTTCTTTTGCCCATATCTCCTAAACTATGCGTCCTAGAGCGAAAAGGACTTTAATTCGTGACCACCCCAAAAAAATTGAAAAATCTACCCAAAACTTAAAAAAATTCAAATTTTTATATGAAAAACTTCTTTTGCCCATATCTCCTAAACTAAGCGTTCTAGAGCGAAAAGGACTTTAATTCGTGACCACCCCCAAAAAATTGAAAAATCTACCCAAAACCTAAAAAAATTGAAATTTTTATATGAAAAACTTCTTTTGCCCATATCTCCTAAACTATGCGTCCTAGAGCGAAAAGGACTTTAATTCGTGACCACCCCCAAAAAATTGAAAAATCCACCAAAATCCTAAAAAAATTGAAATTTTTATATGAAAAACTTCTTTTGCCCATATCTCCTTAAATATGCGTCCTAGAGCGAAAAGGACTTCAATTCGTGACCACCCCCAAAAAATTTAAAAATTCACCCAAATCCTAAAAAAATTGAAATTTTTATATGAAATACTTCTTTTGCCCATATCTCCTAAACTAAGCGTCCTAAAGCGAAAAGGACTTTAATTCGTGACCACCCCCAAAAAATTGAAAAATCCACCCAAAACCTAAAAAATTAAAATTTTTATATGAAAAACTTCTTTTGCCCATATCTCCTAAACTATGCGTCCTAGAGCGAAAAAGACCTTAATTCGTGACCACCCCCAAAAAAATGAAAAATCCAAAAAAAAAATGGAATTTTTATATGAAAAACTTCTTTTGCCCATATCTCCTAGACTATGCGTCCTAGAGCGAAAAGGACTTTAATTCGTGACCACTCCCAAAAAATTTAAAAATCCACCCAAAACCTAAAGAAATTGAAATTTTTATAGGAAAAACTTCTTTTGCTCATATCTCCTAAACAATGCGTCCTAGAGCGAAAAGGACTTTAATTCGTGACCACCCCCAAAAAATTGAAAAATCCACCCAAAACCTAAAAAATTTAAATTTTTATATGAAAAATTTCTTTTGCCCATATCTCCTTAAATATGCGTCCTAGAGCGAAAAGGACTTTAATTCGTGACCATCCCCAAAAAATTGAAAAATCCAAAAAAATGGAATTTTTATATGAAAAACTTCTTTTGCAAAATCCACCAAAATTCTAAAAAATGAAATTTTTATATGAAAAACTTCTTTTGCCCATATCTCCTAAACTAAGCGTCCTAGAGCGAAAAGGACTTTAATTCGTGACCACCCCCAAAAAATTTAAAAATCCACCCAAATCCTAAAGAAATTGAAATTTTTATATGAAAAACTTCTTTTGCTCATATCTCCTAAACTAAGCGTCCTAGAGCGACTTTAATTCGTGACCACCCCCAAAAAATTGAAAAATCCACCCAAAACCTAAAAAAATTAAAATTTTTATATGAAAAACTTCTTTTGCCCATATCTCCTAAACTATGCGTCCTAGAGCGAAAAGGACTTTAATTCGTGACCACCCCCAAAAAATTGAAAAATCTACCCAAAACCTAAAAAAATTGAAATTTTTATATGAAAAACTTCTTTTGCCCATATCTCCTAAACTATGCGTCCTAGAGCGAAAAGGACTTTAATTCGTGACCACCCCTAAAAAATTGAAAAATCTACCCAAAACCTAAAAAAATTCAAATTTTTATATGAAAAACTTCTTTTGCCCATATCTCCTAAACTAAGCGTCCTAGAGCGAAAAGGACTTTAATTCGTGACCACCCCCAAAAAATTGAAAAATCTACCCAAAAGCTAAAAAAATTGAAATTTTTATATGAAAAACTTCTTTTCCCATATCTCCTAAACTATGCGTCCTAGAGCGAAAAGGACTTTAATTCGTGACCACCCCCAAAAAATTGAAAAATCCACCCAAAACCTAAAAAAATTAAAATTTTTATATGAAAAACTTCTTTTGCCCATATCTCCTAAACTAAGCGTCCTAGAGCGAAAAGGACTTTAATTCGTGACCACCCCCAAAAAATTGAAAAATCTACCCAAAACCTAAAAAAATTGAAATTTTTATATGAAAAACTTCTTTTGCCCATATCTCCTAAACTATGCGTCCTAGAGCGAAAAGGACTTTAATTCGTGACCACCCCCAAAAAATTGAAAAATCCACCCAAACCTTAAAAAAATTGAAATTTTTATATGAAAAACTTCTTTTGCCCATAACTCCTTAAATATGCGTCCTAGAGCGAAAAGGACTTCAATTCGTGACCACCCCCAAAAAATGTAAAAATCCACAAAAATCCTAAAAAAATTAAAATTTTTATATAAAAAACTTCTTTTGCCCATATCTCCTAAACTAAGCGTCCTAGAGCGAAAAGGACTTTAATTCGTGACCACCCCCAAAAAATTGAAAAATCCACCCAAAACCTAAAAAAATTAAAATTTTGATATGAAAAACTTCTTTTGCCCATATCTCCTAAACTATGCGTCCTAGAGCGAAAAGGACTTTAATTCGTGACCACCCCCAAAAAATTGAAAAATCTACCCAAAACCTAAAAAAAATCAAATTTTTATATGAAAAACTTCTTTTGTCCATATCTCCTAAACTAAGCGTCCTATAGCGAAAAGGACTTTAATTCGTGACCACCCCCAAAAAATTGAAAAATCTACCCAAAACCTAAAAAAATTCAAATTTTTATATGAAAAACTTCTTTTGCCCATATCTCCTAAACTAAGCGTCCTAGAGCGAAAAGGACTTCAATTCGTGACCACCCCCAAAAAATTTAAAAATCCACAAAAATCCTAAAAAAATTGAAATTTTTGTATGAAAAACTTCTTTTCCCATATCTCCTAAACTATGCGTCCTAGAGCGAAAAGGACTTTAATTCGTGACCACCCCCAAAAAATTGAAAAATCCACCCAAAACCTAAAAAAATTAAAATTTTTATATGAAAAACTTCTTTTGCACATATCTCCTAAACTATGCGTCCTAGAGCGAAAAGGACTTTAATTCGTGACCACCCCCAAAAAAATGAAAAATCTACCCAAAACCTAAAAAAATTGAAATTTTTATATGAAAAACTTCTTTTGCCCATATCTCCTAAACTATGCGTCCTAGAGCGAAAAAAATTGAAAAATCTACCCAAAACCTAAAAAAATTGAAATTTTTATATGAAAAACTTCTTTTGCCCATATCTCCTAAACTATGCATCCTAGAGCGAAAAGGACTTTAATTCGTGACCACCCCCAAAAAATTGAAAAGTCTACCCAAAACCTAAAAAAATTGAAATTTTTATATGAAAAACTTCTTTTGCCCATATCTCCTAAACTATGCGTCCTAGAGCGAAAAGGACTTTAATTCGTGACCACCCCCAAAAAATTGAAAAATCTACCCAAAACCTAAAAAAATTGAAATTTTTATATGAAAAACTTCTTTTCCCATATCTCCTAAACTAAGCGCCCTAGAGCGAAAAGGACTTTAATTCGTGACCACCCCCAAAAATCGAAAAATCCACCCAAAACCTAAAAAAATTCAAATTTTTATATGAAAAACTTCTTTTGCCCATATCTCCTTTAATATGCGTCCTAGAGCGAAAAGGACTTCAATTCATGACCACCCCCAAAAAATCGAAAAATCTACCCAAAACCAAAAAAAAATTAAAATTTTTATATGAAAAACTTCTTTTGCCCATATCTCCTAAACTAAGCGTCCTAGAGCGAAAAGGACTTTAATTCGTGACCACCCCCAAAAAATTGAAAAATCTACCCAAAACCTAAAAAAATTGAAATTTTTATATGAAAAACTTCTTTTGCCCATATCTCCTAAACTATGCGTCCTAGAGCGAAAAGGACTTTAATTCGTGACCACCCCCAAAAAATTGAAAATTCCACCCAAACCTAAAAAAATTGAAATTTTTATATGAAAAACTTCTTTTCCCCATAACTCCTTAAATATGCGTCCTAGAGCGAAAAGGACTTCAATTCGTGACCACCCCCAAAAAATTTAAAAATCCACAAAAATCCTAAAAAAATTGAAATTTTTATATGAAAAACTTCTTTTCCCATATCTCCTAAACTATGCGTCCTAGAGCGAAAAGGACTTTAATTCGTGACCACCCCCAAAAAATTGAAAAATCCACCCAAAACCTAAAAAATTAAAATTTTTATATGAAAAACTTCTTTTGCCCATATCTCCTAAACTAAGCGTCCTAGAGCGAAAAGGACTTTAATTCGTGACCACCCCCAAAAAAATGAAAAATCTACCCAAAACCTAAAAAAATTGAAATTTTTATATGAAAAACTTCTTTTGCCCATATCTCCTAAACTATGCGTCCTAGAGCGAAAAGGACTTTAATTCGTGACCACCCCCAAAAAATTGAAAAATCCACCCAAACCTTAAAAAAATTGAAATTTTTATATGAAAAACTTCTTTTGCCCATAACTCCTTAAATATGCGTCCTAGAGCGAAAAGGACTTCAATTCGTGACCACCCCCAAAAAATGTAAAAATCCACAAAAATCCTAAAAAAATTAAAATTTTTATATAAAAAACTTCTTTTGCCCATATCTCCTAAACTAAGCGTCCTAGAGCGAAAAGGACTTTAATTCGTGACCACCCCCAAAAAATTGAAAAATCCACCCAAAACCTAAAAAAATTCAAATTTTTATATGAAAAACTTCTTTTGCCCATATCTCCTAAACTAAGCGTCCTAGAGCGAAAAGGACTTTAATTCGTGACCACCCCCAAAAATCGAAAAATCCACACAAAACCTAAAAAAATTCAAATTTTTATATGAAAAACTTCTTTTGCCCATATCTCCTTTAATATGCGTCCTAGAGCGAAAAGGACTTCAATTCGTGACCACCCCCAAAAAATCGAAAAATCTACCCAAAACCAAAAAAAAAATTGAAATTTTTATATGAAAAACTTCTTTTGCCCATATCTCCTAAACTATGCGTCCTAGAGCGAAAAGGACTTTAATTCGTGACCACCCCAAAAAAATTGAAAAGTCTACACAAAACCTAAAAAAATTGAAATTTTTATATGAAAAACTTCTTTTGCCCATATCTCCTAAACTATGCGTCCTAGAGCGAAAAGGACTTTAATTCGTGACCACCCCCAAAAAATTTAAAAATCTACCCAAAACCTAAAAAAATTCAAATTTTTATATGAAAAACTTCTTTTGCCCATATCTCCTAAACTAAGCGTCCTAGAGCGAAAAGGACTTTAATTCGTGACCACCCCCAAAAATCGAAAAATCCACACAAAACCTAAAAAAATTCAAATTTTTATATGAAAAACTTCTTTTGCCCATATCTCCTTTAATATGCGTCCTAGAGCGAAAAGGACTTCAATTCGTGACCACCCCCAAAAAATCGAAAAATCTACCCAAAACCAAAAAAAAAATTAAAATTTTTATATGAAAAACTTCTTTTGCTCATATCTCCTAAACTAAGCGTCCTAGAGCGAAAAGGACTTTAATTCGTGACCACCCCCAAAAAATTGAAAAATCTACCCAAAACCTAAAAAAATTTAAATTTTTATATGAAAAACTTCTTTTGCCCATATCTCCTAAACTATGCGTCCTAGAGCGAAAAGGACTTTAATTCGTGACCACCCCCAAAAAATTGAAAAATCTACCCAAAACCTAAAAAAATTGAAATTTTTATATAAAAAACTTCTTTTGCCCATATCTCCTAAACTATGCGTCCTAGAGCGAAAAGGACTTTAATTCGTGACCACCCCCAAAAAATTGAAAAATCTACCAAAAACCTAAAAAAATTCAAATTTTTATATGAAAAACTTCTTTTGCCCATATCTCCTAAACTATGCGTCCTAGAGCGAAAAGGACTTTAATTCGTAACCACCCCCAAAACATTGAAAAATCTACCCAAAACCTAAAAAAATTGAAATTTTTATATGAAAACTTCTTTTGCCCATATCTCCTAAACTATGCGTCCTAGAGCGAAAAGGACTTTAATTCGTGACCACCCCCAAAAAATTGCAAAATCCACCCAAAACCTAAAAAAATTAAAATTTTTATATGAAAAACTTCTTTTGCCCATATCTCCTAAACTAAGCGTCCTAGAGCGAAAAGGACTTTAATTCGTGACCACCCCCAAAAAATTGAAAAATCTACCCAAAACCTAAAAAAATTGAAATTTTTATATGAAAAACTTCTTTTGCCCATATCTCCTAAACTATGCGTCCTAGAGCGAAAAGGACTTTAATTCGTGACCACCCCCAAAAAATTGAAAAATCTACCCAAAACCTAAAAAATTGAAATTTTTATATGAAAAACTTCTTTTGCCCATATCTCCTAAACTATGCGTCCTAGAGCGAAAAGGACTTTAATTCGTGACCACCCCCAAAAAATTGAAAAATCCACCCAAAACCTAAAAAAATTAAAATTTTTATATGAAAAACTTCTTTTGCCCATATCTCCTAAACTAAGCGTCCTAGAGCGAAAAGGACTTTAATTCGTGACCACCCCCAAAAAATTGAAAAATCTACCCTAAACCTAAAAAAATTGAAATTTTTATATGAAAAACTTCTTTTGCCCATATCTCCTAAGCTATGCGTCCTAGAGCGAAAAGGACTTTAATTCGTGACCACCCCCAAAAAATTGAAAAATCCACCCAAAACCTAAAAAAATTAAAATTTTTATATGAAAAACTTCTTTTGCCCATATCTCCTAAACTAAGCGTCCTAGAGCGAAAAGGACTTTAATTCGTGACCACCCCCAAAAAATTGAAAAATCTACCCAAAACCTAAAAAAATTGAAATTTTTATATGAAAAACTTCTTTTGCCCATATCTCCTAAACTAAGCGTCCTAGAGCGAAAAGGACTTTAATTCGTGACCACCCCCAAAAAATTGAAAAATCCACCCTAAACCTAAAAAAATTCAAATTTTTATATGAAAAACTTCTTTTGCCCATATCTCCTAAACTAAGCGTCCTAGAGCGAAAAGGACTTTAATTCGTGACCACCCCCAAAAAATTTAAAAATCCACCCAAATCCTAAAGAAATTGAAATTTTTATATGAAAAACTTCTTTTGCTCATATCTCCTAAACTAAGCGTCCTAGAGCGAAAAGGACTTTAATTCGTGACCACCCCCAAAAAATTGAAAAATGCACCCAAAACCTAAAAAAATTAAAATTTTTATATGAAAAACTTCTTTTGCCCATATCTCCTAAACTATGCGTCCTAGAGCGAAAAGGACTTTAATTCGTGACCACCCCCAAAAAATTGAAAAATCTACCCAAAACCTAAAAAAATTGAAATTTTTATATGAAAAACTTCTTTTGCCCATATCTCCTAAACTATGCGTCCTAGAGCGAAAAGGACTTTAATTCGTGACCACCCCCAAAAAATTGAAAAATCCACCCAAAACCTAAAAAAATTAAAATTTTTATATGAAAAACTTCTTTTGCCAATATCTCCTAAACTAAGCGTCCTAGAGCGAAAAGGACTTTAATTCGTGACCACCCCCAAAAAATTGAAAAATCCACCCAAATCCTAAAGAAATTGAAATTTTTATATGAAAAACTTCTTTTGCTCATATCTCCTAAACTAAGCGTCCTAGAGCGAAAAGGACTTTAATTCGTGACCACCCCCAAAAAATTTAAAAATCCACCCTAAACCTAAAAAAATTCAAATTTTTATATGAAAAACTTCTTTTGCCCATATCTCCTAAACTAAGCGTCCTAGAGCGAAAAGGACTTTAATTCGTGACCACCCCCAAAAAATTGAAAAATCTACCCAAAACCTAAAAAAATTGAAATTTTTATATGAAAAACTTCTTTTGCCCATATCTCCTAAACTATGCGTCCTAGAGCGAAAAGGACTTTAATTCGTGACCACCCCCAAAAAATTGAAAAATCCACCCAAAACCTAAAAAAATTAAAATTTTTATATGAAAAACTTCTTTTGCCCATATCTCCTAAACTAAGCGTCCTAGAGCGAAAAGGACTTTAATTCGTGACCACCCCCAAAAAATTGAAAAATCTACCCAAAACCTAAAAAAATTGAAATTTTTATATGAAAAACTTCTTTTGCCCATATCTCCTAAACTATGCGTCCTAGAGCGAAAAGGACTTTAATTCGTGACCACCCCCAAAAAAATTAAAAATCCACCCAAATCCTAAAGAAATTGAAATTTTTATATGAAAAACTTCTTTTGCTCATATCTCCTAAACTAAGCGTCCTAGAGCGAAAAGGACTTTAATTCGTGACCACACCCAAAAAATTAAAAAATCTACCCAAAACCTAAAAAAATTGAAATTTTTATATGAAAAACTTCTTTTGCCCATATCTCCTAAACTAAGCGTCCTAGAGCGAAAAGGACTTTAATTCGTGACCACCCCCAAAAAATTGGAAAATCCACCAAAATCCTAAAAAAATTGAATTTTTATATGAAAAACTTCTTTTGCCTATATCTCCTTAAATATGCGTCCTAGAGCGAAAAGGACTTTAATTCGTGACCACCCATCAAAAAAATGAAAAATCCACCCAAATCCTAAAAAAATTGAAATTTTTATATGAAAAACTTCTTTTGCCCATATCTCCTAAACTAAGCGTCCTAAAGCGAAAAGGACTTTAATTCGTGACCACCCCCAAAAAAATGAAAAATCCACCCAAATCCTAAAAAAATTAAAATGTTTATATGAAAAACTTCTTTTGCCCATATCTCCTAAACTATGCGTCCTAGAGCGAAAAGGACTTTAATTCGTGACCACTCCCAAAAAAATGAAAAATCAAAAAAAAAAATTGAAATTTTATATGAAAAACTTCTTTTGTCCATATCTCCTAGACTATGCGTCCTAGAGCGAAAATGACTTTAATTCGTTACCACTCCCAAAAAATTTAAAAATCCACCCAAAACCTAAAGAAATTGAAATTTTTATATGAAAAACTTCTTTTGCCCATATCTCCTAAACTAAGCGTTTCAAAAAATTGAAAAATCCACCAAAATCCTAAAAAAATTGAAATTTTTATATGAAAAACTTCTTTTGCCCATATCTCCTAAACTATGCGTCCTAGAGCGAAAAGGACTTTAATTCGTGACCACCCCCCAAAAAAAATGAAAAATCCAACCAAATCCTAAAAAAATTGAAATTTTTATATGAAAAACTTCTTTTGCCCATATCTCCTAAACTAAGCGTCCTAGAGCGAAAAGGACTTTAATTCGTGACCACCCCCAAAAATCGAAAAATCCACCCAAAACCTAAAAAAATTCAAATTTTTATATGAAAAACTTCTTTTGCCCATATCTCCTTTAATATGCGTCCTAGAGCGAAAAGGACTTCAATTCGTGACCACCCCCAAAAAATCGAAAAATCTACCCAAAACCAAAAAAAAATTAAAATTTTTATATGAAAAACTTCTTTTGCTCATATCTCCTAAACTAAGCGTCCTAGAGCGAAAAGGACTTTAATTCGTGACCACCCCTAAAAAATTGAAAAATCTACCCAAAACCTAAAAAAATTTAAATTTTTATATGAAAAACTTCTTTTGCCCATATCTCCTAAACTATGCGTCCTAGAGCGAAAAGGACTTTAATTCGTGACCACCCCCAAAAAATTGAAAAATCTACCCAAAACCTAAAAAAATTGAAATTTTTATATAAAAAACTTCTTTTGCCCATATCTCCTAAACTATGCGTCCTAGAGCGAAAAGGACTTTAATTCGTGACCACCCCAAAAAAATTGAAAAATCTACCCAAAACCTAAAAAAATTCAAATTTTTATATGAAAAACTTCTTTTGCCCATATCTCCTAAACTAAGCGTCCTAGAGCGAAAAGGACTTTAATTCGTGACCACCCCCAAAAAATTGAAAAATCTACCCAAAACCTAAAAAAATTGAAATTTTTATATGAAAAACTTCTTTTGCCCATATCTCCTAAAGTATGCGTCCTAGAGCGAAAAGGACTTTAATTCGTGACCACCCCCAAAAAATTGAAAAATCCACCCAAAACCTAAAAAAATTAAAATTTTTATATGAAAAACTTCTTTTGCCCATATCTCCTAAACTAAGCGTCCTAGAGCGAAAAGGACTTTAATTCGTGACCACCCCCAAAAAATTGAAAAATCTACCCAAAACCTAAAAAAATTGAGATTTTTATATGAAAAACTTCTTTTGCCCATATCTCCTAAACTATGCGTCCTAGAGCGAAAAGGACTTTAATTCGTGACCACCCCCAAAAAATTGAAAAATCTACCCAAAACCTAAAAAAATTGAAATTTTTATATGAAAAACTTCTTTTGCCCATATCTCCTAAACTAAGCGTCCTAGAGCGAAAAGGACTTTAATTCGTGACCACCCCTAAAAAATTGAAAAATCTACCCAAAACCTAAAAAAATTGAAATTTTTATATGAAAAACTTCTTTTGCCCATATCTCCTAAACTATGCGTCCTAGAGCGAAAAGGACTTTAATTCGTGACCACCCCCAAAAAATTGAAAAATCCACCCAAAACCTAAAAAAATTAAAATTTTTATATGGAAAACTTCTTTTGCCCATATCTCCTAAACTAAACGTCCTAGAGCGAAAAGGACTTTAATTCGTGACCACCCCCAAAAAATTGAAAAATCTACCCAAAACCTAAAAAAATTTAAATTTTTATATGAAAAACTTCTTTTGCCCATATCTCCTAAACTATGCGTCCTAGAGCGAAAAGGACTTTAATTCGTAACCAACCCCAAAAAATTGAAAAATCTACCCAAAACCTAAAAAAATTGAAATTTTTATATGAAAAACTTCTTTTGCCCATATCTCCTAAACTATGCGTCCTAGAGCGAAAAGGACTTTAATTCGTGACCACCCCCAAAAAATTGAAAAATCCACCCAAAACCTAAAAAAATTAAAATTTTTATATGAAAAACTTCTTTTGCCCATATCTCCTAAACTAAGCGTCCTAGAGCGAAAAGGACTTTAATTCGTGACCACCCCCAAAAAATTGAAAAATCTACCCAAAACCTAAAAAAATTGAAATTTTTATATGAAAAACTTCTTTTGCCCATATCTCCTAAACTATGCGTCCTAGAGCGAAAAGGACTTTAATTCGTGACCACCCCCAAAAAATTGAAAATTCCACCCAAACCTAAAAAAATTGAAATTTTTATATGAAAAACTTCTTTTGCCCATAACTCCTTAAATATGCGTTCTAGAGCGAAAAGGACTTCAATTCGTGACCACCCCCAAAAAATTTAAAAATCCACAAAAATCCTAAAAAAATTGAAATTTTTATATGAAAAACTTCTTTTACCACATCTCCTAAACTATGCGTCCTAGAGCGAAAAGGACTTTAATTCGTGACCACCCCCAAAAAATTGAAAAATCTACCCAAAACCTAAAAAAATTCAAATTTTTATATGAAAAACTTCTTTTGCCCATATCTCCTAAACTATGCGTCCTAGAGCGAAAAGGACTTTAATTCGTGACCACCCCCAAAAAATTGAAAAATCTACCCAAAACCTAAAAAAATTCAAATTTTTATATGAAAAACTTCTTTTCCCACATCTCCTAAACTATGCGTCCTAGAGCGAAAAGGACTTTAATTCGTGACCACCCCCAAAAAATTGAAAAATCTACCCAAAACCTAAAAAAATTCAAATTTTTATATGAAAAACTTCTTTTGCCCATATCTCTTAAACTATGCGTCCTAGAGCGAAAAGGACTTTAATTCGTGACCACCCCCAAAAAATTGAAAAATCTACCCAAAACCTAAAAAAATTCAAATTTTTATATGAAAAACTTCTTTTGCCCATATCTCCTAAACTAAGCGTCCTAGAGCGAAAAGGACTTTAATTCGTGACCACCCCCAAAAAATTGAAAAGTCTACCCAAAACCTAAAAAAATTGAAATTTTTATATGAAAAACTTCTTTTGGCCATATCTCCTAAACTAAGCGTCCTAGAGCGAAAAGGAGTTTAATTCGTGACCACCCCCAAAAAATTGAAAAGTCTACCCAAAACCTAAAAAAATTGAAATTTTTATATGAAAAACTTCCTTTGGCCATATCTCCTAAACTAAGCGTCCTAGAGCGAAAAGGACTTTAATTCGTGACCACCCCCAAAAAAATGAAAAATCTACCCAAAACCTAAAAAAATTGAAATTTTTATATGAAAAACTTCTTTTGCCCATATCTCCTAAACTATGCGTCCTAGAGCGAAAAGGACTTTAATTCGTGACCACCCCCAAAAAATTGAAAAATCTACCCAAAACCTAAAAAAATTGAAATTTTTATATGAAAAACTTCTTTTGCCCATATCTCCTAAACTATGCGTCCTAGAGCGAAAAGGACTTTAATTCGTGACCACCCCCAAAAAATTGAAAAGTCTACCCAAAACCTAAAAAAATTCAAATTTTTATATGAAAAACTTCCTTTGGCCATATCTCCTAAACTATGCGTCCTAGAGCGAAAAGGACTTTAATTCGTGACCACCCCCAAAAAAATGAAAAATCAAAAAAAAAAAAATGGAAATTTTATATGAAAAACTTCTTTTGTCCATATCTCCTAGACTATGCGTCCTAGAGCGAAAATGACTTTAATTCGTTACCACTCCCAAAAAATTTAAAAATCCACCCAAAACCTAAAGAAATTGAAATTTTTATATGAAAAACTTCTTTTGCCCATATCTCCTAAACTAAGCGTTTCAAAAAATTGAAAAATCCACCAAAATCCTAAAAAAAATGAAATTTTTATATGAAAAACTTCTTTTGCCCATATCTCCTTAAATATGCGTCCTAGAGCGAAAAGGACTTTAATTCGTGACCACCCCCCAAAAAAAATGAAAAATCCAACCAAATTCTAAAAAAATTGAAATTTTTATATGAAAAACTTCTTTTGCCCATATCTCCTAAACTAAGCGTCCTAGAGCGAAAAGGACTTTAATTCGTGACCACCCCCAAAAATCGAAAAATCCACCCAAAACCTAAAAAAATTCAAATTTTTATATGAAAAACTTCTTTTGCCCATATCTCCTTTAATATGCGTCCTAGAGCGAAAAGGACTTCAATTCGTGACCACCCCCAAAAAATCGAAAAATCTACCCAAAACCAAAAAAAAATTAAAATTTTTATATGAAAAACTTCTTTTGCTCATATCTCCTAAACTAAGCGTCCTAGAGCGAAAAGGACTTTAATTCGTGACCACCCCTAAAAAATTGAAAAATCTACCCAAAACCTAAAAAAATTTAAATTTTTATATGAAAAACTTCTTTTGCCCATATCTCCTAAACTATGCGTCCTAGAGCGAAAAGGACTTTAATTCGTGACCACCCCCAACAAATTGAAAAATCTACCCAAAACCTAAAAAAATTGAAATTTTTATATAAAAAACTTCTTTTGCCCATATCTCCTAAACTATGCGTCCTAGAGCGAAAAGGACTTTAATTCGTGACCACCCCCAAAAAATTGAAAAATCTACCCAAAACCTAAAAAAATTCAAATTTTTATATGAAAAACTTCTTTTGCCCATATCTCCTAAACTAAGCGTCCTAGAGCGAAAAGGACCACCCCCAAAAAATTGAAAAATCTACCCAAAACCTAAAAAAATTGAAATTTTTATATGAAAAACTTCTTTTGCCCATATCTCCTAAAGTCCTAGAGCGAAAAGGACTTTAATTCGTGACCACCCCCAAAAAATTGAAAAATCCACCCAAAACCTAAAAAAATTAAAATTTTTATATGAAAAACTTCTTTTGCCCATATCTCCTAAACTAAGCGTCCTAGAGCGAAAAGGACTTTAATTCGTGACCACCCCCAAAAAATTGAAAAATCTACCCAAAACCTAAAAAAATTGAGATTTTTATATGAAAAACTTCTTTTGCCCATATCTCCTAAACTATGCGTCTTAGAGCGAAAAGGACTTTAATTCGTGACCACCCCCAAAAAATTGAAAAATCTACCCAAAACCTAAAAAAATTCAAATTTTTATATGAAAAACTTCTTTTGCCCATATCTCCTAAACTAAGCGTCCTAGAGCGAAAAGGACTTTAATTCGTGACCACCCCCAAAAAATTGAAAAATCTACCCAAAACCTAAAAAAATTGAAATTTTTATATGAAAAACTTCTTTTGCCCATATCTCCTAAACTATGCGTCCTAGAGCGAAAAGGACTTTAATTCGTGACCACCCCCAAAAAATTGAAAAATCCACCCAAAACCTAAAAAAATTAAAATTTTTATATGAAAAACTTCTTTTGCCCATATCTCCTAAACTAAACGTCCTAGAGCGAAAAGGACTTTAATTCGTGACCACCCCCAAAAAATTGAAAAATCTACCCAAAACCTAAAAAAATTGAAATTTTTATATGAAAAACTTCTTTTGCCCATATCTCCTAAACTATGCGTCCTAGAGCGAAAAGGACTTTAATTCGTAACCACCCCCAAAAAATTGAAAAATCTACCCAAAACCTAAAAAAATTGAAATTTTTATATGAAAAACTTCTTTTGCCCATATCTCCTAAACTATGCGTCCTAGAGCGAAAAGGACTTTAATTCGTGACCACCCCCAAAAAATTGAAAAATCCACCCAAAACCTAAAAAAATTAAAATTTTTATATGAAAATCTTCTTTTGCCCATATCTCCTAAACTAAGCGTCCTAGAGCGAAAAGGACTTTAATCCGTGACCACCCCCAAAAAATTGAAAAATCTACCCAAAACCTAAAAAAATTGAAATTTTTATATGAAAAACTTCTTTTGCCCATATCTCCTAAACTATGCGTCCTAGAGTGAAAAGGACTTTAATTCGTGACCACCCCCAAAAAAATGAAAAATCTACCCAAAACCTAAAAAAATTGAAATTTTTATATGAAAAACTTCTTTTGCCCATATCTCTTAAACTATGCGTCCTAGAGCGAAAAGGACTTTAATTCGTGACCACCCCCAAAAAATTGAAAAATCTACCCAAAACCTAAAAAAATTGAAATTTTTATATGAAAAACTTCTTTTGCCCATATCTCCTAAACTATGCGTCCTAGAGCGAAAAGGACTTTAATTCGTGACCACCCCCAAAAAATTGAACAATCTACCCAAAACCTAAAAAAATTCAAATTTTTATATGAAAAACTTCCTTTGGCCATATCTCCTAAACTAAGCGTCCTAGAGCGAAAAGGACTTTAATTCGTGACCACCCCCAAAAAATTGAAAAGTCTACCCAAAACCTAAAAAAATTGAAATTTTTATATGAAAAACTTCTTTTGCCCATATCTCCTAAACTATGCGTCCTAGAGCGAAAAGGACTTTAATTCGTGACCACCCCCAAAAAATTTAAAAATTTACCCAAAACCTAAAAAAATTGAAATTTTTATATGAAAAACTTCTTTTGCCCATATCTCCTAAACTAAGCGTCCTAGAGCGAAAAGGACTTTAATTCGTGACCACCCCCAAAAATCGAAAAATCTACCCAAAACCTAAAAAAATTCAAATTTTTATATGAAAAACTTCTTTTGCCCATATCTCCTTTAATATGCGTTCTAGAGCGAAAAGGACTTCAATTCGTGACCACCCCCAAAAAATCGAAAAATCTACCCAAAACCAAAAAAAAAAATTAAAATTTTTATATGAAAAACTTCTTTTGCTCATATCTCCTAAACTATGCGTCCTAGAGCGAAAAGGACTTTAATTCGTGACCACCCCCAAAAAATTGAAAAAACTACCCAAAACCTAAAAAAAATGAAATTTTTATATGAAAAACTTCTTTTGCCCATATCTCCTAAACTAAGCGTCCTAGAGCGAAAAGGACTTTAATTCGTGACCACCCCCAAAAAATTGAAAAATCTACCCAAAACCTAAAAAAATTTAAATTTTTATATGAAAAACTTCTTTTGCTCATATCTCCTAAACTATGCGTCCTAGAGCGAAAAGGACTTTAATTCGTGACCACCCCCAAAAAATTGAAAAATCCACCCTAAACCTAAAAAAATTAAAATTTTTATATGAAAAACTTCTTTTGCACATATCTCCTAAACTAAGCGTCCTAGAGCGAAAAGGACTTTAATTCGTGACCACCCCCAAAAAATTGAAAAATCCACCCAAATCCTAAAGAAATTGAAATTTTTATATGAAAAACTTCTTTTGCTCATATCTCCTAAACTAAGCGTCCTAGAGCGAAAAGGACTTTAATTCGTGACCACCCCCAAAAAATTTAAAAATCCACCCAAAACCTAAAAAAATTGAAATTTTTATATGAAAAACTTCTTTTGCCCATATCTCCTAAACTATGCGTCCTAGAGCGAAAAGGACTTTAATTCGTAACCACCCCCAAAAAATTGAAAAATCTACCCAAATCCTAAAAAAATTGAAATTTTTATATGAAAAACTTCTTTTGCCCATATCTCCTAAACTATGCGTCCTAGAGCGAAAAGGACTTTAATTCGTGACCACCCCCAAAAAATTTAAAAATCCACCCAAAACCTAAAAAAATTAAAATTTTTATATGAAAAACTTCTTTTGCCCATATCTCCTAAACTAAGCGTCCTAGAGCGAAAAGGACTTTAATTCGTGACCACCCCCAAAAAATTGAAAAATCCACCCTAAACCTAAAAAAATTCAAATTTTTATATGAAAAACTTCTTTTGCCCATATCTCCTAAACTAAGCGTCCTAGAGCGAAAAGGACTTTAATTCGTGACCACCCCCAAAAAATTGGAAAATCCACCAAAATCCTAAAAAAATTGAATTTTTATATGAAAAACTTCTTTTGCCTATATCTCCTTAAATATGCGTCCTAGAGCGAAAAGGACTTTAATTCGTGACCACCCCCCAAAAAAATGAAAAATCCACCCAAATCCTAAAAAAATTGAAATTTTTATATGAAAAACTTTTTTTGCCCATATCTCCTAAACTAAGCGTCCTAAAGCGAAAAGGACTTTAATTCGTGACCACCCCCAAAAAATTGAAAAATCCACCCAAAACCTAAAAAAATTAAAATTTTTATATGAAAAACTTCTTTTGCCCATATCTCCTAAACTATGCGTCCTAGAGCGAAAAGGACTTTAATTCGTGACCACCCCCCAAAAAATGAAAAATCAAAAAAAAAACAAGTATATACGGCCGTAAGTTCGGCCAGGCCGAAGCTTATGTACCCTCCATCATGGATTGCGTAGAAACTTTTTCTATACACTGCATTCCACAATCGAATTACTTAAGTTGCGGTAACGCTTGCCGATGGCAAGGTATCTTAACACCTCCTAACACCATCTTCTAAATTGTATGTAAGTCCATACGTGGTATATATTAAATCAAACAAGTATATACGGCCGTAAGTTCGGCCAGGCCGAAGCTTATGTACCCTCCATCATGGATTGCGTAGAAACTTCTTCTAAACACTGCCATTCAGAATCGAATTACTTAAGTCGCGGTAACGCTTGCCGATGGCAAGGTATCTTAAAACCTCCTAACACCATCTTCTAAATTGTATGTAAGTCCATACGTGGTATATTTTAAATCAAAAAAGATCGATCCAACACGTATATAATTCAGTTTGACAAAGTAGACATACAATTTTGACAAAATTTTCTACAGAAATAAAATTTTAACAATATTTTCTATAGAAATAAAATTTTCACAAAATTTTCTTTAGAAATAAAAATTTTTACAAATTTTTCTATAGAAAGAAAATTTTGACAAAAATTTCTACATAAATAAAATTTTAACAAAATTTTCTATAGAAATAAACTTTTGACAAAATTTTCTATAGAAATAAAATCTTGGTAGATTATTTTTGGCTCGAGTGGCAACCATGATTATGAACCGAATAAAATTTGAACAAAATTTTTTTTAGAAATAAAATTTTGACAAAATTTTCTGTAGAAATAAAATTTTAACAATGATGAAAATTTTATTATGAACCGAATAAAATTTTAACAAAATTTTCTCTAGAAATAAAATTTTGGTAGATTATTTTTGGCTCTAGTGGCAACCATGATTATGAACCGATATGGACCAATTTTTGTGTGATTGGACCAATTTTGGTATGGTTGTTAGCGACCATATACTAACACCACGTTCCTAATTTGAACCGGATCGGATGAAGTTTGCTCCTCCAAGAGGCTCCGGAGGTCAAATCTGGAGAACGTTTTATATGGGGGCTATATATAATTATGGACCGATATGGACCAATTCTGGCACGGTTGTTAAAGATCATATACTAACACCATGTTCCAAATTACAACCGGATTGGATGAAATTTGCTTCTCTTGGAGACTTCGCAAACCAAATCTGGGGATCGGTTTATAGGAGGCTATATATAATTATGAACCGATGAAGACCAATTTTTGCATGGTTGTTAGAGACCATATACCAATATCATGTACCAAATTTCAGGCGGATCGGATGAAATTTGCTTCTCTTTGAGGCTCCGCAACCCAAATCTGGGGATCGGTTTATATGAGCGCTATATATAATTATGGACCGATGTGGACCAATTTTTGCACGGTTGTTAGAGACCATATACCAATACCATGTACCAAATTTTAGCCGGATCGGATGCAATTTGCTTCTCTTTGAGGCTTCGCAAGCCAAATCTGGGGATCGGTTTATATGGGGGCTATATATAATTATGGACCGATGTGGACCAATTTTTGCATGATTGTTAGAGACCATATACCAATACCATGTACCAAATTTCAGCCGGATCGGATGAAATATGCTTCTCTTTTAGGCTCCACAAGCCAAATCTGGGGATCGGTTTATATGGGGGCTATATATAATTATGGACCGATGTGAACCAATTTTTGCACGGTTGTTAGAGAACATATACCAACATCATGTACCAAATTTCAGCCGGATCGGATGAAATTTGCTTCTCTTTTAGGCTCCGCAAGCCAAATCTGGGGATCGGTTTATATGGGGGCTATATATAATTATGGACCGATGTGGACCAATTTTTGCATGGTTGTTAGAGACCATATACCAACACCATATACCAAATTTCAGCCGGATCGGATGAAATATGCTTCTGTTAGAGGCTCCACAAGCCAAATCTGAGGGTCCCTTTATATGGGGGCTATACGTAAAAGTGGACCGATATGGCCCATTTTCAATACCATCCGACCTACATCGATAACAACTATTTGTGCCAAGTTTCAAGTCGATAGCTTGTTTCGTTCGGAAGTTAGCGTGATTTCAACAGACGGACGGACGGACGGACGGACGGACGGACGGACGGACGGACGGACGGACGGACGGACGGACGGACGGACATGCTTAGATCGACTCAGAATTTCACCACGACCCAGAATATATATACTTTATGGGGTCTTAGAGCAATATTTCGATGTGTTACAAACGGAATGACAAAGTTAATATACCCCCATCCTATGATGGAGGGTATAAAAAATGGAAATTTTATATGAAAAACTTCTTTTGCCCATATCTCCTAGACTATGCGTCCTAGAGCGAAAATGACTTTAATTCGTTACCACTCCCAAAAAATTTAAAAATCCACCCAAAACCTAAAGAAATTGAAATTTTTATAGGAAAAACTTCTTTTGCTCATATCTCCTAAACTATGCGTCCTAGAGCGAAAAGGACTTTAATTCGTGACCACCCCCAAAAAAATTGAAAAATCCACCCAAAACCCAAAAAATTTAAATTTTTATATGAAAAACTTCTTTTGCCCATATCTCCTAAACTAAGCGTTTCAAAAAATTGAAAAATCCACCAAAATCCTAAAAAAATTGAAATTTTTATATGAAAAACTTCTTTTGCCCATATCTCCTTAAATATGCGTCCTAGAGCGAAAAGGACTTTAATTCGTGACCACCCCCCAAAAAAATGAAAAATCCACCCAAATCCTAAAGAAAATTGAAATTTTTATATGAAAAACTTCTTTTGCCCATATCTCCTAAACTAAGCGTCCTAGAGCGAAAAGGACTTTAATTCGTGACCACCCCCAAAAATCGAAAAAATCCACCCAAAACCTAAAAAAAATTCAAATTTTTATATGAAAAACTTCTTTTGCCCATATCTCCTTTAATATGCGTCCTAGAGCGAAAAGGACTTCAATTCGTGACCACCCCCAAAAAATCGAAAAATCTACCCAAAACCAAAAAAAAATTAAAATTTTTATATGAAAAACTTCTTTTGCTCATATCTCCTAAACTAAGCGTCCTAGAGCGAAAAGGACTTTAATTCGTGACCACCCCCAAAAAATTGAAAAATCTACCCAAAACCTAAAAAAATTGAAATTTTTATATGAAAAACTTCTTTTGCCCATATCTCCTAAACTATGCGTCCTAGAGCGAAAAGGACTTTAATTCGTAACCACCCCCAAAAAATTGAAAAATCTACCCAAAACCTAAAAAAATTGAAATTTTTATATAAAAAACTTCTTTTGCCCATATCTCCTAAACTATGCGTCCTAGAGCGAAAAGGACTTTAATTCGTGACCACCCCCAAAAAATTGAAAAATCTACCCAAAACCTAAAAAAATTCAAATTTTTATATGAAAAACTTCTTTTGCCCATATCTCCTAAACTAAGCGTCCTAGAGCGAAAAGGACTTTAATTCGTGACCACCCCCAAAAAATTGAAAAAACTACCCAAAACCTAAAAAAATTGAAATTTTTATATGAAAAACTTCTTTTGCCCATATCTCCTAAACTATGCGTCCTAGAGCGAAAAGGACTTTAATTCGTGACCACCCCCAAAAAATTGAAAAATCCACCCAAAACCTAAAAAAATTAAAATTTTTATATGAAAAACTTCTTTTGCTCCTTAAATATGCGTCCTAGAGCGAAAAGGACTTTAATTCGTGACCACCCCCAAAAAATTGAAAAATCTACCCAAAACCTAAAAAAATTGAAATTTTTATATGAAAAACTTCTTTTGCCCATATCTCCTAAACTATGCGTCCTAGAGCGAAAAGGACTTTAATTCGTGACCACCCCCAAAAAATTGAAAAATCTACCCAAAACCTAAAAAAATTGAAATTTTTATATGAAAAACTTCTTTTGCCCATATCTCCTAAACTAAGCGTCCTAGAGCGAAAAGGACTTTAATTCGTAACCACCCCCAAAAAATTTAAAAATCTACCCAAAACCTAAAAAAATTGAAATTTTTATATGAAAAACTTCTTTTGCCCATATCTCCTAAACTAAGCGTCCTAGAGCGAAAAGGACTTTAATTCGTGACCACCCCCAAAAAATTGAAAAATCTACCCAAAACCTAAAAAAATTGAAATTTTTATATGAAAAACTTCTTTTGCCCATATCTCCTAAACTATGCGTCCTAGAGCGAAAAGGACTTTAATTCGTAACCACCCCCAAAAAATTGAAAAATCTACCCAAAACCTAAAAAAATTGAAATTTTTATATGAAAAACTTCTTTTGCCCATATCTCCTAAACTATGCGTCCTAGAGCGAAAAGGACTTTAATTCGTGACCACCCCCAAAAAATTGAAAAATCCACCCAAAACCTAAAAAAATTAAAATTTTTATATGAAAAACTTCTTTTGCCCATATCTCCTAAACTAAGCGTCCTAGAGCGAAAAGGACTTTAATTCGTGACCACCCCCAAAAAATTGAAAAATCTACCCAAAACCTAAAAAAATTGAAATTTTTATATGAAAAACTTCTTTTGCCCATATCTCCTAAAATATGCGTCCTAGAGCGAAAAGGACTTTAATTCGTGACCACCCCCAAAAAATTGAAAATTCCACCCAAACCTAAAAAAATTGAAATTTTTATATGAAAAACTTCTTTTGCCCATAACTCCTTAAATATGCGTCCTAGAGCGAAAAGGACTTCAATTCGTGACCACCCCCAAAAAATTTAAAAATCCACAAAAATCCTAAAAAAAATGAAATTTTTATATGAAAAACTTCTTTTCCCATATCTCCTAAACTATGCGTCCTAGAGCGAAAAGGACTTTAATTCGTGACCACCCCCAAAAAATTGAAAAATCCACCCAAAACCTAAAAAAATTAAAATTTTTATATGAAAAACTTCTTTTGCCCATATCTCCTAAACTAAGCGTCCTAGAGCGAAAAGGACTTTAATTCGTGACCACCCCCAAAAAAATGAAAAATCTACCCAAAACCTAAAAAAATTGAAATTTTTATATGAAAAACTTCTTTTGCCCATATCTCCTAAACTATGCGTCCTAGAGCGAAAAGGACTTTAATTCGTGACCACCCCCAAAAAATTGAAAAATCTACCCAAAACCTAAAAAAATTGAAATTTTTATATGAAAAACTTCTTTTGCCCATATCTCCTAAACTATGCGTCCTAGAGCGAAAAGGACTTTAATTCGTGACCACCCCCAAAAAATTGAAAAGTCTACCCAAAACCTAAAAAAATTGAAATTTTTATATGAAAAACTTCTTTTGCCCATATCTCCTAAACTATGCGTCCTAGAGCGAAAAGGACTTTAATTCGTGACCACCCCCAAAAAATTTAAAAATCTACCCAAAACCTAAAAAAATTCAAATTTTTATATGAAAAACTTCTTTTGCTCATATCTCCTAAACTAAGCGTCCTAGAGCGAAAAGGACTTTAATTCGTGACCACCCCCAAAAATCCAAAAATCCACCCAAAACCTAAAAAAATTCATATTTTTATATGAAAAACTTCTTTTGCCCATATCTCCTTTAATATGCGTCCTAGAGCGAAAAGGACTTCAATTCATGACCACCCCCAAAAAATCGAAAAATCTACCCAAAACCAAAAAAAAATTAAAATTTTTATATGAAAAACTTCTTTTGCTCATATCTCCTAAACTAAGCGTCCTAGAGCGAAAAGGACTTTAATTCGTGACCACCCCCAAAAAATTGAAAAATCTACCCAAAACCTAAAGAAATTGAAATTTTTATATGAAAAACTTCTTTTGCCCATATCTCCTAAACTATGCGTCCTAGAGCGTCCTAGAGCGAAAAGGACTTTAATTCGTGACCACCCCCAAAAAATTTAAAAATCTACCCAAAACCTAAAAAAATTCAAATTTTTATATGAAAAACTTCTTTTGCCCATATCTCCTAAACTAAGCGTCCTAGAGCGAAAAGGACTTTAATTCGTGACCACCCCCAAAAAATTGAAAAATCTACCCAAAACCTAAAAAAATTAAAATTTTTATATGAAAAACTTCTTTTGCCCATATCTCCTAAACTAAGCGTCCTAGAGCGAAAAGGACTTTAATTCGTGACCACCCCCAAAAAATTGAAAAATCTACCCAAAACCTAAAAAAATTGAAATTTTTATATGAAAAACTTCTTTTGCCCATATCTCCTAAACTATGCGTCCTAGAGCGAAAAGGACTTTAATTCGTGACCACCCCCAAAAAATTGAAAAATCCACCCAAAACCTAAAAAAATTAAAATTTTTATATGAAAAACTTCTTTTGCCCATATCTCCTAAACTAAGCGTCCTAGAGCGAAAAGGACTTTAATTCGTGACCACCCCCAAAAAATTGAAAAATCTACCCAAAACCTAAAAAAATTAAAATTTTTATATGAAAAACTTCTTTTGCCCATATCTCCTAAACTAAGCGTCCTAGAGCGAAAAGGACTTTAATTCGTGACCACCCCCAAAAAATTGAAAAATCTACCCAAAACCTAAAAAAATTGAAATTTTTATATGAAAAACTTCTTTTGCCCATATCTCCTAAACTATGCGTCCTAGAGCGAAAAGGACTTTAATTCGTAACCACCCCCAAAAAATTGAAAAATCTACCCAATACCTAAAAAAATTGAAATTTTTATATGAAAAACTTCTTTTGCCCATATCTCCTAAACTATGCGTCCTAGAGCGAAAAGGACTTTAATTCGTGACCACCCCCAAAAAATTGAAAAATCTACCCAAAACCTAAAAAAATTCAAATTTTTATATGAAAAACTTCTTTTGCCCATATCTCCTAAACTAAGCGTCCTAGAGCGAAAAGGACTTTAATTCGTGACCACCCCCAAAAAATTGAAAAAACTACCCAAAACCTAAAAAAATTGAAATTTTTATATGAAAAACTTCTTTTGCCCATATCTCCTAAACTATGCGTCCTAGAGCGAAAAGGACTTTAATTCGTGACCACCCCCAAAAAATTGAAAAATCCACCCAAAACCTAAAAAAATTAAAATTTTTATATGAAAAACTTCTTTTGCTCCTTAAATATGCGTCCTAGAGCGAAAAGGACTTTAATTCGTGACCACCCCCAAAAAATTGAAAAATCTACCCAAAACCTAAAAAAATTGAAATTTTTATATGAAAAACTTCTTTTGCCCATATCTCCTAAACTATGCGTCCTAGAGCGAAAAGGACTTTAATTCGTGACCACCCCCAAAAAATTGAAAAATCTACCCAAAACCTAAAAAAATTGAAATTTTTATATGAAAAACTTCTTTTGCCCATATCTCCTAAACTAAGCGTCCTAGAGCGAAAAGGACTTTAATTCGTGACCACCCCCAAAAAATTTAAAAATCTACCCAAAACCTAAAAAAATTGAAATTTTTATATGAAAAACTTCTTTTGCCCATATCTCCTAAACTAAGCGTCCTAGAGCGAAAAGGACTTTAATTCGTGACCACCCCCAAAAAATTGAAAAATCTACCCAAAACCTAAAAAAATTGAAATTTTTATATGAAAAACTTCTTTTGCCCATATCTCCTAAACTATGCGTCCTAGAGCGAAAAGGACTTTAATTCGTAACCACCCCCAAAAAATTGAAAAATCTACCCAAAACCTAAAAAAATTGAAATTTTTATATGAAAAACTTCTTTTGCCCATATCTCCTAAACTATGCGTCCTAGAGCGAAAAGGACTTTAATTCGTGACCACCCCCAAAAAATTGAAAAATCCACCCAAAACCTAAAAAAATTAAAATTTTTATATGAAAAACTTCTTTTGCCCATATCTCCTAAACTAAGCGTCCTAGAGCGAAAAGGACTTTAATTCGTGACCACCCCCAAAAAATTGAAAAATCTACCCAAAACCTAAAAAAATTGAAATTTTTATATGAAAAACTTCTTTTGCCCATATCTCCTAAAATATGCGTCCTAGAGCGAAAAGGACTTTAATTCGTGACCACCCCCAAAAAATTGAAAATTCCACCCAAACCTAAAAAAATTGAAATTTTTATATGAAAAACTTCTTTTGCCCATAACTCCTTAAATATGCGTCCTAGAGCGAAAAGGACTTCAATTCGTGACCACCCCCAAAAAATTTAAAAATCCACAAAAATCCTAAAAAAAATGAAATTTTTATATGAAAAACTTCTTTTCCCATATCTCCTAAACTATGCGTCCTAGAGCGAAAAGGACTTTAATTCGTGACCACCCCCAAAAAATTGAAAAATCCACCCAAAACCTAAAAAAATTAAAATTTTTATATGAAAAACTTCTTTTGCCCATATCTCCTAAACTAAGCGTCCTAGAGCGAAAAGGACTTTAATTCGTGACCACCCCCAAAAAAATGAAAAATCTACCCAAAACCTAAAAAAATTGAAATTTTTATATGAAAAACTTCTTTTGCCCATATCTCCTAAACTATGCGTCCTAGAGCGAAAAGGACTTTAATTCGTGACCACCCCCAAAAAATTGAAAAATCTACCCAAAACCTAAAAAAATTGAAATTTTTATATGAAAAACTTCTTTTGCCCATATCTCCTAAACTATGCGTCCTAGAGCGAAAAGGACTTTAATTCGTGACCACCCCCAAAAAATTGAAAAGTCTACCCAAAACCTAAAAAAATTGAAATTTTTATATGAAAAACTTCTTTTGCCCATATCTCCTAAACTATGCGTCCTAGAGCGAAAAGGACTTTAATTCGTGACCACCCCCAAAAAATTTAAAAATCTACCCAAAACCTAAAAAAATTCAAATTTTTATATGAAAAACTTCTTTTGCTCATATCTCCTAAACTAAGCGTCCTAGAGCGAAAAGGACTTTAATTCGTGACCACCCCCAAAAATCCAAAAATCCACCCAAAACCTAAAAAAATTCATATTTTTATATGAAAAACTTCTTTTGCCCATATCTCCTTTAATATGCGTCCTAGAGCGAAAAGGACTTCAATTCATGACCACCCCCAAAAAATTTAAAAATCCACAAAAATCCTAAAAAAAATGAAATTTTTATATGAAAAACTTCTTTTCCCATATCTCCTAAACTATGCGTCCTAGAGCGAAAAGGACTTTAATTCGTGACCACCCCCAAAAAATTGAAAAATCCACCCAAAACCTAAAAAAATTAAAATTTTTATATGAAAAACTTCTTTTGCCCATATCTCCTAAACTAAGCGTCCTAGAGCGAAAAGGACTTTAATTCGTGACCACCCCCAAAAAATTGAAAAATCTACCCAAAACCTAAAAAAATTGAAATTTTTATATGAAAAACTTCTTTTGCCCATATCTCCTAAACTATGCGTCCTAGAGCGAAAAGGACTTTAATTCGTAACCACCCCCAAAAAATTGAAAAATCTACCCAAAACCTAAAAAAATTGAAATTTTTATATAAAAAACTTCTTTTGCCCATATCTCCTAAACTATGCGTCCTAGAGCGAAAAGGACTTTAATTCGTGACCACCCCCAAAAAATTGAAAAATCTACCCAAAACCTAAAAAAATTCAAATTTTTATATGAAAAACTTCTTTTGCCCATATCTCCTAAACTAAGCGTCCTAGAGCGAAAAGGACTTTAATTCGTGACCACCCCCAAAAAATTGAAAAAACTACCCAAAACCTAAAAAAATTGAAATTTTTATATGAAAAACTTCTTTTGCCCATATCTCCTAAACTATGCGTCCTAGAGCGAAAAGGACTTTAATTCGTGACCACCCCCAAAAAATTGAAAAATCCACCCAAAACCTAAAAAAATTAAAATTTTTATATGAAAAACTTCTTTTGCTCCTTAAATATGCGTCCTAGAGCGAAAAGGACTTTAATTCGTGACCACCCCCAAAAAATTGAAAAATCTACCCAAAACCTAAAAAAATTGAAATTTTTATATGAAAAACTTCTTTTGCCCATATCTCCTAAACTATGCGTCCTAGAGCGAAAAGGACTTTAATTCGTGACCACCCCCAAAAAATTGAAAAATCTACCCAAAACCTAAAAAAATTGAAATTTTTATATGAAAAACTTCTTTTGCCCATATCTCCTAAACTAAGCGTCCTAGAGCGAAAAGGACTTTAATTCGTAACCACCCCCAAAAAATTTAAAAATCTACCCAAAACCTAAAAAAATTGAAATTTTTATATGAAAAACTTCTTTTGCCCATATCTCCTAAACTAAGCGTCCTAGAGCGAAAAGGACTTTAATTCGTGACCACCCCCAAAAAATTGAAAAATCTACCCAAAACCTAAAAAAATTGAAATTTTTATATGAAAAACTTCTTTTGCCCATATCTCCTAAACTATGCGTCCTAGAGCGAAAAGGACTTTAATTCGTAACCACCCCCAAAAAATTGAAAAATCTACCCAAAACCTAAAAAAATTGAAATTTTTATATGAAAAACTTCTTTTGCCCATATCTCCTAAACTATGCGTCCTAGAGCGAAAAGGACTTTAATTCGTGACCACCCCCAAAAAATTGAAAAATCCACCCAAAACCTAAAAAAATTAAAATTTTTATATGAAAAACTTCTTTTGCCCATATCTCCTAAACTAAGCGTCCTAGAGCGAAAAGGACTTTAATTCGTGACCACCCCCAAAAAATTGAAAAATCTACCCAAAACCTAAAAAAATTGAAATTTTTATATGAAAAACTTCTTTTGCCCATATCTCCTAAAATATGCGTCCTAGAGCGAAAAGGACTTTAATTCGTGACCACCCCCAAAAAATTGAAAATTCCACCCAAACCTAAAAAAATTGAAATTTTTATATGAAAAACTTCTTTTGCCCATAACTCCTTAAATATGCGTCCTAGAGCGAAAAGGACTTCAATTCGTGACCACCCCCAAAAAATTTAAAAATCCACAAAAATCCTAAAAAAAATGAAATTTTTATATGAAAAACTTCTTTTCCCATATCTCCTAAACTATGCGTCCTAGAGCGAAAAGGACTTTAATTCGTGACCACCCCCAAAAAATTGAAAAATCCACCCAAAACCTAAAAAAATTAAAATTTTTATATGAAAAACTTCTTTTGCCCATATCTCCTAAACTAAGCGTCCTAGAGCGAAAAGGACTTTAATTCGTGACCACCCCCAAAAAAATGAAAAATCTACCCAAAACCTAAAAAAATTGAAATTTTTATATGAAAAACTTCTTTTGCCCATATCTCCTAAACTATGCGTCCTAGAGCGAAAAGGACTTTAATTCGTGACCACCCCCAAAAAATTGAAAAATCTACCCAAAACCTAAAAAAATTGAAATTTTTATATGAAAAACTTCTTTTGCCCATATCTCCTAAACTATGCGTCCTAGAGCGAAAAGGACTTTAATTCGTGACCACCCCCAAAAAATTGAAAAGTCTACCCAAAACCTAAAAAAATTGAAATTTTTATATGAAAAACTTCTTTTGCCCATATCTCCTAAACTATGCGTCCTAGAGCGAAAAGGACTTTAATTCGTGACCACCCCCAAAAAATTTAAAAATCTACCCAAAACCTAAAAAAATTCAAATTTTTATATGAAAAACTTCTTTTGCTCATATCTCCTAAACTAAGCGTCCTAGAGCGAAAAGGACTTTAATTCGTGACCACCCCCAAAAATCCAAAAATCCACCCAAAACCTAAAAAAATTCATATTTTTATATGAAAAACTTCTTTTGCCCATATCTCCTTTAATATGCGTCCTAGAGCGAAAAGGACTTCAATTCATGACCACCCCCAAAAAATCGAAAAATCTACCCAAAACCAAAAAAAAATTAAAATTTTTATATGAAAAACTTCTTTTGCTCATATCTCCTAAACTAAGCGTCCTAGAGCGAAAAGGACTTTAATTCGTGACCACCCCCAAAAAATTGAAAAATCTACCCAAAACCTAAAGAAATTGAAATTTTTATATGAAAAACTTCTTTTGCCCATATCTCCTAAACTATGCGTCCTAGAGCGTCCTAGAGCGAAAAGGACTTTAATTCGTGACCACCCCCAAAAAATTTAAAAATCTACCCAAAACCTAAAAAAATTCAAATTTTTATATGAAAAACTTCTTTTGCCCATATCTCCTAAACTAAGCGTCCTAGAGCGAAAAGGACTTTAATTCGTGACCACCCCCAAAAAATTGAAAAATCTACCCAAAACCTAAAAAAATTAAAATTTTTATATGAAAAACTTCTTTTGCCCATATCTCCTAAACTAAGCGTCCTAGAGCGAAAAGGACTTTAATTCGTGACCACCCCCAAAAAATTGAAAAATCTACCCAAAACCTAAAAAAATTGAAATTTTTATATGAAAAACTTCTTTTGCCCATATCTCCTAAACTATGCGTCCTAGAGCGAAAAGGACTTTAATTCGTGACCACCCCCAAAAAATTGAAAAATCCACCCAAAACCTAAAAAAATTAAAATTTTTATATGAAAAACTTCTTTTGCCCATATCTCCTAAACTAAGCGTCCTAGAGCGAAAAGGACTTTAATTCGTGACCACCCCCAAAAAATTGAAAAATCTACCCAAAACCTAAAAAAATTAAAATTTTTATATGAAAAACTTCTTTTGCCCATATCTCCTAAACTAAGCGTCCTAGAGCGAAAAGGACTTTAATTCGTGACCACCCCCAAAAAATTGAAAAATCTACCCAAAACCTAAAAAAATTGAAATTTTTATATGAAAAACTTCTTTTGCCCATATCTCCTAAACTATGCGTCCTAGAGCGAAAAGGACTTTAATTCGTAACCACCCCCAAAAAATTGAAAAATCTACCCAATACCTAAAAAAATTGAAATTTTTATATGAAAAACTTCTTTTGCCCATATCTCCTAAACTATGCGTCCTAGAGCGAAAAGGACTTTAATTCGTGACCACCCCCAAAAAATTGAAAAATCTACCCAAAACCTAAAAAAATTCAAATTTTTATATGAAAAACTTCTTTTGCCCATATCTCCTAAACTAAGCGTCCTAGAGCGAAAAGGACTTTAATTCGTGACCACCCCCAAAAAATTGAAAAAACTACCCAAAACCTAAAAAAATTGAAATTTTTATATGAAAAACTTCTTTTGCCCATATCTCCTAAACTATGCGTCCTAGAGCGAAAAGGACTTTAATTCGTGACCACCCCCAAAAAATTGAAAAATCCACCCAAAACCTAAAAAAATTAAAATTTTTATATGAAAAACTTCTTTTGCTCCTTAAATATGCGTCCTAGAGCGAAAAGGACTTTAATTCGTGACCACCCCCAAAAAATTGAAAAATCTACCCAAAACCTAAAAAAATTGAAATTTTTATATGAAAAACTTCTTTTGCCCATATCTCCTAAACTATGCGTCCTAGAGCGAAAAGGACTTTAATTCGTGACCACCCCCAAAAAATTGAAAAATCTACCCAAAACCTAAAAAAATTGAAATTTTTATATGAAAAACTTCTTTTGCCCATATCTCCTAAACTAAGCGTCCTAGAGCGAAAAGGACTTTAATTCGTGACCACCCCCAAAAAATTTAAAAATCTACCCAAAACCTAAAAAAATTGAAATTTTTATATGAAAAACTTCTTTTGCCCATATCTCCTAAACTAAGCGTCCTAGAGCGAAAAGGACTTTAATTCGTGACCACCCCCAAAAAATTGAAAAATCTACCCAAAACCTAAAAAAATTGAAATTTTTATATGAAAAACTTCTTTTGCCCATATCTCCTAAACTATGCGTCCTAGAGCGAAAAGGACTTTAATTCGTAACCACCCCCAAAAAATTGAAAAATCTACCCAAAACCTAAAAAAATTGAAATTTTTATATGAAAAACTTCTTTTGCCCATATCTCCTAAACTATGCGTCCTAGAGCGAAAAGGACTTTAATTCGTGACCACCCCCAAAAAATTGAAAAATCCACCCAAAACCTAAAAAAATTAAAATTTTTATATGAAAAACTTCTTTTGCCCATATCTCCTAAACTAAGCGTCCTAGAGCGAAAAGGACTTTAATTCGTGACCACCCCCAAAAAATTGAAAAATCTACCCAAAACCTAAAAAAATTGAAATTTTTATATGAAAAACTTCTTTTGCCCATATCTCCTAAAATATGCGTCCTAGAGCGAAAAGGACTTTAATTCGTGACCACCCCCAAAAAATTGAAAATTCCACCCAAACCTAAAAAAATTGAAATTTTTATATGAAAAACTTCTTTTGCCCATAACTCCTTAAATATGCGTCCTAGAGCGAAAAGGACTTCAATTCGTGACCACCCCCAAAAAATTTAAAAATCCACAAAAATCCTAAAAAAAATGAAATTTTTATATGAAAAACTTCTTTTCCCATATCTCCTAAACTATGCGTCCTAGAGCGAAAAGGACTTTAATTCGTGACCACCCCCAAAAAATTGAAAAATCCACCCAAAACCTAAAAAAATTAAAATTTTTATATGAAAAACTTCTTTTGCCCATATCTCCTAAACTAAGCGTCCTAGAGCGAAAAGGACTTTAATTCGTGACCACCCCCAAAAAAATGAAAAATCTACCCAAAACCTAAAAAAATTGAAATTTTTATATGAAAAACTTCTTTTGCCCATATCTCCTAAACTATGCGTCCTAGAGCGAAAAGGACTTTAATTCGTGACCACCCCCAAAAAATTGAAAAATCTACCCAAAACCTAAAAAAATTGAAATTTTTATATGAAAAACTTCTTTTGCCCATATCTCCTAAACTATGCGTCCTAGAGCGAAAAGGACTTTAATTCGTGACCACCCCCAAAAAATTGAAAAGTCTACCCAAAACCTAAAAAAATTGAAATTTTTATATGAAAAACTTCTTTTGCCCATATCTCCTAAACTATGCGTCCTAGAGCGAAAAGGACTTTAATTCGTGACCACCCCCAAAAAATTTAAAAATCTACCCAAAACCTAAAAAAATTCAAATTTTTATATGAAAAACTTCTTTTGCTCATATCTCCTAAACTAAGCGTCCTAGAGCGAAAAGGACTTTAATTCGTGACCACCCCCAAAAATCCAAAAATCCACCCAAAACCTAAAAAAATTCATATTTTTATATGAAAAACTTCTTTTGCCCATATCTCCTTTAATATGCGTCCTAGAGCGAAAAGGACTTCAATTCATGACCACCCCCAAAAAATCGAAAAATCTACCCAAAACCAAAAAAAAATTAAAATTTTTATATGAAAAACTTCTTTTGCTCATATCTCCTAAACTAAGCGTCCTAGAGCGAAAAGGACTTTAATTCGTGACCACCCCCAAAAAATTGAAAAATCTACCCAAAACCTAAAGAAATTGAAATTTTTATATGAAAAACTTCTTTTGCCCATATCTCCTAAACTATGCGTCCTAGAGCGTCCTAGAGCGAAAAGGACTTTAATTCGTGACCACCCCCAAAAAATTTAAAAATCTACCCAAAACCTAAAAAAATTAAAATTTTTATATGAAAAACTTCTTTTGCCCATATCTCCTAAACTAAGCGTCCTAGAGCGAAAAGGACTTTAATTCGTGACCACCCCCAAAAAATTGAAAAATCTACCCAAAACCTAAAAAAATTAAAATTTTTATATGAAAAACTTCTTTTGCCCATATCTCCTAAACTAAGCGTCCTAGAGCGAAAAGGACTTTAATTCGTGACCACCCCCAAAAAATTGAAAAATCTACCCAAAACCTAAAAAAATTGAAATTTTTATATGAAAAACTTCTTTTGCCCATATCTCCTAAACTATGCGTCCTAGAGCGAAAAGGACTTTAATTCGTAACCACCCCCAAAAAATTGAAAAATCTACCCAATACCTAAAAAAATTGAAATTTTTATATGAAAAACTTCTTTTGCCCATATCTCCTAAACTATGCGTCCTAGAGCGAAAAGGACTTTAATTCGTGACCACCCCCAAAAAATTGAAAAATCCACCCAAAACCTAAAAAAATTAAAATTTTTATATGAAAAACTTCTTTTGCCCATATCTCCTAAACTAAGCGTCCTAGAGCGAAAAGGACTTTAATTCGTGACCACCCCCAAAAAATTGAAAAATCTACCCAAAACCTAAAAAAATTGAAATTTTTATATGAAAAACTTCTTTTGCCCATATCTCCTAAAATATGCGTCCTAGAGCGAAAAGGACTTTAATTCGTGACCACCCCCAAAAAATTGAAAATTCCACCCAAACCAAAAAAAATTGAAATTTTTATATGAAAAACTTCTTTTGCCCATAACTCCTTAAATATGCGTCCTAGAGCGAAAAGGACTTTAATTCGTGACCACCCCCAAAAAATTGAAAAGTCTACCCAAAACCTAAAAAAATTGAAATTTTTATATGAAAAACTTCTTTTGCCCATATCTCCTAAACTATGCGTCCTAGAGCGAAAAGGACTTTAATTCGTGACCACCCCCAAAAAATTTAAAAATCTACCCAAAACCTAAAAAAATTCAAATTTTTATATGAAAAACTTCTTTTGCTCATATCTCCTAAACTAAGCGTCCTAGAGCGAAAAGGACTTTAATTCGTGACCACCCCCAAAAATCGAAAAATCCACCCAAAACCTAAAAAAATTCAAATTTTTATATGAAAAACTTCTTTTGCCCATATCTCCTTTAATATGCGTCCTAGAGCGAAAAGGACTTCAATTCGTGACCACCCCCAAAAAATCGAAAAATCTACCCAAAACCAAAAAAAAATTAAAATTTTTATATGAAAAACTTCTTTTGCTCATTACTCCTAAACTAAGCGTCCTAGAGCGAAAAGGACTTTAATTCGTGACCACCCCCAAAAAATTGAAAAATCTACCCAAAACCTAAAAAAATTGAAATTTTTATATGAAAAACTTCTTTTGCCCATATCTCCTAAACTATGCGTCCTAGAGCGAAAAGGACTTCAATTCGTGACCACCCCCAAAAAATTTAAAAATCTACCCAAAACCTAAAAAAATTCAAATTTTTATATGAAAAACTTCTTTTGCCCATATCTCCTAAACTAAGCGTCCTAGAGCGAAAAGGACTTTAATTCGTGACCACCCCCAAAAAATTGAAAAATCTACCCAAAACCTAAAAAATTGAAATTTTTATATGAAAAACTTCTTTTGCCCATATCTCCTAAACTATGCGTCCTAGAGCGAAAAGGACTTTAATTCGTGACCACCCCCAAAAAATTGAAAAATCCACCCAAAACCTAAAAAAATTAAAATTTTTATATGAAAAACTTCTTTTGCCCATATCTCCTAAACTAAGCGTCCTAGAGCGAAAAGGACTTTAATTCGTGACCACCCCCAAAAAATTGAAAAATCTACCCAAAACCTAAAAAAATTCAAATTTTTATATGAAAAACTTCTTTTGCCCATATCTCCTAAACTATGCGTCCTAGAGCGAAAAGGACTTTAATTCGTAACCACCCCCAAAAAATTGAAAAATCTACCCAAAACCTAAAAAAATTCAAATTTTTATATGAAAAACTTCTTTTGCCCATATCTCCTAAACTATGCGTCCTAGAGCGAAAAGGACTTTAATTCGTGACCACCCCCAAAAAATTGAAAAATCCACCCAAAACCTAAAAAAATTAAAATTTTTATATGAAAAACTTCTTTTGCCCATATCTCCTAAACTAAGCGTCCTAGAGCGAAAAGGACTTTAATTCGTGACCACCCCCAAAAAATTGAAAAATCTACCCAAAACCTAAAAAAATTGAAATTTTTATATGAAAAACTTCTTTTGCCCATATCTCCTAAAATATGCGTCCTAGAGCGAAAAGGACTTTAATTCGTGACCACCCCCAAAAAATTGAAAAATCCACCCAAAACCTAAAAAAATTAAAATTTTTATATGAAAAACTTCTTTTGCCCATATCTCCTAAACTAAGCGTCCTAGAGCGAAAAGGACTTTAATTCGTGACCACCCCCAAAAAAATGAAAAATCTACCCAAAACCTAAAAAAATTGAAATTTTTATATGAAAAACTTCTTTTGCCCATATCTCCTAAACTATGCGTCCTAGAGCGAAAAGGACTTTAATTCGTGACCACCCCCAAAAAATTGAAAAATCTACCCAAAACCTAAAAAAATTGAAATTTTTATATGAAAAACTTCTTTTGCCCATATCTCCTAAACTATGCGTCCTAGAGCGAAAAGGACTTTAATTCGTGACCACCCCCAAAAAAATTGAAAAGTCTACCCAAAACCTAAAAAAATTTAAATTTTTATATGAAAAACTTCTTTTGCCCATATCTCCTAAACTATGCGTCCTAGAGCGAAAAGGACTTTAATTCGTGACCACCCCCAAAAAATTTAAAAATCTACCCAAAACCTAAAAAATTCAAATTTTTATATGAAAAACTTCTTTTGCTCATATCTCCTAAACTAAGCGTCCTAGAGCGAAAAGGACTTTAATTCGTGACTACCCCCAAAAATCGAAAAATCCACCCAAAACCTAAAAAAATTCAAATTTTTATATGAAAAACTTCTTTTGCCCATATCTCCTTTAATATGCGTCCTAGAGCGAAAAGGACTTCAATTCGTGACCACCCCCAAAAAATCGAAAAATCTACCCAAAACCAAAAAAAAATTAAAATTTTTATATGAAAAACTTCTTTTGCTCATATCTCCTAAACTAAGCGTCCTAGAGCGAAAAGGACTTTAATCCGTGACCACCCCCAAAAAATTGAAAAATCTACCCAAAACCTAAAAAAATTGAAATTTTTATATGAAAAACTTCTTTTGCCCATATCTCCTAAACTATGCGTCCTAGAGCGAAAAGGACTTTAATTCGTGACCACCCCCAAAAAATTGAAAAATCTACCCAAAACCTAAAAAAATTCAAATTTTTATATGAAAAACTTCTTTTGCCCATATCTCCTAAACTAAGCGTCCTAGAGCGAAAAGGACTTTAATTCGTGACCACCCCCAAAAAATTGAAAAAACTACCCAAAACCTAAAAAAATTGAAATTTTTATATGAAAAACTTCTTTTGCCCATATCTCCTAAACTATGCGTCCTAGAGCGAAAAGGACTTTAATTCGTGACCACCCCCAAAAAATTGAAAAATCCACCCAAAACCTAAAAAAATTAAAATTTTTATATGAAAAATTTCTTTTGCCCATATCTCCTAAACTAAGCGTCCTAGAGCGAAAAGGACTTTAATTCGTGAGCACCCCCAAAAAATTGAAAAATCTACCCAAAACCTAAAAAAATTGAAATTTTTATACGAAAAACTTCTTTTGCCCATATCTCCTAAACTATGCGTCCTAGAGCGAAAAGGACTTTAATTCGTGACCACCCCCAAAAAATTGAAAAATCTACCCAAAACCTAAAAAAATTGAAATTTTTATATGAAAAACTTCTTTTGCCCATATCTCCTAAACTAAGCGTCCTAGAGCGAAAAGGACTTTAATTCGTGACCACCCCCAAAAAATTTAAAAATCTACCCAAAACCTAAAAAAATTCAAATTTTTATATGAAAAACTTCTTTTGTCCATATCTCCTAAACTATGCGTCCTAGAGCGAAAAGGACTTTAATTCGTGACCACCCCCAAAAAATTGAAAAATCCACCCAAAACCTAAAAAAATTGAAATTTTTATATGAAAAACTTCTTTTGCCCATATCTCCTAAACTAAGCGTCCTAGAGCGAAAAGGACTTTAATTCGTGACCACCCCCAAAAAATTGAAAAATCTACCCAAAACCTAAAAAAATTGAAATTTTTATATGAAAAACTTCTTTTGCCCATATCTCCTAAACTATGCGTCCTAGAGCGAAAAGGACTTTAATTCGTAACCACCCCCAAAAAATTGAAAAATCTACCCAAAACCTAAAAAAATTCAAATTTTTATATGAAAAACTTCTTTTGCCCATATCTCCTAAACTAAGCGTCCTAGAGCGAAAAGGACTTTAATTCGTGACCACCCCCAAAAAATTGAAAAATCCACCCAAAACCTAAAAAAATTAAAATTTTTATATGAAAAACTTCTTTTGCCCATATCTCCTAAACTAAGCGTCCTAGAGCGAAAAGGACTTTAATTCGTGACCACCCCCAAAAAATTGAAAAATCTACCCAAAACCTAAAAAAATTGAAATTTTTATATGAAAAACTTCTTTTGCCCATATCTCCTAAACTATGCGTCCTAGAGCGAAAAGGACTTTAATTCGTGACCACCCCCAAAAAATTGAAAATTCCACCCAAACCTAAAAAAATTGAAATTTTTATATGAAAAACTTCTTTTGCCCATAACTCCTTAAATATGCGTCCTAGAGCGAAAAGGACTTCAATTCGCGACCACCCCCAAAAAATTTAAAAATCCACAAAAATCCTAAAAAAATTGAAATTTTTATATGAAAAACTTCTTTTCCCATATTTCCTAAACTATGCGTCCTAGAGCGAAAAGGACTTTAATTCGTGACCACCCCCAAAAAATTGAAAAATCCACCCAAAACCTAAAAAAATTAAAATTTTTATATGAAAAACTTCTTTTGCCCATACCTCCTAAACTAAGCGTCCTAGAGCGAAAAGGGCTTTAATTCGTGACCATCCCCAAAAAAATGAAAAATCTACCCAAAACCTAAAAAAATTGAAATTTTTATATGAAAAACTTCTTTTGCCCATATCTCCTAAACTATGCGTCCTAGAGCGAAAAGGACTTTAATTCGTGACCACCCCCAAAAAAATGAAAAATCTACCCAAAACCTAAAAAAATTGAAATTTTTATATGAAAAACTTCTTTTGCCCATATCTCCTAAACTATGCGTCCTAGAGCGAAAAGGACTTTAATTCGTGACCACCCCCAAAAAATTGAAAAATCTACCCAAAACCTAAAAAAATTCAAATTTTTATATGAAAAACTTCTTTTGCCCATATCTCCTAAACTATGCGTCCTAGAGCGAAAAGGACTTTAATTCGTGACCACCCCCAATAAAATTGAAAAGTCTACCCAAAACCTAAAAAAATTTAAATTTTTATATGAAAAACTTCTTTTGCCCATATCTCCTAAACTATGCGTCTTAGAGCGAAAAGGACTTTAATTCGTGACCACCCCCAAAAAATTTAAAAATCTACCCAAAACCTAAAAAAATTCTAATTTTTATATGAAAAACTTCTTTTGCTCATATCTCCTAAACTAAGCGTCCTAGAGCGAAAAGGACTTTAATTCGTGACTACCCCCAAAAATCGAAAAATCCACCCAAAACCTAAAAAAATTCAAATTTTTATATGAAAAACTTCTTTTGCCCATATCTCCTTTAATATGCGTCCTAGAGCGAAAAGGACTTCAATTCGTGACCACCCCCAAAAAATTGAAAAATCTACCCAAAACCTAAAAAAATTGAAATTTTTATACGAAAAACTTCTTTTGCCCATATCTCCTAAACTATGCGTCCTAGAGCGAAAAGGACTTTAATTCGTGACCACCCCCAAAAAATTGAAAAATCTACCCAAAACCTAAAAAAATTGAAATTTTTATATGAAAAACTTCTTTTGCCCATATCTCCTAAACTAAGCGTCCTAGAGCGAAAAGGACTTTAATTCGTGACCACCCCCAAAAAATTTAAAAATCTACCCAAAACCTAAAAAAATTCAAATTTTTATATGAAAAACTTCTTTTGTCCATATCTCCTAAACTATGCGTCCTAGAGCGAAAAGGACTTTAATTCGTGACCACCCCCAAAAAATTGAAAAATCCACCCAAAACCTAAAAAAATTGAAATTTTTATATGAAAAACTTCTTTTGCCCATATCTCCTAAACTAAGCGTCCTAGAGCGAAAAGGACTTTAATTCGTGACCACCCCCAAAAAATTGAAAAATCTACCCAAAACCTAAAAAAATTGAAATTTTTATATGAAAAACTTCTTTTGCCCATATCTCCTAAACTATGCGTCCTAGAGCGAAAAGGACTTTAATTCGTAACCACCCCCAAAAAATTGAAAAATCTACCCAAAACCTAAAAAAATTCAAATTTTTATATGAAAAACTTCTTTTGCCCATATCTCCTAAACTAAGCGTCCTAGAGCGAAAAGGACTTTAATTCGTGACCACCCCCAAAAAATTGAAAAATCCACCCAAAACCTAAAAAAATTAAAATTTTTATATGAAAAACTTCTTTTGCCCATATCTCCTAAACTAAGCGTCCTAGAGCGAAAAGGACTTTAATTCGTGACCACCCCCAAAAAATTGAAAAATCTACCCAAAACCTAAAAAAATTGAAATTTTTATATGAAAAACTTCTTTTGCCCATATCTCCTAAACTATGCGTCCTAGAGCGAAAAGGACTTTAATTCGTGACCACCCCCAAAAAATTGAAAATTCCACCCAAACCTAAAAAAATTGAAATTTTTATATGAAAAACTTCTTTTGCCCATAACTCCTTAAATATGCGTCCTAGAGCGAAAAGGACTTCAATTCGCGACCACCCCCAAAAAATTTAAAAATCCACAAAAATCCTAAAAAAATTGAAATTTTTATATGAAAAACTTCTTTTCCCATATTTCCTAAACTATGCGTCCTAGAGCGAAAAGGACTTTAATTCGTGACCACCCCCAAAAAATTGAAAAATCCACCCAAAACCTAAAAAAATTAAAATTTTTATATGAAAAACTTCTTTTGCCCATACCTCCTAAACTAAGCGTCCTAGAGCGAAAAGGGCTTTAATTCGTGACCATCCCCAAAAAAATGAAAAATCTACCCAAAACCTAAAAAAATTGAAATTTTTATATGAAAAACTTCTTTTGCCCATATCTCCTAAACTATGCGTCCTAGAGCGAAAAGGACTTTAATTCGTGACCACCCCCAAAAAAATGAAAAATCTACCCAAAACCTAAAAAAATTGAAATTTTTATATGAAAAACTTCTTTTGCCCATATCTCCTAAACTATGCGTCCTAGAGCGAAAAGGACTTTAATTCGTGACCACCCCCAAAAAATTGAAAAATCTACCCAAAACCTAAAAAAATTCAAATTTTTATATGAAAAACTTCTTTTGCCCATATCTCCTAAACTATGCGTCCTAGAGCGAAAAGGACTTTAATTCGTGACCACCCCCAATAAAATTGAAAAGTCTACCCAAAACCTAAAAAAATTTAAATTTTTATATGAAAAACTTCTTTTGCCCATATCTCCTAAACTATGCGTCTTAGAGCGAAAAGGACTTTAATTCGTGACCACCCCCAAAAAATTTAAAAATCTACCCAAAACCTAAAAAAATTCTAATTTTTATATGAAAAACTTCTTTTGCTCATATCTCCTAAACTAAGCGTCCTAGAGCGAAAAGGACTTTAATTCGTGACTACCCCCAAAAATCGAAAAATCCACCCAAAACCTAAAAAAATTCAAATTTTTATATGAAAAACTTCTTTTGCCCATATCTCCTTTAATATGCGTCCTAGAGCGAAAAGGACTTCAATTCGTGACCACCCCCAAAAAATCGAAAAATCTACCCAAAACCAAAAAAAAAATTAAAATTTTTATATGAAAAACTTCTTTTGCTCATATCTCCTAAACTAAGCGTCCTAGAGCGAAAAGGACTTTAATTCGTGACCACCCCCAAAAAATTGAAAAATCTACCCAAAACCTAAAAAAATTGAAATTTTTATATGAAAAACTTCTTTTGCCCATATCTCCTAAACTATGCGTCCTAGAGCGAAAAGGACTTTAATTCGTGACCACCCCCAAAAAATTGAAAAATCTACCCAAAACCTAAAAAAATTCAAATTTTTATATGAAAAACTTCTTTTGCCCATATCTCCTAAACTAAGCGTCCTAGAGCGAAAAGGACTTTAATTCGTGACCACCCCCAAAAAATTGAAAAAACTACCCAAAACCTAAAAAAATTGAAATTTTTATATGAAAAACTTCTTTTGCCCATATCTCCTAAACTATGCGTCCTAGAGCGAAAAGGACTTTAATTCGTGACCACCCCCAAAAAATTGAAAAATCCACCCAAAACCTAAAAAAATTGAAATTTTTATACGAAAAACTTCTTTTGCCCATATCTCCTAAACTATGCGTCCTAGAGCGAAAAGGACTTTAATTCGTGACCACCCCCAAAAAATTGAAAAATCTACCCAAAACCTAAAAAAATTGAAATTTTTATATGAAAAACTTCTTTTGCCCATATCTCCTAAACTAAGCGTCCTAGAGCGAAAAGGACTTTAATTCGTGACCACCCCCAAAAAATTTAAAAATCTACCCAAAACCTAAAAAAATTCAAATTTTTATATGAAAAACTTCTTTTGTCCATATCTCCTAAACTATGCGTCCTAGAGCGAAAAGGACTTTAATTCGTGACCACCCCCAAAAAATTGAAAAATCCACCCAAAACCTAAAAAAATTGAAATTTTTATATGAAAAACTTCTTTTGCCCATATCTCCTAAACTAAGCGTCCTAGAGCGAAAAGGACTTTAATTCGTGACCACCCCCAAAAAATTGAAAAATCTACCCAAAACCTAAAAAAATTGAAATTTTTATATGAAAAACTTCTTTTGCCCATATCTCCTAAACTATGCGTCCTAGAGCGAAAAGGACTTTAATTCGTAACCACCCCCAAAAAATTGAAAAATCTACCCAAAACCTAAAAAAATTCAAATTTTTATATGAAAAACTTCTTTTGCCCATATCTCCTAAACTAAGCGTCCTAGAGCGAAAAGGACTTTAATTCGTGACCACCCCCAAAAAATTGAAAAATCCACCCAAAACCTAAAAAAATTAAAATTTTTATATGAAAAACTTCTTTTGCCCATATCTCCTAAACTAAGCGTCCTAGAGCGAAAAGGACTTTAATTCGTGACCACCCCCAAAAAATTGAAAAATCTACCCAAAACCTAAAAAAATTGAAATTTTTATATGAAAAACTTCTTTTGCCCATATCTCCTAAACTATGCGTCCTAGAGCGAAAAGGACTTTAATTCGTGACCACCCCCAAAAAATTGAAAATTCCACCCAAACCTAAAAAAATTGAAATTTTTATATGAAAAACTTCTTTTGCCCATAACTCCTTAAATATGCGTCCTAGAGCGAAAAGGACTTCAATTCGCGACCACCCCCAAAAATCGAAAAATCCACCCAAAACCTAAAAAAATTCAAATTTTATATGAAAAACTTCTTTTGCCCATATCTCCTTTAATATGCGTCCTAGAGCGAAAAGGACTTCAATTCGTGACCACCCCAAAAAATCGAAAAATCTACCCAAAACCTAAAAAAATTCAAATTTTTATATGAAAAACTTCTTTTGCCCATATCTCCTAAACTAAGCGTCCTAGAGCGAAAAGGACTTTAATTCGTGACCACCCCCAAAAAATTGAAAAAACTACCCAAAACCTAAAAAAATTAAAATTTTTATATGAAAAACTTCTTTTGTCCATATCTCCTAAACTATGCGTCCTAGAGCGAAAAGGACTTCAATTCGTGACCACCCCAAAAAATCGAAAAATCTACCCAAAACCTAAAAAAATTGAAATTTTTATATGAAAAACTTCTTTTGCCCATATCTCCTAAACTAAGCGTCCTAGAGCGAAAAGGACTTTAATTCGTGACCACCCCCAAAAAATTTAAAAATCTACCCAAAACCTAAAAAAATTCAAATTTTTATATGAAAAACTTCTTTTGTCCATATCTCCTAAACTATGCGTCCTAGAGCGAAAAGGACTTTAATTCGTGACCACCCCCAAAAAATTGAAAAATCCACCCAAAACCTAAAAAAATTGAAATTTTTATATGAAAAACTTCTTTTGCCCATATCTCCTAAACTATGCGTCCTAGAGCGAAAAGGACTTTAATTCGTGACCACCCCCAAAAAATTGAAAAGTCTACCCAAAACCTAAAAAAATTGAAATTTTTATATGAAAAACTTCTTTTGCCCATATCTCCTAAACTATGCGTCCTAGAGCGAAAAGGACTTTAATTCGTGACCACCCCCAAAAAATTAAAAAATCTACCCAAAACCTAAAAAAATTCAAATTTTTATATGAAAAACTTCTTTTGCCCATATCTCCTAAACTAAGCGTCCTAGAGCGAAAAGGACTTTAATTCGTGACCACCCCCAAAAATCGAAAAATCCACCCAAAACCTAAAAAAATTCAAATTTTATATGAAAAACTTCTTTTGCCCATATCTCCTTTAATATGCGTCCTAGAGCGAAAAGGACTTCAATTCGTGACCACCCCAAAAAATCGAAAAATCTACCCAAAACCAAAAAAAAAATTAAAATTTTTATATGAAAAACTTCTTTTGCTCATATCTCCTAAACTAAGCGTCCTAGAGCGAAAAGGACTTTAATTCGTGACCACCCCCAAAAAATTGAAAAATCTACCCAAAACCTAAAAAAATTGAAATTTTTATATGAAAAACTTCTATTGCCCATATCTCCTAAACTATGCGTCCTAGAGCGAAAAGGACTTTAATTCGTGACCACCCCCAAAAAATTGAAAAATCTACCCAAAACCTAAAAAAATTGAAATTTTTATATAAAAAACTTCTTTTGCCCATATCTCCTAAACTATGCGTCCTAGAGCGAAAAGGACTTTAATTCGTGACCACCCCCAAAAAATTGAAAAATCTACCCAAAACCTAAAAAAATTCAAATTTTTATATGAAAAACTTCTTTTGCCCATATCTCCTAAACTAAGCGTCCTAGAGCGAAAAGGACTTTAATTCGTGACCACCCCCAAAAAATTGAAAAAACTACCCAAAACCTAAAAAAATTAAAATTTTTATATGAAAAACTTCTTTTGCCCATATCTCCTAAACTAAGCGTCCTAGAGCGAAAAGGACTTTAATTCGTGACCACCCCCAAAAAATTGAAAAATCTACCCAAAACCTAAAAAAATTGAAATTTTTATATGAAAAACTTCTTTTGCCCATATCTCCTAAACTATGCGTCCTAGAGCGAAAAGGACTTTAATTCGTGACCACCTCCAAAAAATTGAAAAATATACCCAAAACCTAAAAAAATTTAAATTTTTATATGAAAAACTTCTTTTGCCAATATCTCCTAAACTAAGCGTCCTAGAGCGAAAAGGACTTTAATTCGTGACCACCCCCAAAAAATTTAAAAATCCACCCAAATCCTAAAGAAATTGAAATTTTTATATGAAAAACTTCTTTTGCTCATATCTCCTAAACTAAGCGTCCTAGAGCGAAAAGGACTTTAATTCGTGACCACCCCCAAAAAATTGAAAAATCTACCCAAAACCTAAAAAAATTGAAATTTTTATATGAAAAACTTCTTTTGCCCATATCTCCTAAACTATGCGTCCTAGAGCGAAAAGGACTTTAATTCGTAACCACCCCCAAAAAATTGAAAAATCTACCCAAATCCTAAAAAAATTGAAATTTTTATATGAAAAACTTCTTTCGCCCATATCTCCTAAACTATGCGTCCTAGAGCGAAAAGGACTTTAATTCGTGACCACCCCCAAAAAATTTAAAAATCCACCCAAAACCTAAAAAAATTAAAATTTTTATATGAAAAACTTCTTTTGCCCATATCTCCTAAACTAAGCGTCCTAGAGCGAAAAGGACTTTAATTCGTGACCACCCCCAAAAAATTGAAAAATCCACCCTAAACCTAAAAAAATTCAAATTTTTATATGAAAAACTTCTTTTGCCCATATCTCCTAAACTAAGCGTCCTAGAGCGAAAAGGACTTTAATTCGTGACCACCCCCAAAAAATTGGAAAATCCACCAAAATCCTAAAAAAATTGAATTTTTATATGAAAAACCTCTTTTGCCTATATCTCCTTAAATATGCGTCCTAGAGCGAAAAGGACTTTAATTCGTGACCACCCCCCAAAAAAATGAAAAATCCACCCAAATCCTAAAAAAATTGAAATTTTTATATGAAAAACTTCTTTTGCCCATATCTCCTAAACTATGCGTCCTAGAGCGAAAAGGACTTTAATTCGTGACCACCCCCAAAAAAATGAAAAATCAAAAAAAAAAATGGAAATTTTATATGAAAAACTTCTTTTGCCCATATCTCCTAGACTATGCGTCCTAGAGCGAAAATGACTTTAATTCGTGACCACTCCCAAAAAATTTAAAAATCCACCCAAAACCTAAAGAAATTGAAATTTTTATAGGAAAAACTTCTTTTGCTCATATCTCCTAAACTATGCGTCCTAGAGCGAAAAGGACTTTAATTCGTGACCACCCCCAAAAAATTGAAAAATCCACCCAAAACCCAAAAAATTTAAATTTTTATATGAAAAACTTCTTTTGCCCATATCTCCTAAACTAAGCGTTTCACAAAATTGAAAAATCCACCAAAATCCTAAAAAAATTGAAATTTTTATATGAAAAACTTCTTTTGCGCATATCTCCTTAAATATGCGTCCTAGAGCGAAAAGGACTTTAATTCGTGACCACCCCCCAAAAAAATGAAAAATCCACCCAAATCCTAAAAAAATTGAAATTTTTATATGAAAAACTTCTTTTGCCCATATCTCCTAAACTAAGCGTCCTAAAGCGAAAAGGACTTTAATTCGTGACCACCCCCAAAAAAATGAAAAATCCAAAAAAAAATGGAATTTGTATATGCAAAACTTCTTTTGCCCATATCTCCTAAACTAAGCGTCCTAGAGCGAAAAGGACTTTAATTCGTGACCACTCCCAAAAAATTTAAAAATCCAAAAAAAAAATGGAATTTGTATATGCAAAACTTCTTTTGCCCATATCTCCTAAACTAAGCGTCCTAGAGCGAAAAGGACTTTAATTCGTGACCACCCCCAAAAAATTGAAAAATCTACCTAAACTAAGCGTCCTAAAGCGAAAAGGACTTTAATTCGTGACCACCCCCAAAAAAATTGAAAAATCCACCCAAAACCTAAAAAAATTAAAATTTTTATATGAAAAACTTCTTTTGCCCATATCTCCTAAACTATGCGTCCTAGAGCGAAAAGGACTTTAATTCGTGACCACCCCCAAAAAAATGAAAAATCCAAAAAAAAAATGGAATTTGTATATGCAAAACTTCTTTTGCCCATATCTCCTAAACTAAGCGTCCTAGAGCGAAAAGGACTTTAATTCGTGACCACTCCCAAAAAATTTAAAAATCCACCCAAATCCTAAAGAAATTGCAATTTTTATAGGAAAAACTTCTTTTGCTCATATCTCCTAAACTATGCGTTCTAGAGCGAAAAGGACTTTAATTCGTGACCACCCCCAAAAAAATTTAAAAATCCACCCAAATCCTAAAGAAATTGAAATTTTTATATGAAAAACTTCTTTTGCTCATATCTCCTAAACTAAGCGTCCAAGAGCGAAAAGGACTTTAATTCGTGACCACCCCCAAAAAATTGAAAAATCCACCCAAAACCTAAAAAAATTAAAATTTTTATATGAAAAACTTCTTTTGCCCATATCTCCTAAACTATGCGTCCTAGAGCGAAAAGGACTTTAATTCGTGACCACCCCCAAAAAATTGAAAAATTTACCCAAAACCTAAAAAAATTTAAATTTTTATATGAAAAACTTCTTTTGCCCATATCTCCTAAACTATGCGTCCTAGAGCGAAAAGGACTTTAATTCGTGACCACCCCCAAAAAATTGAAAAATCCACCCAAAACCTAAAAAAATTAAAATTTTTATATGAAAAACTTCTTTTGCCCATATCTCCTAAACTAAGCGTCCTAGAGCGAAAAGGACTTTAATTCGTGACCACCCCCACAAAATTGAAAAATCTACCCAAAACCTAAAAAAATTGAAATTTTTATATGAAAAACTTCTTTTGCCCATATCTCCTAAACTATGCGTCCTAGAGCGAAAAGGACTTTAATTCGTGACCACCCCCAAAAAATTGAAAAATCTACCCAAAACCTAAAAAAGTTCAAATTTTTATATGAAAAACTTCTTTTGCCCATATCTCCTAAACTAAGCGTCCTAGAGCGAAAAGGACTTTAATTCGTGACCACCCCCAAAAAATTAAAAAATCTACCCAAAACCTAAAAAAAATTGAAATTTTTATATGAAAAACTTCTTTTGCCCATAACTCCTTAAATATGCGTCCTAGAGCGAAAAGGACTTTAATTCGTGACCACCCCCAAAAAATTTAAAAATCTACCCAAAACCTAAAAAAATTGAAATTTTTATATGAAAAACTTCTTTTGCCCATATCTCCTAAACTATGCGTCCTAGAGCGAAAAGGACTTTAATTCGTGACCACCCCTAAAAAATTGAAAAATCCACCCAAAACCTAAAAAAATTAAAATTTTTATATGAAAAACTTCTTTTGCCCATATCTCCTAAACTAAGCGTCCTAGAGCGAAAAGCACTTTAATTCGTGACCACCCCCAAAAAATTAAAAATCCACCCAAATCCTAAAGAAATTGAAATTTTTATATGAAAAACTTCTTTTGCTCATATCTCCTAAACTAAGCGTCCTAGAGCGAAAATGACTTTAATTCGTGACCACGCCCAAAAAATTGAAAAATCCACCCAAAACCTAAAAAAATTAAAATTTTTATATGAAAAACTTCTTTTGCCCATATCTCCTAAACTATGCGTCCTAGAGCGAAAACCTAAAAAAATTAAAATTTTTATATGAAAAACTTCTTTTGCCCATATCTTCTAAACTATGCGTCCTAGAGCGAAAAGGACTTTAATTCGTGACCACCCCCAAAAAATTGAAAAATCTACCCAAAACCTAAAAAAATTGAAATTTTTATATGAAAAACTTCTTTTGCCCATATCTCCTAAACTAAGCGTCCTAAAGCGAAAAGGACTTTAATTCGTGACCACCCCCAAAAAATTGAAAAATCCACCCAAAACCTAAAAAAATTAAAATTTTTATATGAAAAACTTCTTTTGCCCATATCTCCTAAACTATGCGTCCTAGAGCGAAAAGGACTTTAATTCGTGACCACCCCCCAAAAAAATTAAAAATCCACCCAAATCCTAAAAAAATTGAAATTTTTATGTGAAAAACTTCTTTTGCCCATATCTCCTAAACTAAGCGTCCTAAAGCGAAAAGGACTTTAATTCGTGACCACCCCCAAAAAATTTAAAAATCCACCCAAAACCTAAAAAAATTAAAATTTTTATATGAAAAACTTCTTTTGCCCATATCTCCTAAACTAAGCGTCCTAAAGCGAAAAGGACTTTAATTCGTTACCACTCCCAAAAAATTTAAAAATCCACCCAAAACCTAAAGAAATTGAAATTTTTATAGGAAAAACTTCTTTTGCTCATATCTCCTAAACTATGCGTCCTAGAGCGAAAAGGACTTTAATTCGTGACCACCCCCAAAAAATTTAAAAATCCACCCAAATCCTAAAGAAATTGAAATTTTTATATGAAAAACTTCTTTTGCTCATATCTCCTAAACTAAGCGTCCTAGAGCGAAAAGGACTTTAATTCGTGACCACCCCCAAAAAATTGAAAAATCCACCCAAAACCTAAAAAATTTAAAATTTTTATATGAAAAACTTCTTTTGCCCATATCTCCTAAACTATGCGTCCTAGAGCGAAAAGGACTTTAATTCGTGACCACCCCCAAAAAATTGAAAAATTTACCCAAAACCTAAAAAAATTGAAATTTTTATATGAAAAACTTCTCTTGCCCATATCTCCTAAACTATGCGTCCTAGAGCGAAAAGGACTTTAATTCGTGACCACCCCCAAAAAATTTAAAAATCCACCCAAAACCTAAAAAAATTAAAATTTTTATATGAAAAACTTCTTTTGCCCATATCTCCTAAACTAAGCGTCCTAGAGCGAAAAGGACTTTAATTCGTGACCACCCCCAAAAAATTGAAAAATCTACCCAAAACCTAAAAAAATTTAAATTTTTATATGAAAAACTTCTTTTGCCCATATCTCCTAAACTATGCGTCCTAGAGCGAAAAGGACTTTAATTCGTAACCACCCCCAAAAAATTGAAAAATCTACCCAAAACCTAAAAAAGTTCAAATTTTTATATGAAAAACTTCTTTTGCCCATATCTCCTAAACTAAGCGTCCTAGAGTGAAAAGGACTTTAATTCGTGACCACCCCCAAAAAATTGAAAAATCTACCCAAAACCAAAAAAAAATTGAAATTTTTATATGAAAAACTTCTTTTGCCCATATCTCCTAAACTAAGCGTCCTAGAGCGAAAAGGACTTTAATTCGTGACCACCCCCAAAAAATTTAAAAATCCACCCAAATCCTAAAGAAATTGAAGTTTTTATATGAAAAACTTCTTTTGCCCATATCTCCTAAACTATGCGTCCTAGAGCGAAAAGGACTTTAATTCGTGACCACCACCAAAAAATTGAAAAATCCACCCAAAACCCAAAAAAATTAAAATTTTTATATGAAAAATTTCTTTTGCCCATATCTCCTAAACTAAGCGTCCTAGAGCGAAAAGGACTTTAATTCGTGACCACCCCCAAAAAATTGAAAAATCTACCCAAAACCTAAAAAAATTGAAATTTTTATATGAAAAACTTCTTTTGCCCATATCTCCTAAACTATGCGTCCTAGAGCGAAAAGGACTTTAATTCGTGACCACCCCCAAAAAATTGAAAAATCCTCCCAAAACCTAAAAAAATTAAAATTTTTATATGAAAAACTTCTTTTGCCCATATCTCCTAAACTAAGCGTCCTAGAGCGAAAAGGACTTTAATTCGTGACCACCCCCAAAAAATTGAAAAATCTACCCAAAACCTAAAAAAATTGAAATTTTTATATGGAAAACTTCTTTTGCCCATATCTCCTAAACTATGCGTCCTAGAGCGAAAAGGACTTTAATTCGTGACCACCCCCAAAAAATTGAAAAATCTACCCAAAACCTAAAAAAATTGAAATTTTTATATGAAAAACTTCTTTTGCCCATATCTCCTAAACTAAGCGTCCTAGAGCGAAAAGGACTTTAATTCGTGACCACCCGCAAAAAATTGAAAAATCTACCCAAAACCTAAAGAAATTGAAATTTTTATATGAAAAACTTCTTTTGCTCATATCTCCTAAACTATGCGTCCTAGAGCGAAAAGGACTTTAATTCGTGAGCACCCCCAAAAAATTGAAAAATCCACCCAAAACCCAAAAAATTTAAATTTTTATATGAAAAACTTCTTTTGCCCATATCTCCTAAACTATGCGTCCTAGAGCGAAAAGGACTTTAATTCGTGACCACCCCCAAAAAATTGAAAAATCTACCCAAACCTAAAAAAATTGAAATTTTTATATGAAAAACTTCTTTTGCCCATATCTCCTAAACTATGCGTCCTAGAGCGAAAAGGACTTTAATTCGTGACCACCCCCAAAAAATTGAAAAATCTACCCAAAACCTAAAAAAATTGAAATTTTTATATGAAAAACTTCTTTTGCCCATATCTCCTAAACTAAGCGTCCTAGAGCGAAAAGGACTTTAATTCGTGACCACCCCCAAAAAATTGAAAAATCTACCCAAAACCTAAAAAAATTGAAATTTTTATATGAAAAACTTCTTTTGCCCATATCTCCTAAACTATGCGTCCTAGAGCGAAAAGGACTTTAATTCGTGACCACCCCCAAAAAATTGAAAAATCCACCCAAAACCTAGAAAATTAAAATTTTTATATGAAAAACTTCTTTTGCCCATATCTCCTAAACTAAGCGTCCTAGAGCGAAAAGGACTTTAATTCGTGACCACCCCCAAAAAATTAAAAATCCACCCAAATCCTAAAGAAATTGAAATTTTTCTATGAAAAACTTCTTTTGCTCATATCTCCTAAACTAAGCGTCCTAGAGCGAAAAGGACTTTAATTCGTGACCACGCCCAAAAAATTGAAAAATCCACCCAAAACCTAAAAAAATTAAAATTTTTATATGAAAAACTTCTTTTGCCCATATCTCCTAAACTATGCGTCCTAGAGCGAAAACCTAAAAAAATTAAAATTTTTATATGAAAAACTTCTTTTGCCCATATCTTCTAAACTATGCGTCCTAGAGCGAAAAGGACTTTAATTCGTGACCACCCCCAAAAAATTGAAAAATCTACCCAAAACCTAAAAAAATTGAAATTTTTATATGAAAAACTTCTTTTGCCCATATCTCCTAAACTAAGCGTCCTAAAGCGAAAAGGACTTTAATTCGTGACCACCCCCAAAAAATTGAAAAATCCACCCAAAACCTAAAAAAATTAAAATTTTTATATGAAAAACTTCTTTTGTCCATATCTCCTAAACTATGCGTCCTAGAGCGAAAAGGACTTTAATTCGTGACCACCCCCCAAAAAAATTAAAAATCCACCCAAATCCTAAAAAAATTGAAATTTTTATATGAAAAACTTCTTTTGCCCATATCTCCTAAACTAAGCGTCCTAAAGCGAAAAGGACTTTAATTCGTGACCACCCCCAAAAAATTTAAAAATCCACCCAAAACCTAAAAAAATTAAAATTTTTATATGAAAAACTTCTTTTGCCCATATCTCCTAAACTAAGCGTCCTAAAGCGAAAAGGACTTTAATTCGTTACCACTCCCAAAAAATTTAAAAATCCACCCAAAACCAAAAGAAATTGAAATTTTTATAGGAAAAACTTCTTTTGCTCATATCTCCTAAACTATGCGTCCTAGAGCGAAAAGGACTTTAATTCGTGACCACCCCCAAAAAATTTAAAAATCCACCCAAATCCTAAAGAAATTGAAATTTTTATATGAAAAACTTCTTTTGCTCATATCTCCTAAACTAAGCGTCCTAGAGCGAAAAGGACTTTAATTCGTGACCACCCCCAAAAAATTGAAAAATCCACCCAAAACCTAAAAAAATTAAAATTTTTATATGAAAAACTTCTTTTGCCCATATCTCCTAAACTATGCGTCCTAGAGCGAAAAGGACTTTAATTCGTGACCACCCCCAAAAAATTGAAAAATTTACCCAAAACCTAAAAAAATTGAAATTTTTATATGAAAAACTTCTCTTGCCCATATCTCCTAAACTATGCGTCCTAAAGCGAAAAGGACTTTAATTCGTGACCACCCCCAAAAAATTTAAAAATCCACCCAAAACCTAAAAAAATTAAAATTTTTATATGAAAAATTTCTTTTGCCCATATCTCCTAAACTAAGCGTCCTAGAGCGAAAAGGACTTTAATTCGTGACCACCCCCAAAAAATTGAAAAATCTACCCAAAACCTAAAAAAATTTAAATTTTTATATGAAAAACTTCTTTTGCCCATATCTCCTAAACTATGCGTCCTAGAGCGAAAAGGACTTTAATTCGTGACCACCCCCAAAAAATTGAAAAATCTACCCAAAACCTAAAAAAGTTCAAATTTTTATATGAAAAACTTCTTTTGCCCATATCTCCTAAACTAAGCGTCCTAGAGTGAAAAGGACTTTAATTCGTGACCACCCCCAAAAAATTGAAAAATCTACCCAAAACCTAAAAAAAATTGAAATTTTTATATGAAAAACTTCTTTTGCCCATAACTCCTTAAATATGCGTCCTAGAGCGAAAAGGACTTTAATTCGTGACCACCCCCAAAAAATTTAAAAATCCACAAAAATCCTAAAAAAAATCAAATTTTTATATGAAAAACTTCTTTTGTCCATATCTCCTAAACTAAGCGTCCTAGAGCGAAAAGGACTTTAATTCGTGACCTCCCCCAAAAAATTGAAAAATCTACCCAAAACCTAAAAAAATTGAAATTTTTATATGAAAAACTTCTTTTGCCCATATCTCCTATACTATGCGTCCTAGAGCGAAAAGGACTTTAATTCGTGACCACCCCCAAAAAATTGAAAAATCCACCCAAAACCCCAAAAAATTAAAATTTTTATATGAAAAATTTCTTTTGCCCATATCTCCTAAACTAAGCGGCCTAGAGCGAAAAGGACTTTAATTCGTGACCACCCCCAAAAAATTGAAAAATCTACCCAAAACCTAAAAAAATTGAAATTTTTATATGAAAAACTTCTTTTGCCCATATCTCCTAAACTATGCGTCCTAGAGCGAAAAGGACTTTAATTCGTGACCACCCCCAAAAAATTGAAAAATCTACCCAAAACCTAAAAAATTCAAATTTTTATATGAAAAACTTCCTTTGGCCATATCTCCTAAACTAAGCGTCCTAGAGCGAAAAGGACTTTAATTCGTGACCACCCCCAAAAAATTGAAAAATCTACCCAAAACCGAAAAAAAATGAAATTTTTATATGAAAAACTTCTTTTGCCCATATCTCCTAAACTATGCGTCCTAGAGCGAAAAGGACTTTAATTCGTGACCACCCCCAAAAAATTGAAAAATCCTCCCAAAACCTAAAAAAATTAAAATTTTTATATGAAAAACTTCTTTTGCCCATATCTCCTAAACTAAGCGTCCTAGAGCGAAAAGGACTTTAATTCGTGACCACCCCCAAAAAATTGAAAAATCTACCCAAAATCTAAAAAAATTGAAATTTTTATATGAAAAACTTCTTTTGCCCATATCTCCTAAACTATGCGTCCTAGAGCGAAAAGGACTTTAATTCGTGACCACCCCCAAAAAATTGAAAAATCTACCCAAAACCTAAAAAAATTAAAATTTTTATATGAAAAACTTCTTTTGCCCATATCTCCTAAACTAAGCGTCCTAGAGCGAAAAGGACTTTAATTCGTGACCACCCCCAAAAAATTGAAAAATCTACCCAAAATTTTTATATGAAAAACTTCTTTTGCCCATATCTCCTAAACTAAGCGTCCTAGAGCGAAAAGGACTTTAATTCGTGACCGCCCCCAAAAAATTGAAAAATCTACCCAAAACCTAAAAAAATTGAAATTTTTATATGAAAAACTTCTTTTGCCCATAACTCCTTAAATATGCGTCCTAGATCGAAAAGGACTTCAATTCGTGACCACCCCCAAAAAATTTAAAAATCCACAAAAATCCTAAAAAAATTGAAATTTTTATATGAAAAACTTCTTTTCCCATATCTCCTAAACTAAGCGTCCTAGAGCGAAAAGGACTTTAATTCGTGACCACCCCCAAAAAATTTAAAATTCCACCCAAATCCTAAAGAAATTGAAATTTTTATATGAAAAACTTCTTTTGCCCATATCTCATAAACTATGCGTCCTAGAGCGAAAAGGACTTTAATTCGTGACCACCCCCAAAAAATTGAAAAATCTACCCAAAACCTAAAAAAATTCAAATTTTTATATGAAAAACTTCTTTTGTCCATATCTCCTAAACTAAGCGTCCTAGAGCGAAAAGGACTTTAATTCGTGACCACCCCCAAAAAATCGAAAAATCTACCCAAAACCTAAAAAAATTGAAATTTTTATATGAAAAACTTCTTTTGCCCATATCTCCTAAACTATGCGTCCTAGAGCGAAAAGGACTTTAATTCGTGACCACCCCCAAAAAATTGAAAAATCTACCCAAAACCTAAAAAAATTCAAATTTTTATATGAAAAACTTCTTTTGCCCATATCTCCTAAACTAAGCGTCCTAGAGCGAAAAGGACTTTAATTCGTGACAACCCCCAAAAAATTGAAAAATCTACCCAAAACCTAAAAAAATTGAAATTTTTATATGAAAAACTTCTTTTGCCCATATCTCCTAAACTATGCGTCCTAGAGCGAAAAGGACTTTAATTCGTGACCACCCCCAAAAAATTGAAAAATCCACCCAAAACCTAAAAAAATCAAAGTTTTTATATGAAAAACTTCTTTTGCCCATATCTCCTAAACTAAGCGTCCTAGAGCCAAAAGGACTTTAATTCGAAACCACCCCCAAAAAATTGAAAAATCTACCCAAAACCTAAAAAAATTGAAATTTTTATATGAAAAACTTCTTTTGCCCATATCTCCTAAACTATGCGTCCTAGAGCGAAAAGGACTTTAATTCGTGACCACCCCCAAAAAATTGAAAAATCCACCCAAAACCTAAAAAAATTAAAATTTTTATATGAAAAACTTCTTTTGCCCATATCTCCTAAACTAAGCGTCCTAGAGCGAAAAGGACTTTAATTCGTGACCACCCCCAAAAAAATTGAAAAATCCACCCAAACCTAAAAAAAGTGAAATTTTTATATGAAAAACTTCTTTTGCCCATAACTCCTTAAATATGCGTCCTAGAGCGAAAAGGACTTCAATTCGTGACCACCCCCAAAAAATTTAAAAATCCACCCAAAACCTAAAAAAATTAAAATTTTTATATGAAAAACTTCTTTTGCCCATATCTCCTAAACTATGCGTCCTAGAGCGAAAAGGACTTTAATTCGTGACCACCCCCAAAAAATTGAAAAATCTACCCAAAACCTAAAAAAATTGAAATTTTTATATGTAAAACTTCTTTTGCCCATATCTCCTAAACTAAGCGTCCTAGAGCGAAAAGGACTTTAATTCGAGACCACCCCCAAAAAATTTAAAAATCCACCCAAATCCTAAAGAAATTGAAATTTTTATATGAAAAACTTCTTTTGCCCATATCTCCTAAACTATGCGTCCTAGAGCGAAAAGGACTTTAATTCGTGACCACCCCCAAAAAATTGAAAAATCTACCCAAAACCTAAAAAAATTAAAATTTTTATATGAAAAACTTCTTTTGCCCATATCTCCTAAACTAAGCGTCCTAGAGCGAAAAGGACTTTAATTCGTGACCACCCCCAAAAAATTGAAAAATCCACCCAAAACCTAAAAAAATTAAAATTTTTATATGAAAAACTTCTTTTGCCCATATCTCCTAAACTAAGCGTCCTAGAGCGAAAAGGACTTTAATTCGTGACCACCCCCAAAAAATTGAAAAATCTACCAAAAACCTAAAAAATTGAAATTTTTATATGAAAAACTTCTTTTGCCCATATCTCCTAAACTATGCGTCCTAGAGCGAAAAGGACTTTAATTCGTGACCACCCCCAAAAAATTGAAAAATCTACCCAAAACCTAAAAAAATTCAAATTTTTATATGAAAAACTTCTTTTGCCCATATCTCCTAAACTAAGCGTCCTAGAGCGAAAAGGACTTTAATTCGTGACCACCCCCAAAAAATTGAAAAATCTACCCAAAACCTAAAAAAATTGAAATTTTTATATGAAAAACTTCTTTTGCCCATATCTCCTAAACTATGCGTCCTAGAGCGAAAAGGACTTTAATTCGTGACCACCCCCAAAAAATTGAAAAATCCACCCAAAACCTAAAAAAAATAAAATTTTTATATGAAAAACTTCTTTTGCCCATATCTCCTAAACTAAGCGTCCTAGAGCGAAAAGGACTTTAATTCGTGACCACACCCAAAAAATTGAAAAATCCACCCAAACCTAAAAAAATTGAAATTTTTATATGAAAAACTTCTTTTGCCCATAACTCCTTAAATATGCGTCCTAGAGCGAAAAGGACTTCAATTCGTGACCACCCCAAAAAATTTAAAAATCCACCCAAAACCTAAAAAAATTAAAATTTTTATATGAAAAACTTCTTTTGCCCATATCTCCTAAACTATGCGTCCTAGAGCGAAAAGGACTTTAATTCGTGACCACCCCCAAAAAATTGAAAAATCTACCCAAAACCTAAAAAAATTAAAATTTTTATATGAAAAACTTCTTTTGCCCATATCTCCTAAACAAAGCGTCCTAGGGCGAAAAGGACTTTAATTCGTGACCACCCCCAAAAAATTGAAAAATCTACCCAAAACCTAAAAAAATTGAAATTTTTATATGAAAAACTTCTTTTGCCCATATCTCCTAAACTATGCGTCCTAGAGCGAAAAGGACTTTAATTCGTGACCACCCCCAAAAAATTGAAAAATCTACCCAAAACCTAAAAAAATTGAAATTTTTATATGAAAAACTTCTTTTGCCCATATCTCCTAAACTATGCGTCCTAGAGCGAAAAGGACTTTAATTCGTGACCACCCCCAAAAAATTGAAAAATCCACCCAAAACCTAAAAAAATTAAAATTTTTATATGAAAAACTTCTTTTGCCCATATCTCCTAAACTAAGCGTCCTAGAGCGAAAAGGACTTTAATTCGTGACCACCCCCAAAAAATTGAAAAATCCACCCAAAACCTAAAAAATTCAAATTTTTATATGAAAAACTTCTTTTGCCCATATCTCCTAAACTAAGCGTCCTAGAGCGAAAAGGACTTTAATTCGTGACCACCCCCAAAAAATTGAAAAATCCACCCAAACCTAAAAAAAATTGAAATTTTTATATGAAAAACTTCTTTTGCCTATAACTCCTTAAATATGCGTCCTAGAGCGAAAAGGACTTCAAATCGTGACCACCCCCAAAAAATTTTAAAATCCACAAAAATCCTAAAAAATTGAAATTTTTATATGAAAAACTTCTTTTCCCATATCTCCTAAACTAAGCGTCCTAGAGCGAAAAGGACTTTAATTCGTGGCCACCCCCAAAAAATTGAAAAATCCACCCAAAACCTAAAAAAATTAAAATTTTTATATGAAAAACTTCTTTTGCCCATATCTCCTAAACTAAGCGTCCTAGAGCGAAAAGGACTTTAATTCGTGACCACCCCCAAAAAATTGAAAAATCTACCCAAACCTAAAAAAAATTGAAATTTTTATATGAAAAACTTCTTTTGCCCATAACTCCTTAAATATGCGTCCTAGAGCGAAAAGGACTTCAATTCGTGACCACCCCCAAAAAATTTAAAAATCCACCCAAATCCTAAAGAAATTGAAATTTTTATATGAAAAACTTCTTTTGCCCATATCTCCTAAACTATGCGTCCTAGAGCGAAAAGGACTTTAATTCGTGACAACCCCCAAAAAATTGAAAAATCTACCCAAAACCTAAAAAAATTCTAATTTTTATATGAAAAACTTCTTTTGCCCATATCTCCTAAACTAAGCGTCCTAGAGCGAAAAGGACTTTAATTCGTGACCACCCCCAAAAAATTGAAAAATCTACCCAAAACCTAAAAAAATTCAAATTTTTATATGAAAAACTTCTTTTGCCCATATCTCCTAAACTAAGCGTCCTAGAGCGAAAAGGACTTTAATTCGTGACCACCCCCAAAAAATTGAAAAATCTACCCAAAACCTAAAAAAATTGAAATTTTTATATGAAAAACTTATTTTGCCCATATCTCCTAAACTATGCGTCCTAGAGCGAAAAGGACTTTAATTCGTGACCACCCCCAAAAAATTGAAAAATCCACCCAAAACCTAAAAAAATTAAAATTTTTATATGAAAAACTTCTTTTGCCCATATCTCCTAAACTAAGCGTCCTAGAGCGAAAAGGACTTTAATTCGTGACCACCCCCAAAAAAATGAAAAATCCACCCAAACCTAAAAAAATTGAAATTTTTATATGAAAAACTTCTTTTGCCCATAACTCCTTAAATATGCGTCCTAGAGCGAAAAGGACTTCAATTCGTGACCACCCCCAAAAAATTTAAAAATCCACAAAAATCCTAAAAAAAAATTAAATTTTTATATGAAAAACTTCTTTTCCCATATCTCCTAAACTATGCGTCCTAGAGCGAAAAGGACTTTAATTCGTGACCACCCCCAAAAAATTGAAAAATCCACCCAAAACCTAAAAAAATTAAAATTTTTATATGAAAAACTTCTTTTGCCCATATCTCCTAAACTAAGCGTCCTAGAGCGAAAAGGACTTTAATTCGTGACCACCCCCAAAAATTTAAAAATCCACCCAAACCTAAAAAAATTAAAATTTTTATATGAAAAACTTCTTTTGCCCATATCTCCTAAACTAAGCGTCCTAGAGCGAAAAGGACTTTAATTCGTGACCACCCCCAAAAAATTGAAAAATCTACCCAAAACCTAAAAAAATTGAAATTTTTATATGAAAAACTTCTTTTGCCCATATCTCCTAAACTATGCGTCCTAGAGCGAAAAGGACTTTAATTCGTGACCACCCCCAAAAAATTGAAAAATCTACCCAAAACCTAAAAAAATTCAAATTTTTATATGAAAAACTTCTTTTGCCCATATCTCCTAAACTAAGCGTCCTAGAGCGAAAAGGACTTTAATTCGTGACCACCCCCAAAAAATTGAAAAATCTACCCAAAACCTAAAAAAATTGAAATTTTTATATGAAAAACTTCTTTTGCCCATATCTCCTAAACTAAGCGTCCTAGAGCGAAAAGGACTTTAATTCGTGACCACCCCCAAAAAATTTAAAAATCCACAAAAATCCTAAAAAAAAATTGAAATTTTTATATGAAAAACTTCTTTTCCCATATCTCCTAAACTATGCGTCCTAGTGCGAAAAGGACTTTAATTCGTGACCACCCCCAAAAAATTTAAAAATCCTCCCAAACATAAAAAAATTGAAATTTTTATATGAAAAACTTCTTTTGCCCATATCTCCTAAACTATGCGTCTTAGAGCGAAAAGGACTTTAATTCGTGACCACCCCCAAAAAATTGAAAAATCCACGCAAAACCTAAAAAAATTCAAATTTTTATATGAAAAACTTCTTTTGCCCATATCTCCTAAACTATGCGTCCTAGAGCGAAAAGGACTTTAATTCGTGACCACCCCCAAAAAATAGAGCGAAAAGGACTTTAATTCGTGACCACCCCCAAAAAATTGAAAAATCCACCCAAAACCTAAAAAAATTCAAATTTTTATATGAAAAACTTCTTTTGCCCATATCTCCTAAACTATGCGTCCTAGAGCGAAAAGGACTTTAATTCGTGACCACCCCCAAAAAATTGAAAAATCTACCCAAAACCTAAAAAAATTCAAATTTTTATATGAAAAACTTCTTTTGCCCATATCTCCTAAACTAAGCGTCCTAGAGCGAAAAGGACTTTAATTCGTGACCACCCCCAAAAAATTGAAAAATCTACCCAAAACCTAAAAAAATTGAAATTTTTATATGAAAAACTTCTTTTGCCCATATCTCCTAAACTATGCGTCCTAGAGCGAAAAGGACTTTAATTCGTGACCACCCCCAAAAAATTGAAAAATCCACCCAAAACCTAAAAAAAATAAAATTTTTATATGAAAAACTTCTTTTGCCCATATCTCCTAAACTAAGCGTCCTAGAGCGAAAAGGACTTTAATTCGTGACCACCCCCAAAAAATTGAAAAATCCACCCAAACCTAAAAAAATTGAAATTTTTATATGAAAAACTTCTTTTGCCCATAACTCCTTAAATATGCGTCCTAGAGCGAAAAGGACTTCAATTCGTGACCACCCCCAAAAAATTTAAAAATCCACAAAAATCCTAAAAAAAAATTGAAATTTTTATATGAAAAACTTCTTTTCCCATATCTCCTAAACTATGCGTCCTAGAGCGAAAAGGACTTTAATTCGTGACCACCCCCAAAAAATTTAAAAATCCACCCAAATCCTAAAGAAATTGAAATTTTTATATGAAAAACTTCTTTTGCCCATATCTCCTAAACTAAGCGTCCTAGAGCGAAAAGGACTTTAATTCGTGACCACCCCCAAAAAATTGAAAAATCTACCCAAAACCTAAAAAAATTGAAATTTTTATATGAAAAACTTATTTTGCCCATATATCCTAAACTATGCGTCCTAGAGCGAAAAGGACTTTAATTCGTGACCACCCCCAAAAAATTGAAAAATCTACCCAAAACCTAAAAAATTCAAATTTTTATATGAAAAACTTCTTTTGCCCATATCTCCTAAACTATGCGTCCTAGAGCGAAAAGGACTTTAATTCGTGACCACCCCCAAAAAATTGAAAAATCCACCCAAAACCTAAAAAAATTAAAATTTTTATATGAAAAACTTCTTTTGCCCATATCTCCTAAACTAAGCGTCCTAGAGCGAAAAGGACTTTAATTCGTGACCACCCCCAAAAAATTGAAAAATCCACCCAAAACCTAAAAAAAATCAAATTTTTATATGAAAAACTTCTTTTGCCCATATCTCCTAAACTAAGCGTCCTAGAGCGAAAAGGACTTTAATTCGTGACCACCCCCAAAAAATTGAAAAATCTACCCAAAACCTAAAAAAATTGAAATTTTTATATGAAAAACTTCTTTTGCCCATATCTCCTAAACTATGCGTCCTAGAGCGAAAAGGACTTTAATTCGTGACCACCCCCAAAAAATTGAAAAATCCACCCAAAACCTAAAAAAATTAAAATTTTTATATGAAAAACTTCTTTTGCCTATATCTCCTAAACTATGCGTCCTAGAGCGAAAAGGACTTTAATTCGTGACCACCCCCAAAAAATTTAAAAATCCACCCAAAACCTAAAAAAATTAAAATTTTTATATGAAAAACTTCTTTTGCCCATATCTCCTAAACTAAGCGTCCTAGAGCGAAAAGGACTTTAATTCGTGACCACCCCCAAAAAATTGAAAAATCTACCCAAAACCTAAAAAAATTGAAATTTTTATATGAAAAACTTCTTTTGCCCATATCTCCTAAACTATGCGTCCTAGAGCGAAAAGGACTTTAATTCGTGACCACCCCCAAAAAATTGAAAAATCCACCCAAAATCTAAAAAAATTAAAATTTTTATATGAAAAACTTCTTTTGCCCATATCTCCTAAACTAAGCGTCCTAGAGCGAAAAGGACTTTAATTCGTGACCACCCCCAAAAAATTGAAATTTTTATATGAAAAACTTCTTTTGCCCATATCTCCTTAAATATGCGTCCTAGAGCGAAAAGGACTTCAATTCGTGACCACCCCCAAAAAATTTAAAAATCCACCCAAAACCTAAAAAAATTAAAATTTTTATATGAAAAACTTCTTTTGCCCATATCTCCTAAACTATGCGTCCTAGAGCGAAAAGGACTTTAATTCGTGACCACCCCCAAAAAATTGAAAAATCTACCCAAAACCTAAAAAAATTGAAATTTTTATATGAAAAACTTCTTTTGCCCATATCTCCTAAACTATGCGTCCTAGAGCGAAAAGGACTTTAATTCGTGACCACCCCCAAAAAATTGAAAAATCCACCAAAAACCTAAAAAAATTCAAATTTTTATATGAAAAACTTCTTTTGCCCATATCTCCTAAACTAAGCGTCCTAGAGCGAAAAGGACTTTAATTCGTGACCACCCCCAAAAAATTGAAAAATCTACCCAAAACCTAAAAAAATTGAAATTTTTATATGAAAAACTTCTTTTGCCCATATCTCCTAAACTATGCGTCCTAGAGCGAAAAGGACTTTAATTCGTGACCACCCCCAAAAAATTGAAAAATCCACCCAAAACCTAAAAAAATTCAAATTTTTATATGAAAAACTTCTTTTGCCCATATCTCCTAAACTAAGCGTCCTAGAGCGAAAAGGACTTTAATTCGTGACCACCCCCAAAAAATTGAAAAATCTACCCAAAACCTAAAAAAATTGAAATTTTTATATGAAAAACTTCTTTTGCCCATATCTCCTAAACTAAGCGTCCTAGAGCGAAAAGGACTTCAATTCGTGACCACCCCCAAAAAATTTAAAAATCCACAAAAATTGAAATTTTTATATGAAAAACTTCTTTTCCCATATCTCCTAAACTATGCGTCCTAGAGCGAAAAGGACTTTAATTCGTGACCACCCCCAAAAAATTGAAAAATCAACCCAAAACCTAAAAAAAAATTTAATTTTTTATATGAAAAACTTCTTTTGCGCATATCTGCTAAACTAAGCGTCCTAGAGCGAAAAGGACTTTAATTCGAGACCACCCCCAAAAAATTTAAAAATCCACCCAAATCCTAAAGAAATTGAAATTTTTATATGAAAAACTTCTTTTGCCCATATCTCCTAAACTATGCGTCCTAGAGCGAAAAGGACTTTAATTCGTGACCACCCCCAAAAAATTGAAAAATCTACCCAAAACCTAAAAAAATTAAAATTTTTATATGAAAAACTTCTTTTGCCCATATCTCCTAAACTAAGCGTCCTAGAGCGAAAAGGACTTTAATTCGTGACCACCCCCAAAAAATTTAAAAATCCACCCAAATCCTAAAGAAATTGAAATTTTTATATGAAAAACTTCTTTTGCCCATATCTCCTAAACTATGCGTCCTAGAGCGAAAAGGACTTTAATTCGTGACCACCCCCAAAAAAATTGAAAAATCTACCCAAAACCTAAAAAAATTCAAATTTTTATATGAAAAACTTCTTTTGTCCATATCTCCTAAACTAAGCGTCCTAGAGCGAAAAGGACTTTAATTCGTGACCACCCCCAAAAAATCGAAAAATCTACCCAAAACCTAAAAAAATTGAAATTTTTATATGAAAAACTTCTTTTGCCCATATCTCCTAAACTATGCGTCCTAGAGCGAAAAGGACTTTAATTCGTGACCACCCCCAGAAAATTGAAAAATCCACCCAAAACCTAAAAAAATTAAAATTTTTATATGAAAAACTTCTTTTGCCCATATCTCCTAAACTAAGCGTCCTAGAGCGAAAAGGACTTTAATTCGTGACCACCCCCAAAAAATTGAAAAATCCACCCAAAACCTAAAAAATTGAAATTTTTATATGAAAAACTTCTTTTGCCCATATCTCCTAAACTAAGCGTCCTAGAGCGAAAAGGACTTTAATTCGTGACCACCCCCAAAAAATTGAAAAATCCACCCAAACCTAAAAAAATTGAAATTTTTATATGAAAAACTTCTTTTGCCCATATCTCCTAAACTAAGCGTCCTAGAGCGAAAAGGACTTTAATTCGTGACCACCCCCAAAAAATTGAAATTTTTATATGAAAAACTTCTTTTGCCCATATCTCCTTAAATATGCGTCCTAGAGCGAAAAGGACTTCAATTCGTGACCACCCCCAAAAAATTTAAAAATCCACCCAAAACCTGAAAAAATTAAAATTTTTATATGAAAAACTTCTTTTGCCCATATCTCCTAAACTATGCGTCCTAGAGCGAAAAGGACTTTAATTCGTGACCACCCCTAAAAAATTGAAAAATCTACCCAAAACCTAAAAAAATTGAAATTTTTATATGAAAAACTTCTTTTGCCCATATCTCCTAAACTATGCGTCCTAGAGCGAAAAGGACTTTAATTCGTGACCACCCCCAAAAAATTGAAAAATCTACCCAAAACCTAAAAAAATTAAAATTTTTATATGAAAAACTTCTTTTGCCCATATCTCCTAAACTAAGCGTCCTAGAGCGAAAAGGACTTTAATTCGTGACCACCCCCAAAAAATTGAAAAATCTACCCAAAACCTAAAAAAATTGAAATTTTTATATGAAAAACTTCTTTTGCCCATATCTCCTAAACTATGCGTCCTAGAGCGAAAAGGACTTTAATTCGTGACCACCCCCAAAAAATTGAAAAATCCACCCAAAACCTAAAAAAATTAAAATTTTTATACGAAAAACTTCTTTTGCCCATATCTCCTAAACTAAGCGTCCTAGAGCGAAAAGGACTTTAATTCGTGACCACCCCCAAAAAATTGAAAAATCTACCCAAAACCTAAAAAAATTGAAATTTTTATATGAAAAACTTCTTTTGCCCATATCTCCTAAACTAAGCGTCCTAGAGCGAAAAGGACTTCAATTCGTGACCACCCCCAAAAAATTTAAAAATCCACAAAAATTGAAATTTTTATATGAAAAACTTCTTTTCCCATATCTCCTAAACTATGCGTCCTAGAGCGAAAAGGACTTTAATTCGTGACCACCCCCAAAAAATTGAAAAATCTACCCAAAACCTAAAAAAATGTAAATTTTTATATGAAAAACTTCTTTTGCGCATATCTCCTAAACTAAGCGTCCTAGAGCGAAAAGGACTTTAATTCGAGACCACCCCCAAAAAATTTAAAAATCCACCCAAATCCTAAAGAAATTGAAATTTTTATATGAAAAACTTCTTTTGCCCATATCTCCTAAACTATGCGTCCTAGAGCGAAAAGGACTTTAATTCGTGACCACCCCCAAAAAATTGAAAAATCTACCCAAAACCTAAAAAAAATAAAATTTTTATATGAAAAACTTCTTTTGCCCATATCTCCTAAACTAAGCGTCCTAGAGCGAAAAGGACTTTAATTCGTGACCACCCCCAAAAAATTTAAAAATCCACCCAAATCCTAAAGAAATTGAAATTTTTATATGAAAAACTTCTTTTGCCCATATCTCCTAAACTATGCGTCCTAGAGCGAAAAGGACTTTAATTCGTGACCACCCCAAAAAATTGAAAAATCCACCCAAAACCTAAAAAAATTAAAATTTTTATATGAAAAACTTCTTTTGCCCATATCTCCTAAACTAAGCGTCCTAGAGCGAAAAGGACTTTAATTCGTGACCACCCCCAAAAAATTGAAAAATCTACCCAAAACCTAAAAAATTGAAATTTTTATATGAAAAACTTCTTTTGCCCATATCACCTAAACTATGCGTCCTAGAGCGAAAAGGACTTTAATTCGTGACCACCCCCAAAAAATTGAAAAATCCACCCAAAACCTAAAAAAATTAAAATTTTTATATGAAAAACTTCTTTTGCCCATATCTCCTAAACTAAGCGTCCTAGAGCGAAAAGGACTTTAATTCGTGACCACCCCCAAAAAATTGAAAAATCTACCCAAAACCTAAAAAATTGAAATTTTTATATGAAAAACTTCTTTTGCCCATATCTCCTAAACTATGCGTCCTAGAGCGAAAAGGACTTTAATTCGTGACCACCCCCAAAAAATTGAAAAATCTACCCAAAACCTAAAAAAATTCAAATTTTTATATGAAAAACTTCTTTTGTCCATATCTCCTAAACTAAGCGTCCTAGAGCGAAAAGGACTTTAATTCGTGACCACCCCCAAAAAATTGAAAAATCTACCCAAAACCTAAAAAAATTAAAATTTTTATATGAAAAACTTCTTTTGCCCATATCTCCTAAACTAAGCGTCCTAGAGCGAAAAGGACTTTAATTCGTGACCACCCCCAAAAAGTTTAAAAATCCACCCAAATCCTAAAGAAATTGAAATTTTTATATGAAAAACTTCTTTTGCCCATATCTCCTAAACTATGCGTCCTAGAGCGAAAAGAACTTTAATTCGTGACCACCCCCAAAAAATTGGAAAATCTACCCAAAACCTAAAAAAATTCAAATTTTTATATGAAAAACTTCTTTTGTCCATATCTCCTAAACTAAGCGTCCTAGAGCGAAAAGGACTTTAATTCGTGACCACCCCCAAAAAATTGAAAAATCTACCCAAAACCTAAAAAAATTCAAATTTTTATATGAAAAACTTCTTTTGCCCATATCTCCTAAACTATGCGTCCTAGAGCGAAAAGGACTTTAATTCGTGACCACCCCAAAAAATTGAAAAATCCACCCAAAACCTAAAAAAATTAAAATTTTTATATGAAAAACTTCTTTTGCCCATATCTCCTAAACTAAGCGTCCTAGAGCGAAAAGGACTTTAATTCGTGACCACCCCCAAAAAATTTAAAAATCCACCCAAATCCTAAAGAAATTGAAATTTTTATATGAAAAACTTCTTTTGCCCATATCTCCTAAACTAAGCGTCCTAGAGCGGAAAGGACTTTAATTCGTGACCACCCCCAAAAAATTTAAAAATCCACCCAAATCCTAAAGAAATTGAAATTTTTATATGAAAAACTTCTTTTGCCCATATCTCCTAAACTATGCGTCCTAGAGCGAAAAGGACTTTAATTCGTGACCACCCCCAAAAAATTGAAAAATCTACCCAAAACCTAAAAAATTCAAATTTTTATATGAAAAACTTCTTTTGCCCATATCTCCTAAACTAAGCGTCCTAGAGCGAAAAGGACTTTCATTCGTGACCACCCCAAAAAAATTGAAAAATCCACCCAAACCTAAAAAAATTGAAATTTTTATATGAAAAACTTCTTTTGCCCATATCTCCTAAACTAAGCGTCCTAGAGCGAAAAGGACTTTAATTCGTGACCACCCCCAAAAAATTGAAAAATCTACCCAAAACCTAAAAAATTGAAATTTTTATATGAAAAACTTCTTTTGCCCATATCTCCTAAACTATGCGTCCTAGAGCGAAAAGGACTTTAATTCGTGACCACCCCCAAAAAATTGAAAAATCTACCCAAAACCTAAAAAAATTGGAATTTTTATATGAAAAACTTCTTTTGCCCATATCTCCTAAACTAAGCGTCCTAGAGCGAAAAGGACTTTAATTCGTGACCACCCCCAAAAAATTTAAAAATCTACCAAAACCTAAAAAAAATTAAAATTTTTATATGAAAAACTTCTTTTGCCCATATCTCCTAAACTAAGCGTCCTAGAGCGAAAAGGACTTTAATTCGTGACCACCCCCAAAAAGTTTCAAAATCCACCCAAATCCTAAAGAAATTGAAATTTTTATATGAAAAACTTCTTTTGTCCATATCTCCTAAACTATGCGTCCTAGAGCGAAAAGGACTTTAATTCGTGACCACCCCCAAAAAATTGGAAAATCTACCCAAAACCTAAAAAAATTCAAATTTTTATATGAAAAACTTCTTTTGTCCATATCTCCTAAACTAAGCGTCCTAGAGCGAAAAGGACTTTAATTCGTGACCACCCCAAAAAATTGAAAAATCTACCCAAAACCTAAAAAAATTCAAATTTTTATATGAAAAACTTCTTTTGCCCATATCTCCTAAACTAAGCGTCCTAGAGCGAAAAGGACTTTAATTCGTGACCACCCCCAAATAATTGAAAAATCTACCCTAAACCTAAAAAATTGAAATTTTTATATGAAAAACTTCTTTTGCCCATATCTCCTAAACTATGCGTCCTAGAGCGAAAAGGACTTTAATTCGTGACCACCCCCAAAAAATTGAAAAATCCCCCCAAAACCTAAAAAAATTAAAATTTTTATATGAAAAACTTCTTTTGCCCATATCTCCTAAACTATGCGTCCTAGAGCTAAAAGGACTTTAATTCGTGACCACCCCCAAAAAATTGAAAAATCCGCCCAAAACCTAAAAAAATTAAAATTTTTATATGAAAAACTTCTTTTGCCCATATCTCCTAAACTAAGCGTCCTAGAGCGAAAAGGACTTTAATTCGTGACCACCCCCAAAAAATTTAAAAATCCACCCAAACCTAAAAAAATTGAAATTTTTATATGAAAAACTTCTTTTGCCCATAACTCCTTAAATATGCGTCCTAGAGCGAAAAGGACTTTAATTCGTGACCACCCCCAAAAAATTGAAAAATCTACCCAAAACCTAAAAAAATTCAAATTTTTATATGAAAAACTTCTTTTGCCCATATCTCCTAAACTAAGCGTCCTAGAGCGAAAAGGACTTTAATTCGTGACCACCCCCAAAAAATTGAAAAATCTACCCAAAACCTAAAAAAATTTAAATTTTTATATGAAAAACTTCTTTTGCCCATATCTCCTAAACTATGCGTCCTAGAGCGAAAAGGACTTTAATTCGTGACCACCCCCAAAAAATTGAAAAATTCACCCAAAACCTAAAAAAATTAAAATTTTTATATGAAAAACTTCTTTTGCCCATATCTCCTAAACTAAGCGTCCTAGAGCGAAAAGGACTTTAATTCGTGACCACCCCCAAAAAATTGAAAAATCCACCCAAACCTAAAAAAATTGAAATTTTTATATGAAAACTACTTTTGCCAATAACTCCTTAAATATGCGTCCTAGAGCGAAAAGGACTTCAATTCGTGACCACCCCCAAAAAATTTAAAAATCCACAAAAATCCTAAAAAAATTGAAATTTTTATATGAAAAACTTCTTTTCCCATATCTCCTAAACTATGCGTCCTAGAGCGAAAAGGACTTTAATTCGTGACCACCCCCAAAAAATTGAAAAATCCACCCAAAACCTAAAAAATTAAAATTTTTATATGAAAAACTTCTTTTGCCCATATCTCCTAAACTAAACGTCCTAGAGCGAAAAGGACTTTAATTCGTGACCACCCCCAAAAAATTTAAAAATCCACCCAAACCTAAAAAAATTGAAATTTTTATATGAAAAACTTCTTTTGCCCATAACTCCTTAAATATTCGTCCTAGAGCGAAAAGGACTTCAATTCGTGACCACCCCCAAAAAATTTAAAAATCCACAAAAATCCTAAAAAAATTGAAATTTTTATATGAAAAAACTTCTTTTCCCATATCTCCTAAACTATGCGTCCTAGAGCGAAAAGGACTTTAATTCGTGACCACCCCCAAAAAATTGAAAAATCCACCCAAAACCTAAAAAAATTAAAATTTTTATATGAAAAACTTCTTTTGCCCATATCTCCTAAACTAAGCGTCCTAGAGCGAAAAGGACTTTAATTCGTGACCACCCCCAAAAAATTGAAAAATCTACCCAAAACCTAAAAAAATTGAAATTTTTATATGAAAAACTTATTTTGCCCATATCTCCTAAACTATGCGTCCTAGAGCGAAAAGGACTTTAATTCGTGACCACCCCCAAAAAATTGAAAAATCTACCCAAAACCTATAAAAATTGAAATTTTTATATGAAAAACTTCTTTTGCCCATATCTCCTAAACTATGCGTCCTAGAGCAAAAAGGACTTTAATTCGTGACCACCCCCAAAAAATTGAAAAATCTACCCAAAACCTAAAAAATTCAAATTTTTATATGAAAAACTTCTTTTGCCCATATCTCCTAAACTAAGCGTCCTAGAGCGAAAAGGAATTTAATTTTTATATGAAAAACTTCTTTTGCCCATATCTCCTAAACTAAGCGTCCTAGAGCGAAAAGGACTTTAATTCGTGACCACCCCCAAAAAATTTAAAAATCCACAAAAATCCTAAAAAAATTGAAATTTTTATATGAAAAACTTCTTTTCCCATATCTCCTAAACTATGCGTCCTAGAGCGAAAAGGACTTTAATTCGTGACCACCCCCAAAAAATTGAAAAATCTACCCAAAACCTAAAAAAATTGAAATTTTTATATGAAAAACTTCTTTTGCCGATATCTCCTAAACTATGCGTCCTAGAGCGAAAAGGACTTTAATTCGTGACCACCGCCAAAAAATTTAAAAATCCACAAAAATCCTAAAAAAATTTAAATTTTTATATGAAAAACTTCTTTTGCCCATATCTCCTAAACTATGCGTCCTAGAGCGAAAAGGGCTTTAATTCGTGACCACCCCCAAAAAATTTAAAAATCTACCCAAAACCTAAAAAAATTGAAATTTTTATATGAAAAACTTCTTTTGCCCATATCTCCTAAACTAAGCGTCCTAGAGCGAAAAGGACTTTAATTCGTGACCACCCCCAAAAAATTGAAAAATCCACCCAAACCTAAAAAAATTGAAATTTTTATATGAAAAACTTCTTTTGCCCATAACTCCTTAAATATGCGTCCTAGAGCGAAAAGGACGTTAATTCGTGACCACCCCCAAAAAATTGAAAAATCTACCCAAAACCTAAAAAAATTCAAATTTTTATATGAAAAACTTCTTTTGCCCATATCTCCTAAACTAAGCGTCCTAGAGCGAAAAGGACTTTAATTCGTGACCACCCCCAAAAAATTGAAAAATCTACCCAAAACCTAAAAAAATTGAAATTTTTATATGAAAAACTTCTTTTGCCCATATCTCCTAAACTATGCGTCCTAGAGCGAAAAGGACTTTAATTCGTGACCACCCCCAAAAAATTGAAAAATCTACCCAAAACCTAAAAAAATTCAAATTTTTATATGAAAAACTTCTTTTGCCCATATCTCCTAAACTAAGCGTCCTAGAGCGAAAAGGACTTTAATTCGTGACCACCCCCAAAAAATTGAAAAATCTACCCAAAACCTAAAAAATTGAAATTTTTATATGAAAAACTTCTTTTGCCCATATCTCCTAAACTATGCGTCCTAGAGCGAAAAGGACTTTAATTCGTGACCACCCCCAAAAAATTGAAAAATCCCCCCAAAACCTAAAAAAATTAAAATTTTTATATGAAAAACTTCTTTTGCCCATATCTCCTAAACTATGCGTCCTAGAGCTAAAAGGACTTTAATTCGTGACCACCCCCAAAAAATTGAAAAATCCACCCAAAACCTAAAAAAATTAAAATTTTTATATGAAAAACTTATTTTGCCCATATATCCTAAACTATGCGTCCTAGAGCGAAAAGGACTTTAATTCGTGACCACCCCCAAAAAATTGAAAAATCTACCCAAAACCTAAAAAATTAAAATTTTTATATGAAAAACTTATTTTGCCCATATATCCTAAACTAAGCGTCCTAGAGCGAAAAGGACTTTAATTCGTGACCACCCCCAAAAAATTTAAAAATCCACCCAAACCTAAAAAAATTGAAATTTTTATATGAAAAACTTCTTTTGCCCATAACTCCTTAAATATGCGTCCTAGAGCGAAAAGGACTTTAATTCGTGACCACCCCCAAAAAATTGAAAAATCTACCCAAAACCTAAAAAAATTCAAATTTTTATATGAAAAACTTCTTTTGCCCATATCTCCCAAACTATGCGTCCTAGAGCGAAAAGGACTTTAATTCGTGACCACCCCCAAAAAATTGAAAAATCTACCCAAAACCTAAAAAAATTTAAATTTTTATATGAAAAACTTCTTTTGCCCATATCTCCTAAACTATGCGTCCTAGAGCGAAAAGGACTTTAATTCGTGACCACCCCCAAAAAATTGAAAAATTCACCCAAAACCTAAAAAAATTAAAATTTTTATATGAAAAACTTCTTTTGCCCATATCTCCTAAACTAAGCGTCCTAGAGCGAAAAGGACTTTAATTCGTGACCACCCCCAAAAAATTGAAAAATCCACCCAAACCTAAAAAAATTGAAATTTTTATATGAAAAACTACTTTTGCCAATAACTCCTTAAATATGCGTCCTAGAGCGAAAAGGACTTCAATTCGTGACCACCCCCAAAAAATTTAAAAATCCACAAAAATCCTAAAAAAATTGAAATTTTTATATGAAAAACTTCTTTTCCCATATCTCCTAAACTATGCGTCCTAGAGCGAAAAGGACTTTAATTCGTGACCACCCCCAAAAAATTGAAAAATCCACCCAAAACCTAAAAAATTAAAATTTTTATATGAAAAACTTCTTTTGCCCATATCTCCTAAACTAAGCGTCCTAGAGCGAAAAGGACTTTAATTCGTGACCACCCCCAAAAAATTTAAAAATCCACCCAAACCTAAAAAAATTGAAATTTTTATATGAAAAACTTCTTTTGCCCATATCTCCTAAACTAAGCGTCCTAGAGCGAAAAGGACTTTAATTCGTGACCACCCCCAAAAAATTGAAAAATCTACCCAAAACCTAAAAAAATTGAAATTTTTATATGAAAAACTTATTTTGCCCATATCTCCTAAACTATGCGTCCTAGAGCGAAAAGGACTTTAATTCGTGACCACCCCCAAAAAATTGAAACATCTACCCAAAACCTAAAAAAATTGAAATTTTTATATGAAAAACTTCTTTTGCCCATATCTCCTAAACTATGCGTCCTAGAGCAAAAAGGACTTTAATTCGTGACCACCCCCAAAAAATTGAAAAATCTACCCAAAACCTAAAAAATTCAAATTTTTATATGAAAAACTTCTTTTGCCCATATCTCCTAAACTAAGCGTCCTAGAGCGAAAAGGAATTTAATTTTTATATGAAAAACTTCTTTTGCCCATATCTCCTAAACTAAGCGTCCTAGAGCGAAAAGGACTTTAATTCGTGACCACCCCCAAAAAATTTAAAAATCCACAAAAATCCTAAAAAAATTGAAATTTTTATATGAAAAACTTCTTTTCCCATATCTCCTAAACTATGCGTCCTAGAGCGAAAAGGACTTTAATTCGTGACCACCCCCAAAAAATTGAAAAATCTACCCAAAACCTAAAAAAATTGAAATTTTTATATGAAAAACTTCTTTTGCCGATATCTCCTAAACTATGCGTCCTAGAGCGAAAAGGACTTTAATTCGTGACCACCGCCAAAAAATTTAAAAATCCACAAAAATCCTAAAAAAATTTAAATTTTTATATGAAAAACTTCTTTTGCCCATATCTCCTAAACTATGCGTCCTAGAGCGAAAAGGGCTTTAATTCGTGACCACCCCCAAAAAATTTAAAAATCTACCCAAAACCTAAAAAAATTGAAATTTTTATATGAAAAACTTCTTTTGCCCATATCTCCTAAACTAAGCGTCCTAGAGCGAAAAGGACTTTAATTCGTGACCACCCCCAAAAAATTGAAAAATCCACCCAAACCTAAAAAAATTGAAATTTTTATATGAAAAACTTCTTTTGCCCATAACTCCTTAAATATGCGTCCTAGAGCGAAAAGGACTTTAATTCGTGACCACCCCCAAAAAATTGAAAAATCTACCCAAAACCTAAAAAAATTCAAATTTTTATATGAAAAACTTCTTTTGCCCATATCTCCTAAACTAAGCGTCCTAGAGCGAAAAGGACTTTAATTCGTGACCACCCCCAAAAAATTGAAAAATCTACCCAAAACCTAAAAAAATTGAAATTTTTATATGAAAACCTTCTTTTGCCCATATCTCCTAAACTATGCGTCCTAGAGCGAAAAGGACTTTAATTCGTGACCACCCCCAAAAAATTGAAAAATCCACCCAAAACCTAAAAAAATTAAAATTTTTATATGAAAAACTTCTTTTGCCCATATCTCCTAAACTAAGCGTCCTAGAGCGAAAAGGACTTTAATTCGTGACCACCCCCAAAAAATTGAAAAATCTACCCAAAACCTAAAAAAATTGAAATTTTTATATGAAAAACTTCTTTTGCCCATATCTCCTAAACTATGCGTCCTAGAGCGAAAAGGACTTTAATTCGTGACCACCCCCAAAATATTGAAAATTCCACCCAAACCTAAAAAAATTGAAATTTTTATATGAAAAACTTCTTTTGCCCATAACTCCTTAAATATGCGTTCTAGAGCGAAAAGGACTTCAATTCGTGACCACCCCCAAAAAATTTAAAAATCCACAAAAATCCTAAAAAAATTGAAATTTTTATATGAAAAACTTCTTTTCCCATATCTCCTAAACTATGCGTCCTAGAGCGAAAAGGACTTTAATTCGTGACCACCCCCAAAAAATTGAAAAATCCACCCAAAACCTAAAAAAATTAAAATTTTTATATGAAAAACTTCTTTTGCCCATATCTCCTAAACTAAGCGTCCTAGAGCGAAAAGTACTTTAATTCGTGACCACCCCCAAAAAAATGAAAAATCTACCCAAAACCTAAAAAAATTGAAATTTTTATATGAAAAACTTCTTTTGCTCATATCTCCTAAACTATGCGTCCTAGAGCGAAAAGGACTTTAATTCGTGACCACCCCAAAAAATTGAAAAATCCACCCAAAACCTAAAAAAATTGAAATTTTTATATGAAAAACTTCTTTTGCCCATATCTCCTAAACTATGCGTCCTAGAGCGAAAAGGACTTTAATTCGTGACCACCCCCAAAAAATTGAAAAATCTACCCAAAACCTAAAAAAATTGAAATTTTTATATGAAAAACTTCTTTTGCCCATATCTCCTAAACTAAGCGTCCTAGAGCGAAAAGGACTTTAATTCGTGACCACCCCCAAAAAATTGAAAAATCTACCCAAAACCTAAAAAAATTGAAATTTTTATATGAAAAACTTCTTTTGCCCATATCTCCTAAGCTAAGCGTCCTAGAGCGAAAAGGACTTTAATTCGTGACCACCCCTAAAAAATTGAAAAATCCACCCAAACCTAAAAAAATTGAAATTTTTATATGAAAAATTTCTTTTGCCCATAACTCCTTAAATATGCGTCCTAGAGCGAAAAGGACTTCAATTCGTGACCACCCCCAAAAAATGGAAAAATCCACCCAAAACCTAAAAAAATTAAAATTTTTATATGAAAAACTTCTTTTGCCCATATCTCCTAAACTAAGCGTCCTAGAGCGAAAAGGACTTTAATTCGTGACCACCCCCAAAAAATTGAAAAATCTACCCAAAACCTAAAAAAATTGAAATTTTTATATGAAAAACTTCTTTTGCCCATATCTCCTAAACTATGCGTCCTAGAGCGAAAAGGACTTTAATTCGTGACCACCCCCAAAAAATTGAAAAATCCACCCAAAACCTAAAAAAATTAAAATTTTTATATGAAAAACTTCTTTTGCCCATATCTCCTAAACTAAGCGTCCTAGAGCGAAAAGGACTTTAATTCGTGACCACCCCAAAAAATTGAAAAATCTACCCAAAACCTAAAAAAATTGAAATTTTTATATGAAAAACTTCTTTTGCCAATATCTCCTAAACTATGCGTCCTAGAGCGAAAAGGACTTTAATTCGTGACCACCCCCAAAAAATTGAAAAATCTACCCAAAACCTAAAAAAATTGAAATTTTTATATGAAAAACTTCTTTTGCCCATATCTCCTAAACTATGCGTCCTAGAGCGAAAATGACTTTAATTCGTGACCACCCCCCAAAAAATTGAAAAATCTACCCAAAACCTAAAAAAATTGAAATTTTTATATGAAAAACTTCTTTTGCCCATATCTCCTAAACTATGCGTCCTAGAGCGAAAAGGACTTTAATTCGTGACCACCCCTCAAAAAATTGAAAAATCCACCCAAAACCTAAAAAAATTAAAATTTTTATATGAAAAACTTCTTTTGCCCATATCTCCTAAACTAAGCGTCCTAGAGCGAAAAGGACTTTAATTCGTGACCACCCCAAAAAATTGAAAAATCTACCCAAAACCTAAAAAAAAATTGAAATTTTTATATGAAAAACTTCTTTTGCCAATATCTCCTAAACTATGCGTCCTAGAGCGAAAAGGACTTTAATTCGTGACCACCCCCAAAAAATTGAAAAATCTACCCAAAACCTAAAAAAATTGAAATTTTTATATGAAAAACTTCTTTTGCCGATATCTCCTAAACTATGCGTCCTAGAGCGAAAAGGACTTTAATTCGTGACCACCCCCAAAAAATTTAAAAATCCACAAAAATCCTAAAAAAATTGAAATTTTTATATGAAAAACTTCTTTTGCCCATATCTCCTAAACTATGCGTCCTAGAGCGAAAAGGGCTTTAATTCGTGACCACCCCCAAAAAAAATTAAAAATCTACCCAAAACCTAAAAAAATTCAAATTTTTATATGAAAAACTTCTTTTGCCCATATCTCCTAAACTAAGCGTCCTAGAGCGAAAAGGACTTTAATTCGTGACCACCCCCAAAAAATTGAAAAATCCACCCAAACCTAAAAAAATTGAAATTTTTATATGAAAAACTTCTTTTGCCCATAACTCCTTAAATATGCGTCCTAGAGCGAAAAGGACTTTAATTCGTGACCACCCCCAAAAAATTGAAAAATCTACCCAAAACCTGAAAAAATTCAAATTTTTATATGAAAAACTTCTTTTGCCCATATCTCCTAAACTAAGCGTCCTAGAGCGAAAAGGACTTTAATTCGTGACCACCCCCAAAAAATTGAAAAATCTACCCAAAACCTAAAAAAATTGAAATTTTTATATGAAAAACTTCTTTTGCCCATATCTCCTAAACTATGCGTCCTAGAGCGAAAAGGACTTTAATTCGTGACCACCCCGAAAAAATTGAAAAATCCACCCAAAACCTAAAAAAATTAAAATTTTTATATGAAAAACTTCTTTTGCCCATATCCCCTAAACTAAGCGTCCTAGAGCGAAAAGGACTTTAATTCGTGACCACCCCCAAAAAATTGAAAAATCCACCCAAACCTAAAAAAATTGAAATTTTTATATGAAAAACAACTTTTGCCAATAACTCCTTAAATATGCGTCCTAGAGCGAAAAGGACTTTAATTTGTGACCACCCCCAAAAAATTGAAAAATCCACCCAAATCCTAAAGAAATTGAAATTTTTATATGAAAAACTTCTTTTGCCCATATCTCCTAAACTAAGCGTCCTAGAGTGAAAAGGACTTTAATTCGTGACCACCCCCAAAAAATTTAAAAATCTACCCAAAAACCTAAAAAAATTGAAATTTTTATATGAAAAACTTCTTTTGCCCATATCTCCTAAACTATGCGTCCTAGAGCGAAAAGGACTTTAATTCGTGACCACCCCCAATAAATTGAAAAATCTACCCAAAACCTAAAAAAAATTAAAATTTTTATATGAAAAACTTCTTTTGCCCATATCTCCTAAACTATGCGTCCTAGAGCGAAAAGGACTTTAATTCGTGACCACCCCCAAAAAATTGAAAAATCCACCCAAAACCTAAAAAAATTAAAATTTTTATATGAAAAACTTATTTTGCCCATATCTCCTAAACTAAGCGTCCTAGAGCGAAAAGAACTTTAATTCGTGACTACCCCCAAATAAATTAAAATTCCACCCAAATCCTAAAGAAATTGAAATTTTTATATGAAAAACTTCTTTTGCCCATATCTCCTAAACTATGCGTACTAGAGCGAAAAGGACTTTAATTCGTGACCACCCCCAAAAAATTGAAAAATCTACCCAAAACCTAAAAAAATTGAAATTTTTATATGAAAAACTTCTTTTGCCCATATCTCCTAAACTAAGCGTAAAGGACTTTAATTAAGCGAAAAGGACTTTAATTCGTGACCACCCCCAAAAAATTGAAAAATCTACCCAAAACCTAAAAAAATTTAAATTTTTATATGAAAAACTTCTTTTGCCCATATCTCCTAAACTATGCGTCCTAGAGCGAAAAGGACTTTAATTCGTGACCACCCCCAAAAAATTGAAAAATCTACCCAAAACCTAAAAAAATTGAAATTTTTATATGAAAAACTTCTTTTGCCATATCTCCTAAACTATGCGTCCTAGATCGAAAAGGACTTTAATTCGTGACCACCCCCAAAAAATTGAAAAATCTACCCAAAACCTAAAAAAATTCAAATTTTTATATGAAAAACTTCTTTTGCCCATATCTCCTAAACTAAGCGTCCTAGAGCGAAAAGGACTTTAATTCGTGACCACCCCCAAAAAATTGAAAAATCTACACAAAACCTAAAAAAATTAAAATTTTTATATGAAAAACTTCTTTTGCCCATATCTCCTAAACTAAGCGTCCTAGAGCGAAAAGGACTTTAATTCGTGACCACCCCCAAAAAATTTAAAAATCCACCCAAATCCTAAAGAAATTGAAATTTTTATATGAAAAACTTCTTTTGCCCATATCTCCTAAACTAAGCGTCCTAGAGCGAAAAGGACTTTAATTCGTGACCACCCCCAAAAAATTGAAAAATCCACCCAAATCCTAAAGAAATTGAAATTTTTATATGAAAAACTTCTTTTGCCCATATCTCCTAAACTAAGCGTCCTAGAGCGAAAAGGACTTTAATTCGTGACCACCCCCAAAAAATTGAAAAATCTACCCAAAACCTAAAAAAATTGAAATTTTTATATGAAAAACTTTTTTTGCCCATATCTCTCAAACTATGCGTCCTAGAGCGAAAAGGACTTTAATTCGTGACCACCCCCAAAAAATTGAAAAATCTACCCAAAACCTAAAAAAATTCAAATTTTTATATGAAAAACTTCTTTTGCCCATATCTCCTAAACTAAGCGTCCTAGAGCGAAAAGGACTTTAATTCGTGACCACCCCCAAAAAATTCAAAAATCTACCCAAAACCTAAAAAAATTGAAATTTTTATATGAAAAACTTCTTTTGCCCATATCTCCTAAACTATGCGTCCTAGAGCGAAAAGGACTTTAATTCGTGACCACCCCCAAAAAATTGAAAAATCCACCAAAATCCTATAAAATTGAAATTTTTATATGAAAAACTTCTTTTGCCCATATCTCCTTAAATATGCGTCCTAGAGCGAAAAGGACTTCAATTCGTGACCACCCCCAAAAAATTTAAAAATCCACCCAAATCCTAAAAAAATTTAAATTTTTATATGAAATACTTCTTTTGCCCATATCTCCTAAACTAAATCCACCCAAAACCTAAAAAATTCAAATTTTTATATGAAAAACTTCTTTTGCCCATATCTCCTAAACTAAGCGTCCTAGAGCGAAAAGGACTTTAATTCGTGACCACCCCCAAAAAATTGAAAAATCCACCCAAAACCTAAAAAAATTCAAATTTTTATATGAAAAACTTCTTTTGCCCATATCTCCTAAACTAAGCGTCCTAGAGCGAAAAGGACTTTAATTCGTGACCACCCCCAAAAAATTGAAAAATCTACCCAAAACCTAAAAAAATTGAAATTTTTATATGAAAAACTTATTTTGCCCATATCTCCTAAACTATGCGTCCTAGAGCGAAAAGGACTTTAATTCGTGACCACCCCCAAAAAATTGAAAAATCTACCCAAAACCTGAAAAAATTGAAATTTTTATATGAAAAACTTCTTTTGCCCATATCTCCTAAACTATGCGTCCTAGAGCGAAAAGGACTTTAATTCGTGACCACCCCCAAAAAATTGAAAAATCTACCCAAAACCTAAAAAAATTGAAATTTTTTTATGGAAAACTTCTTTTGCCCATATCTCCTAAACTATGCGTCCTAGAGCGAAAAGGACTTTAATTCGTGACCACCCCCAAAAAATTGAAAAATCCACCCAAAACCTAAAAAAATTAAAATTTTTATATGAAAAACTTCTTTTGCCCATATCTCCTAAACTAAGCGTCCTAGAGCGAAAAGGACTTTAATTCGTGACCACCCCCAAAAAATTTAAAAATCCACCCAAATCCTAAAGAAATTGAAATTTTTATATGAAAAACTTCTTTTGCCCATATCTCCTAAACTATGCGTCCTAGAGCGAAAAGGACTTTAATTCGTGACCACCCCCAAAAAATTGAAAAATCTACCCAAAACCTAAAAAAATTGAAATTTTTATATGAAAAACTTCTTTTGCCCATATCTCCTAAACTAAGCGTCCTAGAGCGAAAAGGACTTTAATTCGTGACCACCCCCAAAAAATTGAAAAATCTACCCAAAACCTAAAAAAATTTAAATTTTTATATGAAAAACTTCTTTTGCCCATATCTCCTAAACTAAGCGTCCTAGATCGAAAAGGACTTTAATTCGTGACCACCCCTAAAAAATTGAAAAATCCACCCAAACCTAAAAAAATTGAAATTTTTATATGAAAAACTTCTTTTGCCCATAACTCCTTAAATATGCGTCCTAGAGCGAAAAGGACTTCAATTCGTGACCACCCCCAAAAAATTGAAAAATCCACCCAAAACCTAAAAAAATTCAAATTTTTATATGAAAAACTTCTTTTGCCCATATCTCCTAAACTAAGCGTCCTAGAGCGAAAAGGACTTTAATTCGTGACCACCCCCAAAAAATTGAAAAATCTACCCAAAACCTAAAAAAATTGAAATTTTTATATGAAAAACTTCTTTTGCCCATATCTCCTAAACTAAGCGTCCTAGAGCGAAAAGGACTTTAATTCGTGACCACCCCCAAAAAATTGAAAAATCCACCCAAACTTAAAAAAATTGAAATTTTTATATGAAAAACTTCTTTTGCCCATATCTCCTTTAATATGCGTCCTAGAGCGAAAAGGACTTCAATTCGTGACCACCCCCAAAAAATCGAAAAATCTACCCAAAACCAAAAAAAATTAAAATTTTTATATGAAAAACTTCTTTTGCCCATATCTCCTAAACTAAGCGTCCTAGAGCGAAAAGGACTTTAATTCGTGACCACCCCCAAAAAATTGAAAAATCTACCCAAAACCTAAAAAAATTGAAATTTTTATATGAAAAACTTCTTTTGCCCATATCTCCTAAACTATGCGTCCTAGAGCGAAAAGGACTTTAATTCGTGACCACCCCCAAAAAATTGAAAAATCCACCAAAATCCTATAAAATTGAAATTTTTATATGAAAAACTTCTTTTGCCCATATCTCCTTAAATATGCGTCCTAGAGCGAAAAGGACTTCAATTCGTGACCACCCCCAAAAAATTTAAAAATCCACCCAAAACCTAAAAAAATTGAAATTTTTATATGAAAAACTTCTTTTGCCCATATCTCCTAAACTAAATCCACCCAAAACCTAAAAAATTCAAATTTTTATATGAAAAACTTCTTTTGCCCATATCTCCTAAACTATGCGTCCTAGAGCGAAAAGGACTTTAATTCGTGACCACCCCCAAAAAATTGAAAAATCCACCCAAAACCTAAAAAAATTCAAATTTTTATATGAAAAACTTCTTTTGCCCATATCTCCTAAACTAAGCGTCCTAGAGCGAAAAGGACTTTAATTCGTGACCACCCCCAAAAAATTGAAAAATCTACCCAAAACCTAAAAAAATTGAAATTTTTATATGAAAATCTTCTTTTGCCCATATCTCCTAAACTATGCGTCCTAGAGCGAAAAGGACTTTAATTCGTGACCACCCCCAAAAAATTGAAAAATCCACCCAAAACCTAAAAAAATTAAAATTTTTATATGAAAAACTTCTTTTGCCCATATCTCCTAAACTAAGCGTCCTAGAGCGAAAAGGACTTTAATTCGTGACCACCCCAAAAAATTGAAAAATCTACCCAAAACCTAAAAAAATTGAAATTTTTATATGAAAAACTTCTTTTGCCCATATCTCCTAAACTATGCGTCCTAGAGCGAAAATGACTTTAATTCGTGACCACCCCCAAAAAATTGAAAAATCTACCCAAAACCTAAAAAAATTGAAATTTTTATATGAAAAACTTCTTTTGCCCATATCTCCTAAACTATGCGTCCTAGAGCGAAAAGGACTTTAATTCGTGACCACCCCCAAAGAATTGAAAAATCCACCCAAAACCTAAAAAAATTCAAATTTTTATATGAAAAACTTCTTTTGCCCATATCTCCTAAACTATGCGTCCTAGAGCGAAAATGACTTTAATTCGTGACCACCCCCAAAAAATTGAAAAATCTACCCAAAACCTAAAAAAATTGAAATTTTTATATGAAAAACTTCTTTTGCCCATATCTCCCAAACTATGCGTCCTAGAGCGAAAAGGACTTTAATTCGTGACCACCCCCAAAGGATTGAAAAATCCACCCAAAACCTAAAAAAATTCAAATTTTTATATGAAAAACTTCTTTTGCCCATATCTCCTAAACTAAGCGTCCTAGAGCGAAAAGGACTTTAATTCGTGACCACCATACAAAATTGAAAAATCTACCCAAAACCTAAAAAAATTGAAATTTTTATATGAAAAACTTCTTTTGCCAATATCTCCTAAACTATGCGTCCTAGAGCGAAAAGGACTTTAATTCGTGACCACCCCCAAAAAATTGAAAAATCTACCCAAAACCTAAAAAAATTGAAATTTTTATATGAAAAACTTCTTTTGCCCATATCTCCCAAACTATGCGTCCTAGAGCGAAAAGGACTTTAATTCGTGACCACCCCCAAAGAATTGAAAAATCCACCCAAAACCTAAAAAAATTCAAATTTTTATATGAAAAACTTCTTTTGCCCATATCTCCTAAACTAAGCGTCCTAGAGCGAAAAGGACTTTAATTCGTGACCACCCCACAAAATTGAAAAATCTACCCAAAACCTAAAAAAATTGAAATTTTTATATGAAAAACTTCTTTTGCCAATATCTCCTAAACTATGCGTCCTAGAGCGAAAAGGACTTTAATTCGTGACCACCCCCAAAAAATTGAAAAATCTACCCAAAGCCTAAAAAAATTGAAATTTTTATATGAAAAACTTCTTTTGCCCATATCTCCTAAACTATGCGTCCTAGAGCGAAAAGGACTTTAATTCGTGACCACCCCCAAAAAATTGAAAAATCCACCTAAAAATTAAAATTTTTATATGAAAAACTTCTTTTGCCCATATCTCCTAAACTAAGCGTCCTAGAGCGAAAAGGACTTTAATTCGTGACCACCCCCAAAAATTTTAAAAATCCACCCAAATCCTAAAGAAATTGAAATTTTTATATGAAAAACTTCTTTTGCCCATATCTCCTAAACTATGTGTCCTAGAGCGAAAAGGACTTTAATTCGTGACCACCCCCAAAAAATTGAAAAATCTACCCAAAACATAAAAAAATTCAAATTTTTATATGAAAAACTTCTTTTGCCCATATCTCCTAAACTAAGCGTCCTAGAGCGAAAAGGACTTTAATTCGTGACCACCCCCAAAGAATTGAAAAATCCACCCAAAACCTAAAAAAATTCAAATTTTTATATGAAAAACTTCTTTTGCCCATATCTCCTAAACTATGCGTCCTAGAGCGAAAAGGACTTTAATTCGTGACCACCCCCAAAAAATTGAAAAATCTACCCAAAACCTAAAAAAATTGAAATTTTTATATGAAAAACTTCTTTTGCCCATATCTCCCAAACTATGCGTCCTAGAGCGAAAAGGACTTTAATTCGTGACCACCCCCAAAGAATTGAAAAATCCACCCAAAACCTAAAAAAATTCAAATTTTTATATGAAAAACTTCTTTTGCCCATATCTCCTAAACTAAGCGTCCTAGAGCGAAAAGGACTTTAATTCGTGACCACCCCACAAAATTGAAAAATCTACCCAAAACCTAAAAAAATTGAAATTTTTATATGAAAAACTTCTTTTGCCCATATCTCCTAAACTATGCGTCCTAGAGCGAAAAGGACTTTAATTCGTGACCACCCCCAAAAAATTGAAAAATCCACCAAAATCCTATAAAATTGAAATTTTTATATGAAAAACTTCTTTTGCCCATATCTCCTTAAATATGCGTCCTAGAGCGAAAAGGACTTCAATTCGTGACCACCCCCAAAAAATTTAAAAATCCACCCAAAACCTAAAAAAATTGAAATTTTTATATGAAAAACTTCTTTTGCCCATATCTCCTAAACTAAATCCACCCAAAACCTAAAAAATTCAAATTTTTATATGAAAAACTTCTTTTGCCCATATCTCCTAAACTATGCGTCCTAGAGCGAAAAGGACTTTAATTCGTGACCACCCCCAAAAAATTGAAAAATCCACCCAAAACCTAAAAAAATTCAAATTTTTATATGAAAAACTTCTTTTGCCCATATCTCCTAAACTAAGCGTCCTAGAGCGAAAAGGACTTTAATTCGTGACCACCCCCAAAAAATTGAAAAATCTACCCAAAACCTAAAAAAATTGAAATTTTTATATGAAAATCTTCTTTTGCCCATATCTCCTAAACTATGCGTCCTAGAGCGAAAAGGACTTTAATTCGTGACCACCCCCAAAAAATTGAAAAATCCACCCAAAACCTAAAAAAATTAAAATTTTTATATGAAAAACTTCTTTTGCCCATATCTCCTAAACTAAGCGTCCTAGAGCGAAAAGGACTTTAATTCGTGACCACCCCAAAAAATTGAAAAATCTACCCAAAACCTAAAAAAATTGAAATTTTTATATGAAAAACTTCTTTTGCCCATATCTCCTAAACTATGCGTCCTAGAGCGAAAATGACTTTAATTCGTGACCACCCCCAAAAAATTGAAAAATCTACCCAAAACCTAAAAAAATTGAAATTTTTATATGAAAAACTTCTTTTGCCCATATCTCCTAAACTATGCGTCCTAGAGCGAAAAGGACTTTAATTCGTGACCACCCCCAAAGAATTGAAAAATCCACCCAAAACCTAAAAAAATTCAAATTTTTATATGAAAAACTTCTTTTGCCCATATCTACTAAACTATGCGTCCTAGAGCGAAAATGACTTTAATTCGTGACCACCCCCAAAAAATTGAAAAATCTACCCAAAACCTAAAAAAATTGAAATTTTTATATGAAAAACTTCTTTTGCCCATATCTCCCAAACTATGCGTCCTAGAGCGAAAAGGACTTTAACTCGTGACCACCCCCAAAGGATTGAAAAATCCACCCAAAACCTAAAAAAATTCAAATTTTTATATGAAAAACTTCTTTTGCCCATATCTCCTAAACTAAGCGTCCTAGAGCGAAAAGGACTTTAATTCGTGACCACCCCACAAAATTGAAAAATCTACCCAAAACCTAAAAAAATTGAAATTTTTATATGAAAAACTTCTTTTGCCAATATCTCCTAAACTATGCGTCCTAGAGCGAAAAGGACTTTAATTCGTGACCACCCCCAAAAAATTGAAAAATCTACCCAAAACCTAAAAAAATTGAAATTTTTATATGAAAAACTTCTTTTGCCCATATCTCCCAAACTATGCGTCCTAGAGCGAAAAGGACTTTAATTCGTGACCACCCCCAAAGAATTGAAAAATCCACCCAAAACCTAAAAAAATTCAAATTTTTATATGAAAAACTTCTTTTGCCCATATCTCCTAAACTAAGCGTCCTAGAGCGAAAAGGACTTTAATTCGTGACCACCCCACAAAATTGAAAAATCTACCCAAAACCTAAAAAAATTGAAATTTTTATATGAAAAACTTCTTTTGCCAATATCTCCTAAACTATGCGTCCTAGAGCGAAAAGGACTTTAATTCGTGACCACCCCCAAAAAATTGAAAAATCTACCCAAAGCCTAAAAAAATTGAAATTTTTATATGAAAAACTTCTTTTGCCCATATCTCCTAAACTATGCGTCCTAGAGCGAAAAGGACTTTAATTCGTGACCACCCCCAAAAAATTGAAAAATCCACCTAAAAATTAAAATTTTTATATGAAAAACTTCTTTTGCCCATATCTCCTAAACTAAGCGTCCTAGAGCGAAAAGGACTTTAATTCGTGACCACCCCCAAAAATTTTAAAAATCCACCCAAATCCTAAAGAAATTGAAATTTTTATATGAAAAACTTCTTTTGCCCATATCTCCTAAACTATGTGTCCTAGAGCGAAAAGGACTTTAATTCGTGACCACCCCCAAAAAATTGAAAAATCTACCCAAAACATAAAAAAATTCAAATTTTTATATGAAAAACTTCTTTTGCCCATATCTCCTAAACTAAGCGTCCTAGAGCGAAAAGGACTTTAATTCGTGACCACCCCCAAAAAATTGAAAAATCCACCCAAAACCTAAAAAAATTCAAATTTTTATATGAAAAACTTCTTTTGCCCATATCTCCTAAACTATGCGTCCTAGAGCGAAAAGGACTTTAATTCGTGACCACCCCCAAAAAATTGAAAAATCTACCCAAAACCTAAAAAAATTGAAATTTTTATATGAAAAACTTCTTTTGCCCATATCTCCCAAACTATGCGTCCTAGAGCGAAAAGGACTTTAATTCGTGACCACCCCCAAAGAATTGAAAAATCCACCCAAAACCTAAAAAAATTCAAATTTTTATATGAATAACTTCTTTTGCCCATATCTCCTAAACTAAGCGTCCTAGAGCGAAAAGGACTTTAATTCGTGACCACCCCACAAAATTGAAAAATCTACCCAAAACCTAAAAAAATTGAATTTTTTATATGAAAAACTTCTTTTGCCAATATCTCCTAAACTATGCGTCCTAGAGCGAAAAGGACTTTAATTCGTGACCACCCCCAAAAAATTGAAAAATCTACCCAAAGCCTAAAAAAATTGAAATTTTTATATGAAAAACTTCTTTTGCCCATATCTCCTAAACTATGCGTCCTAGAGCGAAAAGGACTTTAATTCGTGACCACCCCCAAAAAATTGAAAAATCCACCTAAAAATTAAAATTTTTATATGAAAAACTTCTTTTGCCCATATCTCCTAAACTAAGCGTCCTAGAGCGAAAAGGACTTTAATTCGTGACTACCCCCAAAAAATTGAAAAATCTACCCAAAGCCTAAAAAAATTGAAATTTTTATATGAAAAACTTCTTTTGCCCATATCTCCTAAACTATCCGTCCTAGAGCGAAAAGGACTTTAATTCGTGACCACCCCCAAAAAATTGAAAAATGTACCCAAAACCTAAAAAAATTGAAATTTTTATATGAAATACTTCTTTTGCCCATATCTCCCAAACTATGCGTCCTAGAGCGAAAAGGACTTTAATTCGTGACCACCCCCAAAGGATTGAAAAATCCACCCAAAACCTAAAAAAATTCAAATTTTTATATGAAAAACTTCTTTTGCCCATATCTCCTAAACTAAGCGTCCTAGAGCGAAAAGGACTTTAATTCGTGACCACCCCACAAAATTGAAAAATCTACCCAAAACCTAAAAAAATTGAAATTTTTATATGAAAAACTTCTTTTGCCAATATCTCCTAAACTATGCGTCCTAGAGCGAAAAGGACTTTAATTCGTGACCACCCCCAAAAAATTGAAAAATCTACCCAAAACCTAAAAAAATTGAAATTTTTATATGAAAAACTTCTTTTGCCCATATCTCCCAAACTATGCGTCCTAGAGCGAAAAGGACTTTAATTCGTGACCACCCCCAAAGAATTGAAAAATCCACCCAAAACCTAAAAAAATTCAAATTTTTATATGAAAAACTTCTTTTGCCCATATCTCCTAAACTAAGCGTCCTAGAGCGAAAAGGACTTTAATTCGTGACCACCCCACAAAATTGAAAAATCTACCCAAAACCTAAAAAAATTGAAATTTTTATATGAAAAACTTCTTTTGCCAATATCTCCTAAACTATGCGTCCTAGAGCGAAAAGGACTTTAATTCGTGACCACCCCCAAAAAATTGAAAAATCTACCCAAAGCCTAAAAAAATTGAAATTTTTATATGAAAAACTTCTTTTGCCCATATCTCCTAAACTATGCGTCCTAGAGCGAAAAGGACTTTAATTCGTGACCACCCCCAAAAAATTGAAAAATCCACCTAAAAATTAAAATTTTTATATGAAAAACTTCTTTTGCCCATATCTCCTAAACTAAGCGTCCTAGAGCGAAAAGGACTTTAATTCGTGACCACCCCCAAAAATTTTAAAAATCCACCCAAATCCTAAAGAAATTGAAATTTTTATATGAAAAACTTCTTTTGCCCATATCTCCTAAACTATGTGTCCTAGAGCGAAAAGGACTTTAATTCGTGACCACCCCCAAAAAATTGAAAAATCTACCCAAAACATAAAAAAATTCAAATTTTTATATGAAAAACTTCTTTTGCCCATATCTCCTAAACTAAGCGTCCTAGAGCGAAAAGGACTTTAATTCGTGACCACCCCCAAAAAATTGAAAAATCCACCCAAAACCTAAAAAAATTCAAATTTTTATATGAAAAACTTCTTTTGCCCATATCTCCTAAACTATGCGTCCTAGAGCGAAAAGGACTTTAATTCGTGACCACCCCCAAAAAATTGAAAAATCTACCCAAAACCTAAAAAAATTGAAATTTTTATATGAAAAACTTCTTTTGCCCATATCTCCCAAACTATGCGTCCTAGAGCGAAAAGGACTTTAATTCGTGACCACCCCCAAAGAATTGAAAAATCCACCCAAAACCTAAAAAAATTCAAATTTTTATATGAAAAACTTCTTTTGCCCATATCTCCTAAACTAAGCGTCCTAGAGCGAAAAGGACTTTAATTCGTGACCACCCCACAAAATTGAAAAATCTACCCAAAACCTAAAAAAATTGAATTTTTTATATGAAAAACTTCTTTTGCCAATATCTCCTAAACTATGCGTCCTAGAGCGAAAAGGACTTTAATTCGTGACCACCCCCAAAAAATTGAAAAATCTACCCAAAGCCTAAAAAAATTGAAATTTTTATATGAAAAACTTCTTTTGCCCATATCTCCTAAACTATGCGTCCTAGAGCGAAAAGGACTTTAATTCGTGACCACCCCCAAAAAATTGAAAAATCCACCTAAAAATTAAAATTTTTATATGAAAAACTTCTTTTGCCCATATCTCCTAAACTAAGCGTCCTAGAGCGAAAAGGACTTTAATTCGTGACTACCCCCAAAAAATTGAAAAATCTACCCAAAGCCTAAAAAAATTGAAATTTTTATATGAAAAACTTCTTTTGCCCATATCTCCTAAACTATCCGTCCTAGAGCGAAAAGGACTTTAATTCGTGACCACCCCCAAAAAATTGAAAAATCCACCTAAAAATTAAAATTTTTATATGAAAAACTTCTTTTGCCCATATCTCCTAAACTAAGCGTCCTAGAGCGAAAAGGACTTTAATTCGTGACCACCCCCAAAAATTTTAAAAATCCACCCAAATCCTAAAGAAATTGAAATTTTTATATGAAAAACTTCTTTTGCCCATATCTCCTAAACTATGTGTCCTAGAGCGAAAAGGACTTTAATTCGTGACCACCCCCAAAAAATTGAAAAATCTACCCAAAACATAAAAAAATTCAAATTTTTATATGAAAAACTTCTTTTGCCCATATCTCCTAAACTAACCGTCCTAGAGCGAAAAGGACTTTAATTCGTGACCACCCCCAAAGAATTGAAAAATCCACCCAAAACCTAAAAAAATTCAAATTTTTATATGAAAAACTTCTTTTGCCCATATCTCCTAAACTATGCGTCCTAGAGCGAAAATGACTTTAATTCGTGACCACCCCCAAAAAATTGAAAAATCTACCCAAAACCTAAAAAAATTGAAATTTTTATATGAAAAACTTCTTTTGCCCATATCTCCCAAACTATGCGTCCTAGAGCGAAAAGGACTTTAATTCGTGACCACCCCCAAAGAATTGAAAAATCTACCCAAAACCTAAAAAAATTGAAATTTTTATATGAAAAACTTCTTTTGCCCATATCTCCTAAACTAAGCGTCCTAGAGCGAAAAGGACTTTAATTCGTGACCACCCCACAAAATTGAAAAATCTACCCAAAACCTAAAAAAATTGAAATTTTTATATGAAAAACTTCTTTTGCCAATATCTCCTAAACTATGCGTCCTAGAGCGAAAAGGACTTTAATTCGTGACCACCCCAAAAAAATTGAAAAATCTACCCAAAACCTAAAAAAATTGAAATTTTTATATGAAAAACTTCTTTTGCCCATATCTCCCAAACTATGCGTCCTAGAGCGAAAAGGACTTTAATTCGTGACCACCCCCAAAGAATTGAAAAATCCACCCAAAACCTAAAAAAATTCAAATTTTTATATGAAAAACTTCTTTTGCCCATATCTCCTAAACTAAGCGTCCTAGAGCGAAAAGGACTTTAATTCGTGACCACCCCACAAAATTGAAAAATCTACCCAAAACCTAAAAAAATTGAAATTTTTATATGAAAAACTTCTTTTGCCAATATCTCCTAAACTATGCGTCCTAGAGCGAAAAGGACTTTAATTCGTGACCACCCCCAAAAAATTGAAAAATCCACCCAAACTTAAAAAAATTGAAATTTTTATATGAAAAACTTCTTTTGCCCATATCTCCTTTAATATGCGTCCTAGAGCGAAAAGGACTTCAATTCGTGACCACCCCCAAAAAATCGAAAAATCTACCCAAAACCAAAAAAAATTAAAATTTTTATATGAAAAACTTCTTTTGCCCATATCTCCTAAACTAAGCGTCCTAGAGCGAAAAGGACTTTAATTCGTGACCACCCCCAAAAAATTGAAAAATCTACCCAAAACCTAAAAAAATTGAAATTTTTATATGAAAAACTTCTTTTGCCCATATCTCCTAAACTATGCGTCCTAGAGCGAAAAGGACTTTAATTCGTGACCACCCCCAAAAAATTGAAAAATCCACCAAAATCCTATAAAATTGAAATTTTTATATGAAAAACTTCTTTTGCCCATATCTCCTTAAATATGCGTCCTAGAGCGAAAAGGACTTCAATTCGTGACCACCCCCAAAAAATTTAAAAATCCACCCAAAACCTAAAAAAATTGAAATTTTTATATGAAAAACTTCTTTTGCCCATATCTCCTAAACTAAATCCACCCAAAACCTAAAAAATTCAAATTTTTATATGAAAAACTTCTTTTGCCCATATCTCCTAAACTATGCGTCCTAGAGCGAAAAGGACTTTAATTCGTGACCACCCCCAAAAAATTGAAAAATCCACCCAAAACCTAAAAAAATTCAAATTTTTATATGAAAAACTTCTTTTGCCCATATCTCCTAAACTAAGCGTCCTAGAGCGAAAAGGACTTTAATTCGTGACCACCCCCAAAAAATTGAAAAATCTACCCAAAACCTAAAAAAAATTGAAATTTTTATATGAAAATCTTCTTTTGCCCATATCTCCTAAACTATGCGTCCTAGAGCGAAAAGGACTTTAATTCGTGACCACCCCCAAAAAATTGAAAAATCCACCCAAAACCTAAAAAAATTAAAATTTTTATATGAAAAACTTCTTTTGCCCATATCTCCTAAACTAAGCGTCCTAGAGCGAAAAGGACTTTAATTCGTGACCACCCCAAAAAATTGAAAAATCTACCCAAAACCTAAAAAAATTGAAATTTTTATATGAAAAACTTCTTTTGCCCATATCTCCTAAACTATGCGTCCTAGAGCGAAAATGACTTTAATTCGTGACCACCCCCAAAAAATTGAAAAATCTACCCAAAACCTAAAAAAATTGAAATTTTTATATGAAAAACTTCTTTTGCCCATATCTCCTAAACTGTGCGTCCTAGAGCGAAAAGGACTTTAATTCGTGACCACCCCCAAAGAATTGAAAAATCCACCCAAAACCTAAAAAAATTCAAATTTTTATATGAAAAACTTCTTTTGCCCATATCTCCTAAACTATGCGTCCTAGAGCGAAAATGACTTTAATTCGTGACCACCCCCAAAAAATTGAAAAATCTACCCAAAACCTAAAAAAATTGAAATTTTTATATGAAAAACTTCTTTTGCCCATATCTCCCAAACTATGCGTCCTAGAGCGAAAAGGACTTTAATTCGTGACCACCCCCAAAGGATTGAAAAATCCACCCAAAACCTAAAAAAATTCAAATTTTTATATGAAAAACTTCTTTTGCCCATATCTCCTAAACTAAGCGTCCTAGAGCGAAAAGGACTTAAATTCGTGACCACCCCACAAAATTGAAAAATCTACCCAAAACCTAAAAAAATTGAAATTTTTATATGAAAAACTTCTTTTGCCAATATCTCCTAAACTATGCGTCCTAGAGCGAAAAGGACTTTAATTCGTGACCACCCCCAAAAAATTGAAAAATCTACCCAAAACCTAAAAAAATTGAAATTTTTATATGAAAAACTTCTTTTGCCCATATCTCCCAAACTATGCGTCCTAGAGCGAAAAGGACTTTAATTCGTGACCACCCCCAAAGAATTGAAAAATCCACCCAAAACCTAAAAAAATTCAAATTTTTATATGAAAAACTTCTTTTGCCCATATCTCCTAAACTAAGCGTCCTAGAGCGAAAAGGACTTTAATTCGTGACCACCCCACAAAATTGAAAAATCTACCCAAAACCTAAAAAAATTGAAATTTTTATATGAAAAACTTCTTTTGCCAATATCTCCTAAACTATGCGTCCTAGAGCGAAAAGGACTTTAATTCGTGACCACCCCCAAAAAATTGAAAAATCTACCCAAAGCCTAAAAAAATTGAAATTTTTATATGAAAAACTTCTTTTGCCCATATCTCCTAAACTATGCGTCCTAGAGCGAAAAGGACTTTAATTCGTGACCACCCCCAAAAAATTGAAAAATCCACCTAAAAATTAAAATTTTTATATGAAAAACTTCTTTTGCCCATATCTCCTAAACTAAGCGTCCTAGAGCGAAAAGGACTTTAATTCGTGACCACCCCCAAAAATTTTAAAAATCCACCCAAATCCTAAAGAAATTGAAATTTTTATATGAAAAACTTCTTTTGCCCATATCTCCTAAACTATGTGTCCTAGAGCGAAAAGGACTTTAATTCGTGACCACCCCCAAAAAATTGAAAAATCTACCCAAAACATAAAAAAATTCAAATTTTTATATGAAAAACTTCTTTTGCCCATATCTCCTAAACTAAGCGTCCTAGAGCGAAAAGGACTTTAATTCGTGACCACCCCCAAAGAATTGAAAAATCCACCCAAAACCTAAAAAAATTCAAATTTTTATATGAAAAACTTCTTTTGCCCATATCTCCTAAACTATGCGTCCTAGAGCGAAAAGGACTTTAATTCGTGACCACCCCCAAAAAATTGAAAAATCTACCCAAAACCTAAAAAAATTGAAATTTTTATATGAAAAACTTCTTTTGCCCATATCTCCCAAACTATGCGTCCTAGAGCGAAAAGGACTTTAATTCGTGACCACCCCCAAAAAATTGAAAAATCCACCCAAAACCTAAAAAAATTAAAATTTTTATATGAAAAACTTCTTTTGCCCATATCTCCTAAACTAAGCGTCCTAGAGCGAAAAGGACTTTAATTCGTGACCACCCAACAAAATTGAAAAATCTACCCAAAACCTAAAAAAATTGAATTTTTTATATGAAAAACTTCTTTTGCCAATATCTCCTAAACTATGCGTCCTAGAGCGAAAAGGACTTTAATTCGTGACCACCCCCAAAAAATTGAAAAATCTACCCAAAGCCTAAAAAAATTGAAATTTTTATATGAAAAACTTCTTTTGCCCATATCTCCTAAACTATGCGTCCTAGAGCGAAAAGGACTTTAATTCGTGACCACCCCCAAAAAATTGAAAAATCCACCTAAAAATTAAAATTTTTATATGAAAAACTTCTTTTGCCCATATCTCCTAAACTAAGCGTCCTAGAGCGAAAAGGACTTTAATTCGTGACCACCCCCAAAAAATTGAAAAATCTACCCAAAGCCTAAAAAAATTGAAATTTTTATATGAAAAACTTCTTTTGCCCATATCTCCTAAACTATCCGTCCTAGAGCGAAAAGCACTTTAATTCGTGACCACCCCCAAAAAATTGAAAAATCCACCTAAAAATTAAAATTTTTATATGAAAAACTTCTTTTGCCCATATCTCCTAAACTAAGCGTCCTAGAGCGAAAAGGACTTTAATTCGTGACCACCCCCAAAAATTTTAAAAATCCACCCAAATCCTAAAGAAATTGAAATTTTTATATGAAAAACTTCTTTTGCCCATATCTCCTAAACTATGTGTCCTAGAGCGAAAAGGACTTTAATTCGTGACCACCCCCAAAAAATTGAAAAATCTACCCAAATCCTAAAAAAATTCAAATTTTTATATGAAAAACTTCTTTTGCCCATATCTCCTAAACTAAGCGTCCTAGAGCGAAAAGGACTTTAATTCGTGACCACCCCCAAAGAATTGAAAACTCCACCCAAAACCTAAAAAAATTCAAATTTTTATATGAAAAACTTCTTTTGCCCATATCTATTAAACTATGCGTCCTAGAGCGAAAATGACTTTAATTCGTGACCACCCCCAAAAAATTGAAAAATCTACCCAAAACCTAAAAAAATTGAAATTTTTATATGAAAAACTTCTTTTGCCCATATCTCCCAAACTATGCGTCCTAGAGCGAAAAGGACTTTAATTCGTGACCACCCCCAAAGAATTGAAAAATCCACCCAAAACCTAAAAAAATTCAAATTTTTATATGAAAAACTTCTTTTGCCCATATCTCCTAAACTAAGCGTCCTAGAGCGAAAAGGACTTTAATTCGTGACCACCCCACAAAATTGAAAAATCTACCCAAAACCTAAAAAAATTGAAATTTTTATATGAAAAACTTCTTTTGCCAATATCTCCTAAACTATGCGTCCTAGAGCGAAAAGGACTTTAATTCGTGACCACCCCCAAAAAATTGAAAAATCTACCCAAAACCTAAAAAAATTGAATTTTTTATATGAAAAACTTCTTTTGCCCATATCTCCCAAACTATGCGTCCTAGAGCGAAAAGGACTTTAATTCGTGACCACCCCCAAAGAATTGAAAAATCCACCCAAAACCTAAAAAAATTCAAATTTTTATATGAAAAACTTCTTTTGCCCATATCTCCTAAACTAAGCGTCCTAGAGCGAAAAGGACTTTAATTCGTGACCACCCCACAAAATTGAAAAATCTACCCAAAACCTAAAAAAATTGAAATTTTTATATGAAAAACTTCTTTTGCCAATATCTCCTAAACTATGCGTCCTAGAGCGAAAAGGACTTTAATTCGTGACCACCCCCAAAAAATTGAAAAATCTACCCAAAGCCTAAAAAAATTGAAATTTTTATATGAAAAACTTCTTTTGCCCATATCTCCTAAACTATGCGTCCTAGAGCGAAAAGGACTTTAATTCGTGACCACCCCCAAAAAATTGAAAAATCCACCCAAATCCTAAAAAAATTCAAATTTTTATATGAAAAACTTCTTTTGCCCATATCTCCTAAACTAAGCGTCCTAGAGCGAAAAGGACTTTAATTCGTGACCACCCCACAAAATTGAAAAATCTACCCAAAACCTAAAAAAATTGAAATTTTTATATGAAAAACTTCTTTTGCCAATATCTCCTAAACTATGCGTCCTAGAGCGAAAAGGACTTTAATTCGTGACCACCCCCAAAAAATTGAAAAATCTACCCAAAACCTAAAAAAATTGAAATTTTTATATGAAAAACTTCTTTTGCCCATATCTCCCAAACTATGCGTCCTAGAGCGAAAAGGACTTTAATTCGTGACCACCCCAAAAGAATTGAAAAATCCACCCAAAACCTAAAAAAATTCAAATTTTTATATGAAAAACTTCTTTTGCCCATATCTCCTAAACTAAGCGTCCTAGAGCGAAAAGGACTTTAATTCGTGACCACCCCACAAAATTGAAAAATCTACCCAAAACCTAAAAAAATTGAAATTTTTATATGAAAAACTTCTTTTGCCAATATCTCCTAAACTATGCGTCCTAGAGCGAAAAGGACTTTAATTCGTGACCACCCCCAAAAAATTGAAAAATCTACCCAAAGCCTAAAAAAATTGAAATTTTTATATGAAAAACTTCTTTTGCCCATATCTCCTAAACTATGCGTCCTAGAGCGAAAAGGACTTTAATTCGTGACCACCCCCAAAAAATTGAAAAATCCACCTAAAAATTAAAATTTTTATATGAAAAACTTCTTTTGCCCATATCTCCTAAACTATGTGTCCTAGAGCGAAAAGGACTTTAATTCGTGACCACCCCCAAAAAATTGAAAAATCTACCCAAAACATAAAAAAATTCAAATTTTTATATGAAAAACTTCTTTTGCCAATATCTCCTAAACAATGCGTCCTAGAGCGAAAAGGACTTTAATTCGTGACCACCCCCAAAAAATTGAAAAATCTACCCAAAACCTAAAAAAATTGAAATTTTTATATGAAAAACTTCTTTTGCCCATATCTCCCAAACTATGCGTCCTAGAGCGAAAAGGACTTTAATTCGTGACCACCCCCAAAGAATTGAAAAATCCACCCAAAACCTAAAAAAATTCAAATTTTTATATGAAAAACTTCTTTTGCCCATATCTCCTAAACTAAGCGTCCTAGAGCGAAAAGGACTTTAATTCGTGACCACCCCACAAAATTGAAAAATCTACCCAAAACCTAAAAAAATTGAAATTTTTATATGAAAAACTTCTTTTGCCAATATCTCCTAAACTATGCGTCCTAGAGCGAAAAGGACTTTAATTCGTGACCACCCCCAAAAAATTGAAAAATCTACCCAAAACCTAAAAAAATTGAAATTTTTATATGAAAAACTTCTTTTGCCCATATCTCCCAAACTATGCGTCCTAGAGCGAAAAGGACTTTAATTCGTGACCACCCCCAAAGAATTGAAAAATCCACCCAAAACCTAAAAAAATTCAAATTTTTATATGAAAAACTTCTTTTGCCCATATCTCCTAAACTAAGCGTCCTAGAGCGAAAAGGACTTTAATTCGTGACCACCCCCAAAAAATTGAAAAATCTACCCAAAACCTAAAAAAATTGAAATTTTTATATGAAAAACTTCTTTTGCCCATATCTCCCAAACTATGCGTCCTAGAGCGAAAAGGACTTTAATTCGTGACCACCCCCAAAAAATTGAAAAATCTACCCAAAGCCTAAAAAAATTGAAATTTTTATATGAAAAACTTCTTTTGCCCATATCTCCTAAACTATGCGTCCTAGAGCGAAAAGGACTTTAATTCGTGACCACCCCCAAAAAATTGAAAAATCCACCTAAAAATTAAAATTTTTATATGAAAAACTTCTTTTGCCCATATCTCCTAAACTAAGCGTCCTAGAGCGAAAAGGACTTTAATTCGTGACCACCCCCAAAAATTTTAAAAATCCACCCAAATCCTAAAGAAATTGAAATTTTTATATGAAAAACTTCTTTTGCCCATATCTCCTAAACTATGTGTCCTAGAGCGAAAAGGACTTTAATTCGTGACCACCCCCAAAAAATTGAAAAATCTACCCAAAACCTAAAAAAATTGAAATTTTTATATGAAAAACTTCTTTTGCCCATATCTCCCAAACTATGCGTCCTAGAGCGAAAAGGACTTTAATTCGTGACCACCCCCAAAAAATTGAAAAATCTACCCAAAACCTAAAAAAATTGAAATTTTTATATGAAAAACTTCTTTTGCCCATATCTCCCAAACTATGCGTCCTAGAGCGAAAAGGACTTTAATTCGTGATTACCCCCAAAGAATTGAAAAATCCACCCAAAACCTAAAAAAATTCAAATTTTTATATGAAAAACTTCTTTTGCCCATATCTCCTAAACTAAGCGTCCTAGAGCGAAAAGGACTTTAATTCGTGACCACCCCACAAAATTGAAAAATCTACCCAAAACCTAAAAAAATTGAAATTTTTATATGAAAAACTTCTTTTGCCAATATCTCCTAAACTATGCGTCCTAGAGCGAAAAGGACTTTAATTCGTGACCACCCCCAAAAACTTGAAAAATCTACCCAAAGCCTAAAAAATTGAAATTTTTATATGAAAAACTTCTTTTGCCCATATCTCCTAAACTATGCGTCCTAGAGCGAAAAGGACTTTAATTCGTGACCACCCCCAAAAAATTGAAAAATCCACCTAAAAATTAAAATTTTTATATGAAAAACTTTTTTTGCCCATATCTCCTAAACTATGTGTCCTAGAGCGAAAAGGACTTTAATTCGTGACCACCCCCAAAAAATTGAAAAATCTACCCAAAACATAAAAAAATTCAAATTTTTATATGAAAAACTTCTTTTGCCCATATCTCCTAAACTAAGCGTCCTAGAGCGAAAAGGACTTTAATTCGTGACCACCCCCAAAGAATTGAAAAATCCACCCAAAACCTAAAAAAATTCAAATTTTTATATGAAAAACTTCTTTTGCCCATATCTCCTAAACTATGCGTCCTAGAGCGAAAATGACTTTAATTCGTGACCACCCCCAAAAAATTGAAAAATCTACCCAAAACCTAAAAAAATTGAAATTTTTATATGAAAAACTTCTTTTGCCCATATCTCCCAAACTATGCGTCCTAGAGCGAAAAGGACTTTAATTCGTGACCACCCCCAAAGAATTGAAAAATCCACCCAAAACCTAAAAAAATTCAAATTTTTATATGAAAAACTTCTTTTGCCCATATCTCCTAAACTAAGCGTCCTAGAGCGAAAAGGACTTTAATTCGTGACCACCCCACAAAATTGAAAAATCTACCCAAAACCTAAAAAAATTGAAATTTTTATATGAAAAACTTCTTTTGCCAATATCTCCTAAACTATGCGTCCTAGAGCGAAAAGGACTTTAATTCGTGACCACCCCCAAAGAATTGAAAAATCCACCCAAAACCTAAAAAAATTCAAATTTTTATATGAAAAACTTCTTTTGCCCATATCTCCTAAACTAAGCGTCCTAGAGCGAAAAGGACTTTAATTCGTGACCACCCCCAAAAAATTGAAAAATCTACCCAAAGCCTAAAAAAATTGAAATTTTTATATGAAAAACTTCTTTTGCCCATATCTCCTAAACTATGCGTCCTAGAGCGAAAAGGACTTTAATTCGTGACCACCCCCAAAAAATTGAAAAATCCACCTAAAAATTAAAATTTTTATATGAAAAACTTCTTTTGCCCATATCTCCTAAACTAAGCGTCCTAGAGCGAAAAGGACTTTAATTCGTGACCACCCCCAAAAAATTGAAAAATCTACCCAAAACCTAAAAAAATTGAAATTTTTATATGAAAAACTTCTTTTGCCCATATCTCCTAAACTAAGCGTCCTAGAGCGAAAAGGACTTTAATTCGTGACCACCCCCAAAAAATTTAAAAATCCACCCAAACCTAAAAAAATTGAAATTTTTATATGAAAAACTTCTTTTGCCCATATCTCCTTTAATATGCGTCCTAGAGCGAAAAGGACTTCAATTCGTGACCACCCCCAAAAAATCGAAAAATCTACCCAAAACCAAAAAAAATTAAAATTTTTATATGAAAAACTTCTTTTGCCCATATCTCCTAAACTAAGCGTCCTAGAGCGAAAAGGACTTTAATTCGTGACCACCCCCAAAAAATTGAAAAATCTACCCAAAACCTAAAAAAATTGAAATTTTTATATGAAAAACTTCTTTTGCCCATATCTCCTAAACTATGCGTCCTAGAGCGAAAAGGACTTTAATTCGTGACCACCCCCAAAAAATTGAAAAATCCACCAAAATCCTATAAAATTGAAATTTTTATATGAAAAACTTCTTTTGCCCATATCTCCTTAAATATGCGTCCTAGAGCGAAAAGGACTTCAATTCGTGACCACCCCCAAAAAATTTAAAAATCCACCCAAAACCTAAAAAAATTGAAATTTTTATATGAAAAACTTCTTTTGCCCATATCTCCTAAACTAAATCCACCCAAAACCTAAAAAATTCAAATTTTTATATAAAAAACTTCTTTTGCCCATATCTCCTAAACTATGCGTCCTAGAGCGAAAAGGACTTTAATTCGTGACCACCCCCAAAAAATTGAAAAATCCACCCAAAACCTAAAAAAATTCAAATTTTTATATGAAAAACTTCTTTTGCCCATATCTCCTAAACTAAGCGTCCTAGAGCGAAAAGGACTTTAATTCGTGACCACCCCCAAAAAATTGAAAAATCTACCCAAAACCTAAAAAAATTGAAATTTTTATATGAAAATCTTCTTTTGCCCATATCTCCTAAACTATGCGTCCTAGAGCGAAAAGGACTTTAATTCGTGACCACCCCCAAAAAATTGAAAAATCCACCCAAAACCTAAAAAAATTAAAATTTTTATATGAAAAACTTCTTTTGCCCATATCTCCTAAACTAAGCGTCCTAGAGCGAAAAGGACTTTAATTCGTGACCACCCCAAAAAATTGAAAAATCTACCCAAAACCTAAAAAAATTGAAATTTTTATATGAAAAACTTCTTTTGCCCATATCTCCTAAACTATGCGTCCTAGAGCGAAAATGACTTTAATTCGTGACCACCCCCAAAAAATTGAAAAATCTACCCAAAACCTAAAAAAATTGAAATTTTTATATGAAAAACTTCTTTTGCCCATATCTCCTAAACTATGCGTCCTAGAGCGAAAAGGACTTTAATTCGTGACCACCCCCAAAGAATTGAAAAATCCACCCAAAACCTAAAAAAATTCAAATTTTTATATGAAAAACTTCTTTTGCCCATATCTCCTAAACTATGCGTCCTAGAGCGAAAATGACTTTAATTCGTGACCACCCCCAAAAAATTGAAAAATCTACCCAAAACCTAAAAAAATTGAAATTTTTATATGAAAAACTTCTTTTGCCCATATCTCCCAAACTATGCGTCCTAGAGCGAAAAGGACTTTAATTCGTGACCACCCCCAAAGAATTGAAAAATCCACCCAAAACCTAAAAAAATTCAAATTTTTATATGAAAAACTTCTTTTGCCAATATCTCCTAAACTATGCGTCCTAGAGCGAAAAGGACTTTAATTCGTGACCACCCCCAAAAAATTGAAAAATCTACCCAAAACCTAAAAAAATTGAAATTTTTATATGAAAAACTTCTTTTGCCCATATCTCCCAAACTATGCGTCCTAGAGCGAAAAGGACTTTAATTCGTGACCACCCCCAAAGAATTGAAAAATCCACCCAAAACCTAAAAAAATTCAAATTTTTATATGAAAAACTTCTTTTGCCCATATCTCCTAAACTAAGAGTCCTAGAGCGAAAAGGACTTTAATTCGTGACCACCCCCAAAAAATTGAAAAATCTACCCAAAGCCTAAAAAAATTGAAATTTTTATATGAAAAACTTCTTTTGCCCATATCTCCTAAACTATCCGTCCTAGAGCGAAAAGGACTTTAATTCGTGACCACCCCCAAAAAATTGAAAAATCCACCTAAAAATTAAAATTTTTATATGAAAAACTTCTTTTGCCCATATCTCCTAAACTAAGCGTCCTAGAGCGAAAAGGACTTTAATTCGTGACCACCCCCAAAAATTTTAAAAATCCACCCAAATCCTAAAGAAATTGAAATTTTTATATGAAAAACTTCTTTTGCCCATATCTCCTAAACTATGTGTCCTAGAGCGAAAAGGACTTTAATTCGTGACCACCCCCAAAAAATTGAAAAATCTACCCAAAACATAAAAAAATTCAAATTTTTATATGAAAAACTTCTTTTGCCCATATCTCCTAAACTAAGCGTCCTAGAGCGAAAAGGACTTTAATTCGTGACCACCCCCAAAGAATTGAAAAATCCACCCAAAACCTAAAAAAATTGAAATTTTTATATGAAAAACTTCTTTTGCCCATATCTCCTAAACTATGCGTCCTAGAGCGAAAATGACTTTAATTCGTGACCACCCCCAAAAAATTGAAAAATCTACCCAAAACCTAAAAAAATTGAAATTTTTATATGAAAAACTTCTTTTGCCCATATCTCCCAAACTATGCGTCCTAGAGCGAAAAGGACTTTAATTCGTGACCACCCCCAAAGAATTGAAAAATCCACCCAAAACCTAAAAAAATTCAAATTTTTATATGAAAAACTTCTTTTGCCCATATCTCCTAAACTAAGCGTCCTAGAGCGAAAAGGACTTTAATTCGTGACCACCCCACAAAATTGAAAAATCTACCCAAAACCTAAAAAAATTGAAATTTTTATATGAAAAACTTCTTTTGCCAATATCTCCTAAACTATGCGTCCTAGAGCGAAAAGGACTTTAATTCGTGACCACCCCCAAAAAATTGAAGAATCTACCCAAAACCTAAAAAAATTGAAATTTTTATATGAAAAACTTCTTTTGCCCATATCTCCCAAACTATGCGTCCTAGAGCGAAAAGGACTTTAATTCGTGACCACCCCCAAAGAATTGAAAAATCCACCCAAAACCTAAAAAAATTCAAATTTTTATATGAAAAACTTCTTTTGCCCATATCTCCTAAACTAAGCGTCCTAGAGCGAAAAGGACTTTAATTCGTGACCACCCCACAAAATTGAAAAATCTACCCAAAACCTAAAAAAATTGAAATTTTTATATGAAAAACTTCTTTTGCCAATATCTCCTAAACTATGCGTCCTAGAGCGAAAAGGACTTTAATTCGTGACCACCCCCAAAAAATTGAAAAATCTACCCAAAGCCTAAAAAAATTGAAATTTTTATATGAAAAACTTCTTTTGCCCATATCTCCTAAACTATGCGTCCTAGAGCGAAAAGGACTTTAATTCGTGACCACCCCCAAAAAATTGAAAAATCCACCTAAAAATTAAAATTTTTATATGAAAAACTTCTTTTGCCCATATCTCCTAAACTAAGCGTCCTAGAGCGAAAAGGACTTTAATTCGTGACCACCCCCAAAAATTTTAAAAATCCACCCAAATCCTAAAGAAATTGAAATTTTTATATGAAAAACTTCTTTTGCCCATATCTCCTAAACTATGTGTCCTAAAGCGAAAAGGACTTTAATTCGTGACCACCCCCAAAAAATTGAAAAATCTACCCAAAACATAAAAAAATTCAAATTTTTATATGAAAAACTTCTTTTGCCCATATCTCCTAAACTAAGCGTCCTAGAGCGAAAAGGACTTTAATTCGTGACCACCCCCAAAGAATTGAAAAATCCACCCAAAACCTAAAAAAATTCAAATTTTTATATGAAAAACTTCTTATGCCCATATCTCCTAAACTATGCGTCCTAGAGCGAAAAGGACTTTAATTCGTGACCACCCCCAAAAAATTGAAAAATCTACCCAAAACCTAAAAAAATTGAAATTTTTATATGAAAAACTTCTTTTGCCCATATCTCCCAAACTATGCGTCCTAGAGCGAAAAGGACTTTAATTCGTGACCACCCCCAAAGAATTGAAAAATCCACCCAAAACCTAAAAAAATTCAAATTTTTATATGAAAAACTTCTTTTGCCCATATCTCCTAAACTAAGCGTCCTAGAGCGAAAAGGACTTTAATTCGTGACCACCCCACAAAATTGAAAAATCTACCCAAAACCTAAAAAAATTGAAATTTTTATATGAAAAACTTCTTTTGCCAATATCTCCTAAACTATGCGTCCTAGAGCGAAAAGGACTTTAATTCGTGACCACCCCCAAAAAATTGAAAAATCCACCTAAAAATTAAAATTTTTATATGAAAAACTTCTTTTGCCCATATCTCCTAAACTAAGCGTCCTAGAGCGAAAAGGACTTTAATTCGTGACCACCCCCAAAAAATTGAAAAATCTACCCAAAGCCTAAAAAAATTGAAATTTTTATATGAAAAACTTCTTTTGCCCATATCTCCTAAACTATCCGTCCTAGAGCGAAAAGGACTTTAATTCGTGACCACCCCCAAAAAATTGAAAAATCCACCTAAAAATTAAAATTTTTATATGAAAAACTTCTTTTGCCCATATCTCCTAAACTAAGCGTCCTAGAGCGAAAAGGACTTTAATTCGTGACCACCCCCAAAAATTTTAAAAATCCACCCAAATCCTAAAGAAATTGAAATTTTTATATGAAAAACTTCTTTTGCCCATATCTCCTAAACTATGTGTCCTAGAGCGAAAAGGACTTTAATTCGTGACCACCCCCAAAAAATTGAAAAATCTACCCAAAACATAAAAAAATTCAAATTTTTATATGAAAAACTTCTTTTGCCCATATCTCCTAAACTAAGCGTCCTAGAGCGAAAAGGACTTTAATTCGTGACCACCCCCAAAGAATTGAAAAATCCATCCAAAACCTAAAAAAATTGAAATTTTTATATGAAAAACTTCTTTTGCCAATATCTCCTAAACTATGCGTCCTAGAACGAAAAGGACTTTAATTCGTGACCACCCCCAAAAAATTGAAAAATCTACCCAAAACCTAAAAAAATTGAAATTTTTATATGAAAAACTTCTTTTGCCCATATCTCCCAAACTATGCGTCCTAGAGCGAAAAGGACTTTAATTCGTGACCACCCCCAAAGAATTGAAAAATCCACCCAAAACCTAAAAAAATTCAAATTTTTATATGAAAAACTTCTTTTGCCCATATCTCCTAAACTAAGCGTCCTAGAGCGAAAAGGACTTTAATTCGTGACCACCCCACAAAATTGAAAAATCTACCCAAAACCTAAAAAAATTGAAATTTTTATATGAAAAACTTCTTTTGCCAATATCTCCTAAACTATGCGTCCTAGAGCGAAAAGGACTTTAATTCGTGACCACCCCCAAAAAATTGAAAAATCTACCCAAAGCCTAAAAAAATTGAAATTTTTATATGAAAAACTTCTTTTGCCCATATCTCCCAAACTATGCGTCCTAGAGCGAAAAGGACTTTAATTCGTGACCACCCCCAAAAAATTGAAAAATCCACCCAAATCCTAAAAAAATTCAAATTTTTATATGAAAAACTTCTTTTGCCCATATCTCCTAAACTAAGCGTCCTAGAGCGAAAAGGACTTTAATTCGTGACCACCCCACAAAATTGAAAAATCTACCCAAAACCTAAAAAAATTGAAATTTTTATATGAAAAACTTCTTTTGCCAATATCTCCTAAACTATGCGTCCTAGAGCGAAAAGGACTTTAATTCGTGACCACCCCCAAAAAATTGAAAAATCTACCCAAAACCTAAAAAAATTGAAATTTTTATATGAAAAACTTCTTTTGCCCATATCTCCCAAACTATGCGTCCTAGAGCGAAAAGGACTTTAATTCGTGACCACCCCCAAAGAATTGAAAAATCCACCCAAAACCTAAAAAAATTCAAATTTTTATATGAAAAACTTCTTTTGCCCATATCTCCTAAACTAAGCGTCCTAGAGCGAAAAGGACTTTAATTCGTGACCACCCCACAAAATTGAAAAATCTACCCAAAACCTAAAAAAATTGAAATTTTTATATGAAAAACTTCTTTTGCCAATATCTCCTAAACTATGCGTCCTAGAGCGAAAAGGACTTTAATTCGTGACCACCCCCAAAAAATTGAAAAATCTACCCAAAACCTAAAAAAATTGAAATTTTTATATGAAAAACTTCTTTTGCCCATATCTCCCAAACTATGCGTCCTAGAGCGAAAAGGACTTTAATTCGTGACCACCCCCAAAGAATTGAAAAATCCACCCAAAACCTAAAAAAATTCAAATTTTTATATGAAAAACTTCTTTTGCCCATATCTCCTAAACTAAGCGTCCTAGAGCGAAAAGGACTTTAATTCGTGACCACCCCACAAAATTGAAAAATCTACCCAAAACCTAAAAAAATTGAAATTTTTATATGAAAAACTTCTTTTGCCAATATCTCCTAAACTATGCGTCCTAGAGCGAAAAGGACTTTAATTCGTGACCACCCCCAAAAAATTGAAAAATCTACCCAAAGCCTAAAAAAATTGAAATTTTTATATGAAAAACTTCTTTTGCCCATATCTCCTAAACTATGCGTCCTAGAGCGAAAAGGACTTTAATTCGTGACCACCCCCAAAAAATTGAAAAATCCACCTAAAAATTAAAATTTTTATATGAAAAACTTCTTTTGCCCATATCTCCTAAACTATGTGTCCTAGAGCGAAAAGGACTTTAATTCGTGACCACCCCCAAAAAATTGAAAAATCTACCCAAAACATAAAAAAATTCAAATTTTTATATGAAAAACTTCTTTTGCCAATATCTCCTAAACTATGCGTCCTAGAGCGAAAAGGACTTTAATTCGTGACCACCCCCAAAAAATTTAAAAATCTACCCAAAACCTAAAAAAATTGAAATTTTTATATGAAAAACTTCTTTTGCCCATATCTCCCAAACTATGCGTCCTAGAGCGAAAAGGACTTTAATTCGTGACCACCCCCAAAGAATTGAAAAATCCACCCAAAACCTAAAAAAATTCAAATTTTTATATGAAAAACTTCTTTTGCCCATATCTCCTAAACTAAGCGTCCTAGAGCGAAAAGGACTTTAATTCGTGACCACCCCACAAAATTGAAAAATCTACCCAAAACCTAAAAAAATTGAAATTTTTATATGAAAAACTTCTTTTGCCAATATCTCCTAAACTATGCGTCCTAGAGCGAAAAGGACTTTAATTCGTGACCACCCCCAAAAAATTGAAAAATCTACCCAAAGCCTAAAAAAATTGAAATTTTTATATGAAAAACTTCTTTTGCCCATATCTCCTAAACTATGCGTCCTAGAGCGAAAAGGACTTTAATTCGTGACCACCCCCAAAAAATTGAAAAATCCACCCAAATCCTAAAAAAATTCAAATTTTTATATGAAAAACTTCTTTTGCCCATATCTCCTAAACTAAGCGTCCTAGAGCGAAAAGGACTTTAATTCGTGACCACCCCACAAAATTGAAAAATCTACCCAAAACCTAAAAAAATTGAAATTTTTATATGAAAAACTTCTTTTGCCAATATCTCCTAAACTATGCGTCCTAGAGCGAAAAGGACTTTAATTCGTGACCACCCCCAAAAAATTGAAAAATCTACCCAAAACCTAAAAAAATTGAAATTTTTATATGAAAAACTTCTTTTGCCCATATCTCCCAAACTATGCGTCCTAGAGCGAAAAGGACTTTAATTCGTGACCACCCCCAAAGAATTGAAAAATCCACCCAAAACCTAAAAAAATTCAAATTTTTATATGAAAAACTTCTTTTGCCCATATCTCCTAAACTAAGCGTCCTAGAGCGAAAAGGACTTTAATTCGTGACCACCCCCAAAAAATTGAAAAATCTACCCAAAACCTAAAAAAATTGAAATTTTTATATGAAAAACTTCTTTTGCCCATATCTCCCAAACTATGCGTCCTAGAGCGAAAAGGACTTTAATTCGTGACCACCCCCAAAAAATTGAAAAATCTACCCAAAGCCTAAAAAAATTGAAATTTTTATATGAAAAACTTCTTTTGCCCATATCTCCTAAACTATGCGTCCTAGAGCGAAAAGGACTTTAATTCGTGACCACCCCCAAAAAATTGAAAAATCCACCTAAAAATTAAAATTTTTATATGAAAAACTTCTTTTGCCCATATCTCCTAAACTAAGCGTCCTAGAGCGAAAAGGACTTTAATTCGTGACCACCCCCAAAAATTTTAAAAATCCACCCAAATCCTAAAGAAATTCAAATTTTTATATGAAAAACTTCTTTTGCCCATATCTCCCAAACTATGCGTCCTAGAGCGAAAAGGACTTTAATTCGTGACCACCCCCAAAAAATTGAAAAATCTACCCAAAACCTAAAAAAATTGAAATTTTTATATGAAAAACTTCTTTTGCCCATATCTCCCAAACTATGCGTCCTAGAGCGAAAAGGACTTTAATTCGTGACCACCCCCAAAAAATTGAAAAATCTACCCAAAACCTAAAAAAATTGAAATTTTTATATGAAAAACTTCTTTTGCCAATATCTCCTAAACTATGCGTCCTAGAGCGAAAAGGACTTTAATTCGTGACCACCCCCAAAAAATTGAAAAATCTACCCAAAGCCTAAAAAAATTGAAATTTTTATATGAAAAACTTCTTTTGCCAATATCTCCTAAACTATGCGTCCTAGAGCGAAAAGGACTTTAATTCGTGACCACCCCCAAAAAATTGAAAAATCCACCCAAATCCTAAAAAAATTCAAATTTTTATATGAAAAACTTCTTTTGCCCATATCTCCTAAACTAAGCGTCCTAGAGCGAAAAGGACTTTAATTCGTGACCACCCCACAAAATTGAAAAATCTACCCAAAACCTAAAAAAATTGAAATTTTTATATGAAAAACTTCTTTTGCCAATATCTCCTAAACTATGCGTCCTAGAGCGAAAAGGACTTTAATTCGTGACCACCCCCAAAAAATTGAAAAATCTACCCAAAACCTAAAAAAATTGAAATTTTTATATGAAAAACTTCTTTTGCCCATATCTCCCAAACTATGCGTCCTAGAGCGAAAAGGACTTTAATTCGTGACCACCCCCAAAAAATTGAAAAATCTACCCAAAACCTAAAAAAATTGAAACTTTTATATGAAAAACTTCTTTTGCCCATATCTCCCAAACTATGCGTCCTAGAGCGAAAAGGACTTTAATTCGTGACCACCCCCAAAGAATTGAAAAATCCACCCAAAACCTAAAAAAATTCAAATTTTTATATGAAAAACTTCTTTTGCCCATATCTCCTAAACTAAGCGTCCTAGAGCGAAAAGGACTTTAATTCGTGACCACCCCACAAAATTGAAAAATCTACCCAAAACCTAAAAAAATTGAAATTTTTATATGAAAAACTTCTTTTGCCAATATCTCCTAAACTATGCGTCCTAGAGCGAAAAGGACTTTAATTCGTGACCACCCCCAAAAAATTGAAAAATCTACCCAAAGCCTAAAAAAATTGAAATTTTTATATGAAAAACTTCTTTTGCCCATATCTCCTAAACTATGCGTCCTAGAGCGAAAAGGACTTTAATTCGTGACCACCCCCAAAAAATTGAAAAATCCACCCAAATCCTAAAAAAATTCAAATTTTTATATGAAAAACTTCTTTTGCCCATATCTCCTAAACTAAGCGTCCTAGAGCGAAAAGGACTTTAATTCGTGACCACCCCACAAAATTGAAAAATCTACCCAAAACCTAAAAAAATTGAAATTTTTATATGAAAAACTTCTTTTGCCAATATCTCCTAAACTATGCGTCCTAGAGCGAAAAGGACTTTAATTCGTGACCACCCCCAAAATATTGAAAAATCTACCCAAAACTTAAAAAAATTGAAATTTTTATATGAAAAATTTCTTTTGCCCATATCTCCCAAACTATGCGTCCTAGAGCGAAAAGGACTTTAATTCGTGACCACCCCCAAAGAATTGAAAAATCCACCCAAAACCTAAAAAAATTCAAATTTTTATATGAAAAACTTCTTTTGCCCATATCTCCTAAACTAAGCGTCCTAGAGCGAAAAGGACTTTAATTCGTGACCACCCCACAAAATTGAAAAATCTACCCAAAACCTAAAAAAATTGAAATTTTTATATGAAAAACTTCTTTTGCCAATATCTCCTAAACTATGCGTCCTAGAGCGAAAAGGACTTTAATTCGTCACCACCCCCAAAGAATTGAAAAATCCACCCAAAACCTAAAAAAATTCAAATTTTTATATGAAAAACTTCTTTTGCCCATATCTCCTAAACTAAGCGTCCTAGATCGAAAAGGACTTTAATTCGTGACCACCCCACAAAATTGAAAAATCTACCCAAAACCTAAAAAAATTGAAATTTTTATATGAAAAACTTCTTTTGCCAATATCTCCTAAACTATGCGTCCTAGAGCGAAAAGGACTTTAATTCGTGACCACCCCCAAAAAATTGAAAAATCTACCCAAAACCTAAAAAAATTGAAATTTTTATATGAAAAACTTCTTTTGCCCATATCTCCCAAACTATGCGTCCTAGAGCGAAAAGGACTTTAATTCGTGACCTTCATCCTCCTTTGAACTTGCGATTAGTATATCATCAACATATACTACGAGGATTATTATATTCTGCCCATTTCTCATAGTGTATGCACATGGATCTAATGTACATTGTTCGAATCCAATTTTCTTAAGAACTTCATTAAGTTTCTCGTTCCATTTTCTTCCGGACTGTTTAAGCCCATACAAAGCCTTTTGTAATTTGCATACCTTTTGTGGGTCCTTGTTATCTTCGAACATTTCTGGTTGACTTATATATATATCAACATCAATATCGCCATTTAAATATGCAGTTGTAACATCCAGCTGATGTACATACAATTTTAGTTCTGCTGCTAACGCCAATATCAAGCGAACCGTGGAATACCGTGTTACAGGGGAAAAAGTTTCGACGTAGTTTATGCCATATTTTTGGCTACATCCCATTGCAACTAATCTTGATTTGTACCTCTCTACTTTTCCGTTTTTGTCATGTTTTATTGTAAAAACCCACTTACATTTTATGACAGGTACGCCATCAGGTCTATCTACAAGTTTCCACGTTCCCTTTTCAATCAGAGAGTTGTACTCCTCCTTCATTGATTCTAGCCACATCTCTCGGTCATTACGATGTTCGATTTCTTGAACTGACATCGGAGCTACTACATTTTCATTTTTTATGAAATTATTTGCTATACGCCTTCCAGATCGTAAAACTTTTACATTTACATCGTTAGATGCGGTTTCTTCAACAGTTCCGACTTGTTGTTCCTCGGCTTGTAGCTCACCACTTCCTTCTTGGCTGGGTTCTTGATATTCGTTTGTTTCGTCTACATCACTACTTTCATTTTGTTGGCTTGAACCCGATGTAACAATTACGGATAAGTCTGGTTCATCAGTCTCCTCAAACGATTCAAATACAACACAGTTATCTTTAGGATTTTCAATGAACTCTTCTAAAAACTTCACATCTCGGCTTTTGTACATATTTCTAGTCTTCGGATCAAATAACCGATACGCTTTCGACTCTGAGCAATATCCAGTTAGTATACACTCGAGTCCCCTCGGTTGAAATTTTGATTTTCCTGGTCTTTTGTCTAATTTGATTGCTTTACAGCCGAATGTTTTAATGTGGGCTACTGTAGGTTTCTTGCCACTCCATCGTTCCAGTGGTGTTACTCCATGTATAGCAACGGTTGGACTACGATTTCTCAAATAAACAGATGTTGACACTGCTTCGGCCCACAAAGATTCGTCCACACCAGACTCTATTAAAAGACATCGCGCCATTTCGACCACAGTTCGGTTGGCTCTTTCTGCCACCCCATTCTGTTGTGGAGTGTATTCCACAGTTAATTGTCTTTGGACCCCAAGCTTCTCAAGACATGTCGAATATTTGGTACTCAAATACTCGCGACCATTGTCGCTACGGATTACTTTTAACTTCTTTCCTGTTTGTCGTTCGGCCATTGCTACAAAACTAACGAATGCGTTAAAAATGTCACCTTTGTTTTTTAAAAAATAAACAAATATCATTCTTGAGTAATCATCAATGAACAAAGCAAAATATTTGGATCCACCAACTGAGGTAACTCTCATGGGACCGCATATATCTGTATGGACTAACTCAAGGACATCTGTGGATGATCCTTCCGTCCTTTTGGAAAACGGTTCGGCATGAATCTTTGCCTTATAGCAAATCGTGCACTCTAATTTAGGGGATGGTTCTTTAAGATTTAATCCATGAACCATATTCTTTTTTACCAACTCCCGCAAACTTCCAGCGTTGAGGTGCCCGTATCGTCTGTGCCATAGTAAAGTTTCATTATTTGATATCTTTGCGCACATCTGCGAAGACTCAATCGGTTTTTCAAAAATGTACAGTTGTTCACGTTTTTTTCCCATCAACACATTAGTATCACCATCTCGGACTATCACGGCGTCATTCTCGAATTTCACGGACAAATTTTCATCCGTCAATTTAGCCACCGACAAAAAATTAAATGTTAGTTTGGGCACATATAGTACGTCATGTAAACATACATTTTTATTATTTGATTTCAAATATACTTGCCCAATTCCTTCTGAATATACATAGAAATCTGCTGCCAAATCGATTCTCTCTCGATGATTTTTCAACTGATGAAAAACTTGCTTCTCACAACACATGTGACTTGTACACCCGCTATCGAATATCCAGCTACTTCTAGGGATACTTTTGCTATTCACGCCATTTAGCATTGCCTTTGCTACCGCATGTGCAGATTTGCAATCACGAGCCAAATGTCCTTTCTTACCACAACTATAGCATTTGAAGTCTTGCTTCCTTTTTTCTGTACTTTTTTTCTTTCCCTTGGACAGAAACGCTTGCTGGTGGTTAACTTCGGCTACGACTTTACTTGCCCTTCTTTCGTATTCTTCCAATAACTTATTTTTGAGGGCATCTAATGTTGGCAACGAATCTCGAGACTCCATTGCGATTACAAAATTCTCATAATCTTCAGACAAACTATCTAACAGGATAATGGAAAGAAGCTCTGAAGACACATTCACCTCAATTTCTGCTAATTTTTCAACAACATTGTTGAAATTGCTTTGATGTTCTGCCATTGTTTGATTCTCACTCATTTTCGTCGCTAATAACTTACGGAATAAATATATCATCCTTGCTGGTCCTTTTGGTTGAAACTTCTTTTCTAGAGTTAGCCATGCGTCTCTAGAAGATGGACAATTTTTGACCAAGTTCAGCTGGGATCTTTTCATACTTAGTAGAATGGAGGATAGAGCTTTTTGGTCCTTATTCTCCCAAATCATTCTTCCAGCATCATCGGATGGTTTTACTGCTGCACCACTCACATAGTCCCATAAGTCTGCATGAATCAATACGGAACGCATATGGATTTTCCATCCATCATAATTCGTTTCCTCGAGCTTTTCTATTTGGAAAATTGACGACATCTTCTTTAATGTATTCTTCTCCTATATAATTTTCGCGGCTTTATTTTATCGTTGGAATCCTGGGCCCATAACCTTTGTTGAGGATATCCAGGAATCAGAACCAAAGAACGCACACGATATACAAAAATATTTCAAACGTCTTTTATTGAATAAAGTTTCACAGAGAGAATGAAAAAATAATGTCGTATTCAATATACATATTTTTTCTACGAAAAAATGCAACGCCTACTAATATAAAATTATATTCATGAAAACAAAGTATTTCATTACAAGGTATCTTCAACAATTTTTATATGAAAAACTTCTTTTGCCCATATCTCCTAAACTATGCGTCCTAGAGCGAAAAGGACTTTAATTCGTGACCACCCCCAAAAAATTGAAAAATCCACCCAAATCCTAAAAAAATTCAAATTTTTATATGAAAAACTTCTTTTGCCCATATCTCCTAAACTAAGCGTCCTAGAGCGAAAAGGACTTTAATTCGTGACCACCCCACAAAATTGAAAAATCTACCCAAAACCTAAAAAAATTGAAATTTTTATATGAAAAACTTCTTTTGCCAATATCTCCTAAACTATGCGTCCTAGAGCGAAAAGGACTTTAATTCGTGACCACCCCCAAAAAATTGAAAAATCTACCCAAAACCTAAAAAAATTGAAATTTTTATATGAAAAACTTCTTTTGCCCATATCTCCCAAACTATGCGTCCTAGAGCGAAAAGGACTTTAATTCGTGACCACCCCCAAAGAATTGAAAAATCCACCCAAAACCTAAAAAAATTCAAATTTTTATATGAAAAACTTCTTTTGCCCATATCTCCTAAACTAAGCGTCCTAGAGCGAAAAGGACTTTAATTCGTGACCACCCCACAAAATTGAAAAATCTACCCAAAACCTAAAAAAATTGAAATTTTTATATGAAAAACTTCTTTTGCCAATATCTCCTAAACTATGCGTCCTAGAGCGAAAAGGACTTTAATTCGTGACCACCCCCAAAAAATTGAAAAATCTACCCAAAGCCTAAAAAAATTGAAATTTTTATATGAAAAACTTCTTTTGCCCATATCTCCTAAACTATGCGTCCTAGAGCGAAAAGGACTTTAATTCGTGACCACCCCCAAAAAATTGAAAAATCCACCTAAAAATTAAAATTTTTATATGAAAAACTTCTTTTGCCCATATCTCCTAAACTATGTGTCCTAGAGCGAAAAGGACTTTGATTCGTGACCACCCCCAAAAAATTGAAAAATCTACCCAAAACATAAAAAAATTCAAATTTTTATATGAAAACTTCTTTTGCCCATATCTCCTAAACTAAGCGTCCTAGAGCGAAAAGGACTTTAATTCGTGACCACCCCCAAAGAATTGAAAAATCCACCCAAAACCTAAAAAAATTCAAATTTTTATATGAAAAACTTCTTTTGCCCATATCTCCTAAACTATGCGTCCTAGAGCGAAAATGACTTTAATTCGTGACCACCCCAAAAAAATTGAAAAATCTACCCAAAACCTAAAAAAATTGAAATTTTTATATGAAAAACTTCTTTTGCCCATATCTCCCAAACTATGCGTCCTAGAGCGAAAAGGACTTTAATTCGTGACCACCCCCAAAGAATTGAAAAATCCACCCAAAACCTAAAAAAATTCAAATTTTTATATGAAAAACTTCTTTTGCCCATATCTCCTAAACTAAGCGTCCTAGAGCGAAAAGGACTTTAATTCGTGACCACCCCACAAAATTGAAAAATCTACCCAAAACCTAAAAAAATTGAAATTTTTATATGAAAAACTTCTTTTGCCAATATCTCCTAAACTATGCGTCCTAGAGCGAAAAGGACTTTAATTCGTGACCACCCCCAAAAAATTGAAAAATCTACCCAAAACCTAAAAAAATTGAAATTTTTATATGAAAAACTTCATTTGCCCATATCTCCCAAACTATGCGTCCTAGAGCGAAAAGGACTTTAATTCGTGACCACCCCCAAAGAATTGAAAAATCCACCCAAAACCTAAAAAAATTCAAATTTTTATATGAAAAACTTCTTTTGCCCATATCTCCTAAACTAAGCGTCCTAGAGCGAAAAGGACTTTAATTCGTGACCACCCCACAAAATTGAAAAATCTACCCAAAACCTAAAAAAATTGAAATTTTTATATGAAAAACTTCTTTTGCCAATATCTCCTAAACTATGCGTCCTAGAGCGAAAAGGACTTTAATTCGTGACCACCCCCAAAAAATTGAAAAATCTACCCAAAGCCTAAAAAAATTGAAATTTTTATATGAAAAACTTCTTTTGCCCATATCTCCTAAACTATGCGTCCTAGAGCGAAAAGGACTTTAATTCGTGACCACCCCCAAAAAATTGAAAAATCCACCCAAATCCTAAAAAAATTCAAATTTTTATATGAAAAACTTCTTTTGCCCATATCTCCTAAACTAAGCGTCCTAGAGCGAAAAGGACTTTAATTCGTGACCACCCCACAAAATTGAAAAATCTACCCAAAACCTAAAAAAATTGAAATTTTTATATGAAAAACTTCTTTTGCCAATATCTCCTAAACTATGCGTCCTAGAGCGAAAAGGACTTTAATTCGTGACCACCCCCAAAAAATTGAAAAATCTACCCAAAACCTAAAAAAATTGAAATTTTTATATGAAAAACTTCTTTTGCCCATATCTCCCAAACTATGCGTCCTAGAGCGAAAAGGACTTTAATTCGTGACCACCCCCAAAGAATTGAAAAATCCACCCAAAACCTAAAAAAATTCAAATTTTTATATGAAAAACTTCTTTTGCCCATATCTCCTAAACTAAGCGTCCTAGAGCGAAAAGGACTTTAATTCGTGACCACCCCACAAAATTGAAAAATCTACCCAAAACCTAAAAAAATTGAAATTTTTATATGAAAAACTTCTTTTGCCAATATCTCCTAAACTATGCGTCCTAGAGCGAAAAGGACTTTAATTCGTGACCACCCCCAAAAAATTGAAAAATCTACCCAAAACCTAAAAAAATTGAAATTTTTATATGAAAAACTTCTTTTGCCCATATCTCCCAAACTATGCGTCCTAGAGCGAAAAGGACTTTAATTCGTGACCACCCCCAAAGAATTGAAAAATCCACCCAAAACCTAAAAAAATTGAAATTTTTATATGAAAAACTTCTTTTGCCCATATCTCCTAAACTAAGCGTCCTAGAGCGAAAAGGACTTTAATTCGTGACCACCCCACAAAATTGAAAAATCTACCCAAAACCTAAAAAAATTGAAATTTTTATATGAAAAACTTCTTTTGCCAATATCTCCTAAACTATGCGTCCTAGAGCGAAAAGGACTTTAATTCGTGACCACCCCCAAAAAATTGAAAAATCTACCCAAAACCTAAAAAAATTGAAATTTTTATATGAAAAACTTCTTTTGCCCATATCTCCCAAACTATGCGTCCTAGAGCGAAAAGGACTTTAATTCGTGACCACCCCCAAAGAATTGAAAAATCCACCCAAAACCTAAAAAAATTGAAATTTTTATATGAAAAACTTCTTTTGCCAATATCTCCTAAACTATGCGTCCTAGAGCGAAAAGGACTTTAATTCGTGACCACCCCCAAAAAATTGAAAAATCTACCCAAAACCTAAAAAAATTGAAATTTTTATATGAAAAACTTCTTTTGCCCATATCTCCCAAACTATGCGTCCTAGAGCGAAAAGGACTTTAATTCGTGACCACCCCACAAAATTGAAAAATCTACCCAAAACCTAAAAAAATTGAAATTTTTATATGAAAAACTTCTTTTGCCAATATCTCCTAAACTATGCGTCCTAGAGCGAAAAGGACTTTAATTCGTGACCACCCCCAAAAAATTGAAAAATCTACCCAAAACCTAAAAAAATTGAAATTTTTATATGAAAAACTTCTTTTGCCCATATCTCCTAAACTAAGCGTCCTAGAGCGAAAAGGACTTTAATTCGTGACCACCCAACAAAATTGAAAAATCTACCCAAAACCTAAAAAAATTGAAATTTTTATATGAAAAACTTCTTTTGCCAATATCTCCTAAACTATGCGTCCTAGAGCGAAAAGGACTTTAATTCGTGACCACCCCCAAAAAATTGAAAAATCTACCCAAAGCCTAAAAAAATTGAAATTTTTATATGAAAAACTTCTTTTGCCCATATCTCCTAAACTATGCGTCCTAGAGCGAAAAGGACTTTAATTCGTGACCACCCCCAAAAAATTGAAAAATCCACCTAAAAATTAAAATTTTTATATGAAAAACTTCTTTTGCCCATATCTCCTAAACTATGTGTCCTAGAGCGAAAAGGACTTTAATTCGTGACCACCCCCAAAAAATTGAAAAATCTACCCAAAACATAAAAAAATTCAAATTTTTATATGAAAAACTTCTTTTGCCCATATCTCCTAAACTAAGCGTCCTAGAGCGAAAAGGACTTTAATTCGTGACCACCCCCAAAGAATTGAAAAATCCACCCAAAACCTAAAAAAATTCAAATTTTTATATGAAAAACTTCTTTTGCCCATATCTCCTAAACTATGCGTCCTAGAGCGAAAATGACTTTAATTCGTGACCACCCCCAAAAAATTGAAAAATCTACCCAAAACCTAAAAAAATTGAAATTTTTATATGAAAAACTTCTTTTGCCCATATCTCCCAAACTATGCGTCCTAGAGCGAAAAGGACTTTAATTCGTGACCACCCCCAAAGAATTGAAAAATCCACCCAAAACCTAAAAAAATTCAAATTTTTATATGAAAAACTTCTTTTGCCCATATCTCCTAAACTAAGCGTCCTAGAGCGAAAAGGACTTTAATTCGTGACCACCCCACAAAATTGAAAAATCTACCCAAAACCTAAAAAAATTGAAATTTTTATATGAAAAACTTCTTTTGCCAATATCTCCTAAACTATGCGTCCTAGAGCGAAAAGGACTTTAATTCGTGACCACCCCCAAAAAATTGAAAAATCTACCCAAAACCTAAAAAAATTGAAATTTTTATATGAAAAACTTCTTTTGCCCATATCTCCCAAACTATGCGTCCTAGAGCGAAAAGGACTTTAATTCGTGACCACCCCCAAAGAATTGAAAAATCCACCCAAAACCTAAAAAAATTCAAATTTTTATATGAAAAACTTCTTTTGCCCATATCTCCTAAACTAAGCGTCCTAGAGCGAAAAGGACTTTAATTCGTGACCACCCCACAAAATTGAAAAATCTACCCAAAACCTAAAAAAATTGAAATTTTTATATGAAAAACTTCTTTTGCCAATATCTCCTAAACTATGCGTCCTAGAGCGAAAAGGACTTTAATTCGTGACCACCCCCAAAGAATTGAAAAATCCACCCAAAACCTAAAAAAATTCAAATTTTTATATGAAAAACTTCTTTTGCCCATATCTCCTAAACTAAGCGTCCTAGAGCGAAAAGGACTTTAATTCGTGACCACCCCACAAAATTGAAAAATCTACCCAAAACCTAAAAAAATTGAAATTTTTATATGAAAAACTTCTTTTGCCCATATCTCCTAAACTAAGCGTCCTAGAGCGAAAAGGACTTTAATTCGTGACCACCCCCAAAAAATTGAAAAATCTACCCAAAACCTAAAAAAATTGAAATTTTTATATGAAAAACTTCTTTTGCCCATATCTCCTAAACTAAGCGTCCTAGAGCGAAAAGGACTTTAATTCGTGACCACCCCTAAAAAATTGAATAATCCACCCAAACCTAAAAAAATTGAAATTTTTATATGAAAAACTTCTTTTGCCCATATCTCCTAAACTAAGCGTCCTAGAGCGAAAAGGACTTTAATTCGTGACCACCCCTAAAAAATTGAAAAATACACCCAAACCTAAAAAAATTGAAATTTTTATATGAAAAACTTCTTTTGCCCATAACTCCTTAAATATGCGTCCTAGAGCGAAAAGGACTTCAATTCGTGACCACCCCCAAAAAATTTAAAAATCCACCCAAAACCTAAAAAAATTCAAATTTTTATATGAAAAACTTCTTTTGCCCATATCTCCTAAACTATGCGTCCTAGAGCGAAAAGGACTTTAATTCGTGACCACCCCCAAAAAATTGAAAAATCTACCCAAAACCTAAAAAAATTGAAATTTTTATATGAAAAACTTCTTTTGCCCATATCTCCTAAACTATGCGTCCTAGAGCGAAAAGGACTTTAATTCGTGACCACCCCCAAAAAATTTAAAAATCCACCCAAAACCTAAAAAAATTAAAATTTTTATATGAAAAACTTCTTTTGCCCATATCTCCTAAACTAAGCGTCCTAGAGCGAAAAGGACTTTAATTCGTGACCACCCCAAAAAATTGAAAAATCTACCCAAAACCTAAAAAAATTGAAATTTTTATATGAAAAACTTCTTTTGCCCATATCTCCTAAACTATGCGTCCTAGAGCGAAAAGGACTTTAATTCGTGACCACCCCCAAAAAATTGAAAAATTCACCCAAAACCTAAAAAAATTAAAATTTGTATATGAAAAACTTCTTTTCCCATATCTCCTAAACTAAGCGTCCTAGAACGAAAAGGACTTTAATTCGTGACCACCCCCAAAAAATTGAAAAATCCACCCAAACCTAAAAAAAATTTAAATTTTTATATGAAAAACTTCTTTTGCCCATAACTCCTTAAATATGCGTCCTAGAGCGAAAAGGACTTCAATTCGTGACCACCCCAAAAAATTTAAAAATCCACAAAAATCCTAAAAAAATTGAAATTTTTATATGAAAAACTTCTTTTCCCATATCTACTAAACTATACGTCCTAGAGCGAAAAGGACTTTAATTCGTGACCACCCCCAAAAAAATGAAAAATCCACCCAAAACCTAAAAAAATTAAAATTTTTATATGAAAAACTTCTTTTGCCCATATCTCCTAAACTAAGCGTCCTACAGCGAAAAGGACTTTAATTCGTGACCAACCCCAAAAAATTGAAAAATCTACCCAAAACCTAAAAAAATTGAAATTTTTATATGAAAAACTTCTTTTGCCCATATCTCCTAAACTATGCGTCCTAGAGCGAAAAGGACTTTAATTCGTGACCACCCCCAAAAAATTGAAAAATCCACCCAAAACCTAAAACAATTAAAATTTTTATATGAAAAACTTCTTTTGCCCATATCTCCTAAACTAAGCGTCCTAGAGCGAAAAGGATTTTAATTCGTGACCACCCCCAAAAAATTGAAAAATCTACCCAAAACTTAAAAAAAATTGAAATTTTTATATGAAAAACTTCATTTGCCCATATCTCCTAAACTATGCGTCCTAGAGCGAAAAGGACTTTAATTCGTGACCACCCCCAAAAAATTGAGAAATCTACCCAAAACCTAAAAAAATTGAAATTTTTATATGAAAAACTTCTTTTGCCCATATCTCCTAAACTATGCGCCCTAGAGCGAAAAGGACTTTAATTCGTGACCACCCCCAAAAAATTGAAAAATCCACCCAAAACCTAAAAAAATTAAAATTTTTATATGAAAAACTTCTTTTGCCCATATCTCCTAAACTAAGCGTCCTAGAGCGAAAAGGACTTTAATTCGTGACCACCCCCAAAAAATTGAAAAATCTACCCAAAACTTAAAAAAAAATTGAAATTTTTATATGAAAAACTTCTTTTGCCCATATCTCCTAAACTATGCGTCCTAGAGCGAAAAGGACTTTAATTCGTGACCACCCCCAAAAAATTGAAAAATCTACCCAAAACCTAAAAAAATTGAAATTTTTATATGAAAAACTTCTTTTGCCCATATCTCCTAAACTATGCGTCCTAGAGCGAAAAGGACTTTAATTCGTGAAGACCCCCAAAAAATTGAAAAATCCACCCAAAACCTAAAAAAATTAAAATTTTTATATGAAAAACTTCTTTTGCCCATATCTCCTAAACTAAGCGTCCTAGAGCGAAAAGGACTTTAATTCGTGACCACCCCCAAAAAATTGAAAAATCTACCCAAAACTTAAAAAAAAATTGAAATTTTTATATGAAAAACTTCTTTTGCCCATATCTCCTAAACTATGCGTCCTAGAGCGAAAAGGACTTTAATTCGTGACCACCCCCAAAAAATTGAAAAATCTACCCAAAACCTAAAAAAATTAAAATTTTTATATGAAAAACTTCTTTTGCCCATATCTCCTAAACTAAGCGTCCTAGAGCGAAAAGGACTTTAATTCGTGACCACCCCCAAAAAATTGAAAAATCTACCCAAAACCTAAAAAAATTGAAATTTTTATATGAAAAACTTCTTTTGCCCATATCTCCTAAACTAAGCGTCCTAGAGCGAAAAGGACTTTAATTCGTGACCACCCCCAAAAAATTGAAAAATCCACCCAAAACCTAAAAAAATTAAAATTTTTATATGAAAAACTTCTTTTGCCCATATCTCCTAAACTAAGCGGCCTAGAGCGAAAAGGACTTTAATTCGTGACCACCCCCAAAAAATTTAAAAATCCACCCAAATCCTAAAGAAATTGAAATTTTTATATGAAAAACTTCTTTTGCCCATATCTCCTAAACTATGCGTCCTAGAGCGAAAAGGACTTTAATTCGTGACCACCCCCAAAAAATTGAAAAATCTACCCAAAACCTAAAAAAATTCAAATTTTTATATGAAAAACTTCTTTTGCCCATATCTCCTAAACTAAGCGTCCTAGAGCGAAAAGGACTTTAATTCGTGACCACCCCCAAAAAATTGAAAAATCTACCCAAAACCTAAAAAAATTGAAATTTTTATATGAAAAACTTCTTTTGCCCATATCTCCTAAACTATGCGTCCTAGAGCGAAAAGGACTTTAATTCGTGACCACCCCCAAAAAATTGAAAAATCCACCCAAAACCTAAAAAAATTAAAATTTTTATATGAAAAACTTCTTTTGCCCATATCTCCTAAACTAAGCGTCCTAGAGCGAAAAGGACTTTAATTCGTGACCACCCCCAAAAAATTGAAAAATTCACAAAAATCCTAAAAAAATTGAAATTTTTATATGAAAAACTTCTTTTCCCATATCTCCTAAACTATGCGTCCTAGAGCGAAAAGGACTTTAATTCGTGACCACCCCCAAAAAATTTAAAAATTCACAAAAATCCTAAAAAAATTTAAATTTTTATATGAAAAACTTCTTTTGCCCATATATCCTAAACTATGCGTCCTAGAGCGAAAAGGACTTTAATTCGTGACCACCCCCAAAAAATTGAAAAATCTACCCAAAACCTAAAAAATTGAAATTTTTATATGAAAAACTTCTTTTGCCCATATCTCCTAAACTATGCGTCCTAGAGCGAAAAGGACTTTAATTCGTGACCACCCCCAAAAAATTGAAAAATCCACCCAAAACCTAAAAAAATTAAAATTTTTATATGAAAAACTTCTTTTGCCCATATCTCCTAAACTAAGCGTCCCAAAAAATTTAAAGATCCACACAAATGCTAAAGAAATTGAAATTTTTATATGAAAAACTTCTTTTGCCCATATCTCCTAAACTATGCGTCCTAGAGCGAAAAGGACTTTAATTCGTGACCACCCCCAAAAAATTGAAAAATCTACCCAAAACCTAAAAAAATTCAAATTTTTATATGAAAAACTTCTTTTGCCCATATCTCCTTTAATATGCGTCCTAGAGCGAAAAGGACTTTAATTCGTGACCACCCCCAAAAAATAGAAAAATCCACCCAAACCTAAAAAAATTGAAATTTTTATATGAAAAACTTCTTTTGCCCATAACTCCTTAAATATGCGTCCTAGAGCGAAAAGGACTTTAATTCGTGACCACCCCCAAAAAATTGAAAAATCTACCCAAAACCTAAAAAAATTCAAATTTTTATATGAAAAACTTCTTTTGCCCATATCTCCTAAACTAAGCGTCCTAGAGCGAAAAGGACTTTAATTCGTGACCACCCCCAAAAAATTTAAAAATCCACCCAAAACCTAAAAAAATTCAAATTTTTATATGAAAAACTTCTTTTGCCCATATCTCCTAAACTAAGCGTCCTAGAGCGAAAAGGACTTTAATTCGTGACCACCCCCAAAAAATTGAAAAATCCATACAAACCTAAAAAAATTAAAATTTTTATATGAAAAACTTCTTTTGCCCATAACTCCTTAAATATGCGTCCTAGAGCGAAAAGGACTTTAATTCGTGACCACCCCCAAAAAATTGAAAAATCTACCCAAAACCTAAAAAAATTGAAATTTTTATATGAAAAACTTCTTTTGCCCATATCTCCTAAACTATGCGTCCTAGAGCGAAAAGGACTTTAATTCGTGACCACCCCCAAAAAATTGAAAAATCTACCCAAAACCTAAAAAATTAAAATTTTTATATGAAAAACTTCTTTTGCCCATATCTCCTAAACTATGCGTCCTAGAGCGAAAAGGACTTTAATTCGTGACCACCCCCAAAAAATTGAAAAATCCACCCAAAACCTAAAAAAATTGAAAATTTTATATGAAAAACTTCTTTTGCCCATATCTCCTAAACTATGCGTCCTAGAGCGAAAAGGACTTTAATTCGTGACCACCCCCAAAAAATTGAAAAATCCACCCAAAACCTAAAAAAATTAAAATTTTTATATGAAAAACTTCTTTTGCCCATATCTCCTAAACTAAGCGTCCTAGAGCGAAAAGGACTTTAATTCGTGACCACCCCAAAAAATTTAAAAATCCACAAAAATCCTAAAAAAATTGAAATTTTTATATGAAAAACTTCTTTTCCCATATCTCCTAAACTATGCGTCCTAGAGCGAAAAGGACTTTAATTCGTGACCACCCCCAAAAAATTTAAAAATCTACCCAAAACCTAAAAAATTCAAATTTTTATATGAAAAACTTCTTTTGCCCATATCTCCTAAACTATGCGTCCTAGAGCGAAAAGGACTTTAATTCGTGACCACCCCCAAAAAATTGAAAAATCTACCCAAAACCTAAAAAAATTCAAATTTTTATATGAAAAACTTCTTTTGCCCATATCTCCTAAACTATGCGTCCTAGAGCGAAAAGGACTTTAATTCGTGACAACCCCCAAAAAATTGAAAAATCCACCCAAAACCTAAACAAAATAAAATTTTTATATGAAAAACTTCTTTTGCCCATATCTCCTAAACTAAGCGACCTAGAGCGAAAAGGACTTTAATTCATAACCACCCCCAAAAAATTTAAAAATCCACCCAAATCCTAAAGAAATTGAAAATTTTATATGAAAAACTTCTTTTGCCCATATCTCCTAAACTATGCGTCCTAGAGCGAAAAGGACTTTAATTCGTGACCACCCCCAAAAAATTGAAAAATCTACCCAAAACCTAAAAAAATTAAAATTTTTATATGAAAAACTTCTTTTGCCCATATCTCCTAAACTATGCGTTCTAGAGCGAAAAAGGACTTTAATTCGTGACCACCCCCAAAAAATTTAAAAATCCACCCAAAACCTAAAAAAATTAAAATTTTTATATGAAAACTTCTTTTGCCCATATCTCCTAAACTAAGCGTCCTAGAGCGAAAAGGACTTTAATTCGTGACCACCCCCAAAAAATTTAAAAATCCACCCAAATCCTAAAGAAATTGAAATTTTTATATGAAAAACTTCTTTTGCCCATATCTCCTAAACTAAGCGTCCTAGAGCGAAAAGGACTTTAATTCGTGACCACCCCCAAAAAATTGAAAAATCTACCCAAAACCTAAAAAAATTGAAATTTTTATATGAAAAACTTCTTTTGCCCATATCTCCTAAACTAAGCGTCCTAGAGCGAAAAGGACTTTAATTCGTGACCACCCCCAAAAAATTGAAAAATCCACCCAAACCTAAAAAAATTGAAATTTTTATATGAAAAACTTCTTTTGCCCATAACTCCTTAAATATGCGTCCTAGAGCGAAAAGGACTTCAATTCGTGACCACCCCCAAAAAATTTAAAAACCCACAAAAATCCTAAAAAAATTAAAATTTTTATATGAAAAACTTCTTTTGCCCATATCTCCTAAACTAAGCGTCCTAGAGCGAAAAGGACTTTAATTCGTGACCACCCCCAAAAAATTGAAAAATCTACCCAAAACATAAAAAAATTCAAATTTTTATATGAGAAACTTCTTTTGCCCATATCTCCTAAACTATGCGTCCTAGAGCGAAAAGGACTTTAATTCGTGACCACCCCCAAAAAATTTAAAAATCTACCCAAAACCTAAAAAAATTGAAATTTTTATATGAAAACTTCTTTTGCCCATATCTCCTAAAATAAGCGTCCTAGAGCGAAAAGGACTTTAATTCGTGACCACCCCCAAAAAATTGAAAAATCTACCCAAAACCTAAAAAAAATTGAAATTTTTATATGAAAACCTTCTTTTGCCCATATCTCCTAAACTATGCGTCCTAGAGCGAAAAGGACTTTAATTCGCGACCACCCCCAAAAAATTGAAAAATCCACCCAAAACCTAAAAAAATTAAAATTTTTATATGAAAAACTTCTTTTGCCCATATCTCCTAAATTAAGCGTCATAGATCGAAAAGGACTTTAATTCGTGACCACCCCCAAAAAATTGAAAAATCTACCCAAAACCTAAAAAAATTGAAATTTTTATATGAAAAACTTCTTTTGCCCATATCTCCTAAACTAAGCGTCCTAGAGCGAAAAGGACTTTAATTCGTGACCACCCCCAAAAAATTGAAAAATCCACCCAAACCTAAAAAAATTGAAATTTTTATATGAAAAACTTCTTTTGTCCATAACTCCTTAAATATGCGTCCTAGAGCGAAAAGGACTTCAATTCGTGACCACCCCCAAAACATTTAAAAATCCACAAAAATCCTAAAAAAATTGAAATTTTTATATGAAAAACTTCTTTTCCCATATCTCCTAAACTATGCGTCCTAGAGCGAAAAGGACTTTAATTCGTGACCACCCCCAAAAAATTGAAAAATCTACCCAAAACCTAAAAAAATTCAAATTTTTATATGAACAACTTATTTTGCCCATATCTCCTAAACTAAGCGTCCTAGAGCGAAAAGGACTTTAATTCGTGACCACCCCCAAAAAATTTAAAAATCCACCCAAATCCTAAAGAAATTGAAATTTTTATATGAAAAACTTCTTTTGCCCATATCTCCTAAACTATGCGTCCTAGAGCGAAAAGGACTTTAATTCGTGACCACCCCCAAAAAATTGAAAAATCTACCCAAAACCTAAAAAAATTCAAATTTTTATATGAACAACTTATTTTGCCCATATCTCCTAAACTAAGCGTCCTAGAGCGAAAAGGACTTTAATTCGTGACCACCCCCAAAAACTTGAAAAATCCACCCAAACCTAAAAAAATTGAAATTTTTATATGAAATACTTCTTTTGCCCATAACTCCTTAAATATGCGTCCTAGAGCGAAAAGGACTTTAATTCGTGACCACCCCCAAAAACTTGAAAAATCCACCCAAACCTAAAAAAATTGAAATTTTTATATGAAATACTTCTTTTGCCTATAACTCCTTAAATATGCGTCCTAGAGCGAAAAGGACTTTAATTCGTGACCACCCCCAAAAAATTGAAAAATCTACCCAAAACCTAAAAAAAATTGAAATTTTTATATGAAAAACTTCTTTTGCCCATATCTCCTAAACTAAGCGTCCTAGAGCGAAAAGGACTTTAATTCGTGACCACCCCCAAAAAATTGAAAAATCTACCCAAAACCTAAAAAAATTGAAATTTTTATATGAAAAACTTCTTTTGCCCATATCTCCTAAACTAAGCGTCCTAGAGCGAAAAGGACTTTAATTCGTGACCACCCCCAAAAAATTGAAAAATCCACCCAAACCTAAAAAAATTGAAATTTTTATATGAAAAACTTCTTTTGCCCATATCTCCTAAACTAAGCGTCCTAGAGCGAAAAGGACTTTAATTCGTGACCACCCCCTAGAGCGAAAAGGACTTTAATTCGTGACCACCCCCAAAAAATTGAAAAATCTACCCAAAACATAAAAAAATTCAAATTTTTATATGAGAAACTTCTTTTGCCCATATCTCCTAAACTATGCGTCCTAGAGCGAAAAGGACTTTAATTCGTGACCACCCCCAAAAAATTGAAAAATCTACCCAAAACCTAAAAAAATTCAAATTTTTATATGAAAAACTTCTTTTGCCCATATCTCCTAAAATAAGCGTCCTAGAGCGAAAAGGACTTTAATTCGTGACCACCCCCAAAAAATTGAAAAATCTACCCAAAACATAAAAAAATTGAAATTTTTATATGAAAACCTTCTTTTGCCCATATCTCCTAAACTATGCGTCCTAGAGCGAAAAGGACTTTAATTCGCGACCACCCCCAAAAAATTGAAAAATCCACACAAAACCTAAAAAAATTAAAATTTTTATATGAAAAACTTCTTTTGCCCATATCTCCTAAACTAAGCGTCCTAGAGCGAAAAGGACTTTAATTCGTGACCACCCCCAAAAAATTGAAAAATCTACCCAAAACCTAAAAAAATTGAAATTTTTATATGAAAAACTTCTTTTGCCCATATCTCCTAAACTAAGCGTCCTAGAGCGAAAAGGACTTTAATTCGTGACCACCCCCAAAAAATTGAAAAATCCACCCAAACCTAAAAAAAATTGAAATTTTTATATGAAAAACTTCTTTTGCCCATAACTCCTTAAATATGCGTCCTAGAGCGAAAAGGACTTTAATTCGTGACCACCCCCAAAAAATTGAAAAATCTACCCAAAACCTAAAAAAATTCAAATTTTTATATGAAAAACTTCTTTTGCCCATATCTCCTAAACTATGCGTCCTAGAGCGAAAAGGACTTTAATTCGTGACCACCCCCAAAAAATTGAAAAATCCACCCAAAACCTAACAAAATTAAAATTTTTATATGAAAAACTTCTTTTGCCCATATCTCCTAAACTAAGCGTCCTAGAGCGAAAAGGACTTTAATTCGTGACCACCCCCAAAAAATTGAAAAATCTACCCAAAACCTAAAAAAATTGAAATTTTTATATGAAAAACTTCTTTTGCCCATATCTCCTAAACTAAGCGTCCTAGAGCGAAAAGGACTTTAATTCGTGACCACCCCCAAAAAATTGAAAAATCCACCTAAACCTAAAAAAATTGAAATTTTTATATGAAAAACTTCTTTTGCCCATAACTCCTTAAATATGCGTCCTAGAGCGAAAAGGACTTCAATTCGTGACCACCCCCAAAAAATTTAAAAATCCGCAAAAATCCTAAAAAAATTGAAATTTTTATATGAAAAAGTTCTTTTCCCATATCTCCTAAACTATGCGTCCTAGAGCGAAAAGGACTTTAATTCGTGACCACCCCCAAAAAATTGAAAAATCCACCCAAAACCTAAAAAAATTCAAATTTTTATATGAAAAACTTCTTTTGCCCATATCTCCTAAACTAAGCGTCCTAGAGCGAAAAGGACTTTAATTCGTGACCACCCCCAAAAAATTTAAAAATCCACCCAAATCCTAAAGAAATTGAAATTTTTATATGAAAAACTTCTTTTGCCCATATCTCCTAAACTATGCGTCTTAGAGCGAAAAGGACTTCAATTCGTGACCACCCCCAAAAAATTGAAAAATCTACCCAAAACCTAAAAAAATTCAAATTTTTATATGAACAACTTATTTTGCCCATATCTCCTAAACTAAGCGTCCTAGAGCGAAAAGGACTTTAATTCGTGACCACCCCCAAAAAATTGAAAAATCCACCCAAACCTAAAAAAATTGAAATTTTTATATGAAAAATAATAACTCCTTAAATATGCGTCCTAGAGCGAAAAGGACTTTAATTCGTGACCACCCCCAAAAAATTGAAAAATCCACCCAAACCTAAAAAAATTTAAATTTTTATATGAAAAACTTCTTTTGCCCATAACTCCTTAAATATGCGTCCTAGAGCGAAAAGGACTTCAATTCGTGACCACCCCCAAAAAATGTAAAAATCCACAAAAATCCTAAAAAAATTGAAATTTTTATATGAAAAACTTCTTTTCCCATATCTCCTAAACTATGCGTCCTAGAGCGAAAAGGACTTTAATTCGTGACCACCCCCAAAAAAATTGAAAAATCCACCCAAAACCAAAAAAAATTAAAATTTTTATATGAAAAACTTCTTTTGCCCATATCTCCTAAACTATGCGTCCTAGAGCGAAAAGGACTTTAATTCGTGACCACCCCCAAAAAAATTGAAAAATCCACCCAAACCTAAAAAAATTGAAATTTTTATATGAAAAACTTCTTTTGCCCATATCTCCTAAACTAAGCGTCCTAGAGCGAAAAGGACTTTAATTCGTGACCACCCCCCAAAAAATTAAAAATCCACCCAAATCCTAAAGAAATTGAAATTTTTATATGAAAAACGTCTTTTGCCCATATCTCCTAAACTAAGCGTCCTAGAGCGAAAAGGACTTTAATTCGTGACCACCCCCAAAAAATTGAAAAATCCACCCAAAACCTAAAAAAATTAAAATTTTTATATGAAAAACTTCTTTTGCCCATATCTCCTAAACTAAGCGTCCTAGAGCGAAAAGGACTTTAATTCGTGACCACCCCCAAAAAATTGAAAAATCCACCCAAACCTAAAAAAATTGAAATTTTTATATGAAAAACTTATTTTGCCCATAACTCCTTAAATATGCGTCCTAGAGCGAAAAGGACTTTAATTCGTGACCACCCCCAAAAAATTGAAAAATCTGCCCAAAACCTAAAAAAATTGAAATTTTTATATGAAAAACTTCTTTTGCCCATATCTCCTAAACTATGCGTCCTAGAGCGAAAAGGACTTTAATTCGTGACCACCCCCAAAAAATTGAAAAATCCACCCAAAACCTAAAAAAATTAAAATTTTTATATGAAAAACTTCTTTTGCCCATATCTCCTAAACTAAGCGTCCTAGAGCGAAAAGGACTTTAATTCGTGACCACCCCCAAAAAATTGAAAAATCCACCCAAACCTAAAAAAAATGAAATTTTTATATGAAAAACTTCTTTTGCCCATATCTCCTTTAATATGCGTCCTAGAGCGAAAAGGACTTTAATTCGTGACCACCCCCAAAAAATTGAAAAATCCACCCAAAACCTAAAAAAATTAAAATTTTTATATGAAAAACTTCTTTTGCCCATATCTCCTAAACTAAGCGTCCTAGAGCGAAAAGGACTTTAATTCGTGACTACCCCCAAAAAATTGAAAAATCTACCCAAAACCTAAAAAAATTGAAATTTTTATATGAAAAACTTCTTTTGCCCATATCCCCTAAACTATGCGTCCTAGAGCGAAAAGGACTTTAATTCGTGACCACCCCCAAAAAATTGAAAAATCTACCCAAAACCTAAAAAAATTGAAATTTTTATATGAAAAACTTCTTTTGCCCATATCTCCTAAACTATGCGTCCTAGAGCGAAAAGGACTTTAATTCGTGACCACCCCCAAAAAATTGAAAAATCTACCCAAAACCTAAAAAAATAAAATTTTTATATGAAAAACTTCTTTTGCCCATATCTCCTAAACTATGCGTCCTAGAGCGAAAAGGACTTTAATTCGTGACCACCCCCAAAAAATTGAAAAATCCACCCAAAACCTAAAAAAATTAAAATTTTTATATGAAAAACTTCTTTTGCCCATATCTCCTAAACTAAGCGTCCTAGAGCGAAAAGGACTTTAATTCGTGACCACCCCCAAAAAATTTAAAAATCCACCCAACTCCTAAAGAAATTGAAATTTTTATATGAAAAACTTCTTTTGCTCATATCTCCTAAACTAAGCGTCCTAGAGCGAAAAGGACTTTAATTCGTGACCACCCCCAAAAAATTGAAAAATCCACCCAAACCTAAAAAAATTGAAATTTTTATATGAAAAACTTCTTTTGCCCATATCTCCTTTAATATGCGTCCTAGAGCGAAAAGGACTTTAATTCGTGACCACCCCCAAAAAATTTAAAAATCCACCCAAAACCTAAAAAAATTGAAATTTTTATATGAAAAACTTCTTTTGCCCATATCTCCTAAACTATGCGTCCTAGAGCGAAAAGGACTTTAATTCGTGACCACCCCCAAAAAATTGAAAAATCTACCCAAAACCTAAAAAAATTCAAATTTTTATATGAAAAACTTCTTTTGCCCATATCTCCTAAACTAAGCGTCCTAGAGCGAAAAGGACTTTAATTCGTGACCACCCCCAAAAAATTGAAAAATCTACCCAAAACCTAAAAAATTAAAATTTTTATATGAAAAACTTATTTTGCCCATATCTCCTAAACTATGCGTCCTAGAGCGAAAAGGACTTTAATTCGTGACCACCCCCAAAAAATTGAAAAATTCACCCAAAACCTAAAAAAATTAAAATGTTTATATGGAAAACTTCTTTTGCCCATATCTCCTAAACTATGCGTCCTAGAGCGAAAAGGACTTTAATTCGTGACCACACCCAAAAAATTGCAAAATCTACCCAAAACCTAAAAAAATTGAAATTTTTATATGAAAAACTTCTTTTGCCCATATCTCCTAAACTATGCGTCCTAGAGCGAAAAGGACTTTAATTCGTGACCACCCCCAAAAAATTGAAAAATCTACCCAAAACCTAAAAAAATTTAAATTTTTATATGAAAAACTTCTTTTGCCCATATCTCCTAAACTATGCGTCCTAGAGCGAAAAGGACTTTAATTCGTGACCACCCCCAAAAAATTGAAAAATCCACCCAAAACCTAAAAAAATTAAAATTTTTATATGAAAAACTTCTTTTGCCCATATCTCCTAAACTAAGCGTCCTAGAGCGAAAAGGACTTTAATTCGTGACCACCCCCAAAAAATTTAAAAATCCACCCAAATCCTAAAGAAATTGAAATTTTTACATGAAAAACTTCTTTTGCCCATATCTCCTAAACTAAGCGTCCTAGAGCGAAAAGGACTTTAATTCGTGACCACCCCCAAAAAATTGAAAAATCTACCCAAAACCTAAAAAAATTGAAATTTTTATATGAAAAACTTCTTTTGCCCATATCTCCTAAACTATGCGTCCTAGAGCGAAAAGGACTTTAATTCGTGACCACCCCCAAAAAATTGAAAAATCCACCCAAAACCTAAAAAAATTCAAATTTTTATATGAAAAACTTCTTTTGCCCATATCTCCTAAACTAAGCGTCCTAGAGCGAAAAGGACTTTAATTCGTGACCACCCCCAAAAAATTGAAAAATCTACCCAAAACCTAAAAAAATTGAAATTTTTATATGAAAAACTTCTTTTGCCCATATCTCCTAAACTATGCGTCCTAGAGCGAAAAGGACTTTAATTCGTGACCACCCCCAAAAAATTGAAAAATCTACCCAAAACCTAAAAAAATTGAAATTTTTATATGAAAAACTTCTTTTGCCCATATCTCCTAAACTAAGCGTCCTAGAGCGAAGAGGACTTTAATTCGTGACCACCCCCAAAAAATTGAAAAATCTACCCAAAACCTAAAAAAATTCAAATTTTTATATGAAAAACTTCTTTTGCCCATATCTCCTAAACTAAGCGTCCTAGAGCGAAAAGGACTTTAATTCGTGACCACCCCCAAAAAATTGAAAAATCTACCCAAAACTTAAAAAAATTGAAATTTTTATATGAAAAACTTCTTTTGCCCATATCTCCTAAACTATGCGTCCTAGAGCGAAAAGGACTTTAATTCGTGACCACCCCCAAAAAATTGAAAAATCCACCCAAAACCTAAAAAAATTAAAATTTTTATATGAAAAACTTCTTTTGCCCATATCTCCTAAACTATGCGTCCTAGAGCGAAAAGGGCTTTAATTCGTGACCACCCCCAAAAAATTGAAAAATCTACCCAAAACCTAAAAAAATTGAAATTTTTATATGAAAAACTTCTTTTGCCCATATCTCCTAAACTATGCGTCCTAGAGCGAAAAGGACTTTAATTCGTGACCACCCCCAAAAAATTGAAAAATCTACCCAAAACCTAAAAAAATCCAAATTTTTATATGAAAAACTTCTTTTGCCCATATCTCCTAAACTAAGCGTCCTAGAGCGAAAAGGACTTTAATTCGTGACCACCCCCAAAAACTTGAAAAATCTGCCCAAAACCTAAAAAAATGAAATTTTTATATGAAAAACTTCTTTTGCCCATATCTCCTAAACTATGCGCCCCCAAAAAATTGAAAAATCTACCCAAAACCTAAAAAAATTGAAATTTTTATATGAAAAACTTCTTTTGCCCATATCTCCTAAACTATGCGTCCTAGAGCGAAAAGGACTTTAATTCGTGACCACCCCCAAAAAATTGAAAAATCTACCCAAAACCTAAAAAAATTCAAATTTTTATATGAAAAACTTCTTTTGCCCATATCTCCTAAACTAAGCGTCCTAGAGCGAAAAGGACTTTAATTCGTGACCACCCCCAAAAAATTTAAAAATCTACCCAAAACCTAAAAAAATTGAAATTTTTATATGAAAAACTTCTTTTGCCCATATCTCCTAAACTATGCGTCCTAGAGCGAAAAGGACTTTAATTCGTGACCACCCCCAAAAAATTGAAAAATCCACCCAAAACCTAAAAAAATTAAAATTTTTATATGAAAAACTTCTTTTGCCCATATCTCCTAAACTAAGCGTCCTAGAGCGAAAAGGACTTTAATTCGTGACCACCCCCAAAAAATTTAAAAATCCACCCAAATCCTAAAGAAATTGAAATTTTTACATGAAAAACTTCTTTTGCCCATATCTCCTAAACTAAGCGTCCTAGAGCGAAAAGGACTTTAATTCGTGACCACCCCCAAAAAATTGAAAAAGCTACCCAAAACCTAAAAAAATTGAAATTTTTATATGAAAAACTTCTTTTGCCCATATCTCCTAAACTAAGCGTCCTAGAGCGAAAAGGACTTTAATTCGTGACCACCCCCAAAAAATTGAAAAATCCACCCAAAACCTAAAAAAATTCAAATTTTTATATGAAAAACTTCTTTTGCCCATATCTCCTAAACTAAGCGTCCTAGAGCGAAAAGGACTTTAATTCGTGACCACCCCCAAAAAATTGAAAAATCCACCCAAAACCTAAAAAAATTAAAATTTTTATATGAAAAACTTCTTTTGCCCATATCTCCTAAACTAAGCGTCCTAGAGCGAAAAGGACTTTAATTCGTGACCACCCCCAAAAAATTTAAAAATCCACCCAAATCCTAAAGAAATTGAAATTTTTACATGAAAAACTTCTTTTGCCCATATCTCCTAAACTATGCGTCCTAGAGCGAAAAGGACTTTAATTCGTGACCACCCCCAAAAAATTGAAAAATCTACCCAAAACCTACAAAAATTCAAATTTTTATATGAAAAACTTCTTTTGCCCATATCTCCTAAACTAAGCGTCCTAGAGCGAAAAGGACTTTAATTCGTGACCACCCCCAAAAAATTTTAAAATCTACCCAAAACCTAAAAAAATTGAAATTTTTATATGAAAAACTTCTTTTGCCCATATCTCCTAAACTATGCGTCCTAGAGCGAAAAGGACTTTAATTCGTATATATAACTCCTTAAATATGCGTCCTAGAGCGAAAAGGACTTCAATTCGTGACCACCCCCAAAAAATTTAAAAATCCACAAAAATCCTAAAAAAATTGAAATTTTTATATGAAAAACTTCTTTTCCCATATCTCCTAAACTATGCGTCCTAGAGCGAAAAGGACTTTAATTCGTGACCACACCCAAAAAATTGCAAAATCTACCCAAAACCTAAAAAAATTGAAATTTTTATATGAAAAACTTCTTTTGCCCATATCTCCTAAACTATGCGTCCTAGAGCGAAAAGGACTTTAATTCGTGACCACCCCCAAAAAATTGAAAAATCTACTCAAAACCTAAAAAAATTGAAATTTTTATATGAAAAACTTCTTTTGCCCATATCTCCTAAACTATGCGTCCTAGAGCGAAAAGGACTTTAATTCGTGACCACCCCCAAAAAATTGAAAAATCCACCCAAAACCTAAAAAAATTAAAATTTTTATATGAAAAACTTCTTTTGCCCATATCTCCTAAACTAAGCGTCCTAGAGCGAAAAGGACTTTAATTCGTGACCACCCCCAAAAAATTTAAAAATCCACCCAAATCCTAAAGAAATTGAAATTTTTACATGAAAAACTTCTTTTGCCCATATCTCCTAAACTATGCGTCCTAGAGCGAAAAGGACTTTAATTCGTGACCACCCCCAAAAAATTGAAAAATCTACCCAAAACCTACAAAAATTCAAATTTTTATATGAAAAACTTCTTTTGCCCATATCTCCTAAACTAAGCGTCCTAGAGCGAAAAGGACTTTAATTCGTGACCACCCCCAAAAAATTTTAAAATCTACCCAAAACCTAAAAAAATTGAAATTTTTATATGAAAAACTTCTTTTGCCCATATCTCCTAAACTATGCGTCCTAGAGCGAAAAGGACTTTAATTCGTGACCACCCCCAAAAAATTGAAAAATCCACCCAAAACCTAAAAAAATTCAAATTTTTATATGAAAAACTTCTTTTGCCCATATCTCCTAAACTAAGCGTCCTAGAGCGAAAAGGACTTTAATTCGTGACCACCCCCAAAAAATTGAAAAATCTACCCAAAACCTAAAAAATTTAAATTTTTATATGAAAAACTTCTTTTGCCTATAACTCCTTAAATATGCGTCCTAGAGCGAAAAGGACTTTAATTCGTGACCACCCCCAAAAAATTTAAAAATCCACAAAAATCCTAAAAAAATTCAAATTTTTATATGAAAAACTTCTTTTGCCCATATCTCCTAAACTAAGCGTCCTAGAGCGAAAAGGACTTTAATTCGTGACCACCCCCAAAAAATTGAAAAATCTACCCAAAACCTAAAAAATTGAAATTTTTATATGAAAAACTTCTTTTGCCTATAACTCCTTAAATATGCGTCCTAGAGCGAAAAGGACTTCAATTCGTGACCACCCCCAAAAAATTTAAAAATCCACAAAAATCCTAAAAAAATTGAAATTTTTATATGAAAAACTTCTTTTCCCATATCTCCTAAACTATGCGTCCTAGAGCGAAAAGGACTTTAATTCGTGACCACACCCAAAAAATTGCAAAATCTACCCAAAACCTAAAAAAATTGAAATTTTTATATGAAAAACTTCTTTTGCCCATATCTCCTAAACTATGCGTCCTAGAGCGAAAAGGACTTTAATTCGTGACCACCCCCAAAAAATTGAAAAATCTACTCAAAACCTAAAAAAATTGAAATTTTTATATGAAAAACTTCTTTTGCCCATATCTCCTAAACTATGCGTCCTAGAGCGAAAAGGACTTTAATTCGTGACCACCCCCAAAAAATTGAAAAATCCACCCAAAACCAAAAAAAAATTAAAATTTTTATATGAAAAACTTCTTTTGCCCATATCTCCTAAACTAAGCGTCCTAGAGCGAAAAGGACTTTAATTCGTGACCACCCCCAAAAAATTGAAAAATCTTCCCAAAACCTAAAAAAATTGAAATTTTTATATGAAAAACTTCTTTTGCCCATATCTCCTAAACTATGCGTCCTAGAGCGAAAAGGACTTTAATTCGTGACCACCCCCAAAAAATTGAAAAATCCACCCAAAACCTAAAAAAAATAAAATTTTTATATGAAAAACTTCTTTTGCCCATATCTCCTAAACTAAGCGTCCTAGAGCGAAAAGGACTTTAATTCGTGACCACCCCCAAAAAATTGAAAAATCTACCCAAAACCTAAAAAAATTTAAATTTTTATATGAAAAACTTCTTTTGCCCATAACTCCTAAACTATGCGTCCTAGAGCGAAAAGGACTTTAATTCGTGACCACCCCCACAAAATTGAAAAACTTACCCAAAACCTAAAAAAATTCAAATTTTTATATGAAAAACTTCTTTTGCCCATATCTCCTAAACTAAGCGTCTTAGAGCGAAAAGGACTTTAATTCGTGACCACCCCCAAAAAATTGAAAAATCTACCCAAAACTTAAAAAATTGAAATTTTTATATGAAAAACTTCTTTTGCCCATATCTCCTAAACTATGCGTCCTAGAGCGAAAAGGACTTTAATTCGTGTCCACCCCCAAAAAATTTAAAAATCTACCCAAAACCTAAAAAAATTGAAATTTTTATATGAAAAACTTCTTTTGCCCATATCTCCTAAACTATGCGTGCTTGAGCGAAAAGGACTTTAATTCGTGACCACCCCCAAAAAATTGAAAAATCCACCCAAAACCTAAAAAAATTCAAATTTTTATATGAAAAACTTCTTTTGCCCATATCTCCTAAACTATGCGTCCTAGAGCGAAAAGGACTTTAATTCGTGACCACCCCCAAAAAATTGAAAAATCCACCCAAAACCTAAAAAAATTAAAATTTTTATATGAAAAACTTCTTTTCCCATATCTCCTAAACTATGCGTCCTAGAGCGAAAAGGACTTTAATTCGTGACCACCCCCAAAAAATTGAAAAATCCACCCAAAACCTAAAAAAATTAAAATGTTTATATGAAAAACTTCTTTTGCCCATATCTCCTAAACTAAGCGTCCTAGAGCGAAAAGGACTTTAATTCGTGACCACCCCCAAAAAATTGAAAAATCCACCCAAATCCTAAAGAAATTGAAATTTTTATATGAAAAACTTCTTTTGCCCATATCTCCTAAACTATGCGTCCTAGAGCGAAAAGGACTTTAATTCGTGACCACCCCCAAAAAATTGAAAAATCTACCCAAAACCTAAAAAAATTCAAATTTTTATATGAAAAACTTCTTTTGCCCATATCTCCTAAACTAAGCGTCCTAGAGCGAAAAGGACTTTAATTCGTGACCGCCCCCAAAAAATTTAAAAATCCACCCAAATCCTAAAGAAATTGAAATTTTTATATGAAAAACTTCTTTTGCCCATATCTCCTAAACTAAGCGTCCTAGAGCGAAAAGGACTTTAATTCGTGACCACCCCCAAAAAATTGAAAAATCCACCCAAAACCTAAAAAAATTGAAATTTTTATATGAAAAACTTCTTTTGCCCATATCTCCTAAACTATGCGTCCTAGAGCGAAAAGGATTTTAATTCGTGACCACCCCCAAAAAATTGAAAAATCTACCCAAAACCTAAAAAAATTAAAATTTTTATATGAAAAACTTCTTTTGCCCATATCTCCTAAACTATGCGTCCTAGAGCGAAAAGGACTTCAATTCGTGACCACCCCCAAAAAATCGAAAAATCTACCCAAAACCAAAAAAAATTAAAATTTTTATATGAAAAACTTCTTTTGCCCATATTTCCTAAACTAAGCGTCCTAGAGCGAAAAGGACTTCAATTCGTGACCACCCCCAAAAAATTGAAAAATCTACCCAAAACCTAAAAAAATTGAAATTTTTATATGAAAAACTTCTTTTGCCCATATCTCCTAAACTATGCGTCCTAGAGCGAAAAGGACTTTAATTCGTGACCACCCCCAAAAAATTGAAAAATCCACCCAAAACCTAAAAAAATTAAAATTTTTATATGAAAAACTTCTTTTGCCCATATCTCCTAAACTAAGCGTCCTAGAGCGAAAAGGACTTTAATTCGTGACCACCCCCAAAAAATTGAAAAATCCACCCAAACCTAAAAAAATTGAAATTTTTATATGAAAAACTTCTTTTGCCCATAACTCCTTAAATATGCGTCCTAGAGCGAAAAGGACTTCAATTCGTGACCACCCTCAAAAAATTTAAAAATCCTAAAAAAAATGAAATTTTTATATGAAAAACTTCTTTTCCCATATCTCCTAAACTATGCGTCCTAGAGCGAAAATGACTTTAATTCGTGACCACCCCCAAAAAAGTGAAAAATCTACCCAAAACCTAAAAAAATTGAAATTTTTATATGAAAAACTTCTTTTGCCCATATCTCCTAAACTATGCGTCCTAGAGCGAAAAGGACTTTAATTCGTGACCACCCCCAAAAAATTGAAAAATCTACCCAAAACCTAAAAAAATTGAAATTTTTATATGAAAAACTTCTTTTGCCCATATCTCCTAAACTATGCGTCCTAGAGCGAAAAGGACTTTAATTCGTGACCACCCCCAAAAAATTGAAAAATCTACCCAAAACCTAAAAAAATTAAAATTTTTATATGAAAAACTTCTTTTGCCCATATCTCCTAAACTATGCGTCCTAGAGCGAAAAGGACTTTAATTCGTGACCACCCCCAAAAAATTGAAAAATCTACCCAAAACCTAAAAAAATTGAAATTTTTATATGAAAAACTTCTTTTGCCCATATCTCCTAAACTATGCGTCCTAGAGCGAAAAGGACTTTAATTCGTGACCACCCCCAAAAAATTGAAAAATCTACCCAAAACCTAAAAAAATTAAAATTTTTATATGAAAAACTTCTTTTGCCCATATCTCCTAAACTATGCGTCCTAGAGCGAAAAGGACTTTAATTCGTGACCACCCCCAAAAAATTGAAAAATCCACCCAAAACCTAAAAAAATTAAAATTTTTATATGAAAAACTTCTTTTGTCCATATCTCCTAAACTAAGCGTCCTAGAGCGAAAAGGACTTTAATTCGTGACCACCCCCAAAAAATTGAAAAATCTACCCAAAACCTAAAAAAATTAAAATTTTTATATGAAAAACTTCTTTTGCCCATATCTCCTAAACTATGCGTCCTAGAGCGAAAAGGACTTCAATTCGTGACCACCCCCAAAAAATCGAAAAATCTACCCTAAACCAAAAAAAATTAAAATTTTTATATGAAAAACTTCTTTTGCCAATATCTCCTAAACTATGCGTCCTAGAGCGAAAAGGACTTTAATTCGTGACCACCCCCAAAAAATTGAAAAATCTACCCAAAACCTAAAAAAATTGAAATTTTTATATGAAAAACTTCTTTTGCCCATATCTCCTAAACTATGCGTCCTAGAGCGAAAAGGACTTTAATTCGTGACCACCCCCAAAAAATTGAAAAATCCACCCAAAACCTAAAAAAATTAAAATTTTTATATGAAAAACTTCTTTTGCCCATATCTCCTAAACTAAGCGTCCTAGAGCGAAAAGGACTTTAATTCGTGACCACCCCCAAAAAATTGAAAAATCCACCCAAACCTAAAAAAATTGAAATTTTTATATGAAAAACTTCTTTTGCCCATAACTCCTTAAATATGCGTCCTAGAGCGAAAAGGACTTCAATTCGTGACCACCCTCAAAAAATTTAAAAATCCTAAAAAAAATGAAATTTTTATATGAAAAACTTCTTTTGCCCATATCTCCTAAACTATGCGTCCTAGAGCGAAAAGGACTTTAATTCGTGACCACCCCCAAAAAATTGAAAAATCTACCCAAAACCTAAAAAAATTGAAATTTTTATATGAAAAACTTCTTTTGCCCATATCTCCTAAACTATGCGTCCTAGAGCGAAAAGGACTTTAATTCGTGACCACCCCCAAAAAATTGAAAAATCTACCCAAAACCTAAAAAAATTAAAATTTTTATATGAAAAACTTCTTTTGCCCATATCTCCTAAACTATGCGTCCTAGAGCGAAAAGGACTTTAATTCGTGACCACCCCCAAAAAATTGAAAAATCCACCCAAAACCTAAAAAAATTGAAATTTTTATATGAAAAACTTCTTTTGCCCATATCTCCTAAACTATGCGTCCTAGAGCGAAAAGGACTTTAATTCGTGACCACCCCCAAAAAATTGAAAAATCTACCCAAAACCTAAAAAAATTGAAATTTTTATATGAAAAACTTCTTTTGCCCATATCTCCTAAACTAAGCGTCCTAGAGCGAAAAGGACTTTAATTCGTGACCACCCCCAAAAAATTGAAAAATCTACCCAAAACCTAAAAAAATTGAAATTTTTATATGAAAAACTTCTTTTGCCCATATCTCCTAAACTAAGCGTCCTAGAGCGAAAAGGACTTTAATTCGTGACCACCCCCAAAAAATTGAAAAATCTACCCAAAACCTAAAAAAATTGAAATTTTTATATGAAAAACTTCTTTTGCCCATATCTCCTAAACTAAGCGTCCTAGAGCGAAAAGGACTTTAATTCGTGACCACCCCCAAAAAATTTAAAAATCCACCCAAATCCTAAAGAAATTGAAATTTTTACATGAAAAACTTCTTTTGCCCATATCTCCTAAACTAAGCGTCCTAGAGCGAAAAGGACTTTAATTCGTGACCACCCCCAAAAAATTGAAAAATCTACCCAAAACCTAAAAAAATTGAAATTTTTATATGAAAAACTTCTTTTGCCCATATCTCCTAAACTATGCGTCCTAGAGCGAAAAGGACTTTAATTCGTGACCACCCCCAAAAAATTGAAAAATCCACCCAAAACCTAAAAAAATTCAAATTTTTATATGAAAAACTTCTTTTGCCCATATCTCCTAAACTAAGCGTCCTAGAGCGAAAAGGACTTTAATTCGTGACCACCCCCAAAAAATTGAAAAATCCACCCAAAACCTAAAAAAATTAAAATTTTTATATGAAAAACTTCTTTTGCCCATATCTCCTAAACTAAGCGTCCTAGAGCGAAGAGGACTTTAATTCGTGACCACCCCCAAAAAAATTAAAAATCCACCCAAATCCTAAAGAAATTGAAATTTTTACATGAAAAACTTCTTTTGCCCATATCTCCTAAACTATGCGTCCTAGAGCGAAAAGGACTTTAATTCGTGACCACCCCCAAAAAATTGAAAAATCTACCCAAAACCTAAAAAAATTCAAATTTTTATATGAAAAACTTCTTTTGCCCATATCTCCTAAACTAAGCGTCCTAGAGCGAAAAGGACTTTAATTCGTGACCACCCCCAAAAAATTTTAAAATCTACCCAAAACCTAAAAAAATTGAAATTTTTATATGAAAAACTTCTTTTGCCCATATCTCCTAAACTATGCGTCCTAGAGCGAAAAGGACTTTAATTCGTGACCACCCCCAAAAAATTGAAAAATCCACCCAAAACCTAAAAAAATTAAAATTTTTATATGAAAAACTTCTTTTACCCATATCTCCTAAACTAAGCGTCCTAGAGCGAAAAGGACTTTAATTCGTGACCACCCCCAAAAAATTGAAAAATCTACCCAAAACCTAAAAAATTGAAATTTTTATATGAAAAACTTCTTTTGCCTATAACTCCTTAAATATGCGTCCTAGAGCGAAAAGGACTTTAATTCGTGACCACCCCCAAAAAATTTAAAAATCCACAAAAATCCTAAAAAAATTCAAATTTTTATATGAAAAACTTCTTTTGCCCATATCTCCTAAACTAAGCGTCCTAGAGCGAAAAGGACTTTAATTCGTGACCACCACCAAAAAATTGAAAAATCTACCCAAAACCTAAAAAATTGAAATTTTTATATGAAAAACTTCTTTTGCCTATAACTCCTTAAATATGCGTCCTAGAGCGAAAAGGACTTCAATTCGTGACCACCCCCAAAAAATTTAAAAATCCACAAAAATCCTAAAAAAATTGAAATTTTTATATGAAAAACTTCTTTTCCCATATCTCCTAAACTATGCGTCCTAGAGCGAAAAGGACTTTAATTCGTGACCACACCCAAAAAATTGCAAAATCTACCCAAAACCTAAAAAAATTTAAATTTTTATATGAAAAACTTCTTTTGCCCATATCTCCTAAACTATGCGTCCTAGAGCGAAAAGGACTTTAATTCGTGACCACCCCCAAAAAATTGAAAAATCTACCCAAAACCTAAAAAAATTAAAATTTTTATATGAAAAACTTCTTTTGCCCATATCTCCTAAACTATGCGTGCTTGAGCGAAAAGGACTTTAATTCGTGACCACCCCCAAAAAATTGAAAAATCCACCCAAAACCTAAAAAAATTAAAATTTTTATATGAAAAACTTCTTTTGCCCATATCTCCTAAACTATGCGTCCTAGAGCGAAAAGGACTTTAATTCGTGACCACCCCCAAAAAATTGAAAAATCCACCCAAAACCTAAAAAAATTAAAATTTTTATATGAAAAACTTCTTTTCCCATATCTCCTAAACTATGCGTCCTAGAGCGAAAAGGACTTTAATTCGTGACCACCCCCAAAAAATTGAAAAATCCACCCAAAACCTAAAAAAATTAAAATGTTTATATGAAAAACTTCTTTTGCCCATATCTCCTAAACTAAGCGTCCTAGAGCGAAAAGGACTTTAATTCGTGACCACCCCCAAAAAATTTAAAAATCTACCCAAAACCTAAAAAAATTCAAATTTTTATATGAAAAACTTCTTTTGCCCATATCTCCTAAACTAAGCGTCCTAGAGCGAAAAGGACTTTAATTCGTGACCACCCCCAAAAAATTTAAAAATCCACCCAAATCCTAAAGAATTTGAAATTTTTATATGAAAAACTTCTTTTGCCCATATCTCCTAAACTATGCGTCCTAGAGCGAAAAGGATTTTAATTCGTGACCACCCCCAAAAAATTGAAAAATCTACCCAAAACCTAAAAAAATTAAAATTTTTATATGAAAAACTTCTTTTGCCCATATCTCCTAAACTATGCGTCCTAGAGCGAAAAGGACTTTAATTCGTGACCACCCCCAAAAAATTGAAAAATCTACCCAAAACCTAAAAAAATTCAAATTTTTTATGAAAAACTTCTTTTGCCCATATCTCCTAAACTAAGCGTCCTAGAGCGAAAAGGACTTTAATTCGTGACCACCCCCAAAAAATTGAAAAATCTACCCAAAACCTAAAAAAATTGAAATTTTTATATGAAAAACTTATTTTGCCCATATCTCCTTAAATATGCGTCCTAGAGCGAAAAGGACTTTAATTCGTGACCACCCCCAAAAAATTGAAAAATCCACCCAAAACCTAAAAAAATTAAAATTTTTATATGAAAAACTTCTTTTGCCCATATCTCCTAAACTAAGCGTCCTAGAGCGAAAAGGACTTTAATTCGTGACCACCCCCAAAAAATTTCAAAATCCACCCAAATCCTAAAGAAATTGAAATTTTTATATGAAAAACTTCTTTTGCCCATATCTCCTAAACTAAGCGTCCTAGAGCGAAGAGGACTTTAATTCGTGACCACCCCCAAAAATTGAAAAATCTACCCAAAACCTAAAAAAATTGAAATTTTTATATGAAAAACTTCTTTTGCCCATATCTCCTAAACTAAGCGTCCTAGAGCGAAAAGGACTTTAATTCGTGACCACCCCCAAAAAATTGAAAAATCTACCCAAAACCTAAAAAAATTGAAATTTTTATATGAAAAACTTCTTTTGCCCATATCTTCTTAAATATGCGTCCTAGAGCGAAAAGGACTTTAATTCGTGACCACCCCCAAAAAATTGAAAAATCCACCCAAAACCTAAAAAAATTAAAATTTTTATATGAAAAACTTCTTTTGCCCATATCTCCTAAACTATGCGTCCTAGAGCGAAAAGGACTTTAATTCGTGACCACCCCCAAAAAATTGAAAAATCCACCCAAAACCTAAAAAAATTCAAATTTTTATATGAAAAACTTCTTTTGCCCATATCTCCTAAACTAAGCGTCCTAGAGCGAAAAGGACTTTAATTCGTGACCACCCCCAAAAAATTTAAAAATCCACCCAAATCCTAAAGAAATTGAAATTTTTACATGAAAAACTTCTTTTGCCCATATCTCCTAAACTAAGCGTCCTAGAGCGAAAAGGATTTTAATTCGTGACCACCCCCAAAAAATTGAAAAATCTACCCAAAACCTAAAAAAATTGAAATTTTTATATGAAAAACTTCTTTTGCCCATATCTCCTAAACTATGCGTCCTAGAGCGAAAAGGACTTTAATTCGTGACCACCCCCAAAAAATTGAAAAATCTACAATCTATCTTTCCTAGAGCGAAAAGGACTTTAATTCGTGACCACCCCCACAAAATTGAAAAACTTACCCAAAACCTAAAAAAATTCAAATTTTTATATGAAAAATTTCTTTTGCCCATATCTCCTAAACTAAGCGTCCTAGAGCGAAAAGGACTTTAATTCGTGACCACCCCCAAAAAATTGAAAAATCTGCCCAAAACCTAAAAAATTGAAATTTTTATATGAAAAACTTCTTTTGCCCATATCTCCTAACCTATGCGTCCTAGAGCGAAAAGGACTTTAATTCGTGACCACCCCCAAAAAATTGAAAAATCCACCCAAAACCTAAAAAAATTAAAATTTTTATATGAAAAACTTCTTTTGCCCATATCTCCTAAACTAAGCGTCCTAGAGCGAAAAGGACTTTAATTCGTGACCACCCCCAAAAAATTTAAAAATCTACCCAAAACCTAAAAAAATTGAAATTTTTATATGAAAAACTTCTTTTGCCCATATCTCCTAAACTATGCGTGCTTGAGCGAAAAGGACTTTAATTCGTGACCACCCCCAAAAAATTGAAAAATCCACCCAAAACCTAAAAAAATTCAAATTTTTATATGAAAAACTTCTTTTGCCCATATCTCTTAAACTAAGCGTCCTAGAGCGAAAAGGACTTTAATTCGTGACCACCCCCAAAAAATTGAAAAATCCACTCAAAACCTAAAAAAATTAAAATTTTTATATGAAAAACTTCTTTTGCCCATATCTCCTAAACTATGCGTCCTAGAGCGAAAAGGACTTTAATTCGTGACCACCCCCAAAAAATTGAAAAATCTACCCAAAACCTAAAAAAATTTAAATTTTTTTATGAAAAACTTCTTTTGCCCATATCTCCTAAACTATGCGTCCTAGAGCGAAAAGGACTTTAATTCGTGACCACCCCCAAAAAATTGAAAAATCCACCCAAAACCTAAAAAAATTAAAATTTTTATATGAAAAACTTCTTTTCCCATATCTCCTAAACTATGCGTCCTAGAGCGAAAAGGACTTTAATTCGTGACCACCCCCAAAAAATTGAAAAATCCACCCAAAACCTAAAAAAATTAAAATGTTTATATGAAAAACTTCTTTTGCCCATATCTCCTAAACTAAGCGTCCTAGAGCGAAAAGGACTTTAATTCGTGACCACCCCCAAAAAATTTAAAAATCCACCCAAATCCTAAAGAAATTGAAATTTTTATATGAAAAACTTCTTTTGCCCATATCTCCTAAACTATGCGTCCTAGAGCGAAAAGGACTTTAATTCGTGACCACCCCCAAAAAATTGAAAAATCTACCCAAAACCTAAAAAAATTTAAATTTTTTTATGAAAAACTTCTTTTGCCCATATCTCCTAAACTATGCGTCCTAGAGCGAAAAGGACTTTAATTCGTGACCACCCCCAAAAAATTGAAAAATCCACCCAAAACCGAAAAAAATTAAAATTTTTATATGAAAAACTTCTTTTCCCATATCTCCTAAACTATGCGTCCTAGAGCGAAAAGGACTTTAATTCGTGACCACCCCCAAAAAATTGAAAAATCCACCCAAAACCTAAAAAAATTAAAATGTTTATATGAAAAACTTCTTTTGCCCATATCTCCTAAACTAAGCGTCCTAGAGCGAAAAGGACTTTAATTCGTGACCACCCCCAAAAAATTTAAAAATCCACCCAAATCCTAAAGAAATTGAAATTTTTATATGAAAAACTTCTTTTGCCCATATCTCCTAAACTATGCGTCCTAGAGCGAAAAGGACTTTAATTCGTGACCACCCCCAAAAAATTGAAAAATCTACCCAAAACCTAAAAAAATTAAAATTTTTATATGAAAAACTTCTTTTGCCCATATCTCCTAAACTAAGCGTCCTAGAGCGAAAAGGACTTTAATTCGTGACCACCCCCAAAAAATTTAAAAATCCACCCAAATCCTAAAGAAATTGAAATTTTTATATGAAAAACTTCTTTTCCCATATCTCCTAAACTATGCGTCCTAGAGCGAAAAGGACTTTAATTCGTGACCACCCCCAAAAAATTGAAAAATCCACCCAAAACCTAAAAAAATTAAAATTTTTATATGAAAAACTTCTTTTGCCCATATCTCCTAAACTAAGCGTCCTAGAGCGAAAAGGACTTTAATTCGTGACCACCCCCAAAAAATTGAAAAATCCACCCAAACCTAAAAAAATTGAAATTTTTATATGAAAAACTTATTTTGCCCATAACTCCTTAAATATGCGTCCTAGAGCGAAAAGGACTTTAATTCGTGACCACCCCCAAAAAATTGAAAAATCTACCCAAAACCTAAAAAAATTGAAATTTTTATATGAAAAACTTCTTTTGCCCATATCTCCTAAACTATGCGTACTAGGGCGAAAAGGACTTTAATTCGTGACCACCCCCAAAAAATTGAAAAATCTACCCAAAACCTAAAAAAATTAAAATTTTTATATGAAAAACTTCTTTTGCCCATATCTCCTAAACTATGCGTCCTAGAGCGAAAAGGACTTTAATTCGTGACCACCCCCAAAAAATTGAAAAATCCACCCAAAACCTAAAAAAATTAAAATTTTTATATGAAAAACTTCTTTTGCCCATATCTCCTAAACTAAGCGTCCTAGAGCGAAAAGGACTTTAATTCGTGACCACCCCCAAAAAATTGAAAAATCCACCCAAACCTAAAAAAATTGAAATTTTTATATGAAAAACTTCTTTTGCCCATAACTCCTTAAATATGCGTCCTAGAGCGAAAATGACTTCAATTCGTGACCACCCTCAAAAAATTTAAAAATCCTAAAAAAAATGAAATTTTTATATGAAAAACTTCTTTTCCCATATCTCCTAAACTATGCGTCCTAGAGCGAAAATGACTTTAATTCGTGACCACCCCCAAAAAATTGAAAAATCTACCCAAAACCTAAAAAAATTGAAATTTTTATATGAAAAACTTCTTTTGCCCATATCTCCTAAACTATGCGTCCTAGAGCGAAAAGGACTTTAATTCGTGACCACCCCCAAAAAATTGAAAAATCTACCCAAAACTTAAAAAAATTGAAATTTTTATATGAAAAACTTCTTTTGCCCATATCTCCTAAACTATGCGTCCTAGAGCGAAAAGGACTTTAATTCGTGACCACCCCCAAAAAATTGAAAAATCTACCCAAAACCTAAAAAAATTAAAATTTTTATATGAAAAACTTCTTTTGCCCATATCTCCTAAACTATGCGTCCTAGAGCGAAAAGGACTTTAATTCGTGACCACCCCCAAAAAATTGAAAAATCTACCCAAAACCTAAAAAAATTGAAATTTTTATATGAAAAACTTCTTTTGCCCATATCTCCTAAACTATGCGTCCTAGAGCGAAAAGGACTTTAATTCGTGACCACCCCCAAAAAATTGAAAAATCTACCCAAAACCTAAAAAAATTAAAATTTTTATATGAAAAACTTCTTTTGCCCATATCTCCTAAACTATGCGTCCTAGAGCGAAAAGGACTTTAATTCGTGACCACCCCCAAAAAATTGAAAAATCCACCCAAAACCTAAAAAAATTAAAATTTTTATATGAAAAACTTCTTTTGTCCATATCTCCTAAACTAAGCGTCCTAGAGCGAAAAGGACTTTAATTCGTGACCACCCCCAAAAAATTGAAAAATCCACCCAAATCCTAAAGAAATTGAAATTTTTATATGAAAAACTTCTTTTGCCCATATCTCCTAAACTATGCGTCCTAGAGCGAAAAGGACTTTAATTCGTGACCACCCCCAAAAAATTGAAAAATCTACCCAAAACCTAAAAAAATTCAAATTTTTATATGAAAAACTTCTTTTGCCCATATCTCCTAAACTAAGCGTCCTAGAGCGAAAAGGACTTTAATTCGTGACCACCCCCAAAAAATTTAAAAATCTACCCAAAACCTAAAAAAATTGAAATTTTTATATGAAAAACTTCTTTTGCCCATATCTCCTAAACTAAGCGTCCTAGAGCGAAAAGGACTTTAATTCGTGACCACCCCCAAAAAATTTCAAAATCCACCCAAATCCTAAAGAAATTGAAATTTTTATATGAAAAACTTCTTTTGCCCATATCTCCTAAACTAAGCGTCCTAGAGCGAAGAGGACTTTAATTCGTGACCACCCCCAAAAATTGAAAAATCTACCCAAAACCTAAAAAAATTGAAATTTTTATATGAAAAACTTCTTTTGCCCATATCTCCTAAACTAAGCGTCCTAGAGCGAAAAGGACTTTAATTCGTGACCACCCCCAAAAAATTGAAAAATCTACCCAAAACCTAAAAAAATTGAAATTTTTATATGAAAAACTTCTTTTGCCCATATCTTCTTAAATATGCGTCCTAGAGCGAAAAGGACTTTAATTCGTGACCACCCCCAAAAAATTGAAAAATCCACCCAAAACCTAAAAAAATTAAAATTTTTATATGAAAAACTTCTTTTGCCCATATCTCCTAAACTATGCGTCCTAGAGCGAAAAGGACTTTAATTCGTGACCACCCCCAAAAAATTGAAAAATCCACCCAAAACCTAAAAAAATTCAAATTTTTATATGAAAAACTTCTTTTGCCCATATCTCCTAAACTAAGCGTCCTAGAGCGAAAAGGACTTTAATTCGTGACCACCCCCAAAAAATTTAAAAATCCACCCAAATCCTAAAGAAATTGAAATTTTTACATGAAAAACTTCGTTTGCCCATATCTCCTAAACTAAGCGTCCTAGAGCGAAAAGGATTTTAATTCGTGACCACCCCCAAAAAATTGAAAAATCTACCCAAAACCTAAAAAAATTGAAATTTTTATATGAAAAACTTCTTTTGCCCATATCTCCTAAACTATGCGTCCTAGAGCGAAAAGGACTTTAATTCGTGACCACCCCCAAAAAATTGAAAAATCTACAATCTATCTTTCCTAGAGCGAAAAGGACTTTAATTCGTGACCACCCCCACAAAATTGAAAAACTTACCCAAAACCTAAAAAAATTCAAATTTTTATATGAAAAATTTCTTTTGCCCATATCTCCTAAACTAAGCGTCCTAGAGCGAAAAGGACTTTAATTCGTGACCACCCCCAAAAAATTGAAAAATCTGCCCAAAACCTAAAAAATTGAAATTTTTATATGAAAAACTTCTTTTGCCCATATCTCCTAAACTATGCGTCCTAGAGCGAAAAGGACTTTAATTCGTGACCACCCCCAAAAAATTGAAAAATCCACCCAAAACCTAAAAAAATTAAAATTTTTATATGAAAAACTTCTTTTGCCCATATCTCCTAAACTAAGCGTCCTAGAGCGAAAAGGATTTTAATTCGTGACCACCCCCAAAAAATTTAAAAATCTACCCAAAACCTAAAAAAATTGAAATTTTTATATGAAAAACTTCTTTTGCCCATATCTCCTAAACTATGCGTGCTTGAGCGAAAAGGACTTTAATTCGTGACCACCCCCAAAAAATTGAAAAATCCACCCAAAACCTAAAAAAATTCAAATTTTTATATGAAAAACTTCTTTTGCCCATATCTCTTAAACTAAGCGTCCTAGAGCGAAAAGGACTTTAATTCGTGACCACCCCCAAAAAATTGAAAAATCCACTCAAAACCTAAAAAAATTAAAATTTTTATATGAAAAACTTCTTTTGCCCATATCTCCTAAACTATGCGTCCTAGAGCGAAAAGGACTTTAATTCGTGACCACCCCCAAAAAATTGAAAAATCTACCCAAAACCTAAAAAAATTTAAATTTTTTTATGAAAAACTTCTTTTGCCCATATCTCCTAAACTATGCGTCCTAGAGCGAAAAGGACTTTAATTCGTGACCACCCCCAAAAAATTGAAAAATCCACCCAAAACCTAAAAAAATTAAAATTTTTATATGAAAAACTTCTTTTCCCATATCTCCTAAACTATGCGTCCTAGAGCGAAAAGGACTTTAATTCGTGACCACCCCCAAAAAATTGAAAAATCCACCCAAAACCTAAAAAAATTAAAATGTTTATATGAAAAACTTCTTTTGCCCATATCTCCTAAACTAAGCGTCCTAGAGCGAAAAGGACTTTAATTCGTGACCACCCCCAAAAAATTTAAAAATCCACCCAAATCCTAAAGAAATTGAAATTTTTATATGAAAAACTTCTTTTGCCCATATCTCCTAAACTATGCGTCCTAGAGCGAAAAGGACTTTAATTCGTGACCACCCCCAAAAAATTGAAAAATCTACCCAAAACCTAAAAAAATTAAAATTTTTATATGAAAAACTTCTTTTGCCCATATCTCCTAAACTAAGCGTCCTAGAGCGAAAAGGACTTTAATTCGTGACCACCCCCAAAAAATTTAAAAATCTACCCAAAACCTAAAAAAATTGAAATTTTTATATGAAAAACTTCTTTTGCCCATATCTCCTAAACTAAGCGTCCTAGAGCGAAAAGGACTTTAATTCGTGACCACCCCCAAAAAATTGAAAAATCCACCCAAAACCTAAAAAAATTAAAATTTTTATATGAAAAACTTCTTTTGCCCATATCTCCTAAACTAAGCGTCCTAGAGCGAAAAGGACTTTAATTCGTGACCACCCCCAAAAAATTGAAAAATTTACCCAAAACCTAAAAAAATTGAAATTTTTATATGAAAAACTTCTTTTGCCCATATCTCCTAAACTAAGCGTCCTAGAGCGAAAAGGACTTTAATTCGTGACCACCCCCAAAAAATTGAAAAATCTACCCAAAACCTAAAAAAATTCAAATTTTTTATGAAAAACTTCTTTTGCCCATATCTCCTAAACTAAGCGTCCTAGAGCGAAAAGGACTTTAATTCGTGACCACCCCCAAAAAATTGAAAAATCTACACAAAACCTAAAAAAATTGAAATTTTTATATGAAAAACTTCTTTTGCCATATCTCCTAAACTATGCGTCCTAGAGCGAAAATGACTTTAATTCGTGACCACCCCCAAAAAATTGAAAAATCTACCCAAAACCTAAAAAAATTGAAATTTTTATATGAAAAACTTCTTTTGCCCATATCTCCTAAACTATGCGTCCTAGAGCGAAAAGGACTTTAATTCGTGACCACCCCCAAAAAATTGAAAAATCCACCCAAAACCTAAAAAAATTAAAATTTTTATATGAAAAACTTCTTTTGCCCATATCTCCTAAACTAAGCGTCCTAGAGCGAAAAGGACTTTAATTCGTGACCACCCCCAAAAAATTGAAAAATCCACCCAAACCTAAAAAAATTGAAATTTTTATATGAAAAACTTCTTTTGCCCATAACTCCTTAAATATGCGTCCTAGAGCGAAAATGACTTCAATTCGTGACCACCCTCAAAAAATTTAAAAATCCTAAAAAAAATGAAATTTTTATATGAAAAACTTCTTTTCCCATATCTCCTAAACTATGCGTCCTAGAGCGAAAATGAAAATTAAAAAAATTAAAATTTTTATATGAAAAACTTCTTTTGCCCATATCTCCTAAACTATGCGTCCTAGAGCGAAAAGGACTTTAATTCGTGACCACCCCCAAAAAATTGAAAAATCCACCCAAAACCTAAAAAAATTAAAATTTTTATATGAAAAACTTCTTTTGCCCATATCTCCTAAACTAAGCGTCCTAGAGCGAAAAGGACTTTAATTCGTGACCACCCCCAAAAAATTGAAAAATCCACCCAAACCTAAAAAAATTGAAATTTTTATATGAAAAACTTCTTTTGCCCATAACTCCTTAAATATGCGTCCTAGAGCGAAAATGACTTCAATTCGTGACCACCCTCAAAAAATTTAAAAATCCTAAAAAAAATGAAATTTTTATATGAAAAACTTCTTTTCCCATATCTCCTAAACTATGCGTCCTAGAGCGAAAATGAAAATTAAAAAAATTAAAATTTTTATATGAAAAACTTCTTTTGCCCATATCTCCTAAACTATGCGTCCTAGAGCGAAAAGGACTTTAATTCGTGACCACCCCCAAAAAATTGAAAAATCCACCCAAAACCTAAAAAAATTAAAATTTTTATATGAAAAACTTCTTTTGCCCATATCTCCTAAACTAAGCGTCCTAGAGCGAAAAGGACTTTAATTCGTGACCACCCCCAAAAAATTGAAAAATCCACCCAAACCTAAAAAAATTGAAATTTTTATATGAAAAACTTCTTTTGCCCATAACTCCTTAAATATGCGTCCTAGAGCGAAAATGACTTCAATTCGTGACCACCCTCAAAAAATTTAAAAATCCTAAAAAAAATGAAATTTTTATATGAAAAACTTCTTTTCCCATATCTCCTAAACTATGCGTCCTAGAGCGAAAATGACTTTAATTCGTGACCACCCCCTAAACTATGCGTCCTAGAGCGAAAAGGACTTTAATTCGTGACCACCCCCAAAAAATTGAAAAATCTACCCAAAACCTAAAAAAATTGAAATTTTTATATGAAAAACTTCTTTTGCCCATATCTCCTAAACTATGCGTCCTAGAGCGAAAAGGACTTTAATTCGTGACCACCCCCAAAAAATTGAAAAATCTACCCAAAACCTAAAAAAATTAAAATTTTTATATGAAAAACTTCTTTTGCCCATATCTCCTAAACTATGCGTCCTAGAGCGAAAAGGACTTTAATTCGTGACCACCCCCAAAAAATTGAAAAATCTTCCCAAAACCTAAAAAAATTGAAATTTTTATATGAAAAACTTCTTTTGCCCATATCTCCTAAACTATGCGTCCTAGAGCGAAAAGGACTTTAATTCGTGACCACCCCCAAAAAATTGAAAAATCTACCCAAAACCTAAAAAAATTAAAATTTTTATATGAAAAACTTCTTTTGCCCATATCTCCTAAACTATGCGTCCTAGAGCGAAAAGGACTTTAATTCGTGACCACCCCCAAAAAATTGAAAAATCCACCCAAAACCTAAAAAAATTAAAATTTTTATATGAAAAACTTCTTTTGTCCATACCTCCTAAACTAAGCGTCCTAGAGCGAAAAGGACTTTAATTCGTGACCACCCCCAAAAAATTGAAAAATCCACCCAAATCCTAAAGAAATTGAAATTTTTATATGAAAAACTTCTTTTGCCCATATCTCCTAAACTATGCGTCCTAGAGCGAAAAGGACTTTAATTCGTGACCACCCCCAAAAAATTGAAAAATCTACCCAAAACCTAAAAAAATTCAAATTTTTATATGAAAAACTTCTTTTGCCCATATCTCCTAAACTAAGCGTCCTAGAGCGAAAAGGACTTTAATTCGTGACCACCCCCAAAAAATTTAAAAATCTACCCAAAACCTAAAAAAATTGAAATTTTTATATGAAAAACTTCTTTTGCCCATATCTCCTAAACTAAGCGTCCTAGAGCGAAAAGGACTTTAATTCGTGACCACCCCCAAAAAATTGAAAAATCCACCCAAAACCTAAAAAAATTAAAATTTTTATATGAAAAACTTCTTTTGCCCATATCTCCTAAACTAAGCGTCCTAGAGCGAAAAGGACTTTAATTCGTGACCACCCCCAAAAAATTGAAAAATTTACCCAAAACCTAAAAAAATTGAAATTTTTATATTAAAAACTTCTTTTGCCCATATCTCCTAAACTAAGCGTCCTAGAGCGAAAAGGACTTTAATTCGTGACCACCCCCAAAAAATTGAAAAATCTACCCAAAACCTAAAAAAATTCAAATTTTTTATGAAAAACTTCTTTTGCCCATATCTCCTAAACTAAGCGTCCTAGAGCGAAAAGGACTTTAATTCGTGACCACCCCCAAAAAATTGAAAAATCTACCCAAAACCTAAAAAAATTGAAATTTTTATATGAAAAACTTCTTTTGCCCATATCTCCTTAAATATGCGTCCTAGAGCGAAAAGGACTTTAATTCGTGACCACCCCCAAAAAATTGAAAAATCCACCCAAAACCTAAAAAAATTAAAATTTTTATATGAAAAACTTCTTTTGCCCATATCTCCTAAACTAAGCGTCCTAGAGCGAAAAGGACTTTAATTCGTGACCACCCCCAAAAAATTGAAAAATCCACCCAAAACCTAAAAAAATTAAAATTTTTATATGAAAAACTTCTTTTGCCCATATCTCCTAAACTAAGCGTCCTAGAGCGAAAAGGACTTTAATTCGTGACCACCCCCAAAAAATTTCAAAATCCACCCAAATCCTAAAGAAATTGAAATTTTTATATGAAAAACTTCTTTTGCCCATATCTCCTAAACTAAGCGTCCTAGAGCGAAGAGGACTTTAATTCGTGACCACCCCCAAAAATTGAAAAATCTACCCAAAACCTAAAAAAATTGAAATTTTTATATGAAAAACTTCTTTTGCCCATATCTCCTAAACTAAGCGTCCTAGAGCGAAAAGGACTTTAATTCGTGACCACCCCCAAAAAATTGAAAAATCTACCCAAAACCTAAAAAAAATTGAAATTTTTATATGAAAAACTTCTTTTGCCCATATCTTCTTAAATATGCGTCCTAGAGCGAAAAGGACTTTAATTCGTGACCACCCCCAAAAAATTGAAAAATCCACCCAAAACCTAAAAAAATTAAAATTTTTATATGAAAAACTTCTTTTGCCCATATCTCCTAAACTATGCGTCCTAGAGCGAAAAGGACTTTAATTCGTGACCACCCCCAAAAAATTGAAAAATCCACCCAAAACCTAAAAAAATTCAAATTTTTATATGAAAAACTTCTTTTGCCCATATCTCCTAAACTAAGCGTCCTAGAGCGAAAAGGACTTTAATTCGTGACCACCCCCAAAAAATTTAAAAATCCACCCAAATCCTAAAGAAATTGAAATTTTTACATGAAAAACTTCTTTTGCCCATATCTCCTAAACTAAGCGTCCTAGAGCGAAAAGGATTTTAATTCGTGACCACCCCCAAAAAATTGAAAAATCTACCCAAAACCTAAAAAAATTGAAATTTTTATATGAAAAACTTCTTTTGCCCATATCTCCTAAACTATGCGTCCTAGAGCGAAAAGGACTTTAATTCGTGACCACCCCCAAAAAATTGAAAAATCTACCCAAAACCTAAAAAAATTGAAATTTTTATATGAAAAACTTCTTTTGCCCATATCTCCTAAACTATGCGTCCAAGAGCGAAAAGGACTTTAATTCGTGACCACCCCCAAAAAATTGAAAAATCCACCCAAAACCTAAAAAAATTAAAATTTTTATATGAAAAACTTCTTTTGCCCATATCTCCTAAACTAAGCGTCCTAGAGCGAAAAGGACTTTAATTCGTGACCACCCCCAAAAAATTGAAAAATCTACCCAAAACCTAAAAAAATTTAAATTTTTATATGAAAAACTTCTTTTGCCCATATCTCCTAAACTATGCGTCCTAGAGCGAAAAGGACTTTAATTCGTGACCACCCCCACAAAATTGAAAAACTTACCCAAAACCTAAAAAAATTCAAATTTTTATATGAAAAACTTCTTTTGCCCATATCTCCTAAACTAAGCGTCCTAGAGCGAAAAGGACTTTAATTCGTGACCACCCCCAAAAAATTGAAAAATCTACCCAAAACCTAAAAAATTGAAATTTTTATATGAAAAACTTCTTTTGCCCATATCTCCTAAACTATGCGTCCTAGAGCGAAAAGGACTTTAATTCGTGACCACCCCCAAAAAATTGAAAAATCCACCCAAAACCTAAAAAAATTAAAATTTTTATATGAAAAACTTCTTTTGCCCATATCTCCTAAACTAAGCGTCCTAGAGCGAAAAGGACTTTAATTCGTGACCACCCCCAAAAAATTTAAAAATCCACCCAAAACCTAAAAAAATTGAAATTTTTATATGAAAAACTTCTTTTGCCCATATCTCCTAAACTATGCGTGCTTGAGCGAAAAGGACTTTAATTCGTGACCACCCCCAAAAAATTGAAAAATCCACCCAAAACCTAAAAAAATTCAAATTTTTATATGAAAAACTTCTTTTGCCCATATCTCTTAAACTAAGCGTCCTAGAGCGAAAAGGACTTTAATTCGTGACCACCCCCAAAAAATTGAAAAATCCACCCAAAACCTAAAAAAATTAAAATTTTTATATGAAAAACTTCTTTTGCCCATATCTCCTAAACTAAGCGTCCTAGAGCGAAAAGGACTTTAATTCGTGACCACCCCCAAAAAATTGAAAAATCTACCCAAAACCTAAAAAAATTGAAATTTTTATATGAAAAACTTCTTTTGCCCATATCTCCTAAACTATGCGTCCTAGAGCGAAAAGGACTTTAATTCGTGACCACCCCCAAAAAATTGAAAAATCTACCCAAAACCTAAAAAAATTTAAATTTTTTTATGAAAAACTTCTTTTGCCCATATCTCCTAAACTATGCGTCCTAGAGCGAAAAGGACTTTAATTCGTGACCACCCCCAAAAAATTGAAAAATCCACCCAAAACCTAAAAAAATTAAAATTTTTATATGAAAAACTTCTTTTCCCATATCTCCTAAACTATGCGTCCTAGAGCGAAAAGGACTTTAATTCGTGACCACCCCCAAAAAATTGAAAAATCCACCCAAAACCTAAAAAAATTAAAATGTTTATATGAAAAACTTCTTTTGCCCATATCTCCTAAACTAATCGTCCTAGAGCGAAAAGGACTTTAATTCGTGACCACCCCCAAAAAATTTAAAAATCCACCCAAATCCTAAAGAAATTGAAATTTTTATATGAAAAACTTCTTTTGCCCATATCTCCTAAACTATGCGTCCTAGAGCGAAAAGGACTTTAATTCGTGACCACCCCCAAAAAATTGAAAAATCTACCCAAAACCTAAAAAAATTCAAATTTTTATATGAAAAACTTCTTTTGCCCATATCTCCTAAACTAAGCGTCCTAGAGCGAAAAGGACTTTAATTCGTGACCACCCCCAAAAAATTTAAAAATCCACCCAAATCCTAAAGAAATTGAAATTTTTATATGAAAAACTTCTTTTGCCCATATCTCCTAAACTAAGCGTCCTAGAGCGAAAAGGACTTTAATTCGTGACCACCCCCAAAAAATCGAAAAATCTACCCAAAACCAAAAAAAATTAAAATTTTTATATGAAAAACTTCTTTTGCCCATATTTCCTAAACTAAGCGTCCTAAAGCGAAAAGGACTTCAATTCGTGACCACCCCCAAAAAATTGAAAAATCTACCCAAAACCTAACAAAATTGAAATTTTTATATGAAAAACTTCTTTTGCCCATATCTCCTAAACTATGCGTCCTAGAGCGAAAAGGACTTTAATTCGTGACCACCCCCAAAAAATTGAAAAATCCACCCAAAACCTAAAAAAATTAAAATTTTTATATGAAAAACTTCTTTTGCCCATATCTCCTAAACTAAGCGTCCTAGAGCGAAAAGGACTTTAATTCGTGACCACCCCCAAAAAATTGAAAAATCCACCCAAACCTAAAAAAATTGAAATTTTTATATGAAAAACTTCTTTTGCCCATAACTCCTTAAATATGCGTCCTAGAGCGAAAAGGACTTCAATTCGTGACCACCCTCAAAAAATTTAAAAATCCACAAAAATCCTAAAAAAATGAAATTTTTATATGAAAAACTTCTTTTCCCATATCTCCTAAACTATGCGTCCTAGAGCGAAAATGACTTTAATTCGTGACCACCCCCAAAAAATTGAAAAATCTACCCAAAACCTAAAAAAATTGAGATTTTTATATGAAAAACTTCTTTTGCCCATATCTCCTAAACTATGCGTCCTAGAGCGAAAAGGACTTTAATTCGTGACCACCCCCAAAAAATTGAAAAATCTACCCAAAACCTAAAAAAATTAAAATTTTTATATGAAAAACTTCTTTTGCCCATATCTCCTAAACTATGCGTCCTAGAGCGAAAAGGACTTTAATTCGTGACCACCCCCAAAAAATTGAAAAATCCACCCAAAACCTAAAAAAATTAAAATTTTTATATGAAAAACTTCTTTTGTCCATATCTCCTAAACTAAGCGTCCTAGAGCGAAAAGGACTTTAATTCGTGACCACCCCCAAAAAATTTAAAAATCCACCCAAATCCTAAAGAAATTGAAATTTTTATATGAAAAACTTCTTTTGCCCATATCTCCTAAACTATGCGTCCTAGAGCGAAAAGGACTTTAATTCGTGACCACCCCCAAAAAATTGAAAAATCTACCCAAAACCTACAAAAATTCAAATTTTTATATGAAAAACTTCTTTTGCCCATATCTCCTAAACTAAGCGTCCTAGAGCGAAAAGGACTTTAATTCGTGACCACCCCCAAAAAATTGAAAAATCTACCCAAAACCTAAAAAAATTGAAATTTTTATATGAAAAACTTCTTTTGCCCATATCTCCTAAACTAAGCGTCCTAGAGCGAAAAGGACTTTAATTCGTGACCACCCCCAAAAAATTTAAAAATCCACCCAAATCCTAAAGAAATTGAAATTTTTATATGAAAAACTTCTTTTGCCCATATCTCCTAAACTAAGCGTCCTAGAGCGAAAAGGACTTTAATTCGTGACCACCCCCAAAAAATCGAAAAATCTACCCAAAACCAAAAAAAATTAAAATTTTTATATGAAAAACTTCTTTTGCCCATATTTCCTAAACTAAGCGTCCTAAAGCGAAAAGGACTTCAATTCGTGACCACCCCCAAAAAATTGAAAAATCTACCCAAAACCTAACAAAATTGAAATTTTTATATGAAAAACTTCTTTTGCCCATATCTCCTAAACTATGCGTCCTAGAGCGAAAAGGACTTTAATTCGTGACCACCCCCAAAAAATTGAAAAATCCACCCAAAACCTAAAAAAATTAAAATTTTTATATGAAAAACTTCTTTTGCCCATATCTCCTAAACTAAGCGTCCTAGAGCGAAAAGGACTTTAATTCGTGACCACCCCCAAAAAATTGAAAAATCCACCCAAACCTAAAAAAATTGAAATTTTTATATGAAAAACTTCTTTTGCCCATAACTCCTTAAATATGCGTCCTAGAGCGAAAAGGACTTCAATTCGTGACCACCCTCAAAAAATTTAAAAATCCACAAAAATCCTAAAAAAATGAAATTTTTATATGAAAAACTTCTTTTCCCATATCTCCTAAACTATGCGTCCTAGAGCGAAAATGACTTTAATTCGTGACCACCCCCAAAAAATTGAAAAATCTACCCAAAACCTAAAAAAATTGAGATTTTTATATGAAAAACTTCTTTTGCCCATATCTCCTAAACTATGCGTCCTAGAGCGAAAAGGACTTTAATTCGTGACCACCCCCAAAAAATTGAAAAATCTACCCAAAACCTAAAAAAATTAAAATTTTTATATGAAAAACTTCTTTTGCCCATATCTCCTAAACTATGCGTCCTAGAGCGAAAAGGACTTTAATTCGTGACCACCCCCAAAAAATTGAAAAATCCACCCAAAACCTAAAAAAAAATTAAAATTTTTATATGAAAAACTTCTTTTGCCCATATCTCCTAAACTAAGCGTCCTAGAGCGAAAAGGTCTTTAATTCGTGACCACCCCCAAAAAATTGAAAAATTTACCCAAAACCTAAAAAAATTGAAATTTTTATATGAAAAACTTCTTTTGCCCATATCTCCTAAACTAAGCGTCCTAGAGCGAAAAGGACTTTAATTCGTGACCACCCCCAAAAAATTGAAAAATCTACCCAAAACCTAAAAAAATTCAAATTTTTTATGAAAAACTTCTTTTGCCCATATCTCCTAAACTAAGCGTCCTAGAGCGAAAACGACTTTAATTCGTGACCACCCCCAAAAAATTGAAAAATCCACCCAAAACCTAAAAAAATTAAAATTTTTATATGAAAAACTTCTTTTGCCCATATCTCCTAAACTAAGCGTCCTAGAGCGAAAAGGACTTTAATTCGTGACCACCCCCAAAAAATTTAAAAATCCACCCAAATCCTAAAGAAATTGAAATTTTTATATGAAAAACTTCTTTTGCCCATATCTCCTAAACTAAGCGTCCTAGAGCGAAGAGGACTTTAATTCGTGACCACCCCCAAAAAATTGAAAAATCTACTCAAAACCTAAAAAAATTGAAATTTTTATATGAAAAACTTCTTTTGCCCATATCTCCTAAACTATGCGTCCTAGAGCGAAAAGGACTTTAATTCGTGACCACCCCCAAAAAATTGAAAAATCCACCCAAAACCTAAAAAAATTAAAATTTTTATATGAAAAACTTCTTTTGCCCATATCTCCTAAACTAAGCGTCCTAGAGCGAAAAGGACTTTAATTCGTGACCACCCCCAAAAAATTGAAAAATCTTCCCAAAACCTAAAAAAATTGAAATTTTTATATGAAAAACTTCTTTTGCCCATATCTCCTAAACTATGCGTCCTAGAGCGAAAAGGACTTTAATTCGTGACCACCCCCAAAAAATTGAAAAATCCACCCAAAACCTAAAAAAATTAAAATTTTTATATGAAAAACTTCTTTTGCCCATATCTCCTAAACTAAGCGTCCTAGAGCGAAAAGGACTTTAATTCGTGACCACCCCCAAAAAATTGAAAAATCTACCCAAAACCTAAAAAAATTTAAATTTTTATATGAAAAACTTCTTTTGCCCATAACTCCTAAACTATGCGTCCTAGAGCGAAAAGGACTTTAATTCGTGACCACCCCCACAAAATTGAAAAACTTACCCAAAACCTAAAAAAATTCAAATTTTTATATGAAAAACTTCTTTTGCCCATATCTCCTAAACTAAGCGTCCTAGAGCGAAAAGGACTTTAATTCGTGACCACCCCCAAAAAATTGAAAAATCTACCCAAAACCTAAAAAATTGAAATTTTTATATGAAAAACTTCTTTTGCCCATATCTCCTAAACTATGCGTCCTTGAGCGAAAAGGACTTTAATTCGTGACCACCACCAAAAAATTTAAAAATCTACCCAAAACCTAAAAAAATTGAAATTTTTATATGAAAAACTTCTTTTGCCCATATCTCCTAAACTATGCGTGCTTGAGCGAAAAGGACTTTAATTCGTGACCACCCCCAAAAAATTGAAAGATCCACCCAAAACCTAAAAAAATTCAAATTTTTATATGAAAAACTTCTTTTGCCCATATCTCCTAAACTATGCGTCCTAGAGCGAAAAGGACTTTAATTCGTGACCACCCCCAAAAAATTGAAAAATCCACCCAAAACCTAAAAAAATTAAAATTTTTATATGAAAAACTTCTTTTCCCATATCTCCTAAACTATGCGTCCTAGAGCGAAAAGGACTTCAATTCGTGACCATCCCCAAAAAATTGAAAAATCCACCCAAAACCTAAAAAAATTAAAATGTTTATATGAAAAACTTCTTTTGCCCATATCTCCTAAACTAAGCGTCCTAGAGCGAAAAGGACTTTAATTCGTGACCACCCCCAAAAAATTTAAAAATCCACCCAAATCCTAAAGAAATTGAAATTTTTATATGAAAAACTTCTTTTGCCCATATCTCCTAAACTATGCGTCCTAGAGCGAAAAGGACTTTAATTCGTGACCACCCCCAAAAAATTGAAAAATCTACCCAAAACCTAAAAAAATTCAAATTTTTATATGAAAAACTTCTTTTGCCCATATCTCCTAAACTAAGCGTCCTAGAGCGAAAAGGACTTTAATTCGTGACCACCCCCAAAAAATTTAAAAATCCACCCAAATCCTAAAGAAATTGAAATTTTTATATGAAAAACTTCTTTTGCCCATATCTCCTAAACTATGCGTCCTAGAGCGAAAAGGACTTTAATTCGTGACCACCCCCAAAAAATTGAAAAATCCACCCAAAACCTAAAAAAATTAAAATTTTTATATGAAAAACTTCTTTTGCCCATATCTCCTAAACTATGCGTCCTAGAGCGAAAAGGATTTTAATTCGTGACCACCCCCAAAAAATTGAAAAATCTACCCAAAACCTAAAAAAATAAAAATTTTTATATGAAAAACTTCTTTTGCCAATATCTCCTAAACTATGCGTCCTAGAGCGAAAAGGACTTCAATTCGTGACCACCCCCAAAAAATCGAAAAATCTACCCAAAACCAAAAAAAATTAAAATTTTTATATGAAAAACTTCTTTTGCCCATATTTCCTAAACTAAGCGTCCTAGAGCGAAAAGGACTTCAATTCGTGACCACCCCCAAAAAATTGAAAAATCTACCCAAAACCTAAAAAAATTGAAATTTTTATATGAAAAACTTCTTTTGCCCATATCTCCTAAACTATGCGTCCTAGAGCGAAAAGGACTTTAATTCGTGACCACCCCCAAAAAATTGAAAAATCCACCCAAAACCTAAAAAAATTAAAATTTTTATATGAAAAACTTCTTTTGCCCATATCTCCTAAACTAAGCGTCCTAGAGCGAAAAGGACTTTAATTCGTGACCACCCCCAAAAAATTGAAAAATCCACCCAAACCTAAAAAAATTGAAATTTTTATATGAAAAACTTCTTTTGCCCATAACTCCTTAAATATGCGTCCTAGAGCGAAAAGGACTTCAATTCGTGACCACCCTCAAAAAATTAAAAATCCTAAAAAAAATGAAATTTTTATATGAAAAACTCTTTTCCCATATCTCCTAAACTATGCGTCCTAGAGCGAAAATGACTTTAATTCGTGACCACCCCCAAAAAATTGAAAAATCTACCCAAAACCTAAAAAAATTGAAATTTTTATATGAAAAACTTCTTTTGCCCATATCTCCTAAACTATGCGTCCTAGAGCGAAAAGGACTTTAATTCGTGACCACCCCCAAAAAATTGAAAAATCTACCCAAAACCTAAAAAAATTGAAATTTTTATATGAAAAACTTCTTTTGCCCATATCTCCTAAACTATGCGTCCTAGAGCGAAAAGGACTTTAATTCGTGACCACCCCCAAAAAATTGAAAAATCTACCCAAAACCTAAAAAAATTAAAATTTTTATATGAAAAACTTCTTTTGCCCATATCTCCTAAACTATGCGTCCTAGAGCGAAAAGGACTTTAATTCGTGACCACCCCCAAAAAATTGAAAAATCTACCCAAAACCTAAAAAAATTGAAATTTTTATATGAAAAACTTCTTTTGCCCATATCTCCTAAACTATGCGTCCTAGAGCGAAAAGGACTTTAATTCGTGACCACCCCCAAAAAATTGAAAAATCTACCCAAAACCTAAAAAAATTAAAATTTTTATATGAAAAACTTCTTTTGCCCATATCTCCTAAACTATGCGTCCTAGAGCGAAAAGGACTTTAATTCGTGACCACCCCCAAAAAATTGAAAAATCCACCCAAAACCTAAAAAAATTAAAATTTTTATATGAAAAACTTCTTTTGTCCATATCTCCTAAACTAAGCGTCCTAGAGCGAAAAGGACTTTAATTCGTGACCACCCCCAAAAAATTTAAAAATCCACCCAAATCCTAAAGAAATTGAAATTTTTATATGAAAAACTTCTTTTGCCCATATCTCCTAAACTATGCGTCCTAGAGCGAAAAGGACTTTAATTCGTGACCACCCCCAAAAAATTGAAAAATCTACCCAAAACCTAAAAAAATTCAAATTTTTATATGAAAAACTTCTTTTGCCCATATCTCCTAAACTAAGCGTCCTAGAGCGAAAAGGACTTTAATTCGTGACCACCCCCAAAAAATTGAAAAATCTACCCAAAACCTAAAAAAATTGAAATTTTTATATGAAAAACTTCTTTTGCCCATATCTCCTAAACTAAGCGTCCTAGAGCGAAAAGGACTTTAATTCGTGACCACCCCCAAAAAATTGAAAAATCTACCCAAAACCTAAAAAAATTAAAATTTTTATATGAAAAACTTCTTTTGCCCATATCTCCTAAACTAAGCGTCCTAGAGCGAAAAGGACTTTAATTCGTGACCACCCCCAAAAAATTGAAAAATTTACCCAAAACCTAAAAAAATTGAAATTTTTATATGAAAAACTTCTTTTGCCCATATCTCCTAAACTAAGCGTCCTAGAGCGAAAAGGACTTTAATTCGTGACCACCCCCAAAAAATTGAAAAATCTACCCAAAACCTAAAAAAATTGAAATTTTTATATGAAAAACTTCTTTTGCCCATATCTCCTTAAATATGCGTCCTAGAGCGAAAATGACTTTAATTCGTGACCACCTCCAAAAAATTGAAAAATCCACCCAAAACCTAAAAAAATTAAAATTTTTATATGAAAAACTTCTTTTGCCCATATCTCCTAAACTAAGCGTCCTAGAGCGAAAAGGACTTTAATTCGTGACCACCCCCAAAAAATTTCAAAATCCACCCAAATCCTAAAGAAATTGAAATTTTTATATGAAAAACTTCTTTTGCCCATATCTCCTAAACTAAGCGTCCTAGAGCGAAGAGGACTTTAATTCGTGACCACCCCCAAAAATTGAAAAATCTACCCAAAACCTAAAAAAATTGAAATTTTTATATGAAAAACTTCTTTTGCCCATATCTCCTAAACTAAGCGTCCTAGAGCGAAAAGGACTTTAATTCGTGACCACCCCCAAAAAATTGAAAAATCTACCCAAAACCTAAAAAAATTGAAATTTTTATATGAAAAACTTCTTTTGCCCATATCTCCTTAAATATGCGTCCTAGAGCGAAAAGGACTTTAATTCGTGACCACCCCCAAAAAATTGAAAAATCCACCCAAAACCTAAAAAAATTAAAGTTTTTATATGAAAAACTTCTTTTGCCCATATCTCCTAAACTATGCGTCCTAGAGCGAAAAGGACTTTAATTCGTGACCACCCCCAAAAAATTGAAAAATCCACCCAAAACCTAAAAAAATTCAAATTTTTATATGAAAAACTTCTTTTGCCCATATCTCCTAAACTAAGCGTCCTAGAGCGAAAAGGACTTTAATTCGTGACCACCCCCAAAAAATTTAAAAATCCACCCAAATCCTAAAGAAATTGAAATTTTTACATGAAAAACTTCTTTTGCCCATATCTCCTAAACTAAGCGTCCTAGAGCGAAAAGGATTTTAATTCGTGACCACCCCCAAAAAATTGAAAAATCTACCCAAAACCTAAAAAAATTGAAATTTTTATATGAAAAACTTCTTTTGCCCATATCTCCTAAACTATGCGTCCTAGAGCGAAAAGGACTTTAATTCGTGACCACCCCCAAAAAATTGAAAAATCTATCCAAAACCTAAAAAAATTTAAATTTTTATATGAAAAACTTCTTTTGCCCATATCTCCTAAACTATGCGTCCTAGAGCGAAAAGGACTTTAATTCGTGACCACCCCCACAAAATTGAAAAACTTACCCAAAACCTAAAAAAATTCAAATTTTTATATGAAAAACTTCTTTTGCCCATATCTCCTAAACTAAGCGTCCTAGAGCGAAAAGGACTTTAATTCGTGACCACCCCCAAAAAATTGAAAAATCTACCCAAAACCTAAAAAATTGAAATTTTTATATGAAAAACTTCTTTTGCCCATATCTCCTAAACTATGCGTCCTAGAGCGAAAAGGACTTTAATTCGTGACCACCCCCAAAAAATTGAAAAATCCACCCAAAACCTAAAAAAATTAAAATTTTTATATGAAAAACTTCTTTTGCCCATATCTCCTAAACTAAGCGTCCTAGAGCGAAAAGGACTTTAATTCGTGACCACCCCCAAAAAATTTAAAAATCTACCCAAAACCTAAAAAAATTGAAATTTTTATATGAAAAACTTCTTTTGCCCATATCTCCTAAACTATGCGTGCTTGAGCGAAAAGGACTTTAATTCGTGACCACCCCCAAAAAATTGAAAAATCCACCCAAAACCTAAAAAAATTCAAATTTTTATATGAAAAACTTCTTTTGCCCATATCTCTTAAACTAAGCGTCCTAGAGCGAAAAGGACTTTAATTCGTGACCACCCCCAAAAAATTGAAAAATCCACCCAAAACCTAAAAAAATTAAAATTTTTATATGAAAAACTTCTTTTGCCCATATCTCCTAAACTAAGCGTCCTAGAGCGAAAAGGACTTTAATTCGTGACCACCCCCAAAAAATTGAAAAATCTACCCAAAACCTAAAAAAATTGAAATTTTTATATGAAAAACTTCTTTTGCCCATATCTCCTAAACTATGCGTCCTAGAGCGAAAAGGACTTTAATTCGTGACCACCCCCAAAAAATTGAAAAATCTACCCAAAACCTAAAAAAATTTAAATTTTTTTATGAAAAACTTCTTTTGCCCATATCTCCTAAACTATGCGTCCTAGAGCGAAAAGGACTTTAATTCGTGACCACCCCCAAAAAATTGAAAAATCCACCCAAAACCTAAAAAAATTAAAATTTTTATATGAAAAACTTCTTTTCCCATATCTCCTAAACTATGCGTCCTAAAGCGAAAAGGACTTTAATTCGTGACCACCCCCAAAAAATTGAAAAATCCACCCAAAACCTAAAAAAATTAAAATGTTTATATGAAAAACTTCTTTTGCCCATATCTCCTAAACTAAGCGTCCTAGAGCGAAAAGGACTTTAATTCGTGACCACCCCCAAAAAATTTAAAAATCCACCCAAATCCTAAAGAAATTGAAATTTTTATATGAAAAACTTCTTTTGCCCATATCTCCTAAACTATGCGTCCTAGAGCGAAAAGGACTTTAATTCGTGACCACCCCCAAAAAATTGAAAAATCTACCCAAAACCTAAAAAAATTCAAATTTTTATATGAAAAACGTCTTTTGCCCATATCTCCTAAACTAAGCGTCCTAGAGCGAAAAGGACTTTAATTCGTGACCACCCCCAAAAAATTTAAAAATCCACCCAAATCCTAAAGAAATTGAAATTTTTATATGAAAAACTTCTTTTGCCCATATCTCCTAAACTAAGCGTCCTAGAGCGAAAAGGACTTTAATTCGTGACCACCTCCAAAAAATTGAAAAATCCACCCAAAACCTAAAAAAATTGAAATTTTTATATGAAAAACTTCTTTTGCCCATATCTCCTAAACTATGCGTCCTAGAGCGAAAAGGATTTTAATTCGTGACCACCCCCAAAAAATTGAAAAATCTACCCAAAACCTAAAAAAATTAAAATTTTTATATGAAAAACTTCTTTTGCCCATATCTCCTAAACTATGCGTCCTAGAGCGAAAAGGACTTCAATTCGTGACTACCCCCAAAAAATCGAAAAATCTACCCAAAACCAAAAAAAATTAAAATTTTTATATGAAAAACTTCTTTTGCCCATATTTCCTAAACTAAGCGTCCTAGAGCGAAAAGGACTTCAATTCGTGACCACCCCCAAAAAATTGAAAAATCTACCCAAAACCTAAAAAAATTGAAATTTTTATATGAAAAACTTCTTTTGCCCATATCTCCTAAACTATGCGTCCTAGAGCGTGTGGAGGAAGAAACTAACACGACAGTTTTATACAAAAATTCTCAAAGATTTTTATTTTATTTTTCATTCCTTTTGACAATACAAATATTGTGAATTCAAGGCTTACTGTTTTAAATTTTGATTACATAGAAGCAAGTAAATTAAACTAAAGTTGTGTGAAGATGTATGCTACATTTACTCCCCCACTAGAGAGTTTGTTTACAAGCTCTCGATAACTGAACTCTCTTTGGAATCCGGGTTGAACGTCTTAAATCTCTTTTAGGTGCTTCGACAACAATGGGAACATTCACTGTATCATCATATATATCGTCATTAAAAATGAAGGCGGGTTTGAGTCGGTCAATTGAAATTACTTTCATACTTCCATTAACGTCTACTGTAAAAATTTTATTAGTTCGCTTCACAACTTTATAAGGACCACTGTAAGGTTGTTGAAGAGGTTTTTTCACGCCATCGTATCGTATAAATACATGTGAACAACTTTCTAGATCTTTGTGAACAAAAATACTGCGATTGTTCTTATGCACAATTTTAACAGGTTTGAGTGAATTCATTTGTCTCTTAAGATTTTGAACGAAATCATCGTTGGGAGGATTTTCATTTGATTCGTGTATGAAATCACTGGGAAGACGGATTGGACAACCATAAACAAGTTCGGCAGGTGATGCTCCGAGATCTTCTCGTAAACTGGAGCGCAGTCCCATAAGAACAGTAGGTAAAATATCGTACCAATTTTGCTTGTTGTGACATTTTATGGCTGTTTTTAAAGAACGATGCCAGCGTTCTATCATACCATTAGCGGATGGGTGATATGGTGTTGATCGAATTCGTTTTGATCCGAGTAAGGTAGATAATTCCCTGAACAGTTGAGATTCGAATTGACGTCCTTGGTCAGTTGTAATTTTGGAAGGAACGCCAAAACGAGATATCCAACCACTATAGAAAGCCTCTGCTACTGTTCTTGCACAGATATCTTCCAATGGAATCGCTTCTGCCCATCGGGTAAACCTATCAATGCAAGTTAGGAGATACGTATAGCCTTTGCATGATGGTAATGGCCCTACCAGATCAATGTTGATGTGGGAAAATCTTTCTGAGACTTGAGGGTAGGATCCTATTGCACTGCGTGTGTGCATGTTTACCTTTGAGCGTTGACATTGAATGCACTCTTTAACAAATTTCTTGATATCCCTCTTCATGCATGGCCAAACGTAACGTTCCTGAATTAGATTCGTTGTTACATTTATGCCTCCATGAGACAGTCCATGAAGTGAGTCGAAAACAATTTTTCGGAATTTGAGTGGAATGAATGGTCGCACATTTTTAGAGATGTCACAATATATTGGAGGTATTCCAGGATCAATTGTAATGGACTTGAGAACTAAAGATGACGATGAATCTTTCAGCAACGCTTGAAGTTCTGCGTCGTTTATCTGAGATTTCGCTAACTCTTCGAAGTCAATTGAAGTAGGGGTTTCGATAGTTGATATTCGAGACAATGTGTCTGCAACTATATTTCCTTGTCCACTTATGTGCCGAATATCAGTTGAGAATTGTGAAATAAAGTCTAGCTGACGGAACTGTCGGGGAGATGCTTTCTCAGGTTTTTGTTTGAAAGCAAACGTCAAAGGTTTATGGTCGGTGAATATGATAAATTGACGTCCTTCGAGCATGTATCGGAAATGCTTGACAACTTTATAGACTGCGAGTAGTTCTCGGTCGTAAGTGCTATATTTCTTTTGAGTTTCATTCAATTTTTTAGAGAAAAAACTCAGTGGAACCCAACCGGATTGTGTCTGTTGCTGTAGTACGCCTCCTACGGCAGTGTCGGAAGCATCAACCATTACGCAAATAGGCTTGTCTTCTTCTGGATGAACCAAAAGAACTGCTTTTGACAGGTCATCTTTGCACTTGTTGAAAGCGTTCTCCGCGTTATCATTCCATACTATGGGGGTTTTATCGTTCTTTTTGTTGCCCTTTTGGAATTCAAGTAGTGGTATTTGGGTTTCGGCAGCATTAGGAATAAATCTGCGATAAAAATTCATCATAGCGAGAAAGCGTCTAACTTCTTTGACATTAGTTGGCTTTGGAAATGATGATATGGCTTCTACTTTGTCAGGAAGCGGTGAAATTCCATCTTTGCTAACTTGATGACCCAGAAATTTCACTATTTCTTTTCCGAAAACACATTTGGCAAGATTTATTACCACGCCAAAGTCATTTAGCCGTTCGAAGAGTTGTTTGAGATGACACTGATGTTCTTCCTCAGAGCTAGATGCTACCAGTATGTCATCCAGGTATGCGTAACAAAAATCGAGACCGCGAATAACTTCGTGAATGAACCTTTGAAATGTTTGACCAGCATTGCAAAGTCCAAACATCATATAGGGAAATTCAAAAAGTCCAAACGGCGTTATTATAGCCGTTTTATGCACGTCTTCGGGAGCCACGGGAATTTGATTATATGCACGTACTAGATCTATTGTAGAGAATATTTTCTTACCATGTAATCCGAAACCGAAATCGTGAATATGTGGCAAGGGGTATTTGTCAGGCTTCGTAATTGCGTTTAATCTCCTATAATCGCCACAGGGTCGCCATTGCCCGTTCTTCTTTTTTACCATGTGTAAGGGACTGGACCAGTTGCTTTTTGAAGGACGACATAATCCTAGTTCCATCATATAGTTGAATTCACGTTTTGCGATTTCTAGTTGTTCAGGTGAAAGTCTGCGCGCTTTCGAAGTAACTGGTTGACCTTTGGTTTCTATTACGTGTTGAACATTGTGTTTTCTCGTCATTGATGTAGTGCAGGGATTGGTCAAATCTGGGAAACGACGTAAAATTTCGTGGTAGGAATGCGTGGAGTCTACTGTTTTTATCTCCGCATTTTCCGATTTTTTTATATTACATGACGATTGTAATCCGGTTTTGTTATCTATTAACTTCCTCTTTTGAATATCGACTAACAAACCATAATATCGAAGAAAATCTGCCCCAATTATAGGATGTTGGACGTCAGCGACGATAAATTTCCAAGTGAAATTCCTTCGCAAGCCGAGGTTTGGTGTGAGAATTGTATCTCCATATGTGTTGATTGGGGTTCCATTGGCTGCGAATAGGCTGTACTGTTCGACATTGCGCCGTGACTCGTTTTTTCTGGGCGGAAGAACTGAAATGTCGGCTCCTGTATCAACTAAAAAATTTGTGCGAAGTTCTGGGTCGTAAATAAATAGGCGATTTAAATTTGACTGTCGGCCACTAGATTCTTCTAGTGACCACCCTGTGGGTTTTCCGGAAGAGCAGATTTGAACGAACAGGGTTGACGACAGCAACGAGCATTTCTGCCAAATTTTCCATGATAATAACATACCTTTTGTGATGAACTGCGGCTTCTTTGCTGTCCGTTTTTGGAAAATGAACGGGACTTACGATTTTTACCGACTTGCAATTGCTGTACTGCATTGGTTAGTGCAGCAATTTGTTGGCGTAGTTCATTGACTTCTGAAGAACCTTGAATCGATGACACGTTAGGTAGACTACCAGATATATCTCCGATTTTATCTGCCATAATGGCGAGGTTGTCTAAAGTCTCTGACGATATAGCAAGAATTGCTTGCATTTGTGAGGGAAGTCTTTGAAGCCACATTGTTCTCAAAATTTCGTCTTTTACACCTCCATTAGCTAAATTTCGCATCTCGCGTAATAAGGAACTTGGTTTTTTATCTCCGATAGGCATCTCGTTAAGCAAGCGTTGAATCCTCTTTTCCTCAGAAATAGAGAAATGGTCGATGAGACGCTTCTTCATTCGAGTGTACGCATCGGTTGGTGGTTCCAAAATTATGTCACTTACTTGGGCCAACAATTCTGGGTCAAGCTCAGGCAAGACAGTGAAGTATTTGGACCGTTCCGTTGATATGTTATAATTTTCGAACTGAGCTTCCAATTGCGCAAACCAGACGGCTGGATTTTCCTTCCAGAATCTTGGGATTCGTAGGTTTATAGTTGAAGGATGTGACATTGTTGATGAATTTCCTAGTTCGCCTGATTGCTCTCGGTTTTGTTGGCTAGATTGTCCTTTGGGCATTCTATTCCAAAAAATTCGAATTAAAAACGCGTGTGGAAAAGGTCTGAGGTCACCAATTTGTGGAGGAAGAAACTAACACGACAGTTTTATACAAAAATTCTCAAAGATTTTTATTTTATTTTTCATTCCTTTTGACAATACAAATATTGTGAATTCAAGGCTTACTGTTTTAAATTTTGATTACATAGAAGCAAGTAAATTAAACTAAAGTTGTGTGAAGATGTATGCTACAAGCGAAAAGGACTTTAATTCGTGACCACCCCCAAAAAATTGAAAAATCCACCCAAAACATAAAAAAATTAAAATTTTTATATGAAAAACTTCTTTTGCCCATATCTCCTAAACTAAGCGTCCTAGAGCGAAAAGAGGACTTTAATTCGTGACCACCCCCAAAAAATTGAAAAATTTACCCAAAACCTAAAAAAATTGAAATTTTTATATGAAAAACTTCTTTTGCCCATATCTCCTTAAATATGCGTCCTAGAGCGAAAAGGACTTTAATTCGTGACCACCCCCAAAAAATTGAAAAATCCACCCAAAACCTAAAAAAATTAAAATTTTTATATGAAAAACTTCTTTTGCCCATATCTCCTAAACTAAGCGTCCTAGAGCGAAAAGGACTTTAATTCGTGACCACCCCCAAAAAATTTAAAAATCCACCCAAATCCTAAAGAAATTGAAATTTTTATATGAAAAACTTCTTTTGCCCATATCTCCTAAACTAAGCGTCCTAGAGCGAAGAGGACTTTAATTCGTGACCACCCCCAAAAAATTGAAAAATCTACCCAAAACCTAAAAAAATTAAAATTTTTATATGAAAAACTTCTTTTGCCCATATCTCCTAAACTAAGCGTCCTAGAGCGAAAAGGACTTTAATTCGTGACCACCCCCAAAAAATTGAAAAATCCACCCAAAACCTAAAAAAATTAAAATTTTTATATGAAAAACTTCTTTTGCCCATATCTCCTAAACTAAGCGTCCTAGAGCGAAAAGGACTTTAATTCGTGACCACCCCCAAAAAATTGAAAAATCTACCCAAAACCTAAAAAAATTGAAATTTTTATATGAAAAACTTCTTTTGCCCATATCTCCTGAACTATGCGTCCTAGAGCGAAAAGGACTTTAATTCGTGACCACCCCCAAAAAATTTAAAAATCTACCCAAAACCTAAAAAATTGAAATTTTTATATGAAAAACTTCTTTTGCCCATATCTCCTAAACTATGCGTCCTAGAGCGAAAAGGACTTTAATTCGCGACCACCCCCAAAAAATTTAAAAATCCACAAAAATCCTAAAAAAATTCAAATTTTTATATGAAAAACTTCTTTTGCCCATATCTCCTAAACTATGCGTCCTAGAGCGAAAAGGACTTTAATTCGTGACCACCCCCAAAAAATTTAAAAATCCACCCAAAACCTAAAAAAATTAAAATTTTTATATGAAAAACTTCTTTTGCCCATATCTCCTAAACTAAGCGTCCTAGAGCGAAAAGGACTTTAATTCGTGACCACCCCCAAAAAATTTAAAAATCCACCCAAATCCTAAAGAAATTGAAATTTTTATATGAAAAACTTCTTTTGCCCATATCTCCTAAACTATGCGTCCTAGAGCGAAAAGGACTTTAATTCGTGACCACCCCCAAAAAATTGAAAAATCTACCCAAAACCTAAAAAAATTCAAATTTTTATATGAAAAACTTCTTTTGCCCATATCTCCTAAACTAAGCGTCCTAGAGCGAAAAGGACTTTAATTCGTGACCACCCCCAAAAAATTGAAGAATCCACGTAAACCTAAAAAAATTGAAATTTTTATATGAAAAATTTCTTTTGCCCATAACTCCTTAAATATGCGTCCTAGAGCGAAAAGGACTTTAATTCGTGACCACCCCCAAAAAATTGAAAAATCCACCCAAAACCTAAAAAAATTAAAATTTTTATATGAAAAACTTCTTTTGCCCATATCTCCTAAACTAAGCGTCCTAGAGCGAAAAGGACTTTAATTCGTGACCACCCCCAAAAAATTTAAAAATCCACCCAAATCCTAAAGAAATTGAAATTTTTATATGAAAAACTTCTTTTGCCCATATCTCCTAAACTAAGCGTCCTAGAGCGAAAAGGACTTTAATTCGTGACCACCCCCAAAAAATTGAAAAATCTACCCAAAACCTAAAAAAATTGAAATTTTTATATGAAAAACTTCTTTTGCCCATATCTCCTAAACTATGCGTCCTAGAGCGAAAAGGACTTTAATTCGTGACCACCCCCAAAAAATTGAAAAATCTACCCAAAACCTAAAAAAATTAAAATTTTTATATGAAAAACTTCTTTTGCCCATATCTCCTAAACTATGCGTCCTAGAGCGAAAAGGACTTCAATTCGTGACCACCCCCAAAAAATCGAAAAATCTACCCAAAACCTAAAAAAATTGAAATTTTTATATGAAAAACTTCTTTTGCCCATATCTCCTAAACTATGCGTCCTAGAGCGAAAAGGACTTTAATTCGTGACCACCCCCAAAAAATTGAAAAATCCACCCAAAACCTAAAAAAATTAAAATTTTTATATGAAAAACTTCTTTTGCCCATATCTCCTAAACTAAGCGTCCTAGAGCGAAGAGGACTTTAATTCGTGACCACCCCCAAAAAATTGAAAAATCTACCCAAAACCTAAAAAAATTGAAATTTTTATATGAAAAACTTCTTTTGCCCATATCTCCTTTAATATGCGTCCTTGAGCGAAAAGGACTTTAATTCGTGACCACCCCCAAAAAATTGAAAAATCCACCCAAAACCTAAAAAAATTAAAATTTTTATATGAAAAACTTATTTTGCCCATATCTCCTAAACTATGCGTCCTAGAGCGAAAAGGACTTTAATTCGTGACCACCCCCAAAAAATTGAAAAATCTACCCAAAACCTAAAAAAATTCAAATTTTTATATGAAAAACTTCTTTTGCCCATATCTCCTAAACTAAGCGTCCTAGAGCGAAAAGGACTTTAATTCGTGACCACCACCAAAAAATTTAAAAATCCACCCAAACCTAAAAAAATTGAAATTTTTATATGAAAAACTTCTTTTGCCCATAACTCCTTATGCGTCCTAGAGCGAAAAGGACCTCAATTCGTGACCACCCCCAAAAAATTTAAAAATCCACAAAAATCCTAAAAAAATTGAAATTTTTATATGAAAAACTTCTTTTCCCATATCTCCTAAACTATGCGTCCTAGAGCGAAAAGGACTTTAATTCGTGACCACCCCCAAAAAATTGAAAAATCTACCCAAAACCTAAAAAAATTGAAAATTTTATATGAAAAACTTCTTTTGCCCATATCTCCTAAACTATGCGTCCTAGAGCGAAAAGGACTTTAATTCGTGACCACCCCCAAAAAATTGAAAAATCCACCCAAAACCTAAAAAAATTAAAATTTTTATATGAAAAACTTCTTTTGCCCATATCTCCTAAACTAAGCGTCCTAGAGCGAAAAGGACTTTAATTCGTGACCACCCCCAAAAAATTGAAAAATCCACCCAAACCTAAAAAAATTGAAATTTTTATATGAAAAACTTCTTTTGCCCATATCTCCTTTAATATGCGTCCTAGAGCGAAAAGGACTTTAATTCGTGACCACCCCCAAAAAATTGAAAAATCCACCCAAAACCTAAAAAAATTAAAATTTTTATATGAAAAACTTCTTTTGCCCATATCTCCTAAACTATGCGTCCTAGAGCGAAAAGGACTTTAATTCGTGACCACCCCCAAAAAATTGAAAAATCTACCCAAAACCTAAAAAAATTCAAATTTTTATATGAAAAACTTCTTTTGCCCATATCTCCTAAACTAAGCGTCCTAGAGCGAAAAGGACTTTAATTCGTGACCACCCCCAAAAAATTGAAAAATCTACCCAAAACCTAAAAAAATTGAAATTTTTATATGAAAAACTTCTTTTGCCCATATCTCCTAAACTATGCGTCCTAGAGCGAAAAGGACTTTAATTCGTGACCACCCCCAAAAAATTGAAAAATCCACCCAAAACCTAAAAAAATTAAAATTTTTATATGAAAAACTTCTTTTGCCCATATCTCCTAAACTAAGCGTCCTAGAGCGAAAAGGACTTTAATTCGTGACCACCCCCAAAAAATTGAAAAATCCACCCAAATCCTAAAGAAATTGAAATTTTTATATGAAAAACTTCTTTTGCCCATATCTCCTAAACTAAGCGTCCTAGAGCGAAAAGGACTTTAATTCGTGGCCACCCCCAAAAAATTGAAAAATCTACCCAAAACTTAAAAAAATTGAAATTTTTATATGAAAAACTTCTTTTGCCCATATCTCCTAAACTATGCGTCCTAGAGCGAAAAGGACTTTAATTCGTGACCACCCCCAAAAAATTGAAAAATCTACCCAAAACCTAAAAAAATTAAAATTTTTATATGAAAAACTTCTTTTGCCCATATCTCCTAAACTATGCGTCCTAGAGCGAAAAGGACTTTAATTCGTGACCACCCCCAAAAAATTGAAAAATCCACCCAAAACCTAAAAAAATTAAAATTTTTATATGAAAAACTTCTTTTGCCCATATCTCCTAAACTAAGCGTCCTAGAGCGAAAAGGACTTTAATTCGTGACCACCCCAAAAAATTTAAAAATCCACCCAAATCCTAAAGAAATTGAAATTTTTATATGAAAAACTTCTTTTGCCCATATCTCCTAAACTATGCATCCTAGAGCGAAAAGGACTTTAATTCGTGACCACCCCCAAAAAATTGAAAAATCTACCCAAAACCTAAAAAAATTAAAATTTTTATATGAAAAACTTCTTTTGCCCATATCTCCTAAACTAAGCGTCCTAGAGCGAAAAGGACTTTAATTCGTGACCACCCCCAAAAAATTGAAAAATCTACCCAAAACCTAAAAAAATTGAAATTTTTATATGAAAAACTTCTTTTGCCCATATCTCCTAAACTATGCGTCCTAGAGCGAAAAGGACTTTAATTCGTGACCACCCCCAAAAAATTGAAAAATCTACCCAAAACCTAAAAAAATTGAAATTTTTATATGAAAAACTTCTTTTGCCCATATCTCCTAAACTAAGCGTCCTAGAGCGAAAAGGACTTTAATTCGTGACCACCCCCAAAAAATTGAAAAATCTACCCAAAACCTAAAAAATTCAAATTTTTATATGAAAAACTTCTTTTGCCCATATCTCCTAAACTAAGCGTCCTAGAGCGAAAAGGACTTTAATTCGTGACCACCCCCAAAAAATTGAAAAATCTACCCAAAACCTAAAAAAATTCAAATTTGTATATGAAAAACTTCTTTTGCCCATATCTCCTAAACTAAGCGTCCTAGAGCGAAAAGGACTTTAATTCGTGACCACCCCCAAAAAACTTAAAAAAATTGAAATTTTTATATGAAAAACTTCTTTTGCCCATATCTCCTAAACTATGCGTCCTAGAGCGAAAAGGACTTTAATTCGTGACCACCCCCAAAAAATTGAAAAATCCACCCAAAACCTAAAAAAATTAAAATTTTTATATGAAAAACTTCTTTTGCCCATATCTCCTAAACTAAGCGTCCTAGAGCGAAAAGGACTTTAATTCGTGACCACCCCCAAAAAATTGAAAAATCTACCCAAAACCTAAAAAAATTGAAATTTTTATATGAAAAACTTCTTTTGCCCATATCTCCTAAACTATGCGTCCTAGAGCGAAAAGGACTTTAATTCGTGACCACCCCCAAAAAATTGAAAAATCCACCCAAAACCTAAAAAAAATCAAATTTTTATATGAAAAACTTCTTTTGCCCATATCTCCTAAACTAAGCGTCCTAGAGCGAAAAGGACTTTAATTCGTGACCACCCCCAAAAAATTGAAAAATCTACCCAAAACCTAAAAAAATTCAAATTTTTATATGAAAAACTTCTTTTGCCCATATCTCCTAAACTAAGCGTCCTAGAGCGAAAAGGACTTTAATTCGTGACCACCCCCAAAAAATTTAAAAATCCACCCAAACCTAAAAAAATTGAAATTTTTATATGAAAAACTTCTTTTGCCCATAACTCCTTAAATATGCGTCCTAGAGCGAAAAGGACTTCAATTCGTGACCACCCCCAAAAAATTTAAAAATCCACAAAAATCCTAAAAAAATTGAAATTTTTATATGAAAAACTTCTTTTCCCATATCTCCTAAACTATGCGTCCTAGAGCGAAAAGGACTTTAATTCGTGACCACCCCCAAAAAATTGAAAAATCTACCCAAAACCTAAAAAAATTGAAAATTTTATATGAAAAACTTCTTTTGCCCATATCTCCTAAACTAAGCGTCCTAGAGCGAAAAGGACTTTAATTCGTGACCACCCTCAAAAAATTGAAAAATCCACCCAAACCTAAAAAAATTGAAATTTTTATATGAAAAACTTATTTTGCCCATATCTCCTTTAATATGCGTCCTAGAGCGAAAAGGACTTTAATTCGTGACCACCCCCAAAAAATTGAAAAATCCACCCAAAACCTAAAAAAATTAAAATTTTTATATGAAAAACTTCTTTTGCCCATATCTCCTAAACTATGCGTCCTAGAGCGAAAAGGACTTTAATTCGTGACCACCCCCAAAAAATTGAAAAATCTACCCAAAACCTAAAAAAATTCAAATTTTTATATGAAAAACTTCTTTTGCCCATATCTCCTAAACTAAGCGTCCTAGAGCGAAAAGGACTTTAATTCGTGACCACCCCCAAAAAATTGAAAAATCTACCCAAAACCTAAAGAAATTGAAATTTTTATATGAAAAACTTCTTTTGCCCATATCTCCTAAACTATGCGTCCTAGAGCGAAAAGGACTTTAATTCGTGACCACCCCCAAAAAATTGAAAAATCTACCCAAAACTTAAATAAAATTGAAATTTTTATATGAAAAACTTCTTTTGCCCATATCTCCCAAACTATGCGTCCTAGAGCGAAAAGGACTTTAATTCGTGACCACCCCCAAAAAATTGAAAAATCTTCTTTTGCCCATATCTCCTAAACTATGCGTCCTAGAGCGAAAAGGACTTTAATTCGTGACCACCCCCAAAAAATTGAAAAATCCACCCAAAACCTAAAAAAATTAAAATTTTTATATGAAAAACTTCTTTTGCCCATATCTCCTAAACTAAGCGTCCTAGAGCGAAAAGGACTTTAATTCGTGACCACCCCAAAAAATTTAAAAATCCACCCAAATCCTAAAGAGATTGAAATTTTTATATGAAAAACTTTTTTTGCCCATATCTCCTAAACTATGCATCCTAGAGCGAAAAGGACTTTAATTCGTGACCACCCCCAAAAAATTGAAAAATCTACCCAAAACCTAAAAAAATTAAAATTTTTATATGAAAAACTTCTTTTGCCCATATCTCCTAAACTAAGCGTCCTAGAGCGAAAAGGACTTTAATTCGTGACCACCCCCAAAAAATTGAATAATCTACCCAAAACCTAAAAAAATTGAAATTTTTATATGAAACACTTCTTTTGCCCATATCTCCTAAACTATGCGTCCTAGAGCGAAAAGGACTTTAATTCGTGACCACCCCCAAAAAATTGAAAAATCTACCCAAAACCTAAAAAAATTAAAATTTTTATATGAAAAACTTCTTTTGCCCATATCTCCTAAACTAAGCGTCCTAGAGCGAAAAGGACTTTAATTCGTGACCACCCCCAAAAAATTGAAAAATCTACCCAAAACCTAAAAAAATTGAAATTTTTATATGAAAAACTTCTTTTGCCCATATCTCCTAAACTATGCGTCCTAGAGCGAAAAGGACTTTAATTCGTGACCACCCCCAAAAAATTGAAAAATCTACCCAAAACCTAAAAAAATTGAAATTTTTATATGAAAAACTTCTTTTGCCCATATCTCCTAAACTAAGCGTCCTAGAGCGAAAAGGACTTTAATTCGTGACCACCCCCAAAAAATTGAAAAATCTACCCAAAACCTAAAAAAATTCAAATTTTTATATGAAAAACTTCTTTTGCCCATATCTCCTAAACTAAGCGTCCTAGAGCGAAAAGGACTTTAATTCGTGACCACCCCCAAAAAATTGAAAAATCTACCCAAAACCTAAAAAAATTCAAATTTGTATATGAAAAACTTCTTTTGCCCATATCTCCTAAACTAAGCGTCCTAGAGCGAAAAGGACTTTAATTCGTGACCACCCCCAAAAAACCTAAAAAAATTGAAATTTTTATATGAAAAACTTCTTTTGCCCATATCTCCTAAACTATGCGTCCTAGAGCGAAAAGGACTTTAATTCGTGACCACCCCCAAAAAATTGAAAAATCCACCCAAAACCTAAAAAAATTAAAATTTTTATATGAAAAACTTCTTTTGCCCATATCTCCTAAACTAAGCGTCCTAGAGCGAAAAGGACTTTAATTCGTGACCACCCCCAAAAAATTGAAAAATCTACCCAAAACCTAAAAAAATTGAAATTTTTATATGAAAAACTTCTTTTGCCCATATCTCCTAAACTATGCGTCCTAGAGCGAAAAGGACTTTAATTCGTGACCACCCCCAAAAAATTGAAAAATCCACCCAAAACCTAAAAAAAATCAAATTTTTATATGAAAAACTTCTTTTGCCCATATCTCCTAAACTAAGCGTCCTAGAGCGAAAAGGACTTTAATTCGTGACCACCCCCAAAAAATTGAAAAATCTACCCAAAACCTAAAAAAATTGAAATTTTTATATGAAAAACTTCTTTTGCCCATATCTCCTAAACTATGCGTCCTAGAGCGAAAAGGACTTTAATTCGTGACCACCCCCAAAAAATTGAAAAATCTACCCAAAACCTAAAAAAATTGAAATTTTTATATGAAAAACTTCTTTTGCCCATATCTCCTTTAATATGCGTCCTAGAGCGAAAAGGACTTTAATTCGTGACCACCCCCAAAAAATTGAAAAATCCACCCAAAACCTAAAAAAATTAAAATTTTTATATGAAAAACTTCTTTTGCCCATATCTCCTAAACTATGCGTCCTAGAGCAAAAAGGACTTTAATTCGTGACCACCCCCAAAAAATTGAAAAATCTACCCAAAACCTAAAAAAATTCAAATTTTTATATGAAAAACTTCTTTTGCCCATATCTCCTAAACTAAGCGTCCTAGAGCGAAAAGGACTTTAATTCGTGACCACCCCCAAAAAATTTAAAAATCCACCCAAACCTAAAAAAATTGAAATTTTTATATGAAAAACTTCTTTTGCCCATAACTCCTTAAATATGCGTCCTAGAGCGAAAAGGACTTCAATTCGTGACCACCCCCAAAAAATTGAAAAATCCACCCAAAACCTAAAAAAATTAAAATTTTTATATGAAAAACTTCTTTTGCCCATATCTCCTAAACTATGCGTCCTAGAGCGAAAAGGACTTTAATTCGTGACCACCCCCAAAAAATTGAAAAATCTACCCAAAACCTAAAAAAATTCAAATTTTTATATGAAAAACTTCTTTTGCCCATATCTCCTAAACTAAGCGTCCTAGAGCGAAAAGGACTTTAATTCGTGACCACCCCCAAAAAATTTAAAAATCCACCCAAACCTAAAAAAATTGAAATTTTTATATGAAAAACTTCTTTTGCCCATAACTCCTTAAATATGCGTCCTAGAGCGAAAAGGACTTCAATTCGTGACCACCCCCAAAAAATTGAAAAATCCACAAAAATCCTAAAAAAATTGAAATTTTTATATGAAAAACTTCTTTTCCCATATCTCCTAAACTATGCGTCCTAGAGCGAAAAGGACTTTAATTCGTGACCACCCCCAAAAAATTGAAAAATCTACCCAAAACCTAAAAAAATTGAAAATTTTATATGAAAAACTTCTTTTGCCCATATCTCCTAAACTAAGCGTCCTAGAGCGAAAAGGACTTTAATTCGTGACCACCCCCAAAAAATTGAAAAATCCACCCAAACCTAAAAAAATTGAAATTTTTATATGAAAAACTTCTTTTGCCCATATCTCCTTTAATATGCGTCCTAGAGCGAAAAGGACTTTAATTCGTGACCACCCCCAAAAAATTGAAAAATCCACCCAAAACCTAAAAAAATTAAAATTTTTATATGAAAAACTTCTTTTGCCCATATCTCCTAAACTATGCGTCCTAGAGCGAAAAGGACTTTAATTCGTGACCACCCCCAAAAAATTGAAAAATCTACCCAAAACCTAAAAAAATTCAAATTTTTATATGAAAAACTTCTTTTGCCCATATCTCCTAAACTAAGCGTCCTAGAGCGAAAAGGACTTTAATTCGTGACCACCCCCAAAAAATTGCAAAATCTACCCAAAACCTAAAGAAATTGAAATTTTTATATGAAAAACTTCTTTTGCCCATATCTCCTAAACTATGCGTCCTAGAGCGAAAAGGACTTTAATTCGTGACCACCCCCAAAAAATTGAAAAATCCACCCAAAACCTAAAAAAATTAAAATTTTTATATGAAAAACTTCTTTTGCCCATATCTCCTAAACTAAGCGTCCTAGAGCGAAAAGGACTTTAATTCGTGACCACCCCCAAAAAATTGAAAAATCTACCCAAAACCTAAAAAAATTGAAATTTTTATATGAAAAACTTCTTTTGCCCATATCTCCTAAACTATGCGTCCTAGAGCGAAAAGGACTTTAATTCGTGACCACCCCCAAAAAATTGAAAAATCCACCCAAAACCTAAAAAAAATCAAATTTTTATATGAAAAACTTCTTTTGCCCATATCTCCTAAACTAAGCGTCCTAGAGCGAAAAGGACTTTAATTCGTGACCACCCCCAAAAAATTGAAAAATCTACCCAAAACCTAAAAAAATTGAAATTTTTATATGAAAAACTTCTTTTGCCCATATCTCCTAAACTATGCGTCCTAGAGCGAAAAGGACTTTAATTCGTGACCACCCCCAAAAAATTAAAAAATCTACCCAAAACCTAAAAAAATTTAAATTTTTATATGAAAAACTTCTTTTGCCCATATCTCCTTTAATATGCGTCCTAGAGCGAAAAGGACTTTAATTCGTGACCACCCCCAAAAAATTGAAAAATCCACCCAAAACCTAAAAAAATTAAAATTTTTATATGAAAAACTTCTTTTGCCCATATCTCCTAAACTATGCGTCCTAGAGCGAAAAGGACTTTAATTCGTGACCACCCCCAAAAAATTGAAAAATCTACCCAAAACCTAAAAAAATTCAAATTTTTATATGAAAAACTTCTTTTGCCCATATCTCCTAAACTAAGCGTCCTAGAGCGAAAAGGACTTTAATTCGTGACCACCCCCAAAAAATTTAAAAATCCACCCAAACCTAAAAAAATTGAAATTTTTATATGAAAAACTTCTTTTGCCCATAACTCCTTAAATATGCGTCCTAGAGCGAAAAGGACTTCAATTCGTGACCACCCCCAAAAAATTTAAAAATCCACAAAAATCCTAAAAAAATGGAAATTTTTATATGAAAAACTTCTTTTCCCATATCTCCTAAACTATGCGTCCTAGAGCGAAAAGGACTTTAATTCGTGACCACCCTCAAAAAATTGAAAAATCTACCCAAAACCTAAAAAAAATTTAAAATTTTATATGAAAAACTTCTTTTGCCCATATCTCCTAAACTATGCGTCCTAGAGCGAAAAGGACTTTAATTCGTGACCACCCCCAAAAAATTGAAAAATCCACCCAAAACCTAAAAAAATTAAAATTTTTATATGAAAAACTTTTTTTGCCCATATCTCCTAAACTAAGCGTCCTAGAGCGAAAAGGACTTTAATTCGTGACCACCCCCAAAAAATTGAAAAATCCACCCAAACCTAAAAAAATTGAAATTTTTATATGAAAAACTTCTTTTGCCCATATCTCCTTTAATATGCGTCCTAGAGCGAAAAGGACTTTAATTCGTGACCACCCCCAAAAAATTGAAAAATCCACCCAAAACCTAAAAAAATTAAAATTTTTATATGAAAAACTTCTTTTGCCCATATCTCCTAAACTATGCGTCCTAGAGCGAAAAGGACTTTAATTCGTGACCACCCCCAAAAAATTGAAAAATCTACCCAAAACCTAAAAAAATTCAAATTTTTATATGAAAAACTTCTTTTGCCCATATCTCCTAAACTAAGCGTCCTAGAGCGAAAAGGACTTTAATTCGTGACCACCCCCAAAAAATTGAAAAATCTACCCAAAACCTAAAGAAATTGAAATTTTTATATGAAAAACTTCTTTTGCCCATATCTCCTAAACTATGCGTCCTAGAGCGAAAAGGACTTTAATTCGTGACCACCCCCAAAAAATTGAAAAATCCACCCAAAACCTAAAAAAATTAAAATTTTTATATGAAAAACTTCTTTTGCCCATATCTCCTAAACTAAGCGTCCTAGAGCGAAAAGGACTTTAATTCGTGACCACCCCCAAAAAATTGAAAAATCCACCCAAATCCTAAAGAAATTGAAATTTTTATATGAAAAACTTCTTTTGCCCATATCTCCTAAACTAAGCGTCCTAGAGCGAAAAGGACTTTAATTCGTGACCACCCCCAAAAAATTGAAAAATCTACCCAAAACTTAAAAAAATTGAAATTTTTATATGAAAAACTTCTTTTGCTCATATCTCCTAAACTATGCGTCCTAGAGCGAAAAGGACTTTAATTCGTGACCACCCCCAAAAAATTGAAAAATCCACCCAAACCTAAAAAAAATGAAATTTTTATATGAAAAACTTATTTTGCCCATATCTCCTTTAATATGCGTCCTAGAGCGAAAAGGACTTTAATTCGTGACCACCCCCAAAAAATTGAAAAATCCACCCAAAACCTAAAAAAATTAAAATTTTTATATGAAAAACTTCTTTTGCCCATATCTCCTAAACTATGCGTCCTAGAGCGAAAAGGACTTTAATTCGTGACCACCCCCAAAAAATTGAAAAATCTACCCAAAACCTAAAAAAATTCAAATTTTTATATGAAAAACTTCTTTTGCCCATATCTCCTAAACTAAGCGTCCTAGAGCGAAAAGGACTTTAATTCGTGACCACCCCCAAAAAATTGAAAAATCTACCCAAAACCTAAAGAAATTGAAATTTTTATATGAAAAACTTCTTTTGCCCATATCTCCTAAACTATGCGTCCTAGAGCGAAAAGGACTTTAATTCGTGACCACCCCCAAAAAATTGAAAAATCCACCCAAAACCTAAAAAAATTAAAATTTTTATATGAAAAACTTCTTTTGCCCATATCTCCTAAACTAAGCGTCCTAGAGCGAAAAGGACTTTAATTCGTGACCACCCCCAAAAAATTGAAAAATCCACCCAAATCCTAAAGAAATTGAAATTTTTATATGAAAAACTTCTTTTGCCCATATCTCCTAAACTAAGCGTCCTAGAGCGAAAAGGACTTTAATTCGTGACCACCCCCAAAAAATTGAAAAATCTACCCAAAACTTAAAAAAATTGAAATTTTTATATGAAAAACTTCTTTTGCTCATATCTCCTAAACTATGCGTCCTAGAGCGAAAAGGACTTTAATTCGTGACCACCCCCAAAAAATTGAAAAATCTACCCAAAACCTAAAAAAATTAAAATTTTTATATGAAAAACTTCTTTTGCCAATATCTCCTAAACTATGCGTCCTAGAGCGAAAAGGACTTTAATTCGTGACCACCCCCAAAAAATTGAAAAATCCACCCAAAACCTAAAAAAATTAAAATTTTTATATGAAAAACTTCTTTTGCCCATATCTCCTAAACTAAGCGTCCTAGAGCGAAAAGGACTTTAATTCGTGACCACCCCAAAAAATTTAAAAATCCACCCAAATCCTAAAGAAATTGAAAGTTTTATATGAAAAACTTCTTTTGCCCATATCTCCTAAACTATGCATCCTAGAGCGAAAAGGACTTTAATTCGTGACCACCCCCAAAAAATTGAAAAATCTACCCAAAACCTAAAAAAATTAAAATTTTTATATGAAAAACTTCTTTTGCCCATATCTCCTAAACTAAGCGTCCTAGAGCGAAAAGGACTTTAATTCGTGACCACCCCCAAAAAATTGAAAAATCTACCCAAAACCTAAAAAAATTGAAATTTTTATATGAAAAACTTCTTTTGCCCATATCTCCTAAACCTAGAGCGAAAAGGACTTTAATTCGTGACCACCCCCAAAAAACCTAAAAAAATTGAAATTTTTATATGAAAAACTTCTTTTGCCCATATCTCCTAAACTATGCGTCCTAGAGCGAAAAGGACTTTAATTCGTGACCACCCCCAAAAAATTGAAAAATCCACCCAAAACCTAAAAAAATTAAAATTTTTATATGAAAAACTTCTTTTGCCCATATCTCCTAAACTAAGCGTCCTAGAGCGAAAAGGACTTTAATTCGTGACCACCCCCAAAAAATTGAAAAATCTACCCAAAACCTAAAAAAATTGAAATTTTTATATGAAAAACTTCTTTTGCCCATATCTCCTAAACTATGCGTCCTAGAGCGAAAAGGACTGTAATTCGTGACCACCCCCAAAAAATTGAAAAATCTACCCAAAACCTAAAAAAATTCAAAATTTTTATATGAAAAACTTCTTTTGCCCATATCTCCTAAACTAAGCGTCCTAGAGCGAAAAGGACTTTAATTCGTGACCACCCCCAAAAAATTGAAAAATCCACCCAAATCCTAAAGAAATTGAAATTTTTATATGAAAAACTTCTTTTGCCCATATCTCCTAAACTATGCGTCCTAGAGCGAAAAGGACTTTAATTCGTGACCACCCCCAAAAAATTGAAAAATCTACCCAAAACCTAAAAAAATTGAAATTTTTATATGAAAAACTTCTTTTGCTCATATCTCCTAAACTATGCGTCCTAGAGCGAAAAGGACTTTAATTCGTGACCACCCCCAAAAAATTAAAAAATCTACCCAAAACCTAAAAAAATTGAAATTTTTATATGAAAAACTTCTTTTGCCCATATCTCCTAAACTATGCGTCCTAGAGCGAAAAGGACTTTAATTCGTGACCACCCCCCAAAAAATTGAAAAATCTACCCAAAACCTAAAAAAATTGAAATTTTTATATGAAAAACTTCTTTTGCCCATATCTCCTAAACTAAGCGTCCTAGAGCGAAAAGGACTTTAATTCGTGACCACCCCCAAAAAATTTAAAAATCCACAAAAATCCTAAAAAAATGAAATTTTTATATGAAAAACTTCTTTTGCCCATATCTCCTTTAATATGCGTCCTAGAGCGAAAAGGACTTTAATTCGTGACCACCCCCAAAAAATTGAAAAATCCACCCAAAACCTAAAAAAAATAAAATTTTTATATGAAAAACTTCTTTTGCCCATATCTCCTAAACTAAGCGTCCTAGAGCGAAAAGGACTTTAATTCGTGACCACCCCCAAAAAATTGAAAAATCCACCCAAATCCTAAAGAAATTGAAATTTTTATATGAAAAATTTCTTTTGCCCATAACTCCTAAACTATGCGTCCTAGAGCGAAAAGGACTTTAATTCGTGACCACCCCCAAAAAATTGAAAAATCCACCCAAAACCTAAAAAAATTAAAATTTTTATATGAAAAACTTTTTTTGCCCATATCTCCTAAACTAAGCGTCCTAGAGCGAAAAGGACTTTAATTCGTGACCACCCCCAAAAAATTGAAAAATCTACCCAAAACCTAAAAAAATTTAAATTTTTATATGAAAAACTTCTTTTGCCCATATCTCCTAAACTATGCGTCCTAGAGCGAAAAGCACTTTAATTCGTGACCACCCCCAAAAAATTGAAAAATCTACCCAAAACCTAAAAAAATTGAAATTTTTATATGAAAAACTTCTTTTGCCCATATCTCCTAAACTATGCGTCCTAGAGCGAAAAGGACTTTAATTCGTGACCACCCCCAAAAAATTGAAAAATCTACCCAAAACCTAAAAAAATTGAAATTTTTATATGAAAAACTTCTTTTGCCCATATCTCCTAAACTAAGCGTCCTAGAGCGAAAAGGACTTTAATTCGTGACCACCCCCAAAAAATTGAAAAATCCACCCAAAACCTAAAAAAATTTAAATTTTTATATGAAAAACTTCTTTTGCCCATATCTCCTTTAATATGCGTCCTAGAGCGAAAAGGACTTTAATTCGTGACCACCCCCAAAAAATTGAAAAATCCACCCAAAACCTAAAAAAAATAAAATTTTTATATGAAAAACTTCTTTTGCCCATATCTCCTAAACTAAGCGTCCTAGAGCGAAAAGGACTTTAATTCGTGACCGTAATTTAAAAATCCACCCAAATCCTAAAGAAATTGAAATTTTTATATGAAAAACTTCTTTTGCCCATAACTCCTAAACTATGCGTCCTAGAGCGAAAAGGACTTTAATTCGTGACCACCCCCAAAAAATTGAAAAATCCACCCAAAACCTAAAAAAATTCAAATTTTTATATGAAAAACTTCTTTTGCCCATATCTCCTAAACTAAGCGTCCTAGAGCGAAAAGGACTTTAATTCGTGACCACCCCCAAAAACTTCTTTTGTCCATATCTCCTAAACTAAGCGTCCTAGAGCGAAAAGGACTTTAATTCGTGACCACCCCCAAAAAATTGAAAAATCCACCCAAAACCTAAAAAAAATAAAATTTTTATATGAAAAACTTCTTTTGCCCATATCTCCTAAACTAAGCGTCCTAGAGCGAAAAGGACTTTAATTCGTGACCACCCCCAAAAAATTGAAAAATCTACCCAAAACCTAAAAAAATTAAAATTTTTATATGAAAAACTTCTTTTGCCCATATCTCCTAAACTAAGCGTCCTAGAGCGAAAAGGACTTTAATTCGTGACCACCCCCAAAAAATTGAAAAATCTACCCAAAACCTAAAAAAATTGAAATTTTTATATGAAAAACTTCTTTTGCCCATATCTCCTAAACCTAGAGCGAAAAGGACTTTAATTCGTGACCACCCCCAAAAAACCTAAAAAAATTGAAATTTTTATATGAAAAACTTCTTTTGCCCATATCTCCTAAACTATGCGTCCTAGAGCGAAAAGGACTTTAATTCGTGACCACCCCCAAAAAATTGAAAAATCCACCCAAAACCTAAAAAAATTAAAATTTTTATATGAAAAACTTCTTTTGCCCATATCTCCTAAACTAAGCGTCCTAGAGCGAAAAGGACTTTAATTCGTGACCACCCCCAAAAAATTGAAAAATCTACCCAAAACCTAAAAAAATTGAAATTTTTATATGAAAAACTTCTTTTGCCCATATCTCCTAAACTATGCGTCCTAGAGCGAAAAGGACTGTAATTCGTGACCACCCCCAAAAAATTGAAAAATCTACCCAAAACCTAAAAAAATTCAAAATTTTTATATGAAAAACTTCTTTTGCCCATATCTCCTAAACTAAGCGTCCTAGAGCGAAAAGGACTTTAATTCGTGACCACCCCCAAAAAATTGAAAAATCCACCCAAATCCTAAAGAAATTGAAATTTTTATATGAAAAACTTCTTTTGCCCATATCTCCTAAACTATGCGTCCTAGAGCGAAAAGGACTTTAATTCGTGACCACCCCCAAAAAATTGAAAAATCCACCCAAAACCTAAAAAAAATAAAATTTTTATATGAAAAACTTCTTTTGCCCATATCTCCTAAACTAAGCGTCCTAGAGCGAAAAGGACTTTAATTCGTGACCACCCCCAAAAAATTGAAAAATCTACCCAAAACCTAAAAAAATTGAAATTTTTATATGAAAAACTTCTTTTGCCCATATCTCCTAAACTATGCGTCCTAGGGCGAAAAGGACTTTAATTCGTGACCACCCCCAAAAAATTGAAAAATCTACCCAAAACCTAAAAAAATTGAAATTTTTATATGAAAAACTTCTTTTGCCCATATCTCCTAAACTATGCGTCCTAGAGCGAAAAGGACTTTAATTCGTGACCACCCCCCAAAAAATTGAAAAATCTACCCAAAACCTAAAAAAATTGAAATTTTTATATGAAAAACTTCTTTTGCCCATATCTCCTAAACTAAGCGTCCTAGAGCGAAAAGGACTTTAATTCGTGACCACCCCCAAAAAATTTAAAAATCCACAAAAATCCTAAAAAAATGAAATTTTTATATGAAAAACTTCTTTTGCCCATATCTCCTTTAATATGCGTCCTAGAGCGAAAAGGACTTTAATTCGTGACCACCCCCAAAAAATTGAAAAATCCACCCAAAACCTAAAAAAAATAAAATTTTTATATGAAAAACTTCTTTTGCCCATATCTCCTAAACTAAGCGTCCTAGAGCGAAAAGGACTTTAATTCGTGACCACCCCCAAAAAATTTAAAAATCCACCCAAATCCTAAAGAAATTGAAATTTTTATATGAAAAACTTCTTTTGCCCATAACTCCTAAACTATGCGTCCTAGAGCGAAAAGGACTTTAATTCGTGACCACCCCCAAAAAATTGAAAAATCCACCCAAAACCTAAAAAAATTCAAATTTTTATATGAAAAACTTCTTTTGCCCATATCTCCTAAACTAAGCGTCCTAGAGCGAAAAGGACTTTAATTCGTGACCACCCCCAAAAAATTGAAAAATCTACCCAAAACCTAAAAAAATTTAAATTTTTATATGAAAAACTTCTTTTGCCCATATCTCCTAAACTATGCGTCCTAGAGCGAAAAGGACTTTAATTCGTGACCACCCCCAAAAAATTGAAAAATCTACCCAAAACCTAAAAAAATTGAAATTTTTATATGAAAAACTTCTTTTGCCCATATCTCCTAAACTATGCGTCCTAGAGCGAAAAGGACTTTAATTCGTGACCGTAATTTAAAAATCCACCCAAATCCTAAAGAAATTGAAATTTTTATATGAAAAACTTCTTTTGCCCATATCTCCTAAACTAAGCGTCCTAGAGCGAAAAGGACTTTAATTCGTGACCACCCCCAAAAACTTCTTTTGTCCATATCTCCTAAACTAAGCGTCCTAGAGCGAAAAGGACTTTAATTCGTGACCACCCCCAAAAAATTGAAAAATCCACCCAAAACCTAAAAAAAATAAAATTTTTATATGAAAAACTTCTTTTGCCCATATCTCCTAAACTAAGCGTCCTAGAGCGAAAAGGACTTTAATTCGTGACCACCCCCAAAAAATTTAAAAATCCACCCAAATCCTAAAGAAATTGAAATTTTTATATGAAAAACTTCTTTTGCCCATAACTCCTAAACTATGCGTCCTAGAGCGAAAAGGACTTTAATTCGTGACCACCCCCAAAAAATTGAAAAATCCACCCAAAACCTAAAAAAATTCAAATTTTTATATGAAAAACTTCTTTTGCCCATATCTCCTAAACTAAGCGTCCTAGAGCGAAAAGGACTTTAATTCGTGACCACCCCCAAAAAATTGAAAAATCTACCCAAAACCTAAAAAAATTGAAATTTTTATATGAAAAACTTCTTTTGCCCATATCTCCTAAACTATGCGTCCTAGAGCGAAAAGGACTTTAATTCGTGACCACCCCCAAAAAATTGAAAAATCTACCCAAAACCTAAAAAAATTGAAATTTTTATATGAAACACTTCTTTTACCCATATCTCCTAAACTATGCGTCCTAGAGCGAAAAGGACTTTAATTCGTGACCACCCCCAAAAAATTGAAAAATCTACCCAAAACCTAAAAAAATTGAAATTTTTATATGAAAAACTTCTTTTGCCCATATCTCCTAAACTAAGCGTCCTAGAGCGAAAAGGACTTTAATTCGTGACCACCCCCAAAAAATTGAAAAATCTACCCAAAACCTAAAAAAATTGAAATTTTTATATGAAAAACTTCTTTTGCCCATATCTCCTAAACTATGCGTCCTAGAGCGAAAAGGACTTTAATTCGTGACCACCCCCAAAAAATTGAAAAATCTACCCAAAACCTAAAAAAATTGAAATTTTTATATGAAAAACTTCTTTTGCCCATATCTCCTAAACTATGCGTCCTAGAGCGAAAAGGACTTTAATTCGTGCCCACCCCCCAAAAAATTGAAAAATCTACCCAAAACCTAAAAAAATTGAAATTTTTATATGAAAAACTTCTTTTGCCAATATCTCCTAAACTAAGCGTCCTAGAGCGAAAAGGACTTTAATTCGTGACCACCCCCAAAAAATTTAAAAATCCACAAAAATCCTAAAAAAATGAAATTTTTATATGAAAAACTTCTTTTGCCCATATCTCCTTTAATATGCGTCCTAGAGCGAAAAGGACTTTAATTCGTGACCACCCCCAAAAAATTGAAAAATCCACCCAAAACCTAAAAAAATTCAAATTTTTATATGAAAAACTTCTTTTGCCCATATCTCCTAAACTAAGCGTCCTAGAGCGAAAAGGACTTTAATTCGTGACCACCCCCAAAAAATTGAAAAATCTACCCAAAACCTAAAAAAATTGAAATTTTTATATGAAAAACTTCTTTTGCCCATATCTCCTAAACTATGCGTCCTAGAGCGAAAAGGACTTTAATTCGTGACCACCCCCAAAAAATTGAAAAATCTACCCAAAACCTAAAAAAATTGAAATTTTTATATGAAACACTTCTTTTACCCATATCTCCTAAACTATGCGTCCTAGAGCGAAAAGGACTTTAATTCGTGACCACCCCCAAAAAATTGAAAAATCTACCCAAAACCTAAAAAAATTGAAATTTTTATATGAAAAACTTCTTTTGCCCATATCTCCTAAACTAAGCGTCCTAGAGCGAAAAGGACTTTAATTCGTGACCACCCCCAAAAAATTGAAAAATCTACCCAAAACCTAAAAAAATTGAAATTTTTATATGAAAAACTTCTTTTGCCCATATCTCCTAAACTATGCGTCCTAGAGCGAAAAGGACTTTAATTCGTGACCACCCCCAAAAAATTGAAAAATCTACCCAAAACCTAAAAAAATTGAAATTTTTATATGAAAAACTTCTTTTGCCCATATCTCCTAAACTATGCGTCCTAGAGCGAAAAGGACTTTAATTCGTGCCCACCCCCCAAAAAATTGAAAAATCTACCCAAAACCTAAAAAAATTGAAATTTTTATATGAAAAACTTCTTTTGCCCATATCTCCTAAACTAAGCGTCCTAGAGCGAAAAGGACTTTAATTCGTGACCACCCCCAAAAAATTTAAAAATCCACAAAAATCCTAAAAAAATGAAATTTTTATATGAAAAACTTCTTTTGCCCATATCTCCTTTAATATGCGTCCTAGAGCGAAAAGGACTTTAATTCGTGACCACCCCCAAAAAATTTAAAAATCCACCCAAAACCTAAAAAAAATAAAATTTTTATATGAAAAACTTCTTTTGCCCATATCTCCTAAACTAAGCGTCCTAGAGCGAAAAGGACTTTAATTCGTGACCACCCCCAAAAAATTTAAAAATCCACCCAAATCCTAAAGAAATTGAAATTTTTATATGAAAAACTTATTTTGCCCATAACTCCTAAACTATGCGTCCTAGAGCGAAAAGGACTTTAATTCGTGACCACCCCCAAAAAATTGAAAAATCCACCCAAAACCTAAAAAAATTCAAATTTTTATATGAAAAACTTCTTTTGCCCATATCTCCTAAACTAAGCGTCCTAGAGCGAAAAGGACTTTAATTCGTGACCACCCCCAAAAAATTGAAAAATCTACCCAAAACCTAAAAAAATTTAAATTTTTATATGAAAAACTTCTTTTGCCCATATCTCCTAAACTATGCGTCCTAGAGCGAAAAGGACTTTAATTCGTGACCACCCCCAAAAAATTGAAAAATCTACCCAAAACCTAAAAAAATTGAAATTTTTATATGAAAAACTTCTTTTGCCCATATCTCCTAAACTATGCGTCCTAGAGCGAAAAGGACTTTAATTCGTGACCACCCCCAAAAAATTGAAAAATCTACCCAAAACCTAAAAAAATTGAAATTTTTAAATGAAAAACTTCTTTTGCCCATATCTCCTAAACTAAGCGTCCTAGAGCGAAAAGGACTTTAATTCGTGACCACCCCCAAAAAATTGAAAAATCCACCCAAAATCTAAAAAAATTTAAATTTTTATATGAAAAACTTCTTTTGCCCATATCTCCTTTAATATGCGTCCTAGAGCGAAAAGGACTTTAATTCGTGACCACCCCCAAAAAATTGAAAAATCCACCCAAAACCTAAAAAAAATAAAATTTTTATATGAAAAACTTCTTTTGCCCATATCTCCTAAACTAAGCGTCCTAGAGCGAAAAGGACTTTAATTCGTGACCACCCCCAAAAAATTTAAAAATCCACCCAAATCCTAAAGAAATTGAAATTTTTATATGAAAAACTTCTTTTGCCCATAACTCCTAAACTATGCGTCCTAGAGCGAAAAGGACTTTAATTCGTGACCACCCCCAAAAAATTGAAAAATCCACCCAAAACCTAAAAAAATTTAAATTTTTATATGAAAAACTTCTTTTGCCCATATCTCCTAAACTAAGCGTCCTAGAGCGAAAAGGACTTTAATTCGTGACCACCCCCAAAAACTTCTTTTGCCCATATCTCCTAAACTAAGCGTCCTAGAGCGAAAAGGACTTTAATTCGTGACCACCCCCAAAAAATTTAAAAATCCACCCAAATCCTAAAGAAATTGAAATTTTTATATGAAAAACTTCTTTTGCCCATAACTCCTAAACTATGCGTCCTAGAGCGAAAAGGACTTTAATTCGTGACCACCCCCAAAAAATTGAAAAATCCACCCAAAACCTAAAAAAATTCAAATTTTTATATGAAAAACTTCTTTTGCCCATATCTCCTAAACTAAGCGTCCTAGAGCGAAAAGGACTTTAATTCGTGACCACCCCCAAAAAATTGAAAAATCTACCCAAAACCTAAAAAAATTGAAATTTTTATATGAAAAACTTCTTTTGCCCATATCTCCTAAACTATGCGTCCTAGAGCGAAAAGGACTTTAATTCGTGACCACCCCCAAAAAATTGAAAAATCTACCCAAAACCTAAAAAAATTGAAATTTTTATATGAAAAACTTCTTTTGCCCATATCTCCTAAACTATGCGTCCTAGAGCGAAAAGGACTTTAATTCGTGACCACCCCCAAAAAATTGAAAAATCTACCCAAAACCTAAAAAAATTGAAATTTTTATATGAAAAACTTCTTTTGCCCATATCTCCTAAACTAAGCGTCCTAGAGCGAAAAGGACTTTATTTCGTGACCACCCCCAAAAAATTGAAAAATCCACCCAAAACCTAAAAAAATTTAAATTTTTATATGAAAAACTTCTTTTGCCCATATCTCCTAAACTAAGCGCCCTAGAGCGAAAAGGACTTTAATTCGTGACCACCCCCAAAAAATTGAAAAATCTACCCAAAACCTAAAAAAATTAAAATTTTTATATGAAAAACTTCTTTTGCCCATATCTTCTAAACTATGCGTCCTAGAGCGAAAAGGACTTTAATTCGTGACCACCCCCAAAAAATTGAAAAATCTACCCAAAACCTACAAAAAATCAAATTTTTATATGAAAAACTTCTTTTGCCCATATCTCCTAAACTAAGCGTCCTAGAGCGAAAAGGACTTTAATTCGTGACCACCCCCAAAAAATTGAAAAATCTACCCAAAACCTAAAAAAATTGAAATTTTTATATGAAAAACTTCTTTTGCCCATATCTCCTAAACTATGCGTCCTAGAGCGAAAAGGACTTTAATTCGTGACCACCCCCAAAAAATTGAAAAATCTACCCAAAACCTAAAAAAATTGAAATTTTTATATGAAAAACTTCTTTTGCCCATATCTCCTAAACTATGCGTCCTAGAGCGAAAAGGACTTTAATTCGTGACCACCACCAAAAAATTGAAAAATCTACCCAAAACCTAAAAAAATTGAAATTTTTATATGAAAAACTTCTTTTGCCCATATCTCCTAAACTAAGCGTCCTAGAGCGAAAAGGACTTTAATTCGTGACCACCCCCAAAAAATTGAAAAATCTACCCAAAACCTAAAAAAATTAAAATTTTTATATGAAAAACTTCTTTTGCCCATATCTTCTAAACTATGCGTCCTAGAGCGAAAAGGACTTTAATTCGTGACCACCCCCAAAAAATTGAAAAAATCTACCCAAAACCTACAAAAAATCAAATTTTTATATGAAAAACTTCTTTTGCCCATATCTCCTAAACTAAGCGTCCTAGAGCGAAAAGGACTTTAATTCGTGACCACCCCCAAAAAATTGAAAAATCTACCCAAAACCTAAAAAAATTGAAATTTTTATATGAAAAACTTCTTTTGCCCATATCTCCTAAACTATGCGTCCTAGAGCGAAAAGGACTTTAATTCGTGACCACCCCCAAAAAATTGAAAAATCCACCCAAAACCTAAAAAAATTGAAATTTTTATATGAAAAACTTCTTTTGCCCATATCTCCTAAACTATGCGTCCTAGAGCGAAAAGGACTTTAATTCGTGACCACCCCCAAAAAATTGAAAAATCTACCCAAAACCTAAAAAAATTGAAATTTTTATATGAAAAACTTCTTTTGCCCATATCTCCTAAACTATGCGTCCTAGAGCGAAAAGGACTTTAATTCGTGACCACCCCCAAAAAATTGAAAAATCTACCCAAAACCTAAAAAAATTGAAATTTTTATATGAAAAACTTCTTTTGCCCAATCTCCTAAACTAAGCGTCCTAGAGCGAAAAGGACTTTAATTCGTGACCACCCCCAAAAAATTGAAAAATCCACCCAAACCTAAAAAAATTTAAATTTTTATATGAAAAACTTCTTTTGTCCATAACTCCTTAAATATGCGTCCTAGAGCGAAAAGGACTTCAATTCGTGACCACCCCCAAAAAATTTAAAAATCCACAAAAATCCTAAAAAAATTGAAATTTTTATATGAAAAACTTCTTTTGCCCATATCTCCTTTAATATGCGTCCTAGAGCGAAAAGGACTTTAATTCGTGACCACCCCCAAAAAATTGAAAAATCCACCCAAAACCTAAAAAAATTCAAATTTTTATATGAAAAACTTCTTTTGCCCATATCTCCTAAACTAAGCGTCCTAGAGAGAAAAGGACTTCAATTCGTGACCACCCCCAAAAAATCGAAAAATCTACCCAAAACCAAAAAAAATTCAAATTTTTATATGAAAAACTTCTTTTGCCCATATCTCCTAAACTAAGCGTCCTAGAGCGAAAAGGACTTCAATTCGTGACCACCCCCAAAAAATTGAAAAATCTACCCAAAACCTAAAAAAATTGAAATTTTTATATGAAAAACTTCTTTTGCTCCTTAAATATGCGTCCTAGAGCGAAAAGGACTTCAATTCGTGACCACCCCCAAAAAATTTAAAAATCCACAAAAATCCTAAAAAAAATGAAATTTTTATATGAAAAACTTCTTTTCCCATATCTCCTAAACTATGCGTCCTAGAGCGAAAAGGACTTTAATTCGTGACCACCCCCAAAAAATTGAAAAATCTACCCAAAACCTAAAAAAATTGAAATTTTTATATGAAAAACTTCTTTTGTCCATATCTCCTAAACTATGCGTCCTAGAGCGAAAAGGACTTTAATTCGTGACCACCCCCAAAAAATTGAAAAATCCACCCAAAGCCTAAAAAAATTAAAATTTTTATATGAAAAACTTCTTTTGCCATATCTCCTAAACTAAGCGTCCTAGAGAGAAAAGGACTTTAATTCGTGACCACCCCCAAAAAATTGAAAAATCTACCCAAAACCTAAAAAAATTGAAATTTTTATATGAAAAACTTCTTTTGCCCATATCTCCTAAACTATGCGTCCTAGAGCGAAAAGGACTTTAATTCGTGACCACCCCCAAAAAATTGAAAAATCTACCCAAAACCTAAAAAAAATTAAACTTTTTATATGAAAAACTTCTTTTGACAATATCTCCTAAACTAAGCATCCTAGAGCGAAAAGGACTTTAATTCGTGACCACCCCCAAAAAATTGAAAAATCCACCCAAAACCTAAAAAAATTGAAATTTTTATATGAAAAACTTCTTTTGCCCATATCTCCTAAACTATGCGTCCTAGAGCGAAAAGGACTTTAATTCGTGACCACCCCCAAAAAATTGAAAAATCTACCCAAAACCTAAAAAAATTGAAATTTTTATATGAAAAACTTCTTTTGCCCATATCTCCTAAACTATGCGTCCTAGAGCGAAAAGGACTTTAATTCGTGACCACCCCCAAAAAATTGAAAAATCTACCCAAAACCTAAAAAAATTGAAATTTTTATATGAAAAACTTCTTTTGCCCATATCTCCCAAACTAAGCGTCCTAGAGCGAAAAGGACTTTAATTCGTGACCACCCCCAAAAAATTGAAAAATCCACCCAAACCTAAAAAAATTTAAATTTTTATATGAAAAACTTCTTTTGTCCATAACTCCTTAAATATGCGTCCTAGAGCGAAAAGGACTTTAATTCGTGACCACCCCCAAAAAATTTAAAAATCCACAAAAATCCTAAAAAAATGAAATTTTTATATGAAAAACTTCTTTTGCCCATATCTCCTTTAATATGCGTCCTAGAGCGAAAAGGACTTTAATTCGTGACCACCCCCAAAAAATTGAAGAATCCACCCAAAACCTAAAAAAATTCAAATTTTTATATGAAAAACTTCTTTTGCCCATATCTCCTAAACTAAGCGTCCTAGAGCGAAAAGGACTTCAATTCGTGACCACCCCCAAAAAATCGAAAAATCTACCCAAAACCAAAAAAAATTAAAATTTTTATATGAAAAACTTCTTTTGCCCATATCTCCTAAACTAAGCGTCCTAGAACGAAAAGGACTTCAATTCGTTACCACCCCCAAAAAATTGAAAAATCTACCCAAAACCTAAAAAAATTGAAATTTTTATATGAAAAACTTCTTTTGCCCATATCTCCTAAACTAAGCGTCCTAGAGCGAAAAGGACTTTAATTCGTGACCACCCCCAAAAAATTGAAAAATCCACCCAAAACCTAAAAAAATTCAAATTTTTATATGAAAACCTTCTTTTGCCCATATCTCCTAAACTAAGCGTCCTAGAGCGAAAAGGACTTCAATTCGTGACCACCCCCAAAAAATCGAAAAATCTACCCAAAACCAAAAAAAATTCAAATTTTTATATGAAAAACTTCTTTTGCCCATATCTCCTAAACTAAGCGTCCTAGAGCGAAAAGGACTTCAATTCGTGACCACCCCCAAAAAATTGAAAAATCTACCCAAAACCTAAAAAAATTGAAATTTTTATATGAAAAACTTCTTTTGCTCCTTAAATATGCGTCCTAGAGCGAAAAGGACTTCAATTCGTGACCACCCCCAAAAAATTTAAAAATCCACAAAAATCCTAAAAAAAATGAAATTTTTATATGAAAAACTTCTTTTCCCATATCTCCTAAACTATGCGTCCTAGAGCGAAAAGGACTTTAATTCGTGACCACCCCCAAAAAATTGAAAAATCTACCCAAAACCTAAAAAAATTGAAATTTTTATATGAAAAACTTCTTTTGTCCATATCTCCTAAACTATGCGTCCTAGAGCGAAAAGGACTTTAATTCGTGACCACCCCCAAAAAATTGAAAAATACACCCAAAACCTAAAAAAATTAAAATTTTTATATGAAAAACTTCTTTTGCCATATCTCCTAAACTAAGCGTCCTAGAGAGAAAAGGACTTTAATTCGTGACCACCCCCAAAAAATTTAAAAATATACCCAAAACCTAAAAAAATTGAAATTTTTATATGAAAAACTTCTTTTGCCCATATCTCCTAAACTATGCGTCCTAGAGCGAAAAGGACTTTAATTCGTGACCACCCCCAAAAAATTGAAAAATCCACCCAAAACCTAAAAAAATTAAAATTTTTATATGAAAAACTTCTTTTGCCCATATCTCCTAAACTAAGCGTCCTAGAGCGAAAAGGACTTTAATTCGTGACCACCCCCAAAAAATTGAAAAATCTACCCAAAACCTAAAAAAATTGAAATTTTTATATGAAAAACTTCTTTTGCCCATATCTCCTAAACTATGCGTCCTAGAGCGAAAAGGACTTTAATTCGTGACCACCCCCAAAAAATTGAAAAATCTACCCAAAACCTAAAAAAAATTAAACTTTTTATATGAAAAACTTCTTTTGCCCATATCTCCTAAACTAAACATCCTAGAGCGAAAAGGACTTTAATTCGTGACCACCCCCAAAAAATTGAAAAATCCACCCAAAACCTAAAAAAATTGAAATTTTTATATGAAAAACTTCTTTTGCCCATATCTCCTAAACTATGCGTCCTAGAGCGAAAAGGACTTTAATTCGTGACCACCCCCAAAAAATTGAAAAATCTACCCAAAACCTAAAAAAATTGAAATTTTTATATGAAAAACTTCTTTTGCCCATATCTCCTAAACTATGCGTCCTAGAGCGAAAAGGACTTTAATTCGTGACCACCCCCAAAAAATTGAAAAATCTACCCAAAACCTAAAAAAATTGAAATTTTTATATGAAAAACTTCTTTTGCCCATATCTCCCAAACTAAGCGTCCTAGAGCGAAAAGGACTTTAATTCGTGACCACCCCCAAAAAATTGAAAAATCCACCCAAACCTAAAAAAATTTAAATTTTTATATGAAAAACTTCTTTTGTCCATATCTCCTAAACTAAGCGTCCTAGAGCGAAAAGGACTTCAATTCGTGACCACCCCCAAAAAATTTAAAAATCCACAAAAATCCTAAAAAAATGAAATTTTTATATGAAAAACTTCTTTTGCCCATATCTCCTTTAATATGCGTCCTAGAGCGAAAAGGACTTTAATTCGTGACCACCCCCAAAAAATTGAAGAATCCACCCAAAACCTAAAAAAATTCAAATTTTTATATGAAAAACTTCTTTTGCCCATATCTCCTAAACTAAGCGTCCTAGAGCGAAAAGGACTTCAATTCGTGACCACCCCCAAAAAATCGAAAAATCTACCCAAAACCAAAAAAAATTAAAATTTTTATATGAAAAACTTCTTTTGCCCATATCTCCTAAACTAAGCGTCCTAGAGCGAAAAGGACTTCAATTCGTTACCACCCCCAAAAAATTGAAAAATCTACCCAAAACCTAAAAAAATTGAAATTTTTATATGAAAAACTTCTTTTGCCCATATCTCCTAAACTAAGCGTCCTAGAGCGAAAAGGACTTTAATTCGTGACCACCCCCAAAAAATTGAAAAATCTACCCAAAACCTAAAAAAATTGAAATTTTTATATGAAAAACTTCTTTTGCCCAAATCTCCTAAACTAAGCGTCCTAGAGCGAAAAGGACTTTAATTCGTGACCACCCCCAAAAAATTGAAAAATCCACCCAAAACCTAAAAAAATTTAAATTTTTATATGAAAAACTTCTTTTGCCCATATCTCCTAAACTAAGCGTCCATATCGCCTTAAATATGCGTCCTAGAGCGAAAAGGACTTTAATTCGTGACCACCTCCAAAAAATTGAAAAATCTACCCAAAACCTAAAAAAATTAAAATTTTTATATGAAAAACTTCTTTTGCCCATATCTTCTAAACTATGCGTCCTAGAGCGAAAAGGACTTTAATTCGTGACCACCCCCAAAAAATTGAAAAATCTACCCAAAACCTACAAAAAATCAAATTTTTATATGAAAAACTTCTTTTGCCCATATCTCCTAAACTAAGCGTCCTAGAGCGAAAAGGACTTTAATTCGTGACCACCCCCAAAAAATTGAAAAATCTACCCAAAACCTAAAAAAATTTAAATTTTTATATGAAAAATTTCTTTTGCCCATATCTCCTAAACTATGCGTCCTAGAGCGAAAAGGACTTTAATTCGTGACCACCCCCAAAAAATTGAAAAATCCACCCAAAACCTAAAAAAATTGAAATTTTTATATGAAAAACTTCTTTTGCCCATATCTCCTTAACTATGCGTCCTAGAGCGAAAAGGACTTTAATTCGTGACCACCCCCAAAAAATTGAAAAATCTACCCAAAACCTAAAAAAAATTCAAATTTTTATATGAAAAACTTCTTTTGCCCATATCTCCTAAACTAAGCGTCCTAGAGCGAAAAGGACTTTAATTCGTGACCACCCCCAAAAAATTGAAAAATCTACCCAAAACCTAAAAAAATTGAAATTTTTATATGAAAAACTTCTTTTGCCCATATCTCCTAAACTAAGCGTCCTAGAGCGAAAAGGACTTTAATTCGTGACCACCCCCAAAAAATTGAAAAATCCACCCAAACCTAAAAAAATTTAAATTTTTATATGAAAAACTTCTTTTGTCCATAACTCCTTAAATATGCGTCCTAGAGCGAAAAGGACTTCAATTCGTGACCACCCCCAAAAAATTTAAAAATCCACAAAAATCCTAAAAAAATTGAAATTTTTATATGAAAAACTTCTTTTGCCCATATCTCCTTTAATATGCGTCCTAGAGCGAAAAGGACTTTAATTCGTGACCACCCCCAAAAAATTTAAAAATCCACCCAAAACCTAAAAAAATTCAAATTTTTATATGAAAAACTTCTTTTGCCCATATCTCCTAAACTAAGCGTCCTAGAGCGAAAAGGACTTCAATTCGTGACCACCCCCAAAAAATCGAAAAATCTACCCAAAACCAAAAAAAATTAAAATTTTTATATGAAAAACTTCTTTTGCCCATATCTCCTAAACTAAGCGTCCTAGAGCGAAAAGGACTTCAATTCGTGACCACCCCCAAAAAATTGAAAAATCTACCCAAAACCTAAAAAAATTTGAATTTTTATATGAAAAACTTCTTTTGCTCCTTAAATATGCGTCCTAGAGCGAAAAGGACTTCAATTCGTGACCACCCCCAAAAAATTTAAAAATCCACAAAAATCCTAAAAAAATTGAAATTTTTATATGAAAAACTTCTTTTCCCATATCTCCTAAACTATGCGTCCTAGAGCGAAAAGGACTTTAATTCGTGACCACCCCCAAAAAATTGAAAAATCCACCCAAAACCTAAAAAAATTAAAATTTTTATATGAAAAACTTCTTGTGCCCATATCTCCTTTAATATGCGTCCTAGAGCGAAAAGGACTTTAATTCGTGACCACCCCCAAAAAATTGAAAAATCCACCCAAAACCTAAAAAAATTTAAATTTTTATATGAAAAACTTCTTTTGCCCATATCTCCTAAACTAAGCGTCCTAGAGCGAAAAGGACTTTAATTCGTGACCACCTCCAAAAAATTGAAAAATCTACCCAAAACCTAAAAAAATTAAAATTTTTATATGAAAAACTTCTTTTGCCCATATCTTTTAAACTATGCGTCCTAGAGCGAAAAGGACTTTAATTCGTGACCACCCCCAAAAAATTGAAAAATCTACCCAAAACCTACAAAAAATCAAATTTTTATATGAAAAACTTCTTTTGCCCATATCTCCTAAACTAAGCGTCCTAGAGCGAAAAGGACTTTAATTCGTGACCACCCCCAAAAAATTGAAAAATCTACCCAAAACCTAAAAAAATTGAAATTTTTATATGAAAAACTTCTTTTGCCCATATCTCCTAAACTATGCGTCCTGGAGCGAAAAGGACTTTAATTCGTGACCACCCCCAAAAAATTGAAAAATCCACCCAAAACCTAAAAAAATTGAAATTTTTATATGAAAAACTTCTTTTGCCCATATCTCCTAAACTATGCGTCCTAGAGCGAAAAGGACTTTAATTCGTGACCACCCCCAAAAAATTGAAAAATCTACCCAAAACCTAAAAAAATTGAAATTTTTATATGAAAAACTTCTTTTGCCCATATCTCCTAAACTAAGCGTCCTAGAGCGAAAAGGACTTTAATTCGTGACCACCCCCAAAAAATTGAAAAATCTACCCAAAACCTAAAAAAATTGAAATTTTTATATGAAAAACTTCTTTTGCCCATATCTCCTAAACTAAGCGTCCTAGAGCGAAAAGGACTTTAATTCGTGACCACCCCCAAAAAATTGAAAAATCCACCCAAACCTAAAAAAATTCAAATTTTTATATGAAAAACTTCTTTTGCCCATATCTCCTAAACTAAGCATCCTAGAGCGAAAAGGACTTTAATTCGTGACCACCCCCAAAACCTAAAAAAATTGAAATTTTTATATGAAAAACTTCTTTTGCCCATATCTCCTAAACTATGCGTCCTAGAGCGAAAAGGTCTTTAATTCGTGACCACCCCCAAAAAATTGAAAAATCCACCCAAAACCTAAAAAAATTAAAATTTTTATATGAAAAACTTCTTTTGCCCATATCTCCTAAACTAAGCGTCCTAGAGCGAAAAGGACTTTAATTGGTGACCACCCCCAAAAAATTGAAAAATCTACCCAAAACCTAAAAAAATTGAAATTTTTATATGAAAAACTTCTTTTGCCCATATCTCCTAAACTATGCGTCCTAGAGCGAAAAGGACTTTAATTCGTGACCACCCCCAAAAAATTGAAAACTCCACCCAAAACCTAAAAAAATTAAAATTTTTATATGAAAAACTTCTTTTGCCCATATCTCCTAAACTATGCGTCCTAGAGCGAAAAGGACTTTAATTCGTGACCACCCCCAAAAAATTGAAAAATCTACCCAAAACCTAAAAAAAATGAAATTTTTATATGAAAAACTTCTTTTGCCCATATCTCCTAAACTATGCGTCCTAGAGCGAAAAGGACTTTAATTCGTGACCACCCCCAAAAAATTTAAAAATCCACCCAAAACCTAAAAAAATTAAAATTTTTATATGAAAAACTTCTTTTGCCCATATCTCCTAAACTAAGCGTCCTAGAGCGAAAAGGACTTTAATTCGTGACTACCCCCAAAAAATTGAAAAATCCACCCAAAACCTAAAAAAATTACAATTTTTATATGAAAAACTTCTTTTGCCCATATCTCCTAAACTAAGCGTCCTAGAGCGAAAAGGACTTTAATTCGTGACCACCCCCAAAAAATTGAAAAATCTACCCAAAACCTAAAAAAAATTGAAATTTTTATATGAAAAACTTCTTTTGCCCATATCTCCTAAACTAAGCATCCTAGAGCGAAAAGGACTTTAATTCGTGACTACCCCCAAAAAATTGAAAAATCCACCCAAAACCTAAAAAAATTAAAATTTTTATATGAAAAACTTCTTTTGCCCATATCTCCTAAACTAAGCGTCCTAGAGCGAAAAGGACTTTAATTCGTGACCACCCCCAAAAAATTGAAAAATCCACCCAAACCTAAAAAAATTGAAATTTTTATATGAAAAACTTCTTTTGCCCATAACTCCTTAAATATGCGTCCTAGAGCGAAAAGGACTTCAATTCGTGACCACCCCCAAAAAATTTAAAAATCCACAAAAATCCTAAAAAAATTGAAATTTTTATATGAAAAACTTAAAAATCTACCCAAAACCTAAAAAAATTCAAATTTTTAAAATTCAAATATCTCCTAAACTAAGCGTCCTAGAGCGAAAAGGACTTTAATTCGTGACCACCCCCAAAAAATTGAAAAATCCACCAAAACCTAAAAAAATTGAAATTTTTATATGAAAAACTTCTTTTGCCCATAACTCCTTAAATATGCGTCCTAGAGCGAAAAGGACTTCAATTCGTGACCACCCCCAAAAAATTTAAAAATCCACAAAAATCCTAAAAAAATTGAAATTTTTATATGAAAAACTTCTTTTCCCAAGCTCCTAAACTATGCGTCCTAGAGCGAAAAGGACTTTAATTCGTGACCACCCCCAAAAATTGAAAAATCCACCCAAAACCTAAAAAAATTAAAATTTTTGTATGAAAAATTTCTTTGCCCATATCTCCTAAACTAAGCGTCCTAGAGCGAAAAGGACTTTAATTCGTGACCACCCCCAAAAAATTTAAAAATCCACCCAAATCCTAAAGAAATTGAAATTTTTATATGAAAAACTTCTTTTGCCCATATCTCCTAAACTATGCGTCCTAGAGCGAAAAGGACTTTAATTCGTGACCACCCCCAAAAAATTGAAAAATCTACCCAAAACCTAAAAAAATTCAAATTTTTATATATTAAATTTTCCCAATATCTCCTAAACTAAGCGTCCTAGAGCGAAAAGGACTTTAATTCGTGACCACCCCCAAAAAATTGAAAAATCCACCCAAAACCTAAAAAAATTAAAATTTTTATATGAAAAACTTCTTTTGCCCATATCTCCTAAACTAAGCGTCCTAGAGCGAAAAGGACTTTAATTCGTGACCACCCCCAAAAAATTGAAAAATCCACCCAAACCTAAAAAAATTGAAATTTTTATATGAAAAACTTCTTTTGCCCATATCTCCTAAACTAAGCGTCCTAGAGCGAAAAGGACTTTAATTCGTGACCACCCCCAAAAAATTTAAAAATCCACCCAAATCCTAAAGAAATTGAAATTTTTATATGAAAAACTTCTTTTGCCCATGTCTCCTAAACTATGCGTCCTAGAGCGAAAAGGACTTTAATTCGTGACCACCCCCAAAAAATTGAAAAATCCACCCAAAACCTAAAAAAATTAAAATTTTTATATGAAAAACTTCTTTTGCCCATATCTCCTAAACTAAGCGTCCTAGAGCGAAAAGGACTTTAATTCGTGACCACCCCCAAAAAATTGCAAAATCCACCCAAACCTAAAAAAATTGAAATTTTTATATGAAAAACTTCTTTTGCCCATAACTCCTTAAATATGCGTCCTAGAGCGAAAAGGACTTTAATTCGTGACCACCCCCAAAAATTTGAAAAATCCACCCAAAACCTAAAAAAATTAAAATTTTTATATGAAAAACTTCTTTTGCCCATATCTCCTAAACTAAGCGTCCTAGAGCGAAAAGGACTTTAATTCGTGACCACCCCCAAAAAATTGAAAAATCTACCCAAAACCTAAAAAAAATTAAATTTTTATATGAAAAACTTCTTTTGCCCATATCTTCTAAACTAAGCGTCCTAGAGCGAAAAGGACTTTAATTCGTGACCACCCCCAAAAATTTGAAAAATCCACCCAAACCTAAAAAAATTGAAATTTTTATATGAAAAACTTCTTTTGCCCATAACTCCTTAAATATGCGTCCTAGAGCGAAAAGGACTTCAATTCGTGACCACCCCCAAAAAATTTAAAAATCCACAAAAATCCTAAAAAAAATGAAATTTTTATATGAAAAACTTCTTTTCCCATATCTCCTAAACTATGCGTCCTAGAGCGAAAAGGACTTTAATTCGTGACCACCCCCAAAAAATTGAAAAATCCACCCAAAACCTAAAAAAATTAAAATTTTTATATGAAAAACTTCTTTTGCCCATATCTCCTAAACTAAGCGTCCTAGAGCGAAAAGGACTTCAATTCGTGACCACCCCCAAAAAATTTAAAAATTCACCCAAATCCTAAAGAAATTGAAATTTTTATATGAAAAACTTCTTTTGCCCATATCTCCTAAACTATGCGTCCTAGAGCGAAAAGGACTTTAATTCGTGACCACCCCCAAAAAATTGAAAAATCCACCCAAAACCTAAAAAAATTAAAATTTTTATATGAAAAACTTCTTTTGCCCATATCTCCTAAACTAAGCGTCCTAGAGCGAAAAGGACTTTAATTCTTGACCACCCCCAAAAAATTTAAAAATCCACCCAAATCCTAAAGAAATTGAAATTTTTATATGAAAAACTTCTTTTGCCCATATCTCCTAAACTATGCGTCCTAGAGCGAAAAGGACTTTAATTCGTGACCACCCCCAAAAAATTGAAAAATCCACCCAAACCTAAAAAAATTGAAATTTTTATATGAAAAACTTCTTTTGCCCATAACTCCTTAAATATGCGTCCTAGAGCGAAAAGGACTTCAATTCGTGACCACCCCCAAAAAATTGAAAAATCCACAAAAATCCTAAAAAAATTGAAATTTTTATATGAAAAACTTCTTTTCCCATATCTCCTAAACTATGCGTCCTAGAGCGAAAAGGACTTTAATTCGTGACCATCCCCAAAAAATTGAAAAATCCACCCAAAACCTAAAAAAATTAAAATTTTTATATGAAAAACTTCTTTTGCCCATATCTCCTAAACTAAGCGTCCTAGAGCGAAAAGGACTTTAATTCGTGACCACCCCCAAAAAATTGAAAAATCCACCCAAAACCTAAAAAAATTAAAATTTTTATATGAAAAACTTCTTTTGCCCATATCTCCTAAACTAAGCGTCCTAGAGCGAAAAGGACTTTAATTCGTGACCACCCCCAAAAAATTTAAAAATCTACCCAAAACCTAAAAAATTCAAATTTTTATATGAAAAACTTCTTTTGCCCATATCTCCTAAACTAAGCGTCCTAGAGCGAAAAGGACTTTAATTCGTGACCACCCCCAAAAAATTGAAAAATCTACCCAAAACCTAAAAAAATTGAAATTTTTATATGAAAAACTTCTTTTGCCCATATCTCCTAAACTATGCGTCCTAGAGCGAAAAGGACTTTAATTCGTGACCACCCCCAAAAAATTGAAAAATCCACCCAAAACCTAAAAAAATTAAAATTTTTATATGAAAAACTTCTTTTGCCCATATCTCCTAAACTAAGCGTCCTAGAGCGAAAAGGACTTTAATTCGTGACCACCCCCAAAAAATTGAAAAATCTACCCAAAACCTAAAAAAATTGAAATTTTTATATGAAAAACTTCTTTTGCCCATATCTCCTAAACTAAGCGTCCTAGAGCGAAAAGGACTTTAATTCGTGACCACCCCCAAAAAATTGAAAAATCCACCCAAAACCTAAAAAAATTTAAATTTTTATATGAAAAACTTCTTTTGCCCATATCTCCTAAACTAAGCGTCCTAGAGCGAAAAGGACTTTAATTCGTGACCACCTCCAAAAAATTGAAAAATCTACCCAAAACCTAAAAAAATTAAAATTTTTATATGAAAAACTTCTTTTGCCCATATCTTCTAAACTATGCGTCCTAGAGCGAAAAGGACTTTAATTCGTGACCACCCCCAAAAAATTGAAAAATCCACCCAAACCTAAAAAAATTTAAATTTTTATATGAAAAACTTCTTTTGTCCATAACTCCTTAAATATGCGTCCTAGAGCGAAAAGGACTTCAATTCGTGACCACCCCCAAAAAATTTAAAAATCCACAAAAATCCTAAAAAAATTGAAATTTTTATATGAAAAACTTCTTTTGCCCATATCTTCTAAACTATGCGTCCTAGAGCGAAAAGGACTTTAATTCGTGACCACCCCCAAAAAATTGAAAAATCTACCCAAAACCTAAAAAAATTGAAATTTTTATATGAAAAACTTCTTTTGCCCATATCTCCTAAACTAAGCGTCCTAGAGCGAAAAGGACTTTAATTCGTGACCACCCCCAAAAAATTGAAAAATCTACCCAAAACCTAAAAAAATTGAAATTTTTATATGAAAAACTTCTTTTGCCCATATCTCCTAAACTAAGCGTCCTAGAGCGAAAAGGACTTTAATTCGTGACCACCCCCAAAAAATTGAAAAATCCACCCAAACCTAAAAAAATTTAAATTTTTATATGAAAAACTTCTTTTGTCCATAACTCCTTAAATATGCGTCCTAGAGCGAAAAGGACTTCAATTCGTGACCACCCCCAAAAAATTTAAAAATCCACAAAAATCCTAAAAAAAATTGAAATTTTTATATGAAAAACTTCTTTTGCCCATATCTCCTTTAATATGCGTCCTAGAGCGAAAAGGACTTTAATTCGTGACCACCCCCAAAAAATTGAAAAATCCACCCAAAACCTAAAAAAATTCAAATTTTTATATGAAAAACTTCTTTTGCCCATATCTCCTAAACTAAGCGTCCTAGAGCGAAAAGGACTTCAATTCGTGACCACCCCCAAAAAATTGAAAAATCTACCCAAAACCAAAAAAAATTAAAATTTTTATATGAAAAACTTCTTTTGCCCATATCTCCTAAACTAAGCGTCCTAGAGCGAAAAGGACTTCAATTCGTGACCACCCCCAAAAAATTGAAAAATCTACCCAAAACCTAAAAAAATTGAAATTTTTATATGAAAAACTTCTTTTGCTCCTTAAATATGCGTCCTAGAGCGAAAAGGACTTCAATTCGTGACCACCCCCAAAAAATTTAAAAATCCACAAAAATCCTAAAAAAATTGAAATTTTTATATGAAAAACTTCTTTTCCCATATCTCCTAAACTATGCGTCCTAGAGCGAAAAGGACTTTAATTCGTGACCACCCCCAAAAAATTGAAAAATCCACCCAAAACCTAAAAAAATTAAAATTTTTATATGAAAAACTTCTTTTGCCCATATCTCCTAAACTAAGCGTCCTAGAGCGAAAAGGACTTTAATTCGTGACCACCCCCAAAAAATTGAAAAATCTACCCAAAACCTAAAAAAATTGAAATTTTTATATGAAAAACTTCTTTTGCCCATATCTCCTAAACTATGCGTCCTAGAGCGAAAAGGACTTTAATTCGTGACCACCCCCAAAAAATTGAAAAATCTACCCAAAACCTAAAAAAATTCAAATTTTTATATGAAAAACTTCTTTTGCCCATATCTCCTAAACTAAGCGTCCTAGAGCGAAAAGGACTTTAATTCGTGACCACCCCCAAAAAATTGAAAAATCTACCCAAAACCTAAAAAAATTGAAATTTTTATATGAAAAACTTTTTTTGCCCATATCTCCTAAACTATGCGTCCTAGAGCGAAAAGGACTTTAATTCGTGACCACCCCCAAAAAATTGAAAAATCTACCCAAAACCTAAAACAATTAAAATTTTTATATGAAAAACTTCTTTTGCCCATATCTCCTAAACTAAGCATCCTAGAGCGAAAAGGACTTTAATTCGTGACCACCCCCAAAAAATTGAAAAATCTACCCAAAACCTAAAAAAATTGAAATTTTTATATGAAAAACTTCTTTTGCCCATAACTCCTTAAATATGCGTCCTAGAGCGAAAAGGACTTTAATTCGTGACCACCCCCAAAAAATTGAAAAATCCACCCAAAACCTAAAAAAATTCAAATTTTTATATGAAAAACTTCTTTTGCCCATATCTCCTAAACTATGCGTCCTAGAGCGAAAAGGACTTTAATTCGTGACCACCCCCAAAAAATTTAAAAATCTACCCAAAACCTAAAAAAATTCAAATTTTTATATGAAAAACTTCTTTTGCCCATATCTCCTAAACCAAGCGTCCTAGAGCGAAAAGGACTTTAATTCGTGACCACCCCCAAAAAATTGAAAAATCTACCCAAAACCTAAAAAAATTGAAATTTTTATATGAAAAACTTCTTTTGCCCATATCTCCTAAACTATGCGTCCTAGAGCGAAAAGGACTTTAATTCGTGACCACCCCCAAAAAATTGAAAAATCCACCCAAAACCTAAAAAAATTAAAATTTTTATATGAAAAACTTCTTTTGCCCATATCTCCTAAACTAAGCGTCCTAGAGCGAAAAGGACTTTAATTCGTGACCACCCCCAAAAATTGAAAAATCTACCCAAAACCTAAAAAAATTGAAATTTTTATATGAAAAACTTCTTTTGCCCATATCTCCTAAACTATGCGTCCTAGAGCGAAAAGGACTTTAATTCGTGACCACCCCCAAAAAATTGAAAAATCTACCCAAAACCTAAAAAAATTCAAATTTTTATATGACAAACTTCTTTTGCCCATATCTCCTAAACTAAGCGTCCTAGAGCGAAAAGGACTTTAATTGGTGACCACCCCCAAAAAATTGAAAAATCTACCCAAAACCTAAAAAAAATGAAATTTTTATATGAAAAACTTCTTTTGCCCATATCTCCTAATCTATGCGTCCTAGAGCGAAAAGGACTTTAATTCGTGACCACCCCCAAAAAATTGAAAACTCCACCCAAAACCTAAAAAAATTAAAATTTTTATATGAAAAACTTCTTTTGCCCATATCTCCTAAACTATGCGTCCTAGAGCGAAAAGGACTTTAATTCGTGACCACCCCCAAAAAATTGAAAAATCTACCCAAAACCTAAAAAAAATGAAATTTTTATATGAAAAACTTCTTTTGCCCATATCTCCTAAACTATGCGTCCTAGAGCGAAAAGGACTTTAATTCGTGACCACCCCCAAAAAATTTAAAAATCCACCCAAAACCTAAAAAAATTAAAATTTTTATATGAAAAACTTCTTTTGCCCATATCTCCTAAACTAAGCGTCCTAGAGCGAAAAGGACTTTAATTCGTGACTACCCCCAAAAAATTGAAAAATCCACCCAAAACCTAAAAAAATTACAATTTTTATATGAAAAACTTCTTTTGCCCATATCTCCTAAACTAAGCGTCCTAGAGCGAAAAGGACTTTAATTCGTGACCACCCCCAAAAAATTGAAAAATCTACCCAAAACCTAACAAAAATTGAAATTTTTATATGAAAAACTTCTTTTGCCCATATCTCCTAAACTAAGCATCCTAGAGCGAAAAGGACTTTAATTCGTGACTACCCCCAAAAAATTGAAAAATCCACCCAAAACCTAAAAAAATTAAAATTTTTATATGAAAAACTTCTTTTGCCCATATCTCCTAAACTAAGCGTCCTAGAGCGAAAAGGACTTTAATTCGTGACCACCCCCAAAAAATTGAAAAATCCACCCAAACCTAAAAAAATTGAAATTTTTATATGAAAAACTTCTTTTGCCCATAACTCCTTAAATATGCGTCCTAGAGCGAAAAGGACTTCAATTCGTGACCACCCCCAAAAAATTTAAAAATCCACAAAAATCCTGAAAAAATTGAAATTTTTATATGAAAAACTTAAAAATCTACCCAAAACCTAAAAAAATTCAAATTTTTAAAATTCAAATATCTCCTAAACTAAGCGTCCTAGAGCGAAAAGGACTTTAATTCGTGACCACCCCCAAAAAATTGAAAAATCCACCAAAACCTAAAAAAATTGAAATTTTTATATGAAAAACTTCTTTTGCCCATAACTCCTTAAATATGCGTCCTAGAGCGAAAAGGACTTCAATTCGTGACCACCCCCAAAAAATTTAAAAATCCACAAAAATCCTAAAAAAATTGAAATTTTTATATGAAAAACTTCTTTTCCCAAGCTCCTAAACTATGCGTCCTAGAGCGAAAAGGACTTTAATTCGTGACCACCCCCAAAAATTGAAAAATCCACCCAAAACCTAAAAAAATTAAAATTTTTATATGAAAAACTTCTTTGCCCATATCTCCAAAACTAAGCGTCCTAGAGCGAAAAGGACTTTAATTCGTGACCACCCCCAAAAAATTTAAAAATCCACCCAAATCCTAAAGAAATTGAAATTTTTATATGAAAAACTTCTTTTGCCCATATCTCCTAAACTATGCGTCCTAGAGCGAAAAGGACTTTAATTCGTGACCACCCCCAAAAAATTGAAAAATCTACCCAAAACCTAAAAAAATTCAAATTTTTATATGAAAAACTTCTTTTGCCCATAACTCCTTAAATATGCGTCCTAGAGCGAAAAGGACTTCAATTCGTGACCACCCCCAAAAAATTTAAAAATCCACAAAAATCCTAAAAAAATTGAAATTTTTATATGAAAAACTTCTTTTCCCATATCTCCTAAACTATGCGTCCTAGAGCGAAAAGGACTTTAATTCGTGACCACCCCCACAAAATTTAAAAATCCACCCAAATCCTAAAGAAATTGAAATTTTTATATGAAAAACTTCTTTTGCCCATATCTCCTAAACTCAGCGTCCTAGAGCGAAAAGGACTTTAATTCGTGACCACCCCCAAAAAATTGAAAAATCTACCCAAAACCTAAAAAAATTCAAATTTTTATATGAAAAACTTCTTTTCCCATATCTCCTAAACTATGCGTCCTAGAGCGAAAAGGACTTTAATTCGTGACCACCCCCAAAAAATTGAAAAATCCACCCAAAACCTAAAAAAATTAAAATTTTTATATGAAAAACTTCTTTTGCCCATATCTCCTAAACTAAGCGTCCTAGAGCGAAAAGGACTTTAATTCGTGACCACCCCCAAAAAATTGAAAAATCTACCCAAAACCTAAAAAAATTGAAATTTTTATATGAAAAACTTCTTTTGCCCATATATCCTAAACTAAGCGTCCTAGAGCGAAAAGGACTTTAATTCGTGACCACCCCCAAAAAATTGAAAAATCTACCCAAAACCTAAAAAAATTGAAATTTTTATATGAAAAACTTCTTTTGCCCATATCTCCTAAACTATGCGTCCTAGAGCGAAAAGGACTTTAATTCGTGACCACCCCCAAAAAATTGAAAAATCTACCCAAAACCTAAAAAAATTAAAATTTTTATATGAAAAACTTCTTTTACCCATATCTCCTAAACTAAGCGTCCTAGAGCGAAAAGGACTTTAATTCGTGACCACCCCCAAAAAATTGAAAAATCTACCCAAAACCTAAAAAAATTGAAATTTTTATATGAAAAACTTCTTTTGCCCATATCTCCTAAACTATGCGTCCTAGAGCGAAAATTACTTTAATTCGTGACCACCCCCAAAAAATTGAAAAATCTACCCAAAACCTAAAAAAATTGAAATTTTTATATGAAAAACTTCTTTTGCCCATATCTCCTAAACTATGCGTCCTAGAGCGAAAAGGACTTTAATTCGTGACCACCCCCAAAAAATTGAAAAATCCACCCAAAACCTAAAAAAATTCAAATTTTTATATGAAAAACTTCTTTTCCCCATATCTCCTAAACTAAGCGTCCTAGAGCGAAAAGGACTTTAATTCGTGACCACCCCCAAAAAATTAAAAAATCTACCCAAAACCTAAAAAAATTGAAATTTTTATATGAAAAACTTCTTTTGCCCATATCTCCTAAACTAAGCGTCCTAGAGCGAAAAGGACTTTAATTCGTGACCACCCCCAAAAAATTGAAAAATCCACCCAAACCTAAAAAAATTGAAATTTTTATATGAAAAACTTCTTTTGCCCATAACTCCTTAAATATGCGTCCTAGAGCGAAAAGGACTTCAATTCGTGACCACCCCCAAAAAATTTAAAAATCCACAAAAATCCTAAAAAAATTGAAATTTTTATATGAAAAACTTTTTTTCCCATATCTCCTAAACTATGCGTCCTAGAGCGAAAAAGACTTTAATTCGTGACCACCCCCAAAAAATTGAAAAATCTACCCAAAACCTAAAAAAATTGAAATTTTTATATGAAAAACTTCTTTTGCCCATATCTCCTAAACTATGCGTCCTAGAGCGAAAAGGACTTTAATTCGTGACCACCCCCAAAAAATTTAAAAATCCACCCAAAACCTAAAAAAATTAAAATTTTTATATGAAAAACTTCTTTTGCCCATATCTCCTAAACTAAGCGTCCTAGAGCGAAAAGGACTTTAATTCGTGACCACCCCCAAAAAATTGAAAAATCCACCCAAACCTAAAAAAATTGAAATTTTTATATGAAAAACTTCTTTTGCCCATATCTCCTAAACTAAGCGTCCTAGAGCGAAAAGGACTTTAATTCGTGACCACCCCCAAAAAATTTAAAAATCCACCCAAATCCTAAAGAAATTGAAATTTTTATATGAAAAACTTCTTTTGCCCATATCTCCTAAACTATGCGTCCTAGAGCGAAAAGGACTTTAATTCGTGACCATCCCCAAAAAATTGAAAAATCCACCCAAAACCTAAAAAAATTAAAATTTTTATATATTAAATTTTCCCAATATCTCCTAAACTAAGCGTCCTAGAGCGAAAAGGACTTTAATTCGTGACCACCCCCAAAAAATTTAAAAATCCACCCAAATCCTAAAGAAATTGAAATTTTTATATGAAAAACTTCTTTTGCCCATATCTCCTAAACTATGCGTCCTAGAGCGAAAAGGACTTTAATTCGTGACCACCCCCAAAAAATTTAAAAATCTACCCAAAACCTAAAAAAATTCAAATTTTTATATGAAAAACTTCTTTTGCCCATATCTCCTAAACTAAGCGTCCTAGAGCGAAAAGGACTTTAATTCGTGACCACCCCCAAAAAATTGAAAAATCCACCCAAACCTAAAAAAATTGAAATTTTTATATGAAAAACTTCTTTTGCCCATAACTCCTTAAATATGCGTCCTAGAGCGAAAAGGACTTCAATTCGTGACCACCCCCAAAAAATTGAAAAATCCACAAAAATCCTAAAAAAATTGAAATTTTTATATGAAAAACTTCTTTTCCCATATCTCCTAAACTATGCGTCCTAGAGCGAAAAGGACTTTAATTCGTGACCATCCCCAAAAAATTGAAAAATCCACCCAAAACCTAAAAAAATTAAAATTTTTATATGAAAAACTTCTTTTGCCCATATCTCCTAAACTAAGCGTCCTAGAGCGAAAAGGACTTTAATTCGTGACCACCCCCAAAAAATTGAAAAATCCACCCAAAACCTAAAAAAATTAAAATTTTTATATGAAAAACTTCTTTTGCCCATATCTCCTAAACTAAGCGTCCTAGAGCGAAAAGGACTTTAATTCGTGACCACCCCCAAAAAATTTAAAAATCTACCCAAAACCTAAAAAATTCAAATTTTTATATGAAAAGCTTCTTTTGCCCATATCTCCTAAACTAAGCGTCCTAGAGCGAAAAGGACTTTAATTCGTGACCACCCCCAAAAAATTGAAAAATCTAAAAAACCTAAAAAAATTGAAATTTTTATATGAAAAACTTCTTTTGCCCATATCTCCTAAACTATGCGTCCTAGAGCGAAAAGGACTTTAATTCGTGACCACCCCCAAAAAATTGAAAAATCCACCCAAAACCTAAAAAAATTAAAATTTTTATATGAAAAACTTCTTTTGCCCATATCTCCTAAACTAAGCGTCCTAGAGCGAAAAGGACTTTAATTCGTGACCACCCCCAAAAAATTGAAAAATCTACCCAAAACCTAAAAAAATTGAAATTTTTATATGAAAAACTTCTTTTGCCCATATCTCCTAAACTAAGCGTCCTAGAGCGAAAAGGACTTTAATTCGTGACCACCCCCAAAAAATTGAAAAATCCACCCAAAACCTAAAAAAATTTAAATTTTTATATGAAAAACTTCTTTTGCCCATATCTCCTAAACTAAGCGTCCTAGAGCGAAAAGGACTTTAATTCGTGACCACCTCCAAAAAATTGAAAAATCTACCCAAAACCTAAAAAAATTAAAATTTTTATATGAAAAACTTCTTTTGCCCATATCTTCTAAACTATGCGTCCTAGAGCGAAAAGGACTTTAATTCGTGACCACCCCCAAAAAATTGAAAAATCCACCCAAACCTAAAAAAATTTAAATTTTTATATGAAAAACTTCTTTTGTCCATAACTCCTTAAATATGCGTCCTAGAGCGAAAAGGACTTCAATTCGTGACCACCCCCAAAAAATTTAAAAATCCACAAAAATCCTAAAAAAATTGAAATTTTTATATGAAAAACTTCTTTTGCCCATATCTTCTAAACTATGCGTCCTAGAGCGAAAAGGACTTTAATTCGTGACCACCCCCAAAAAATTGAAAAATCTACCCAAAACCTAAAAAAATTGAAATTTTTATATGAAAAACTTCTTTTGCCCATATCTCCTAAACTAAGCGTCCTAGAGCGAAAAGGACTTTAATTCGTGACCACCCCCAAAAAATTGACAAATCTACCCAAAACCTAAAAAAATTGAAATTTTTATATGAAAAACTTCTTTTGCCCATATCTCCTAAACTAAGCGTCCTAGAGCGAAAAGGACTTTAATTCGTGACCACCCCCAAAAAATTGAAAAATCCACCCAAACCTAAAAAATTTAAATTTTTATATGAAAAACTTCTTTTGTCCATAACTCCTTAAATATGCGTCCTAGAGCGAAAAGGACTTCAATTCGTGACCACCCCCAAAAAATTTAAAAATCCACAAAAATCCTAAAAAAATTGAAATGTTTATATGAAAAACTTCTTTTGCCCATATCTCCTTTAATATGCGTCCTAGAGCGAAAAGGACTTTAATTCGTGACCACCCCCAAAAAATTGAAAAATCCACCCAAAACCTAAAAAAATTCAAATTTTTATATGAAAAACTTCTTTTGCCCATATCTCCTAAACTAAGCGTCCTAGAGCGAAAAGGACTTCAATTCGTGACCACCCCCAAAAAATTGAAAAATCTACCCAAAACCAAAAAAAATTAAAATTTTTATATGAAAAACTTCTTTTGCCCATATCTCCTAAACTAAGCGTCCTAGAGCGAAAAGGACTTCAATTCGTGACCACCCCCAAAAAATTGAAAAATCTACCCAAAACCTAAAAAAATTGAAATTTTTATATGAAAAACTTCTTTTGCTCCTTAAATATGCGTCCTAGAGCGAAAAGGACTTCAATTCGTGACCACCCCCAAAAAATTTAAAAATCCACAAAAATCCTAAAAAAATTGAAATTTTTATATGAAAAACTTCTTTTCCCATATCTCCTAAACTATGCGTCCTAGAGCGAAAAGGACTTTAATTCGTGACCACCCCCAAAAAATTGAAAAATCCACCCAAAACCTAAAAAAATTAAAATTTTTATATGAAAAACTTCTTTTGCCCATATCTCCTAAACTAAGCGTCCTAGAGCGAAAAGGACTTTAATTCGTGACCACCCCCAAAAAATTGAAAAATCTACCCAAAACCTAAAAAAATTGAAATTTTTATATGAAAAACTTCTTTTGCCCATATCTCCTAAACTATGCGTCCTAGAGCGAAAAGGACTTTAATTCGTGACCACCCCCAAAAAATTGAAAAATCTACCCAAAACCTAAAAAAAATTCAAATTTTTATATGAAAAACTTCTTTTGCCCATATCTCCTAAACTAAGCGTCCTAGAGCGAAAAGGACTTTAATTCGTGACCACCCCCAAAAAATTGCAAAATCTACCCAAAACCTAAAAAAATTGAAATTTTTATATGAAAAACTTTTTTTGCCCATATCTCCTAAACTATGCGTCCTAGAGCGAAAAGGACTTTAATTCGTGACCACCCCCAAAAAAATTGAAAAATCTACCCAAAACCTAAAAAAATTAAAATTTTTATATGAAAAACTTCTTTTGCCCATATCTCCTAAACTAAGCATCCTAGAGCGAAAAGGACTTTAATTCGTGACCACCCCCAAAAAATTGAAAAATCTACCCAAAACCTAAAAAAATTGAAATTTTTATATGAAAAACTTCTTTTGCCCATATCTCCTAAACTATGCGTCCTAGAGCGAAAAGGACTTTAATTCGTGACCACCCCCAAAAAATTGAAAAATCCACCCAAAACCTAAAAAAATTAAAATTTTTATATGAAAAACTTCTTTTGCCCATATCTCCTAAACTAAGCGTCCTAGAGCGAAAAGGACTTTAATTCGTGACTACCCCCAAAAAATTGAAAAATCCACCCAAAACCTAAAAAAATTACAATTTTTATATGAAAAACTTCTTTTGCCCATATCTCCTAAACTAAGCGTCCTAGAGCGAAAAGGACTTTAATTCGTGACCACCCCCAAAAAATTGAAAAATCTACCCAAAACCTAACAAAAATTGAAATTTTTATATGAAAAACTTCTTTTGCCCATATCTCCTAAACTAAGCATCCTAGAGCGAAAAGGACTTTAATTCGTGACTACCCCCAAAAAATTGAAAAATCCACCCAAAACCTAAAAAAATTAAAATTTTTATATGAAAAACTTCTTTTGCCCATATCTCCTAAACTAAGCGTCCTAGAGCGAAAAGGACTTTAATTCGTGACCACCCCCAAAAAATTGAAAAATCCACCCAAACCTAAAAAAATTGAAATTTTTATATGAAAAACTTCTTTTGCCCATAACTCCTTAAATATGCGTCCTAGAGCGAAAAGGACTTTAATTCGTGACCACCCCCAAAAAATTTAAAAATCCACCCAAATCCTAAAGAAATTGAAATTTTTATATGAAAAACTTCTTTTGCCCATATCTCCTAAACTAAGCGTCCTAGAGCGAAAAGGACTTTAATTCGTGACCACCCCCAAAAAATTGAAAAATCTACGAAAAGGACTTTAATTCGTGACCACCCCCAAAAATTGAAAAATCCACCCAAAACCTAAAAAAATTAAAATTTTTATATGAAAAACTTCTTTGCCCATATCTCCTAAACTAAGCGTCCTAGAGCGAAAAGGACTTTAATTCGTGACCACCCCCAAAAAATTTAAAAATCCACCCAAATCCTAAAGAAATTGAAATTTTTATATGAAAAACTTCTTTTGCCCATATCTCCTAAACTATGCGTCCTAGAGCGAAAAGGACTTTAATTCGTGACCACCCCCAAAAAATTGAAAAATCTACCCAAAACCTAAAAAAATTCAAATTTTTATATGAAAAACTTCTTTTGCCCATAACTCCTTAAATATGCGTCCTAGAGCGAAAAGGACTTCAATTCGTGACCACCCCCAAAAAATTTAAAAATCCACAAAAATCCTAAAAAAATTGAAATTTTTATATGAAAAACTTCTTTTCCCATATCTCCTAAACTATGCGTCCTAGAGCGAAAAGGACTTTAATTCGTGACCACCCCCAAAAAATTGAAAAATCCACCCAAAACTTAAAAAAATTAAAATTTTTATATGAAAAACTTCTTTTGCCCATATCTCCTAAACTAAGCGTCCTAGAGCGAAAAGGACTTTAATTCGTGACCACCCCCAAAAAATTGAAAAATCTACCCAAAACCTAAAAAAATTGAAATTTTTATATGAAAAACTTCTTTTGCCCATATCTCCTAAACTAAGCGTCCTAGAGCGAAAAGGACTTTAATTCGTGACCACCCCCAAAAAATTGAAAAATCCACCCAAAACCTAAAAAAATTTAAATTTTTATATGAAAAACTTCTTTTGCCCATATCTCCTAAACTAAGCGTCCTAGAGCGAAAAGGACTTTAATTCGTGACCACCTCCAAAAAATTGAAAAATCTACCCAAAACCTAAAAAAATTAAAATTTTTATATGAAAAACTTCTTTTGCCCATATCTTCTAAACTATGCGTCCTAGAGCGAAAAGGACTTTAATTCGTGACCACCCCCAAAAAATTGAAAAATCCACCCAAACCTAAAAAAATTTAAATTTTTATATGAAAAACTTCTTTTGTCCATAACTCCTTAAATATGCGTCCTAGAGCGAAAAGGACTTCAATTCGTGACCACCCCCAAAAAATTTAAAAATCCACAAAAATCCTAAAAAAATTGAAATTTTTATATGAAAAACTTCTTTTGCCCATATCTTCTAAACTATGCGTCCTAGAGCGAAAAGGACTTTAATTCGTGACCACCCCCAAAAAATTGAAAAATCTACCCAAAACCTAAAAAAATTGAAATTTTTATATGAAAAACTTCTTTTGCCCATATCTCCTAAACTATGCGTCCTAGAGCGAAAATTACTTTAATTCGTGACCACCCCCAAAAAATTGAAAAATCTACCCAAAACCTAAAAAAATTGAAATTTTTATATGAAAAACTTCTTTTGCCCATATCTCCTAAACTATGCGTCCTAGAGCGAAAAGGACTTTAATTCGTGACCACCCCCAAAAAATTGAAAAATCCACCCAAAACCTAAAAAAATTCAAATTTTTATATGAAAAACTTCTTTTCCCCATATCTCCTAAACTAAGCGTCCTAGAGCGAAAAGGACTTTAATTCGTGACCACCCCCAAAAAATTAAAAAATCTACCCAAAACTTAAAAAAATTGAAATTTTTATATGAAAAACTTCTTTTGCCCATATCTCCTAAACTAAGCGTCCTAGAGCGAAAAGGACTTTAATTCGTGACCACCCCCAAAAAATTGAAAAATCCACCCAAACCTAAAAAAATTGAAATTTTTATATGAAAAACTTCTTTTGCCCATAACTCCTTAAATATGCGTCCTAGAGCGAAAAGGACTTCAATTCGTGACCACCCCCAAAAAATTTAAAAATCCACAAAAATCCTAAAAAAATTGAAATTTTTATATGAAAAACTTTTTTTCCCATATCTCCTAAACTATGCGTCCTAGAGCGAAAAAGACTTTAATTCGTGACCACCCCCAAAAAATTGAAAAATCTACCCAAAACCTAAAAAAATTGAAATTTTTATATGAAAAACTTCTTTTGCCCATATCTCCTAAACTATGCGTCCTAGAGCGAAAAGGACTTTAATTCGTGACCACCCCCAAAAAATTTAAAAATCCACCCAAAACCTAAAAAAATTAAAATTTTTATATGAAAAACTTCTTTTGCCCATATCTCCTAAACTAAGCGTCCTAGAGCGAAAAGGACTTTAATTCGTGACCACCCCCAAAAAATTGAAAAATCCACCCAAACCTAAAAAAATTGAAATTTTTATATGAAAAACTTCTTTTGCCCATATCTCCTAAACTAAGCGTCCTAGAGCGCAAAGGACTTTAATTCGTGACCACCCCCAAAAAATTTAAAAATCCACCCAAATCCTAAAGAAATTGAAATTTTTATATGAAAAACTTCTTTTGCCCATATCTCCTAAACTATGCGTCCTAGAGCGAAAAGGACTTTAATTCGTGACCACCCCCAAAAAATTGAAAAATCCACCCAAAACCTAAAAAAATTAAAATTTTTATATATTAAATTTTCCCAATATCTCCTAAACTAAGCGTCCTAGAGCGAAAAGGACTTTAATTCGTGACCACCCCCAAAAAATTTAAAAATCCACCCAAATCCTAAAGAAATTGAAATTTTTATATGAAAAACTTCTTTTGCCCATATCTCCTAAACTATGCGTCCTAGAGCGAAAAGGACTTTAATTCGTGACCACCCCCAAAAAATTGAAAAATCCACCCAAAACCTAAAAAAATTAAAATTTTTATATGAAAAACTTCTTTTGCCCATATCTCCTAAACTAAGCGTCCTAGAGCGAAAAGGACTTTAATTCGTGACCACCCCCAAAAAATTGCAAAATCCACCCAAACCTAAAAAAATTGAAATTTTTATATGAAAAACTTCTTTTGCCCATAACTCCTTAAATATGCGTCCTAGAGCGAAAAGGACTTTAATTCGTGACCACCCCCAAAAATTTGAAAAATCCACCCAAAACCTAAAAAAATTAAAATTTTTATATGAAAAACTTCTTTTGCCCATATCTCCTAAACTAAGCGTCCTAGAACGAAAAGGACTTTAATTCGTGACCCCCCCCCAAAAAATTGAAAAATCTACCCAAAACCTAAAAAAAATTAAATTTTTATATGAAAAACTTCTTTTGCCCATATCTTCTAAACTAAGCGTCCTAGAGCGAAAAGGACTTTAATTCGTGACCACCCCCAAAAATTTGAAAAATCCACCCAAACCAAAAAAAATTGAAATTTTTATATGAAAAACTTATTTGCCCATAACTCCTTAAATATGCGTCCTAGAGCGAAAAGGACTTCAATTCGTGACCACCCCCAAAAAATTTAAAAATCCACAAAAATCCTAAAAAAAATGAAATTTTTATATGAAAAACTTCTTTTCCCATATCTCCTAAACTATGCGTCCTAGAGCGAAAAGGACTTTAATTCGTGACCACCCCCAAAAAATTGAAAAATCCACCCAAAACCTAAAAAAATTAAAATTTTTATATGAAAAACTTCTTTTGCCCATATCTCCTAAACTAAGCGTCCTAGAGCGAAAAGGACTTCAATTCGTGACCACCCCCAAAAAATTTAAAAATTCACCCAAATCCTAAAGAAATTGAAATTTTTATATGAAAAACTTCTTTTGCCCATATCTCCTAAACTATGCGTCCTAGAGCGAAAAGGACTTTAATTCGTGACCACCCCCAAAAAATTGAAAAATCCACCCAAAACCTAAAAAAATTAAAATTTTTATATGAAAAACTTCTTTTGCCCATATCTCCTAAACTAAGCGTCCTAGACCGAAAAGGACTTTAATTCGTGACCACCCCCAAAAAATTTAAAAATCCACCCAAATCCTAAAGAAATTTAAATTTTTATATGAAAAACTTCTTTTGCCCATATCTCCTAAACTATGCGTCCTAGAGCGAAAAGGACTTTAATTCGTGACCACCCCCAAAAAATTTAAAAATCTACCCAAAACCTAAAAAAATTCAAATTTTTATATGAAAAACTTCTTTTGCCCATATCTCCTAAACTAAGCGTCCTAGAGCGAAAAGGACTTTAATTCGTGACCACCCCGAAAAAATTGAAAAATCCACCCAAACCTAAAAAAATTGAAATTTTTATATGAAAAATTTCTTTTGCCCATAACTCCTTAAATATGCGTCCTAGAGCGAAAAGGACTTCAATTCGTGACCACCCCCAAAAAATTGAAAAATCCACAAAAATCCTAAAAAAATTGAAATTTTTATATGAAAAACTTCTTTTCCCATATCTCCTAAACTATGCGTCCTAGAGCGAAAAGGACTTTAATTCGTGACCATCCCCAAAAAATTGAAAAATCCACCCAAAACCTAAAAAAATTAAAATTTTTATATGAAAAACTTCTTTTGCACATATCTCCTAAACTAAGCGTCCTAGAGCGAAAAGGACTTTAATTCGTGACCACCCCCAAAAAATTTAAAAATCTACCCAAAACCTAAAAAATTCAAATTTTTATATGAAAAACTTCTTTTGCCCATATCTCCTAAACTAAGCGTCCTAGAGCGAAAAGGACTTTAATTCGTGACCACCCCCAAAAAATTTAAAAATCTACCCAAAACCTAAAAAAATTGAAATTTTTATATGAAAAACTTCTTTTGCCCATATCTCCTAAACTATGCGTCCTAGAGCGAAAAGGACTTTAATTCGTGACCACCCCCAAAAAATTGAAAAATCCACCCAAAACCTAAAAAAATTGAAATTTTTATATGAAAAACTTCTTTTGCCCATATCTCCTAAACTAAGCGTCCTAGAGCGAAAAGGACTTTAATTCGTGACCACCCCCAAAAAATTGAAAAATCTACCCAAAACCTAAAAAAATTGAAATTTTTATATGAAAAACTTCTTTTGCCCATATCTCCTAAACTATGCGTCCTAGAGCGAAAAGGACTTTAATTCGTGACCACCCCCAAAAAATTGAAAAATCCACCCAAAACCTAAAAAAATTAAAATTTTTATATGAAAAACTTCTTTTGCCCATATCTCCTAAACTAAGCGTTCTAGAGCGAAAAGGACTTTAATTCGTGACCACCCCCAAAAAATTGCAAAATCTACCCAAAACCTAAAAAAATTGAAATTTTTATATGAAAAACTTCTTTTGCCCATATCTCCTAAACTATGCGTCCTAGAGCGAAAAGGACTTTAATTCGTGACCACCCCCAAAAAATTGAAAAATCTACCCAAAACCTAAAAAAATTGAAATTTTTATATGAAAAACTTCTTTTGCCCATATCTCCTAAACTATGCGTCCTAGAGCGAAAAGGACTTTAATTCGTGACCACCCCCAAAAAATTGAAAAATCCACCCAAAACCTAACAAAATTGAAATTTTTATATGAAAAACTTCTTTTGCCCATATCTCCTAAACTATGCGTCCTAGAGCGAAAAGGACTTTAATTCGTGACCACCCCCAAAAAATTGAAAAATCCACCCAAAACCTAAAAAATTCAAATTTTTATATGAAAAACTTCTTTTGCCCATATCTCCTAAACTAAGCGTCCTAGAGCGAAAAGGACTTTAATTCGTGACCACCCCCAAAAAATTGAAAAATCTACCCAAAACCTAAAAAAATTGAAATTTTTATATGAAAAACTTCTTTTGCCCATATCTCCTAAACTATGCGTCCTAGAGCGAAAAGGACTTTAATTCGTGACCACCCCCAAAAAATCGAAAAATCCACCCAAAACCTAAAAAAATTGAAATTTTTATATGAAAAACTTCTTTTGCCCATATCTCCTAAACTAAGCGTCCTAGAGCGAAAAGGACTTTAATTCGTGACCACCCCCAAAAAATTGAAAAATCCACCCAAACCTAAAAAAATTGAAATTTTTATATGAAAAACTTCTTTTGCCCATAACTCCTTAAATATGCGTCCTAGAGCGAAAAGGACTTCAATTCGTGACCACCCCCAAAAAATTGAAAAATCCACAAAAATCCTAAAAAAATTGAAATTTTTATATGAAAAACTTCTTTTCCCATATCTCCTAAACTATGCGTCCTAGAGCGAAAAGGACTTCAATTCGTGACCATCCCCAAAAAATTGAAAAATCCACCCAAAACCTAAAAAAATTAAAATTTTTATATGAAAAACTTCTTTTGCCCATATCTCCTAAACTAAGCGTCCTAGAGCGAAAAGGACTTTAATTCGTGACCACCCCCAAAAAATTGAAAAATCCACCCAAAACCTAAAAAAATTAAAATTTTTATATGAAAAACTTCTTTTGCCCATATCTCCTAAACTAAGCGTCCTAGAGCGAAAAGGACTTTAATTCGTGACCACCCCCAAAAAATTTAAAAATCTACCCAAAACCTAAAAAATTCAAATTTTTATATGAAAAACTTCTTTTGCCCATATCTCCTAAACTAAGCGTCCTAGAGCGAAAAGGACTTTAATTCGTGACCACCCCCAAAAAATTTAAAAATCTACCCAAAACCTAAAAAAATTGAAATTTTTATATGAAAAACTTCTTTTGCCCATATCTCCTAAACTATGCGTCCTAGAGCGAAAAGGACTTTAATTCGTGACCACCCCCAAAAAATTGAAAAATCCACCCAAAACCTAAAAAAATTGAAATTTTTATATGAAAAACTTCTTTTGCCCATATCTCCTAAACTAAGCGTCCTAGAGCGAAAAGGACTTTAATTCGTGACCACCCCCAAAAAATTGAAAAATCTACCCAAAACCTAAAAAAATTGAAATTTTTATATGAAAAACTTCTTTTGCCCATATCTCCTAAACTATGCGTCTTAGAGCGAAAAGGACTTTAATTCGTGACCACCCCCAAAAAATTGAAAAATCCACCCAAAACCTGAAAAAATTGAAATTTTTATATGAAAAACTTCTTTTGCCCATATCTCCTAAACTATGCGTCCTAGAGCGAAAAGGACTTTAATTCGTGACCACCCCCAAAAAATTGAAAAATCAACCCAAAACCTAACAAAATTGAAATTTTTATATGAAAAACTTCTTTTGCCTATATCTCCTAAACTATGCGTCCTAGAGCGAAAGGACTTTAATTCGTGACCACCCCCAAAAAATTGAAAAATCCACCCAAAACCTAAAAAATTCAAATTTTTATATGAAAAACTTCTTTTGCCCATATCTCCTAAACTAAGCGTCCTAGAGCGAAAAGGACTTTAATTCGTGACCACCCCCAAAAAATTGAAAAATCTACCCAAAACCTAAAAAAATTGAAATTTTTATATGAAAAACTTCTTTTGCCCATATCTCCTAAACTATGCGTCCTAGAGCGAAAAGGACTTTAATTCGTGACCACCCCCAAAAAATCGAAAAATCCACCCCAAACCAAAAAAAATTGAAATTTTTATATGAAAAACTTCTTTTGCCCATATCTCCTAAACTAAGCGTCCTAGAGCGAAAAGGACTTTAATTCGTGACCACCCCCAAAAAATTGCAAAATCCACCCAAACCTAAAAAAATTGAAATTTTTATATGAAAAACATCTTTTGCCCATAACTCCTTAAATATGCGTCCTAGAGCGAAAAGGACTTCAATTCGTGACCACCCCCAAAAAATTTAAAAATCTACAAAAATCCTAAAAAAATTGAAATATTTATATGAAAAACTTTTTTTCCCATATCTCCTAAACTATGCGTCCTAGAGCGAAAAGGACTTTAATTCGTGACCACCCCCAAAAAATTGAAAAATCTACCCAAAACCTAAAAATATTGAAATTTTTATATGAAAAACTTCTTTTGCCCATATCTCCTAAACTATGCGTCCTAGAGCGAAAAGGACTTTAATTCGTGACCACCCCCAAAAAAATTGAAAAATCCACCCAAAACCTAAAAAAATTAAAATTTTTATATGAAAAACTTCTTTTGCCCATATCTCCTAAACTATGCGTCCTAGAGCGAAAAGGACTTTAATTCGTGACCACCCCCAAAAAATTGAAAAATCTACCCAAAACCTAAAAAAAATTAAATTTTTATATGAAAAACTTCTTTTGCCCATATCTCCTAAACTAAGCGTCCTAGAGCGAAAAGGACTTTAATTCGTGACCACCCCCAAAAATTTAAAAATCCACCCAAACCTAAAAAAATTAAAATTTTTATATGAAAAACTTCTTTTGCCCATATCTCCTAAACTAAGCGTCCTAGAGCGAAAAGGACTTTAATTCGTGACCACCCCCAAAAAATTGAAAAATCTACCCAAAACCTAAAAAAATTGAAATTTTTATATGAAAAACTTCTTTTGCCCATATATCCTAAACTATGCGTCCTAGAGCGAAAAGGACTTTAATTCGTGACCACCCCCAAAAAATTGAAAAATCTACCCAAAACCTAAAAAATTCAAATTTTTATATGAAAAACTTCTTTTGCCCATATCTCCTAAACTAAGCGTCCTAGAGCGAAAAGGACTTTAATTCGTGACCACCCCCAAAAAATTGAAAAATCTACCCAAAACCTAAAAAAATTGAAATTTTTATATGAAAAACTTCTTTTGCCCATATCTCCTAAACTATGCGTCCTAGAGCGAAAAGGACTTTAATTCGTGACCACCCCCAAAAAATTGAAAAATCCACCCAAAACCTAAAAAAATTAAAATTTTTATATGAAAAACTTCTTTTGCCCATATCTCCTAAACTAAGCGTCCTAGAGCGAAAAGGACTTTAATTCGTGACCACCCCCAAAAAATTGAAAAATCCACCCAAAACCTAAAAAAATTGAAATTTTTATATGAAAAACTTCTTTTGCCCATATCTCCTAAACTATGCGTCTTAGAGCGAAAAGGACTTTAATTCGTGACCACCCCCAAAAAATTGAAAAATCCACCCAAAACCTGAAAAAATTCCAATTTTTATATGAAAAACTTCTTTTGCCCATATCTCCTAAACTAAGCGCCCTAGAGCGAAAAGGACTTTAATTCGTGACCACCCCCAAAAAATTTAAAAATCCACAAAAATCCTAAAAAAAATTGAAATTTTTATATGAAAAACTTCTTTTCCCATATCTCCTAAACTATGCGTCCTAGAGCGAAAAGGACTTTAATTCGTGACCACCCCCAAAAAATTTAAAAATCCACCCAAACCTAAAAAAATTAAAATTTTTATATGAAAAACTTCTTTTGCCCATATCTCCTAAACTAAGCGTCCTAGAGCGAAAAGGACTTTAATTCGTGACCACCCCCAAAAAATTGAAAAATCTACCCAAAACCTAAAAAAATTGAAATTTTTATATGAAAAACTTCTTTTGCCCATATATCCTAAACTATGCGTCCTAGAGCGAAAAGGACTTTAATTCGTGACCACCCCCAAAAAATTGAACAATCTACCCAAAACCTAAAAAAATCAAATTTTTATATGAAAAACTTCTTTTGCCCATATCTCCTAAACTAAGCGTCCTAGAGCGAAAAGGACTTTAATTCGTGACCACCCCCAAAAAATTGAAAAATCTACCCAAAACCTAAAAAAATTGAAATTTTTATATGAAAAACTTCTTTTGCCCATATCTCCTAAACTAAGCGTCCTAGAGCGAAAAGGACTTTAATTCGTGACCACCCCCAAAAAATTGAAAAATCCACCCAAAACCTAAAAAAATTAAAATTTTTATATGAAAAACTTCTTTTGCCCATATCTCCTAAACTATGCGTCCTAGAGCGAAAAGGACTTTAATTCGTGACCACCCCCAAAAAATTGAAAAATCCACCCAAAACCTAAAAAAATTAAAATTTTTATATGAAAAACTTCTTTTGCCTATATCTCCTAAACTATGCGTCCTAGAGCGAAAAGGACTTTAATTCGTGACCACCCCCAAAAAAATTGAAAAATCCACCCAAAATCTAAAAAAATTAAAATTTTTATATGAAAAACTTCTTTTGCCCATATCTCCTAAACTAAGCGTCCTAGAGCGAAAAGGACTTTAATTCGTGACCACCCCCAAAAAATTGAAAAGTCTACCCAAAACCTAAAAAAATTGAAATTTTTATATGAAAAACTTCTTTTGCCCATATCTCCTAAACTATGCGTCCTAGAGCGAAAAGGACTTTAATTCGTGACCACCCCCAAAAAATTGAAAAATCTACCCAAAACCTAAAAAAATTGAAATTTTTATATGAAAAACTTCTTTTGCCCATATCTCCTAAACTATGCGTCCTAGAGCGAAAAGGACTTTAATTCGTGACCACCCCCAAAAAAATTGAAAACTCCACCCAAAACCTAAAAAAATTAAAATTTTTATATGAAAAACTTCTTTTGCCCATATCTCCTAAACTATGCGTCCTAGAGCGAAAAGGACTTTAATTCGTGACCACCCCCAAAAAATTGAAAAATCTACCCAAAACCTAAAAAAAATTAAATTTTTATATGAAAAACTTCTTTTGCCCATATCTCCTAAACTAAGCGTCCTAGAGCGAAAAGGACTTTAATTCGTGACCACCCCCAAAAAATTTAAAAATCCACCCAAACCTAAAAAAATTAAAATTTTTATATGAAAAACTTCTTTTGCCCATATCTCCTAAACTAAGCGTCCTAGAGCGAAAAGGACTTTAATTCGTGACCACCCCCAAAAAATTGAAAAATCTACCCAAAACCTAAAAAAATTGAAATTTTTATATGAAAAACTTCTTTTGCCCATATCTCCTAAACTATGGGTCCTAGAGCGAAAAGGACTTTAATTCGTGACCACCCCCAAAAAATTGAAAAATCTACCCAAAACCTAAAAAAATTCAAATTTTTATATGAAAAACTTCTTTTGCCCATATCTCCTAAACTAAGCGTCCTAGAGCGAAAAGGACTTTAATTCGTGACCACCCCCAAAAAATTTAAAAATCTACCCAAAACCTAAAAAAATTGAAATTTTTATATGAAAAACTTCTTTTGCCCATATCTCCTAAACTATGCGTCCTAGAGCGAAAAGGACTTTAATTCGTGACCACCCCCAAAAAATTGAAAAATCCACCCAAAACCTAAAAAAATTAAAATTTTTATATGAAAAACTTCTTTTGCCCATATCTCCTAAACTAAGCGTCCTAGAGCGAAAAGGACTTTAATTCGTGACCACCCCCAAAAAATTGAAAAATCTACCCAAAACCTAAAAAAATTGAAATTTTTATATGAAAAACTTCTTTTGCCCATATCTCCTAGAGCGAAAAGGACTTTAATTCGTGACCACCCCCAAAAAATTGAAAAATCCACCCAAAACCTAAAAAAATTCAAATTTTTATATGAAAAACTTCTTTTGCCCATATCTCCTAAACTAAGCGCCCTAGAGCGAAAAGGACTTTAATTCGTGACCACCCCCAAAAAATTTAAAAATCCACAAAAATCCTAAAAAAAATTGAAATTTTTATATGAAAAACTTCTTTTCCCATATCTCCTAAACTATGCGTCCTAGAGCGAAAAGGACTTTAATTCGTGACCACCCCCAAAAAATTTAAAAATCCACCCAAACCTAAAAAAATTAAAATTTTTATATGAAAAACTTCTTTTGCCCATATCTCCTAAACTAAGCGTCCTAGAGCGAAAAGGACTTTAATTCGTGACCACCCCCAAAAAATTGAAAAATCTACCCAAAACCTAAAAAAATTGAAATTTTTATATGAAAAACTTCTTTTGCCCATATATCCTAAACTATGCGTCCTAGAGCGAAAAGGACTTTAATTCGTGACCACCCCCAAAAAATTGAACAATCTACCCAAAACCTAAAAAAATCAAATTTTTATATGAAAAACTTCTTTTGCCCATATCTCCTAAACTAAGCGTCCTAGAGCGAAAAGGACTTTAATTCGTGACCACCCCCAAAAAATTGAAAAATCTACCCAAAACCTAAAAAAATTGAAATTTTTATATGAAAAACTTCTTTTGCCCATATCTCCTAAACTAAGCGTCCTAGAGCGAAAAGGACTTTAATTCGTGACCACCCCCAAAAAATTGAAAAATCCACCCAAAACCTAAAAAAATTAAAATTTTTATATGAAAAACTTCTTTTGCCCATATCTCCTAAACTATGCGTCCTAGAGCGAAAAGGACTTTAATTCGTGACCACCCCCAAAAAATTGAAAAATCCACCCAAAACCTAAAAAAATTAAAATTTTTATATGAAAAACTTCTTTTGCCTATATCTCCTAAACTATGCGTCCTAGAGCGAAAAGGACTTTAATTCGTGACCACCCCCAAAAAAATTGAAAAATCCACCCAAAATCTAAAAAAATTAAAATTTTTATATGAAAAACTTCTTTTGCCCATATCTCCTAAACTAAGCGTCCTAGAGCGAAAAGGACTTTAATTCGTGACCACCCCCAAAAAATTGAAAAGTCTACCCAAAACCTAAAAAAATTGAAATTTTTATATGAAAAACTTCTTTTGCCCATATCTCCTAAACTATGCGTCCTAGAGCGAAAAGGACTTTAATTCGTGACCACCCCCAAAAAATTGAAAAATCTACCCAAAACCTAAAAAAATTGAAATTTTTATATGAAAAACTTCTTTTGCCCATATCTCCTAAACTATGCGTCCTAGAGCGAAAAGGACTTTAATTCGTGACCACCCCCAAAAAAATTGAAAACTCCACCCAAAACCTAAAAAAATTAAAATTTTTATATGAAAAACTTCTTTTGCCCATATCTCCTAAACTATGCGTCCTAGAGCGAAAAGGACTTTAATTCGTGACCACCCCCAAAAAATTGAAAAATCTACCCAAAACCTAAAAAAAATTAAATTTTTATATGAAAAACTTCTTTTGCCCATATCTCCTAAACTAAGCGTCCTAGAGCGAAAAGGACTTTAATTCGTGACCACCCCCAAAAAATTTAAAAATCCACCCAAACCTAAAAAAATTAAAATTTTTATATGAAAAACTTCTTTTGCCCATATCTCCTAAACTAAGCGTCCTAGAGCGAAAAGGACTTTAATTCGTGACCACCCCCAAAAAATTGAAAAATCTACCCAAAACCTAAAAAAATTGAAATTTTTATATGAAAAACTTCTTTTGCCCATATCTCCTAAACTATGGGTCCTAGAGCGAAAAGGACTTTAATTCGTGACCACCCCCAAAAAATTGAAAAATCTACCCAAAACCTAAAAAAATTCAAATTTTTATATGAAAAACTTCTTTTGCCCATATCTCCTAAACTAAGCGTCCTAGAGCGAAAAGGACTTTAATTCGTGACCACCCCCAAAAAATTTAAAAATCTACCCAAAACCTAAAAAAATTGAAATTTTTATATGAAAAACTTCTTTTGCCCATATCTCCTAAACTATGCGTCCTAGAGCGAAAAGGACTTTAATTCGTGACCACCCCCAAAAAATTGAAAAATCCACCCAAAACCTAAAAAAATTAAAATTTTTATATGAAAAACTTCTTTTGCCCATATCTCCTAAACTAAGCGTCCTAGAGCGAAAAGGACTTTAATTCGTGACCACCCCCAAAAAATTGAAAAATCTACCCAAAACCTAAAAAAATTGAAATTTTTATATGAAAAACTTCTTTTGCCCATATCTCCTAGAGCGAAAAGGACTTTAATTCGTGACCACCCCCAAAAAATTGAAAAATCCACCCAAAACCTAAAAAAATTCAAATTTTTATATGAAAAACTTCTTTTGCCCATATCTCCTAAACTAAGCGTCCTAGAGCGAAAAGGACTTTAATTCGTGACCACCCCCAAAAAATTGAAAAATCCACCCAAACCTAAAAAAATTGAAATTTTTATATGAAAAACTTCTTTTGCCCATAACTCCTTAAATATGCGTCCTAGAGCGAAAAGGACTTCAATTCGTGACCACCCCCAAAAAATTTAAAAATCCACAAAAATCCTAAAAAAATTGAAATTTTTATATGAAAAACTTCTTTTCCCATATCTCCTAAACTATGCGTCCTAGAGAGAAAAGGACTTTAATTCGTGACCACCCCCAAAAAATTGAAAAATCCACCCAAAACCTAAAAAAATTCAAATTTTTATATGAAAAACTTCTTTTGCCCATATCTCCTAAACTAAGCGTCCTAGAGCGAAAAGGACTTTAATTCGTGACCACCCCCAAAAAATTAAAAAATCCACCCAAATCCTAAAGAAATTGAAATTTTTATATGAAAAACTTCTTTTGCCCATATCTCCTAAACTATGCGTCCTAGAGCGAAAAGGACTTTCATTCGTGACCACCCCCAAAAAATTGAAAAATCTACCCAAAACCTAAAAAAATTCAAATTTTTATATGAAAAACTTCTTTTGCCCATATCTCCTAAACTAAGCGTCCTAGAGCGAAAAGGACTTTCATTCGTGACCACCCCAAAAAAATTGAAAAATCCACCCAAACCTAAAAAAATTGAAATTTTTATATGAAAAACATCTTTTGCCCATAACTCCTTAAATATGCGTCCTAGAGCGAAAAGGCCTTCAATTCGTGACCACCCCCAAAAAATTTAAAAATTCTAAAAAAATTGAAATTTTTATATGAAAAACTTCTTTTCCCATATCTCCTAAACTACGCGTCCTAGAGCGAAAAGGACTTTAATTCGTGACCACCCCCAAAAAATTGAAAAATCTACCCAAAACCTAAAAAAATTGAAATTTTTATATGAAAAACTTCTTTTGCCCATATCTCCTAAACTAAGCGTCCTAGAGCGAAAAGGACTTTAATTCGAGACCACCCCCAAAAAATTTAAAAATCCACCCAAATCCTAAAGAAATTGAAATTTTTATATGAAAAACTACTTTTGCCAATAACTCCTTAAATATGCGTCCTAGAGCGAAAAGGACTTCAATTCGTGACCACCCCCAAAAAATTTAAAAATCCTAAAAAAATTGAAATTTTTATATGAAAAACTTCTTTTCCCATATCTCCTAAACTATGCGTCCTAGAGCGAAAAGGACTTTAATTCGTGACCACCCCCAAAAAATTGAAAAATCCACCCAAAACCTAAAAAAATTAAAATTTTTATATGAAAAACTTCTTTTGCCTATATCTCCTAAACTATGCGTCCTAGAGCGAAAAGGACTTTAATTCGTGACCACCCCCAAAAAAATTGAAAAATCCACCCAAAACCTAAAAAAATTGAAATTTTTATATGAAAAACTTCTTTTGCCCATATCTCCTAAACTATGCGTCCTAGAGCGAAAAGGACTTTAATTCGTGACCACCCCCAAAAAATTGAAAAATCTACCCAAAACCTAAAAAAATTGAAATTTTTATATGAAAAACTTCTTTTGCCCATATCTCCTAAACTATGCGTCCTAGAGCGAAAAGGACTTTAATTCGTGACCACCCCCAAAAAAATTGAAAACTCCACCCAAAACCTAAAAAAATTAAAATTTTTATATGAAAAACTTCTTTTGCCCATATCTCCTAAACTATGCGTCCTAGAGCGAAAAGGACTTTAATTCGTGACCACCCCCAAAAAATTGAAAAATCTACCCAAAACCTAAAAAAAATTAAATTTTTATATGAAAAACTTCTTTTGCCCATATCTCCTAAACTAAGCGTCCTAGAGCGAAAAGGACTTTAATTCGTGACCACCCCCAAAAATTTAAAAATCCACCCAAACCTAAAAAAATTAAAATTTTTATATGAAAAACTTCTTTTGCCCATATCTCCTAAACTAAGCGTCCTAGAGCGAAAAGGACTTTAATTCGTGACCACCCCCAAAAAATTGAAAAATCTACCCAAAACCTAAAAAAATTGAAATTTTTATATGAAAAACTTCTTTTGCCCATATATCCTAAACTATGCGTCCTAGAGCGAAAAGGACTTTAATTCGTGACCACCCCCAAAAAATTGAAAAATCTACCCAAAACCTAAAAAATTCAAATTTTTATATGAAAAACTTCTTTTGCCCATATCTCCTAAACTAAGCGTCCTAGAGCGAAAAGGACTTTAATTCGTGACCACCCCCAACAAATTGAAAAATCTACCCAAAACCTAAAAAAATTGAAATTTTTATATGAAAAACTTCTTTTGCCCATATCTCCTAAACTATGCGTCTTAGAGCGAAAAGGACTTTAATTCGTGACCACCCCCAAAAAATTGAAAAATCCACCCAAAACCTGAAAAAATTCCAATTTTTATATGAAAAACTTCTTTTGCCCATATCTCCTAAACTAAGCGCCCTAGAGCGAAAAGGACTTTAATTCGTGACCACCCCCAAAAAATTTAAAAATCCACAAAAATCCTAAAAAAATTGAAATTTTTATATGAAAAACTTCTTTTCCCATATCTCCTAAACTATGCGTCCTAGAGCGAAAAGGACTTTAATTCGTGACCACCCCCAAAAAATTTAAAAATCCACCCAAACCTAAAAAAATTAAAATTTTTATATGAAAAACTTCTTTTGCCCATATCTCCTAAACTAAGCGTCCTAGAGCGAAAAGGACTTTAATTCGTGACCACCCCCAAAAAATTGAAAAATCTACCCAAAACCTAAAAAAATTGAAATTTTTATATGAAAAACTTCTTTTGCCCATATATCCTAAACTATGCGTCCTAGAGCGAAAAGGACTTTAATTCGTGACCACCCCCAAAAAATTGAAAAATCCACCCAAAACCTAAAAAAATTAAAATTTTTATATGAAAAACTTCTTTTGCCCATATCTCCTAAACTATGCGTCCTAGAGCGAAAAGGACTTTAATTCGTGACCACCCCCAAAAAATTGAAAAATCCACCCAAAACCTAAAAAAATTAAAATTTTTATATGAAAAACTTCTTTTGCCTATATCTCCTAAACTATGCGTCCTAGAGCGAAAAGGACTTTAATTCGTGACCACCCCCAAAAAAATTGAAAAATCCACCCAAAACCTAAAAAAATTAAAATTTTTATATGAAAAACTTCTTTTGCCCATATCTCCTAAACTAAGCGTCCTAGAGCGAAAAGGACTTTAATTCGTGACCACCCCCAAAAAATTGAAAAGTCTACCCAAATCCTAAAAAAATTGAAATTTTTATATGAAAAACTTCTTTTGCCCATATCTCCTAAACTATGCGTCCTAGAGCGAAAAGGACTTTAATTCGTGACCACCCCCAAAAAATTGAAAAATCCACCCAAAACCTAAAAAAAGTAAAATTTTTATATTAAAAACTTCTTTTGCCCATATCTCCTAAACTAAGCGTCCTAGAGCGAAAAGGACTTTAATTCGTGACCACCCCCAAAAAATTGAAAAATCTACCCAAAACCTAAAAAAATTGAAATTTTTATATGAAAAACGTCTTTTGCCCATATCTCCTAAACTATGCGTCCTAGAGCGAAAAGGACTTTAATTCGTGACCACCCCCAAAAAATTGAAAAATCCACCCAAAACCTAAAAAAATTCAAATTTTTATATGAAAAACTTCTTTTGCCCATATCTCCTAAACTAAGCGTCCTAGAGCGAAAAGGACTTTAATTCGTGACCACCCCCAAAAAATTGAAAAATCCACCCAAAACCTAAAAAAATTAAAATTTTTATATGAAAAACTTCTTTTGCCCATATCTCCTAAACTATGCGTCCTAGAGCGAAAAGGACTTTAATTCGTGACCACCCCCAAAAAATTGAAAAATCCACCCAAAACCTAAAAAAATTCAAATTTTTATATGAAAAACTTCTTTTGCCCATATCTCCTAAACTAAGCGTCCTAGAGCGAAAAGGACTTTAATTCGTGACCACCCCCAAAAAATTAAAAAATCCACCCAAATCCTAAAGAAATTGAAATTTTTATATGAAAAACTTCTTTTGCCCATATCTCCTAAACTATGCGTCCTAGAGCGAAAAGGACTTTCATTCGTGACCACCCCCAAAAAATTGAAAAATCTACCCAAAACCTAAAAAAATTCAAATTTTTATATGAAAAACTTCTTTTGCCCATATCTCCTAAACTAAGCGTCCTAGAGCGAAAAGGACTTTCATTCGTGACCACCCCAAAAAAATTGAAAAATCCACCCAAACCTAAAAAAATTGAAATTTTTATATGAAAAACATCTTTTGCCCATAACTCCTTAAATATGCGTCCTAGAGCGAAAAGGCCTTCAATTCGTGACCACCCCCAAAAAATTTAAAAATTCTAAAAAAATTGAAATTTTTATATGAAAAACTTCTTTTCCCATATCTCCTAAACTACGCGTCCTAGAGCGAAAAGGACTTTAATTCGTGACCACCCCCAAAAAATTGAAAAATCTACCCAAAACCTAAAAAAATTGAAATTTTTATATGAAAAACTTCTTTTGCCCATATCTCCTAAACTAAGCGTCCTAGAGCGAAAAGGACTTTAATTCGAGACCACCCCCAAAAAATTTAAAAATCCACCCAAATCCTAAAGAAATTGAAATTTTTATATGAAAAACTACTTTTGCCAATAACTCCTTAAATATGCGTCCTAGAGCGAAAAGGACTTCAATTCGTGACCACCCCCAAAAAATTTAAAAATCCTAAAAAAATTGAAATTTTTATATGAAAAACTTCTTTTCCCATATCTCCTAAACTATGCGTCCTAGAGCGAAAAGGACTTTAATTCGTGACCACCCCCAAAAAATTGAAAAATCCACCCAAAACCTAAAAAAATTAAAATTTTTATATGAAAAACTTCTTTTGCCTATATCTCCTAAACTATGCGTCCTAGAGCGAAAAGGACTTTAATTCGTGACCACCCCCAAAAAAATTGAAAAATCCACCCAAAACCTAAAAAAATTGAAATTTTTATATGAAAAACTTCTTTTGCCCATATCTCCTAAACTATGCGTCCTAGAGCGAAAAGGACTTTAATTCGTGACCACCCCCAAAAAATTGAAAAATCTACCCAAAACCTAAAAAAATTGAAATTTTTATATGAAAAACTTCTTTTGCCCATATCTCCTAAACTATGCGTCCTAGAGCGAAAAGGACTTTAATTCGTGACCACCCCCAAAAAAATTGAAAACTCCACCCAAAACATAAAAAAATTAAAATTTTTATATGAAAAACTTCTTTTGCCCATATCTCCTAAACTATGCGTCCTAGAGCGAAAAGGACTTTAATTCGTGACCACCCCCAAAAAATTGAAAAATCTACCCAAAACCTAAAAAAAATTAAATTTTTATATGAAAAACTTCTTTTGCCCATATCTCCTAAACTAAGCGTCCTAGAGCGAAAAGGACTTTAATTCGTGACCACCCCCAAAAATTTAAAAATCCACCCAAACCTAAAAAAATTAAAATTTTTATATGAAAAACTTCTTTTGCCCATATCTCCTAAACTAAGCGTCCTAGAGCGAAAAGGACTTTAATTCGTGACCACCCCCAAAAAATTGAAAAATCTACCCAAAACCTAAAAAAATTGAAATTTTTATATGAAAAACTTCTTTTGCCCATATATCCTAAACTATGCGTCCTAGAGCGAAAAGGACTTTAATTCGTGACCACCCCCAAAAAATTGAAAAATCTACCCAAAACCTAAAAAATTCAAATTTTTATATGAAAAACTTCTTTTGCCCATATCTCCTAAACTAAGCGTCCTAGAGCGAAAAGGACTTTAATTCGTGACCACCCCCAAAAAATTGAAAAATCTACCCAAAACCTAAAAAAATTGAAATTTTTATATGAAAAACTTCTTTTGCCCATATCTCCTAAACTATGCGTCCTAGAGCGAAAAGGACTTTAATTCGTGACCACCCCCAAAAAATTGAAAAATCCACCCAAAACCTAAAAAAATTAAAATTTTTATATGAAAAACTTCTTTTGCCCATATCTCCTAAACTAAGCGTCCTAGAGCGAAAAGGACTTTAATTCGTGACCACCCCCAACAAATTGAAAAATCTACCCAAAACCTAAAAAAATTGAAATTTTTATATGAAAAACTTCTTTTGCCCATATCTCCTAAACTATGCGTCTTAGAGCGAAAAGGACTTTAATTCGTGACCACCCCCAAAAAATTGAAAAATCCACCCAAAACCTGAAAAAATTCCAATTTTTATATGAAAAACTTCTTTTGCCCATATCTCCTAAACTAAGCGCCCTAGAGCGAAAAGGACTTTAATTCGTGACCACCCCCAAAAAATTTAAAAATCCACAAAAATCCTAAAAAAATTGAAATTTTTATATGAAAAACTTCTTTTCCCATATCTCCTAAACTATGCGTCCTAGAGCGAAAAGGACTTTAATTCGTGACCACCCCCAAAAAATTTAAAAATCCACCCAAACCTAAAAAAATTAAAATTTTTATATGAAAAACTTCTTTTGCCCATATCTCCTAAACTAAGCGTCCTAGAGCGAAAAGGACTTTAATTCGTGACCACCCCCAAAAAATTGAAAAATCTACCCAAAACCTAAAAAAATTGAAATTTTTATATGAAAAACTTCTTTTGCCCATATATCCTAAACTATGCGTCCTAGAGCGAAAAGGACTTTAATTCGTGACCACCCCCAAAAAATTGAAAAATCCACCCAAAACCTAAAAAAATTCAAATTTTTATATGAAAAACTTCTTTTGCCCATATCTCCTAAACTATGCGTCCTAGAGCGAAAAGGACTTTAATTCGTGACCACCCCCAAAAAATTGAAAAATCCACCCAAAACCTAAAAAAATTAAAATTTTTATATGAAAAACTTCTTTTGCCTATATCTCCTAAACTATGCGTCCTAGAGCGAAAAGGACTTTAATTCGTGACCACCCCCAAAAAAATTGAAAAATCCACCCAAAACCTAAAAAAATTAAAATTTTTATATGAAAAACTTCTTTTGCCCATATCTCCTAAACTAAGCGTCCTAGAGCGAAAAGGACTTTAATTCGTGACCACCCCCAAAAAATTGAAAAGTCTACCCAAATCCTAAAAAAATTGAAATTTTTATATGAAAAACTTCTTTTGCCCATATCTCCTAAACTATGCGTCCTAGAGCGAAAAGGACTTTAATTCGTGACCACCCCCAAAAAATTGAAAAATCCACCCAAAACCTAAAAAAATTAAAATTTTTATATTAAAAACTTCTTTTGCCCATATCTCCTAAACTAAGCGTCCTAGAGCGAAAAGGACTTTAATTCGTGACCACCCCCAAAAAATTGAAAAATCTACCCAAAACCTAAAAAAATTGAAATTTTTATATGAAAAACGTCTTTTGCCCATATCTCCTAAACTATGCGTCCTAGAGCGAAAAGGACTTTAATTCGTGACCACCCCCAAAAAATTGAAAAATCCACCCAAAACCTAAAAAAAATCAAATTTTTATATGAAAAACTTCTTTTGCCCATATCTCCTAAACTAAGCGTCCTAGAGCGAAAAGGACTTTAATTCGTGACCACCCCCAAAAAATTGAAAAATCCACCCAAAACCTAAAAAAATTAAAATTTTTATATGAAAAACTTCTTTTGCCCATATCTCCTAAACTATGCGTCCTAGAGCGAAAAGGACTTTAATTCGTGACCACCCCCAAAAAATTGAAAAATCTACCCAAAACCTAAAAAAATTAAAATTTTTATATGAAAAACTTCTTTTGCCCATATCTCCTAAACTAAGCGTCCTAGAGCGAAAAGGACTTTAATTCGTGACCACCCCCAAAAAATTGAAAAATCTACCCAAAACCTAAAAAAATTGAAATTTTTATATGAAAAACTTCTTTTGCCCATATCTCCTAAACTATGCGTCCTAGAGCGAAAAGGACTTTAATTCGTGACCACCCCCAAAAAATTGAAATTTTTATATGAAAAACTTCTTTTGCCCATATCTCCTTAAATATGCGTCCTAGAGCGAAAAGGACTTCAATTCGTGACCACCCCCAAAAAATTTAAAAATCCACCCAAAACCTAAAAAAATTAAAATTTTTATATGAAAAACTTCTTTTGCCCATATCTCCTAAACTATGCGTCCTAGAGCGAAAAGGACTTTAATTCGTGACCACCCCCAAAAAATTGAAAAATCTACCCAAAACCTAAAAAAATTGAAATTTTTATATGAAAAACTTCTTTTGCCCATATCTCCTAAACTATGCGTCCTAGAGCGAAAAGGACTTTAATACGTGACCACCCCCAAAAAATTGAAAAATCTACCCAAAACCTAAAAAAATTCAAATTTTTATATGAAAAACTTCTTTTGCCCATATCTCCTAAACTAAGCGTCCTAGAGCGAAAAGGACTTTAATTCGTGACCACCCCCAAAAAATTTAAAAATCTACCCAAAACCTAAAAAAATTGAAATTTTTATATGAAAAACTTCTTTTGCCCATATCTCCTAAACTATGCGTCCTAGAGCGAAAAGGACTTTAATTCGTGACCACCCCCAAAAAATTGAAAAATCCACCCAAAACCTAAAAAAATTAAAATTTTTATATGAAAAACTTCTTTTGCCCATATCTCCTAAACTAAGCGTCCTAGAGCGAAAAGGACTTTAATTCGTGACCACCCCCAAAAAATTGAAAAATCTACCCAAAACCTAAAAAAATTGAAATTTTTATATGAAAAACTTCTTTTGCCCATATCTCCTAAACTATGCGTCCTAGAGCGAAAAGGACTTTAATTCGTGACCACCCCCAAAAAATTGAAAAATCCACCCAAAACCTAAAAAAATTCAAATTTTTATATGAAAAACTTCTTTTGCCCATATCTCCTAAACTAAGCGTCCTAGAGCGAAAAGGACTTTAATTCGTGACCACCCCCAAAAAATTGAAAAATCCACCCAAACCTAAAAAAATTGAAATTTTTATATGAAAAACTTCTTTTGTCCATAACTCCTTAAATATGCGTCCTAGAGCGAAAAGGACTTCAATTCGTGACCACCCCCAAAAAATTTAAAAATCCACAAAAATCCTAAAAAAATTGAAATTTTTATATGAAAAACTTCTTTTCCCATATCTCCTAAACTATGCGTCCTAGAGAGAAAAGGACTTTAATTCGTGACCACCCCCAAAAAATTGAAAAATCCACCCAAAACCTAAAAAAATTCAAATTTTTATATGAAAAACTTCTTTTGCCCATATCTCCTAAACTAAGCGTCCTAGAGCGAAAAGGACTTTAATTCGTGACCACCCCCAAAAAATTAAAAAATCCACCCAAATCCTAAAGAAATTGAAATTTTTATATGAAAAACTTCTTTTGCCCATATCTCCTAAGCTATGCGTCCTAGAGCGAAAAGGACTTTCATTCGTGACCACCCCCAAAAAATTGAAAAATCTACCCAAAACCTAAAAAAATTCAAATTTTTATATGAAAAACTTCTTTTGCCCATATCTCCTAAACTAAGCGTCCTAGAGCGAAAAGGACTTTCATTCGTGACCACCCCAAAAAAATTGAAAAATCCACCCAAACCTAAAAAAAGTGAAATTTTTATATGAAAAACATCTTTTGCCCATAACTCCTTAAATATGCGTCCTAGAGCGAAAAGGCCTTCAATTCGTGACCACCCCCAAAAAATTTAAAAATTCTAAAAAAATTGAAATTTTTATATGAAAAACTTCTTTTCCCATATCTCCTAAACTATGCGTCCTAGAGCGAAAAGGACTTTAATTCGTGACCACCCCCAAAAAATTGAAAAATCTACCCAAAACCTAAAAAAATTGAAATTTTTATATGAAAAACTTCTTTTGCCCATATCTCCTAAACTAAGCGTCCTAGAGCGAAAAGGACTTTAATTCGAGACCACCCCCAAAAAATTTAAAAATCCACCCAAATCCTAAAGAAATTGAAATTTTTATATGAAAAACTACTTTTGCCAATAACTCCTTAAATATGCGTCCTAGAGCGAAAAGGACTTCAATTCGTGACCACCCCCAAAAAATTTAAAAATCCTAAAAAAATTGAAATTTTTATATGAAAAACTTCTTTTCCCATATCTCCTAAATTATGCGTCCTAGAGCGAAAAGGACTTTAATTCGTGACCACCCCCAAAAAATTGAAAAATCCACCCAAAACCTAAAAAAATTAAAATTTTTATATGAAAAACTTCTTTTGCCCATATCTCCTAAACTAAGCGTCCTAGAGCGAAAAGGACTTTAATTCGTGACCACCCCCAAAAAATTTAAAAATCCACCCAAACCTAAAAAAATTGAAATTTTTATATGAAAAACTTCTTTTGCCCATAACTCCTTAAATATACGTCCTAGAGCGAAAAGGACTTCAATTCGTGACCACCCCCAAAAAATTTAAAAATCCACAAAAATCCTAAAAAAATTGAAATTTTTATATGAAAAAACTTCTTTTCCCATATCTCCTAAACTATGCGTCCTAGAGCGAAAAGGACTTTAATTCGTGACCACCCCCAAAAAATTGAAAAATCTACCCAAAACCTAAAAAAATTGAAATTTTTATATGAAAAACTTCTTTTGCCCATATATCCTAAACTATGCGTCCTAGAGCGAAAAGGACTTTAATTCGTGACCACCCCCAAAAAATTGAAAAATCTACCCAAAACCTAAAAAAATTGAAATTTTTATATGAAAAACTTCTTTTGCCCATATCTCCTAAACTATGCGTCCTAGAGCGAAAAGGACTTTAATTCGTGACCACCCCCAAAAAATTGAAAAATCTACCCAAAACCTAAAAAATTCAAATTTTTATATGAAAAACTTCTTTTGCCCATATCTCCTAAACTAAGCGTCCTAGAGCGAAAAGGAATTTAATTTTTATATGAAAAACTTCTTTTGCCCATATCTCCTAAACTAAGCGTCCTAGAGCGAAAAGGACTTTAATTCGTGACCACCCCCAAAAAATTTAAAAATCCACAAAAATCCTAAAAAAATTGAAATTTTTATATGAAAAACTTCTTTTCCCATATCTCCTAAACTATGCGTACTAGAGCGAAAAGGACTTTAATTCGTGACCACCCCCAAAAAATTTAAAAATCTACCCAAAACCTAAAAAAATTGAAATTTTTATATGAAAAACTTCTTTTGCCCATATCTCCTAAACTATGCGTTCTAGAGCGAAAAGGACTTTAATTCGTGACCACCCCCAAAAAATTGAAAAATCTACCCAAAACCTAAAAAAATTGAAATTTTTATATGAAAAACTTCTTTTGCCGATATCTCTTAAACTATGCGTCTTAGAGCGAAAAGGACTTTAATTCGTGACCACCCCCAAAAAATTTAAAAATCCACAAAAATCCTAAAAAAATTGAAATTTTTATATGAAAAACTTCTTTTGCCCATATCTCCTAAACTAAGCGTCCTAGAGCGAAAAGGACTTTAATTCGTGACCACCCCCAAAAAATTTAAAAATCCACAAAAATCCTAAAAAAATTGAAATTTTTATATGAAAAACTTCTTTTCCCATATCTCCTAAACTATGCGTACTAGAGCGAAAAGGACTTTAATTCGTGACCACCCCCAAAAAATTTAAAAATCTACCCAAAACCTAAAAAAATTGAAATTTTTATATGAAAAACTTCTTTTGCCGATATCTCCTAAACTATGCGTCCTAGAGCGAAAAGGGCTTTAATTCGTGACCACCCCCAAAAAATTTAAAAATCTACCCAAAACCTAAAAAAATTCAAATTTTTATATGAAAAACTTCTTTTGCCCATATCTCCTAAACTAAGCGTCCTAGAGCGAAAAGGACTTTAATTCGTGACCACCCCCAAAAAATTGAAAAATCCACCCAAACCTAAAAAAATTGAAATTTTTATATGAAAAACTTCTTTTGCCCATAACTCCTTAAATATGCGTCCTAGAGCGAAAAGGACTTTAATTCGTGACCACCCCCAAAAAATTGAAAAATCTACCCAAAACCTGAAAAAATTCAAATTTTTATATGAAAAACTTATTTTGCCCATATCTCCTAAACTAAGCGTCCTAGAGCGAAAAGGACTTTAATTCGTGACCACCCCCAAAAAATTGAAAAATCTACCCAAAACCTAAAAAATTGAAATTTTTATATGAAAAACTTCTTTTGCCCATATCTCCTAAACTATGCGTCCTAGAGCGAAAAGGACTTTAATTCGTGACCACCCCCAAAAAATTGAAAAATCCACCCAAACCTAAAAAAATTGAAATTTTTATATGAAAAACTACTTTTGCCAATAACTCCTTAAATATGCGTCCTAGAGCGAAAAGGACTTTAATTCGTGACCACCCCCAAAAAATTGAAAAATCCACCCAAATCCTAAAGAAATTGAAATTTTTATATGAAAAACTTCTTTTGCCCATATCTCCTAAACTAAGCGTCCTAGAGTGAAAAGGACTTTAATTCGTGACCACCCCCAAAAAATTTAAAAATCTACCCAAAACCTAAAAAAATTGAAATTTTTATATGAAAAACTTCTTTTGCCCATATCTCCTAAACTATGCGTCCTAGAGCGAAAAGGACTTTAATTCGTGACCACCCCCAAAAAATTGAAAAATCTACCCAAAACCTAAAAAAACTCAAATTTTTATATGAAAAACTTCTTTTGCCCATATCTCCTAAACTAAGCGTCCTAGAGCGAAAAGGACTTTAATTCGTGACCACCCCCAAAAAATTCAAAAATCTACCCAAAACCTAAAAAAATTGAAATTTTTATATGAAAAACTTCTTTTGCCCATATCTCCTAAACTATGCGTCCTAGAGCGAAAAGGACTTTAATTCGTGACCACCCCCAAAAAATTGAAAAATCCACCAAAATCCTAAAAAATATGAAATTTTTATATGAAAAACTTCTTTTGCCCATATCTCCTTAAATATGCGTCCTAGAGCGAAAAGGACTTCAATTCGTGACCACCCCAAAAAAATTTAAAAATCCACCCAAATCCTAAAAAAATTTAAATTTTTATATGAAATACTTTTTTTGCCCATATCTCCTAAACTAAATCCACCCAAAACCTAAAAAATTCAAATTTTTATATGAAAAACTTCTTTTGCCCATATCTCCTAAACTATGCGTCCTAGAGCGAAAAGGACTTTAATTCGTGACCACCCCCAAAATATTGAAAAATCCACCCAAAACCTAAAAAAATTAAAATTTTTATATGAAAAACTTCTTTTGCCCATATCTCCTAAACTAAGCGTCCTAGAGCGAAAAGGACTTTAATTCGTGACCACCCCCAAAAAATTTAAAAATCCACCCAAATCCTAAAGAAATTGAAATTTTTATATGAAAAACTTCTTTTGCCCATATCTCCTAAACTATGCGTCCTAGAGCGAAAAGGACTTTAATTCGTGACCACCCCCAAAAAATTGAAAAATCTACCCAAAACCTAAAAAATTGAAATTTTTATATGAAAAACTTCTTTTGCCCATATCTCCTAAACTATGCGTCCTAGAGCGAAAAGGACTTTAATTCGTGACCACCCCCAAAAAATTGAAAAATCTACCCAAAACCTAAAAAAATTAAAATTTTTATATGAAAAACTTCTTTTGCCCATATCTCCTAAACTAAGCGTCCTAGAGCGAAAAGGACTTTAATTCGTGACCACCCCCAAAAAATTTAAAAATCCACCCAAATCCTAAAGAAATTGAAATTTTTATATGAAAAACTTCTTTTGCCCATATCTCCTAAACTATGCGTCCTAGAGCGAAAAGGACTTTAATTCGTGACCACCCCCAAAAAATTGAAAAATCTACCCAAAACCTAAAAAAATTCAAATTTTTATATGAAAAACTTCTTTTGCCCATTGTTTAAGTTCAAATTCGTAAGGTCAAAATTTATTCGTTAGATGGGGACTTAAAATCTTGTAAAATAACAATTTCCCCCTCGTTAGGAAATGTACCCTAAGCTCTGGATGCAGCTCTGTGCTTTCAGCACAATTCGTTACATTTTTCTAACGAGTCGCGCCATTACCGTCTTGCGGGGTCTAACTTTTGTTATTATTCGTTTCTGGATTACGTCCGTCCAACGATTGTTTTGTTAAAAAAGGTAAATAATAATCTCCCAAAAATTCAATAAAATTACGTTTTATTGAAACATCATTGAAAAGAAAAACTAAATCCTTGTGTTTTTATTTATTTTATTTCTCGGTGCTACGCATTCATTGGTCCAATCGAGCCGGATACTTGCTTACAGCAATTAATAAAGGGTTTTCTTTTTCTTTTCCAAAGGAAAGTGCTCATCATTGTGAAGCAACAACAAAAAGCAGCCATTTGCAGCCATATTTGTGAAGGATTTATATTGAAAATTTATTTAAATAATTATTTATCAACACACAGGTGCGTATGTCAGTGTTTTATTAAAATAATTGAGCAAATCGCGAGTGTTTTAAATTTAAACCGCGGTCGTTTTACAACATTGATTCAATTATTTCGTTTTGCCGACGGCAAATTGCATTTCTAAAAACACACATTCGTTGCTACATACGTACGCACATTTCTTTCGTTTGTTTGATTTCGTTTTGTTAAATGATATTCAAGTGAAAGAATAATCAAAATAAAAAGTGAAAAATCTATTGTATATATTGGTGTTGTGTGGTGAATTTAAACGTTGACAGTGCTTATTTACTTCAAAACATTATTTGCAATTACGTTGCCTTTAACTTGAAGTAAATAAAACAATAACAAAATACACGCAGACTCCAAAGGCTCTGTTGGTCGTATTACTATTGTAAACAAACATCAATCGTCACTGCAGTCAACGTTTGAATTACATACCTACGTATGATCAGTGATACACACACGTATATACATACATATTTTTTTTGAGCTGTGTTTCTTTGGTTTATTTGTTAACCCTCACGGGGCCGCGAGTCGTAAATATTTTGAGGAAAATTATAAAAATTTTTGAAATTGAGTTTTTTGAGTTTTCGTGTTGTATGACCCATTAGCGTTACGCGCATTAGTAAAAATTATCGGTTTGGTCACTGTGCACCCTACAGGCGGTCCGGTACGATCGTATAATTTTTATTTTATCATATATATTACGTATATATTTTTATTTCTATATTTTTTATTATTTGCGATTTTTAATTTTTTTGGGGAGATTATTTGGCGTGGAAGTGTAGAGGTGTATTTTACAGTCCGTGCACCCTACATTTGGTCTTACAGACATTTTTTATAATTTCTTATAATTTGTTGAATTTTTTTGATCATCTGGTTTTCGTGTGTGAAGTTTTGATACAAATTGGCGGCAGTCAGTATTCTGAGTATTCGGTACACTGAGCGTAATTTTCGTAAATTCATTCTTACACTGAGAGAAAAATAGTCCAATATTTTACAAATTGTTTGAAATTTTTGATTTTAAGTTTTTAAGCGGTTGTTTTACGAACAATTGTTTACACTTCAAGAAATTTTGTGGTAATTTTGGTGCAGTGTGAGAATTTGATACACTGAAAGAAAAATTTTGTAAATTTTTGTTTTTGCATTTTTGGGCATTTTGTGCAAATTTATTGATTTTTCGGCCAGTTTTCGCTGTCGATAAGTGCGTGTTCGCATACTTTACGAGTTTTTGTGAATTTTTGTGACGCTAAATTATTTTCAATATGCCAGTTAATACATTCGCGCGATTCATTAGAGCCGCTGATGCGGTTGTGAAGTTTGGGACACGGGTTAGCTCTTTGAAGGAGGAGAATTTAGATGTTTATTCTCTAAGGGCTCAGGTCGAAGAGGCGAAATCACTCTGGGAGAAAGTGAAAGAGAGGTATGAGGAGTGTTTAGACGATCTTCAGGAGGATTCAGATAAGGGAAAGGTAGAATCTGCTGACGGCAAGTATGAGGCAACTTATGATGCCTATATTCGTATTGTTTCCTCTATCGAAAGGAAGATAGACGGTCTAAAAGCCGTTCCTAGGGCGTCAACTCCTATACAGCAGGCCGATGTGGCGGATATTTCTGCTCGTTCTGGTAATGTGGATGTATCGGGAAATTCTCTTTTGTTAGGTGTTGACCATGGTGCGGTCCATAGTTTGGCTTTACCACCATGCGATATTGAGGTTTTCGATGGTGACTTTCAGTCTTGGCCAACATTTAGGGATTTGTTTACTGCTGTTTATGTAAAAAATTCCCGTCTGAGTGATATTGAGCGCTTGTGTCATTTGCTCAAAAAGACTAGTGGCGACGCCCGTGAAGTTGTAAGAAGATTTCCTCTCACTGATAGGAGTTTCGAGTTAGCTTGGAGGACGTTAAAGGAAACTTATGACAACTTGAGAATTTTAGTCAGCAATCAGTTGAAGCTTCTTTTTGACCTTCCGGTCTTAGACACCGAGACAAGTTCTGGGTTGAAGAACTTGCAGCGTGGTATAAATGCATGTATTTCGGCGATGGCTGTGAATAACGTTCCTACGAACGATTGGGATCCGATTTTGATATATTTGTGTGTGCAACGTCTACCGAAGATTAGTGTTACTTTGTGGGAACAGGGTATAAGTGATAAGTCTGCGTTGACGTCTTGGGTGGACATGGATCGTTTTCTTACGGAAAGGATTCAGACACTCACGTGTCTGCGCGATTTAAAGGGTATCGATGCTTCGAAGAAAACTGATGGCAGGAAACTGCGAACACATTTTACGAATGCAGTTCCGAAATCTTCGCCATCTATGTCGCGTAATTCGCAATACACTTCTCATTCTTCTAGAGATTCCGTAGATAAGATATGTGTTCTTTGTCCACGACAAAGCCATCATCTTCGTGTTTGTCCGAAATTTAGGAATCTTTCTGTGAATGATCGGTTGACTGCTGTGAAACGGTACCGCTGTTGTTTCAATTGTCTATCTCGTAGACATGACGTTAACAACTGTGCTACATCTCGCAGTTGTGAGAAGTGTCAAGGAAGGCATCATACTTTGCTTCATCGCGATTCTTCCCATTCTACGAATGTGGCGACTACGTCTTCGACGGTTTCGGCCGCTCGTCCTACGGATTCTAGCGGTTTGATTGACCCGCAGCCTTCCACTTCGTCTGGAATCGTGTCTGGCACTTCGGCCAGGCAAGTATTTCATGTTTCCCAGAACAGGTCGGTACTATTAGGGACGGCTATGGTGAACATCGTTCATCAGGGTATGACGTACCCAGCTCGGGCTCTTATTGACCCAGCATCGGAAGCCTCCTTTATTACCGAAAAAATGCAAAAGTTGCTTAGGATTTCGATAACGAGTGCGACGTCTTCGATATCGGGCGTGAATCAATCGGTTTCGATAACTTCTCGAGGTATTTGCCCTCTGAGTATAGGGTCACCCATAGATGGATCGGTCTTGGTAGAGGCGACTGCGTTGGTCCTGCCTTGGATTTCTGGGAATTTACCGTCTTTCCAAGTGAGTCGGAATTATATGTCACGTTTGCCAAATTTGCGTTTAGCTGATCCTAATCTGTTCGATAGTCGTCCGGTTGATCTATTGTTGGGGGCAGACGTGTATCCCAGAATTATATTACAGGGGGTTCAGTCTGGTATTTTAGGTTCGTTGATTGCTCAACAGACAGTCTTCGGTTGGCTCATTACTGGTTCAATTCCCACTTCCAGTGTGACAGTTTTTTCAACGACTGTAGAATTTATGGAGGAAGATGGTCTTGACAAGACTCTTCTTCGCTTTTGGGAATTAGAGGACTTACCAAGACGGGCAATTTGTTCTCCCGCAGATAAATTTTGTGAGGAAAATTTTAAGAATACCACATATAGGGATTCCGATGGAAGATATGTAGTGACTCTTCCGATAAAACCCGAATTAAAGGGACAAGTCTTGCTTGGACATTCGCGGACAAGTTGTTTGAAGCAGTTTATTCGTGGTGAGGCTTCGCTTTTACGAAAGCCTGAAACAAAATTAATGTATGACGGGGTGATTAAAGAATATTTGGACTTGCAACATATGAGACCAGTGTCGTCGACTTCTCCTGCAGATCAAACTGTGTGTTATTTGCCACACCACCCGGTAATCAATCCGGACAAATTGACGTCCAAACTTCGAGTTGTCTTTAATGCTTCGCATAAGACCTCAAATGGTAAAAGTCTGAACGACATTCTCTATGTGGGACCCACATTACAATTGGAATTGGTTCATTTGATTTTGAGGTGGAGATTTTTCAAATACGTTTTTAATTGCGACATCACACAGATGTACCGCCAAATTAGGGTAAATTCGGCCCATACTTCTCTGCAGCGAATTGTCTTTAGGGACTCCCCACAAAAAGATGTACAAGACTATGAGCTGCAGACCGTGACATTTGGAGTGAATTGTGCTCCCTATTTAGCCATACGGACGTTATTGCAATTGGCCGATGACTCCGAAGATGAATATCCCCACGCGGCACATATTCTACGAAGGTGCATGTACGTGGATGATGTTTTGACAGGGTACCATGACGTGGATACTGCTGTTGAATCTAGGGACCAATTGATTAGAGTACTATCATCGGCAAAGTTCGAACTGAGGAAGTGGACTTCTAATGAGCTAGCCATTTTAGAATCGCTTCCGGCTGACCATTTGGTTGACGCCAAATTACTGGCATTTGTTGAGGCCAGTAGTTCGAAACCGTTGGGTATTAGGTGGAATGCGCAGTTAGACTTGTTTTATTTTGAGATGAAACCGATTGAGCAAAAATCTCGGTTTACGAAGAGAGAGGTTTTATCGGCTATAGCTAGGCTATTTGACCCTGTTGGCTGGCTGGGGCCAGTTATTATAGTGGCGAAGATAATTATGCAACAGGTTTGGTTGGATAAGATAGGATGGGACGAGTCTCTTCCGTTACAAACAGAGCGACAATGGCGAAAGTTTGTCGAGACCTATCAGGATGTGAATCACGTTCGTATTCCTCGATGGGTCAATTACTCCACAGACTGTGAGGTAGAATTACATGTTTTTTCCGACGCCTCGGAAAAAGCATACGCGGGGGTAGTATATGTTCGTGTGGTTACGCCGCAGGGACAAATCTTCACCCATTTGCTATCTTGTAAGACTAAGGTAGCCCCCATCAAATCTATATCTTTGCCACGTTTGGAGCTTTGTGGGGCAGTTTTGGCCTCAGAACTTTACAAGTCTATAGCCAGGGAGTTAGATATTGAATTTCGACGTGTTTATTGTTGGACGGATTCTACGATCGTCCGCTCTTGGCTTCGAAAGACGCCATCTACGTGGTCTACTTTCGTTGCGAATCGCGTATGTAGGATTCAGGAGAATACTGGGGGACAGAATTGGTACCATGTTCGTTCTGAGGACAATCCGGCCGACTTGGGAAGTCGCGGAGTGTCGCCTGCAGAGTTGGCAGTTTCAACGCTTTGGTGGCATGGACCAGAGTGGCTGTGCTCAGCTAGTTCTCAGTGGGATATTAGTGATTTGACCCCTCTTGAGACTGACGTTGAGGTACGGGCGGTCAAGACTCACGCATCGTTTTTTACGAACTATGAGGACATTTTAGAGGGATTTTCTTCGTTAGATAGGGCTCTACGAGTCATCGCGTATATATTTAGGTTTTATCACAGGACCCATTATTCACATGCTAGTCGAAATGTGTATCACGACACGACGTTGACGGCAACTGAACTAAAGGCAGTGAGATTACGTCTAGCTGTTCTTTCTCAAAGGGCTCATTATCCAGATGAGTACGGTTGTTTGATGGAAAAGAAACCGTTAGGTTCCAGGAGTTCGTTGTTGTCATTGAATCCATTCCTGGATGAGGAGGGGGTTATGAGGTTGAATGGTCGTTTGAGTAGGTGTCCTACCCTTTCGTATAGTGAGCGACATCCAATTATAGTGCCGTATAATAGTAGATTCGCTAGGTTACTGGTGAAATATGTTCACGACATATCTATTCACGGAGGAAACCAGTTGGTTCTACGTCTTATTCGGATTGAGTATTGGATTCCTCGTTTAACATCTTTGATTAGATCGACTATTAACCGGTGTAAACGGTGTCTGTTGGATAGGAAGAAGTCTTGTACGCAGATCATGGCGGCTCTCCCACCGGAGAGAACTGTACTTACCAGACCGTTTACTACGACTGGCGTTGATTTTGCGGGGCCTTTCGAAATTAAGTCATTTATAGGGCGCGCATGTAAGATAACAAAGGGTTATGTTTGCGTTTTTGTATGCTTTTCGACGAAGGCCATACACTTGGAAGCCACATCAGACTTGTCTACGACAACATTTCTGCCTTTCACAGATTTATATCTCGGCGTGGTTGTCCCAAGACCATTTTTTCGGATAATGGTACAAATTTTGTAGGCGCTTCACGCGAAATGGAAAAAGAATTGAGAAGTGTTCTTAAGGAGGGACGTGATAAGGTGTGGTCCGCATACCAGTTTCAGCAGCTTTCCTGGCAGTTTATCCCTGCCGGGGCGCCACATATGGGTGGTCTCTGGGAAGCTGCTGTCAAAAGCTTCAAGACGCATTTTAGGAAACATGCATCTGGATTCAAATATACATTTGAAGAGTTTTCGACTGTTCTTTCGAGAATTGAGGCTTGTTTAAATTCTAGGCCGTTGTGCCCGATGAGTGAAAGTTCTCAAGAGTTGGTGGCACTTACGCCTGGCCATTTTTTGGTAGGATCTTCGATCTTGGCGCCTCCTGAACAGTTAGAGGAGGAATCACCACTTCATTTGGTGCATCGATTTAGGAAAATGAAGGCGCTGTCGCAACAGTTCTGCTTACGGTGGAAAGATGAATATTTGAAAGGCTTACAGAAAAGGTATAAATGGAAATTTCCGCAGCGTGATATCGAAGTAGGGGACTTGGTACTAATTCGTGATGAGCAATTGCCTCCTACATCGTTAAAATTAGGTCGTGTGGATGACGTCCACCCAGGATCTGACGGTCGCGTTAGAGTTGCAGACGTGAGAACGGCAAACGGTGTTGTAAGACGACCGGTGGTAAAATTGGTCATACTGACCGAATAGTTTTCGATCGTTCATATAGTAAGCGTCATCTTTCTTTTCGCAGTACAATGGAAGATATGAGGGAAATTATTAAGACTCTCCCTGATTACGAAGATGACGTCCCGATGTCCGATGAGGAAAGAGAGATTTTAGAAAATAATGTTGCACCGGTTCTTCGCGAGCCGTTACCAGCCATCGAGCCGGTCCCTGACGTCGGGATGACCCCAGTCGTCGCCTCTTCACAAGGGGTAGTACCGACGCAGAAAGTTGTCCCACCGTCGGGGGCTGATACGGCTCCTGCTGACGTATCCGCAACCAACGTAGCCAAACCATCGTCATCCCCTACGGGGACTGCCCAAAAGAATTCAGGTGTGAATAAAAGAGGGCACTCGAATGTCTGTGTGTTGGGTATGCGAAGTCACAATCTACGGTCGTGTCGCAAATTTTTGAACATGCGTTTGGAGCAACGATTGCGCACTGTAGTGTTGCATCGGGTATGTTCAAACTGTCTGGGCAGGTCTCACATGCGATCGACCTGCAATAGTCGCGAGAGGTGCCGCGAATGTGGAGATAGGCACCATACGCTGCTACATTCATTTGACCAGCAACAACGTCCTTCCGCTCAAACCTTGTCGAAGAGAAAGTCCAAGTCAAGTTCGTCCGTTAACTCGTCCGCGTACTGTATCACGAATACCGCTCCCCTATCTGATCCGATGTTGGTTCTACAACCAACCGTCACGCTTGGTCCCACTATAGTCCTCTTGCTTGTCTTGTCCGATCGTCGAATTCCTGTCCGAGCTGTCCTCGACCCGTGTGCGGGGTACAGTATGATTTGTAGCAGTTTAGCTCTCAGCCTACGGCTTGTCTCAGCGATGACGTAGCAAGACGCATTTTGTCCGCTTGTTGCTGTCTCCCGACACAATGCAGAAAGTAAATTGGTTTTTTCTGCCCGGGTAACAGACCTGACCCGTGTTGTCACCCCATCGTCGTCGGCTCCAGATACGATACGGGAACATTTCGAGTGTCTCCAGCTGGCCGATCCAGTGTTTTATCGCCCTTCCGGGGTGGGGTTGGTCCTGGGGCCCGACGTATACGCAAGGGTTATTAAGCCTCAAATGTTTTCGAGTCCGGGATTCCCCTTGGCGCAGCTGACGATATTCGGCTGGGTGATTTCAGGGCAATGTCAACCATGAATATGTGTCGTAGGTCATCCTGGCCAATAACCCAGACACTGCAGACCCTCCGGGTCAACGGCTCTACGAGCATTTAGTTAAGAAAGAATGAAGTTTGAAAAAAAATTAAAAGAACTAATAAAAAAAAAAAAAAAAAAAAATGCTCAATTTGAAAATGATACTGACAACGCATTTTATATTTATTTTGATATCAATATATTGTACATATGTAATATTCTATGAATTACTGAATTTCAATTACAACATAGCTGGATGTTGCAAGGCGGGCGGAATGTTTAAGTTCAAATTCGTAAGGTCAAAATTTATTCGTTAGATGGGGACTTAAAATCTTGTAAAATAACAATTTCCCCCTCGTTAGGAAATGTACCCTAAGCTCTGGATGCAGCTCTGTGCTTTCAGCACAATTCGTTACATTTTTCTAACGAGTCGCGCCATTACCGTCTTGCGGGGTCTAACTTTTGTTATTATTCGTTTCTGGATTACGTCCGTCCAACGATTGTTTTGTTAAAAAAGGTAAATAATAATCTCCCAAAAATTCAATAAAATTACGTTTTATTGAAACATCATTGAAAAGAAAAACTAAATCCTTGTGTTTTTATTTATTTTATTTCTCGGTGCTACGCAATCACCCATATCTCCTAAACTAAGCGTCCTAGAGCGAAAAGGACTTTAATTCGTGACCACCCCCAAAAAATTGAAAAATCTACCCAAAACCTAAAAAAATTGAAATTTTTATGTGAAAAACTTCTTTTGCCCATATCTCCTAAACTAAGCGTCCTAGAGCGAAAAGGACTTTAATTCGTGACCACCCCTAAAAAATTGAAAAATCCACCCAAACCTAAAAAAATTGAAATTTTTATATGAAAAACTTCTTTTGCCCATAACTCCTTAAATATGCGTCCTAGAGCGAAAAGGACTTCAATTCGTGACCACCCCAAAAAATTGAAAAATCTACCCAAATCCTAAAGAAATTGAAATTTTTATATGAAAAACTTCTTTTGCCCATATCTCCTAAACTATGCGTTCTAGAGCGAAAAGGACTTTAATTCGTGACCACCCCCAAAAAATTGAAAAATCTACCCAAAACCTAAAAAAATTCAAATTTTTATATGAAAAACTTCTTTTGCCCATATCTCCTAAACTAAGCGTCCTAGAGCGAAAAGGACTTTAATTCGTGACCACCCCCAAAAAATTTAAAAATCCACCCAAATCCTAAAGAAATTGAAATTTTTATATGAAAAACTTCTTTTGCCCATATCTCCTAAACTATGCGTCCTAGAGCGAAAAGGACTTTCATTCGTGACCACCCCCAAAAAATTGAAAAATCTACCCAAAACCTAAAAAAATTCAAATTTTTATATGAAAAACTTCTTTTGCCCATATCTCCTAAACTAAGCGTCCTAGAGCGAAAAGGACTTTCATTCGTGACCACCCCAAAAAAATTGAAAAATCCACCCAAACCTAAAAAAATTGAAATTTTTATATGAAAAACATCTTTTGCCCATAACTCCTTAAATATGCGTCCTAGAGCGAAAAGGCCTTCAATTCGTGACCACCCCCAAAAAATTTAAAAATTCTAAAAAAATTGAAATTTTTATATGACAAACTTCTTTTCCCATATCTCCTAAACTATGCGTCCTAGAGCGAAAAGGACTTTAATTCGTGACCACCCCCAAAAAATTGAAAAATCTACCCAAAACCTAAAAAAATTGAAATTTTTATATGAAAAACTTCTTTTGCCCATATCTCCTAAACTAAGCGTCCTAGAGCGAAAAGGACTTTAATTCGAGACCACCCCCAAAAAATTTAAAAATCCACCCAAATCCTAAAGAAATTGAAATTTTTATATGAAAAACTACTTTTGCCAATAACTCCTTAAATATGCGTCCTAGAGCGAAAAGGACTTCAATTCGTGACCACCCCCAAAAAATTTAAAAATCCTAAAAAAATTGAAATTTTTATATGAAAAACTTCTTTTCCCATATCTCCTAAACTATGCGTCCTAGAGCGAAAAGGACTTTAATTCGTGACCACCCCCAAAAAATTGAAAAATCCACCCAAAACCTAAAAAAATTAAAATTTTTATATGAAAAACTTCTTTTGCCCATATCTCCTAAACTAAGCGTCCTAGAGCGAAAAGGACTTTAATTCGTGACCACCCCCAAAAAATTTAAAAATCCACCCAAACCTAAAAAAATTGAAATTTTTATATGAAAAACTTCTTTTGCCCATAACTCCTTAAATATACGTCCTAGAGCGAAAAGGACTTCAATTCGTGACCACCCCCAAAAAATTTAAAAATCCACAAAAATCCTAAAAAAATTGAAATTTTTATATGAAAAAACTTCTTTTCCCATATCTCCTAAACTATGCGTCCTAGAGCGAAAAGGACTTTAATTCGTGACCACCCCCAAAAAATTGAAAAATCTACCCAAAACCTAAAAAAATTGAAATTTTTATATGAAAAACTTCTTTTGCCCATATCTCCTAAACTATGCGTCCTAGAGCGAAAAGGACTTTAATTCGTGACCACCCCCAAAAAATTGAAAAATCTACCCAAAAACCTAAAAAAATTGAAATTTTTATATGAAAAACTTCTTTTGCCCATATCTCCTAAACTATGCGTCCTAGAGCGAAAAGGACTTTAATTCGTGACCACCCCCAAAAAATTGAAAAATCTACCCAAAACCTAAAAAAATTAAAATTTTTATATGAAAAACTTCTTTTGCCCATATCTCCTAAACTAAGCGTCCTAGAGCGAAAAGGAATTTAATTTTTATATGAAAAACTTCTTTTGCCCATATCTCCTAAACTAAGCGTCCTAGAGCGAAAAGGACTTTAATTCGTGACCACCCCCAAAAAATTTAAAAATCCACAAAAATCCTAAAAAAATTGAAATTTTTATATGAAAAACTTCTTTTCCCATATCTCCTAAACTATGCGTACTAGAGCGAAAAGGACTTTAATTCGTGACCACCCCCAAAAAATTTAAAAATCTACCCAAAACCTAAAAAAATTGAAATTTTTATATGAAAAACTTCTTTTGCCCATATCTCCTAAACTATGCGTTCTAGAGCGAAAAGGACTTTAATTCGTGACCACCCCCAAAAAATTGAAAAATCTACCCAAAACCTAAAAAAATTGAAATTTTTATATGAAAAACTTCTTTTGCCGATATCTCTTAAACTATGCGTCTTAGAGCGAAAAGGACTTTAATTCGTGACCACCCCCAAAAAATTTAAAAATCCACAAAAATCCTAAAAAAATTGAAATTTTTATATGAAAAACTTCTTTTGCCCATATCTCCTAAACTAAGCGTCCTAGAGCGAAAAGGACTTTAATTCGTGACCACCCCCAAAAAATTTAAAAATCCACAAAAATCCTAAAAAAATTGAAATTTTTATATGAAAAACTTCTTTTCCCATATCTCCTAAACTATGCGTACTAGAGCGAAAAGGACTTTAATTCGTGACCACCCCCAAAAAATTGAAAAATCCACCCAAACCTAAAAAAATTGAAATTTTTATATGAAAAACTTCTTTTGCCCATAACTCCTTAAATATGCGTCCTAGAGCGAAAAGGACTTTAATTCGTGACCACCCCCAAAAAATTGAAAAATCTACCCAAAACCTGAAAAAATTCAAATTTTTATATGAAAAACTTATTTTGCCCATATCTCCTAAACTAAGCGTCCTAGAGCGAAAAGGACTTTAATTCGTGACCACCCCCAAAAAATTGAAAAATCTACCCAAAACCTAAAAAATTGAAATTTTTATATGAAAAACTTCTTTTGCCCATATCTCCTAAACTATGCGTCCTAGAGCGAAAAGGACTTTAATTCGTGACCACCCCCAAAAAATTGAAAAATCCACCCAAACCTAAAAAAATTGAAATTTTTATATGAAAAACTACTTTTGCCAATAACTCCTTAAATATGCGTCCTAGAGCGAAAAGGACTTTAATTCGTGACCACCCCCAAAAAATTGAAAAATCCACCCAAATCCTAAAGAAATTGAAATTTTTATATGAAAAACTTCTTTTGCCCATATCTCCTAAACTAAGCGTCCTAGAGTGAAAAGGACTTTAATTCGTGACCACCCCCAAAAAATTTAAAAATCTACCCAAAACCTAAAAAAATTGAAATTTTTATATGAAAAACTTCTTTTGCCCATATCTCCTAAACTATGCGTCCTAGAGCGAAAAGGACTTTAATTCGTGACCACCCCCAAAAAATTGAAAAATCTACCCAAAACCTAAAAAAATTAAAATTTTTATATGAAAAACTTCTTTTGCCCATATCTCCTAAACTATGCGTCCTAGAGCGAAAAGGACTTTAATTCGTGACCACCCCCAAAAAATTGAAAAATCCACCCAAAACCTAAAAAAATTAAAATTTTTATATGAAAAACTTATTTTGCCCATATCTCCTAAACTAAGCGTCCTAGAGCGAAAAGGACTTTAATTTGTGACCACCCCCAAAAAATTGAAAAATCTACCCAAAACCTAAAAAAATTGAAATTTTTATATGAAAAACTTCTTTTGCCCATATCTCCTAAACTATGCGTCCTAGAGCGAAAAGGACAAAAAATTGAAAAATCTACCCAAAACCTAAAAAAATTGAAATTTTTATATGAAAAACTTCTTTTGCCCATATCTCCTAAACTATGCGTCCTAGATCGAAAAGGACTTTAATTCGTGACCACCCCCAAAAAATTGAAAAATCTACCCAAAACCTAAAAAAATTCAAATTTTTATATGAAAAACTTCTTTTGCCCATATCTCCTAAACTAAGCGTCCTAGAGCGAAAAGGACTTTAATTCGTGACCACCCCCAAAAAATTGAAAAATCTACCCAAAACCTAAAAAAATTAAAATTTTTATATGAAAAACTTCTTTTGCCCATATCTCCTAAACTAAGCGTCCTAGAGCGAAAAGGACTTTAATTCGTGATAACCCCCAAAAAAATTTAAAAATCCACCCAAATCCTAAAGAAATTGAAATTTTTATATGAAAAACTTCTTTTGCCCATATCTCCTAAACTAAGCGTCCTAGAGCGAAAAGGACTTTAATTCGTGACCACCCCCAAAAAATTTAAAAATCCACCTAAATCCTAAAGAAATTGAAATTTTTATATGAAAAACTTCTTTTGCTCATATCTCCTAAACTAAGCGTCCTAGAGCGAAAAGGACTTTAATTCGTGACCACCCCCAAAAAATTGAAAAATCCACCCAAAACCTAAAAAAATTAAAATTTTTATATGAAAAATTTCTTTTGCCCATATCTCCTAAACTATGCGTCCTAGAGCGAAAAGGACTTTAATTCGTGACCACCCCCAAAAAATTGAAAAATCTACCCAAAACCTAAAAAAACTCAAATTTTTATATGAAAAACTTCTTTTGCCCATATCTCCTAAACTAAGCGTCCTAGAGCGAAAAGGACTTTAATTCGTGACCACCCCCAAAAAATTCAAAAATCTACCCAAAACCTAAAAAAATTGAAATTTTTATATGAAAAACTTCTTTTGCCCATATCTCCTAAACTATGCGTCCTAGAGCGAAAAGGACTTTAATTCGTGACCACCCCCAAAAAATTGAAAAATCCACCAAAATCCTAAAAAATATGAAATTTTTATATGAAAAACTTCTTTTGCCCATATCTCCTTAAATATGCGTCCTAGAGCGAAAAGGACTTCAATTCGTGACCACCCCAAAAAAATTTAAAAATCCACCCAAATCCTAAAAAAATTTAAATTTTTATATGAAATACTTTTTTTGCCCATATCTCCTAAACTAAATCCACCCAAAACCTAAAAAATTCAAATTTTTATATGAAAAACTTCTTTTGCCCATATCTCCTAAACTATGCGTCCTAGAGCGAAAAGGACTTTAATTCGTGACCACCCCCAAAAAATTGAAAAATCCACCCAAAACCTAAAAAAATTAAAATTTTTATATGAAAAACTTCTTTTGCCCATATCTCCTAAACTAAGCGTCCTAGAGCGAAAAGGACTTTAATTCGTGACCACCCCCAAAAAATTTAAAAATCCACCCAAATCCTAAAGAAATTGAAATTTTTATATGAAAAACTTCTTTTGCCCATATCTCCTAAACTATGCGTCCTAGAGCGAAAAGGACTTTAATTCGTGACCACCCCCAAAAAATTGAAAAATCTACCCAAAACCTAAAAAAATTGAAATTTTTATATGAAAAACTTCTTTTGCCCATATCTCCTAAACTATGCGTCCTAGAGCGAAAAGGACTTTAATTCGTGACCACCCCCAAAAAATTGAAAAATCTACCCAAAACCTAAAAAAATTAAAATTTTTATATGAAAAACTTCTTTTGCCCATATCTCCTAAACTAAGCGTCCTAGAGCGAAAAGGACTTTAATTCGTGACCACCCCCAAAAAATTTAAAAATCCACCCAAATCCTTAAGAAATTTAAATTTTTATATGAAAAACTTCTTTTGCCCATATCTCCTAAACTATGCGTCCTAGAGCGAAAAGGACTTTAATTCGTGACCACCCCCAAAAAATTGAAAAATCTACCCAAAACCTAAAAAAATTCAAATTTTTATATGAAAAACTTCTTTTGCCCATATCTCCTAAACTAAGCGTCCTAGAGCGAAAAGGACTTTAATTCGTGACCACCCCCAAAAAATTGAAAAATCTACCCAAAACCTAAAAAAATTGAAATTTTTATATGAAATACTTTTTTTGCCCATATCTCCTAAACTAAATCCACCCAAAACCTAAAAAATTCAAATTTTTATATGAAAAACTTCTTTTGCCCATATCTCCTTAAATATGCGTCCTAGAGCGAAAAGGACTTCAATTCGTGACCACCCCAAAAAAATTTAAAAATCCACCCAAATCCTAAAAAAATTTAAATTTTTATATGAAATACTTTTTTTGCCCATATCTCCTAAACTAAATCCACCCAAAACCTAAAAAATTCAAATTTTTATATGAAAAACTTCTTTTGCCCATATCTCCTAAACTATGCGTCCTAGAGCGAAAAGGACTTTAATTCGTGACCACCCCCAAAAAATTGAAAAATCCACCCAAAACCTAAAAAAATTAAAATTTTTATATGAAAAACTTCTTTTGCCCATATCTCCTAAACTAAGCGTCCTAGAGCGAAAAGGACTTTAATTCGTGACCACCCCCAAAAAATTTAAAAATCCACCCAAATCCTAAAGAAATTGAAATTTTTATATGAAAAACTTCTTTTGCCCATATCTCCTAAACTATGCGTCCTAGAGCGAAAAGGACTTTAATTCGTGACCACCCCCAAAAAATTGAAAAATCTACCCAAAACCTAAAAAAATTGAAATTTTTATATGAAAAACTTCTTTTGCCCATATCTCCTAAACTATGCGTCCTAGAGCGAAAAGGACTTTAATTCGTGACCACCCCCAAAAAATTGAAAAATCTACCCAAAACCTAAAAAAATTAAAATTTTTATATGAAAAACTTCTTTTGCCCATATCTCCTAAACTAAGCGTCCTAGAGCGAAAAGGACTTTAATTCGTGACCACCCCCAAAAAATTTAAAAATCCACCCAAATCCTAAAGAAATTGAAATTTTTATATGAAAAACTTCTTTTGCCCATATCTCCTAAACTATGCGTCCTAGAGCGAAAAGGACTTTAATTCGTGACCACCCCCAAAAAATTGAAAAATCTACCCAAAACCTAAAAAAATTCAAATTTTTATATGAAAAACTTCTTTTGCCCATATCTCCTAAACTAAGCGTCCTAGAGCGAAAAGGACTTTAATTCGTGACCACCCCCAAAAAATTGAAAAATCTACCCAAAACCTAAAAAAATTGAAATTTTTATATGAAAAACTTCTTTTGCCCATATCTCCTAAACTAAGCGTCCTAGAGCGAAAAGGACTTTAATTCGTGACCACCCCTAAAAAATTGAAAAATCCACCCAAACCTAAAAAAATTGAAATTTTTATATGAAAAACTTCTTTTGCCCATAACTCCTTAAATATGCGTCCTAGAGCGAAAAGGACTTCAATTCGTGACCACCCCAAAAAATTGAAAAATCTACCCAAATCCTAAAGAAATTGAAATTTTTATATGAAAAACTTCTTTTGCCCATATCTCCTAAACTATGCGTTCTAGAGCGAAAAGGACTTTAATTCGTGACCACCCCCAAAAAATTGAAAAATCTACCCAAAACCTAAAAAAATTCAAATTTTTATATGAAAAACTTCTTTTGCCCATATCTCCTAAACTAAGCGTCCTAGAGCGAAAAGGACTTTAATTCGTGACCACCCCCAAAAAATTTAAAAATCCACCCAAATCCTAAAGAAATTGAAATTTTTATATGAAAAACTTCTTTTGCCCATATCTCCTAAACTATGCGTCCTAGAGCGAAAAGGACTTTAATTCGTGACCACCCCCAAAAAATTGAAAAATCTACCCATAACCTAAAAAAATTCAAATTTTTATATGAAAAACTTCTTTTGCCCATATCTCCTAAACTAAGCGTCCTAGAGCGAAAAGGACTTTAATTCGTGACCACCCCCAAAAAATTTAAAAATCCACCTAAATCCTAAAGAAATTGAAATTTTTATATGAAAAACTTCTTTTGCTCATATCTCCTAAACTAAGCGTCCTAGAGCGAAAAGGACTTTAATTCGTGACCACCCCCAAAAAATTGAAAAATCCACCCAAAACCTAAAAAAATTAAAATTTTTATATGAAAAATTTCTTTTGCCCATATCTCCTAAACTATGCGTCCTAGAGCGAAAAGGACTTTAATTCGTGACCACCCCCAAAAAATTGAAAAATCCACCCAAATCCTAAAGAAATTGAAATTTTTATATGAAAAACTTCTTTTGCCCATATCTCCTAAACTATGCGTCCTAGAGCGAAAAGGACTTTAATTCGTGACCACCCCCAAAAAATTGAAAAATCTACCCATAACCTAAAAAAATTCAAATTTTTATATGAAAAACTTCTTTTGCCCATATCTCCTAAACTAAGCGTCCTAGAGCGAAAAGGACTTTAATTCGTGACCACCCCCAAAAAATTTAAAAATCCACCTAAATCCTAAAGAAATTGAAATTTTTATATGAAAAACTTCTTTTGCTCATATCTCCTAAACTAAGCGTCCTAGAGCGAAAAGGACTTTAATTCGTGACCACCCCCAAAAAATTGAAAAATCCACCCAAAACCTAAAAAAATTAAAATTTTTATATGAAAAATTTCTTTTGCCCATATCTCCTAAACTATGCGTCCTAGAGCGAAAAGGACTTTAGTTCGTGACCACCCCCAAAAAATTGAAAAATCTACCCAAAACCTAAAAAAACTCAAATTTTTATATGAAAAACTTCTTTTGCCCATATCTCCTAAACTAAGCGTCCTAGAGCGAAAAGGACTTTAATTCGTGACCACCCCCAAAAAATTCAAAAATCTACCCAAAACCTAAAAAAATTGAAATTTTTATATGAAAAACTTCTTTTGCCCATATCTCCTAAACTATGCGTCCTAGAGCGAAAAGGACTTTAATTCGTGACCACCCCCAAAAAATTGAAAAATCCACCAAAATCCTAAAAAATATGAAATTTTTATATGAAAAACTTCTTTTGCCCATATCTCCTTAAATATGCGTCCTAGAGCGAAAAGGACTTCAATTCGTGACCACCCCAAAAAAATTTAAAAATCCACCCAAATCCTAAAAAAATTTAAATTTTTATATGAAATACTTTTTTTGCCCATATCTCCTAAACTAAATCCACCCAAAACCTAAAAAATTGAAATTTTTATATGAAAAACTTCTTTTGCCCATATCTCCTAAACTATGCGTCCTAGAGCGAAAAGGACTTTAATTCGTGACCACCCCCAAAAAATTGAAAAATCCACCCAAAACCTAAAAAAATTAAAATTTTTATATGAAAAACTTCTTTTGCCCATATCTCCTAAACTAAGCGTCCTAGAGCGAAAAGGACTTTAATTCGTGACCACCCCCAAAAAATTTAAAAATCCACCCAAATCCTAAAGAAATTGAAATTTTTATATGAAAAACTTCTTTTGCCCATATCTCCTAAACTATGCGTCCTAGAGCGAAAAGGACTTTAATTCGTGACCACCCCCAAAAAATTGAAAAATCTACCCAAAACCTAAAAAAATTGAAATTTTTATATGAAAAACTTCTTTTGCCCATATCTCCTAAACTATGCGTCCTAGAGCGAAAAGGACTTTAATTCGTGACCACCCCCAAAAAATTGAAAAATCTACCCAAAACCTAAAAAAATTCAAATTTTTATATGAAAAACTTCTTTTGCCCATATCTCCTAAACTAAGCGTCCTAGAGCGAAAAGGACTTTAATTCGTGACCACCCCCAAAAAATTGAAAAATCTACCCAAAACCTAAAAAAATTGAAATTTTTATATGAAAAACTTCTTTTGCCCATATCTCCTAAACTAAGCGTCCTAGAGCGAAAAGGACTTTAATTCGTGACCACCCCTAAAAAATTGAAAAATCCACCCAAACCTAAAAAAATTTAAATTTTTATATGAAAAACTTCTTTTGCCCATAACTCCTTAAATATGCGTCCTAGAGCGAAAAGGACTTCAATTCGTGACCACCCCAAAAAATTGAAAAATCTACCCAAATCCTAAAGAAATTGAAATTTTTATATGAAAAACTTCTTTTGCCCATATCTCCTAAACTATGCGTTCTAGAGCGAAAAGGACTTTAATTCGTGACCACCCCCAAAAAATTGAAAAATCTACCCAAAACCTAAAAAAATTCAAATTTTTATATGAAAAACTTCTTTTGCCCATATCTCCTAAACTAAGCGTCCTAGAGCGAAAAGGACTTTAATTCGTGACCACCCCCAAAAAATTTAAAAATCCACCCAAATCCTAAAGAAATTGAAATTTTTATATGAAAAACTTCTTTTGCCCATATCTCCTAAACTATGCGTCCTAGAGCGAAAAGGACTTTAATTCGTGACCACCCCCAAAAAATTGAAAAATCTACCCATAACCTAAAAAAATTCAAATTTTTATATGAAAAACTTCTTTTGCCCATATCTCCTAAACTAAGCGTCCTAGAGCGAAAAGGACTTTAATTCGTGACCACCCTCAAAAAATTGAAAAATCTACCCAAAACCTAAAAAAATTGAAATTTTTATATGAAAAACTTCTTTTACCCATATCTCCTAAACTAAGCGTCCTAGAGCGAAAAGGACTTTAATTCGTGACCACCCCTAAAAAATTGAAAAATCCACCCAAACCTAAAAAAATTGAAATTTTTATATGAAAAACTTCTTTTGCCCATAACTCCTTAAATATGCGTCCTAGAGCGAAAAGGACTTCAATTCGTGACCACCCCAAAAAATTGAAAAATCTACCCAAATCCTAAAGAAATTGAAATTTTTATATGAAAAACTTCTTTTCCCATATCTCCTAAACTAAGCGTCCTAGAGCGAAAAGGACTTTAATTCGTGACCACCCCCAAAAAATTGAAAAATCCACCCAAAACCTAAAAAAATTAAAATTTTTATATGAAAAACTTCTTTTCCCATATCTCCTAAACTAAGCGTCCTAGAGCGAAAAGGACTTTAATTCGTGACCACCCCAAAAAATTGAAAAATCTACCCAAAACCTAAAAAAATTGAAATTTTTATATGAAAAACTTCTTTTGCCAATATCTCCTAAACTATGCGTCCTAGAGCGAAAAGGACTTTAATTCGTGACCACCCCCAAAAAATTGAAAAATCCACCCAAAACCTAAAAAAATTAAAATTTTTATATGAAAAACTTCTTTTCCCATATCTCCTAAACTAAGCGTCCTAGAGCGAAAAGGACTTTAATTCGTGACCACCCCAAAAAATTGAAAAATCTACCCAAAACCTAAAAAAATTGAAATTTTTATATGAAAAACTTCTTTTGCCAATATCTCCTAAACTATGCGTCCTAGAGCGAAAAGGACTTTAATTCGTGACCACCCCAAAAAATTGAAAAATCTACCCAAAACCTAAAAAAATTGAAATTTTTATATGAAAAACTTCTTTTGCCAATATCTCCTAAACTATGCGTCCTAGAGCGAAAAGGACTTTAATTCGTGACCACCCCCAAAAAATTGAAAAATCTACCCAAAACCTAAAAAAATTGAAATTTTTATATGAAAAACTTCTTTTGCCCATATCTCCTAAACTATGCGTCCTAGAGCGAAAAGGACTTTAATTCGTGACCACCCCAAAAAATTGAAAAATCTACCCAAAACCTAAAAAAATTGAAATTTTTATATGAAAAACTTCTTTTGCCAATATCTCCTAAACTATGCGTCCTAGAGCGAAAAGGACTTTAATTCGTGACCACCCCCAAAAAATTGAAAAATCTACCCAAAACCTAAAAAAATTAAAATTTTTATATGAAAAACTTCTTTTGCCCATATCTCCTAAACTATGCGTCCTAGAGCGAAAAGGACTTTAATTCGTGACCACCCCCAAAAAATTGAAAAATCTACCCAAAACCTAAAAAATTGAAATTTTTATATGAAAACCTTCTTTTGCCCATATCTCCTAAACTATGCGTCCTAGAGCGAAAAGGACTTTAATTCGTGACCACCCCCAAAAAATTGAAAAATCTACCCAAAACCTAAAAAAATTCAAATTTTTATATGAAAAACTTCTTTTGCCCATATCTCCTAAACTATGCGTCCTAGAGCGAAAAGGACTTTAATTCGTGACCACCCCAAAAAATTGAAAAATCTACCCAAAACCTAAAAAAATTGAAATTTTTATATGAAAAACTTCTTTTGCCAATATCTCCTAAACTATGCGTCCTAGAGCGAAAATGACTTTAATTCGTGACCACCCCCAAAAAATTGAAAAATCTACCCAAAACCTAAAAAATTGAAATTTTTATATGAAAACCTTCTTTTGCCCATATCTCCTAAACTATGCGTCCTAGAGCGAAAAGGACTTTAATTCGTGACCACCCCCAAAGAATTGAAAAATCCACCCAAAACCTAAAAAAATTCAAATTTTTATATGAAAAACTTCTTTTGCCCATATCTCCTAAACTATGCGTCCTAGAGCGAAAATGACTTTAATTCGTGACCACCCCCAAAAAATTGAAAAATCTACCCAAAACCTAAAAAAATTGAAATTTTTATATGAAAAACTTCTTTTGCCCATATCTCCTAAACTATGCGTCCTAGAGCGAAAAGGACTTTAATTCGTGACTACCCCCAAAGAATTGAAAAATCCACCCAAAACCTAAAAAAATTCAAATTTTTATATGAAAAACTTCTTTTGCCCATATCTCCTAAACTAAGCGTCCTAGAACGAAAAGGACTTTAATTCGTGACCACCCCAAAAAAATTGAAAAATCTACCCAAAACCTAAAAAAATTGAAATTTTTATATGAAAAACTTCTTTTGCCAATATCTCCTAAACTATGCGTCCTAGAGCGAAAAGGACTTTAATTCGTGACCACCCCCAAAAAATTGAAAAATCTACCCAAAACCTAAAAAAATTGAAATTTTTATATGAAAAACTTCTTTTGCCCATATCTCCTAAACTATGCGTCCTAGAGCGAAAAGGACTTTAATTCGTGACCACCCCCAAAGAATTGAAAAATCCACCCAAAACCTAAAAAAATTCAAATTTTTATATGAAAAACTTCTTTTGACCATATCTCCTAAACTAAGCGTCCTAGAGCGAAAAGGACTTTAATTCGTGACCACCCCCAAAGAATTGAAAAATCCACAAAAATCCTAAAAAAATTGAAATTTTTATATGAAAAACTTCTTTTGCCAATATCTCCTAAGCTATGCGTCCTAGAGCGAAAAGGACTTTAATTCGTGACCACCCCCAAAAAATTGAAAAATCTACCCAAAACCTAAAAAAATTGAAATTTTTATATGAAAAACTTCTTTTGCCCATATCTCCTAAGCTATGCGTCCTAGAGCGAAAAGGACTTTAATTCGTGACCACCCCCAAAAAATTGAAAAATCTACCCAAAACCTAAAAAAATTAAAATTTTTATATGAAAAACTTCTTTTGCCCATATCTCCTAAACTATGCGTCCTAGAGCGAAAAGGACTTTAATTCGTGACCACCCCCAAAAAATTGAAAAATCTACCCAAAACCTAAAAAAATTAAAATTTTTATATGAAAAACTTCTTTTGCCCATATCTCCTAAACTATGCGTCCTAGAGCGAAAAGGACTTTAATTCGTGACCACCCCCAAAAAATTGAAAAACCCACCTAAAAATTAAAATTTTTATATGAAAAACTTCTTTTGCCCATATCTCCTAAACTAAGCGTCCTAGAGCGAAAAGGACTTTAATTCGTGACCACCCAAAAAAAATTGAAAAATCTACCCAAAACCTAAAAAAATTGAAATTTTTATATGAAAAACTTCTTTTGCCAATATCTCCTAAACTATGCGTCCTAGAGCGAAAAGGACTTTAATTCGTGACCACCCCCAAAAAATTGAAAAATCTACCCAAAACCTAAAAAAATTGAAATTTTTATATGAAAAACTTCTTTTGCCCATATCTCCTAAACTATGCGTCCTAGAGCGAAAAGGACTTTAATTCGTGACCACCCCCAAAAAATTGAAAAATCTACCCAAAACCTAAAAAAATTCAAATTTTTATATGAAAAACTTCTTTTGACCATATCTCCTAAACTATGCGTCCTAGAGCGAAAAGGACTTTAATTCGTGACCACCCCAAAAAATTGAAAAATCTACCCAAAACCTAAAAAAATTGAAATTTTTATATGAAAAACTTCTTTTGCCAATATCTCCTAAGCTATGCGTCCTAGAGCGAAAAGGACTTTAATTCGTGACCACCCCCAAAAAATTGAAAAATCTACCCAAAACCTAAAAAAATTGAAATTTTTATATGAAAAACTTCTTTTGCCCATATCTCCTAAACTATGCGTCCTAGAGCGAAAAGGACTTTAATTCGTGACCACCCCCAAAAAATTTAAAAATCCACCCAAAACCTAAAAAAATTAAAATTTTTATATGAAAAACTTCTTTTGCCCATATCTCCTAAACTATGCGTCCTAGAGCGAAAAGGACTTTAATTCGTGACCACCCCCAAAAAATTGAAAAATCCACCTAAAAATTAAAATTTTTATATGAAAAACTTCTTTTGCCCATATCTCCTAAACTAAGCGTCCTAGAGCGAAAAGGACTTTAATTCGTGACCACCCCCAAAAAATTTAAAAATCCACCCAAATCCTAAAGAAATTGAAATTTTTATATGAAAAACTTCTTTTGCCCATATCTCCTAAACTATGCGTCCTAGAGCGAAAAGGACTTTAATTCGTGACCACCCCCAAAAAATTGAAAAATCTACCCAAAACATAAAAAAATTCAAATTTTTATATGAAAAACTTCTTTTGCCCATATCTCCTAAACTAAGCGTCCTAGAGCGAAAAGGACTTTAATTCGTGACCACCCCCAAAAAATTGAAAAATCTACCCAAAACCTAAAAAAATTCAAATTTTTATATGAAAAACTTCTTTTGCCCATATCTCCTAAACTATGCGTCCTAGAGCGAAAAGGACTTTAATTCGTGACCACCCCAAAAAATTGAAAAATCTACCCAAAACCTAAAAAAATTGAAATTTTTATATGAAAAACTTCTTTTGCCAATATCTCCTAAACTATGCGTCCTAGAGCGAAAAGGACTTTAATTCGTGACCACCCCCAAAAAATTGAAAAATCTACCCAAAACCTAAAAAAATTGAAATTTTTATATGAAAAACTTCTTTTGCCAATATCTCCTAAACTATGCGTCCTAGAGCGAAAAGGACTTTAATTCGTGACCACCCCCAAAAAATTGAAAAATCTACCCAAAACCTAAAAAAATTGAAATTTTTATATGAAAAACTTCTTTTGCCCATATCTCCTAAACTATGCGTCCTAGAGCGAAAAGGACTTTAATTCGTGACCACCCCAAAAAATTGAAAAATCTACCCAAAACCTAAAAAATTGAAATTTTTATATGAAAACCTTCTTTTGCCCATATCTCCTAAACTATGCGTCCTAGAGCGAAAAGGACTTTAATTCGTGACCACCCCCAAAGAATTGAAAAATCCACCCAAAACCTAAAAAAATTCAAATTTTTATATGAAAACTTCTTTTGCCCATATCTCCTAAACTATGCGTCCTAGAGCGAAAATGACTTTAATTCGTGACCACCCCCAAAAAATTGAAAAATCTACCCAAAACCTAAAAAAATTGAAATTTTTATATGAAAAACTTCTTTTGCCCATATCTCCTAAACTATGCGTCCTAGAGCGAAAAGGACTTTAATTCGTGACTACCCCCAAAGAATTGAAAAATCCACCCAAAACCTAAAAAAATTCAAATTTTTATATGAAAAACTTCTTTTGCCCATATCTCCTAAACTAAGCGTCCTAGAGCGAAAAGGACTTTAATTCGTGACCACCCCAAAAAAATTGAAAAATCTACCCAAAACCTAAAAAAATTGAAATTTTTATATGAAAAACTTCTTTTGCCAATATCTCCTAAACTATGCGTCCTAGAGCGAAAAGGACTTTAATTCGTGACCACCCCCAAAAAATTGAAAAATCTACCCAAAACCTAAAAAAATTGAAATTTTTATATGAAAAACTTCTTTTGCCCATATCTCCTAAACTATGCGTCCTAGAGCGAAAAGGACTTTAATTCGTGACCACCCCCAAAGAATTGAAAAATCCACCCAAAACCTAAAAAAATTCAAATTTTTATATGAAAAACTTCTTTTGACCATATCTCCTAAACTAAGCGTCCTAGAGCGAAAAGGACTTTAATTCGTGACCACCCCCAAAGAATTGAAAAATCCACAAAAATCCTAAAAAAATTGAAATTTTTATATGAAAAACTTCTTTTGCCCATATCTCCTAAGCTATGCGTCCTAGAGCGAAAAGGACTTTAATTCGTGACCACCCCCAAAAAATTGAAAAATCTACCCAAAACCTAAAAAAATTAAAATTTTTATATGAAAAACTTCTTTTGCCCATATCTCCTAAACTATGCGTCCTAGAGCGAAAAGGACTTTAATTCGTGACCACCCCCAAAAAATTGAAAAATCTACCCAAAACCTAAAAAAATTAAAATTTTTATATGAAAAACTTCTTTTGCCCATATCTCCTAAACTATGCGTCCTAGAGCGAAAAGGACTTTAATTCGTGACCACCCCCAAAAAATTGAAAAATCCACCTAAAAATTAAAATTTTTATATGAAAAACTTCTTTTGCCCATATCTCATAAACTAAGCGGCCTAGAGCGAAAAGGACTTTCATTCGTGACCACCCCCAAAAAATTGAAAAATCTACCCAAAACCTAAAAAAATTAAAATTTTTATATGAAAAACTTCTTTTGCCCATATCTCCTAAACTATGCGTCCTAGAGCGAAAAGGACTTTAATTCGTGACCACCCCCAAAAAATTGAAAAATCCACCCAAAACCTAAAAAAATTAAAATTTTTATATGAAAAACTTCTTTTGCCCATATCTCCTAAACTAAGCGTCCTAGAGCGAAAAGGACTTTAATTCGTGACCACCCCCAAAAAATTGAAAAATCCACCCAAACCTAAAAAAATTGAAATTTTTATATGAATAACTTCTTTTGCCCATAACTCCTTAAATATGCGTCCTAGAGCGAAAAGGACTTCAATTCGTGACCACCCCCAAAAATTTAAAAATCCACAATAATCCTAAAAAAATTGAAATTTTTATATGAAAAACTTCTTTTCCCATATCTCCTAAACTAAGCGTCCTAGAGCGAAAAGGACTTTAATTCGTGACCACCCCCAAAAAATTGAAAAATCTACCCAAAACCTAAAAAAATTGAAATTTTTATATGAAAAACTTCTTTTTCCCATATCTCCTAAACTATGCGTCCTAGAGCGAAAAGGACTTTAATTCGTGACCACCCCCAAAAAATTGGAAAATCTACCCAAAACCTAAAAAAATTGAAATTTTTATATGAAAAACTTCTTTTTCCCATATCTCCTAAACTATGCGTCCTAGAGCGAAAAGGACTTTAATTCGTGACCACCCCCAAAAAATTGGAAAATCTACCCAAAACCTAAAAAAATTGAAATTTTTATATGAAAAACTTCTTTTGCCCATATCTCCTAAACTATGCGTCCTAGAGCGAAAAGGACTTTAATTCGTGACCACCCCCAAAAAATTGAAAAATCCACCCAAAACCTAAAAAAATTAAAATTTTTATATGAAAAACTTCTTTTGCCCATATCTCCTAAACTATGCGTCCTAGAGCGAAAAGGACTTTAATTCGTGACCACCCCCAAAAAATTTAAAAATCCACCCAAATCCTAAAGAAATTGAAATTTTTATATGAAAAACTTCTTTTGCCCATATCTCCTAAACTATGCGTCCTAGAGCGAAAAGGACTTTAATTCGTGACCACCCCCAAAAAATTGAAAAATCTACCCAAAACCTACAAAAAATCAAATTTTTATATGAAAAACTTCTTTTGCCCATATCTCCTAAACTATGCGTCCTAGAGCGAAAAGGACTTTAATTCGTGACCACCCCCAAAAAATTGAAAAATCCACCCAAAACCTAAAAAAATTAAAATTTTTATATGAAAAACTTCTTTTGCCCATATCTCCTAAACTAAGCGTCCTAGAGCGAAAAGGACTTTAATTCGTGACCACCCCCAAAAAATTTAAAAATCCACCCAAATCCTAAAGAAATTGAAATTTTTATATGAAAAACTTCTTTTGCCCATATCTCCTAAACTATGCGTCCTAGAGCGAAAAGGACTTTAATTCGTGACCACCCCCAAAAAATTGAAAAATCTACCCAAAACCTAAAAAAATTCAAATTTTTATATGAAAAACTTCTTTTGCCCATATCTCCTAAACTAAGCTTCCTAGAGCGAAAAGGACTTTAATTCGTGACCACCCCCAAAAAATTGAAAAATCTACCCAAAACCTAAAAAATTGAAATTTTTATATGAAAAACTTCTTTTGCCCATATCTCCTAAACTAAGCGTCCTAGAGCGAAAAGGACTTTAATTCGTGACCACCCCTAAAAAATTGAAAAATCCACCCAAACCTAAAAAAATTGAAATTTTTATATGAAAAACTTCTTTTGCCCATAACTCCTTAAATATGCGTCCTAGAGCGAAAAGGACTTCAATTCGTGACCACCCCCAAAAAATTGAAAAATCCACCCAAAACCTAAAAAAATTCAAATTTTTATATGAAAAACTTCTTTTGCCCATATCTCCTAAACTAAGCGTCCTAGAGCGAAAAGGACTTTAATTCGTGACCACCCGAAAAAATTGAAAAATCTACCCAAAACCTAAAAAAATTGAAATTTTTATATGAAAAACTTCTTTTGCCCATATCTCCTAAACTATGCGTCCTAGAGCGAAAAGGACTTTAATTCGTGACCACCCCCAAAAAATTTAAAAATCCACCCAAAACCTAAAAAAATTGAAATTTTTATATGAAAAACTTCTTTTGCCCATATCTCCTAAACTATGCGTCCTAGAGCGAAAAGGACTTTAATTCGTGACCACCCCCACAAAATTGAAAAATCCACCCAAAACCTAAAAAAATTAAAATTTTTATATGAAAAACTTCTTTTGCCCATATCTCCTAAACTAAGCGTCCTAGAGCGAAAAGGACTTTAATTCGTGACCACCCCCAAAAAATTGAAAAATCCACCCAAACCTAAAAAAATTTAAATTTTTATATGAAAAACTCCTTAAATATGCGTCCTAGAGCGAAAAGGACTTCAATTCGTGACCACCCCAAAAAATTTAAAAATCCACAAAAATCCTAAAAAATTTGAAATATGAAAAACTTCTTTTCCCATATCTCCTAAACTATGCGTCCTAGAGCGAAAAGGACTTTAATTCGTGACCACCCCCAAAAAAATGAAAAATCCACCCAAAACCTAAAAAAATTAAAATTTTTATATGAAAAACTTCTTTTGCCCATATCTCCTAAACTAAGCGTCCTAGAGCGAAAAGGACTTTAATTCGTGACCACCCCCAAAAAATTTAAAAATCCACCCAAATCCTAAAGAAATTGAAATTTTTATATGAAAAACTTCTTTTGCCCATATCTCCTAAACTAAGCGTCCTAGAGCGAAAAGGACTTTAATTCGTGACCACCCCCAAAAAATTGAAAAATCTACCCAAAACCTAAAAAAATTGAAATTTTTATATGAAAAACTTTTTTGCCCATATCTCCTAAACTATGCGTCCTAGAGCGAAAAGGACTTTAATTCGTGACCACCCCCAAAAAATTGAAAAATCTACCCAAAACCTAAAAAAATTGAAATTTTTATATGAAAAACTTCTTTTGCCCATATCTCCTAAACTATGCGTCCTAGAGCGAAAAGGACTTTAATTCGTGACCACCCCCAAAAAATTGAAAAATCTACCCAAAACCTAAAAAAATTCAAATTTTTATATGAAAAACTTCTTTTGCCCATATCTCCTAAACTAAGCGTCCTAGAGCGAAAAGGACTTTAATTCGTGACCACCCCCAAAAAATTGAAAAATCTACCCAAAACCTAAAAAAATTGAAATTTTTATATGAAAAACTTCTTTTGCCCATATCTCCTAAACTATGCGTCCTAGAGCGAAAAGGACTTTAATTCGTGACCACCCCCAAAAAATTGAAAAATCCACCCAAAACCTAAAAATATTAAAATTTTTATATGAAAAACTTCTTTTGCCCATATCTCCTAAACTAAGCGTCCTAGAGCGAAAAGGACTTTAATTCGTGACCACCCCCAAAAAATTGAAAAATCTACCCAAAACTTAAAAAAAATTGAAATTTTTATATGAAAAACTTCTTTTGCCCATATCTCCTAAACTATGCGTCCTAGAGCGAAATGGACTTTAATTCGTGACCACCCCCAAAAAATTGAAAAATCCACCCAAAACCTAAAAAAATTAAAATTTTTATATGAAAAACTTCGTTTGCCCATATCTCCTAAACTAAGCGTCCTAGAGCGAAAAGGACATTAATTCGTGACCACCCCCAAAAAATTGAAAAATCTACCCAAAACTTAAAAAAAATTGAAATTTTTATATGAAAAACTTCTTTTGCCCATATCTCCTAAACTATGCGTCCTAGAGCGAAAAGGACTTTAATTCGTGACCACCCCCAAAAAATTGAAAAATCTACCCAAAACCTAAAAAAATTGAAATTTTTATATGAAAAACTTCTTTTGCCCATATCTCCTAAACTATGCGTCCTAGAGCGAAAAGGACTTTAATTCGTGACCACCCCCAAAAAATTGAAAAATCTACCCAAAACATAAAAAAATTCAAATTTTTATATGAAAAACTTCTTTTGCCCATATCTCCTAAACTAAGCGTCCTAGAGCGAAAAGGACTTTAATTCGTGACCACCCCCAAAAAATTGAAAAATCTACCCAAAACCTAAAAAAATTCAAATTTTTATATGAAAAACTTCTTTTGCCCATATCTCCTAAACTATGCGTCCTAGAGCGAAAAGGACTTTAATTCGTGACCACCCCCAAAAAATTGAACAATCCACCCAAAACCTAAAAAAATTAAAATTTTTATATGAAAAACTTCTTTTGCCCATATCTCCTAAACTAAGCGTCCTAGAGCGAAAAGGACTTTAATTCGTGACTACCCCCAAAAAATTGAAAAATCCACCCAAACCTAAAAAAATTGAAATTTTTATATGAATAACTTCTTTTGCCCATAACTCCTTAAATATGCGTCCTAGAGCGAAAAGGACTTCAATTCGTGACCACCCCCAAAAATTTAAAAATCCACAATAATCCTAAAAAAATTGAAATTTTTATATGAAAAACTTCTTTTCCCATATCTCCTAAACTATGCGTCCTAGAGCGAAAAGGACTTTAATTCGTGACCATCCCCAAAAAATTTAAAAATCCACCCAAATCCTAAAGAAATTGAAATTTTTATATGAAAAACTTCTTTTGCCCATATCTCCTAAACTAAGCGTCCTAGAGCGAAAAGGACTTTAATTCGTGACCACCCCCAAAAAATTGAAAAATCTACCCAAAACCTAAAAAAATTGAAATTTTTATATGAAAAACTTCTTTTTCCCATATCTCCTAAACTATGCGTCCTAGAGCGAAAAGGACTTTAATTCGTGACCACCCCCAAAAAATTGGAAAATCTACCCAAAACCTAAAAAAATTGAAATTTTTATATGAAAAACTTCTTTTGCCCATATCTCCTAAACTATGCGTCCTAGAGCGAAAAGGACTTTAATTCGTGACCACCCCCAAAAAATTGAAAAATCCACCCAAAACCTAAAAAAATTAAAATTTTTATATGAAAAACTTCTTTTGCCCATATCTCCTAAACTAAGCGTCCTAGAGCGAAAAGGACTTTAATTCGTGACCACCCCCAAAAAATTTAAAAATCCACCCAAATCCTAAAGAAATTGAAATTTTTATATGAAAAACTTCTTTTGCCCATATCTCCTAAACTATGCGTCCTAGAGCGAAAAGGACTTTAATTCGTGACCACCCCCAAAAAATTGAAAAATCTACCCAAAACCTAAAAAAAATCAAATTTTTATATGAAAAACTTCTTTTGCCCATATCTCCTAAACTATGCGTCCTAGAGCGAAAAGGACTTTAATTCGTGACCACCCCCAAAAAATTGAAAAATCCACCCAAAACCTAAAAAAATTAAAATTTTTATATGAAAAACTTCTTTTGCCCATATCTCCTAAACTAAGCGTCCTAGAGCGAAAAGGACTTTAATTCGTGACCACCCCCAAAAAATTTAAAAATCCACCCAAATCCTAAAGAAATTGAAATTTTTATATGAAAAACTTCTTTTGCCCATATCTCCTAAACTATGCGTCCTAGAGCGAAAAGGACTTTAATTCGTGACCACCCCCAAAAAATTGAAAAATCTACCCAAAACCTAAAAAAATTCAAATTTTTATATGAAAAACTTCTTTTGCCCATATCTCCTAAACTAAGCGTCCTAGAGCGAAAAGGACTTTAATTCGTGACCACCCCCAAAAAATTGAAAAATCTACCCAAAACCTAAAAAAATTGAAATTTTTATATGAAAAACTTCTTTTGCCCATATCTCCTAAACTAAGCGTCCTAGAGCGAAAAGGACTTTAATTCGTGACCACCCCTAAAAAATTGAAAAATCCACCCAAACCTAAAAAAATTGAAATTTTTATATGAAAAACTTCTTTTGCCCATAACTCCTTAAATATGCGTCCTAGAGCGAAAAGGACTTCAATTCGTGACCACCCCCAAAAAATTGAAAAATCCACCCAAAACCTAAAAAAATTCATATTTTTATATGAAAAACTTCTTTTGCCCATATCTCCTAAACTAAGCGTCCTAGAGCGAAAAGGACTTTAATTCGTGACCACCCCAAAAAATTGAAAAATCTACCCAAAACCTAAAAAAATTGAAATTTTTATATGAAAAACTTCTTTTGCCCATATCTCCTAAACTATGCGTCCTAGAGCGAAAAGGACTTTAATTCGTGACTACCCCCAAAAAATTGAAAAATCTACCCAAAACCTAAAAAAATTGAAATTTTTATATGAAAAACTTCTTTTGCCCATATCTCCTAAACTATGCGTCCTAGAGCGAAAAGGACTTTAATTCGTGACCACCCCCAAAAAATTGAAAAATCCACCCAAAACCTAAAAAAATTAAAATTTTTATATGAAAAACTTCTTTTGCCCATATCTCCTAAACTAAGCGTCCTAGAGCGAAAAGGACTTTAATTCGTGACCACCCCCAAAAAATTGAAAAATCCACCCAAACCTAAAAAAATTCAAATTTTTATATGAAAAACTCCTTAAATATGCGTCCTAGAGCGAAAAGGACTTCAATTCGTGACCACCCCAAAAAATTTAAAAACCCACAAAAATCCTAAAAAAATTGAAATTTTTATATGAAAAACTTCTTTTCCCATATCTCCTAAACTATGCGTCCTAGAGCGAAAAGGACTTTAATTCGTGACCACCCCCAAAAAAATGAAAAATCCACCCAAAACCTAAAAAAATTAAAATTTTTATATGAAAAACTTCTTTTGCCCATATCTCCTAAACTAAGCGTCCTAGAGCGAAAAGGACTTTAATTCGTGACCACCCCCAAAAAATTTAAAAATCCACCCAAATCCTAAAGAAATTGAAATTTTTATATGAAAAACTTCTTTTGCCCATATCTCCTAAACTAAGCGTCCTAGAGCGAAAAGGACTTTAATTCGTGACCACCCCCAAAAAATTGAAAAATCTACCCAAAACCTAAAAAAATTGAAATTTTTATATGAAAAACTTTTTTGCCCATATCTCCTAAACTATGCGTCCTAGAGCGAAAAGGACTTTAATTCGTGACCACCCCCAAAAAATTGAAAAATCTACCCAAAACCTAAAAAAATTAAAATTTTTATATGAAAAACTTCTTTTGCCCATATCTCCTAAACTATGCGTCCTAGAGCGAAAAGGACTTTAATTCGTGACCACCCCCAAAAAATTTAAAAATCCACCCAAATCCTAAAGAAATTGAAATTTTTATATGAAAAACTTCTTTCGCCCATATCTCCTAAACTATGCGTCCTAGAGCGAAAAGGACTTTAATTCGTGACCACCCCCAAAAAATTGAAAAATCTACCCAAAACCTAAAAAAAATCAAATTTTTATATGAAAAACTTCTTTTGCCCATATCTCCTAAACTATGCGTCCTAGAGCGAAAAGGACTTTAATTCGTGACCACCCCCAAAAAATTGAAAAATCCACCCAAAACCTAAAAAAATTAAAATTTTTATATGAAAAACTTCTTTTGCCCATATCTCCTAAACTAAGCGTCCTAGAGCGAAAAGGACTTTAATTCGTGACCACCCCCAAAAAATTTAAAAATCCACCCAAATCCTAAAGAAATTGAAATTTTTATATGAAAAACTTCTTTTGCCCATATCTCCTAAACTATGCGTCCTAGAGCGAAAAGGACTTTAATTCGTGACCACCCCCAAAAAATTGAAAAATCTACCCAAAACCTAAAAAAATTCAAATTTTTATATGAAAAACTTCTTTTGCCCATATCTCCTAAACTAAGCGTCCTAGAGCGAAAAGGACTTTAATTCGTGACCACCCCCAAAAAATTGAAAAATCTACCCAAAACCTAAAAAAATTGAAATTTTTATATGAAAAACTTCTTTTGCCCATATCTCCTAAACTAAGCGTCCTAGAGCGAAAAGGACTTTAATTCGTGACCACCCCTAAAAAATTGAAAAATCCACCCAAACCTAAAAAAATTGAAATTTTTATATGAAAAACTTCTTTTGCCCATAACTCCTTAAATATGCGTCCTAGAGCGAAAAGGACTTCAATTCGTGACCACCCCCAAAAAATTGAAAAATCCACCCAAAACCTAAAAAAATTCATATTTTTATATGAAAAACTTCTTTTGCCCATATCTCCTAAACTAAGCGTCCTAGAGCGAAAAGGACTTTAATTCGTGACCACCCCAAAAAATTGAAAAACCTACCCAAAACCTAAAAAAATTGAAATTTTTATATGAAAAACTTCTTTTGCCCATATCTCCTAAACTATGCGTCCTAGAGCGAAAAGGACTTTAATTCGTGACTACCCCCAAAAAATTGCAAAATCTACCCAAAACCTAAAAAAATCGAAATTTTTATATGAAAAACTTCTTTTGCCCATATCTCCTAAACTATGCGTCCTAGAGCGAAAAGGACTTTAATTCGTGACCACCCCCAAAAAATTGAAAAATCCACCCAAAACCTAAAAAAATTAAAATTTTTATATGAAAAACTTCTTTTGCCCATATCTCCTAAACTAAGCGTCCTAGAGCGAAAAGGACTTTAATTCGTGACCACCCCCAAAAAATTGAAAAATCCACCCAAACCTAAAAAAATTCAAATTTTTATATGAAAAACTCCTTAAATATGCGTCCTAGAGCGAAAAGGACTTCAATTCGTGACCACCCCAAAAAATTTAAAAACCCACAAAAATCCTAAAAAAATTGAAATTTTTATATGAAAAACTTCTTTTCCCATATCTCCTAAACTATGCGTCCTAGAGCGAAAAGGACTTTAATTCGTGACCACCCCCAAAAAAATGAAAAATCCACCCAAAACCTAAAAAAATTAAAATTTTTATATGAAAAACTTCTTTTGCCCATATCTCCTAAACTAAGCGTCCTAGAGCGAAAAGGACTTTAATTCGTGACCACCCCCAAAAAATTTAAAAATCCACCCAAATCCTAAAGAAATTGAAATTTTTATATGAAAAACTTCTTTTGCCCATATCTCCTAAACTAAGCGTCCTAGAGCGAAAAGGACTTTAATTCGTGACCACCCCCAAAAAATTGAAAAATCTACCCAAAACCTAAAAAAATTGAAATTTTTATATGAAAAACTTTTTTGCCCATATCTCCTAAACTATGCGTCCTAGAGCGAAAAGGACTTTAATTCGTGACCACCCCCAAAAAATTGAAAAATCTACCCAAAACCTAAAAAAATTAAAATTTTTATATGAAAAACTTCTTTTGCCCATATCTCCTAAACTATGCGTCCTAGAGCGAAAAGGACTTTAATTCGTGACCACCCCCAAAAAATTTAAAAATCCACCCAAATCCTAAAGAAATTGAAATTTTTATATGAAAAACTTCTTTCGCCCATATCTCCTAAACTATGCGTCCTAGAGCGAAAAGGACTTTAATTCGTGACCACCCCCAAAAAATTGAAAAATCTACCCAAAACCTAAAAAAATTCAAATTTTTATATGAAAAACTTCTTTTGCCCATATCTCCTAAACTAAGCGTCCTAGAGCGAAAAGGACTTTAATTCGTGACCACCCCCAAAAAATTGAAAAATCTACCCAAAACCTAAAAAAATTGAAATTTTTATATGAAAAACTTCTTTTGCCCATATCTCCTAAACTATGCGTCCTAGAGCGAAAAGGACTTTAATTCGTGACCACCCCCAAAAAATTGAAAAATCCACCCAAAACCTAAAAAAATTAAAATTTTTATATGAAAAACTTCTTTTGCCCATATCTCCTAAACTAAGCGTCCTAGAGCGAAAAGGACTTTAATTCGTGACCACCCCCAAAAAATTGAAAAATCTACCCAAAACTTAAAAAAAATTTAAATTTTTATATGAAAAACTTCTTTTGCCCATATCTCCAACTATGCGTCCTAGAGCGAAAAGGACTTTAATTCGTGACCACCCCCAAAAAATTGAAAAATCCACCCAAAACCTAAAAAAATTAAAATTTTTATATGAAAAACTTCTTTTGCCCATATCTCCTAAACTATGCGTCCTAGAGCGAAAAGGACTTTAATTCGTGACCACCCCCAAAAAATTGAAAAATCTACCCAAAACTTAAAAAAAATTGAAATTTTTATATGAAAAACTTCTTTTGCCCATATCTCCTAAACTATGCGTCCTAGAGCGAAAAGGACTTTAATTCGTGACCACCCCCAAAAAATTGAAAAATCCACCCAAAACCTAAAAAAATTAAAATTTTTATATGAAAAACTTCTTTTGCCCATATCTCCTAAACTAAGCGTCCTAGAGCGAAAAGGACTTTAATTCGTGACCACCCCCAAAAAATTGAAAAATCTACCCAAAACTTAAAAAAAATTTAAATTTTTATATGAAAAACTTCTTTTGCCCATATCTCCTAAACTATGCGTCCTAGAGCGAAAAGGACTTTAATTCGTGACCACCCCCAAAAAATTGAAAAATCCACCCAAAACCTAAAAAAATTAAAATTTTTATATGAAAAACTTCTTTTGCCCATATCTCCTAAACTATGCGTCCTAGAGCGAAAAGGACTTTAATTCGTGACCACCCCCAAAAAATTGAAAAATCTACCCAAAACTTAAAAAAAATTGAAATTTTTATATGAAAAACTTCTTTTGCCCATATCTCCTTTAATATGCGTCCTAGAGCGAAAAGGACTTCAATTCGTGACCACCCCCAAAAAATTGAAAAATCCACCCAAAACCTAAAAAAATTCATATTTTTATATGAAAAACTTCTTTTGCCCATATCTCCTAAACTAAGCGTCCTAGAGCGAAAAGGACTTTAATTCGTGACCACCCCAAAAAATTGAAAAACCTACCCAAAACCTAAAAAAATTGAAATTTTTATATGAAAAACTTCTTTTGCCCATATCTCCTAAACTATGCGTCCTAGAGCGAAAAGGACTTTAATTCGTGACTACCCCCAAAAAATTGCAAAATCTACCCAAAACCTAAAAAAATCGAAATTTTTATATGAAAAACTTCTTTTGCCCATATCTCCTAAACTATGCGTCCTAGAGCGAAAAGGACTTTAATTCGTGACCACCCCCAAAAAATTGAAAAATCCACCCAAAACCTAAAAAAATTAAAATTTTTATATGAAAAACTTCTTTTGCCCATATCTCCTAAACTAAGCGTCCTAGAGCGAAAAGGACTTTAATTCGTGACCACCCCCAAAAAATTGAAAAATCCACCCAAACCTAAAAAAATTCAAATTTTTATATGAAAAACTCCTTAAATATGCGTCCTAGAGCGAAAAGGACTTCAATTCGTGACCACCCCAAAAAATTTAAAAACCCACAAAAATCCTAAAAAAATTGAAATTTTTATATGAAAAACTTCTTTTCCCATATCTCCTAAACTATGCGTCCTAGAGCGAAAAGGACTTTAATTCGTGACCACCCCCAAAAAAATGAAAAATCCACCCAAAACCTAAAAAAATTAAAATTTTTATATGAAAAACTTCTTTTGCCCATATCTCCTAAACTAAGCGTCCTAGAGCGAAAAGGACTTTAATTCGTGACCACCCCCAAAAAATTTAAAAATCCACCCAAATCCTAAAGAAATTGAAATTTTTATATGAAAAACTTCTTTTGCCCATATCTCCTAAACTAAGCGTCCTAGAGCGAAAAGGACTTTAATTCGTGACCACCCCCAAAAAATTGAAAAATCTACCCAAAACCTAAAAAAATTGAAATTTTTATATGAAAAACTTTTTTGCCCATATCTCCTAAACTATGCGTCCTAGAGCGAAAAGGACTTTAATTCGTGACCACCCCCAAAAAATTGAAAAATCTACCCAAAACCTAAAAAAATTAAAATTTTTATATGAAAAACTTCTTTTGCCCATATCTCCTAAACTATGCGTCCTAGAGCGAAAAGGACTTTAATTCGTGACCACCCCCAAAAAATTTAAAAATCCACCCAAATCCTAAAGAAATTGAAATTTTTATATGAAAAACTTCTTTCGCCCATATCTCCTAAACTATGCGTCCTAGAGCGAAAAGGACTTTAATTCGTGACCACCCCCAAAAAATTGAAAAATCTACCCAAAACCTAAAAAAATTCAAATTTTTATATGAAAAACTTCTTTTGCCCATATCTCCTAAACTAAGCGTCCTAGAGCGAAAAGGACTTTAATTCGTGACCACCCCCAAAAAATTGAAAAATCTACCCAAAACCTAAAAAAATTGAAATTTTTATATGAAAAACTTCTTTTGCCCATATCTCCTAAACTATGCGTCCTAGAGCGAAAAGGACTTTAATTCGTGACCACCCCCAAAAAATTGAAAAATCCACCCAAAACCTAAAAAAATTAAAATTTTTATATGAAAAACTTCTTTTGCCCATATCTCCTAAACTAAGCGTCCTAGAGCGAAAAGGACTTTAATTCGTGACCACCCCCAAAAAATTGAAAAATCTACCCAAAACTTAAAAAAAATTTAAATTTTTATATGAAAAACTTCTTTTGCCCATATCTCCAACTATGCGTCCTAGAGCGAAAAGGACTTTAATTCGTGACCACCCCCAAAAAATTGAAAAATCCACCCAAAACCTAAAAAAATTAAAATTTTTATATGAAAAACTTCTTTTGCCCATATCTCCTAAACTATGCGTCCTAGAGCGAAAAGGACTTTAATTCGTGACCACCCCCAAAAAATTGAAAAATCTACCCAAAACTTAAAAAAAATTGAAATTTTTATATGAAAAACTTCTTTTGCCCATATCTCCTAAACTATGCGTCCTAGAGCGAAAAGGACTTTAATTCGTGACCACCCCCAAAAAATTGAAAAATCCACCCAAAACCTAAAAAAATTAAAATTTTTATATGAAAAACTTCTTTTGCCCATATCTCCTAAACTAAGCGTCCTAGAGCGAAAAGGACTTTAATTCGTGACCACCCCCAAAAAATTGAAAAATCTACCCAAAACTTAAAAAAAATTTAAATTTTTATATGAAAAACTTCTTTTGCCCATATCTCCTAAACTATGCGTCCTAGAGCGAAAAGGACTTTAATTCGTGACCACCCCCAAAAAATTGAAAAATCCACCCAAAACCTAAAAAAATTAAAATTTTTATATGAAAAACTTCTTTTGCCCATATCTCCTAAACTATGCGTCCTAGAGCGAAAAGGACTTTAATTCGTGACCACCCCCAAAAAATTGAAAAATCTACCCAAAACTTAAAAAAAATTGAAATTTTTATATGAAAAACTTCTTTTGCCCATATCTCCTTTAATATGCGTCCTAGAGCGAAAAGGACTTTAATTCGTGACCACCCCCAAAAAATTGAAAAATCTACCCAAAACCTAAAAAAATTGAAATTTTTATATGAAAAACTTTTTTATCTCCTAAACTATGCGTCCTAGAGCGAAAAGGACTTTAATTCGTGACCACCCCCAAAAAATTGAAAAATCCACCCAAAACCTAAAAAAATTAAAATTTTTATATGAAAAACTTCTTTTGCCCATATCTCCTAAACTAAGCGTCCTAGAGCGAAAAGGACTTTAATTCGTGACCACCCCCAAAAAATTGAAAAATCTACCCAAAACTTAAAAAAAATTTAAATTTTTATATGAAAAACTTCTTTTGCCCATATCTCCTAAACTATGCGTCCTAGAGCGAAAAGGACTTTAATTCGTGACCACCCCCAAAAAATTGAAAAATCCACCCAAAACCTAAAAAAATTAAAATTTTTATATGAAAAACTTCTTTTGCCCATATCTCCTAAACTATGCGTCCTAGAGCGAAAAGGACTTTAATTCGTGACCACCCCCAAAAAATTGAAAAATCTACCCAAAACTTAAAAAAAATTGAAATTTTTATATGAAAAACTTCTTTTGCCCATATCTCCTTTAATATGCGTCCTAGAGCGAAAAGGACTTTAATTCGTGACCACCCCCAAAAAATTGAAAAATCTACCCAAAACCTAAAAAAATTGAAATTTTTATATGAAAAACTTTTTTGCCCATATCTCCTAAACTATGCGTCCTAGAGCGAAAAGGACTTTAATTCGTGACCACCCCCAAAAAATTGAAAAATCTACCCAAAACCTAAAAAAATTAAAATTTTTATATGAAAAACTTCTTTTGCCCATATCTCCTAAACTATGCGTCCTAGAGCGAAAAGGACTTTAATTCGTGACCACCCCCAAAAAATTTAAAAATCCACCCAAAACCTAAAAAAATTCAAATTTTTATATGAAAAACTTCTTTTGCCCATATCTCTTAAAATAAGCGTCCTAGAACGAAAAGGACTTTAATTCGTGACCAACCCCAAAAAAATTTAAAAATCCACCCAAATCCTAAAGAAATTGAAATTTTTATATGAAAAACTTCTTTTGCCCATATCTCCTAAACTATGCGTCCTAGAGCGAAAAGGACTTTAATTCGTGACCACCCCCAAAAAATTGAAAAATCTACCCAAAACCTAAAAAAATTCAAATTTTTATATGAAAAACTTCTTTTGCCCATATCTCCTAAACTAAGCGTCCTAGAGCGAAAAGGACTTTAATTCGTGACCACCCCCAAAAAATTGAAAAATCTACCCAAAACCTAAAAAAATTGAAATTTTTATATGAAAAACTTCTTTTGCCCATATCTCCTAAACTATGCGTCCTAGAGCGAAAAGGACTTTAATTCGTGACCACCCCCAAAAAATTGAAAAATCCACCCAAAACCTAACAAAATTAAAATTTTTATATGAAAAACTTCTTTTGCCCATATCTCCTAAACTAAGCGTCCTAGAGCGAAAAGGACTTTAATTCGTGACCACCCCCAAAAAATTGAAAAATCTACCCAAAACTTAAAAAAAATTTAAATTTTTATATGAAAAACTTCTTTTGCCCATATCTCCTAAACTATGCGTCCTAGAGCGAAAAGGACTTTAATTCGTGACCACCCCCAAAAAATTGAAAAATCCACCCAAAACCTAAAAAAATTAAAATTTTTATATGAAAAACTTCTTTTGCCCATATCTCCTAAACTAAGCGTCCTAGAGCGAAAAGGACTTTAATTCGTGACCACCCCCAAAAAATTGAAAAATCTACCCAAAACTTAAAAAAAATTGAAATTTTTATATGAAAAACTTCTTTTGCCCATATCTCCTAAACTATGCGTCCTAGAGCGAAAAGGACTTTAATTCGTGACCACCCCCAAAAAATTGAAAAATCTACCCAAAACCTAAAAAAATTGAAATTTTTATATGAAAAACTTCTTTTGCCCATATCTCCTAAACTATGCGTCCTAGAGCGAAAAGGACTTTAATTCGTGACCACCCCCAAAAAATTGAAAAATCCACCCAAAACCTAAAAAAATTCAAATTTTGATATGAAAAACTTCTTTTGCCCATATCTCCTAAACTAAGCGTCCTAGAGCGAAAAGGACTTTAATTCGTGAGCACCCCCAAAAAATTGAAAAATCCACCCAAAACCTAAAAAAATTAAAATTTTTATATGAAAAACTTCTTTTGCCCATATCTCCTAAACTAAGCGTCCTAGAGCGAAAAGGACTTTAATTCGTGACCACCCCCAAAAAATTGAAAAATTCACAAAAATCCTAAAAAAATTGAAATTTTTATATGAAAAACTTCTTTTCCCATATCTCCTAAACTATGCGTCCTAGAGCGAAAAGGACTTTAATTCGTGACCACCCCCAAAAAATTGAAAAATCTACCCAAAACCTAAAAAAATTGAAATTTTTATATGAAAAACTTCTTTTGCCCATATCTCCTAAACTATGCGTCCTAGAGCGAAAAGGACTTTAATTCGTGACCACCCCCAAAAAATTGAAAAATCTACCCAAAACCTAACAAATTAAAATTTTTATATGAAAAACTTCTTTTGCCCATATCTCCTAAACTATGCGTCCTAGAGCGAAAAGGACTTTAATTCGTGACCACCCCCAAAAAATTGAAAAATCCACCCAAAACCTAAAAAATTAAAATTTTTATATGAAAAACTTCTTTTGCCCTTATCTCCTAAACTAAGCGTCCTAGAGCGAAAAGGACTTTAATTCGTGACCACCCCCAAAAAATTGAAAAATCTACCCAAAACCTAAAAAATTAAAATTTTTATATGAAAAACTTCTTTTGCCCATATCTCCTAAACTATGCGTCCTAGAGCGAAAAGGACTTTAATTCGTGACCACCCCCAAAAAATTGAAAAATCCACCCAAAACCTAAAAAAATTAAAATTTTTATATGAAAAACTTCTTTTGCCCATATCTCCTAAACTAAGCGTCCTAGAGCGAAAAGGACTTTAATTCGTGACCACCCCCAAAAAATTTAAAAATCCACCCAAATCCTAAAGAAATTGAAATTTTTATATGAAAAACTTCTTTTGCCCATATCTCCTAAACTATGCGTCCTAGAGCGAAAAGGACTTTAATTCGTGACCACCCCCAAAAAATTGAAAAATCTACCCAAAACCTAAAAAATTAAAATTTTTATATGAAAAACTTCTTTTGCCCATATCTCCTAAACTATGCGTCCTAGAGCGAAAAGGACTTTAATTCGTGACCACCCCCAAAACATTGAAACATCCACCCAAAACCTAAAAAAATTAAAATTTTTATATGAAAAACTTCTTTTGCCCATATCTCCTAAACTAAGCGTCCTAGAGCGAAAAGGACTTTAATTCGTGACCACCCCCAAAAAATTTAAAAATCCACCCAAATCCTAAAGAAATTGAAATTTTTATATGAAAAACTTCTTTTGCCCATATCTCCTAAACTATGCGTCCTAGAGCGAAAAGGACTTTAATTCGTGACCACCCCCAAAAAATAGAAAAATCCACCCAAACCTAAAAAAATTGAAATTTTTATATGAAAAACTTCTTTTGCCCATAACTCCTTAAATATGCGTCCTAGAGCGAAAAGGACTTTAATTCGTGACCACACCCAAAAAATTGAAAAATCTACCCAAAACCTAAAAAAATTCAAATTTTTATATGAAAAACTTCTTTTGCCCATATCTCCTAAACTAAGCGTCCTAGAGCGAAAAGGACTTTAATTCGTGACCACCCCCAAAAAATTGAAAAATCCACCCAAAACCTAAAAAAATTGAAATTTTTATATGAAAAACTTCTTATGCCCATATCTCCTAAACTAAGCATCCTAGAGCGAAAAGGACTTTAATTCGTGACCACCCCCAAAAAATTGAAAAATTAACCCAAACCTAAAAAAATTAAAATTTTTATATGAAAAACTTCTTTTGCCCATAACTCCTTAAATATGCGTCCTAGAGCGAAAAGGACTTTAATTCGTGACCACCCCCAAAAAATTGAAAAATCTACCCAAAACCTAAAAAAATTGAAAATTTTATATGAAAAACTTCTTTTGCCCATATCTCCTAAACTATGCGTCCTAGAGCGAAAAGGACTTTAATTCGTGACCACCCCCAAAAAATTGAAAAATCTACCCAAAACCTAAAAAATTAAAATTTTTATATGAAAAACTTCTTTTGCCCATATCTCCTAAACTATGCGTCCTAGAGCGAAAAGGACTTTAATTCGTGACCACCCCCAAAAAATTGAAAAATCCACCCAAAACCTAAAAAAATTGAAAATTTTATATGAAAAACTTCTTTTGCCCATATCTCCTAAACTATGCGTCCTAGAGCGAAAAGGACTTTAATTCGTGACCACCCCCAAAAAATTGAAAAATCTACCCAAAACCTAAAAAATTGAAATTTTTATATGAAAAACTTCTTTTGCCCATATCTCCTAAACTATGCGTCCTAGAGCGAAAAGGACTTTAATTCGTGACCACCCCCAAAAAATTGAAAAATCTACCCAAAACCTAAAAAAATTCAAATTTTTATATGAAAAACTTCTTTTGCCCATATCTCCTAAACTATGCGTCCTAGAGCGAAAAGGACTTTAATTCGTGACCACCCCCAAAAAATTGAAAAATCCACCCAAAACCTAAACAAAATAAAATTTTTATATGAAAAACTTCTTTTGCCCATATCTCCTAAACTAAGCGACCTAGAGCGAAAAGGACTTTAATTCGTGACCACCCCCAAAAAATTTAAAAATCCACCCAAATCCTAAAGAAATTGAAAATTTTATATGAAAAACTTCTTTTCCCCATATCTCCTAAACTAAGCGTCCTAGAGCGAAAAGGACTTTAATTCGTGACCACCCCCAAAAAATTGAAAAATCTACCCAAAACCTAAAAAAATTCAAATTTTTATATGAAAAACTTCTTTTGCCCATATCTCCTAAACTAAGCGTCGTAGAGCGAAAAGGACTTTAATTCGTGACCACCCCCAAAAAATTGAAAAATCCACCCAAACCTAAAAAAATTGAAATTTTTATATGAAAAACTTCTTTTGCCCATAACTCCTTAAATATGCGTCCTAGAGCGAAAAGGACTTCAATTCGTGACCACCCCCAAAAAATTTAAAAATCCACAAAAATCCTAAAAAAATTAAAATTTTTATATGAAAAACTTCTTTTGCCCATATCTCCTAAACTAAGCGTCCTAGAGCGAAAAGGACTTTAATTCGTGACCACCCCCAAAAAATTGAAAAATCTACCCAAAACATAAAAAAATTCAAATTTTTATATGAGAAACTTCTTTTGCCCATATCTCCTAAACTATGCGTCCTAGAGCGAAAAGGACTTTAATTCGTGACCACCCCCAAAAAATTGAAAAATCTACCCAAAACCTAAAAAAATTAAAATTTTTATATGAAAAACTTCTTTTGCCCATATCTCCTAAACTAAGCGTCCTAGAGCGAAAAGGACTTTAATTCGTGACCACCCCCAAAAAATTGAAAAATCTACCCAAAACCTAAAAAAAATTTAAATTTTTATATGAAAACCTTCTTTTGCCCATATCTCCTAAACTATGCGTCCTAGAGCGAAAAGGACTTTAATTCGTGACCACCCCCAAAAAATTGAAAAATCCACTCAAAACCTAAAAAAATTAAAATTTTTATATGAAAAACTTCTTTTGCCCATATCTCCTAAACTAAGCGTCCTAGAGCGAAAAGGACTTTAATTCGTGACCACCCCCAAAAAATTGAAAAATCTACCCAAAACCTAAAAAAATTGAAATTTTTATATGAAAAACTTCTTTTGCCCATATCTCCTAAACTAAGCGTCCTAGAGCGAAAAGGACTTTAATTCGTGACCACCCCCAAAAAATTGAAAAATCCACCCAAACCTAAAAAAATTGAAATTTTTATATGAAAAACTTCTTTTGCCCATAACTCCTTAAATATGCGTCCTAGAGCGAAAAGGACTTCAATTCGTGACCACCCCCAAAAAATTTAAAAATCCACAAAAATCCTAAAAAAATTGAAATTTTTATATGAAAAACTTGTTTTCCCATATCTCCTAAACTATGCGTCCTAGAGCGAAAAGGACTTTAATTCGTGACCACCCCCAAAAAATTGAAAAATCCACCCAAAACCTAAAAAAATTAAAATTTTTATATGAAAAACTTCTTTTGCCCATATCTCCTAAACTAAGCGTCCTAGAGCGAAAAGGACTTTAATTCGTGACCACCCCCAAAAAATTGAAAAATCTACCCAAAACCTAAAAAAATTGAAATTTTTATATGAAAAACTTCTTTTGCCCATATCTCCTAAACTATGCGTCCTAGAGCGAAAAGGACTTTAATTCGTGACCACCCCCAAAAAATTGAAAAATCTACCCAAAACCTAAAAAAATTCAAATTTTTATATGAACAACTTCTTTTGCCCATAACTCCTTAAATATGCGTCCTAGAGCGAAAAGGACTTTAATTCGTGACCACCCCCAAAAAATTGAAAAATCTACCCAAAACCTAAAAAAATTGAAATTTTTATATGAAAAACTTCTTTTGCCCATATCTCCTAAACTATGCGTCCTAGAGCGAAAAGGACTTTAATTCGTGACCACCCCCAAAAAATTGAAAAATCTACCCAAAACCTAAAAAATTAAAATTTTTATATGAAAAACTTCTTTTGCCCATATCTCCTAAACTATGCGTCCTAGAGCGAAAAGGACTTTAATTCGTGACCACCCCCAAAAAATTGAAAAATCCACCCAAAACCTAAAAAAATTGAAAATTTTATATGAAAAACTTATTTTGCCCATATCTCCTAAACTATGCGTCCTAGAGCGAAAAGGACTTTAATTCGTGACCACCCCCAAAAAATTGAAAATCTACCCAAAACCTAAAAAATTGAAATTTTTATATGAAAAACTTCTTTTGCCCATATCTCCTAAACTATGCGTCCTAGAGCGAAAAGGACTTTAATTCGTGACCACCCCCAAAAAATTGAAAAATCTACCCAAAACCTAAAAAAATTCAAATTTTTATATGAAAAACTTCTTTTGCCCATATCTCCTAAACTATGCGTCCTAGAGCGAAAAGGACTTTAATTCGTGACCACCCCCAAAAAATTGAAAAATCCACCCAAAACCTAAACAAAATAAAATTTTTATATGAAAAACTTCTTTTGCCCATATCTCCTAAACTAAGCGACCTAGAGCGAAAAGGACTTTAATTCGTGACCACCCCCAAAAAATTTAAAAATCCACCCAAATCCTAAAGAAATTGAAAATTTTATATGAAAAACTTCTTTTCCCCATATCTCCTAAACTAAGCGTCCTAGAGCGAAAAGGACTTTAATTCGTGACCACCCCCAAAAAATTGAAAAATCTACCCAAAACCAAAAAAAATTAAAATTTTTATATGAAAAACTTCTTTTGCCCATATCTCCTAAACTAACCGTCGTAGAGCGAAAAGGACTTTAATGCGTGACCACCCCCAAAAAATTGAAAAATCCACCCAAACCTAAAAAAATTGAAATTTTTATATGAAAAACTTCTTTTGCCCATAACTCCTTAAATATGCGTCCTAGAGCGAAAAGGACTTTAATTCGTGACCACCCCCAAAAAATTTAAAAATCCACAAAAATCCTAAAAAAATTAAAATTTTTATATGAAAAACTTCTTTTGCCCATATCTCCTAAACTAAGCGTCCTAGAGCGAAAAGGACTTTAATTCGTGACCACCCCCAAAAAATTGAAAAATCTACCCAAAACATAAAAAAATTCAAATTTTTATATGAGAAACTTCTTTTGCCCATATCTCCTAAACTATGCGTCCTAGAGCGAAAAGGACTTTAATTCGTGACCACCCCCAAAAAATTGAAAAATCTACCCAAAACCTAAAAAAATTAAAATTTTTATATGAAAAACTTCTTTTGCCCATATCTCCTAAACTAAGCGTCCTAGAGCGAAAAGGACTTTAATTCGTGACCACCCCCAAAAAATTGAAAAATCTACCCAAAACCTAAAAAAATTGAAATTTTTATATGAAAACCTTCTTTTGCCCATATCTCCTAAACTATGCGTCCTAGAGCGAAAAGGACTTTAATTCGTGACCACCCCCAAAAAATTTAAAAATCCACCCAAAACCTAAAAAAATTCAAATTTTTATATGAAAAACTTCTTTTGCCCATATCTCCTAAACTAAGCGTCCTAGAGCGAAAAGGACTTTAATTCGTGACCACCCCCAAAAAATTGAAAAATCTACCCAAAACCTAAAAAAATTGAAATTTTTATATGAAAAACTTCTTTTGCCCATATCTCCTAAACTAAGCGTCCTAGAGCGAAAAGGACTTTAATTCGTGACCACCCCCAAAAAATTGAAAAATCCGCCCAAACCTAAAAAAATTGAAATTTTTATATGAAAAACTTCTTTTGCCCATAACTCCTTAAATATGCGTCCTAGAGCGAAAAGGACTTCAATTCGTGACCACCCCCAAAAAATTTAAAAATCCACAAAAATCCTAAAAAAATTGAAATTTTTATATGAAAAACTTCTTTTGCCCATATCTCCTAAACTATGCGTCCTAGAGCGAAAAGGACTTTAATTCGTGACCACCCCCAAAAAATCCACCCAAAACCTAAAAAAATTAAAATTTTTATATGAAAAACTTCTTTTGCCCATATCTCCTAAACTAAGCGTCCTAGAGCGAAAAGGACTTTAATTCGTGACCACCCCCAAAAAATTGAAAAATCTACCCAAAACCTAAAAAAATTGAAATTTTTATATGAAAAACTTCTTTTGCCCATATCTCCTAAACTATGCGTCCTAGAGCGAAAAGGACTTTAATTCGTGACCACCCCCAAAAAATTGAAAAATCTACCCAAAACCTAAAAAAATTAAAATTTTTATATGAAAAACTTATTTTGCCCATATCTCCTAAACTAAGCGTCCTAGAGCGAAAAGAACTTTAATTCGTGACCACCCCAAAAAATTGAAAAATCCACCCAAACCTAAAAAAATTGAAATTTTTATATGAAAAACTTCTTTTCCCATATCTCCTAAACTATGCGTCCTAGAGCGAAAAGGACTTTAATTCGTGACCACCCCCAAAAAATTTAAAAATCCACAAAAATCCTAAAAAAAATGAAATTTTTATATGAAAAACTTCTTTTCCCATATCTCCTAAACTATGCGTCCTAGAGCGAAAAGGACTTTAATTCGTGACCACCCCCAAAAAATTGAAAAATCCACCCAAAACCTAAAAAAATTCAAATTTTTATATGAAAAACTTCTTTTGCCCATATCTCCTAAACTATGCGTCCTAGAGCGAAAAGGACTTTAATTCGTGACCACCCCCAAAAAATTGAAAAATCTACCCAAAACCTAAAAAAATTCAAATTTTTATATGAACAACTTAGTTTGCCCATATCTCCTAAACTAAGCGTCCTAGAGCGAAAAGGACTTTAATTCGTGACCACCCCCAAAAAATTGAAAAATCCGCCCAAACCTAAAAAAATTGAAATTTTTATATGAAAAACTTCTTTTGCCCATAACTCCTTAAATATGCGTCCTAGAGCGAAAAGGACTTTAATTCGTGACCACCCCCAAAAAATTGAAAAATCTACCCAAAACCTAAAAAAATTCAAATTTTTATATGAAAAACTTCTTTTGCCCATATCTCCTAAACTATGCGTCCTAGAGCGAAAAGGACTTTAATTCGTGACCACCCCCAAAAAATTGAAAAATCCACCCAAAACCTAAAAAAATTAAAATTTTTATATGAAAAACTTCTTTTGCCCATATCTCCTAAACTAAGCGTCCTAGAGCGAAAAGGACTTTAATTCGTGACCACCCCCAAAAAATTGAAAAATCTACCCAAAACCTAAAAAAATTGAAATTTTTATATGAAAAACTTCTTTTGCCCATATCTCCTAAACTATGCGTCCTAGAGCGAAAAGGACTTTAATTCGTGACCACCCCCAAAAAATTGAAAAATCTACCCAAAACCTAAAAAAATTAAAATTTTTATATGAAAAACTTCTTTTCCCCATATCTCCTAAACTAAGCATCCTAGAGCGAAAAGGACTTTAATTCGTGACCACCCCCAAAAAATTGAAAAATCTACCCAAAACCTAAAAAAATTCAAATTTTTATATGAAAAACTTCTTTTGCCCATATCTCCTAAACTAACCGTCGTAGAGCGAAAAGGACTTTAATGCGTGACCACCCCCAAAAAATTGAAAAATCCACCCAAACCTAAAAAAATTGAAATTTTTATATGAAAAACTTCTTTTGCCCATAACTCCTTAAATATGCGTCCTAGAGCGAAAAGGACTTTAATTCGTGACCACCCCCAAAAAATTTAAAAATCCACAAAAATCCTAAAAAAATTAAAATTTTTATATGAAAAACTTCTTTTGCCCATATCTCCTAAACTAAGCGTCCTAGAGCGAAAAGGACTTTAATTCGTGACCACCCCCAAAAAATTTAAAAATCCACCCAAAACCTAAAAAAATTCAAATTTTTATATGAAAAACTTCTTTTGCCCATATCTCCTAAACTATGCGTCCTAGGGCGAAAAGGACTTTAATTCGTGACCACCCCCAAAAAATTGAAAAATCTACCCAAAACCTAAAAAAATTAAAATTTTTATATGAAAAACTTCTTTTGCCCATATCTCCTAAACTATGCGTCCTAGAGCGAAAAGGACTTTAATTCGTGACCACCCCCAAAAAATTGAAAAATCCACCCAAAACCTAAAAAAAATTAAAATTTTTATATGAAAAACTTCTTTTGCCCATATCTCCTAAACTATGCGTCCTAGAGCGAAAAGGACTCTAATTCGTGACCACCCCCAAAAAATTGAAAAATCTACCCAAAACCTAAAAAAATTAAAATTTTTATATGAAAAACTTCTTTTGCCCATATCTCCTAAACTAAGCGTCCTAGAGCGAAAAGGACTTTAATTCGTGACCACCCCCAAAAAATTGAAAAATCTACCCAAAACCTAAAAAAAATTGAAATTTTTATATGAAAAACTTCTTTTGCCCATATCTCCTAAACTATGCGTCCTAGAGCGAAAAGGACTTTAATTCGTGACCACCCCCAAAAAATTTAAAAATCCACCCAAAACCTAAAAAAATTAAAATTTTTATATGAAAAACTTCTTTTGCCCATATCTCCTAAACTAAGCGTCCTAGAGCGAAAAGGACTTTAATTCGTGACCACCCCCAAAAAATTGAAAAATCTACCCAAAACCTAAAAAAATTGAAATTTTTATATGAAAAACTTCTTTTGCCCATATCTCCTAAACTAAGCGTCCTAGAGCGAAAAGGACTTTAATTCGTGACCACCCCCAAAAAATTGAAAAATCTACCCAAAACCTAAAAAAATTAAAATTTTTATATGAAAAACTTATTTTGCCCATAACTCCTTAAATATGCGTCCTAGAGCGAAAAGGACTTCAATTCGTGACCACCCCCAAAAAATTTAAAAATCCACAAAAATCCTAAAAAAATTGAAATTTTTATATGAAAAACTTCTTTTGCCCATATCTCCTAAACTATGCGTCCTAGAGCGAAAAGGACTTTAATTCGTGACCACCCCCAAAAAATTGAAAAATCCACCCAAAACCTAAAAAAATTCAAATTTTTATATGAAAAACTTCTTTTGCCCATATCTCCTAAACTAAGCGTCCTAGAGCGAAAAGGACTTTAATTCGTGACCACCCCCAAAAAATTGAAAAATCTACCCAAAACCTAAAAAAATTGAAATTTTTATATGAAAAACTTCTTTTGCCCATATCTCCTAAACTATGCGTCCTAGAGCGAAAAGGACTTTAATTCGTGACCACCCCCAAAAAATTGAAAAATCTACCCAAAACCTAAAAAAATTAAAATTTTTATATGAAAAACTTCTTTTGCCCATATCTCCTAAACTAAGCGTCCTAGAGCGAAAAGAACTTTAATTCGTGACCACCCCCAAAAAATTGAAAAATCCACCCAAACCTAAAAAAATTGAAATTTTTATATGAAAAACTTCTTTTCCCATATCTCCTAAACTATGCGTCCTAGAGCGAAAAGGACTTTAATTCGTGACCACCCCCAAAAAATTTAAAAATCCACAAAAATCCTAAAAAAATTGAAATTTTTATATGAAAAACTTCTTTTCCCATATCTCCTAAACTATGCGTCCTAGAGCGAAAAGGACTTTAATTCGTGACCACCCCCAAAAAATTGAAAAATCCACCCAAAACCTAAAAAAATTCAAATTTTTATATGAAAAACTTCTTTTGCCCATATCTCCTAAACTATGCGTCCTAGAGCGAAAAGGACTTTAATTCGTGACCACCCCCAAAAAATTGAAAAATCTACCCAAAACCTAAAAAAATTCAAATTTTTATATGAACAACTTATTTTGCCCATATCTCCTAAACTAAGCGTCCTAGAGCGAAAAGGACTTTAATTCGTGACCACCCCCAAAAAATTGAAAAATCCGCCCAAACCTAAAAAAATTGAAATTTTTATATGAAAAACTTCTTTTCCCATATCTCCTAAACTATGCGTCCTAGAGCGAAAAGGACTTTAATTCGTGACCACCCCCAAAAAATTTAAAAATCCACAAAAATCCTAAAAAAATTGAAATTTTTATATGAAAAACTTCTTTTCCCATATCTCCTAAACTATGCGTCCTAGAGCGAAAAGGACTTTAATTCGTGACCACCCCCAAAAAATTGAAAAATCCACCCAAAACCTAAAAAAATTCAAATTTTTATATGAAAAACTTCTTTTGCCCATATCTCCTAAACTATGCGTCCTAGAGCGAAAAGGACTTTAATTCGTGACCACCCCCAAAAAATTGAAAAATCTACCCAAAACCTAAAAAAATTCAAATTTTTATATGAACAACTTAGTTTGCCCATATCTCCTAAACTAAGCGTCCTAGAGCGAAAAGGACTTTAATTCGTGACCACCCCCAAAAAATTTAAAAATCCACAAAAATCCTAAAAAAATTGAAATTTTTATATGAAAAACTTCTTTTCCCATATCTCCTAAACTATGCGTCCTAGAGCGAAAAGGACTTTAATTCGTGACCACCCCCAAAAAATTGAAAAATCCGCCCAAACCTAAAAAAATTGAAATTTTTATATGAAAAACTTCTTTTGCCCATAACTCCTTAAATATGCGTCCTAGAGCGAAAAGGACTTTAATTCGTGACCACCCCCAAAAAATTGAAAAATCTACCCAAAACCTAAAAAAATTCAAATTTTTATATGAAAAACTTCTTTTGCCCATATCTCCTAAACTATGCGTCCTAGAGCGAAAAGGACTTTAATTCGTGACCACCCCCAAAAAATTGAAAAATCCACCCAAAACCTAAAAAAATTAAAATTTTTATATGAAAAACTTCTTTTGCCCATATCTCCTAAACTAAGCGTCCTAGAGCGAAAAGGACTTTAATTCGTGACCACCCCCAAAAAATTGAAAAATCTACCCAAAACCTAAAAAAATTGAAATTTTTATATGAAAAACTTCTTTTGCCCATAACTCCTTAAATATGCGTCCTAGAGCGAAAAGGACTTTAATTCGTGACCACCCCCAAAAAATTTAAAAATCCACAAAAATCCTAAAAAAATTAAAATTTTTATATGAAAAACTTCTTTTGCCCATATCTCCTAAACTAAGCGTCCTAGAGCGAAAAGGACTTTAATTCGTGACCACCCCCAAAAAATTGAAAAATCCACCCAAAACCTAAAAAAATTCAAATTTTTATATGAAAAACTTCTTTTGCCCATATCTCCTAAACTATGCGTCCTAGGGCGAAAAGGACTTTAATTCGTGACCACCCCCAAAAAATTGAAAAATCTACCCAAAACCTAAAAAAATTAAAATTTTTATATGAAAAACTTCTTTTGCCCATATCTCCTAAACTATGCGTCCTAGAGCGAAAAGGACTTTAATTCGTGACCACCCCCAAAAAATTGAAAAATCCACCCAAAACCTAAAAAAAATTAAAATTTTTATATGAAAAACTTCTTTTGCCCATATCTCCTAAACTATGCGTCCTAGAGCGAAAAGGACTCTAATTCGTGACCACCCCCAAAAAATTGAAAAATCTACCCAAAACCTAAAAAAATTAAAATTTTTATATGAAAAACTTCTTTTGCCCATATCTCCTAAACTAAGCGTCCTAGAGCGAAAAGGACTTTAATTCGTGACCACCCCCAAAAAATTGAAAAATCTACCCAAAACCTAAAAAAATTGAAATTTTTATATGAAAAACTTCTTTTGCCCATATCTCCTAAACTATGCGTCCTAGAGCGAAAAGGACTTTAATTCGTGACCACCCCCAAAAAATTTAAAAATCCACCCAAAACCTAAAAAAATTAAAATTTTTATATGAAAAACTTCTTTTGCCCATATCTCCTAAACTAAGCGTCCTAGAGCGAAAAGGACTTTAATTCGTGACCACCCCCAAAAAATTGCAAAATCTACCCAAAACCTAAAAAAATTGAAATTTTTATATGAAAAACTTCTTTTGCCCATATCTCCTAAACTAAGCGTCCTAGAGCGAAAAGGACTTTAATTCGTGACCACCCCCAAAAAATTGAAAAATCTACCCAAAACCTAAAAAAATTAAAATTTTTATATGAAAAACTTATTTTGCCCATAACTCCTTAAATATGCGTCCTAGAGCGAAAAGGACTTCAATTCGTGACCACCCCCAAAAAATTTAAAAATCCACAAAAATCCTAAAAAAATTGAAATTTTTATATGAAAAACTTCTTTTGCCCATATCTCCTAAACTATGCGTCCTAGAGCGAAAAGGACTTTAATTCGTGACCACCCCCAAAAAATTGAAAAATCCACCCAAAACCTAAAAAAATTAAAATTTTTATATGAAAAACTTCTTTTGCCCATATCTCCTAAACTAAGCGTCCTAGAGCGAAAAGGACTTTAATTCGTGACCACCCCCAAAAAATTGAAAAATCTACCCAAAACCTAAAAAAATTGAAATTTTTATATGAAAAACTTCTTTTGCCCATATCTCCTAAACTATGCGTCCTAGAGCGAAAAGGACTTTAATTCGTGACCACCCCCAAAAAATTGAAAAATCTACCCAAAACCTAAAAAAATTAAAATTTTTATATGAAAAACTTATTTTGCCCATATCTCCTAAACTAAGCGTCCTAGAGCGAAAAGAACTTTAATTCGTGACCACCCCCAAAAAATTGAAAAATCCACCCAAACCTAAAAAAATTGAAATTTTTATATGAAAAACTTCTTTTCCCATATCTCCTAAACTATGCGTCCTAGAGCGAAAAGGACTTTAATTCGTGACCACCCCCAAAAAATTTAAAAATCCACAAAAATCCTAAAAAAATTGAAATTTTTATATGAAAAACTTCTTTTCCCATATCTCCTAAACTATGCGTCCTAGAGCGAAAAGGACTTTAATTCGTGACCACCCCCAAAAAATTGAAAAATCCACCCAAAACCTAAAAAAATTCAAATTTTTATATGAAAAACTTCTTTTGCCCATATCTCCTAAACTATGCGTCCTAGAGCGAAAAGGACTTTAATTCGTGACCACCCCCAAAAAATTGAAAAATCTACCCAAAACCTAAAAAAATTCAAATTTTTATATGAACAACTTATTTTGCCCATATCTCCTAAACTAAGCGTCCTAGAGCGAAAAGGACTTTAATTCGTGACCACCCCCAAAAAATTGAAAAATCCGCCCAAACCTAAAAAAATTGAAATTTTTATATGAAAAACTTCTTTTGCCCATAACTCCTTAAATATGCGTCCTAGAGCGAAAAGGACTTTAATTCGTGACCACCCCCAAAAAAATTGAAAAATCTACCCAAAACCTAAAAAAATTCAAATTTTTATATGAAAAACTTCTTTTGCCCATATCTCCTAAACTATGCGTCCTAGAGCGAAAAGGACTTTAATTCGTGACCACCCCCAAAAAATTGAAAAATCCACCCAAAACCTAAAAAAATTAAAATTTTTATATGAAAAACTTCTTTTGCCCATATCTCCTAAACTAAGCGTCCTAGAGCGAAAAGGACTTTAATTCGTGACCACCCCCAAAAAATTGAAAAATCCACCCAAAACCTAAAAAAATTCAAATTTTTATATGAAAAACTTCTTTTGCCCATATCTCCTAAACTATGCGTCCTAGGGCGAAAAGGACTTTAATTCGTGACCACCCCCAAAAAATTGAAAAATCTACCCAAAACCTAAAAAAATTAAAATTTTTATATGAAAAACTTCTTTTGCCCATATCTCCTAAACTATGCGTCCTAGAGCGAAAAGGACTTTAATTCGTGACCACCCCCAAAAAATTGAAAAATCCACCCAAAACCTAAAAAAAATTAAAATTTTTATATGAAAAACTTCTTTTGCCCATATCTCCTAAACTATGCGTCCTAGAGCGAAAAGGACTCTAATTCGTGACCACCCCCAAAAAATTGAAAAATCCACCCAAAACCTAAAAAAATTGAAATTTTTATATGAAAAACTTCTTTTGCCCATAACTCCTTAAATATGCGTCCTAGAGCGAAAAGGACTTCAATTCGTGACCACTCCCAAAAAATTTAAAAATCCACAAAAATCCTAAAAAAATTGAAATTTTTATATGAAAAACTTCTTTTGCCCATATCTCCTAAACTATGCGTCCTAGAGCGAAAAGGACTTTAATTCGTGACCACCCCCAAAAAATTGAAAAATCTACCCAAAACCTAAAAAAATTAAAATTTTTATATGAAAAACTTCTTTTCCCCATATCTCCTAAACTAAGCATCCTAGAGCGAAAAGGACTTTAATTCGTGACCACCCCCAAAAAATTGAAAAATCTACCCAAAACCTAAAAAAATTCAAATTTTTATATGAAAAACTTCTTTTGCCCATATCTCCTAAACTAACCGTCGTAGAGCGAAAAGGACTTTAATGCGTGACCACCCCCAAAAAATTGAAAAATCCACCCAAACCTAAAAAAATTGAAATTTTTATATGAAAAACTTCTTTTGCCCATAACTCCTTAAATATGCGTCCTAGAGCGAAAAGGACTTTAATTCGTGACCACCCCCAAAAAATTTAAAAATCCACAAAAATCCTAAAAAAATTAAAATTTTTATATGAAAAACTTCTTTTGCCCATATCTCCTAAACTAAGCGTCCTAGAGCGAAAAGGACTTTAATTCGTGACCACCCCCAAAAAATTGAAAAGTCTACCCAAAACCTAAAAAAATTGAAATTTTTATATGAAAAACTTCTTTTGCCCATATCTCCTAAACTATGCGTCCTAGAGCGAAAAGGACTTTAATTCGTGACCACCCCCAAAAAATTGAAAAATCCACCCAAAACCTAAAAAAATTAAAATTTTTATATTAAAAACTTCTTTTGCCCATATCTCCTAAACTAAGCGTCCTAGAGCGAAAAGGACTTTAATTCGTGACCACCCCCAAAAAATTGAAAAATCTACCCAAAACCTAAAAAAATTGAAATTTTTATATGAAAAACGTCTTTTGCCCATATCTCCTAAACTATGCGTCCTAGAGCGAAAAGGACTTTAATTCGTGACCACCCCCAAAAAATTGAAAAATCCACCCAAAACCTAAAAAAATTCAAATTTTTATATGAAAAACTTCTTTTGCCCATATCTCCTAAACTAAGCGTCCTAGAGCGAAAAGGACTTTAATTCGTGACCACCCCCAAAAAATTGAAAAATCCACCCAAAACCTAAAAAAATTAAAATTTTTATATGAAAAACTTCTTTTGCCCATATCTCCTAAACTATGCGTCCTAGAGCGAAAAGGACTTTAATTCGTGACCACCCCCAAAAAATTGAAAAATCTACCCAAAACCTAAAAAAATTAAAATTTTTATATGAAAAACTTCTTTTGCCCATATCTCCTAAACTAAGCGTCCTAGAGCGAAAAGGACTTTAATTCGTGACCACCCCCAAAAAATTGAAAAATCTACCCAAAACCTAAAAAAATTGAAATTTTTATATGAAAAACTTCTTTTGCCCATATCTCCTAAACTATGCGTCCTAGAGCGAATAGGACTTTAATTCGTGACCACCCCCAAAAAATTGAAATTTTTATATGAAAAACTTCTTTTGCCCATATCTCCTTAAATATGCGTCCTAGAGCGAAAAGGACTTCAATTCGTGACCACCCCAAAAAATTTAAAAATCCACCCAAAACCTAAAAAAATTAAAATTTTTATATGAAAAACTTCTTTTGCCCATATCTCCTAAACTATGCGTCCTAGAGCGAAAAGGACTTTAATTCGTGACCACCCCCAAAAAATTGAAAAATCTACCCAAAACCTAAAAAAATTAAAATTTTTATATGAAAAACTTATTTTGCCCATATCTCCTAAACTAAGCGTCCTAGAGCGAAAAGAACTTTAATTCGTGACCACCCCCAAAAAATTGAAAAATCCACCCAAACCTAAAAAAATTGAAATTTTTATATGAAAAACTTCTTTTCCCATATCTCCTAAACTATGCGTCCTAGAGCGAAAAGGACTTTAATTCGTGACCACCCCCAAAAAATTGAAAAATCTACCCAAAACATAAAAAAATTCAAATTTTTATATGAGAAACTTCTTTTGCCCATATCTCCTAAACTAAGCGTCCTAGAGCGAAAAGGACTTTAATTCGTGACCACCCCCAAAAAATTGAAAAATCTACCCAAAACCTAAAAAAATTCAAATTTTTATATGAACAACTTATTTTGCCCATATCTCCTAAACTAAGCGTCCTAGAGCGAAAAGGACTTTAATTCGTGACCACCCCCAAAAAATTGAAAAATCCGCCCAAACCTAAAAAAATTGAAATTTTTATATGAAAAACTTCTTTTGCCCATAACTCCTTAAATATGCGTCCTAGAGCGAAAAGGACTTTAATTCGTGACCACCCCCAAAAAATTGAAAAATCTACCCAAAACCTAAAAAAATTCAAATTTTTATATGAAAAACTTCTTTTGCCCATATCTCCTAAACTATGCGTCCTAGAGCGAAAAGGACTTTAATTCGTGACCACCCCCAAAAAATTGAAAAATCCACCCAAAACCTAAAAAAATTAAAATTTTTATATGAAAAACTTCTTTTGCCCATATCTCCTAAACTAAGCGTCCTAGAGCGAAAAGGACTTTAATTCGTGACCACCCCCAAAAAATTGAAAAATCTACCCAAAACCTAAAAAAATTGAAATTTTTATATGAAAAACTTCTTTTGCCCATATCTCCTAAACTATGTGTCCTAGAGCGAAAAGGACTTTAATTCGTGACCACCCCCAAAAAATTGAAAAATCTACCCAAAACCTAAAAAAATTAAAATTTTTATATGAAAAACGTCTTTTGCCCATATCTCCTAAACTATGCGTCCTAGAGCGAAAAGGACTTTAATTCGTGACCACCCCCAAAAAATTGAAAAATCCACCCAAAACCTAAAAAAATTCAAATTTTTATATGAAAAACTTCTTTTGCCCATATCTCCTAAACTAAGCGTCCTAGAGCGAAAAGGACTTTAATTCGTGACCACCCCCAAAAAATTGAAAAATCCACCCAAAACCTAAAAAAATTAAAATTTTTATATGAAAAACTTCTTTTGCCCATATCTCCTAAACTATGCGTCCTAGAGCGAAAAGGACTTTAATTCGTGACCACCCCCAAAAAATTGAAAAATCTACCCAAAACCTAAAAAAATTAAAATTTTTATATGAAAAACTTCTTTTGCCCATATCTCCTAAACTAAGCGTCCTAGAGCGAAAAGGACTTTAATTCGTGACCACCCCCAAAAAATTGAAAAATCTACCCAAAACCTAAAAAAATTGAAATTTTTATATGAAAAACTTCTTTTGCCCATATCTCCTAAACTATGCGTCCTAGAGCGAAAAGGACTTTAATTCGTGACCACCCCCAAAAAATTGAAATTTTTATATGAAAAACTTCTTTTGCCCATATCTCCTTAAATATGCGTCCTAGAGCGAAAAGGACTTCAATTCGTGACCACCCCCAAAAAATTTAAAAATCCACCCAAAACCTAAAAAAATTAAAATTTTTATATGAAAAACTTCTTTTGCCCATATCTCCTAAACTATGCGTCCTAGAGCGAAAAGGACTTTAATTCGTGACCACCCCCAAAAAATTGAAAAATCTACCCAAAACCTAAAAAAATTGAAATTTTTATATGAAAAACTTCTTTTGCCCATATCTCCTAAACTATGCGTCCTAGAGCGAAAAGGACTTTAATTCGTGACCACCCCCAAAAAATTGAAAAATCTACCCAAAACCTAAAAAAATTCAAATTTTTATATGAAAAACTTCTTTTGCCCATATCTCCTAAACTAAGCGTCCTAGAGCGAAAAGGACTTTAATTCGTGACCACCCCCAAAAAATTGAAAAATCTACCCAAAACATAAAAAAATTCAAATTTTTATATGAGAAACTTCTTTTGCCCATATCTCCTAAACTAAGCGTCCTAGAGCGAAAAGGACTTTAATTCGTGACCACCCCCAAAAAATTGAAAAATCCACCCAAAACCTAAAAAAATTCAAATTTTTATATGAAAAACTTCTTTTGCCCATATCTCCTAAACTATGCGTCCTAGGGCGAAAAGGACTTTAATTCGTGACCACCCCCAAAAAATTGAAAAATCTACCCAAAACCTAAAAAAATTAAAATTTTTATATGAAAAACTTCTTTTGCCCATATCTCCTAAACTATGCGTCCTAGAGCGAAAAGGACTTTAATTCGTGACCACCCCCAAAAAATTGAAAAATCCACCCAAAACCTAAAAAAAATTAAAATTTTTATATGAAAAACTTCTTTTGCCCATATCTCCTAAACTATGCGTCCTAGAGCGAAAAGGACTCTAATTCGTGACCACCCCCAAAAAATTGAAAAATCTACCCAAAACCTAAAAAAATTAAAATTTTTATATGAAAAACTTCTTTTGCCCATATCTCCTAAACTAAGCGTCCTAGAGCGAAAAGGACTTTAATTCGTGACCACCCCCAAAAAATTGAAAAATCTACCCAAAACCTAAAAAAAATTGAAATTTTTATATGAAAACCTTCTTTTGCCCATATCTCCTAAACTATGCGTCCTAGAGCGAAAAGGACTTTAATTCGTGACCACCCCCAAAAAATTTAAAAATCCACCCAAAACCTAAAAAAATTAAAATTTTTATATGAAAAACTTCTTTTGCCCATATCTCCTAAACTAAGCGTCCTAGAGCGAAAAGGACTTTAATTCGTGACCACCCCCAAAAAATTGAAAAATCCGCCCAAACCTAAAAAAATTGAAATTTTTATATGAAAAACTTCTTTTGCCCATAACTCCTTAAATATGCGTCCTAGAGCGAAAAGGACTTTAATTCGTGACCACCCCCAAAAAATTGAAAAATCTACCCAAAACCTAAAAAAATTCAAATTTTTATATGAAAAACTTCTTTTGCCCATATCTCCTAAACTATGCGTCCTAGAGCGAAAAGGACTTTAATTCGTGACCACCCCCAAAAAATTGAAAAATCCACCCAAAACCTAAAAAAATTAAAATTTTTATATGAAAAACTTCTTTTGCCCATATCTCCTAAACTAAGCGTCCTAGAGCGAAAAGGACTTTAATTCGTGACCACCCCCAAAAAATTGAAAAATCTACCCAAAACCTAAAAAAATTGAAATTTTTATATGAAAAACTTCTTTTGCCCATATCTCCTAAACTATGCGTCCTAGAGCGAAAAGGACTTTAATTCGTGACCACCCCCAAAAAATTGAAAAATCTACCCAAAACCTAAAAAAATTAAAATTTTTATATGAAAAACTTCTTTTGCCCATATCTCCTAAACTATGCGTCCTAGAGCGAAAAGGACTTTAATTCGTGACCACCCCCAAAAAATTGAAAAATCTACCCAAAACCTAAAAAAATTAAAATTTTTATATGAAAAACTTCTTTTGCCCATATCTCCTAACCTATGCGTCCTAGAGCGAAAAGGACTTTAATTCGTGACCACCCCCAAAAAATTGAAAAATCTACCCAAAACCTAAAAAAATTCAAATTTTTATATGAAAAACTTCTTTTGCCCATATCTCCTAAACTAAGCGTCCTAGAGCGAAAAGGACTTTAATTCGTGACCACCCCCAAAAAATTGAAAAATCCACCCAAACCTTAAAAAAATTTAAATTTTTATATGAAAAACTTCTTTTGCCCATATCTCCTAAACTAAGCGTCCTAGAGCGAAAAGGACTTTAATTCGTGACCACCCCCAAAAAATTGAAAAATCCACCCAAAACCTAAAAAAATTCAAATTTTTATATGAAAAACTTCTTTTGCCCATATCTCCTAAACTATGCGTCCTAGGGCGAAAAGGACTTTAATTCGTGACCACCCCCAAAAAATTGAAAAATCTACCCAAAACCTAAAAAAATTAAAATTTTTATATGAAAAACTTCTTTTGCCCATATCTCCTAAACTATGCGTCCTAGAGCGAAAAGGACTTTAATTCGTGACCACCCCCAAAAAATTGAAAAATCCACCCAAACCTAAAAAAATTGAAATTTTTATATGAAAAACTTCTTTTCCCATATCTCCTAAACTATGCGTCCTAGAGCGAAAAGGACTTTAATTCGTGACCACCCCCAAAAAATTTAAAAATCCACAAAAATCCTAAAAAAATTGAAATTTTTATATGAAAAACTTCTTTTCCCATATCTCCTAAACTATGCGTCCTAGAGCGAAAAGGACTTTAATTCGTGACCACCCCCAAAAAATTGAAAAATCCACCCAAAACCTAAAAAAATTCAAATTTTTATATGAAAAACTTCTTTTGCCCATATCTCCTAAACTATGCGTCCTAGAGCGAAAAGGACTTTAATTCGTGACCACCCCCAAAAAATTGAAAAATCTACCCAAAACCTAAAAAAATTCAAATTTTTATATGAACAACTTATTTTGCCCATATCTCCTAAACTAAGCGTCCTAGAGCGAAAAGAACTTTAATTCGTGACCACCCCCAAAAAATTGAAAAATCCACCCAAACCTAAAAAAATTGAAATTTTTATATGAAAAACTTCTTTTCCCATATCTCCTAAACTATGCGTCCTAGAGCGAAAAGGACTTTAATTCGTGACCACCCCCAAAAAATTTAAAAATCCACAAAAATCCTAAAAAAATTGAAATTTTTATATGAAAAACTTCTTTTCCCATATCTCCTAAACTATGCGTCCTAGAGCGAAAAGGACTTTAATTCGTGACCACCCCCAAAAAATTGAAAAATCCACCCAAAACCTAAAAAAATTCAAATTTTTATATGAAAAACTTCTTTTGCCCATATCTCCTAAACTATGCGTCCTAGAGCGAAAAGGACTTTAATTCGTGACCACCCCCAAAAAATTGAAAAATCTACCCAAAACCTAAAAAAATTCAAATTTTTATATGAACAACTTATTTTGCCCATATCTCCTAAACTAAGCGTCCTAGAGCGAAAAGGACTTTAATTCGTGACCACCCCCAAAAAATTGAAAAATCCGCCCAAACCTAAAAAAATTGAAATTTTTATATGAAAAACTTCTTTTGCCCATAACTCCTTAAATATGCGTCCTAGAGCGAAAAGGACTTTAATTCGTGACCACCCCCAAAAAATTGAAAAATCTACCCAAAACCTAAAAAAATTCAAATTTTTATATGAAAAACTTCTTTTGCCCATATCTCCTAAACTAAGCGTCCTAGAGCGAAAAGGACTTTAATTCGTGACCACCCCCAAAAAATTGAAAAATCTACCCAAAACCTAAAAAAATTGAAATTTTTATATGAAAAACTTCTTTTGCCCATATCTCCTAAACTATGCGTCCTAGAGCGAAAAGGACTTTAATTCGTGACCACCCCCAAAAAATTGAAAAATCTACCCAAAACCTAAAAAAATTAAAATTTTTATATGAAAAACTTCTTTTGCCCATATCTCCTAAACTATGCGTCCTAGAGCGAAAAGGACTTTAATTCGTGACCACCCCCAAAAAATTGAAAAATCTACCCAAAACCTAAAAAAATTAAAATTTTTATATGAAAAACTTCTTTTGCCCATATCTCCTAACCTATGCGTCCTAGAGCGAAAAGGACTTTAATTCGTGACCACCCCCAAAAAATTGAAAAATCTACCCAAAACCTAAAAAAATTAAAATTTTTATATGAAAAACTTCTTTTGCCCATATCTCCTAAACTAAGCGTCCTAGAGCGAAAAGGACTTTAATTCGTGACCACCCCCAAAAAATTGAAAAATCCACCCAAACCTTAAAAAAATTTAAATTTTTATATGAAAAACTTCTTTTGCCCATATCTCCTAAACTAAGCGTCCTAGAGCGAAAAGGACTTTAATTCGTGACCACCCCCAAAAAATTGAAAAATCCACCCAAAACCTAAAAAAATTCAAATTTTTATATGAAAAACTTCTTTTGCCCATATCTCCTAAACTATGCGTCCTAGGGCGAAAAGGACTTTAATTCGTGACCACCCCCAAAAAATTGAAAAATCTACCCAAAACCTAAAAAAATTAAAATTTTTATATGAAAAACTTCTTTTGCCCATATCTCCTAAACTATGCGTCCTAGAGCGAAAAGGACTTTAATTCGTGACCACCCCCAAAAAATTGAAAAATCCACCCAAAACCTAAAAAAAATTAAAATTTTTATATGAAAAACTTCTTTTGCCCATATCTCCTAAACTATGCGTCCTAGAGCGAAAAGGACTCTAATTCGTGACCACCCCCAAAAAATTGAAAAATCCACCCAAAACCTAAAAAAATTGAAATTTTTATATGAAAAACTTCTTTTGCCCATAACTCCTTAAATATGCGTCCTAGAGCGAAAAGGACTTCAATTCGTGACCACCCCCAAAAAATTTAAAAATCCACAAAAATCCTAAAAAAATTCAAATTTTTATATGAAAAACTTCTTTTGCCCATATCTCCTAAACTATGCGTCCTAGAGCGAAAAGGACTTTAATTCGTGACCACCCCCAAAAAATTGAAAAATCTACCCAAAACCTAAAAAAATTCAAAATTTTATATGAAAAACTTCTTTTGCTCATATCTCCTAAACTAAGCGTCCTAGAGCGAAAAGGACTTTAATTCGTGACCACCCCCAAAAAATTGAAAAATCTGCCCAAAACCTAAAAAAATTGAAATTTTTATATGAAAAACTTCTTTTGCCCATATCTCCTAAACTATGCGTCCTAGAGCGAAAAGGACTTTAATTCGTGACCACCCCCAAAAAATTGAAAAATCCACCCAAAACCTAAAAAAATTAAAATTTTTATATGAAAAACTTCTTTTGCCCATATCTCCTAAACTAAGCGTCCTAGAGCGAAAAGGACTTTAATTCGTGACCACCCCCAAAAAATTGAAAAATCCACCCAAACCTAAAAAAATTGAAATTTTTATATGAAAAACTTCTTTTGCCCATATCTCCTTTAATATGCGTCCTAGAGCGAAAAGGACTTTAATTCGTGACCACCCCCAAAAAATTGAAAAATCCACCCAAAACCTAAAAAAATTAAAATTTTTATATGAAAAACTTCTTTTGCCCATATCTCCTAAACTAAGCGTCCTAGAGCGAAAAGGACTTTAATTCGTGACTACCCCCAAAAAATTGTAAAATCTACCCAAAACCTAAAAAAATTGAAATTTTTATATGAAAAACTTCTTTTGCCCATATCTCCTAAACTATGCGTCCTAGAGCGAAAAGGACTTTAATTCGTGACCACCCCCAAAGAATTGAAAAATCCACCCAAAACCTAAAAAAATTAAAATTTTTATATGAAAAACTTCTTTTGCCCATATCTCCTAAACTAAGCGTCCTAGAGCGAAAAGGACTTTAATTCGTGACCACCCCCAAAAAATTGAAAAATCCACCCAAATCCTAAAGAAATTGAAATTTTTATACGAAAAACTTCTTTTGCCCATATCCCCTGAACTATGCGTCCTAGAGCGAAAAGGACTTTAATTCGTGACCACCCCCAAAAAATTGTAAAATCTACCCAAAACCTAAAAAAATTGAAATTTTTATATGAAAAACTTCTTTTGCCCATAACTCCTTAAATATGCGTCCTAGAGCGAAAAGGACTTCAATTCGTGACCACCCCCAAAAAATTTAAAAATCCACAAAAATCCTAAAAAAATTGAAATTTTTATATGAAAAACTTCTTTTGCCCATATCTCCTAAACTATGCGTCCTAGAGCGAAAAGGACTTTAATTCGTGACCACCCCCAAAAAATTGAAAAATCCACCCAAAACCTAAAAAAATTAAAATTTTTATATGAAAAACTTCTTTTGCCCATATCTCCTAAACTAAGCGTCCTAGAGCGAAAAGGACTTTAATTCGTGACCACCCCCAAAAAATTGAAAAATCTACCCAAAACCTAAAAAAATTGAAATTTTTATATGAAAAACTTCTTTTGCCCATATCTCCTAAACTATGCGTCCTAGAGCGAAAAGGACTTTAATTCGTGACCACCCCCAAAAAATTGAAAAATCTACCCAAAACCTAAAAAAATTAAAATTTTTATATGAAAAACTTATTTTGCCCATATCTCCTAAACTAAGCGTCCTAGAGCGAAAAGAACTTTAATTCGTGACCACCCCCAAAAAATTGAAAAATCCACCCAAACCTAAAAAAATTGAAATTTTTATATGAAAAACTTCTTTTCCCATATCTCCTAAACTATGCGTCCTAGAGCGAAAAGGACTTTAATTCGTGACCACCCCCAAAAAATTTAAAAATCCACAAAAATCCTAAAAAAATTGAAATTTTTATATGAAAAACTTCTTTTCCCATATCTCCTAAACTATGCGTCCTAGAGCGAAAAGGACTTTAATTCGTGACCACCCCCAAAAAATTGAAAAATCCACCCAAAACCTAAAAAAATTCAAATTTTTATATGAAAAACTTCTTTTGCCCATAACTCCTTAAATATGCGTCCTAGAGCGAAAAGGACTTTAATTCGTGACCACCCCCAAAAAATTGAAAAATCTACCCAAAACCTAAAAAAATTCAAATTTTTATATGAAAAACTTCTTTTGCCCATATCTCCTAAACTATGCGTCCTAGAGCGAAAAGGACTTTAATTCGTGACCACCCCCAAAAAATTGAAAAATCCACCCAAAACCTAAAAAAATTAAAATTTTTATATGAAAAACTTCTTTTGCCCATATCTCCTAAACTAAGCGTCCTAGAGCGAAAAGGACTTTAATTCGTGACCACCCCCAAAAAATTGAAAAATCTACCCAAAACCTAAAAAAATTGAAATTTTTATATGAAAAACTTCTTTTGCCCATATCTCCTAAACTATGCGTCCTAGAGCGAAAAGGACTTTAATTCGTGACCACCCCCAAAAAATTGAAAAATCCACCCAAAACCTAAAAAAATTAAAATTTTTATATGAAAAACTTCTTTTGCCCATATCTCCTAAACTAAGCGTCCTAGAGCGAAAAGGACTTTAATTCGTGACCACCCCCAAAAAATTGAAAAATCTACCCAAAACCTAAAAAAATTGAAATTTTTATATGAAAAACTTCTTTTGCCCATATCTCCTAAACTATGCGTCCTAGAGCGAAAAGGACTTTAATTCGTGACCACCCCCAAAAAATTGAAAAATCCACCCAAAACCTAAAAAAATTAAAATTTTTATATGAAAAACTTCTTTTGCCCATATCTCCTAAACTAAGCGTCCTAGAGCGAAAAGGACTTTAATTCGTGACTACCCCCAAAAAATTGTAAAATCTACCCAAAACCTAAAAAATTGAAATTTTTATATGAAAAACTTCTTTTGCCCATATCTCCTAAACTATGCGTCCTAGAGCGAAAAGGACTTTAATTCGTGACCACCCCCAAAGAATTGAAAAATCCACCCAAAACCTAAAAAAATTAAAATTTTTATATGAAAAACTTCTTTTGCCCATAACTCCTTAAATATGCGTCCTAGAGCGAAAAGGACTTCAATTCGTGACCACCCCCAAAAAATTTAAAAATTTACCCAAAACCTAAAAAAATTGAAATTTTTATATGAAAAACTTCTTTTGCCCATATCTCCTAAACTATGCGTCCTAGAGCGAAAAGGACTTTAATTCGTGACCACCCCCAAAAAATTGAAAAATCCACCCAAAACCTAAAAAAATTAAAATTTTTATATGAAAAACTTCTTTTGCCCATATCTCCTAAACTAAGCGTCCTAGAGCGAAAAGGACTTTAATTCGTGACCACCCCCAAAAAATTGAAAAATCTACCCAAAACCTAAAAAAATTGAAATTTTTATATGAAAAACTTCTTTTGCCCATATCTCCTAAACTATGCGTCCTAGAGCGAAAAGGACTTTAATTCGTGACCACCCCCAAAAAATTGAAAAATCTACCCAAAACCTAAAAAAATTAAAATTTTTATATGAAAAACTTATTTTGCCCATATCTCCTAAACTAAGCGTCCTAGAGCGAAAAGAACTTTAATTCGTGACCACCCCCAAAAAATTGAAAAATCCACCCAAACCTAAAAAAATTGAAATTTTTATATGAAAAACTTCTTTTCCCATATCTCCTAAACTATGCGTCCTAGAGCGAAAAGGACTTTAATTCGTGACCACCCCCAAAAAATTTAAAAATCCACAAAAATCCTAAAAAAATTGAAATTTTTATATGAAAAACTTCTTTTCCCATATCTCCTAAACTATGCGTCCTAGAGCGAAAAGGACTTTAATTCGTGACCACCCCCAAAAAATTGAAAAATCCACCCAAAACCTAAAAAAATTCAAATTTTTATATGAAAAACTTCTTTTGCCCATATCTCCTAAACTATGCGTCCTAGAGCGAAAAGGACTTTAATTCGTGACCACCCCCAAAAAATTGAAAAATCTACCCAAAACCTAAAAAAATTCAAATTTTTATATGAACAACTTATTTTGCCCATATCTCCTAAACTATGCGTCCTAGAGCGAAAAGGACTCTAATTCGTGACCACCCCCAAAAAATTGAAAAATCCACCCAAAACCTAAAAAAATTGAAATTTTTATATGAAAAACTTCTTTTGCCCATAACTCCTTAAATATGCGTCCTAGAGCGAAAAGGACTTCAATTCGTGACCACCCCCAAAAAATTGAAAAATCCACAAAAATCCTAAAAAAATTGAAATTTTTATATGAAAAACTTCTTTTGCCCATATCTCCTAAACTATGCGTCCTAGAGCGAAAAGGACTTTAATTCGTGAACACCCCCAAAAAATTGAAAAATCTACCCAAAACCTAAAAAAATTCAAAATTTTATATGAAAAACTTCTTTTGCTCATATCTCCTAAACTAAGCGTCCTAGAGCGAAAAGGACTTTAATTCGTGACCACCCCCAAAAAATTGAAAAATCTGCCCAAAACCTAAAAAAATTGAAATTTTTATATGAAAAACTTCTTTTGCCCATATCTCCTAAACTAAGCGTCCTAGAGCGAAAAGGACTTTAATTCGTGACCACCCCCAAAAAATTGAAAAATCCACCCAAAACCTAAAAAAATTAAAATTTTTATATGAAAAACTTCTTTTGCCCATATCTCCTAAACTAAGCGTCCTAGAGCGAAAAGGACTTTAATTCGTGACCACCCCCAAAAAATTGAAAAATCCACCCAAACCTAAAAATTGAAAAATCCGCCCAAACCTAAAAAAATTGAAATTTTTATATGAAAAACTTCTTTTGCCCATAACTCCTTAAATATGCGTCCTAGAGCGAAAAGGACTTTAATTCGTGACCACCCCCAAAAAATTGAAAAATCTACCCAAAACCTAAAAAAATTCAAATTTTTATATGAAAAACTTCTTTTGCCCATATCTCCTAAACTATGCGTCCTAGAGCGAAAAGGACTTTAATTCGTGACCACCCCCAAAAAATTGAAAAATCCACCCAAAACCTAAAAAAATTAAAATTTTTATATGAAAAACTTCTTTTGCCCATATCTCCTAAACTAAGCGTCCTAGAGCGAAAAGGACTTTAATTCGTGACCACCCCCAAAAAATTGAAAAATCTACCCAAAACCTAAAAAAATTGAAATTTTTATATGAAAAACTTCTTTTGCCCATATCTCCTAAACTATGCGTCCTAGAGCGAAAAGGACTTTAATTCGTGACCACCCCCAAAAAATTGAAAAATCTACCCAAAACCTAAAAAAATTAAAATTTTTATATGAAAAACTTCTTTTGCCCATATCTCCTAAACTATGCGTCCTAGAGCGAAAAGGACTTTAATTCGTGACCACCCCCAAAAAATTGAAAAATCTACCCAAAACCTAAAAAAAATAAAATTTTTATATGAAAAACTTCTTTTTCCCATATCTCCTAACCTATGCGTCCTAGAGCGAAAAGGACTTTAATTCGTGACCACCCCCAAAAAATTGAAAAATCTACCCAAAACCTAAAAAAATTCAAATTTTTATATGAAAAACTTCTTTTGCCCATATCTCCTAAACTAAGCGTCCTAGAGCGAAAAGGACTTTAATTCGTGACCACCCCCAAAAAATTGAAAAATCCACCCAAACCTTAAAAAAATTTAAATTTTTATATGAAAAACTTCTTTTGCCCATATCTCCTAAACTAAGCGTCCTAGAGCGAAAAGGACTTTAATTCGTGACCACCCCCAAAAAATTGAAAAATCCACCCAAAACCTAAAAAAATTCAAATTTTTATATGAAAAACTTCTTTTGCCCATATCTCCTAAACTATGCGTCCTAGGGCGAAAAGGACTTTAATTCGTGACCACCCCCAAAAAATTGAAAAATCTACCCAAAACCTAAAAAAAATCAAATTTTTATATGAAAAACTTCTTTTGCCCATATCTCCTAAACTATGCGTCCTAGAGCGAAAAGGACTTTAATTCGTGACCACCCCCAAAAAATTGAAAAATCCACCCAAAACCTAAAAAAAATTAAAATTTTTATATGAAAAACTTCTTTTGCCCATATCTCCTAAACTATGCGTCCTAGAGCGAAAAGGACTCTAATTCGTGACCACCCCCAAAAAATTGAAAAATCCACCCAAAACCTAAAAAAATTGAAATTTTTATATGAAAAACTTCTTTTGCCCATAACTCCTTAAATATGCGTCCTAGAGCGAAAAGGACTTCAATTCGTGACCACCCCCAAAAAATTTAAAAATCCACAAAAATCCTAAAAAAATTGAAATTTTTATATGAAAAACTTCTTTTGCCCATATCTCCTAAACTATGCGTCCTAGAGCGAAAAGGACTTTAATTCGTGACCACCCCCAAAAAATTGAAAAATCTACCCAAAACCTAAAAAAATTCAAAATTTTATATGAAAAACTTCTTTTGCTCATATCTCCTAAACTAAGCGTCCTAGAGCGAAAAGGACTTTAATTCGTGACCACCCCCAAAAAATTGAAAAATCTGCCCAAAACCTAAAAAAATTGAAATTTTTATATGAAAAACTTCTTTTGCCCATATCTCCTAAACTATGCGTCCTAGAGCGAAAAGGACTTTAATTCGTGACCACCCCCAAAAAATTGAAAAATCCACCCAAAACCTAAAAAAATTAAAATTTTTATATGAAAAACTTCTTTTGCCCATATCTCCTAAACTAAGCGTCATAGAGCGAAAAGGACTTTAATTCGTGACCACCACCAAAAAATTGAAAAATCCACCCAAACCTAAAAAAATTGAAATTTTTATATGAAAAACTTCTTTTGCCCATATCTCCTTTAATATGCGTCCTAGAGCGAAAAGGACTTTAATTCGTGACCACCCCCAAAAAATTGAAAAATCCACCCAAAACCTAAAAAAATTAAAATTTTTATATGAAAAACTTCTTTTGCCCATATCTCCTAAACTAAGCGTCCTAGAGCGAAAAGGACTTTAATTCGTGACTACCCCCAAAAAATTGTAAAATCTACCCAAAACCTAAAAAAATTGAAATTTTTATATGAAAAACTTCTTTTGCCCATATCTCCTAAACTATGCGTCCTAGAGCGAAAAGGACTTTAATTCGTGACCACCCCCAAAGAATTGAAAAATCCACCCAAAACCTAAAAAAATTAAAATTTTTATATGAAAAACTTCTTTTGCCCATATCTCCTAAACTAAGCGTCCTAGAGCGAAAAGGACTTTAATTCGTGACCACCCCCAAAAAATTGAAAAATCCACCCAAATCCTAAAGAAATTGAAATTTTTATACGAAAAACTTCTTTTGCCCATATCCCCTGAACTATGCGTCCTAGAGCGAAAAGGACTTTAATTCGTGACCACCCCCAAAAAATTGTAAAATCTACCCAAAACCTAAAAAAATTGAAATTTTTATATGAAAAACTTCTTTTGCCCATATCTCCTAAACTATGCGTCCTAGAGCGAAAAGGACTTTAATTCGTGACCACCCCCAAAAAATTGAAAAATCTACCCAAAACCTAAAAAAATTGAAATTTTTATATGAAAAACTTCTTTTGCCCATATCTCCTAAACTATGCGTCCTAGAGCAAAAAGGACTTTAATTCGTGACCACCCCCAAAAAATTGAAAAATCTACCCAAAACCTAAAAAAATCCAAATTTTTATATGAAAAACTTCTTTTGCCCATATCTCCTAAACTAAGCGTCATAGAGCGAAAAGGACTTTAATTCGTGACTACCCCCAAAAAATTGAAAAATCCACCCAAAACCTAAAAAAATTAAAATTTTTATATGAAAAACTTCTTTTGCCCATATCTCCTAAACTAAGCGTCCTAGAGCGAAAAGGACTTTAATTCGTGACCACCCCCAAAAAATTGAAAAATCCACCCAAATCCTAAAGAAATTGAAATTTTTATACGAAAAACTTCTTTTGCCCATATCCCCTAAACTATGCGTCCTAGAGCGAAAAGGACTTTAATTCGTGACCACCCCCAAAAAATTGAAAAATCTACCCAAAACCTAAAAAAATTGAAATTTTTATATGAAAAACTTCTTTTGCCCATATCTCCTAAACTATGCGTCCTAGAGCGAAAAGGACTTTAATTCGTGACCACCCCCAAAAAATTGAAAAATCTACCCAAAACCTAAAAAAATTAAAATTTTTATATGAAAAACTTCTTTTGCCCATATCTCCTAAACTATGCGTCCTAGAGCGAAAAGGACTTTAATTCGTGACCACCCCCAAAAAATTGAAAAATCCACCCAAAACCTAAAAAAATTTAAAATTTTTATATGAAAAACTTCTTTTGCCCATATCTCCTAAACTAAGCGTCCTAGAGCGAAAAGGACTTTAATTCGTGACCACCCCCAAAAAATTTAAAAATCTACCCAAATCCTAAAGAAATTGAAATTTTTATATGAAAAACTTCTTTTGCCCATATCTCCTAAACTATGCGTCCTAGAGCGAAAAGGACTTTAATTCGTGACCACCCCCAAAAAATTGAAAAATCTACCCAAAACCTAAAAAAAATCAAATTTTTATATGAAAAACTTCTTTTGCCCATATCTCCTAAACTATGCGTCCTAGAGCGAAAAGGACTTTAATTCGTGACCACCCCCAAAAAATTGAAAAATCTACCCAAAACCTAAAAAAATCCAAATTTTTATATGAAAAACTTCTTTTGCCCATATCTCCTAAACTATGCGTCCTAGAGCGAAAAGGACTTTAATTCGTGACCACCCCCAAAAAATTGAAAAATCTGCCCAAAACCTAAAAAAATTGAAATTTTTATATGAAAAACTTCTTTTGCCCATATCTCCTAAACTATGCATCCTAGAGCGAAAAGGACTTTAATTCGTGACCACCCCCAAAAAATTGAAAAATCTACCCAAAACCTAAAAAAATTGAAATTTTTATATGAAAAACTTCTTTTGCCCATATCTCCTAAACTATGCGTCCTAGAGCGAAAAGGACTTTAATTCGTGACCACCCCCAAAAAATTGAAAAATCTACCCAAAACCTAAAAAAATTCAAATTTTTATATGAAAAACTTCTTTTGCCCATATCTCCTAAACTAAGCGTCCTAGAGCGAAAATGACTTTAATTCGTGACCACCCCCAAAAAATTGAAAAATCTGCCCAAAACCTAAAAAAATTGAAATTTTTATATGAAAAACTTCTTTTGCCCATATCTCCTAAACTATGCGTCCTAGAGCGAAAAGGACTTTAATTCGTGACCACCCCCAAAAAATTGAAAAATCCACCCAAAACCTAAAAAAATTAAAATTTTTATATGAAAAACTTCTTTTGCCCATATCTCCTAAACTAAGCGTCCTAGAGCGAAAAGGACTTTAATTCGTGACCACCCCCAAAAAATTGAAAAATCCACCCAAACCTAAAAAAATTGAAATTTTTATATGAAAAACTTCTTTTGCCCATATCTCCTTTAATATGCGTCCTAGAGCGAAAAGGACTTTAATTCGTGACCACCCCCAAAAAATTGAAAAATCTACCCAAAACCCAAAAAAATTCAAATTTTTATATGAAAAACTTCTTTTGCCCATATCTCCTAAACTATGCGTCCTAGAGCGAAAAGGACTTTAATTCGTGACCACCCCCAAAAAATTTAAAAATCCACCCACATCCTAAAGAAATTGAAATTTTTATATGAAAAACTTCTTTTGCCCATATCTCCTAAACTATGCGTCCTAGAGCGAAAAGGACTTTAATTCGTGACCACCCCCAAAAAATTGAAAAATCCACCCAAAACCTAAAAAAATTAAAATTTTTATATGAAAAACTTCTTTTGCCCATATCTCCTAAACTAAGCGTCCTAGAGCGAAAAGGACTTTAATTCGTGACCACCCCCAAAAAATTGAAAAATCCACCCAAATCCTAAAGAAATTGAAATTTTTATACGAAAAACTTCTTTTGCCCATATCCCCTGAACTATGCGTCCTAGAGCGAAAAGGACTTTAATTCGTGACCACCCCCAAAAAATTGAAAATTCCACCCAAAACCTAAAAAAATTAAAATTTTTATATGAAAAACTTCTTTTGCCCATATCTCCTAAACTAAGCGTCCTAGAGCGAAAAGGACTTTAATTCGTGACCACCCCCAAAAAATTGAAAAATCTACCCAAAACCTAAAAAAATTAAAATTTTTATATGAAAAACTTCTTTTGCCCATATCTCCTAAACTAAGCGTCCTAGAGCGAAAAGGACTTTAATTCGTGACCACCCCCAAAAAATTAAAAAATCCACCCAAATCCTAAAGAAATTGAAATTTTTATATGAAAAACTTCTTTTGCCCATATCTCCTAAACTATGCGTCCTAGAGCGAAAAGGACTTTAATTCGTGACCACCCCCAAAAAATTGAAAAATCTACCCAAAACCTAAAAAAATTCAAATTTTTATATGAAAAACTTCTTTTGCCCATATCTCCTAACCTAAGCGTCCTAGAGCGAAAAGGACTTTAATTCGTGACCACCCCCAAAAAATTGAAAAATCTACCCAAAACCTTAAAAAATTGAAATTTTTATATGAAAAACTTCTTTTGCCCATATCTCCTAAACTATGCGTCCTAGAGCGAAAAGGACTTTAATTCGTGACCACCCCCAAAAAATTGAAAAATCTACCCAAAACCTAAAAAAATTGAAATTTTTATATGAAAAACTTCTTTTGCCCATATCTCCTAAACTATGCGTCCTAGAGCGAAAAGGACTTTAATTCGTGACCACCCCCAAAAAATTGAAAAATCTACCCAAAACCTAAAAAAATCCAAATTTTTATATGAAAAACTTCTTTTGCCCATATCTCCTAAACTAAGCGTCCTAGAGCGAAAAGGACTTTAATTCGTGACCACCCCCAAAAAATTGAAAAATCTGCCCAAAACCTAAAAAAATTGAAATTTTTATATGAAAAACTTCTTTTGCCCATATCTCCTAAACTATGCGTCCTAGAGCGAAAAGGACTTTAATTCGTGACCACCCCCAAAAAATTGAAAAATCCACCCAAAACCTAAAAAAATTAAAATTTTTATATGAAAAACTTCTTTTGCCCATATCTCCTAAACTAAGCGTCCTAGAGCGAAAAGGACTTTAATTCGTGACCACCCCCAAAAAATTGAAAAATCCACCCAAACCTACAAAAATTGAAATTTTTATATGAAAAACTTCTTTTGCCCATATCTCCTTTAATATGCGTCCTAGAGCGAAAAGGACTTTAATTCGTGACCACCCCCAAAAAATTTAAAAATCCACCCAAAACCTAAAAAAATTGAAATTTTTATATGAAAAACTTCTTTTGCCCATATCTCCTAAACTATGCGTCCTAGAGCGAAAAGGACTTCAATTCGTGACCACCCCCAAAAAATTGAAAAATCTACCCAAAACCTAAAAAAATTCAAATTTTTATATGAAAAACTTCTTTTGCCCATATCTCCTAAACTAAGCGTCCTAGAGCGAAAAGGACTTTAATTCGTGACCACCCCCAAAAAATTGAAAAATCTACCCAAAACCTAAAAAATTAAAATTTTTATATGAAAAACATATTTTGCCCATCTCTCCTAAACTATGCGTCCTAGAGCGAAAAGGACTTTAATTCGTGACCACCCCCAAAAAATTGAAAAATTCACCCAAAACCTAAAAAAATTAAAATTTTTATATGAAAAACTTCTTTTGCCCATATCTCCTAAACTAAGCGTCCTAGAGCGAAAAGGACTTTAATTCGTGACCACCCCCAAAAAATTGAAAAATCCACCCAAATCCTAAAGAAATTGAAATTTTTATATGAAAAACTTCTTTTGCCCATATCTCCTAAACTATGCGTCCTAGAGCGAAAAGGACTTTAATTCGTGACCACCCCCAAAAAATTGAAAAATCTACCCAAAACCTAAAAAAAAAAAATGAAATTTTTATATGAAAAACTTTTTTTTGACTTTAATTCGTGACCACCCCCAAAAAATTGAAAAATCTACCCAAAACCTAAAAAAATTCAAATTTTTATATGAAAAACTTCTTTTGCCCATATCTCCTAAACTAAGCGTCCTAGAGCGAAAAGGACTTTAATTCGTGACCACCCACAAAAAATTGAAAAATCTACCCAAAACCTAAAAAAATTGAAATTTTTATATGAAAAACTTCTTTTGCCCATATCTCCTAAACTATGCGTCCTAGAGCGAAAAGAACTTTAATTCGTGACCACCCCCAAAAAATTGAAAAATCTACCCAAAACCTAAAAAAATTCAAATTTTTATATGAAAAACTTCTTTTGCCCATATCTCCTAAACTAAGCGTCCTAGAGCGAAAAGGACTTTAATTCGTGACCACCCACAAAAAATTGAAAAATCTACCCAAAACCTAAAAAAATTGAAATTTTTATATGAAAAACTTCTTTTGCCCATATCTCCTAAACTAAGCGTCCTAGAGCGAAAAGGACTTTAATTCGTGACCACCCCCAAAAAATTGAAAAATCCACCCACATCCTAAAGAAATTGAAATTTTTATATGAAAAACTTCTTTTGCCCATATCTCCTAAACTATGCGTCCTAGAGCGAAAAGGACTTTAATTCGTGACCACCCCCAAAAAATTTAAAAATCCACCCACATCCTAAAGAAATTGAAATTTTTATATGAAAAACTTCTTTTGCCCATATCTCCTAAACTATGCGTCCTAGAGCGAAAAGGACTTTAATTCGTGACCACCCCCAAAAAATTGAAAAATCCACCCAAAACCTAAAAAAATTCAAATTTTTATATGAAAAACTTCTTTTGCCCATATCTCCTAAACTAAGCGTCCTAGAGCGAAAAGGACTTTAATTCGTGACCACCCCCAAAAAATTGAAAAATCTACCCAAAACCTAAAAAAATTGAAATTTTTATATGAAAAACTTCTTTTGCCCATATCTCCTAAACTATGCGTCCTAGAGCGAAAAGGACCTTAATTCGTGACCACCCCCAAAAAATTGAAAATTCCACCCAAAACCTAAAAAAATTAAAATTTTTATATGAAAAACTTCTTTTGCCCATATCTCCTAAACTAAGCGTCCTAGAGCGAAAAGGACTTTAATTCGTGACCACCCCCAAAAAATTGAAAAATCTACCCAAAACCTAAAAAAATTAAAATTTTTATATGAAAAACTTCTTTTGCCCATATCTCCTAAACTAAGCGTCCTAGAGCGAAAAGGACTTTAATTCGTGACCACCCCCAAAAAATTAAAAAATCCACCCAAATCCTAAAGAAATTGAAATTTTTATATGAAAAACTTCTTTTGCCCATATCTCCTAAACTATGCGTCCTAGAGCGAAAAGGACTTTAATTCGTGACCACCCCCAAAAAATTGAAAAATCTACCCAAAACCTAAAAAAATTCAAATTTTTATATGAAAAACTTCTTTTGCCCATATCTCCTAACCTAAGCGTCCTAGAGCGAAAAGGACTTTAATTCGTGACCACCCCCAAAAAATTGAAAAATCTACCCAAAACCTTAAAAAATTGAAATTTTTATATGAAAAACTTCTTTTGCCCATATCTCCTAAACTATGCGTCCTAGAGCGAAAAGGACTTTAATTCGTGACCACCCCCAAAAAATTGAAAAATCTACCCAAAACCTAAAAAAATTGAAATTTTTATATGAAAAACTTCTTTTGCCCATATCTCCTAAACTATGCGTCCTAGAGCGAAAAGGACTTTAATTCGTGACCACCCCCAAAAAATTGAAAAATCTACCCAAAACCTAAAAAAATCCAAATTTTTATATGAAAAACTTCTTTTGCCCATATCTCCTAAACTAAGCGTCCTAGAGCGAAAAGGACTTTAATTCGTGACCACCCCCAAAAAATTGAAAAATCTGCCCAAAACCTAAAAAAATTGAAATTTTTATATGAAAAACTTCTTTTGCCCATATCTCCTAAACTATGCGTCCTAGAGCGAAAAGGACTTTAATTCGTGACCACCCCCAAAAAATTGAAAAATCCACCCAAAACCTAAAAAAATTAAAATTTTTATATGAAAAACTTCTTTTGCCCATATCTCCTAAACTAAGCGTCCTAGAGCGAAAAGGACTTTAATTCGTGACCACCCCCAAAAAATTGAAAAATCCACCCAAACCTACAAAAATTGAAATTTTTATATGAAAAACTTCTTTTGCCCATATCTCCTTTAATATGCGTCCTAGAGCGAAAAGGACTTTAATTCGTGACCACCCCCAAAAAATTTAAAAATCCACCCAAAACCTAAAAAAATTGAAATTTTTATATGAAAAACTTCTTTTGCCCATATCTCCTAAACTATGCGTCCTAGAGCGAAAAGGACTTTAATTCGTGACCACCCCCAAAAAATTGAAAAATCTACCCAAAACCTAAAAAAATTGAAATTTTTATATGAAAAACTTCTTTTGCCCATATCTCCTAAACTAAGCGTCCTAGAGCGAAAAGGACTTTAATTCGTGACCACCCCCAAAAAATTGAAAAATCTACCCAAAACCTAAAAAATTAAAATTTTTATATGAAAAACTTATTTTGCCCATATCTCCTAAACTATGCGTCCTAGAGCGAAAAGGACTTTAATTCGTGACCACCCCCAAAAAATTGAAAAATTCACCCAAAACCTAAAAAAATTAAAATTTTTATATGAAAAACTTCTTTTGCCCATATCTCCTAAACTAAGCGTCCTAGAGCGAAAAGGACTTTAATTCGTGACCACCCCCAAAAAATTGAAAAATCCACCCAAATCCTAAAGAAATTGAAATTTTTATATGAAAAACTTCTTTTGCCCATATCTCCTAAACTATGCGTCCTAGAGCGAAAAGGACTTTAATTCGTGACCACCCCCAAAAAATTGAAAAATCTACCCAAAACCTAAAAAAAAAATGAAATTTTTATATGAAAAACTTTTTTTTGACTTTGATTCGTGACCACCCCCAAAAAATTGAAAAATCTACCCAAAACCTAAAAAAATTCAAATTTTTATATGAAAAACTTCTTTTGCCCATATCTCCTAAACTAAGCGTCCTAGAGCGAAAAGGACTTTAATTCGTGACCACCCACAAAAAATTGAAAAATCTACCCAAAACCTAAAAAAATTGAAATTTTTATATGAAAAACTTCTTTTGCCCATATCTCCTAAACTATGCGTCCTAGAGCGAAAAGGACTTTAATTCGTGACCACCCCCAAAAAATTGAAAAATCTACCCAAAACCTAAAAAAATTCAAATTTTTATATGAAAAACTTCTTTTGCCCATATCTCCTAAACTAAGCGTCCTAGAGCGAAAAGGACTTTAATTCGTGACCACCCACAAAAAATTGAAAAATCTACCCAAAACCTAAAAAAATTGAAATTTTTATATGAAAAACTTCTTTTGCCCATATCTCCTAAACTAAGCGTCCTAGAGCGAAAAGGACTTTAATTCGTGACCACCCCCAAAAAATTGAAAAATCCACCCAAAACCTAAAAAAATTAAAATTTTTATATGAAAAACTTCTTTTGCCCATATCTCCTAAACTAAGCGTCCTAGAGCGAAAAGGACTTTAATTCGTGACCACCCCCAAAAAATTGAAAAATCTACCCAAAACCTAAAAAAATTTAAATTTTTATATGAAAAACTTCTTTTGCCCATATCTCCTAAACTATGCGTCCTAGAGCGAAAAGGACTTTAATTCGTGACCACCCCCAAAAAATTGAAAAATCCACCCAAAACCTAAAAAAATTAAAATTTTTATATGAAAAACTTCTTTTGCCCATATCTCCTAAACTAAGCGTCCTAGAGCGAAAAGGACTTTAATTCGTGACCACCCCCAAAAAATTTAAAAATCCACCCAAATCCTAAAGAAATTGAAATTTTTACATGAAAAACTTCTTTTGCCCATATCTCCTAAACTAAGCGTCCTAGAGCGAAAAGGACTTTAATTCGTGACCACCCCCAAAAAATTGAAAAATCTACCCAAAACCTAAAAAAATTCAAATTTTTATATGAAAAACTTCTTTTGCCCATATCTCCTAAACTATGCGTCCTAGAGCGAAAAGGACTTTAATTCGTGACCACCCCCAAAAAATTTAAAAATCCACCCACATCCTAAAGAAATTGAAATTTTTATATGAAAAACTTCTTTTGCCCATATCTCCTAAACTATGCGTCCTAGAGCGAAAAGGACTTTAATTCGTGACCACCCCCAAAAAATTGAAAAATCCACCCAAAACCTAAAAAAATTCAAATTTTTATATGAAAAACTTCTTTTGCCCATATCTCCTAAACTAAGCGTCCTAGAGCGAAAAGGACTTTAATTCGTGACCACCCCCAAAAAATTGAAAAATCTACCCAAAACCTAAAAAAATTGAAATTTTTATATGAAAAACTTCTTTTGCCCATATCTCCTAAACTATGCGTCCTAGAGCGAAAAGGACCTTAATTCGTGACCACCCCCAAAAAATTGAAAATTCCACCCAAAACCTAAAAAAATTAAAATTTTTATATGAAAAACTTCTTTTGCCCATATCTCCTAAACTAAGCGTCCTAGAGCGAAAAGGACTTTAATTCGTGACCACCCCCAAAAAATTGAAAAATCTACCCAAAACCTAAAAAAATTAAAATTTTTATATGAAAAACTTCTTTTGCCCATATCTCCTAAACTAAGCGTCCTAGAGCGAAAAGGACTTTAATTCGTGACCACCCCCAAAAAATTAAAAAATCCACCCAAATCCTAAAGAAATTGAAATTTTTATATGAAAAACTTCTTTTGCCCATATCTCCTAAACTATGCGTCCTAGAGCGAAAAGGACTTTAATTCGTGACCACCCCCAAAAAATTGAAAAATCTACCCAAAACCTAAAAAAATTAAAATTTTTATATGAAAAACTTCTTTTGCCCATATCTCCTAACCTAAGCGTCCTAGAGCGAAAAGGACTTTAATTCGTGACCACCCCCAAAAAATTGAAAAATCTACCCAAAACCTTAAAAAATTGAAATTTTTATATGAAAAACTTCTTTTGCCCATATCTCCTAAACTATGCGTCCTAGAGCGAAAAGGACTTTAATTCGTGACCACCCCCAAAAAATTGAAAAATCTACCCAAAACCTAAAAAAATTGAAATTTTTATATGAAAAACTTCTTTTGCCCATATCTCCTAAACTATGCGTCCTAGAGCGAAAAGGACTTTAATTCGTGACCACCCCCAAAAAATTGAAAAATCTACCCAAAACCTAAAAAAATCCAAATTTTTATATGAAAAACTTCTTTTGCCCATATCTCCTAAACTAAGCGTCCTAGAGCGAAAAGGACTTTAATTCGTGACCACCCCCAAAAAATTGAAAAATCTGCCCAAAACCTAAAAAAATTGAAATTTTTATATGAAAAACTTCTTTTGCCCATATCTCCTAAACTATGCGTCCTAGAGCGAAAAGGACTTTAATTCGTGACCACCCCCAAAAAATTGAAAAATCCACCCAAAACCTAAAAAAATTAAAATTTTTATATGAAAAACTTCTTTTGCCCATATCTCCTAAACTAAGCGTCCTAGAGCGAAAAGGACTTTAATTCGTGACCACCCCCAAAAAATTGAAAAATCCACCCAAACCTACAAAAATTGAAATTTTTATATGAAAAACTTCTTTTGCCCATATCTCCTTTAATATGCGTCCTAGAGCGAAAAGGACTTTAATTCGTGACCACCCCCAAAAAATTTAAAAATCCACCCAAAACCTAAAAAAATTGAAATTTTTATATGAAAAACTTCTTTTGCCCATATCTCCTAAACTATGCGTCCTAGAGCGAAAAGGACTTCAATTCGTGACCACCCCCAAAAAATTGAAAAATCTACCCAAAACCTAAAAAAATTCAAATTTTTATATGAAAAACTTCTTTTGCCCATATCTCCTAAACTAAGCGTCCTAGAGCGAAAAGGACTTTAATTCGTGACCACCCCCAAAAAATTGAAAAATCTACCCAAAACCTAAAAAATTAAAATTTTTATATGAAAAACTTATTTTGCCCATATCTCCTAAACTATGCGTCCTAGAGCGAAAAGGACTTTAATTCGTGACCACCCCCAAAAAATTGAAAAATTCACCCAAAACCTAAAAAAATTAAAATTTTTATATGAAAAACTTCTTTTGCCCATATCTCCTAAACTAAGCGTCCTAGAGCGAAAAGGACTTTAATTCGTGACTACCCCCAAAAAATTGAAAAATCCACCCAAATCCTAAAGAAATTGAAATTTTTATATGAAAAACTTCTTTTGCCCATATCTCCTAAACTATGCGTCCTAGAGCGAAAAGGACTTTAATTCGTGACCACCCCCCAAAAAATTGAAAAATCCACCCAAAACCTAAAAAAATTCAAATTTTTATATGAAAAACTTCTTTTGCCCATATCTCCTAAACTAAGCGTCCTAGAGCGAAAAGGACTTTAATTCGTGACCACCCCCAAAAAATTGAAAAATTTACCCAAAACCTAAAAAAATTGAAATTTTTATATGAAAAACTTCTTTTGCCCATATCTCCTAAACTATGCGTCCTAGAGCGAAAAGGACTTTAATTCGTGACCACCCCCAAAAAATTGAAAAATCTACCCAAAACCTAAAAAAATTGAAATTTTTATATGAAAAACTTCTTTTGCCCATATCTCCTAAACTATGCGTCCTAGAGCGAAAAGGACTTTAATTCGTGACCACCCCCAAAAAATTGAAAAATCTTTCCAAAACCTAAAAAAATTCAAATTTTTATATGAAAAACTTCTTTTGCCCATATATCCTAAACTAAGCGTCCTAGAGCGAAAAGGACTTTAATTCGTGACCACCCCCAAAAAATTGAAAAATCTACCCAAAACCTAAAAAAATTGAAATTTTTATATGAAAAACTTCTTTTGCCCATATCTCCTAAACTATGCGTCCTAGAGCGAAAAGGACTTTAATTCGTGACCACCCCCAAAAAATTGAAAAATCCACCCAAAACCTAAAAAAATTAAAATTTTTATATGAAAAACTTCTTTTGCCCATATTTCCTAAACTAAGCGTCCTAGAGCGAAAAGGACTTTAATTCGTGACCACCCCCAAAAAATTGAAAAATCTACCCAAAACCTAAAAAATTGAAATTTCTATATGAAAAACTTCTTTTGCCTATAACTCCTTAAATATGCGTCCTAGAGCGAAAAGGACTTCAATTCGTGACCACCCCCAAAAAATTTAAAAATCCACAAAAATCCTAAAAAAATTGAAATTTTTATATGAAAAACTTCTTTTCCCATATCTCCTAAACTATGCGTCCTAGAGCGAAAAGGACTTTAATTCGTGACCACACCCAAAAAATTGCAAAATCTACCCAAAACCTAAAAAAATTGAAATTTTTATATGAAAAACTTCTTTTGCCCATATCTCCTAAACTATGCGTCCTAGAGCGAAAAGGACTTTAATTCGTGACCACCCCCAAAAAATTGAAAAATCCATCCAAAACCTAAAAAAATTAAAATTTTTATATGAAAAACTTCTTTTGCCCATATCTCCTAAACTAAGCGTCCTAGAGCGAAAAGGACTTTAATTCGTGACCACCCCCAAAAAATTGAAAAATCTACCCAAAACCTAAAAAAATTGAAATTTTTATATGAAAAACTTCTTTTGCCCATATCTCCTAAACTATGCGTCCTAGAGCGAAAAGGACTTTAATTCGTGACCACCCCCAAAAAATTGAAAAATCCACCCAAAACCTAAAAAAATTAAAATTTTTATATGAAAAACTTCTTTTGCCCATATCTCCTAAACTAAGCGTCCTAGAGCGAAAAGGACTTTAATTCGTGACCACCCCCAAAAAATTTAAAAATCCACCCAAATCCTAAAGAAATTGAAATTTTTACATGAAAAACTTCTTTTGCCCATATCTCCTAAACTAAGCGTCCTAGAGCGAAAAGGACTTTAATTCGTGACCACCCCCAAAAAATTGAAAAATCTACCCAAAACCTAAAAAATTGAAATTTTTATATGAAAAACTTCTTTTGCCCATATCTCCTAAACTATGCGTCCTAGAGCGAAAAGGACTTTAATTCGTGACCACCCCCAAAAAATTGAAAAATCTACCCAAAACCTAAAAAAATTGAAATTTTTATATGAAAAACTTCGTTTGCCCATATCTCCTAAACTATGCGTCCTAGAGCGAATAGGACTTTAATTCGTGACCACCCCCAAAAAATTGAAAAATCTACCCAAAACCTAAAAAAATTCAAATTTTTATATGAAAAACTTCTTTTGCCCATATCTCCTAAACTAAGCGTCCTAGAGCGAAAAGGACTTTAATTCGTGACCACCCCCAAAAAATTTAAAAATCTACCCAAAACCTAAAAAAATTGAAATTTTTATATGAAAAACTTCTTTTGCTCATATCTCCTAAACTATGCGTCCTAGAGCGAAAAGGACTTTAATTCGTGACCACCCCCAAAAAATTGAAAAATCCACCCAAAACCTAAAAAAATTCAAATTTTTATATGAAAAACTTCTTTTGCCCATATCTCCTAAACTAAGCGTCCTAGAGCGAAAAGGACTTTAATTCGTGACCACCCCCAAAAAATTGAAAAATCTACCCAAAACCTAAAAAATTGAAATTTTTATATGAAAAACTTCTTTTGCCTATAACTCCTTAAATATGCGTCCTAGAGCGAAAAGGACTTCAATTCGTGACCACCCCCAAAAAATTTAAAAATCCACAAAAATCCTAAAAAAATTCAAATTTTTATATGAAAAACTTCTTTTGCCCATATCTCCTAAACTAAGCGTCCTAGAGCGAAAAGGACTTTAATTCGTGACCACCCCCAAAAAATTGAAAAATCTACCCAAAACCTAAAAAAATTCAAATTTTTATATGAAAAACTTCTTTTGCCCATATCTCCTAAACTAAGCGTCCTAGAGCGAAAAGGACTTTAATTCGTGACCACCCACAAAAAATTGAAAAATCTACCCAAAACCTAAAAAAATTGAAATTTTTATATGAAAAACTTCTTTTGCCCATATCTCCTAAACTAAGCGTCCTAGAGCGAAAAGGACTTCAATTCGTGACCACCCCCAAAAAATTGAAAAATCCACCCAAAACCTAAAAAAATTAAAATTTTTATATGAAAAACTTCTTTTGCCCATATCTCCTAAACTAAGCGTCCTAGAGCGAAAAGGACTTTAATTCGTGACCACCCACAAAAAATTGAAAAATCTACCCAAAACCTAAAAAAATTGAAATTTTTATATGAAAAACTTCTTTTGCCCATATCTCCTAAACTAAGCGTCCTAGAGCGAAAAGGACTTTAATTCGTGACCACCCCCAAAAAATTGAAAAATCCACCCAAAACCTAAAAAAATTAAAATTTTTATATGAAAAACTTCTTTTGCCCATATCTCCTAAACTAAGCGTCCTAGAGCGAAAAGGACTTTAATTCGTGACCACCCCCAAAAAATTGAAAAATCTACCCAAAACCTAAAAAAATTTAAATTTTTATATGAAAAACTTCTTTTGCCCATATCTCCTAAACTATGCGTCCTAGAGCGAAAAGGACTTTAATTCGTGACCACCCCCAAAAAATTGAAAAATCCACCCAAAACCTAAAAAAATTAAAATTTTTATATGAAAAACTTCTTTTGCCCATATCTCCTAAACTAAGCGTCCTAGAGCGAAAAGGACTTTAATTCGTGACCACCCCCAAAAAATTTAAAAATCCACCCAAATCCTAAAGAAATTGAAATTTTTACATGAAAAACTTCTTTTGCCCATATCTCCTAAACTAAGCGTCCTAGAGCGAAAAGGACTTTAATTCGTGACCACCCCCAAAAAATTGAAAAATCTACCCAAAACCTAAAAAAATTCAAATTTTTATATGAAAAACTTCTTTTGCCCATATCTCCTAAACTATGCGTCCTAGAGCGAAAAGGACTTTAATTCGTGACCACCCCCAAAAAATTTAAAAATCCACCCACATCCTAAAGAAATTGAAATTTTTATATGAAAAACTTCTTTTGCCCATATCTCCTAAACTATGCGTCCTAGAGCGAAAAGGACTTTAATTCGTGACCACCCCCAAAAAATTGAAAAATCCACCCAAAACCTAAAAAAATTCAAATTTTTATATGAAAAACTTCTTTTGCCCATATCTCCTAAACTAAGCGTCCTAGAGCGAAAAGGACTTTAATTCGTGACCACCCCCAAAAAATTGAAAAATCTACCCAAAACCTAAAAAAATTGAAATTTTTATATGAAAAACTTCTTTTGCCCATATCTCCTAAACTATGCGTCCTAGAGCGAAAAGGACCTTAATTCGTGACCACCCCCAAAAAATTGAAAATTCCACCCAAAACCTAAAAAAATTAAAATTTTTATATGAAAAACTTCTTTTGCCCATATCTCCTAAACTAAGCGTCCTAGAGCGAAAAGGACTTTAATTCGTGACCACCCCCAAAAAATTGAAAAATCTACCCAAAACCTAAAAAAATTAAAATTTTTATATGAAAAACTTCTTTTGCCCATATCTCCTAAACTAAGCGTCCTAGAGCGAAAAGGACTTTAATTCGTGACCACCCCCAAAAAATTAAAAAATCCACCCAAATCCTAAAGAAATTGAAATTTTTATATGAAAAACTTCTTTTGCCCATATCTCCTAAACTATGCGTCCTAGAGCGAAAAGGACTTTAATTCGTGACCACCCCCAAAAAATTGAAAAATCTACCCCAAACCTAAAAAAATTCAAATTTTTATATGAAAAACTTCTTTTGCCCATATCTCCTAACCAAAGCGTCCTAGAGCGAAAAGGACTTTAATTCGTGACCACCCCCAAAAAATTGAAAAATCTACCCAAAACCTTAAAAAATTGAAATTTTTATATGAAAAACTTCTTTTGCCCATATCTCCTAAACTATGCGTCCTAGAGCGAAAAGGACTTTAATTCGTGACCACCCCCAAAAAATTGAAAAATCTACCCAAAACCTAAAAAAATTGAAATTTTTATATGAAAAACTTCTTTTGCCCATATCTCCTAAACTATGCGTCCTAGAGCGAAAAGGACTTTAATTCGTGACCACCCCCAAAAAATTGAAAAATCTACCCAAAACCTAAAAAAATCCAAATTTTTATATGAAAAACTTCTTTTGCCCATATCTCCTAAACTAAGCGTCCTAGAGCGAAAAGGACTTTAATTCGTGACCACCCCCAAAAAATTGAAAAATCTGCCCAAAACCTAAAAAAATTGAAATTTTTATATGAAAAACTTCTTTTGCCCATATCTCCTAAACTATGCGTCCTAGAGCGAAAAGGACTTTAATTCGTGACCACCCCCAAAAAATTGAAAAATCCACCCAAAACCTAAAAAAATTAAAATTTTTATATGAAAAACTTCTTTTGCCCATATCTCCTAAACTAAGCGTCCTAGAGCGAAAAGGACTTTAATTCGTGACCACCCCCAAAAAATTGAAAAATCCACCCAAACCTACAAAAATTGAAATTTTTATATGAAAAACTTCTTTTGCCCATATCTCCTTTAATATGCGTCCTAGAGCGAAAAGGACTTTAATTCGTGACCACCCCCAAAAAATTTAAAAATCCACCCAAAACCTAAAAAAATTGAAATTTTTATATGAAAAACTTCTTTTGCCCATATCTCCTAAACTATGCGTCCTAGAGCGAAAAGGACTTCAATTCGTGACCACCCCCAAAAAATTGAAAAATCTACCCAAAACCTAAAAAAATTCAAATTTTTATATGAAAAACTTCTTTTGCCCATATCTCCTAAACTAAGCGTCCTAGAGCGAAAAGGACTTTAATTCGTGACCACCCCCAAAAAATTGAAAAATCTACCCAAAACCTAAAAAATTAAAATTTTTATATGAAAAACTTATTTTGCCCATATCTCCTAAACTATGCGTCCTAGAGCGAAAAGGACTTTAATTCGTGACCACCCCCAAAAAATTGAAAAATTCACCCAAAACCTAAAAAAATTAAAATTTTTATATGAAAAACTTCTTTTGCCCATATCTCCTAAACTAAGCGTCCTAGAGCGAAAAGGACTTTAATTCGTGACTACCCCCAAAAAATTGAAAAATCCACCCAAATCCTAAAGAAATTGAAATTTTTATATGAAAAACTTCTTTTGCCCATATCTCCTAAACTATGCGTCCTAGAGCGAAAAGGACTTTAATTCGTGACCACCCCCCAAAAAATTGAAAAATCCACCCAAAACCTAAAAAAATTCAAATTTTTATATGAAAAACTTCTTTTGCCCATATCTCCTAAACTAAGCGTCCTAGAGCGAAAAGGACTTTAATTCGTGACCACCCCCAAAAAATTGAAAAATTTACCCAAAACCTAAAAAAATTGAAATTTTTATATGAAAAACTTCTTTTGCCCATATCTCCTAAACTATGCGTCCTAGAGCGAAAAGGACTTTAATTCGTGACCACCCCCAAAAAATTGAAAAATCTACCCAAAACCTAAAAAAATTGAAATTTTTATATGAAAAACTTCTTTTGCCCATATCTCCTAAACTATGCGTCCTAGAGCGAAAAGGACTTTAATTCGTGACCACCCCCAAAAAATTGAAAAATCTTTCCAAAACCTAAAAAAATTCAAATTTTTATATGAAAAACTTCTTTTGCCCATATATCCTAAACTAAGCGTCCTAGAGCGAAAAGGACTTTAATTCGTGACCACCCCCAAAAAATTGAAAAATCTACCCAAAACCTAAAAAAATTGAAATTTTTATATGAAAAACTTCTTTTGCCCATATCTCCTAAACTATGCGTCCTAGAGCGAAAAGGACTTTAATTCGTGACCACCCCCAAAAAATTGAAAAATCCACCCAAAACCTAAAAAAATTAAAATTTTTATATGAAAAACTTCTTTTGCCCATATTTCCTAAACTAAGCGTCCTAGAGCGAAAAGGACTTTAATTCGTGACCACCCCCAAAAAATTGAAAAATCTACCCAAAACCTAAAAAATTGAAATTTCTATATGAAAAACTTCTTTTGCCTATAACTCCTTAAATATGCGTCCTAGAGCGAAAAGGACTTCAATTCGTGACCACCCCCAAAAAATTTAAAAATCCACAAAAATCCTAAAAAAATTGAAATTTTTATATGAAAAACTTCTTTTCCCATATCTCCTAAACTATGCGTCCTAGAGCGAAAAGGACTTTAATTCGTGACCACACCCAAAAAATTGCAAAATCTACCCAAAACCTAAAAAAATTGAAATTTTTATATGAAAAACTTCTTTTGCCCATATCTCCTAAACTATGCGTCCTAGAGCGAAAAGGACTTTAATTCGTGACCACCCCCAAAAAATTGAAAAATCCATCCAAAACCTAAAAAAATTAAAATTTTTATATGAAAAACTTCTTTTGCCCATATCTCCTAAACTAAGCGTCCTAGAGCGAAAAGGACTTTAATTCGTGACCACCCCCAAAAAATTGAAAAATCTACCCAAAACCTAAAAAAATTGAAATTTTTATATGAAAAACTTCTTTTGCCCATATCTCCTAAACTATGCGTCCTAGAGCGAAAAGGACTTTAATTCGTGACCACCCCCAAAAAATTGAAAAATCCACCCAAAACCTAAAAAAATTAAAATTTTTATATGAAAAACTTCTTTTGCCCATATCTCCTAAACTAAGCGTCCTAGAGCGAAAAGGACTTTAATTCGTGACCACCCCCAAAAAATTTAAAAATCCACCCAAATCCTAAAGAAATTGAAATTTTTACATGAAAAACTTCTTTTGCCCATATCTCCTAAACTAAGCGTCCTAGAGCGAAAAGGACTTTAATTCGTGACCACCCCCAAAAAATTGAAAAATCTACCCAAAACCTAAAAAATTGAAATTTTTATATGAAAAACTTCTTTTGCCCATATCTCCTAAACTATGCGTCCTAGAGCGAAAAGGACTTTAATTCGTGACCACCCCCAAAAAATTGAAAAATCTACCCAAAACCTAAAAAAATTGAAATTTTTATATGAAAAACTTCGTTTGCCCATATCTCCTAAACTATGCGTCCTAGAGCGAATAGGACTTTAATTCGTGACCACCCCCAAAAAATTGAAAAATCTACCCAAAACCTAAAAAAATTCAAATTTTTATATGAAAAACTTCTTTTGCCCATATCTCCTAAACTAAGCGTCCTAGAGCGAAAAGGACTTTAATTCGTGACCACCCCCAAAAAATTTAAAAATCTACCCAAAACCTAAAAAAATTGAAATTTTTATATGAAAAACTTCTTTGGCTCATATCTCCTAAACTATGCGTCCTAGAGCGAAAAGGACTTTAATTCGTGACCACCCCCAAAAAATTGAAAAATCCACCCAAAACCTAAAAAAATTCAAATTTTTATATGAAAAACTTCTTTTGCCCATATCTCCTAAACTAAGCGTCCTAGAGCGAAAAGGACTTTAATTCGTGACCACTCCCAAAAAATTGAAAAATCTACCCAAAACCTAAAAAATTGAAATTTTTATATGAAAAACTTCTTTTGCCTATAACTCCTTAAATATGCGTCCTAGAGCGAAAAGGACTTCAATTCGTGACCACCCCCAAAAAATTTAAAAATCCACAAAAATCCTAAAAAAATTCAAATTTTTATATGAAAAACTTCTTTTGCCCATATCTCCTAAACTAAGCGTCCTAGAGCGAAAAGGACTTTAATTCGTGACCACCCCCAAAAAATTGAAAAATCTACCCAAAACCTAAAAAAATTCAAATTTTTATATGAAAAACTTCTTTTGCCTATAACTCCTTAAATATGCGTCCTAGAGCGAAAAGGACTTTAATTCGTGACCACCCCCAAAAAATTTAAAAATCCACCCAAATCCTAAAGAAATTGAAATTTTTATATGAAAAACTTCTTTTGCCCATATCTCCTAAACTATGCGTCCTAGAGCGAAAAGGACTTTAATTCGTGACCACACCCAAAAAATTGAAAAATCTACCCAAAACCTAAAAAAATTGAAATTTTTATATGAAAAACTTCTTTTGCCCATATCTCCTAAACTAAGCGTCCTAGCGCGAAAAGGACTTTAATTCGTGACCACCCCCAAAAAATTTAAAAATCCACAAAAATCCTAAAAAAATTCAAATTTTTATATGAAAAACTTCTTTTGCCCATATCTCCTAAACTATGCGTCCTAGAGCGAAAAGGACTTTAATTCGGGACCACCCCCAAAAAATTGAAAAATCCACCTAAAACCTAAAAAAATTAAAATGTTTATATGAAAAACTTCTTTTGCCCATATCTCCTAAACTAAGCGTCCTAGAGCGAAAAGGACTTTAATTCGTGACCACCTAGAGCGAAAAGGACTTTAATTCGTGACCACCCCCAAAAAATTGAAAAATCTACCCAAAACCTAAAAAAATTGAAATTTTTTTATGAAAAACTTCTTTTGCCCATATCTCCTAAACTATGCGTCCTAGAGCGAAAAGGACTTTAATTCGTGACCACCCCCAAAAAATTGAAAAATCCACCCAAAACCTAAAAAAATTAAAATGTTTATATGAAAAACTTCTTTTGCCCATATCTCCTAAACTAAGCGTCCTAGAGCGAAAAGGACTTTAATTCGTGACCACCCCCAAAAAATTTAAAAATCCACCCAAAACCTAAAAAAATTGAAATTTTTATATGAAAAACTTCTTTTGCCCATATCTCCTAAACTATGCGTCCTAGAGCGAAAAGGACTTCAATTCGTGACCACCCCCAAAAAATTGAAAAATCTACCCAAAACCTAAAAAAATTCAAATTTTTATATGAAAAACTTCTTTTGCCCATATCTCCTAAACTAAGCGTCCTAGAGCGAAAAGGACTTTAATTCGTGACCACCCCCAAAAAATTTAAAAATCCACCCAAATCCTAAAGAAATTGAAATTTTTATATGAAAAACTTCTTTTGCCCATATCTCCTAAACTAAGCGTCCTAGAGCGAAAAGGACTTTAATTCGTGACCACCCCCAAAAAATTGAAAAATCCACCCAAAACCTAAAAAAATTGAAATTTTTATATGAAAAACTTCTTTTGCCCATATCTCCTAAACTATGCGTCCTAGAGCGAAAAGGATTTTAATTCGTGACCACCCCCAAAAAATTGAAAAATCCACCCAAAACCTAAAAAAATTAAAATTTTTATATGAAAAACTTCTTTTGCCCATATCTCCTAAACTAAGCGTCCTAGAGCGAAAAGGACTTTAATTCGTGACCACCCCCAAAAAATTGAAAAATCTACCCAAAACCTAAAAAAATTGAAATTTTTTTATGAAAAACTTCTTTTGCCCATATCTCCTAAACTATGCGTCCTAGAGCGAAAAGGACTTTAATTCGTGACCACCCCCAAAAAATTGAAAAATCCACCCAAAACCTAAAAAAATTAAAATTTTTATATGAAAAACTTCTTTTCCCATATCTCCTAAACTATGCGTCCTAGAGCGAAAAGGACTTTAATTCGTGACCACCCCCAAAAAATTGAAAAATCCACCCAAAACCTAAAAAAATTAAAATTTTTATATGAAAAACTTCTTTTGCCCATATCTCCTAAACTAAGCGTCCTAGAGCGAAAAGGACTTTAATTCGTGACCACCCCCAAAAAATTTAAAAATCCACCCAAATCCTAAAGAAATTGAAATTTTTATATGAAAAACTTCTTTTGCCCATATCTCCTAAACTAAGCGTCCTAGAGCGAAAAGGACTTTAATTCGTGACCACCCCCAAAAAATTGAAAAATCTACCCAAAACCTAAAAAAATTCAAATTTTTTTATGAAAAACTTCTTTTGCCCATATCTCCTAAACTAAGCGTCCTAGAGCGAAAAGGACTTTAATTCGTGACCACCCACAAAAAATTGAAAAATCCACCCAAAACCTAAAAAAATTGAAATTTTTATATGAAAAACTTCTTTTGCCCACATCTCCTAAACTATGCGTCCTAGAGCGAAAAGGATTTTAATTCGTGACCACCCCCAAAAAATTAAAAAATCTACCCAAAACCTAAAAAAATTTAAATTTTTATATGAAAAACTTCTTTTGCCCATATCTCCTAAATTATGCGTCCTAGAGCGAAAAGGACTTCAATTCGTGACCACCCCCAAAAAATCGAAAAATCTACCCAAAACCTAAAAAAATTAAAATTTTTATATGAAAAACTTCTTTTGCCCATATTTCCTAAACTAAGCGTCCTAGAGCGAAAAGGACTTCAATTCGTGACCACCCCCAAAAAATTGAAAAATCTACCCAAAACCTAAAAAAATTGAAATTTTTATATGAAAAACTTCTTTTGCCCATATCTCCTATGCGTCCTAGAGCGAAAAGGACTTTAATTCGTGACCACCCCCAAAAAATTTAGAAATCCACCCAAATCCTAAAGAAATTGAAATTTTTATATGAAAAACTTCTTTTGCCCATATCTCCTAAACTAAGCGTCCTAGAGCGAAAAGGACTTTAATTCGTGACCACCCCCAAAAAATTTAAAAATCCACCCAAAACCTAAAAAAATTGAAATTTTTATATGAAAAACTTCTTTTGCCCATATCTCCTAAACTATGCGTCCTAGAGCGAAAAGGATTTTAATTCGTGACCACCCCCAAAAAATTGAAAAATCTACCCAAAACCTAAAAAAATTTAAATTTTTATATGAAAAACTTCTTTTGCCCATATCTCCTAAACTATGCGTCCTAGAGCGAAAAGGACTTCAATTCGTGACCACCCCCAAAAAATCGAAAAATCTACCCAAAACCAAAAAAAATTAAAATTTTTATATGAAAAACTTCTTTTGCCCATATTTCCTAAACTAAGCGTCCTAGAGCGAAAAGGACTTCAATTCGTGACCACCCCCAAAAAATTGAAAAATCTACCCAAAACCTAAAAAAATTGAAATTTTTATATGAAAAACTTCTTTTGCCCATATCTCCTAAACTATGCGTCCTAGAGCGAAAAGGACTTCAATTCGTGACCACCCCCAAAAAATCGAAAAATCTACCCAAAACCAAAAAAAATTAAAATTTTTATATGAAAAACTTCTTTTGCCCATATTTCCTAAACTAAGCGTCCTAGAGCGAAAAGGACTTCAATTCGTGACCACCCCCAAAAAATTGAAAAATCTACCCAAAACCTAAAAAAATTGAAATTTTTATATGAAAAACTTCTTTTGCCCATATCTCCTAAACTATGCGTCCTAGAGCGAAAAGACTTTAATTCGTGACCACCCCCAAAAAATTGAAAAATCTACCCAAACCTAAAAAAATTGAAATTTTTATATGAAAAACTTCTTTTGCCCATATCTCCTAAACTATGCGTCCTAGAGCGAAAAGGACTTTAATTCGTGACCACCCCCAAAAAATTGAAAAATCCACCCAAAACCTAAAAAAATTAAAATTTTTATATGAAAAACTTCTTTTGCCCATATCTCCTAAACTAAGCGTCCTAGAGCGAAAAGGACTTTAATTTGTGACCACCCCCAAAAAATTGAAAAATTTACCCAAAACCTAAAAAAATTGAAATTTTTATATGAAAAACTTCTTTTGCCCATATCTCCTAAACTAAGCGTCCTAGAGCGAAAAGGACTTTAATTCGTGACCACCCCCAAAAAATTGAAAAATCTACCCAAAACCTAAAAAAATTGAAATTTTTATATGAAAAACTTCTTTTGCCCTTATCTCCTAAACTAAGCGTCCTAGAGCGAAAAGGACTTTAATTCGTGACCACCCCCAAAAAATTGAAAAATCCACCCAAACCTAAAAAAATTGAAATTTTTATATGAAAAACTTCTTTTGCCCATAACTCCTTAAATATGCGTCCTAGAGCGAAAAGGACTTCAATTCGTGACCACCCCCAAAAAATTGAAAAATCCACCCAAACCTAAAAAATTTGAAATTTTTATATGAAAAACTTCTTTTGCCCATAACTCCTTAAATATGCGTCCTAGAGCGAAAAGGACTTTAATTCGTGACCACCCCCAAAAAATTGAAAAATCCACCCAAAACCTAAAAAAATTCAAATTTTTATATGAAAAACTTCTTTTGCCCATATCTCCTAAACTAAGCGTCCTAGAGCGAAAAGGACTTTAATTCGTGACCACCCCCAAAAAATTTAAAAATCCATCCAAAGCCTAAAGAAATTGAAATTTTTATATGAAAAACTTCTTTTGCCCATATCTCCTAAACTAAGCGTCCTAGAGCGAAAAGGACTTTAATTCGTGACCACCCCCAAAAAATTGAAAAATCTACCCAAAACCTGAAAAAATTGAAATTTTTATATGAAAAACTTCTTTTGCCCATATCTCCTAAACTAAGCGTCCTAGAGCGAAAAGGACTTTAATTCGTGACCACCCCCAAAATATTGAAAAATCCACCCAAAACCTAAAAAAATTAAAATTTTTATATGAAAAACTTCTTTTGCCCATATCTCCTAAACTAAGCGTCCTAGAGCGAAAAGGACTTTAATTCGTGACCACCCCCAAAAAATTGAAAAATCTACCCAAAACCTAAAAAAATTGAAATTTTTATATGAAAAACTTCTTTTGCCCATATCTCCTAAACTATGCGTCCTAGAGCGAAAAGGACTCTAATTCGTGACCACCCCCAAAAAATTTAAAAATCTACCCAAAACCTAAAAAATTGAAATTTTTATATGAAAAACTTCTTTTGCCCATATCTCCTAAACTAAGCGTCCTAGAGCGAAAAGGACTTTAATTCGTGACCACCCCCAAAAAATTGAAAAATCCATCCTAAACCTAAAAAAATTGAAATTTTTATATGAAAAATTTCTTTTGCCCATAACTCCTTAAATATGCGTCCTAGAGCGAAAAGGACTTTAATTCGTGACCACCCCCAAAAAATTGAAAAATCCACCCAAAACCTAAAAAAATTAAAATTTTTATATGAAAAACTTCTTTTGCCCATATCTCCTAAACTAAGCGTCGTAGAGCGAAAAGGACTTTAATTCGTGACCACCCCCAAAAAATTTAAAAATCCACCCAAATCCTAAAGAAATTGAATTTTTTATATGAAAAACTTCTTTTGCCCATATCTCCTAAACTAAGCGTCCTAGAGCGAAAAGGACTTTAATTCGTGACCACCCCCAAAAAATTGAAAAATCTACCCAAAACCTAAAAAAATTGAAATTTTTATATGAAAAACTTCTTTTGCCCATATCTCCTAAACTATGCGTCCTAGAGCGAAAAGGACTTTAATTCGTGACCACCCCCAAAAAATTGAAAAATCTACCCAAAACCTAAAAAAATTAAAATTTTTATATGAAAAACTTCTTTTGCCCATATCTCCTAAACTATGCGTTCTAGAGCGAAAAGGACTTCAATTCGTGACCAACCCCAAAAAATCGAAAAATCTACCCAAAACCAAAAAAAATTAAAATTTTTATATGAAAAACTTCTTTTGCCCATATTTCCTAAACTAAGCGTCCTAGAGCGAAAAGGACTTCAATTCGTGACCACCCCCAAAAAATCGAAAAATCTACCCAAAACCTAAAAAAATTTAAATTTTTATATGAAAAACTTCTTTTGCCCATATCTCCTAAACTATGCGTCCTAGAGCGAAAAGGACTTCAATTCGTGACCACCCCCAAAAAATTGAAAAATCTACCCAAAACCTAAAAAAATTGAAATTTTTATATGAAAAACTTCTTTTGCCCATATCTCCTAAACTAAGCGTCCTAGAGCGAAAAGGACTTCAATTCGTGACCACCCCCAAAAAATCGAAAAATCTACCCAAAACCAAAAAAAATTAAAATTTTTATATGAAAAACTTCTTTTGCCCATATTTCCTAAACTAAGCGTCCTAGAGCGAAAAGGACTTCAATTCGTGACCACCCCCAAAAAATTGAAAAATCTACCCAAAACCTAAAAAAATTGAAATTTTTATATGAAAAACTTCTTTTGCCCATATCTCCTAAACTATGCGTCCTAGAGCGAAAAGACTTTAATTCGTGACCACCCCCAAAAAATCGAAAAATCTACCCAAAACCTAAAAAAATTAAAATTTTTATATGAAAAACTTCTTTTGCCCATATCTCCTAAACTAAGCGTCCTAGAGAGAAAAGGACTTTAATTCGTGACCACCCCCAAAAAATTGAAAAATCTACCCAAAACCTAAAAAAAATTGAAATTTTTATATGAAAAACTTCTTTTGCCCATATCTCCTAAACTAAGCGTCCTAGAGCGAAAAGGACTTTAATTCGTGACCACCCCCAAAAAATTGAAAAATCTACCCAAAACCTAAAAAAAATCAAATTTTTATATGAAAAACTTCTTTTGCCCATATCTCCTAAACTATGCGTCCTAGAGCGAAAAGGACTTTAATTCGTGACCACCCCCAAAAAATTGAAAAATCCACCCAAAACCTAAAAAAATTAAAATTTTTATATGAAAAACTTCTTTTGCCCATATTTCCTAAACTAAGCGTCCTAGAGCGAAAAGGACTTCAATTCGTGACCACCCCCAAAAAATTGAAAAATCTACCCAAAACCTAAAAAAATTGAAATTTTTATATGAAAAACTTCTTTTGCCCATATCTCCTAAACTATGCGTCCTAGAGCGAAAAGGACTTCAATTCGTGACCACCCCCAAAAAATCGAAAAATCTACCCAAAACCAAAAAAAATTAAAATTTTTATATGAAAAACTTCTTTTGCCCATATTTCCTAAACTAAGCGTCCTAGAGCGAAAAGGACTTCAATTCGTGACCACCCCCAAAAAATTGAAAAATCTACCCAAAACCTAAAAAAATTGAAATTTTTATATGAAAAACTTCTTTTGCCCATATCTCCTAAACTATGCGTCCTAGAGCGAAAAGACTTTAATTCGTGACCACCCCCAAAAAATTGAAAAATCTACCCAAACCTAAAAAAATTGAAATTTTTATATGAAAAACTTCTTTTGCCCATATCTCCTAAACTATGCGTCCTAGAGCGAAAAGGACTTTAATTCGTGACCACCCCCAAAAAATTGAAAAATCCACCCAAAACCTAAAAAAATTAAAATTTTTATATGAAAAACTTCTTTTGCCCATATCTCCTAAACTAAGCGTCCTAGAGCGAAAAGGACTTTAATTTGTGACCACCCCCAAAAAATTGAAAAATTTACCCAAAACCTAAAAAAATTGAAATTTTTATATGAAAAACTTCTTTTGCCCATATCTCCTAAACTAAGCGTCCTAGAGCGAAAAGGACTTTAATTCGTGACCACCCCCAAAAAATTGAAAAATCTACCCAAAACCTAAAAAAATTGAAATTTTTATATGAAAAACTTCTTTTGCCCTTATCTCCTAAACTAAGCGTCCTAGAGCGAAAAGGACTTTAATTCGTGACCACCCCCAAAAAATTGAAAAATCCACCCAAACCTAAAAAAATTGAAATTTTTATATGAAAAACTTCTTTTGCCCATATCTCCTAAACTAAGCGTCCTAGAGCGAAAAGGACTTTAATTCGTGACCACCCCCAAAAAATTGAAAAATCTACCCAAAACCTAAAAAAAATCAAATTTTTATATGAAAAACTTCTTTTGCCCATATCTCCTAAACTATGCGTCCTAGAGCGAAAAGGACTTTAATTCGTGACCACCCCCAAAAAATTGAAAAATCCACCCAAACCTAAAAAAATTGAAATTTTTATATGAAAAACTTCTTTTGCCCATATCTCCTTTAATATGCGTCCTAGAGCGAAAAGGACTTTAATTCGTGACCACCCCCAAAAAATTGAAAAATCCACCCAAAACCTAAAAAAATTAAAATTTTTATATGAAAAACTTCTTTTGCCCATATCTCCTAAACTATGCGTCCTAGAGCGAAAAGGACTTTAATTCGTGACCACCCCCAAAAAATTGAAAAATCTACCCAAAACCTAAAAAAATTCAAATTTTTATATGAAAAACTTCTTTTGCCCATATCTCCTAAACTAAGCGTCCTAGAGCGAAAAGGACTTTAATTCGTGACCACCCCCAAAAAATTTAAAAATCTACCCAAAACCTAAAAAAATTGAAATTTTTATATGAAAAACTTCTTTTGCCCATATCTCCTAAACTATGCGTCCTAGAGCGAAAAGGACTTTAATTCGTGACCACCCCCAAAAAATTGAAAAATCCACCCAAAACCTAAAAAAATTAAAATTTTTATATGAAAAACTTCTTTTGCCCATATCTCCTAAACTAAGCGTCCTAGAGCGAAAAGGACTTTAATTCGTGACCACCCCCAAAAAATTGAAAAATCCACCCAAATCCTAAAGAAATTGAAATTTTTATATGAAAAACTTCTTTTGCCCATATCTCCTAAACTAAGCGTCCTAGAGCGAAAAGGACTTTAATTCGTGACCACCCCCAAAAAATTGAAAAATCTACCCAAAACTTAAAAAAATTGGAATTTTTATATGAAAAACTTCTTTTGCCCATATCTCCTAAACTATGCGTCCTAGAGCGAAAAGGACTTTAATTCGTGACCACCCCCAAAAAATTGAAAAATCTACCCAAAACCTAAAAAAATTAAAATTTTTATATGAAAAACTTCTTTTGCCCATATCTCCTAAACTATGCGTCCTAGAGCGAAAAGGACTTTAATTCGTGACCACCCCCAAAAAATTGAAAAATCCACCCAAAACCTAAAAAAATTAAAATTTTTATATGAAAAACTTCTTTTGCCCATATCTCCTAAACTAAGCGTCCTAGAGCGAAAAGGACTTTAATTCGTGACCACCCCAAAAAATTTAAAAATCCACCCAAATCCTAAAGAAATTGAAATTTTTATATGAAAAACTTCTTTTGCCCATATCTCCTAAACTATGCATCCTAGAGCGAAAAGGACTTTAATTCGTGACCACCCCCAAAAAATTGAAAAATCTACCCAAAACCTAAAAAAATTAAAATTTTTATATGAAAAACTTCTTTTGCCCATATCTCCTAATCTAAGCGTCCTAGAGCGAAAAGGACTTTAATTCGTGACCACCCCCAAAAAATTGAAAAATCTACCCAAAACCTAAAAAAATTGAAATTTTTATATGAAAAACTTCTTTTGCCCATATCTCCTAAACTATGCGTCCTAGAGCGAAAAGGACTTTAATTCGTGACCACCCCCAAAAAATTGAAAAATCTACCCAAAACCTAAAAAAATTCAAATTTTTATATGAAAAACTTCTTTTGCCCATATCTCCTAAACTATGCGTCCTAGAGCGAAAAGGACTTTAATTCGTGACCACCCCCAAAAAATTGAAAAATCCACCCAAAACCTAAAAAAATTAAAATTTTTATATGAAAAACTTCTTTTGCCCATATCTCCTAAACTATGCGTCCTAGAGCGAAAAGGACTTTAATTCGTGACCACCCCCAAAAAATTGAAAAATCTACCCAAAACCTAAAAAAATTCAAATTTTTATATGAAAAACTTCTTTTGCCCATATCTCCTAAACTAAGCGTCCTAGAGCGAAAAGGACTTTAATTCGTGACCACCCCCAAAAAATTGAAAAATCCATCCTAAACCTAAAAAAATTGAAATTTTTATATGAAAAATTTCTTTTGCCCATAACTCCTTAAATATGCGTCCTAGAGCGAAAAGGACTTTAATTCGTGACCACCCCCAAAAAATTGAAAAATCCACCCAAAACCTAAAAAAATTAAAATTTTTATATGAAAAACTTCTTTTGCCCATATCTCCTAAACTAAGCGTCGTAGAGCGAAAAGGACTTTAATTCGTGACCACCCCCAAAAAATTTAAAAATCCACCCAAATCCTAAAGAAATTGAATTTTTTATATGAAAAACTTCTTTTGCCCATATCTCCTAAACTAAGCGTCCTAGAGCGAAAAGGACTTTAATTCGTGACCACCCCCAAAAAATTGAAAAATCTACCCAAAACCTAAAAAAATTGAAATTTTTATATGAAAAACTTCTTTTGCCCATATCTCCTAAACTATGCGTCCTAGAGCGAAAAGGACTTTAATTCGTGACCACCCCCAAAAAATTGAAAAATCTACCCAAAACCTAAAAAAATTAAAATTTTTATATGAAAAACTTCTTTTGCCCATATCTCCTAAACTATGCGTCCTAGAGCGAAAAGGACTTCAATTCGTGACCACCCCCAAAAAATCGAAAAATCTACCCAAAACCTAAAAAAATTGAAATTTTTATATGAAAAACTTCTTTTGCCCATATCTCCTAAACTATGCGTCCTAGAGCGAAAAGGAATTTAATTCGTGACCACCCCCAAAAAATTGAAAAATCCACCCAAAACCTAAAAAAATTAAAATTTTTATATGAAAAACTTCTTTTGCCCATATCTCCTAAACTAAGCGTCCTAGAGCGAAAAGGACTTTAATTCGTGACCACCCCCAAGAAATTGAAAAATCTACCCAAAACCTAAAAAAATTGAAATTTTTATATGAAAAACTTCTTTTGCCCATATCTCCTAAACTAAGCGTCCTAGAGCGAAAAGGACTTTAATTCGTGACCACCCCCAAAAAATTGAAAAATCTACCCAAAACCTAAAAAAAATCAAATTTTTTATATGAAAAACTTCTTTTGCCCATATCTCCTAAACTATGCGTCCTAGAGCGAAAAGGACTTTAATTCGTGACCACCCCCAAAAAATTGAAAAATCCACCCAAACCTAAAAAAATTGAAATTTTTATATGAAAAACTTCTTTTGCCCATATCTCCTTTAATATGCGTCCTAGAGCGAAAAGGACTTTAATTCGTGACCACCCCCAAAAAATTGAAAAATCTACCCAAAACCTAAAAAAATTAAAATTTTTATATGAAGAACTTCTTTTGCCCATATCTCCTAAACTATGCGTCCTAGAGCGAAAAGGACTTTAATTCGTGACCACCCCCAAAAAATTGAAAAATCCACCCAAAACCTAAAAAAATTAAAATTTTTATATGAAAAACTTCTTTTGCCCATATCTCCTAAACTAAGCGTCCTAGAGCGAAAAGGACTTTAATTCGTGACCACCCCCAAAAAATTGAAAAATCCACCCAAATCCTAAAGAAATTGAAATTTTTATATGAAAAACTTCTTTTGCCCATATCTCCTAAACTAAGCGTCCTAGAGCGAAAAGGACTTTAATTCGTGACCACCCCCAAAAAACTGAAAAATCTACCCAAAACCTAAAAAAATTGAAATTTTTATATGAAAAACTTCTTTTGCCCATATCTCCTAAACTATGCGTCCTAGAGCGAAAAGGACTTTAATTCGTGACCACCCCCAAAAAATTGAAAAATCTACCCAAAACCTAAAAACCAAAAAATTGAAAAATCCACCCAAAACCTAAAAAAATTAAAATTTTTATATGAAAAACTTCTTTTGCCCATATCTCCTAAACTAAGCGTCCTAGAGCGAAAAGGACTTTAATTCGTGACCACCCCAAAAAATTTAAAAATCCACCCAAATCCTAAAGAAATTGAAATTTTTATATGAAAAACTTCTTTTGCCCATATCTCCTAAACTATGCATCCTAGAGCGAAAAGGACTTTAATTCGTGACCACCCCCAAAAAATTGAAAAATCTACCCAAAACCTAAAAAAATTAAAATTTTTATATGAAAAACTTCTTTTGCCCATATCTCCTAAACTAAGCGTCCTAGAGCGAAAAGGACTTTAATTCGTGACCACCCCCAAAAAATTGAAAAATCTACCCAAAACCTAAAAAAATTGAAATTTTTATATGAAAAACTTCTTTTGCCCATATCTCCTAAACTATGCGTCCTAGAGCGAAAAGGACTTTAATTCGTGACCACCCCCAAAAAATTGAAAAATCTACCCAAAACCTAAAAAAATTCAAATTTTTATATGAAAAACTTCTTTTGCCCATATCTCCTAAACTAAGCGTAATAGAGCGAAAAGGACTTTAATTCGTGACCACCCCCAAAAAACCTAAAAAAATTGAAATTTTTATATGAAAAACTTCTTTTGCCCATATCTCCTAAACTATGCGTCCTAGAGCGAAAAGGACTTTAATTCGTGACCACCCCCAAAAAATTGAAAAATCCACCCAAAACCTAAAAAAATTAAAATTTTTATATGAAAACTTCTTTTGCCCATATCTCCTAAACTAAGCGTCCTAGAGCGAAAAGGACTTTAATTCGTGACCACCCCCAAAAAATTGAAAAATCTACCCAAAACCTAAAAAAATTGAAATTTTTATATGAAAAACTTCTTTTGCCCATATCTCCTAAACTATGCGTCCTAGAGCGAAAAGGACTTTAATTCGTGACCACCCCCAAAAAATTGAAAAATCTACCCAAAACCTAAAAAAATTCAAAATTTTATATGAAAAACTTCTTTTGCCCATATCTCCTAAACTAAGCGTCCTAGAGCGAAAAGGACTTTAATTCGTGACCACCCCCAAAAAATTGAAAAATCCACCCAAATCCTAAAGAAATTGAAATTTTTATATGAAAAACTTCTTTTGCCCATATCTCCTAAACTATGCGTCCTAGAGCGAAAAGGACTTTAATTCGTGACCACCCCCAAAAAATTGAAAAATCCACCCAAAACCTAAAAAAAATCAAATTTTTATATGAAAAACTTCTTTTGCCCATATCTCCTAAACTAAGCGTCCTAGAGCGAAAAGGACTTTAATTCGTGACCACCCCCAAAAAATGGAAAAATCTACCCAAAACCTAAAAAAATTGAAATTTTTATATGAAAAACTTCTTTTGCCCATATCTCCTAAACTATGCGTCCTAGAGCGAAAAGGACTTTAATTCGTGACCACCCCCAAAAAATTGAAAAATCTACCCAAAACCTAAAAAAATTGAAATTTTTATATGAAAAACTTCTTTTGCCCATATCTCCTAAACTATGCGTCCTAGAGCGAAAAGGACTTTAATTCGTGACCACCCCCAAAAAATTGAAAAATCTACCCAAAACCTAAAAAAATTGAAATTTTTATATGAAAAACTTCTTTTGCCCATATCTCCTAAACTAAGCGTCCTAGAGCGAAAAGGACTTTAATTCGTGACCACCCCCAAAAAATTTAAAAATCCACAAAAATCCTAAAAAAATGAAATTTTTATATGAAAAACTTCTTTTGCCCATATCTCCTTTAATATGCGTCCTAGAGCGAAAAGGACTTTAATTCGTGACCACCCCCAAAAAATTGAAAAATCCACCCAAATCCTAAAGAAATTGAAATTTTTATATGAAAAACTTCTTTTGCCCATATCTCCTAAACTATGCGTCCTAGAGCGAAAAGGACTTTAATTCGTGACCACCCCCAAAAAATTGAAAAATCCACCCAAAACCTAAAAAAAATCAAATTTTTATATGAAAAACTTCTTTTGCCCATATCTCCTAAACTAAGCGTCCTAGAGCGAAAAGGACTTTAATTCGTGACCACCCCCAAAAAATTGAAAAATCTACCCAAAACCTAAAAAAATTAAAATTTTTATATGAAAAACTTCTTTTGCCCATATCTCCTAAACTATGCGTCCTAGAGCGAAAAGGACTTCAATTCGTGACCACCCCCAAAAAATCGAAAAATCTACCCAAAACCTAAAAAAATTGAAATTTTTATATGAAAAACTTCTTTTGCCCATATCTCCTAAACTATGCGTCCTAGAGCGAAAAGGAATTTAATTCGTGACCACCCCCAAAAAATTGAAAAATCCACCCAAAACCTAAAAAAATTAAAACTTTTATATGAAAAACTTCTTTTGCCCATATCTCCTAAACTAAGCGTCCTAGAGCGAAAAGGACTTTAATTCGTGACCACCCCCAAAAAATTGAAAAATCTACCCAAAACCTAAAAAAATTGAAATTTTTATATGAAAAACTTCTTTTGCCCATATCTCCTAAACTAAGCGTCCTAGAGCGAAAAGGACTTTAATTCGTGACCACCCCCAAAAAATTGAAAAATCTGCCCAAAACCTAAAAAAAATCAAATTTTTATATGAAAAACTTCTTTTGCCCATATCTCCTAAACTATGCGTCCTAGAGCGAAAAGGACTTTAATTCGTGACCACCCCCAAAAAATTGAAAAATCCACCCAAACCTAAAAAAATTGAAATTTTTATATGAAAAACTTCTTTTGCCCATATCTCCTTTAATATGCGTCCTAGAGCGAAAAGGACTTTAATTCGTGACCACCCCCAAAAAATTGAAAAATCCACCCAAAACCTAAAAAAATTAAAATTTTTATATGAAAAACTTCTTTTGCCCATATCTCCTAAACTATGCGTCCTAGAGCGAAAAGGACTTTAATTCGTGACCACCCCCAAAAAATTGAAAAATCTACCCAAAACCTAAAAAAATTCAAATTTTTATATGAAAAACTTCTTTTGCCCATATCTCCTAAACTAAGCGTCCTAGAGCGAAAAGGACTTTAATTCGTGACCACCCCCAAAAAATTGATAAATCTACCCAAAACCTAAAAAAATTCAAATTTTTATATGAAAAACTTCTTTTGCCCATATCTCCTAAACTATGCGTCCTAGAGCGAAAAGGACTTTAATTCGTGACCACCCCCAAAAAATTGAAAAATCCACCCAAAACCTAAAAAAATTAAAATTTTTATATGAAAAACTTCTTTTGCCCATATCTCCTAAACTAAGCGTCCTAGAGCGAAAAGGACTTTAATTCGTGACCACCCCCAAAAAATTGAAAAATCCACCCAAATCCTAAAGAAATTGAAATTTTTATATGAAAAACTTCTTTTGCCCATATCTCCTAAACTAAGCGTCCTAGAGCGAAAAGGACTTTAATTCGTGACCACCCCCAAAAAATTGAAAAATCTACCCAAAACTTAAAAAAATTGAAATTTTTATATGAAAAACTTCTTTTGCCCATATCTCCTAAACTATGCGTCCTAGAGCGAAAAGGACTTTAATTCGTGACCACCCCCAAAAAATTGAAAAATCTACCCAAAACCTAAAAAAATTAAAATTTTTATATGAAAAACTTCTTTTGCCCATATCTCCTAAACTATGCGTCCTAGAGCGAAAAGGACTTTAATTCGTGACCACCCCCAAAAAATTGAAAAATCCACCCAAAACCTAAAAAAATTAAAATTTTTATATGAAAAACTTCTTTTGCCCATATCTCCTAAACTAAGCGTCCTAGAGCGAAAAGGACTTTAATTCGTGACCACCCCAAAAAATTTAAAAATCCACCCAAATCCTAAAGAAATTGAAATTTTTATATGAAAAACTTCTTTTGCCCATATCTCCTAAACTAAGCGTAATAGAGCGAAAAGGACTTTAATTCGTGACCACCCCCAAAAAACCTAAAAAAAATGAAATTTTTATATGAAAAACTTCTTTTGCCCATATCTCCTAAACTATGCGTCCTAGAGCGAAAAGGACTTTAATTCGTGACCACCCCCAAAAAATTGAAAAATCCACCCAAAACCTAAAAAAATTAAAATTTTTATATGAAAAACTTCTTTTGCCCATATCTCCTAAACTAAGCGTCCTAGAGCGAAAAGGACTTTAATTCGTGACCACCCCCAAAAAATTGAAAAATCTACCCAAAACCTAAAAAAATTGAAATTTTTATATGAAAAACTTCTTTTGCCCATATCTCCTAAACTATGCGTCCTAGAGCGAAAAGGACTTTAATTCGTGACCACCCCCAAAAAATTGAAAAATCTACCCAAAACCTAAAAAAATTCAAATTTTTATATGAAAAACTTCTTTTGCCCATATCTCCTAAACTATGCGTCCTAGAGCGAAAAGGACTTTAATTCGTGACCACCCCCAAAAAATTTAAAAATCCACCCAAATCCTAAAGAAATTGAAATTTTTATATGAAAAACTTCTTTTGCCCATAACTCCTAAACTATGCGTCCTAGAGCGAAAAGGACTTTAATTCGTGACCACCCCCAAAAAATTTAAAAATCCACCCAAATCCTAAAGAAATTGAAATTTTTATATGAAAAACTTCTTTTGCCCATAACTCCTAACCTATGCGTCCTAGAGCGAAAAGGACTTTAATTCGTGACCACCCCCAAAAAATTGAAAAATCTACCCAAAACCAAAAAAAAAATTGAAATTTTTATATGAAAAACTTCTTTTGCCCATAACTCCTTAAATATGCGTCCTAGAGCGAAAAGGACTTTAATTCGTGACCACCCCCAAAAAATTTAAAAATCCACCCAAATCCTAAAGAAATTGAAATTTTTATATGAAAAACTTCTTTTGCCCATAACTCCTAAACTATGCGTCCTAGAGCGAAAAGGACTTTAATTCGTGACCACCCCCAAAAAATTGAAAAATCTACCCAAAACCTAAAAAAAAATTGAAATTTTTATATGAAAAACTTCTTTTGCCCATAACTCCTTAAATATGCGTCCTAGAGCGAAAAGGACTTTAATTCGTGACCACCCCCAAAAAATTTAAAAATCCACCCAAATCCTAAAGAAATTGAAATTTTTATATGAAAAACTTCTTTTGCCCATAACTCCTAAACTATGCGTCCTAGAGCGAAAAGGACTTTAATTCGTGACCACCCCAAAAAATTTAAAAATCCACCCAAATCCTAAAGAAATTGAAATTTTTATATGAAAAACTTCTTTTGCCCATAACTCCTAAACTATGCGTCCTAGAGCGAAAAGGACTTTAATTCGTGACCACCCCCAAAAAATTGAAAAATCTACCCAAAACCTAAAAAAATTGAAATTTTTATATGAAAAACTTCTTTTGCCCATATCTCCTAAACTATGCGTCCTAGAGCGAAAAGGACTTTAATTCGTGACCACCCCCAAAAAATTGAAAAATCTACCCAAAACCTAAAAAAATTGAAATTTTTATATGAAAAACTTCTTTTGCCCATATCTCCTAAACTATGCGTCCTAGAGCGAAAAGGACTTTAATTCGTGACCACCCCCAAAAAATTGAAAAATCTACCCAAAACCTAAAAAAATTGAAATTTTTATATGAAAAACTTCTTTTGCCCATATCTCCTAAACTAAGCGTCCTAGAGCGAAAAGGACTTTAATTCGTGACCACCCCCAAAAATTTAAAAATCCACAAAAATCCTAAAAAAATGAAATTTTTATATGAAAAACTTCTTTTGCCCATATCTCCTTTAATATGCGTCCTAGAGCGAAAAGGACTTTAATTCGTGACCACCCCCAAAAAATTGAAAAATCCACCCAAAACCTAAAAAAATTGAAATTTTTATATGAAAAACTTCTTTTGCCCATATCTCCTAAACTATGCGTCCTAGAGCGAAAAGGACTTTAATTCGTGACCACCCCCAAAAAATTGAAAAATCTACCCAAAACCTAAAAAAATTGAAATTTTTATATGAAAAACTTCTTTTGCCCATATCTCCTAAACTATGCGTCCTAGAGCGAAAAGGACTTTAATTCGTGACCACCCCCAAAAAATTGAAAAATCTACCCAAAACCTAAAAATATTGAAATTTTTATATGAAAAACTTCTTTTGCCCATATCTCCTAAACTATGCGTCCTAGAGCGAAAAGGACTTTAATTCGTGACCACCCCCAAAAAATTGAAAAATCTACCCAAAACCTAAAAAAATTGAAATTTTTATATGAAAAACTTCTTTTGCCCATATCTCCTAAACTAAGCGTCCTAGAGCGAAAAGGACTTTAATTCGTGACCACCCCCAAAAAATTGAAAAATCCACCCAAACCTAAAAAAATTTAAATTTTTATATGAAAAACTTCTTTTGTCCATAACTCCTTAAATATGCGTCCTAGAGCGAAAAGGACTTCAATTCGTGACCACCCCCAAAAAATTTAAAAATCCACAAAAATCCTAAAAAAATTGAAATTTTTATATGAAAAACTTCTTTTGCCCATATCTCCTTTAATATGCGTCCTAGAGCGAAAAGGACTTTAATTCGTGACCACCCCCAAAAAATTGAAAAATCCACCCAAAACCTAAAAAAATTCAAATTTTTATATGAAAAACTTCTTTTGCCCATATCTCCTAAACTAAGCGTCCTAGAGCGAAAAGGACTTCAATTCGTGACCACCCCCAAAAAATCGAAAAATCTACCCAAAACCAAAAAAAATCAAATTTTTATATGAAAAACTTCTTTTGCCCATATCTCCTAAACTAAGCGTCCTAGAGCGAAAAGGACTTTAATTCGTGACCACCCCCAAAAAATTGAAAAATCTACCCAAAACCTAAAAAAATTGAAATTTTTATATGAAAAACTTCTTTTGCCCATATCTCCTAAACTAAGCGTCCTAGAGCGAAAAGGACTTTAATTCGTGACCACCCCCAAAAAATTTAAAAATCCACAAAAATCCTAAAAAAAATTAAATTTTTATATGAAAAACTTCTTTTGCCCATATCTCCTAAACTAAGCGTCCTAGAGCGAAAAGGACTTTAATTCGTGACCACCCCCAAAAAATTTAAAAATCTACCCAAAACCTAAAAAAATTCAAATTTTTATATGAAAAACTTCTTTTGCCCATATCTCCTAAACTAAGCGTCCTAGAGCGAAAAGGACTTTAATTCGTGACCACCCCCAAAAAATTGAAAAATCCACCTAAACCTAAAAAAATTGAAATTTTTATATGAAAAATTTCTTTTGCCCATAACTCCTTAAATATGCGTCCTAGAGCGAAAAGGACTTTAATTCGTGACCACCCCCAAAAAATTTAAAAATCCACCCAAATCCTAAAGAAATTGAAATTTTTATATGAAAAACTTCTTTTGCCCATATCTCCTAAACTATGCGTCCTAGAGCGAAAAGGACTTCAATTCGTGACCACCCCGAAAAAATCGAAAAATCTACCCAAAACCAAAAAAAATCAAATTTTTATATGAAAAACTTCTTTTGCCCATATCTCCTAAACTAAGCGTCCTAGAGCGAAAAGGACTTCAATTCGTGACCACCCCCAAAAAATCGAAAAATCTACCCAAAACCAAAAAAAATCAAATTTTTATATGAAAAACTTCTTTTGCCCATATCTCCTAAACTAAGCGTCCTAGAGCGAAAAGGACTTTAATTCATGACCACCCCCAAAAAATTTAAAAATCCACAAAAATCCTAAAAAAATTTAAATTTTTATATGAAAAACTTCTTTTGCCCATATCTCCTAAACTAAGCGTCCTAGAGCGAAAAGGACTTTAATTCGTGACCACCCCCAAAAAATTTAAAAATCCACCCAAATCCTAAAGAAATTGAAATTTTTATATGAAAAACTTCTTTTGCCCATATCTCCTAAACTATGCGTCCTAGAGCGAAAAGGACTTTAATTCGTGACCACCCCCAAAAAATTGAAAAATCTACCCAAAACCTAAAAAAATTCAAATTTTTATTGAAAAACTTCTTTTGCCCATATCTCCTAAACTAAGCGTCCTAGAGCGAAAAGGACTTTAATTCGTGACCACCCCCAAAAAATTGAAAAATCCACCTAAACCTAAAAAAATTGAAATTTTTATATGAAAAATTTCTTTTGCCCATAACTCCTTAAATATGCGTCCTAGAGCGAAAAGGACTTTAATTCGTGACCACCCCCAAAAAATTGAAAAATCCAACCAAAACCTAAAAAAATTAAAATTTTTATATGATAAACTTCTTTTGCCCATATCTCCTAAACTAAGCGTCGTAGAGCGAAAAGGACTTTAATTCGTGACCACCCCAAAAAATTTAAAAATCCACCCAAATCCTAAAGAAATTGAAATTTTTATATGAAAAACTTCTTTTGCCCATATCTCCTAAACTAAGCGTCCTAGAGCGAAAAGGACTTTAATTCGTGACCTCCCCCAAAAAATTGAAAAATCTACCCAAAACCTAAAAAAATTGAAATTTTTATATGAAAAACTTCTTTTGCCCATATCTCCTAAACTATGCGTCCTAGAGCGAAAAGGACTTTAATTCGTGACCACCCCCAAAAAATTGAAAAATCTACCCAAAACCTAAAAAAATTAAAATTTTTATATGAAAAACTTCTTTTGCCCATATCTCCTAAACTATGCGTCCTAGAGCGAAAAGGACTTCAATTCGTGACCACCCCCAAAAAATCGAAAAATCTACCCAAAACCTAAAAAAATTGAAATTTTTATATGAAAAACTTCTTTTGCCCATATCTCCTAAACTATGCGTCCTAGAGCGAAAAGGACTTTAATTCGTGACCACCCCCAAAAAATTGAAAAATCCACCCAAACCTAAAAAAATTTAAATTTTTATATGAAAAACTTCTTTTGCCCATATCTCCTAAACTAAGCGTCCTAGAGCGAAAAGGACTTTAATTCGTGACCACCCCCAAAAAATTGAAAAATCTACCCAAAACCTAAAAAAATTGAAATTTTTATATGAAAACTTCTTTTGCCCATATCTCCTAAACTAAGCGTCCTAGAGCGAAAAGGACTTTAATTCGTGACCACCCCCAAAAAATTGAAAAATCTACCCAAAACCTAAAAAAAATCAAATTTTTATATGAAAAACTTCTTTTGCCCATATCTCCTAAACTAAGCGTCCTAGAGCGAAAAGGACTTTAATTCGTGACCACCCCCAAAAAATTGAAAAATCTACCCAAAACCTAAAAAAATTGAAATTTTTATATGAAAAACTTCTTTTGCCCATATCTCCTTTAATATGCGTCCTAGAGCGAAAAGGACTTTAATTCGTGACCACCCCCAAAAAATTGAAAAATCCACCCAAAACCTAAAAAAATTAAAATTTTTATATGAAAAACTTCTTTTGCCCATATCTCCTAAACTATGCGTCCTAGAGCGAAAAGGACTTTAATTCGTGACCACCCCCAAAAAATTGAAAAATCTACCCAAAACCTAAAAAAATTCAAATTTTTATATGAAAAACTTCTTTTGCCCATATCTCCTAAACTAAGCGTCCTAGAGCGAAAAGGACTTTAATTCGTGACCACCCCCAAAAAATTTAAAAATGCACCCAAACCTAAAAAAATTGAAATTTTTATATGAAAAACTTCTTTTGCCCATAACTCCTTAAATATGCGTACTAGAGCGAAAAGGACTTCAATTCGTGACCACCCCCAAAAAATTTAAAAATCCACAAAAATCCTAAAAAAATTGAAATTTTTATATGAAAAACTTCTTTTCCCATATCTCCTAAACTATGCGTCCTAGAGCGAAAAGGACTTTAATTCGTGACCACCCCCAAAAAATTGAAAAATCTACCCAAAACCTAAAAAAATTGAAAATTTTATATGAAAAACTTCTTTTGCCCATATCTCCTAAACTATGCGTCCTAGAGCGAAAAGGACTTTAATTCGTGACCACCCCCAAAAAATTGAAAAATCCACCCAAATCCTAAAGAAATTGAAATTTTTATATGAAAAACTTCTTTTGCCCATATCTCCTAAACTAAGCGTCCTAGAGCGAAAAGGACTTTAATTCGTGACCACCCCCAAAAAATTGAAAAATCTACCCAAAACCTAAAAAAATTGAAATTTTTATATGAAAAACTTCTTTTGCCCATATCTCCTAAACTATGCGTCCTAGAGCGAAAAGGACTTTAATTCGTGACCACCCCCAAAAAATTGAAAAATCTACCCAAAACCTAAAAAAATTAAAATTTTTATATGAAAAACTTCTTTTGCCCATATCTCCTAAACTATGCGTCCTAGAGCGAAAAGGACTTCAATTCGTGACCACCCCCAAAAAATCGAAAAATCTACCCAAAACCTAAAAAAATTGAAATTTTTATATGAAAAACTTCTTTTGCCCATATCTCCTAAACTATGCGTCCTAGAGCGAAAAGGACTTTAATTCGTGACCACCCCCAAAAAATTGAAAAATCCACCCAAACCTAAAAAAATTGAAATTTTTATATGAAAAACTTCTTTTGCCCATATCTCCTAAACTAAGCGTCCTAGAGCGAAAAGGACTTTAATTCGTGACCACCCCCAAAAAATTGAAAAATCTACCCAAAACCTAAAAAAATTGAAATTTTTATATGAAAACTTCTTTTGCCCATATCTCCTAAACTAAGCGTCCTAGAGCGAAAAGGACTTTAATTCGTGACCACCCCCAAAAAATTGAAAAATCTACCCAAAACCTAAAAAAAATCAAATTTTTATATGAAAAACTTCTTTTGCCCATATCTCCTAAACTAAGCGTCCTAGAGCGAAAAGGACTTTAATTCGTGACCACCCCCAAAAAATTGAAAAATCTACCCAAAACCTAAAAAAATTGAAATTTTTATATGAAAAACTTCTTTTGCCCATATCTCCTTTAATATGCGTCCTAGAGCGAAAAGGACTTTAATTCGTGACCACCCCCAAAAAATTGAAAAATCCACCCAAAACCTAAAAAAATTAAAATTTTTATATGAAAAACTTATTTTGCCCATATCTCCTAAACTATGCGTCCTAGAGCGAAAAGGACTTTAATTCGTGACCACCCCCAAAAAATTGAAAAATCTACCCAAAACCTAAAAAAATTCAAATTTTTATATGAAAAACTTCTTTTGCCCATATCTCCTAAACTAAGCGTCCTAGAGCGAAAAGGACTTTAATTCGTGACCACCCCCAAAAAATTTAAAAATCCACCCAAACCTAAAAAAATTGAAATTTTTATATGAAAAACTTCTTTTGCCCATATCTCCTTAAATATGCGTCCTAGAGCGAAAAGGACTTCAATTCGTGACCACCCCCAAAAAATTTAAAAATCCACAAAAATCCTAAAAAAATTGAAATTTTTATATGAAAAACTTCTTTTCCCATATCTCCTAAACTATGCGTCCTAGAGCGAAAAGGACTTTAATTCGTGACCACCCCCAAAAAATTGAAAAATCTACCCAAAACCTAAAAAAATTGAAAATTTTATATGAAAAACTTCTTTTGCCCATATCTCCTAAACTATGCGTCCTAGAGCGAAAAGGACTTTAATTCGTGACCACCCCCAAAAAATTGAAAAATCCACCCAAACCTAAAAAAATTGAAATTTTTATATGAAAAACTTCTTTTGCCCATATCTCCTTTAATATGCGTCCTAGAGCGAAAAGGACTTTAATTCGTGACCACCCCCAAATAATTGAAAAATCCACCCAAATCCTAAAGAAATTGAAATTTTTATATGAAAAACTTCTTTTGCCCATATCTCCTAAACTAAGCGTCCTAGAGCGAAAAGGACTTTAATTCGTGACCACCCCCAAAAAATTGAAAAATCTACCCAAAACTTAAAAAAATTGAAATTTTTATATGAAAAACTTCTTTTGCCCATATCTCCTAAACTATGCGTCCTAGAGCGAAAAGGACTTTAATTCGTGACCACCCCCAAAAAATTGAAAAATCTACCCAAAACCTAAAAAAATTAAAATTTTTATATGAAAAACTTCTTTTGCCCATATCTCCTAAACTAAGCGTCCTAGAGCGAAAAGGACTTTAATTCGTGACCACCCCAAAAAATTTAAAAATCCACCCAAATCCTAAAGAAATTGAAATTTTTATATGAAAAACTTCTTTTGCCCATATCTCCTAAACTATGCATCCTAGAGCGAAAAGGACTTTAATTCGTGACCACCCCCAAAAAATTGAAAAATCTACCCAAAACCTAAAAAAATTAAAATTTTTATATGAAAAACTTCTTTTGCCCATATCTCCTAAACTAAGCGTCCTAGAGCGAAAAGGACTTTAATTCGTGACCACCCCCAAAAAATTGAGAAATCTACCCAAAACCTAAAAAAATTTAAATTTTTATATGAAAAACTTCTTTTGCCCATATCTCCTAAACTATGCGTCCTAGAGCGAAAAGGACTTTAATTCGTGACCACCCCCAAAAAATTGAAAAATCTACCCAAAACCTAAAAAATTTGAAATTTTGACATGAAAAACTTCTTTTGCCCATATCTCCTAAACTAAGCGTCCTAGAGCGAAAAGGACTTTAATTCGTGACCACCCCCAAAAAATTGAAAAATCTACCCAAAACCTAAAAAAATTGAAATTTTTATATGAAAAACTTCTTTTGCCCATATCTCCTAAACTAAGCGTCCTAGAGCGAAAAGGACTTTAATTCGTGACCACCCCCACAAAATTGAAAAATCTACCCAAAACCTAAAAAAATTCAAATTTTTATATGAAAAACTTCTTTTGCCCATATCTCCTAAACTAAGCGTCCTAGAGCGAAAAGGACTTTAATTCGTGACCACCCCCAAAAAACCTAAAAAAATTGAAATTTTTATATGAAAAACTTCTTTTGCCCATATCTCCTAAACTATGCGTCCTAGAGCGAAAAGGACTTTAATTCGTGACCACCCCCAAAAATTGAAAAATCTACCCAAAACCTAAAAAAATTGAAATTTTTATATGAAAAACTTCTTTTGCCCATATCTCCTAAACTAAGCGTCCTAGAGCGAAAAGGACTTTAATTCGTGACCACCCCCAAAAAATTGAAAAATCCACCCAAAACCTAAAAAATTTAAATTTGTATATGAAAAACTTCTTTTGCCCATATCTCCTAAACTAAGCGTCCTAGAACGAAAAGGACTTTAATTCGTGACCACCCCCAAAAAATTGAAAAATCTACCCAAAACCTAAAAAAATTGAAATTTTTATATGAAAAACTTCTTTTGCCCATATCTCCTAAACTAAGCGTCCTAGAGCGAAAAGGACTTTAATTCGTGACCACCCCCAAAAAATTGAAAAATCTACCCAAAACCTAAAAAAATTGAAATTTTTATATGAAAAACTTCTTTTGCCCATATCTTCTAAACTATGCGTCCTAGAGCGAAAAGGACTTTAATTCGTTACCACCCCCAAAAAATTGAAAAATCTACCCAAAACCTACAAAAAATCAAATTTTTATATGAAAAACTTCTTTTGCCCATATCTCCTAAACTAAGCGTCCTAGAGCGAAAAGGACTTTAATTCGTGACCACCCCCAAAAAATTGAAAAATCTACCCAAAACCTAAAAAAATTGAAATTTTTATATGAAAAACTTCTTTTGCCCATATCTCCTAAACTATGCGTCCTAGAGCGAAAAGGACCTTAATTCGTGACCACCCCCAAAAAATTGAAATTTCCACCCAAAACCTAAAAAAATTAAAATTTTTATATGAAAAACTTCTTTTGCCCATATCTCCTAAACTATGCGTCCTAGAGCGAAAAGGACTTTAATTCGTGACCACCCCCAAAAAATTGAAAAATCTACCCAAAACCTAAAAAAATTGAAATTTTTATATGAAAAACTTCTTTTGCCCATATCTCCTAAACTAAGCGTCCTAGAGCGAAAAGGACTTTAATTCGTGACCACCCCCAAAAAATTGAAAAATCCACCCAAAACCTAAAAAAATTTAAATTTTTATATGAAAAACTTCTTTTGCCCATATCTCCTAAACTAAGCGTCCTAGAGCGAAAAGGACTTTAATTCGTGACCACCCCCAAAAAATTGAAAAATCTACCCAAAACCTAAAAAAATTAAAATTTTTATATGAAAAACTTCTTTTGCCCATATCTTCTAAACTATGCGTCCTAGAGCGAAAAGGACTTTAATTCGTGACCACCCCCAAAAAATTGAAAAATCTACCCAAAACCTACAAAAAATCAAATTTTTATATGAAAAACTTCTTTTGCCCATATCTCCTAAACTAAGCGTCCTAGAGCGAGAAGGACTTTAATTCGTGACCACCCCCAAAAAATTGACAAATCTACCCAAAACCTAAAAAAATTGAAATTTTTATATGAAAAACTTCTTTTGCCCATATCTCCTAAACTATGCGTCCTAGAGCGAAAAGGACTTTAATTCGTGACCACCCCCAAAAAATTGAAAAATCCACCCAAAACCTAAAAAAATTAAAATTTTTATATGAAAAACTTCTTTTGCCCATATCTCCTAAACTAAGCGTCCTTTTCCCATATCTCCTAAACTATGCGTCCTAGAGCGAAAAGGACTTTAATTCGTGACCACCCCCAAAAAATTGAAAAATCCACCCAAAACCTAAAAAAATTAAAATTTTTATATGAAAAACTTCTTTTGCCCATATCTCCTAAACTAAGCGTCCTAGAACGAAAAGGACTTTAATTCGTGACCACCCCCAAAAAATTGAAAAATCTACCCAAAACCAAAAAAAATTGAAATTTTTATATGAAAAACTTCTTTTGCCCATATCTCCTAAGCTATGCGTCCTAGAGCGAAAAGGACTTTAATTCGTGACCACCCCCAAAAAATTGAAAAATCTACCCAAAACCTAAAAAAATTAAAATTTTTATATGAAAAACTTCTTTTGCCCATATCTTCTAAACTATGCGTCCTAGAGCGAAAAGGACTTTAATTCGTGACCACCCCCAAAAAATTGAAAAATCTACCCAAAACCAACAAAAAATCAAATTTTTATATGAAAAACTTCTTTTGCCCATATCTCCTAAACTAAGCGTCCTAGAGCGAGAAGGACTTTAATTCGTGACCACCCCCAAAAAATTGACAAATCTACCCAAAACCTAAAAAAATTGAAATTTTTATATGAAAAACTTCTTTTGCCCATATCTCCTAAACTATGCGTCCTAGAGCGAAAAGGACTTTAATTCGTGACCACCCCCAAAAAATTGAAAAATCCACCCAAAACCTAAAAAAATTCAAATTTTTATATGAAAAACTTCTTTTGCCCATAACTCCTTAAATATGCGTCCTAGAGCGAAAAGGACTTTAATTCGTGACCACCCCCAAAAAATTTAAAAATCTACCCAAAACCAAAAAAATTGAAATTTTTATATGAAAAACTTCTTTTGCTCCTTAAATACGCGTCCTAGAGCGAAAAGGACTTCAATTCGTGACCACCCCCAAAAAATTTAAAAATCCACAAAAATCCTAAAAAAATTGAAATTTTTATATGAAAAACTTCTTTTCCCATATCTCCTAAACTATGCGGCCTAGAGCGAAAAGGACTTTAATTCGTGACCACCCCCAAAAAATTGAAAAATCCACCCAAAACCTAAAAAAATTAAAATTTTTATATGAAACACTTCTTTTGCCCATATCTCCTAAACTAAGCGTCCTAGAGCGAAAAGGACTTTAATTCGTGACCACCCCCAAAAAATTGAAAAATCTACCCAAAACCTAAAAAAAATTCAAATTTTTATATGAAAAACTTCTTTTGCCCATATCTCCTAAACTAAGCGTCCTAGAGCGAAAAGGACTTTAATTCGTGACCACCCCCAAAAAATTGAAAAATCTACCCAAAACCTAAAAAAATTAAAATTTTTATATGAAAAACTTCTTTTGCCCATATCTTCTAAACTATGCGTCCTAGAGCGAAAAGGACTTTAATTCGTGACCACCCCCAAAAAATTGAAAAATCTACCCAAAACCTACAAAAAATCAAATTTTTATATGAAAAACTTCTTTTGCCCATATCTCCTAAACTAAGCGTCCTAGAGCGAGAAGGACTTTAATTCGTGACCACCCCCAAAAAATTGACAAATCTACCCAAAACCTAAAAAAATTGAAATTTTTATATGAAAAACTTCTTTTGCCCATATCTCCTAAACTATGCGTCCTAGAGCGAAAAGGACTTTAATTCGTGACCACCCCCAAAAAATTGAAAAATCCACCCAAAACCTAAAAAAATTCAAATTTTTATATGAAAAACTTCTTTTGCCCATATCTCCTAAACTAAGCGTCCTAGAACGAAAAGGACTTTAATTCGTGACCACCCCCAAAAAATTGAAAAATCTACCCAAAACCAAAAAAAATTGAAATTTTTATATGAAAAACTTCTTTTGCCCATATCTCCTAAACTATGCGTCCTAGAGCGAAAAGGACTTTAATTCGTGACCACCCCCAAAAAATTGAAAAATCCACCCAAAACCTAAAAAAATTGAAATTTTTATATGAAAAACTTCTTTTGCCCATATCTCCTAAACTATGCGTCCTAGAGCGAAAAGGACTTTAATTCGTGACCACCCCCAAAAAATTGAAAAATCTACCCAAAACCTAAAAAAATTGAAATTTTTATATGAAAAACTTCTTTTGCCCATATCTCCTAAACTAAGCGTCCTAGAGCGAAAAGGACTTTAATTCGTGACCACCCCCAAAAAATTGAAAAATCCACCCAAACCTAAAAAAATTTAAATTTTTATATGAAAAACTTCTTTTGTCCATAACTCCTTAAATATGCGTCCTAGAGCGAAAAGGACTTCAATTCGTGACCACCCCCAAAAAATTGAAAAATCTACCCAAAACCTAAAAAAATTGAAATTTTTATATGAAAAACTTCTTTTGCCCATATCTCCTAAACTAAGCGTCCTAGAGCGAAAAGGACTTTAATTCGTGACCACCCCCAAAAAATTGAAAAATCCACAAAAATCCTAAAAAAATTGAAATTTTTATATGAAAAACTTCTTTTGCCCATATCTCCTAAACTAAGCGTCCTAGAGCGAGAAGGACTTTAATTCGTGACCACCCCCAAAAAATTGACAAATCTACCCAAAACCTAAAAAAATTGAAATTTTTATATGAACAACTTCTTTTGCCCATATCTCCTAAACTATGCGTCCTAGAGCGAAAAGGACTTTAATTCGTGACCACCCCCAAAAAATTGAAAAATCCACCCAAAACCTAAAAAAATTCAAATTTTTATATGAAAAACTTCTTTTGCCCATATCTCCTAAACTAAGCGTCCTAGAACGAAAAGGACTTTAATTCGTGACCACCCCCAAAAAATTGAAAAATCTACCCAAAACCAAAAAAAATTGAAATTTTTATATGAAAAACTTCTTTTGCCCATATCTCCTAAACTATGCGTCCTAGAGCGAAAAGGACTTTAATTCGTGACCACCCCCAAAAAATTGACAAATCTACCCAAAACCTAACAAAATTGAAATTTTTATATGAAAAACTTCTTTTGCCCATATCTCCTAAACTATGCGTCCTAGAGCGAAAAGGACTTTAATTCGTGACCACCCCCAAAAAATTTAAAAATCTACCCAAAACCTAAAAAAATTGAAATTTTTATATGAAAAACTTCTTTTGCCCATATCTCCTAAACTAAGCGTCCTAGAGCGAAAAGGACTTTAATTCGTGACCACCCCCCAAAAAATTGAAAAATCCACCCAAACCTAAAAAAATTTAAATTTTTATATGAAAAACTTCTTTTGTCCATAACTCCTTAAATATGCGTCCTAGAGCGAAAAGGACTTCAATTCGTGACCACCCCCAAAAAATTGAAAAATCTACCCAAAACCTAAAAAAATTGAAATTTTTATATGAAAAACTTCTTTTGCTCCTTAAATACGCGTCCTAGAGCGAAAAGGACTTCAATTCGTGACCACCCCCAAAAAATTTAAAAATCCACAAAAATCCTAAAAAAATTGAAATTTTTATATGAAAAACTTCTTTTCCCATATCTCCTAAACTATGCGTCCTAGAGCGAAAAGGACTTTAATTCGTGACCACCCCCAAAAAATTGAAAAATCCACCCAAAACCTAAAAAAATTAAAATTTTTATATGAAAAACTTCTTTTGCCCATATCTCCTAAACTAAGCGTCCTAGAGCGAAAAGGACTTTAATTCGTGACCACCCCCAAAAAATTGAAAAATCTACCCAAAACCTAAAAAAAATTGAAATTTTTATATGAAAAACTTCTTTTCCCATATCTCCTAAACTATGCGGCCTAGAGCGAAAAGGACTTTAATTCGTGACCACCCCCAAAAAATTGAAAAATCCACCCAAAACCTAAAAAAATTAAAATTTTTATATGAAAAACTTCTTTTGCCCATATCTCCTAAACTAAGCGTCCTAGAGCGAAAAGGACTTTAATTCGTGACCACCCCCAAAAAATTGAAAAATCTACCCAAAACCTAAAAAAAATTCAAATTTTTATATGAAAAACTTCTTTTGCCCATATCTCCTAAACTAAGCGTCCTAGAGCGAAAAGGACTTTAATTCGTGACCACCCCCAAAAAATTGAAAAATCTACCCAAAACCTAAAAAAATTAAAATTTTTATATGAAAAACTTCTTTTGCCCATATCTTCTAAACTATGCGTCCTAGAGCGAAAAGGACTTTAATTCGTGACCACCCCCAAAAAATTGAAAAATCTACCCAAAACCTACAAAAAATCAAATTTTTATATGAAAAACTTCTTTTGCCCATATCTCCTAAACTAAGCGTCCTAGAGCGAGAAGGACTTTAATTCGTGACCACCCCCAAAAAATTGACAAATCTACCCAAAACCTAAAAAAATTGAAATTTTTATATGAAAAACTTCTTTTGCCCATATCTCCTAAACTATGCGTCCTAGAGCGAAAAGGACTTTAATTCGTGACCACCCCCAAAAAATTGAAAAATCCACCCAAAACCTAAAAAAATTCAAATTTTTATATGAAAAACTTCTTTTGCCCATATCTCCTAAACTAAGCGTCCTAGAACGAAAAGGACTTTAATTCGTGACCACCCCCAAAAAATTGAAAAATTTACCCAAAACCAAAAAAAATTGAAATTTTTATATGAAAAACTTCTTTTGCCCATATCTCCTAAACTATGCGTCCTAGAGCGAAAAGGACTTTAATTCGTGACCACCCCCAAAAAATTGAAAAAACTACCCAAAACCTAAAAAAATTGAAATTTTTATATGAAAAACTTCTTTTGCCCATATCTCCTAAACTATGCGTCCTAGAGCGAAAAGGACTTTAATTCGTGACCACCCCCAAAAAATTGAAAAATCTACCCAAAACCTAAAAAAATTGAAATTTTTATATGAAAAACTTCTTTTGCCCATATCTCCTAAACTAAGCGTCCTAGAGCGAAAAGGACTTTAATTCGTGACCACCCCCAAAAAATTGAAAAATCCACCCAAACCTAAAAAAATTTAAATTTTTATATGAAAAACTTCTTTTGTCCATAACTCCTTAAATATGCGTCCTAGAGCGAAAAGGACTTCAATTCGTGACCACCCCCAAAAAATTGAAAAATCTACCCAAAACCTAAAAAAATTGAAATTTTTATATGAAAAACTTCTTTTGCCCATATCTCCTAAACTAAGCGTCCTAGAGCGAAAAGGACTTTAATTCGTGACCACCCCCCAAAAAATTGAAAAATCCACCCAAACCTAAAAAAATTTAAATTTTTATATGAAAAACTTCTTTTGCCCATATCTCCTAAACTAAGCGTCCTAGAACGAAAAGGACTTTAATTCGTGACCACCCCCAAAAAATTGAAAAATCTACCCAAAACCAAAAAAAATTGAAATTTTTATATGAAAAACTTCTTTTGCCCATATCTCCTAAACTATGCGTCCTAGAGCGAAAAGGACTTTAATTCGTGACCACCCCCAAAAAATTGAAAAATCTACCCAAAACCTAACAAAATTGAAATTTTTATATGAAAAACTTCTTTTGCCCATATCTCCTAAACTATGCGTCCTAGAGCGAAAAGGACTTTAATTCGTGACCACCCCCAAAAAATTTAAAAATCTACCCAAAACCTAAAAAAATTGAAATTTTTATATGAAAAACTTCTTTTGCCCATATCTCCTAAACTAAGCGTCCTAGAGCGAAAAGGACTTTAATTCGTGACCACCCCCCAAAAAATTGAAAAATCCACCCAAACCTAAAAAAATTTAAATTTTTATATGAAAAACTTCTTTTGTCCATAACTCCTTAAATATGCGTCCTAGAGCGAAAAGGACTTCAATTCGTGACCACCCCCAAAAAATTGAAAAATTTACCCAAAACCTAAAAAAATTGAAATTTTTATATGAAAAACTTCTTTTGCTCCTTAAATACGCGTCCTAGAGCGAAAAGGACTTCAATTCGTGACCACCCCCAAAAAATTTAAAAATCCACAAAAATCCTAAAAAAATTGAAATTTTTATATGAAAAACTTCTTTTCCCATATCTCCTAAACTATGCGTCCTAGAGCGAAAAGGACTTTAATTCGTGACCACCCCCAAAAAATTGAAAAATCCACCCAAAACCTAAAAAAATTAAAATTTTTATATGAAAAACTTCTTTTGCCCATATCTCCTAAACTAAGCGTCCTAGAGCGAAAAGGACTTTAATTCGTGACCACCCCCAAAAAATTGAAAAATCTACCCAAAACCTAAAAAAAATTCAAATTTTTATATGAAAAACTTCTTTTGCCCATATCTCCTAAACTAAGCGTCCTAGAGCGAAAAGGACTTTAATTCGTGACCACCCCCAAAAAATTGAAAAATCTACCCAAAACCTAAAAAAATTTAAATTTTTATATGAAAAACTTCTTTTGCCCATATCTTCTAAACTATGCGTCCTAGAGCGAAAAGGACTTTAATTCGTGACCACCCCCAAAAAATTGAAAAATCTACCCAAAACCTACAAAAAATCAAATTTTTATATGAAAAACTTCTTTTGCCCATATCTCCTAAACTAAGCGTCCTAGAGCGAGAAGGACTTTAATTCGTGACCACCCCCAAAAAATTGACAAATCTACCCAAAACCTAAAAAAATTGAAATTTTTATATGAAAAACTTCTTTTGCCCATATCTCCTAAACTATGCGTCCTAGAGCGAAAAGGACTTTAATTCGTGACCACCCCCAAAAAATTGAAAAATCCACCCAAAACCTAAAAAAATGCAAATTTTTATATGAAAAACTTCTTTTGCCCATATCTCCTAAACTAAGCGTCCTAGAACGAAAAGGACTTTAATTCGTGACCACCCCCAAAAAATTGAAAAATCTACCCAAAACCAAAAAAAATTGAAATTTTTATATGAAAAACTTCTTTTGCCCATATCTCCTAAACTATGCGTCCTAGAGCGAAAAGGACTTTAATTCGTGACCACCCCCAAAAAATTGAAAAATCTACCCAAAACCTAAAAAAATTGAAATTTTTATATGAAAAACTTCTTTTGCCCATATCTCCTAAACTATGCGTCCTAGAGCGAAAAGGACTTTAATTCGTGACCACCCCCAAAAAATTGAAAAATCTACCCAAAACCTAAAAAAATTGAAATTTTTATATGAAAAACTTCTTTTGCCCATATCTCCTAAACTATGCGTCCTAGAGCGAAAAGGACTTTAATTCGTGACCACCCCCAAAAAATTGAAAAATCTACCCAAAACCTAAAAAAATTGAAATTTTTAAATGAAAAACTTCTTTTGCCCATATCTCCTAAACTAAGCGTCCTAGAGCGAAAAGGACTTTAATTCGTGACCACCCCCAAAAAATTGAAAAATCCACCCAAAATCTAAAAAAATTTAAATTTTTATATGAAAAACTTCTTTTGCCCATATCTCCTTTAATATGCGTCCTAGAGCGAAAAGGACTTTAATTCGTGACCACCCCCAAAAAATTGAAAAATCCACCCAAAACCTAAAAAAAATAAAATTTTTATATGAAAAACTTCTTTTGCCCATATCTCCTAAACTAAGCGTCCTAGAGCGAAAAGGACTTTAATTCGTGACCACCCCCAAAAAATTTAAAAATCCACCCAAATCCTAAAGAAATTGAAATTTTTATATGAAAAACTTCTTTTGCCCATAACTCCTAAACTATGCGTCCTAGAGCGAAAAGGACTTTAATTCGTGACCACCCCCAAAAAATTGAAAAATCCACCCAAAACCTAAAAAAATTTAAATTTTTATATGAAAAACTTCTTTTGCCCATATCTCCTAAACTAAGCGTCCTAGAGCGAAAAGGACTTTAATTCGTGACCACCCCCAAAAACTTCTTTTGCCCATATCTCCTAAACTAAGCGTCCTAGAGCGAAAAGGACTTTAATTCGTGACCACCCCCAAAAAATTTAAAAATCCACCCAAATCCTAAAGAAATTGAAATTTTTATATGAAAAACTTCTTTTGCCCATAACTCCTAAACTATGCGTCCTAGAGCGAAAAGGACTTTAATTCGTGACCACCCCCAAAAAATTGAAAAATCCACCCAAAACCTAAAAAAATTCAAATTTTTATATGAAAAACTTCTTTTGCCCATATCTCCTAAACTAAGCGTCCTAGAGCGAAAAGGACTTTAATTCGTGACCACCCCCAAAAAATTGAAAAATCTACCCAAAACCTAAAAAAATTGAAATTTTTATATGAAAAACTTCTTTTGCCCATATCTCCTAAACTATGCGTCCTAGAGCGAAAAGGACTTTAATTCGTGACCACCCCCAAAAAATTGAAAAATCTACCCAAAACCTAAAAAAATTGAAATTTTTATATGAAAAACTTCTTTTGCCCATATCTCCTAAACTATGCGTCCTAGAGCGAAAAGGACTTTAATTCGTGACCACCCCCAAAAAATTGAAAAATCTACCCAAAACCTAAAAAAATTGAAATTTTTATATGAAAAACTTCTTTTGCCCATATCTCCTAAACTAAGCGTCCTAGAGCGAAAAGGACTTTAATTCGTGACCACCCCCAAAAAATTGAAAAATCTACCCAAAACCTAAAAAAATTGAAATTTTTATATGAAAAACTTCTTTTGCCCATATCTCCTAAACTAAGCGTCCTAGAGCGAAAAGGACTTTAATTCGTGACCACCCCCAAAAAATTTAAAAATCCACAAAAATCCTAAAAAAATGAAATTTTTATATGAAAAACTTCTTTTGCCCATATCTCCTTTAATATGCGTCCTAGAGCGAAAAGGACTTTAATTCGTGACCACCCCCAAAAAATTGAAAAATCCACCCAAAACCTAAAAAAAATAAAATTTTTATATGAAAAACTTCTTTTGCCCATATCTCCTAAACTAAGCGTCCTAGAGCGAAAAGGACTTTAATTCGTGACCACCCCAAAAAATTTAAAAATCCACCCAAATCCTAAAGAAATTGAAATTTTTATATGAAAAACTTCTTTTGCCCATAACTCCTAAACTATGCGTCCTAGAGCGAAAAGGACTTTAATTCGTGACCACCCCCAAAAAATTGAAAAATCTACCCAAAACCTAAAAAAATTGAAATTTTTATATGAAAAACTTCTTTTGCCCATATCTCCTAAACTATGCGTCCTAGAGCGAAAAGGACTTTAATTCGTGACCACCCCAAAAAATTGAAAAATCTACCCAAAACCTAAAAAAATTGAAATTTTTATATGAAAAACTTCTTTTGCCCATATCTCCTAAACTATGCGTCCTAGAGCGAAAAGGACTTTAATTCGTGACCACCCCCAAAAAATTGAAAAATCTACCCAAAACCTAAAAAAATTGAAATTTTTATATGAAAAACTTCTTTTGCCCATATCTCCTAAACTAAGCGTCCTAGAGCGAAAAGGACTTTAATTCGTGACCACCCCCAAAAAATTGAAAAATCCACCCAAAACCTAAAAAAATTTAAATTTTTATATGAAAAACTTCTTTTGCCCATATCTCCTAAACTAAGCGTCCTAGAGCGAAAAGGACTTTAATTCGTGACCACCCCCAAAAAATTGAAAAATCTACCCAAAACCTAAAAAAATTAAAATTTTTATATGAAAAACTTCTTTTGCCCATATCTTCTAAACTATGCGTCCTAGAGCGAAAAGGACTTTAATTCGTGACCACCCCCAAAAAATTGAAAAATCTACCCAAAACCTACAAAAAATCAAATTTTTATATGAAAAACTTCTTTTGCCCATATCTCCTAAACTAAGCGTCCTAGAGCGAGAAGAACTTTAATTCGTGACCACCCCCAAAAAATTGACAAATCTACCCAAAACCTAAAAAAATTGAAATTTTTATATGAAAAACTTCTTTTGCCCATATCTCCTAAACTATGCGTCCTAGAGCGAAAAGGACTTTAATTCGTGACCACCCCCAAAAAATTGAAAAATCCACCCAAAACCTAAAAAAATTCAAATTTTTATATGAAAAACTTCTTTTGCCCATATCTCCTAAACTAAGCGTCCTAGAACGAAAAGGACTTTAATTCGTGACCACCCCCAAAAAATTGAAAAATCTACCCAAAACCAAAAAAAATTGAAATTTTTATATGAAAAACTTCTTTTGCCCATATCTCCTAAACTATGCGTCCTAGAGCGAAAAGGACTTTAATTCGTGACCACCCCCAAAAAATTGAAAAATCTACCCAAAACCTAAAAAAATTGAAATTTTTATATGAAAAACTTCTTTTGCCCATATCTCCTAAACTATGCGTCCTAGAGCGAAAAGGACTTTAATTCGTGACCACCCCCAAAAAATTTAAAAATCCACCCAAATCCTAAAGAAATTGAAATTTTTATATGAAAAACTTCTTTTGCCCATAACTCCTAAACTATGCGTCCTAGAGCGAAAAGGACTTTAATTCGTGACCACCCCCAAAAAATTGAAAAATCCACCCAAAACCTAAAAAAATTTAAATTTTTATATGAAAAACTTCTTTTGCCCATATCTCCTAAACTAAGCGTCCTAGAGCGAAAAGGACTTTAATTCGTGACCACCCCCAAAAACTTCTTTTGCCCATATCTCCTAAACTAAGCGTCCTAGAGCGAAAAGGACTTTAATTCGTGACCACCCCCAAAAAATTTAAAAATCCACCCAAATCCTAAAGAAATTGAAATTTTTATATGAAAAACTTCTTTTGCCCATAACTCCTAAACTATGCGTCCTAGAGCGAAAAGGACTTTAATTCGTGACCACCCCCAAAAAATTGAAAAATCCACCCAAAACCTAAAAAAATTCAAATTTTTATATGAAAAACTTCTTTTGCCCATATCTCCTAAACTAAGCGTCCTAGAGCGAAAAGGACTTTAATTCGTGACCACCCCCAAAAAATTGAAAAATCTACCCAAAACCTAAAAAAATTGAAATTTTTATATGAAAAACTTCTTTTGCCCATATCTCCTAAACTATGCGTCCTAGAGCGAAAAGGACTTTAATTCGTGACCACCCCCAAAAAATTGAAAAATCTACCCAAAACCTAAAAAAATTGAAATTTTTATATGAAAAACTTCTTTTGCCCATATCTCCTAAACTATGCGTCCTAGAGCGAAAAGGACTTTAATTCGTGACCACCCCCAAAAAATTGAAAAATCTACCCAAAACCTAAAAAAATTGAAATTTTTATATGAAAAACTTCTTTTGCCCATATCTCCTAAACTAAGCGTCCTAGAGCGAAAAGGACTTTAATTCGTGACCACCCCCAAAAAATTGAAAAATCTACCCAAAACCTAAAAAAATTGAAATTTTTATATGAAAAACTTCTTTTGCCCATATCTCCTAAACTAAGCGTCCTAGAGCGAAAAGGACTTTAATTCGTGACCACCCCCAAAAACTTCTTTTGTCCATATCTCCTAAACTAAGCGTCCTAGAGCGAAAAGGACTTTAATTCGTGACCACCCCCAAAAAATTGAAAAATCCACCCAAAACCTAAAAAAAATAAAATTTTTATATGAAAAACTTCTTTTGCCCATATCTCCTAAACTAAGCGTCCTAGAGCGAAAAGGACTTTAATTCGTGACCACCCCCAAAAAATTGAAAAATCTACCCAAAACCTAAAAAAATTAAAATTTTTATATGAAAAACTTCTTTTGCCCATATCTCCTAAACTAAGCGTCCTAGAGCGAAAAGGACTTTAATTCGTGACCACCCCCAAAAAATTGAAAAATCTACCCAAAACCTAAAAAAATTGAAATTTTTATATGAAAAACTTCTTTTGCCCATATCTCCTAAACCTAGAGCGAAAAGGACTTTAATTCGTGACCACCCCCAAAAAACCTAAAAAAATTGAAATTTTTATATGAAAAACTTCTTTTGCCCATATCTCCTAAACTATGCGTCCTAGAGCGAAAAGGACTTTAATTCGTGACCACCCCCAAAAAATTGAAAAATCCACCCAAAACCTAAAAAAATTAAAATTTTTATATGAAAAACTTCTTTTGCCCATATCTCCTAAACTAAGCGTCCTAGAGCGAAAAGGACTTTAATTCGTGACCACCCCCAAAAAATTGAAAAATCTACCCAAAACCTAAAAAAATTGAAATTTTTATATGAAAAACTTCTTTTGCCCATATCTCCTAAACTATGCGTCCTAGAGCGAAAAGGACTGTAATTCGTGACCACCCCCAAAAAATTGAAAAATCTACCCAAAACCTAAAAAAATTCAAAATTTTTATATGAAAAACTTCTTTTGCCCATATCTCCTAAACTAAGCGTCCTAGAGCGAAAAGGACTTTAATTCGTGACCACCCCCAAAAAATTGAAAAATCCACCCAAATCCTAAAGAAATTGAAATTTTTATATGAAAAACTTCTTTTGCCCATATCTCCTAAACTATGCGTCCTAGAGCGAAAAGGACTTTAATTCGTGACCACCCCCAAAAAATTGAAAAATCCACCCAAAACCTAAAAAAAATAAAATTTTTATATGAAAAACTTCTTTTGCCCATATCTCCTAAACTAAGCGTCCTAGAGCGAAAAGGACTTTAATTCGTGACCACCCCCAAAAAATTGAAAAATCTACCCAAAACCTAAAAAAATTGAAATTTTTATATGAAAAACTTCTTTTGCCCATATCTCCTAAACTATGCGTCCTAGGGCGAAAAGGACTTTAATTCGTGACCACCCCCAAAAAATTGAAAAATCTACCCAAAACCTAAAAAAATTGAAATTTTTATATGAAAAACTTCTTTTGCCCATATCTCCTAAACTATGCGTCCTAGAGCGAAAAGGACTTTAATTCGTGACCACCCCCCAAAAAATTGAAAAATCTACCCAAAACCTAAAAAAATTGAAATTTTTATATGAAAAACTTCTTTTGCCCATATCTCCTAAACTAAGCGTCCTAGAGCGAAAAGGACTTTAATTCGTGACCACCCCCAAAAAATTTAAAAATCCACAAAAATCCTAAAAAAATGAAATTTTTATATGAAAAACTTCTTTTGCCCATATCTCCTTTAATATGCGTCCTAGAGCGAAAAGGACTTTAATTCGTGACCACCCCCAAAAAATTGAAAAATCCACCCAAAACCTAAAAAAAATAAAATTTTTATATGAAAAACTTCTTTTGCCCATATCTCCTAAACTAAGCGTCCTAGAGCGAAAAGGACTTTAATTCGTGACCACCCCCAAAAAATTTAAAAATCCACCCAAATCCTAAAGAAATTGAAATTTTTATATGAAAAACTTCTTTTGCCCATAACTCCTAAACTATGCGTCCTAGAGCGAAAAGGACTTTAATTCGTGACCACCCCCAAAAAATTGAAAAATCCACCCAAAACCTAAAAAAATTCAAATTTTTATATGAAAAACTTCTTTTGCCCATATCTCCTAAACTAAGCGTCCTAGAGCGAAAAGGACTTTAATTCGTGACCACCCCCAAAAAATTGAAAAATCTACCCAAAACCTAAAAAAATTTAAATTTTTATATGAAAAACTTCTTTTGCCCATATCTCCTAAACTATGCGTCCTAGAGCGAAAAGGACTTTAATTCGTGACCACCCCCAAAAAATTGAAAAATCTACCCAAAACCTAAAAAAATTGAAATTTTTATATGAAAAACTTCTTTTGCCCATATCTCCTAAACTATGCGTCCTAGAGCGAAAAGGACTTTAATTCGTGACCGTAATTTAAAAATCCACCCAAATCCTAAAGAAATTGAAATTTTTATATGAAAAACTTCTTTTGCCCATATCTCCTAAACTAAGCGTCCTAGAGCGAAAAGGACTTTAATTCGTGACCACCCCCAAAAACTTCTTTTGTCCATATCTCCTAAACTAAGCGTCCTAGAGCGAAAAGGACTTTAATTCGTGACCACCCCCAAAAAATTGAAAAATCCACCCAAAACCTAAAAAAAATAAAATTTTTATATGAAAAACTTCTTTTGCCCATATCTCCTAAACTAAGCGTCCTAGAGCGAAAAGGACTTTAATTCGTGACCACCCCCAAAAAATTTAAAAATCCACCCAAATCCTAAAGAAATTGAAATTTTTATATGAAAAACTTCTTTTGCCCATAACTCCTAAACTATGCGTCCTAGAGCGAAAAGGACTTTAATTCGTGACCACCCCCAAAAAATTGAAAAATCCACCCAAAACCTAAAAAAATTCAAATTTTTATATGAAAAACTTCTTTTGCCCATATCTCCTAAACTAAGCGTCCTAGAGCGAAAAGGACTTTAATTCGTGACCACCCCCAAAAAATTGAAAAATCTACCCAAAACCTAAAAAAATTGAAATTTTTATATGAAAAACTTCTTTTGCCCATATCTCCTAAACTATGCGTCCTAGAGCGAAAAGGACTTTAATTCGTGACCACCCCCAAAAAATTGAAAAATCTACCCAAAACCTAAAAAAATTGAAATTTTTATATGAAACACTTCTTTTACCCATATCTCCTAAACTATGCGTCCTAGAGCGAAAAGGACTTTAATTCGTGACCACCCCCAAAAAATTGAAAAATCTACCCAAAACCTAAAAAAATTGAAATTTTTATATGAAAAACTTCTTTTGCCCATATCTCCTAAACTAAGCGTCCTAGAGCGAAAAGGACTTTAATTCGTGACCACCCCCAAAAAATTGAAAAATCTACCCAAAACCTAAAAAAATTGAAATTTTTATATGAAAAACTTCTTTTGCCCATATCTCCTAAACTATGCGTCCTAGAGCGAAAAGGACTTTAATTCGTGACCACCCCCAAAAAATTGAAAAATCTACCCAAAACCTAAAAAAATTGAAATTTTTATATGAAAAACTTCTTTTGCCCATATCTCCTAAACTATGCGTCCTAGAGCGAAAAGGACTTTAATTCGTGCCCACCCCCCAAAAAATTGAAAAATCTACCCAAAACCTAAAAAAATTGAAATTTTTATATGAAAAACTTCTTTTGCCAATATCTCCTAAACTAAGCGTCCTAGAGCGAAAAGGACTTTAATTCGTGACCACCCCCAAAAAATTTAAAAATCCACAAAAATCCTAAAAAAATGAAATTTTTATATGAAAAACTTCTTTTGCCCATATCTCCTTTAATATGCGTCCTAGAGCGAAAAGGACTTTAATTCGTGACCACCCCCAAAAAATTGAAAAATCCACCCAAAACCTAAAAAAATTCAAATTTTTATATGAAAAACTTCTTTTGCCCATATCTCCTAAACTAAGCGTCCTAGAGCGAAAAGGACTTTAATTCGTGACCACCCCCAAAAAATTGAAAAATCTACCCAAAACCTAAAAAAATTGAAATTTTTATATGAAAAACTTCTTTTGCCCATATCTCCTAAACTATGCGTCCTAGAGCGAAAAGGACTTTAATTCGTGACCACCCCCAAAAAATTGAAAAATCTACCCAAAACCTAAAAAAATTGAAATTTTTATATGAAACACTTCTTTTACCCATATCTCCTAAACTATGCGTCCTAGAGCGAAAAGGACTTTAATTCGTGACCACCCCCAAAAAATTGAAAAATCTACCCAAAACCTAAAAAAATTGAAATTTTTATATGAAAAACTTCTTTTGCCCATATCTCCTAAACTAAGCGTCCTAGAGCGAAAAGGACTTTAATTCGTGACCACCCCCAAAAAATTGAAAAATCTACCCAAAACCTAAAAAAATTGAAATTTTTATATGAAAAACTTCTTTTGCCCATATCTCCTAAACTATGCGTCCTAGAGCGAAAAGGACTTTAATTCGTGACCACCCCCAAAAAATTGAAAAATCTACCCAAAACCTAAAAAAATTGAAATTTTTATATGAAAAACTTCTTTTGCCCATATCTCCTAAACTATGCGTCCTAGAGCGAAAAGGACTTTAATTCGTGCCCACCCCCCAAAAAATTGAAAAATCTACCCAAAACCTAAAAAAATTGAAATTTTTATATGAAAAACTTCTTTTGCCCATATCTCCTAAACTAAGCGTCCTAGAGCGAAAAGGACTTTAATTCGTGACCACCCCCAAAAAATTTAAAAATCCACAAAAATCCTAAAAAAATGAAATTTTTATATGAAAAACTTCTTTTGCCCATATCTCCTTTAATATGCGTCCTAGAGCGAAAAGGACTTTAATTCGTGACCACCCCCAAAAAATTTAAAAATCCACCCAAAACCTAAAAAAAATAAAATTTTTATATGAAAAACTTCTTTTGCCCATATCTCCTAAACTAAGCGTCCTAGAGCGAAAAGGACTTTAATTCGTGACCACCCCCAAAAAATTTAAAAATCCACCCAAATCCTAAAGAAATTGAAATTTTTATATGAAAAACTTATTTTGCCCATAACTCCTAAACTATGCGTCCTAGAGCGAAAAGGACTTTAATTCGTGACCACCCCCAAAAAATTGAAAAATCCACCCAAAACCTAAAAAAATTCAAATTTTTATATGAAAAACTTCTTTTGCCCATATCTCCTAAACTAAGCGTCCTAGAGCGAAAAGGACTTTAATTCGTGACCACCCCCAAAAAATTGAAAAATCTACCCAAAACCTAAAAAAATTTAAATTTTTATATGAAAAACTTCTTTTGCCCATATCTCCTAAACTATGCGTCCTAGAGCGAAAAGGACTTTAATTCGTGACCACCCCCAAAAAATTGAAAAATCTACCCAAAACCTAAAAAAATTGAAATTTTTATATGAAAAACTTCTTTTGCCCATATCTCCTAAACTATGCGTCCTAGAGCGAAAAGGACTTTAATTCGTGACCACCCCCAAAAAATTGAAAAATCTACCCAAAACCTAAAAAAATTGAAATTTTTAAATGAAAAACTTCTTTTGCCCATATCTCCTAAACTAAGCGTCCTAGAGCGAAAAGGACTTTAATTCGTGACCACCCCCAAAAAATTGAAAAATCCACCCAAAATCTAAAAAAATTTAAATTTTTATATGAAAAACTTCTTTTGCCCATATCTCCTTTAATATGCGTCCTAGAGCGAAAAGGACTTTAATTCGTGACCACCCCCAAAAAATTGAAAAATCCACCCAAAACCTAAAAAAAATAAAATTTTTATATGAAAAACTTCTTTTGCCCATATCTCCTAAACTAAGCGTCCTAGAGCGAAAAGGACTTTAATTCGTGACCACCCCCAAAAAATTTAAAAATCCACCCAAATCCTAAAGAAATTGAAATTTTTATATGAAAAACTTCTTTTGCCCATAACTCCTAAACTATGCGTCCTAGAGCGAAAAGGACTTTAATTCGTGACCACCCCCAAAAAATTGAAAAATCCACCCAAAACCTAAAAAAATTTAAATTTTTATATGAAAAACTTCTTTTGCCCATATCTCCTAAACTAAGCGTCCTAGAGCGAAAAGGACTTTAATTCGTGACCACCCCCAAAAACTTCTTTTGCCCATATCTCCTAAACTAAGCGTCCTAGAGCGAAAAGGACTTTAATTCGTGACCACCCCCAAAAAATTTAAAAATCCACCCAAATCCTAAAGAAATTGAAATTTTTATATGAAAAACTTCTTTTGCCCATAACTCCTAAACTATGCGTCCTAGAGCGAAAAGGACTTTAATTCGTGACCACCCCCAAAAAATTGAAAAATCCACCCAAAACCTAAAAAAATTCAAATTTTTATATGAAAAACTTCTTTTGCCCATATCTCCTAAACTAAGCGTCCTAGAGCGAAAAGGACTTTAATTCGTGACCACCCCCAAAAAATTGAAAAATCTACCCAAAACCTAAAAAAATTGAAATTTTTATATGAAAAACTTCTTTTGCCCATATCTCCTAAACTATGCGTCCTAGAGCGAAAAGGACTTTAATTCGTGACCACCCCCAAAAAATTGAAAAATCTACCCAAAACCTAAAAAAATTGAAATTTTTATATGAAAAACTTCTTTTGCCCATATCTCCTAAACTATGCGTCCTAGAGCGAAAAGGACTTTAATTCGTGACCACCCCCAAAAAATTGAAAAATCTACCCAAAACCTAAAAAAATTGAAATTTTTATATGAAAAACTTCTTTTGCCCATATCTCCTAAACTAAGCGTCCTAGAGCGAAAAGGACTTTAATTCGTGACCACCCCCAAAAAATTGAAAAATCTACCCAAAACCTAAAAAAATTGAAATTTTTATATGAAAAACTTCTTTTGCCCATATCTCCTAAACTAAGCGTCCTAGAGCGAAAAGGACTTTAATTCGTGACCACCCCCAAAAAATTTAAAAATCCACAAAAATCCTAAAAAAATGAAATTTTTATATGAAAAACTTCTTTTGCCCATATCTCCTTTAATATGCGTCCTAGAGCGAAAAGGACTTTAATTCGTGACCACCCCCAAAAAATTGAAAAATCCACCCAAAACCTAAAAAAAATAAAATTTTTATATGAAAAACTTCTTTTGCCCATATCTCCTAAACTAAGCGTCCTAGAGCGAAAAGGACTTTAATTCGTGACCACCCCAAAAAATTTAAAAATCCACCCAAATCCTAAAGAAATTGAAATTTTTATATGAAAAACTTCTTTTGCCCATAACTCCTAAACTATGCGTCCTAGAGCGAAAAGGACTTTAATTCGTGACCACCCCCAAAAAATTGAAAAATCTACCCAAAACCTAAAAAAATTGAAATTTTTATATGAAAAACTTCTTTTGCCCATATCTCCTAAACTATGCGTCCTAGAGCGAAAAGGACTTTAATTCGTGACCACCCCAAAAAATTGAAAAATCTACCCAAAACCTAAAAAAATTGAAATTTTTATATGAAAAACTTCTTTTGCCCATATCTCCTAAACTATGCGTCCTAGAGCGAAAAGGACTTTAATTCGTGACCACCCCCAAAAAATTGAAAAATCTACCCAAAACCTAAAAAAATTGAAATTTTTATATGAAAAACTTCTTTTGCCCATATCTCCTAAACTAAGCGTCCTAGAGCGAAAAGGACTTTAATTCGTGACCACCCCCAAAAAATTGAAAAATCCACCCAAAACCTAAAAAAATTTAAATTTTTATATGAAAAACTTCTTTTGCCCATATCTCCTAAACTAAGCGTCCTAGAGCGAAAAGGACTTTAATTCGTGACCACCCCCAAAAACTTCTTTTGCCAATATCTCCTAAACTAAGCGTCCTAGAGCGAAAAGGACTTTAATTCGTGACCACCCCCAAAAAATTTAAAAATCCACAAAAATCCTAAAAAAATGAAATTTTTATATGAAAAACTTCTTTTGCCCATATCTCCTTTAATATGCGTCCTAGAGCGAAAAGGACTTTAATTCGTGACCACCCCCAAAAAATTGAAAAATCCACCCAAAACCTAAAAAAATTCAAATTTTTATATGAAAAACTTCTTTTGCCCATATCTCCTAAACTAAGCGTCCTAGAGCGAAAAGGACTTTAATTCGTGACCACCCCCAAAAAATTGAAAAATCTACCCAAAACCTAAAAAAATTGAAATTTTTATATGAAAAACTTCTTTTGCCCATATCTCCTAAACTATGCGTCCTAGAGCGAAAAGGACTTTAATTCGTGACCACCCCCAAAAAATTGAAAAATCTACCCAAAACCTAAAAAAATTGAAATTTTTATATGAAACACTTCTTTTACCCATATCTCCTAAACTATGCGTCCTAGAGCGAAAAGGACTTTAATTCGTGACCACCCCCAAAAAATTGAAAAATCTACCCAAAACCTAAAAAAATTGAAATTTTTATATGAAAAACTTCTTTTGCCCATATCTCCTAAACTAAGCGTCCTAGAGCGAAAAGGACTTTAATTCGTGACCACCCCCAAAAAATTGAAAAATCTACCCAAAACCTAAAAAAATTGAAATTTTTATATGAAAAACTTCTTTTGCCCATATCTCCTAAACTATGCGTCCTAGAGCGAAAAGGACTTTAATTCGTGACCACCCCCAAAAAATTGAAAAATCTACCCAAAACCTAAAAAAATTGAAATTTTTATATGAAAAACTTCTTTTGCCCATATCTCCTAAACTATGCGTCCTAGAGCGAAAAGGACTTTAATTCGTGCCCACCCCCCAAAAAATTGAAAAATCTACCCAAAACCTAAAAAAATTGAAATTTTTATATGAAAAACTTCTTTTGCCCATATCTCCTAAACTAAGCGTCCTAGAGCGAAAAGGACTTTAATTCGTGACCACCCCCAAAAAATTTAAAAATCCACAAAAATCCTAAAAAAATGAAATTTTTATATGAAAAACTTCTTTTGCCCATATCTCCTTTAATATGCGTCCTAGAGCGAAAAGGACTTTAATTCGTGACCACCCCCAAAAAATTTAAAAATCCACCCAAAACCTAAAAAAAATAAAATTTTTATATGAAAAACTTCTTTTGCCCATATCTCCTAAACTAAGCGTCCTAGAGCGAAAAGGACTTTAATTCGTGACCACCCCCAAAAAATTTAAAAATCCACCCAAATCCTAAAGAAATTGAAATTTTTATATGAAAAACTTATTTTGCCCATAACTCCTAAACTATGCGTCCTAGAGCGAAAAGGACTTTAATTCGTGACCACCCCCAAAAAATTGAAAAATCCACCCAAAACCTAAAAAAATTCAAATTTTTATATGAAAAACTTCTTTTGCCCATATCTCCTAAACTAAGCGTCCTAGAGCGAAAAGGACTTTAATTCGTGACCACCCCCAAAAAATTGAAAAATCTACCCAAAACCTAAAAAAATTTAAATTTTTATATGAAAAACTTCTTTTGCCCATATCTCCTAAACTATGCGTCCTAGAGCGAAAAGGACTTTAATTCGTGACCACCCCCAAAAAATTGAAAAATCTACCCAAAACCTAAAAAAATTGAAATTTTTATATGAAAAACTTCTTTTGCCCATATCTCCTAAACTATGCGTCCTAGAGCGAAAAGGACTTTAATTCGTGACCACCCCCAAAAAATTGAAAAATCTACCCAAAACCTAAAAAAATTGAAATTTTTAAATGAAAAACTTCTTTTGCCCATATCTCCTAAACTAAGCGTCCTAGAGCGAAAAGGACTTTAATTCGTGACCACCCCCAAAAAATTGAAAAATCCACCCAAAATCTAAAAAAATTTAAATTTTTATATGAAAAACTTCTTTTGCCCATATCTCCTTTAATATGCGTCCTAGAGCGAAAAGGACTTTAATTCGTGACCACCCCCAAAAAATTGAAAAATCCACCCAAAACCTAAAAAAAATAAAATTTTTATATGAAAAACTTCTTTTGCCCATATCTCCTAAACTAAGCGTCCTAGAGCGAAAAGGACTTTAATTCGTGACCACCCCCAAAAAATTTAAAAATCCACCCAAATCCTAAAGAAATTGAAATTTTTATATGAAAAACTTCTTTTGCCCATAACTCCTAAACTATGCGTCCTAGAGCGAAAAGGACTTTAATTCGTGACCACCCCCAAAAAATTGAAAAATCCACCCAAAACCTAAAAAAATTTAAATTTTTATATGAAAAACTTCTTTTGCCCATATCTCCTAAACTAAGCGTCCTAGAGCGAAAAGGACTTTAATTCGTGACCACCCCCAAAAACTTCTTTTGCCCATATCTCCTAAACTAAGCGTCCTAGAGCGAAAAGGACTTTAATTCGTGACCACCCCCAAAAAATTTAAAAATCCACCCAAATCCTAAAGAAATTGAAATTTTTATATGAAAAACTTCTTTTGCCCATAACTCCTAAACTATGCGTCCTAGAGCGAAAAGGACTTTAATTCGTGACCACCCCCAAAAAATTGAAAAATCCACCCAAAACCTAAAAAAATTCAAATTTTTATATGAAAAACTTCTTTTGCCCATATCTCCTAAACTAAGCGTCCTAGAGCGAAAAGGACTTTAATTCGTGACCACCCCCAAAAAATTGAAAAATCTACCCAAAACCTAAAAAAATTGAAATTTTTATATGAAAAACTTCTTTTGCCCATATCTCCTAAACTATGCGTCCTAGAGCGAAAAGGACTTTAATTCGTGACCACCCCCAAAAAATTGAAAAATCTACCCAAAACCTAAAAAAATTGAAATTTTTATATGAAAAACTTCTTTTGCCCATATCTCCTAAACTATGCGTCCTAGAGCGAAAAGGACTTTAATTCGTGACCACCCCCAAAAAATTGAAAAATCTACCCAAAACCTAAAAAAATTGAAATTTTTATATGAAAAACTTCTTTTGCCCATATCTCCTAAACTATGCGTCCTAGAGCGAAAAGGACTTTAATTCGTGACCACCCCCAAAAAATTGAAAAATCTACCCAAAACCTAAAAAAATTGAAATTTTTATATGAAAAACTTCTTTTGCCCATATCTCCTAAACTAAGCGTCCTAGAGCGAAAAGGACTTTAATTCGTGACCACCCCCAAAAAATTTAAAAATCCACAAAAATCCTAAAAAAATGAAATTTTTATATGAAAAACTTCTTTTGCCCATATCTCCTTTAATATGCGTCCTAGAGCGAAAAGGACTTTAATTCGTGACCACCCCCAAAAAATTGAAAAATCCACCCAAAACCTAAAAAAAATAAAATTTTTATATGAAAAACTTCTTTTGCCCATATCTCCTAAACTAAGCGTCCTAGAGCGAAAAGGACTTTAATTCGTGACCACCCCAAAAAATTTAAAAATCCACCCAAATCCTAAAGAAATTGAAATTTTTATATGAAAAACTTCTTTTGCCCATAACTCCTAAACTATGCGTCCTAGAGCGAAAAGGACTTTAATTCGTGACCACCCCCAAAAAATTGAAAAATCTACCCAAAACCTAAAAAAATTGAAATTTTTATATGAAAAACTTCTTTTGCCCATATCTCCTAAACTATGCGTCCTAGAGCGAAAAGGACTTTAATTCGTGACCACCCCAAAAAATTGAAAAATCTACCCAAAACCTAAAAAAATTGAAATTTTTATATGAAAAACTTCTTTTGCCCATATCTCCTAAACTATGCGTCCTAGAGCGAAAAGGACTTTAATTCGTGACCACCCCCAAAAAATTGAAAAATCTACCCAAAACCTAAAAAAATTGAAATTTTTATATGAAAAACTTCTTTTGCCCATATCTCCTAAACTAAGCGTCCTAGAGCGAAAAGGACTTTAATTCGTGACCACCCCCAAAAAATTGAAAAATCCACCCAAAACCTAAAAAAATTTAAATTTTTATATGAAAAACTTCTTTTGCCCATATCTCCTAAACTAAGCGTCCTAGAGCGAAAAGGACTTTAATTCGTGACCACCCCCAAAAAATTGAAAAATCTACCCAAAACCTAAAAAAATTAAAATTTTTATATGAAAAACTTCTTTTGCCCATATCTTCTAAACTATGCGTCCTAGAGCGAAAAGGACTTTAATTCGTGACCACCCCCAAAAAATTGAAAAATCTACCCAAAACCTACAAAAAATCAAATTTTTATATGAAAAACTTCTTTTGCCCATATCTCCTAAACTAAGCGTCCTAGAGCGAGAAGAACTTTAATTCGTGACCACCCCCAAAAAATTGACAAATCTACCCAAAACCTAAAAAAATTGAAATTTTTATATGAAAAACTTCTTTTGCCCATATCTCCTAAACTATGCGTCCTAGAGCGAAAAGGACTTTAATTCGTGACCACCCCCAAAAAATTGAAAAATCCACCCAAAACCTAAAAAAATTCAAATTTTTATATGAAAAACTTCTTTTGCCCATATCTCCTAAACTAAGCGTCCTAGAACGAAAAGGACTTTAATTCGTGACCACCCCCAAAAAATTGAAAAATCTACCCAAAACCAAAAAAAATTGAAATTTTTATATGAAAAACTTCTTTTGCCCATATCTCCTAAACTATGCGTCCTAGAGCGAAAAGGACTTTAATTCGTGACCACCCCCAAAAAATTGAAAAATCTACCCAAAACCTAAAAAAATTGAAATTTTTATATGAAAAACTTCTTTTGCCCATATCTCCTAAACTATGCGTCCTAGAGCGAAAAGGACTTTAATTCGTGACCACCCCCAAAAAATTGAAAAATCTACCCAAAACCTAAAAAAATTGAAATTTTTATATGAAAAACTTCTTTTGCCCATATCTCCTAAACTAAGCGTCCTAGAGCGAAAAGGACTTTAATTCGTGACCACCCCCAAAAAATTGAAAAATCCACCCAAACCTAAAAAAATTTAAATTTTTATATGAAAAACTTCTTTTGTCCATAACTCCTTAAATATGCGTCCTAGAGCGAAAAGGACTTCAATTCGTGACCACCCCCAAAAAATTGAAAAATCTACCCAAAACCTAAAAAAATTGAAATTTTTATATGAAAAACTTCTTTTGCTCCTTAAATACGCGTCCTAGAGCGAAAAGGACTTCAATTCGTGACCACCCCCAAAAAATTTAAAAATCCACAAAAATCCTAAAAAAATTGAAATTTTTATATGAAAAACTTCTTTTCCCATATCTCCTAAACTATGCGTCCTAGAGCGAAAAGGACTTTAATTCGTGACCACCCCCAAAAAATTGAAAAATCCACCCAAAACCTAAAAAAATTAAAATTTTTATATGAAAAACTTCTTTTGCCCATATCTCCTAAACTAAGCGTCCTAGAGCGAAAAGGACTTTAATTCGTGACCACCCCCAAATAATTGAAAAATCTACCCAAAACCTAAAAAAAATTCAAATTTTTATATGAAAAACTTCTTTTGCCCATATCTCCTAAACTAAGCGTCCTAGAGCGAAAAGGACTTTAATTCGTGACCACCCCCAAAAAATTGAAAAATCTACCAAAAACCTAAAAAAATTGAAATTTTTATATGAAAAACTTCTTTTGCCCATATCTCCTAAACTATGCGTCCTAGAGCGAAAAGGACTTTAATTCGTGACCACCCCCAAAAAATTGAAAAATCTACCCAAAACCTAAAAAAATTAAAATTTTTATATGAAAAACTTCTTTTGCCCATATCTCCTAAACTAAGCATCCTAGAGCGAAAAGGACTTTAATTCGTGACCACCCCCAAAAAATTGAAAAATCTACCCAAAACCTAAAAAAATTTAAATTTTTATATGAAAAACTTCTTTTGCCCATAACTCCTTAAATATGCGTCCTAGAGCGAAAAGGACTTTAATTCGTGACCACCCCCAAAAAATTGAAAAATCCACCCAAAACCTAAAAAAATTCAAATTTTTATATGAAAAACTTCTTTTGCCCATATCTCCTAAACTATGCGTCCTAGAGCGAAAAGGACTTTAATTCGTGACCACCCCCAAAAAATTGAAAAATCTACCCAAAACCTAAAAAAATTGAAATTTTTATATGAAAAACTTCTTTTGCCCATATCTCCTAAACTATGCGTCCTAGAGCGAAAAGGACTTTAATTCGTGACCGCCCCCAAAAAATTGAAAAATCTACCCAAAACCTAAAAAAATTGAAATTTTTATATGAAAAACTTCTTTTGCCCATATCTCCTAAACTAAGCGTCCTAGAGCGAAAAGGACTTTAATTCGTGACCACCCCCAAAAAATTGAAAAATCCACCCAAAACCTAAAAAAATTTAAATTTTTATATGAAAAACTTCTTTTGCCCATATCTCCTAAACTAAGCGTCCTAGAGCGAAAAGGACTTTAATTCGTGACCACCCCCAAAAAATTGAAAAATCTACCCAAAACCTAAAAAAATTAAAATTTTTATATGAAAAACTTCTTTTGCCCATATCTTCTAAACTATGCGTCCTAGAGCGAAAAGGACTTTAATTCGTGACCACCCCCAAAAAATTGAAAAATCTACCCAAAACCTACAAAAAATCAAATTTTTATATGAAAAACTTATTTTGCCCATATCTCCTAAACTAAGCGTCCTAGAGCGAAAAGGACTTTAATTCGTGACCACCCCCAAAAAATTGAAAAATCTACCCAAAACCTAAAAAAATTGAAATTTTTATATGAAAAACTTCTTTTGCCCATATCTCCTAAACTATGCGTCCTAGAGCGAAAAGGACTTTAATTCGTGACCACCCCCAAAAAATTGAAAAATCCACCCAAAACCTAAAAAAATTAAAATTTTTATATGAAAAACTTCTTTTGCCCATATCTCCTAAACTAAGCGTCCTAGAACGAAAAGGACTTTAATTCGTGACCACCCCCAAAAAATTGAAAAATCTACCCAAAACCTAAAAAAATTGAAATTTTTATATGAAAAACTTCTTTTGCCCATATCTCCTAAACTATGCGTCCTAGAGCGAAAAGGACTTTAATTCGTGACCACCCCCAAAAAATTGAAAAATCTACCCAAAACCTAAAAAAATTGAAATTTTTATATGAAAAACTTCTTTTGCCCATATCTCCTAAACTATGCGTCCTAGAGCGAAAAGGACTTTAATTCGTGACCACCCCCAAAAAATTGAAAAATCTACCCAAAACCTAAAAAAATTGAAATTTTTATATGAAAAACTTCTTTTGCCCATATCTCCTAAACAAAGCGTCCTAGAGCGAAAAGGACTTTAATTCGTGACCACCCCCAAAAAATTGAAAAATCCACCCAAACCTAAAAAAAATTAAATTTTTATATGAAAAACTTCTTTTGTCCATAACTCCTTAAATATGCGTCCTAGAGCGAAAAGGACTTCAATTCGTGACCACCCCCAAAAAATTTAAAAATCCACAAAAATCCTAAAAAAATTGAAATTTTTATATGAAAAACTTCTTTTGCCCATATCTCCTTTAATATGCGTCCTAGAGCGAAAAGGACTTTAATTCGTGACCACCCCCAAAAAATTGAAAAATCCACCCAAAACCTAAAAAAATTCAAATTTTTATATGAAAAACTTCTTTTGCCCATATCTCCTAAACTAAGCGTCCTAGAGCGAAAAGGACTTCAATTCGTGACCACCCCCAAAAAATCGAAAAATCTACACAAAACCAAAAAAAATTAAAATTTTTATATGAAAAACTTCTTTTGCCCATATCTCCTAAACTAAGCGTCCTAGAGCGAAAAGGACTTCAATTTGGGACCACCCCCAAAAAATTGAAAAATCTACCCAAAACCTAAAAAAATTGAAATTTTTATATGAAAAACTTCTTTTGCTCCTTAAATATGCGTCCTAGAGCGAAAAGGACTTCAATTCGTGACCACCCCCAAAAAATTTAAAAATCCACAAAAATCCTAAAAAAATTGAAATTTTTATATGAAAAACTTCTTTTCCCATATCTCCTAAACTATGCGTCCTAGAGCGAAAAGGACTTTAATTCGTGACCACCCCCAAAAAATTGAAAAATCCACCCAAAACCTAAAAAAATTAAAATTTTTATATGAAAAACTTCTTTTGCCCATATCTCCTAAACTAAGCGTCCTAGAGCGAAAAGGACTTTAATTCGTGACCACCCCCAAAAAATTGAAAAATCTACCCAAAACCTAAAAAAATTGAAATTTTTATATGAAAAACTTCTTTTGCCCATATCTCCTAAACTATGCGTCCTAGAGCGAAAAGGACTTTAATTCGTGACCACCCCCAAAAAATTGAAAAATCTACCAAAACCTAAAAAAAATTCAAATTTTTATATGAAAAACTTCTTTTGCCCATATCTCCTAAACTAAGCGTCCTAGAGCGAAAAGGACTTTAATTCGTGACCACCCCCAAAAAATTGAAAAATCTACCCAAAACCTAAAAAAATTGAAATTTTTATATGAAAAACTTCTTTTGCCCATATCTCCTAAACTATGCGTCCTAGAGCGAAAAGGACTTTAATTCGTGACCACCCCCAAAAAATTGAAAAATCTACCCAAAACCTAAAAAAATTCAAATTTTTATATGAAAAACTTCTTTTGCCCATAACTCCTTAAATATGCGTCCTAGAGCGAAAAGGACTTCAATTCGTGACCACCCCCAAAAAATTTAAAAATCCACAAAAATCCTAAAAAAATTGAAATTTTTATATGAAAAACTTCTTTTCCCATATCTCCTAAACTATGCATCCTAGAGCGAAAAGGACTTTAATTCGTGACCACCCCCAAAAAATTTAAAAATCCACCCACATCCTAAAGAAATTGAAATTTTTATATGAAAAACTTCTTTTGCCCATATCTCCTAAACTATGCGTCCTAGAGCGAAACGGACTTTAATTCGTGACCACCCCCCAAAAATTTAAAAATCTACCCAAAACCTAAAAAAATTGAAATTTTTATATGAAAAACTTCTTTTGCCCATAACTCCTTAAATATGCGTCCTAGAGCGAAAAGGACTTCAATTCGTGACCACCCCCAAAAAATTGAAAAATCCACCCAAAACCTAAAAAAATTAAAATTTTTATATGAAAAACTTCTTTTGCCCATATCTCCTAAACTCAGCGTCCTAGAGCGAAAAGGACTTTAATTCGTGACCACCCCCAAAAAATTGAAAAATCTACCCAAAACCTAAAAAAATTCAAATTTTTATATGAAAAACTTCTTTTCCCATATCTCCTAAACTATGCGTCCTAGAGCGAAAAGGACTTTAGTTCGTGACCACCCCCAAAAAATTGAAAAATCCACCCAAAACCTAAAAAAATTAAAATTTTTATATGAAAAACTTCTTTTGCCCATATCTCCTAAACTAAGCGTCCTAGAGCGAAAAGGACTTTAATTCGTGACCACCCCCAAAAAAATTGAAAAATCTACCCAAAACCTAAAAAAATTCAAATTTTTATATGAAAAACTTCTTTTGCCCATATATCCTAAACTAAGCGTCCTAGAGCGAAAAGGACTTTAATTCGTGACCACCCCCAAAAAATTGAAAAATCTACCCAAAACCTAAAAAAATTGAAATTTTTATATGAAAAACTTCTTTTGCCCATATCTCCTAAACTATGCGTCCTAGAGCGAAAAGGACTTTAATTCGTGACCACCCCCAAAAAATTGAAAAATCTACCCAAAACCTAAAAAAATTAAAATTTTTATATGAAAAACTTCTTTTGCCCATATCTCCTAAACTAAGCGTCCTAGAGCGAAAAGGACTTTAATTCGTGACCACCCCCAAAAAATTGAAAAATCTACCCAAAACCTAAAAAAATTGAAATTTTTATATGAAAAACTTCTTTTGCCCATATCTCCTAAACTATGCGTCCTAGAGCGAAAAGGACTTTAATTCGTGACCACCCCCAAAAAATTGAAAAATCTACCCAAAACCTAAAAAAATTGAAATTTTTATATGAAAAACTTCTTTTGCCCATATCTCCTAAACTATGCGTCCTAGAGCGAAAAGGACTTTAATTCGTGACCACCCCCAAAAAATTGAAAAATCCACCCAAAACCTAAAAAAATTAAAATTTTTATATGAAAAACTTCTTTTCCCCATATCTCCTAAACTAAGCGTCCTAGAGCGAAAGGACTTTAATTCGTGACCACCCCCAAAAAATTGAAAAATCTACCCAAAACCTAAAAAAATTGAAATTTTTATATGAAAAACTTCTTTTGCCCATATCTCCTAAACTAAGCGTCCTAGAGCGAAAAGGACTTTAATTCGTGACCACCCCCAAAAAATTGAAAAATCCACCCAAACCTAAAAAAATTGAAATTTTTATATGAAAAACTTCTTTTGCCCATAACTCCTTAAATATGCGTCCTAGAGCGAAAAGGACTTCAATTCGTGACCACCCCCAAAAAATTTAAAAATCCACCCAAAACCTAAGAAAATTAAAATTTTTATATGAAAAACTTCTTTTGCCCATATCTCCTAAACTATGCGTCCTAGAGCGAAAAGGACTTTAATTCGTGACCACCCCCAAAAAATTGAAAAATCTACCCAAAACCTAAAAAAATTGAAATTTTTATATGAAAAACTTCTTTTGCCCATATCACCTAAACTATGCGTCCTAGAGCGAATAGGACTTTAATTCGTGACCACCCCCAAAAAATTGAAAAATCCACCCAAAACCTAAAAAAATTAAAATTTTTATATGAAAAACTTCTTTTGCCCATATCTTCTAAACTAAGCGTCCTAGAGCGAAAAGGACTTTAATTCGTGACCACCCCCAAAAAATTGAAAAATCCACCCAAACCTAAAAAAATTGAAATTTTTATATGAAAAACTTCTTTTGCCCATAACTCCTTAAATATGCGTCCTAGAGCGAAAAGGACTTCAATTCGTGACCACCCCCAAAAAATTGAAAAATCCACCCAAAACCTAAAAAAATTCAAATTTTTATATGAAAAACTTCTTTTGCCCATATCTCCTAAACTCAGCGTCCTAGAGCGAAAAGGAATTTAATTCGTGACCACCCCCAAAAAATTGGAAAATCTACCCAAAACCTAAAAAAATTCAAATTTTTATATGAAAAACTTCTTGTCCCATATCTCCTAAGCTATGCGTCCTAGAGCGAAAAGGACTTTAATTCGTGACCACCCCCAAAAAATTGAAAAATCCACCCAAAACCTAAAAAAATTAAAATTTTTATATGAAAAACTTCTTTTGCCCAAATTGAAAAATTGAAAAAAATTGAAAAATCTACCCAAAACCTAAAAAAATTCAAATTTTTATATGAAAAACTTCTTTTGCCCATATCTCCTAAACTAAGCGTCCTAGAGCGAAAAGGACTTTAATTCGTGACCACCCCCAAAAAATTGAAAAATCTACCCAAAACCTAAAAAAATTGAAATTTTTATATGAAAAACTTCTTTTGCCCATATCTCCTAAACTATGCGTCCTAGAGCGAAAAGGACTTTAATTCGTGACCACCCCCAAAAAATTGAAAAATCCACCCAAGACCTAAAAAAAATTAAAATTTTTATATCAAAAACTTCTTTTCCCCATATCTCCTAAACTAAGCGTCCTAGAGCGAAAAGGACTTTAATTCGTGACCACCCCCAAAAAATTGAAAAATCTAACCAAAACCTAAAAAAATTGAAATTTTTATATGAAAAACTTCTTTTCCCATATCTCCTAAACTAAGCGTCCTAGAGCGAAAAGGACTTTAATTCGTGACCACCCCCAAAAAATTGAAAAATCCACCCAAACCTAAAAAAATTGAAATTTTTATATGAAAAACTTCTTTTGCCCATAACTCCTTAAATATGCGTCCTAGAGCGAAAAGGACTTCAATTCGTGACCACCCCCAAAAAATTTAAAAATCCACAAAAATCCTAAAAAATTGAAATTTTTATATGAAAAACTTTTTTTCCCATATCTTCTAAACTATGCGACCTAGAGCGAAAAGGACTTTAATTCGTGACCACCCCCAAAAAATTTAAAAATCTACCCAAAACCTAAAAAAATTGAAATTTTTATATGAAAAACTTCTTTTGCCCATATCTCCTAAACTATGCGTCCTAGAGCGAAAAGGACTTTAATTCGTGACCACCCCCAAAAAATTGAAAAATCCACCCAAAACCTAAAAATATTAAAATTTTTATATGAAAAACTTCTTTTGCCCATATCTCCTAAACTAAGCGTCCTAGAGCGAAAAGGACTTTAATTCGTGACCACCCCCAAAAAATTGAAAAATCTACCCAAAACCTAAAAAAATTTAAATTTTTATATGAAAAACTTCTTTTGCCCATATCTTCTAAACTAAGCGTCCTAGAGCGAAAAGGACTTTAATTCGTGACCACCCCCAAAAAATTGAAAAATCCACCCAAACCTAAAAAAATTGAAATTTTTATATGAAAAACTTCTTTTGCCCATAACCCTTAAATATGCGTCCTAGAGCGAAAAGGACTTCAATTCGTGACCACCCCCAAAAAATTTAAAATCCCACAAAAATCCTAAAAAAAATGAAATTTTTATATGAAAAACTTCTTTTCCCATATCTCCTAAACTATGCGTCCTAGAGCGAAAAGGACTTTAATTCGTGACCACCCCCAAAAAATTGAAAAATCCACCCAAAACCTAAAAAAATTAAAATTTTTATATGAAAAACTTCTTTTGCTCATATCTCCTAAACTAAGCGTCCTAGAGCGAAAAGGACTTTAATTCGTGACCACCCCCAAAAAATTTAAAAATCCACCCAAATCCTAAAGAAATTGAAATTTTTATATGAAAAACTTCTTTTGCCCATAACTCCTTAAATATGCGTCCTAGAGCGAAAAGGACTTTAATTCGTGACCACCCCCAAAAAATTGAAAAATCCACCCAAAACCTAAAAAAATTAAAATTTTTATATGAAAAACTTTTTTTGCCCATATCTCCTAAACTAAGCGTCCTAGAGCGAAAAGGACTTTAATTCGTGACCACCCCCAAAAAATTGAAAAATCCACCCAAACCTAAAAAAATTGAAATTTTTATATGAAAAACTTCTTTTGCCCATAACTCCTTAAATATGCGTCCTAGAGCGAAAAGGACTTCAATTCGTGACCACCCCCAAAAAATTTAAAAATCCACAAAAATGCTAAAAAAATTGAAATCTTTATATGAAAAACTTCTTTTGCCCATATCTCCTAAACTAAGCGTCCTAGAGCGAAAAGGACTTTAATTCGTGACCACCCCCAAAAAATTGAAAAATCTACCCAAAACCTAAAAAAATTGAAATTTTTATATGGAAAACTTCTTTTGCCCATATCTCCTAAACTATGCGTCCTAGAGCGAAAAGGACTTTAATTCGTGACCACCCCCAAAAAATTGAAAAATCCACCCAAAACCTAAAAAAAATTAAAATTTTTATATGAAAAACTTCTTTTGCCCATATCTCCTAAACTAAGCGTCCTAGAGCGAAAAGGACTTTAATTCGTGACCACCCCCAAAAAATTGAAAAATCTACCCAAAACCTAAAAAAATTGAAATTTTTATATGAAAAACTTCTTTTGCCCATATCTCCTAAACTATGCGTCCTAGAGCGAAAAGGACTTTAATTCGTGACCACCCCCAAAAAATTGAAAAATCCACCCAAACCTAAAAAAATTGAAATTTTTATATGAAAAACTTCTTTTGCCCATAACTCCTTAAATATGCGTCCTAGAGCGAAAAGGACTTCAATTCGTGACCACCCCCAAAAAATTTAAAAATCTACAAAAATCCTAAAAAAATTGAAATTTTTATATGAAAAACTTTTTTTCCCATATCTCCTAAAGTATGCGTCCTAGAGCGAAAAGGACTTTAATTCGTGACCACCCCCAAAAAATTGAAAAATCTACCCAAAACCTAAAAAAATTGAAATTTTTATATGAAAAACTTCTTTTGCCCATATCTCCTAAACTATGCGTCCTAGAGCGAAAAGGACTTTAATTCGTGACCACCCCCAAAAAAATTGAAAAATCCACCCAAAACCTAAAAAAATTAAAATTTTTATATGAAAAACTTCTTTTGCCCATATCTCCTAAACTAAGCGTCCTAGAGCGAAAAGGACTTTAATTCGTGATCACCCCCAAAAAATTGAAAAATCTACCCAAAACCTAAAAAAAATTAAATTTTTATATGAAAAACTTCTTTTGCCCATATCTTCTAAACTAAGCGTCCTAGAGCGAAAAGGACTTTAATTCGTGACCACCCCCAAAAAATTGAAAAATCTACCCAAACCTAAAAAAATTGAAATTTTTATATGAAAAACTTCTTTTGCCCATAACTCCTTAAATATGCGTCCTAGAGCGAAAAGGACTTCAATTCGTGACCACCCCCACAAAATTTAAAAATCCACAAAAATCCTAAAAAAAATGAAATTTTTATATGAAAAACTTCTTTTCCCATATCTCCTAAACTATGCGTCCTAGAGCGAAAAGGACTTTAATTCGTGACCACCCCCAAAAAATTGAAAAATCCACCCAAAACCTAAAAAAAATAAAATTTTTATATGAAAAACTTCTTTTGCCCATATCTCCTAAACTAAGCGTCCTAGAGCGAAAAGGACTTTAATTCGTGACCACCCCCAAAAAATTTAAAAATCCACCCAAAACCTAAAGAAATTGAAATTTTTATATGAAAAACTTCTTTTGCCCATATCTCCTAAACTATGCGTCCTAGAGCGAAAAGGACTTTAATTCGTGACCACCCCCAAAAAATTGGAAAATCCACCCAAAACCTAAAAAAATTAAAATTTTTATATGAAAAACTTCTTTTGCCCATATCTCCTAAACTAAGCGTCCTAGAGCGAAAAGGACTTTAATTCGTGACCACCCCCAAAAAATTTAAAAATCCACCCAAATCCTAAAGAAATTGAAATTTTTATATGAAAAACTTCTTTTGCCCATATCTCCTAAACTATGCGTCCTAGAGCGAAAAGGACTTTAATTCGTGACCACCCCCAAAAAAATTAAAAATCCACCCAAATCCTAAAGAAATTGAAATTTTTATATGAAAAACTTCTTTTGCCCATATCTCCTAAACTATGCGTCCTAGAGCGAAAAGGACTTTAATTCGTGACCACCCCCAAAAAATTTAAAAATCCACCCAAACCTAAAAAAATTGAAATTTTTATATGAAAAACTTCTTTTGCCCATAACTCCTTAAATATGCGTCCTAGAGCGAAAAGGACTTCAATTCGTGACCACCCCCAAAAAATTTAAAAATCTACCCAAAACCTAAAAAATTCAAATTTTTATATGAAAAACTTCTTTTGCCCATATCTCCTAAACTAAGCGTCCTAGAGCGAAAAGGACTTTAATTCGTGACCACCCCCAAAAAATTGAAAAATCTACCCAAAACCTAAAAAAATTGAAATTTTTATATGAAAAACTTCTTTTGCCCATATCTCCTAAACTATGCGTCCTAGAGCGAAAAGGACTTTAATTCGTGACCACCCCCAAAAAATTGAAAAATCCACCCAAACCTAAAAAAATTGAAATTTTTATATGAAAAACTTCTTTTGCCCATAACTCCTTAAATATGCGTCCTAGAGCGAAAAGGACTTTAATTTGTGACCACCCCCAAAAAATTGAAAAATCTACCCAAAACCTAAAAAAATTGAAATTTTTATATGAAAAACTTCTTTTGCCCATATCTCCTAAACTATGCGTCCTAGAGCGAAAAGGACTTTAATTCGTGACCACCCCCAAAAAATTGAAAAATCCACCCAAAACCTAAAAAAATTAAAATTTTTATATGAAAAACTTCTTTTGCCCATATCTCCTAAACTAAGCGTCCTAGAGCGAAAAGGACTTTAATTCGTGACCACCCCCAAAAAATTGAAAAATCCACCCAAACCTAAAAAAATTGAAATTTTTATATGAAAAACTTCTTTTCCCCATAACTCCTTAAATATGCGTCCTAGAGCGAAAAGGACTTCAATTCGTGACCACCCCCAAAAAATTTAAAAATCCACAAAAATCCTAAAAAAAATGAAATTTTTATATGAAAAACTTCTTTTCCCATATCTCCTAAACTATGCGTCCTAGAGCGAAAAGGACTTTAATTCGTGACCACCCCCAAAAAATTGAAAAATCCACCCAAAACCTAAAAAAATTAAAATTTTTATATGAAAAACTTCTTTTGCCCATATCTCCTAAACTAAGCGTCCTAGAGCGAAAAGGACTTTAATTCGTGACCACCCCCAAAAAATTTAAAAATCTACCCAAAACCTAAAAAAATTGAAATTTTTATATGAAAAACTTCTTTTGCCCATATCTCCTAAACTAAGCGTCCTAGAGCGAAAAGGACTTTAATTCGTGACCACCCCCAAAAAATTGAAAAATCTACCCAAAACCTAAAAAAATTGAAATTTTTATATGAAAAACTTCTTTTGCCCATATCTCCTAAACTATGCGTCCTAGAGCGAAAAGGACTTTAATTCGTGACCACCCCCAAAAAATTGAAAAATCCACCCAAAACCTAAAAAAATTAAAATTTTTATATGAAAAACTTCTTTTGCCCATATCTCCTAAACTAAGCGTCCTAGAGCGAAAAGGACTTTAATTCGTGACCACCCCCAAAAAATTGAAAAATCCACCCAAACCTAAAAAAATTGAAATTTTTATATGAAAAACTTCTTTTCCCCATAACTCCTTAAATATGCGTCCTAGAGCGAAAAGGACTTCAATTCGTGACCACCCCCAAAAAATTTAAAAATCCACAAAAATCCTAAAAAAAATGAAATTTTTATATGAAAAACTTCTTTTCCCATATCTCCTAAACTATGCGTCCTAGAGCGAAAAGGACTTTAATTCGTGACCACCCCCAAAAAATTGAAAAATCCACCCAAAACCTAAAAAAATTAAAATTTTTATATGAAAAACTTCTTTTGCCCATATCTCCTAAACTAAGCGTCCTAGAGCGAAAAGGACTTTAATTCGTGACCACCCCCAAAAAATTTAAAAATCTACCCAAAACCTAAAAAAATTGAAATTTTTATATGAAAAACTTCTTTTGCCCATATCTCCTAAACTATGCGTCCTAGAGCGAAAAGGACTTTAATTCGTGACCACCCCCAAAAAATTGAAAAATCCACCCAAAACCTAACAAAATTTAAATTTTTATATGAAAAACTTCTTTTGCCCATAACTCCTTAAATATGCGTCCTAGAGCGAAAAGGACTTCAATTCGTGACCACCCCCAAAAAATTTAAAAATCCACAAAAATCTTAAAAAAATTGAAATTTTTATATGAAAAACTTCTTTTCCCATATCTCCTAAACTATGCGTCCTAGAGCGAAAAGGACTTTAATTCGTGACCACCCCCAAAAAATTTCAAAATACACCCAAAACCTAAAAAAATTGAAATTTTTATATGAAAAACTTCTTTTGCCCATATCTCCTAAACTATGCGTCCTAGAGCGAAAAGGACTTTAATTCGTGACCACCCCCCAAAAAATTGAAAAATCCACCCAAAACCTAAAAAAATTAAAATTTTTATATGAAAAACTTCTTTTGCCCATATCTCCTAAACTAAGCGTCCTAGAGCGAAAAGGACTTTAATTCGTGACCACCCCCAAAAAATTGAAAAATCTACCCAAAACCTAAAAAATTCAAATTTTTATATGAAAAACTTCTTTTGCCCATATCTCCTAAACTAAGCGTCCTAGAGCGAAAAGGACTTTAATTCGTGACCACCCCCAAAAAATTGAAAAATCTACCCAAAACCTAAAAAAATTGAAATTTTTATATGAAAAACTTCTTTTGCCCATATCTCCTAAACTATGCGTCCTAGAGCGAAAAGGACTTTAATTCGTGACCACCCCCAAAAAATTGAAAAATCCACCCAAAACCTAAAAAAATTAAAATTTTTATATGAAAAACTTCTTTTGCCCATATCTCCTAAACTAAGCGTCCTAGAGCGAAAAGGACTTTAATTCGTGACCACCCCCAAAAAATTGAAAAATCTACCCAAAACCTAAAAAAATTTAAATTTTTATATGAAAAACTTCTTTTGCCCATATCTCCTAAACTATGCGTCCTAGAGCGAAAGGGACTTTAATTCGTGACCACCCCCAAAAAATTGAAAAATCTACCCAAAACCTAAAAAATTGAAATTTTTATATGAAAAACTTCTTTTGCCCATATGTCCTAAACTATGCGTCCTAGAGCGAAAAGGACTTTAATTCGTGACCACCCCCAAAAAATTGAAAAATCTACCCAAAACCTAAAAAAATTGAAATTTTTATATGAAAAACTTCTTTTGTCCATATCACCTAAACTATGCGTCCTAGAGCGAAAAGGACTTTAATTCGTGACCACCCCCAAAAAATTGAAAAATCCACCCAAAACCTAAAAAAATTAAAATTTTTATATGAAAAACTTCTTTTGCCCATATCTCCTATACTAAGCGTCCTAGAGCGAAAAGGACTTTAATTCGTGACCACCCCCAAAAAATTGAAAAATCTACCCAAAACCTAAAAAAATTGAAATTTTTATATGAAAAACTTCTTTTGCCCATATCTCCTAAACTATGCGTCCTAGAGCGAAAAGGACTTTAATTCGTGACCACCCCCAAAAAATTGAAAAATCCACCCAAACCTAAAAAAATTGAAATTTTTATATGAAAAACTTCTTTTGCCCATAACTCCTTAAATATGCGTCCTAGAGCGAAAAGGACTTCAATTCGTGACCACCCCCAAAAAATTGAAATTTTTATATGAAAAACTTCTTTTGCCCATATCTCCTAAACTATGCGTCCTAGAGCGAAAAGGACTTTAATTCGTGACCACCCCCAAAAAATTGAAAAATCCACCCAAAACCTAAAAAAATTATAATTTTTATATGAAAAACTTCTTTTGCCCATATCTCCTAAACTAAGCGTCCTAGAGCGAAAAGGACTTTAATTCGTGACCACCCCCAAAAAATTGAAAAATCTACCCAAAACCTAAAAAAATTTAAATTTTTATATGAAAAACTTCTTTTGCCCATATCTTCTAAACTAAGCGTCCTAGAGCGAAAAGGACTTTAATTCGTGACCACCCCCAAAAAATTGAAAAATCCACCCAAACCTAAAAAAATTGACATTTTTATATGAAAAACTTCTTTTCCCCATAACTCCTTAAATATGCGTCCTAGAGCGAAAAGGACTTCAATTCGTGACCACCCCCAAAAAATTTAAAAATCCACAAAAATCCTAAAAAAAATGAAATTTTTATATGAAAAACTTCTTTTCCCATATCTCCTAAACTATGCGTCCTAGAGCGAAAAGTACTTTAATTCGTGACCACCCCCAAAAAATTGAAAAATCCACCCAAAACCTAAAAAAATTAAAATTTTTATATGAAAAACTTCTTTTGCCCATATCTCCTAAACTAAGCGTCCTAGAGCGAAAAGGACTTTAATTCGTGACCACCCCCAAAAAATTTAAAAATCTACCCAAAACCTAAAAAAATTGAAATTTTTATATGAAAAACTTCTTTTGCCCATATCTCCTAAACTATGCGTCCTAGAGCGAAAAGGACTTTAATTCGTGACCACCCCCAAAAAATTGAAAAATCCACCCAAAACCTAACAAAATTGAAATTTTTATATGAAAAACTTCTTTTGCCCATAACTCCTTAAATATGCGTCCTAGAGCGAAAAGGACTTCAATTCGTGACCACCCCCAAAAAATTTAAAAATCTACAAAATCCTAAAAAAATTGAAATTTTTATATGAAAAACTTCTTTTCCCATATCTCCTAAACTATGCGTCCTAGAGCGAAAAGGACTTTAATTCGTGACCACCCCCAAAAAATTGAAAAATCTACCCAAAACCTAAAAAAATTGAAATTTTTATATGAAAAACTTCTTTTGCCCATATCTCCTAAACTATGCGTCCTAGAGCGAAAAGGACTTTAATTCGTGACCACCCCCAAAAAATTGAAAAATCTACCCAAAACCTAAAAAAAATTCAAATTTTTATATGAAAAACTTCTTTTCCCATATCTCCTAAACTATGCGTCCTAGAGCGAAAAGGACTTTAATTCGTGACCACCCCCAAAAAATTGAAAAATCCACCCAAAACCTAAAAAAATTAAAATTTTTATATGAAAAACTTCTTTTGCCCATATCTCCTAAACTAAGCGTCCTAGAGCGAAAAGGACTTTAATTCGTGACCACCCCCAAAAAATTTAAAAATCCACCCAAAACCTAAAGAAATTGAAATTTTTATATGAAAAACTTCTTTTGCCCATATCTCCTAAACTATGCGTCCTAGAGCGAAAAGGACTTTAATTCGTGACCACCCCCAAAAAATTGAAAAATCCACCCAAAACCTAAAAAAATTAAAATTTTTATATGAAAAACTTCTTTTGCCCATATCTCCTAAACTAAGCGTCCTAGAGCGAAAAGGACTTTAATTCGTGACCACCCCCAAAAAATTTAAAAATCCACCCAAATCCTAAAGAAATTGAAATTTTTATATGAAAAACTTCTTTTGCCCATATCTCCTAAACTATGCGTCCTAGAGCGAAAAGGACTTTAATTCGTGACCACCCCCAAAAAATTTAAAAATCCACCCAAATCCTAAAGAAATTGAAATTTTTATATGAAAAACTTCTTTTGCCCATATCTCCTAAACTATGCGTCCTAGAGCGAAAAGGACTTTAATTCGTGACCACCCCCAAAAAATTTAAAAATCCACCCAAACCTAAAAAAATTGAAATTTTTATATGAAAAACTTCTTTTGCCCATAACTCCTTAAATATGCGTCCTAGAGCGAAAAGGACTTCAATTCGTGACCACCCCCAAAAAATTGAAAAATCCACCCAAAACCTAAAAAAATTAAAATTTTTATATGAAAAACTTCTTTTGCCCATATCTCCTAAACTAAGCGTCCTAGAGCGAAAAGGACTTTAATTCGTGACCACCCCCAAAAAATTTAAAAATCCACCCAAATCCTAAAGAAATTGAAATTTTTATATGAAAAACTTCTTTTGACCATATCTCCTAAACTATGCGTCCTAGAGCGAAAAGGACTTTAATTCGTGACCACCCCCAAAAAATTTAAAAATCCACCCAAATCCTAAAGAAATTGAAATTTTTATATGAAAAACTTCTTTTGCCCATATCTCCTAAACTAAGCGTCCTATAGCGAAAAGGACTTTAATTCGTGACCACCCCCAAAAAATTGAAAAATCTACCCAAAACCTAAAAAAAATTAAATTTTTATATGAAAAACTTCTTTTGCCCATATCTTCTAAACTAAGCGTCCTAGAGCGAAAAGGACTTTAATTCGTGACCACCCCCAAAAAATTGAAAAATCCACCCAAACCTAAAAAAATTGAAATTTTTATATGAAAAACTTCTTTTCCCCATAACTCCTTAAATATGCGTCCTAGAGCGAAAAGGACTTCAATTCGTGACCACCCCCAAAAAATTTAAAAATCCACAAAAATCCTAAAAAAAATGAAATTTTTATATGAAAAACTTCTTTTGCCCATATCTCCTAAACTAAGCGTCCTAGAGCGAAAAGGACTTTAATTCGTGACCACCCCCAAAAAATTGAAAAATCTACCCAAAACCTAAAAAAATTTAAATTTTTATATGAAAAACTTCTTTTGCCCATATCTCCTAAACTATGCGTCCTAGAGCGAAAAGGACTTTAATTCGTGACCACCCCCAAAAAATTGAAAAATCCACCCAAAACCTAAAAAAATTAAAATTTTTATATGAAAAACTTCTTTTGCCCATATCTCCTAAACTAAGCGTCCTAGAGCGAAAAGGACTTTAATTCGTGACCACCCCCAAAAAATTGAAAAATCTACCCAAAACCTAAAAAAAATTAAATTTTTATATGAAAAACTTCTTTTGCCCATATCTTCTAAACTAAGCGTCCTAGAGCGAAAAGGACTTTAATTCGTGACCACCCCCAAAAAATTGAAAAATCCACCCAAACCTAAAAAAATTGAAATTTTTATATGAAAAACTTCTTTTCCCCATAACTCCTTAAATATGCGTCCTAGAGCGAAAAGGACTTCAATTCGTGACCACCCCCAAAAAATTTAAAAATCCACAAAAATCCTAAAAAAAATGAAATTTTTATATGAAAAACTTCTTTTCCCATATCTCCTAAACTATGCGTCCTAGAGCGAAAAGGACTTTAATTCGTGACCACCCCCAAAAAATTGAAAAATCCACCCAAAACCTAAAAAAATTAAAATTTTTATATGAAAAACTTCTTTTGCCCATATCTCCTAAACTAAGCGTCCTAGAGCGTAAAGGACTTTAATTCGTGACCACCCCCAAAAAATTTAAAAATCCACCCAAAACCTAAAGAAATTGAAATTTTTATATGGAAAACTTCTTTTGCCCATATCTCTTAAACTATGCGTCCTAGAGCGAAAAGGACTTTAATTCGTGACCACCCCCAAAAAATTGAAAAATCCACCCAAAACCTAAAAAAAATTAAATTTTTATATGAAAAACTTCTTTTGCCCATATCTTCTAAACTAAGCGTCCTAGAGCGAAAAGGACTTTAATTCGTGACCACCCCCAAAAAATTGAAAAATCCACCCAAACCTAAAAAAATTGAAATTTTTATATGAAAAACTTCTTTTCCCCATAACTCCTTAAATATGCGTCCTAGAGCGAAAAGGACTTCAATTCGTGACCACCCCCAAAAAATTTAAAAATCCACAAAAATCCTAAAAAAATGAAATTTTTATATGAAAAACTTCTTTTGCCCATATCTCCTAAACTAAGCGTCCTAGAGCGAAAAGGACTTTAATTCGTGACCACCCCCAAAAAATTGAAAAATCCACCCAAAACCTAAAAAAATTATAATTTTTATATGAAAAACTTCTTTTGCCCATATCTCCTAAACTAAGCGTCCTAGAGCGAAAAGGACTTTAATTCGTGACCACCCCCAAAAAATTGAAAAATCTACCCAAAACCTAAAAAAATTTAAATTTTTATATGAAAAACTTCTTTTGCCCATATCTTCTAAACTAAGCGTCCTAGAGCGAAAAGGACTTTAATTCGTGACCACCCCCAAAAAATTGAAAAATCCACCCAAACCTAAAAAAATTGAAATTTTTATATGAAAAACTTCTTTTCCCCATAACTCCTTAAATATGCGTCCTAGAGCGAAAAGGACTTCAATTCGTGACCACCCCCAAAAAATTTAAAAATCCACAAAAATCCTAAAAAAAATGAAATTTTTATATGAAAAACTTCTTTTCCCATATCTCCTAAACTATGCGTCCTAGAGCGAAAAGGACTTTAATTCGTGACCACCCCCAAAAAATTGAAAAATCCACCCAAAACCTAAAAAAATTAAAATTTTTATATGAAAAACTTCTTTTGCCCATATCTCCTAAACTAAGCGTCCTAGAGCGAAAAGGACTTTAATTCGTGACCACCCCCAAAAAATTTAAAAATCTACCCAAAACCTAAAAAAATTGAAATTTTTATATGAAAAACTTCTTTTGCCCATATCTCCTAAACTATGCGTCCTAGAGCGAAAAGGACTTTAATTCGTGACCACCCCCAAAAAATTGAAAAATCCACCCAAAACCTAACAAAATTGAAATTTTTATATGAAAAACTTCTTTTGCCCATAACTCCTTAAATATGCGTCCTAGAGCGAAAAGGACTTCAATTCGTGACCACCCCCAAAAAATTTAAAAATCTACAAAATCCTAAAAAAATTGAAATTTTTATATGAAAAACTTCTTTTCCCATATCTCCTAAACTATGCGTCCTAGAGCGAAAAGGACTTTAATTCGTGACCACCCCCAAAAAATTGAAAAATCTACCCAAAACCTAAAAAAATTGAAATTTTTATATGAAAAACTTCTTTTGCCCATATCTCCTAAACTATGCGTCCTAGAGCGAAAAGGACTTTAATTCGTGACCACCCCCAAAAAATTGAAAAATCTACCCAAAACCTAAAAAAAATTCAAATTTTTATATGAAAAACTTCTTTTCCCATATCTCCTAAACTATGCGTCCTAGAGCGAAAAGGACTTTAATTCGTGACCACCCCCAAAAAATTGAAAAATCCACCCAAAACCTAAAAAAATTAAAATTTTTATATGAAAAACTTCTTTTGCCCATATCTCCTAAACTAAGCGTCCTAGAGCGAAAAGGACTTTAATTCGTGACCACCCCCAAAAAATTTAAAAATCCACCCAAAACCTAAAGAAATTGAAATTTTTATATGAAAAACTTCTTTTGCCCATATCTCCTAAACTATGCGTCCTAGAGCGAAAAGGACTTTAATTCGTGACCACCCCCAAAAAATTGAAAAATCCACCCAAAACCTAAAAAAATTAAAATTTTTATATGAAAAACTTCTTTTGCCCATATCTCCTAAACTAAGCGTCCTAGAGCGAAAAGGACTTTAATTCGTGACCACCCCCAAAAAATTTAAAAATCCACCCAAATCCTAAAGAAATTGAAATTTTTATATGAAAAACTTCTTTTGCCCATATCTCCTAAACTATGCGTCCTAGAGCGAAAAGGACTTTAATTCGTGACCACCCCCAAAAAATTTAAAAATCCACCCAAATCCTAAAGAAATTGAAATTTTTATATGAAAAACTTCTTTTGCCCATATCTCCTAAACTATGCGTCCTAGAGCGAAAAGGACTTTAATTCGTGACCACCCCCAAAAAATTTAAAAATCCACCCAAACCTAAAAAAATTGAAATTTTTATATGAAAAACTTCTTTTGCCCATAACTCCTTAAATATGCGTCCTAGAGCGAAAAGGACTTCAATTCGTGACCACCCCCAAAAAATTGAAAAATCCACCCAAAACCTAAAAAAATTAAAATTTTTATATGAAAAACTTCTTTTGCCCATATCTCCTAAACTAAGCGTCCTAGAGCGAAAAGGACTTTAATTCGTGACCACCCCCAAAAAATTTAAAAATCCACCCAAATATTAAAGAAATTGAAATTTTTATATGAAAAACTTCTTTTGACCATATCTCCTAAACTATGCGTCCTAGAGCGAAAAGGACTTTAATTCGTGACCACCCCCAAAAAATTTAAAAATCCACCCAAATCCTAAAGAAATTGAAATTTTTATATGAAAAACTTCTTTTGCCCATATCTCCTAAACTAAGCGTCCTATAGCGAAAAGGACTTTAATTCGTGACCACCCCCAAAAAATTGAAAAATCTACCCAAAACCTAAAAAAAATTAAATTTTTATATGAAAAACTTCTTTTGCCCATATCTTCTAAACTAAGCGTCCTAGAGCGAAAAGGACTTTAATTCGTGACCACCCCCAAAAAATTGAAAAATCCACCCAAACCTAAAAAAATTGAAATTTTTATATGAAAAACTTCTTTTCCCCATAACTCCTTAAATATGCGTCCTAGAGCGAAAAGGACTTCAATTCGTGACCACCCCCAAAAAATTTAAAAATCCACAAAAATCCTAAAAAAAATGAAATTTTTATATGAAAAACTTCTTTTGCCCATATCTCCTAAACTAAGCGTCCTAGAGCGAAAAGGACTTTAATTCGTGACCACCCCCAAAAAATTGAAAAATCTACCCAAAACCTAAAAAAATTTAAATTTTTATATGAAAAACTTCTTTTGCCCATATCTCCTAAACTATGCGTCCTAGAGCGAAAAGGACTTTAATTCGTGACCACCCCCAAAAAATTGAAAAATCCACCCAAAACCTAAAAAAATTAAAATTTTTATATGAAAAACTTCTTTTGCCCATATCTCCTAAACTAAGCGTCCTAGAGCGAAAAGGACTTTAATTCGTGACCACCCCCAAAAAATTGAAAAATCTACCCAAAACCTAAAAAAAATTAAATTTTTATATGAAAAACTTCTTTTGCCCATATCTTCTAAACTAAGCGTCCTAGAGCGAAAAGGACTTTAATTCGTGACCACCCCCAAAAAATTGAAAAATCCACCCAAACCTAAAAAAATTGAAATTTTTATATGAAAAACTTCTTTTCCCCATAACTCCTTAAATATGCGTCCTAGAGCGAAAAGGACTTCAATTCGTGACCACCCCCAAAAAATTTAAAAATCCACAAAAATCCTAAAAAAAATGAAATTTTTATATGAAAAACTTCTTTTCCCATATCTCCTAAACTATGCGTCCTAGAGCGAAAAGGACTTTAATTCGTGACCACCCCCAAAAAATTGAAAAATCCACCCAAAACCTAAAAAAATTAAAATTTTTATATGAAAAACTTCTTTTGCCCATATCTCCTAAACTAAGCGTCCTAGAGCGTAAAGGACTTTAATTCGTGACCACCCCCAAAAAATTTAAAAATCCACCCAAAACCTAAAGAAATTGAAATTTTTATATGGAAAACTTCTTTTGCCCATATCTCTTAAACTATGCGTCCTAGAGCGAAAAGGACTTTAATTCGTGACCACCCCCAAAAAATTGAAAAATCCACCCAAAACCTAAAAAAATTAAAATTTTTATATGAAAAACTTCTTTTGCCCATATCTCCTAAACTAAGCGTCCTAGAGTGAAAAGGACTTTAATTCGTGACCACCCCCAAAAAATTTAAAAATCTACCCAAAACCTAAAAAAATTGAAATTTTTATATGAAAAACTTCTTTTGCCCATATCTCCTAAACTATGCGTCCTAGAGCGAAAAGGACTTTAATTCGTGACCACCCCCAAAAAATTTAAAAATCCACAAAAATCCTAAAAAAATTGAAATTTTTATATGAAAAACTTCTTTTCCCATATCTCCTAAACTATGCGTCCTAGAGCGAAAAGGACTTTAATTCGTGACCACCCCCAAAAAATTTCAAAATCCACCCAAAACCTAAAAAAATTGAAATTTTTATATGAAAAACTTCCTTTGCCCATATCTCCTAAACTATGCGTCCTAGAGCGCAAAGGACTTTAATTCGTGACCACCCCCAAAAAATTGAAAAATCCCAAAACCTAAAAAAATTCAAATTTTTATATGAGAAACTTCTTTTGCCTATATCTCCTAAACTAAGCGTCCTAGAGCGAAAAGGACTTTAATTCGTGACCACCCCCAAAAAATTGAAAAATCTACCCAAAACCTAAAAAATTCAAATTTTTATATGAAAAACTTCTTTTGCCCATATCTCCTAAACTAAGCGTCCTAGAGCGAAAAGGACTTTAATTCGTGACCACCCCCAAAAAATTGAAAAATCTACCCAAAACCTAAAAAAATTGAAATTTTTATATGAAAAACTTATTTTGCCCATATCTCCTAAACTATGCGTCCTAGAGCGAAAAGGACTTTAATTCGTGACCACCCCCAAAAAATTGAAAAATCTACCCAAAACCTAAAAAAATTAAATTTTTATATGAAAAACTTCTTTTGCCCATATCTTCTAAGCTAAGCGTCCTAGAGCGAAAAGGACTTTAATTCGTGACCACCCCCAAAAAATTGAAAAATCCACCCAAACCTAAAAAAATTGAAATTTTTATATGAAAAACTTCTTTTCCCCATAACTCCTTAAATATGCGTCCTAGAGCGAAAAGGACTTCAATTCGTGACCACCCCCAAAAAATTTAAAAATCCACAAAAATCCTAAAACAAATGAAATTTTTATATGAAAAACTTCTTTTGCCCATATCTCCTAAACTAAGCGTCCTAGAGCGAAAAGGACTTTAATTCGTGACCACCCCCAAAAAATTGAAAAATCTACCCAAAACCTAAAAAAATTTAAATTTTTATATGAAAAACTTCTTTTGCCCATATCTCCTAAACTATGCGTCCTAGAGCGAAAAGGACTTTAATTCGTGACCACCCCCAAAAAATTGAAAAATCCACCCAAAACCTAAAAAAATTAAAATTTTTATATGAAAAACTTCTTTTGCCCATATCTCCTAAACTAAGCGTCCTAGAGCGAAAAGGACTTTAATTCGTGACCACCCCCAAAAAATTGAAAAATCTACCCAAAACCTAAAAAAAATTAAATTTTTATATGAAAAACTTCTTTTGCCCATATCTTCTAAACTAAGCGTCCTAGAGCGAAAAGGACTTTAATTCGTGACCACCCCCAAAAAATTGAAAAATCCACCCAAACCTAAAAAAATTGAAATTTTTATATGAAAAACTTCTTTTCCCCATAACTCCTTAAATATGCGTCCTAGAGCGAAAAGGACTTCAATTCGTGACCACCCCCAAAAAATTTAAAAATCCACAAAAATCCTAAAAAAAATGAAATTTTTATATGAAAAACTTCTTTTCCCATATCTCCTAAACTATGCGTCCTAGAGCGAAAAGGACTTTAATTCGTGACCACCCCCAAAAAAATGAAAAATCCACCCAAAACCTAAAAAAATTAAAATTTTTATATGAAAAACTTCTTTTGCCCATATCTCCTAAACTAAGCGTCCTAGAGCGAAAAGGACTTTAATTCGTGACCACCCCCAAAAAATTTAAAAATCTACCCAAAACCTAAAAAAATTGAAATTTTTATATGAAAAACTTCTTTTGCCCATATCTCCTAAACTATGCGTCCTAGAGCGAAAAGGACTTTAATTCGTGACCACCCCCAAAAAATTGAAAAATCCACCCAAAACCTAACAAAATTGAAATTTTTATATGAAAAACTTCTTTTGCCCATAACTCCTTAAATATGCGTCCTAGAGCGAAAAGGACTTCAATTCGTGACCACCCCCAAAAAATTTAAAAATCCACAAAAATCCTAAAAAAATTGAAATTTTTATATGAAAAACTTCTTTTCCCATATCTCCTAAACTATGCGTCCTAGAGCGAAAAGGACTTTAATTCGTGACCACCCCCAAAAAATTTCAAAATCCACCCAAAACCTAAAAAAATTGAAATTTTTATATGAAAAACTTCCTTTGCCCATATCTCCTAAACTATGCGTCCTAGAGCGAAAAGGACTTTAATTCGTGACCACCCCCAAAAAATTGAAAAATCCCAAAACCTAAAAAAATTCAAATTTTTATATGAAAAACTTCTTTTGCCCATATCTCCTAAACTAAGCGTCCTAGAGCGAAAAGGACTTTAATTCGTGACCACCCCCAAAAAATTGAAAAATCTACCCAAAACCTAAAAAATTCAAATTTTTATATGAAAAACTTCTTTTGCCCATATCTCCTTAACTAAGCGTCCTAGAGCGAAAAGGACTTTAATTCGTGACCACCCCCAAAAAATTGAAAAATCTACCCAAAACCTAAAAAAATTGAAATTTTTATATGAAAAACTTCTTTTGCCCATATCTCCTAAACTATGCGTCCTAGAGCGAAAAGGACTTTAATTCGTGACCACCCCCAAAAAATTGAAAAATCCACCCAAAACCTAAAAAACCATATCTCCTAAACTAAGCGTCCTAGAGCGAAAAGGACTTTAATTCGTGACCACCCCCAAAAAATTGAAAAATCTACCCAAAACCTAAAAAAATTGAAATTTTTATATGAAAAACTTCTTTTGCCCATATCTCCTAAACTATGCGTCCTAGAGCGAAAAGGACTTTAATTCGTGACCACCCCCAAAAAATTGAAAAATCTACCCAAAACCTAAAAAAATTAAAATTTTTATATGAAAAACTTCTTTTGCCCATATCTCCTAAACTAAGCGTCCTAGAGCGAAAAGGACTTTAATTCGTGACCACCCCCAAAAAATTGAAAAATCTACCCAAAACCTAAAAAAATTCAAATTTTTATATGAAAAACTTCTTTTGCCCATATCTCCTAAACTATGCGTCCTAGAGCGAAAAGGACTTTAATTCGTGACCACCCCCAAAAAATTGAAAAATCTACCCAAAACCTAAAAAAATTGAAATTTTTATATGAAAAACTTCTTTTGCCCAATCTCCTAAACTATGCGTCCTAGAGCGAAAAGGACTTTAATTCGTGACCACCCCCAAAAATTGAAAAATCTACCCAAAACCTAAAAAAATTCAAATTTTTATATGAAAAACTTCTCTTGCCCATATCTCCTAAACTATGCGTCCTAGAGCGAATAGGACTTTAATTCGTGACCACCCCCAAAAAATTGAAAAATCCACCCAAAACCTAAAAAAATTAAAATTTTTATATGAAAAACTTCTTTTGCCCATATCTCCTAAACTAAGCGTCCTAGAGCGAAAAGGACTTTAATTCGTGACCACCCCCAAAAAATTGAAAAATCCACCCAAACCTAAAAAATTGAAATTTTTATATGAAAAACTTCTTTTGCCCATATCTCCTAAACTATGCGTCCTAGAGCGAAAAGGACTTCAATTCGTGACCACCCCCAAAAAATCGAAAAATCTACCCAAAACCAAAAAAAATTAAAATTTTTATATGAAAAACTTCTTTTGCCCATATCTCCTAAACTAAGCGTCCTAGAGCGAAAAGGACTTTAATTCGTGACCACCCCCAAAAAATTGAAAAATCTACCCAAAACCTAAAAAAATTGAAATTTTTATATGAAAAACTTCTTTTGAGCATATCTCCTAAACTATGCGTCCTAGAGCGAAAAGGACTTTAATTCGTGACCACCCCCAAAAAATTGAAAAATCTACCCAAAACCTAAAAAAATTGAAATTTTTATATGAAAAACTTCTTTTGCCCATATCTCCTAAACTATGCGTCCTAGAGCGAAAAGGACTTTAATTCGTGACCACCCCCAAAAAATTGAAAAATCCACCCAAAACCTAAAAAAATTAAAATTTTTATATGAAAAACTTCTTTTGCCCATATCTCCTAAACTAAGCGTCCTAGAGCGAAAAGGACTTTAATTCGTGACCACCCCCAAAAAATTGAAAAATCCACCCAAACCTAAAAAATTGAAATTTTTATATGAAAAACTTCTTTTGCCCATATCTCCTTTAATATGCGTCCTAGAGCGAAAAGGACTTCAATTCGTGACCACCCCCAAAAAATCGAAAAATCTACCCAAAACCAAAAAAAATTAAAATTTTTATATGAAAAACTTCTTTTGCCCATATCTCCTAAACTAAGCGTCCTAGAGCGAAAAGGACTTTAATTCGTGACCACCCCCAAAAAATTGAAAAATCTACCCAAAACCTAAAAAAATTGAAATTTTTATATGAAAAACTTCTTTTGCCCATATCTCCTAAACTAAGCGTCCTAGAGCGAAAAGGACTTTAATTCGTGACCACCCCCAAAAAATTGAAAAATCTACCCAAAAATTTTTATATGAAAAACTTATTTTGCCCATATCTCCTAAACTAAGCGTCCTAGAGCGAAAAGGACTTTAATTCGTGACCACCCCCAAAAAATTGAAAAATCTACCCAAAACCTAAAAAAATTGAAATTTTTATATGAAAAACTTCTTTTGCCCATATCTCCTAAACTATGCGTCCTAGAGCGAAAAGGACTTTAATTCGTGACCACCCCCAAAAAATTGAAAAATCCACCCAAAACCTAAAAAAAATAAAATTTTTATATGAAAAACTTCTTTTGCCCATATCTCCTAAACTAAGCGTCCTAGAGCGAAAAGGACTTTAATTCGTGACCACCCCCAAAAAATTGAAAAATCTACCCAAAACCTAAAAAAATTGAAATTTTTATATGAAAAACTTCTTTTGCCCATATCTCCTACACTATGCGTCCTAGAGCGAAAAGGACTTTAATTCGTGACCACCCCCAAAAAATTGAAAAATCTACCCAAAACCTAAAAAAATTAAAATTTTTATATGAAAAACTTCTTTTGCCCATATCTCCTAAACTAAGCGTCCTAGAGCGAAAAGGACTTTAATTCGTGACCACCCCCAAAAAATTTAAAAATCCACAAAAATCCTAAAAAAATGAAATTTTTATATGAAAAACTTCTTTTCCCATATCTCCTAAACTATGCGTCCTAGAGCGAAAAGGACTTTAATTCGTGACCACCCCCAAAAAATTGAAAAATCCACCCAAAACCTAACAAAATTAAAATTTTTATATGAAAAACTTCTTTTGCCCATATCTCCTAAACTAAGCGTCCTAGAGCGAAAAGGACTTTAATTCGTGACCAACCCCAAAAAATTGAAAAATCCACCCAAAACCTAACAAAATTGAAATTTTTATATGAAAAACTTCTTTTGCCCATAACTCCTTAAATATGCGTCCTAGAGCGAAAAGGACTTCAATTCGTGACCACCCCCAAAAAATTAAAAAATCCCAAAACCTAAAAAAATTCAAATTTTTATATGAAAAACTTCTTTTGCCCATATCTCCTAAACTAAGCGTCCTAGAGCGAAAAGGACTTTAATTCGTGACCACCCCCAAAAAATTGAAAAATCTACCCAAAACCTAAAAAATTCAAATTTTTATATGAAAAACTTCTTTTGCCCATATCTCCTAAACTAAGCGTCCTAGAGCGAAAAGGACTTTAATTCGTGACCACCCCCAAAAAATTGAAAAATCTACCCAAAACCTAAAAAAATTGAAATTTTTATATGAAAAACTTCTTTTGCCCATATCTCCTAAACTATGCGTCATAGAGCGAAAAGGACTTTAATTCGTGACCACCCCCAAAAAATTGAAAAATCCACCCAAAACCTAAAAAAATTAAAATTTTTATATGAAAAACTTCTTTTGCCCATATCTCCTAAACTAAGCGTCCTAGAGAGAAAAGGACTTTAATTCGTGACCACCCCCAAAAAATTGAAAAATCTACCCAAAACCTAAAAAAATTGAAATTTTTATATGAAAAACTTCTTTTGCCCATATCTCCTAAACTATGCGTCCTAGAGCGAAAAGGACTTTAATTCGTGACCACCCCCAAAAAATTGAAAAATCCCAAAACCTAAAAAAATTCAAATTTTTATATGAAAAACTTCTTTTGCCCATATCTCCTAAACTATGCGTCCTAGAGCGAAAAGGACTTTAATTCGTGACCACCCCCAAAAAATTGAAAAATCTACCCAAAACCTAAAAAAATTGAAATTTTTATATGAAAAACTTCTTTTGCCCATATCTCCTAAACTATGCGTCCTAGAGCGAAAAGGACTTTAATTCGTGACCACCCCCAAAAAATTGAAAAATCCACCCAAAACCTAACAAAATTGAAATTTTTATATGAAAAACTTCTTTTGCCCATATCTCCTAAACTATGCGTCCTAGAGCGAAAAGGACTTTAATTCGTGACCACCCCCAAAAAATTGAAAAATCCACCCAAAACCTAAAAAAATTCAAATTTTTATATGAAAAACTTCTTTTGCCCATATCTCCTAAACTAAGCGTCCTAGAGCGAAAAGGACTTTAATTCGTGACCACCCCCAAAAAATTGAAAAATCTACCCAAAACCTAAAAAAATTAAAATTTTTATATGAAAAACTTCTTTTGCCCATATCTCCTAAACTAAGCGTCCTAGAGCGAAAAGGACTTTAATTCGTGACCACCCCCAAAAAATTGAAAAATCTACCCAAAACCTAAAAAAATTGAAATTTTTATATGAAAAACTTCTTTTGCCCATATCTCCTAAACTAAGCGTCCTAGAGCGAAAAGGACTTTAATTCGTGACCACCCCCAAAAAATTAAAAAGTCTACCCAAAACCTAAAAAAATTGAAATTTTTATATGAAAAACTTCTTTTGCCCATATCTCCTAAACTATGCGTCCTAGAGCGAAAAGGACTTTAATTCGTGACCACCCCCAAAAAATTGAAAAATCCACCCAAAACCTAAAAAAATTAAAATTTTTGTATGAAAAACTTCTTTTGCCCATATCTCCTAAACTAAGCGTCCTAGAGCGAAAAGGACTTTAATTCGTGACCACCCCCAAAAAATTGAAAAATCCACCCAAAACCTAAAAAAATTAAAATTTTTATATGAAAAACTTCTTTTGCCCATATCTCATAAACTAAGCGGCCTAGAGCGAAAAGGACTTTCATTCGTGACCACCCCCAAAAAATTGAAAAATCTACCCAAACCTAAAAAATTGAAATTTTTATATGAAAAACTTCTTTTGCCCATATCTCCTAAACTAAGCGTCCTAGAGCGAAAAGGACTTTAATTCGTGACCACCCCCAAAAAATTGAAAAATCTACCCAAAACCTAAAAAAATTGAAATTTTTATATGAAAAACTTCTTTTGCCCATATCTCCTAAACTATGCGTCCTAGAGCGAAAAGGACTTTAATTCGTGACCACCCCCAAAAAAATTGAAAAATCTACCCAAAACCTAAAAAAAATTAAATTTTTATATGAAAAACTTCTTTTGCCCATATCTTCTAAACTAAGCGTCCTAGAGCGAAAAGGACTTTAATTCGTGACCACCCCCAAAAAATTGAAAAATCCACCCAAAACCTAAAGAAATTGAAATTTTTATATGAAAAACTTCTTTTGCCCATATCTCCTAAACTATGCGTCCTAGAGCGAAAAGGACTTTAATTCGTGACCACCCCCAAAAAATTGAAAAATCCACCCAAAACCTAAAAAAATTAAAATTTTTATATGAAAAACTTCTTTTGCCCATATCTCCTAAACTAAGCGTCCTAGAGCGAAAAGGACTTTAATTCGTGACCACCCCCAAAAAATTTAAAAATCCCCCCAAATCCTAACGAAATTGAAATTTTTATATGAAAATCTTCTTTTGCCCATATCTCCTAAACTATGCGTCCTAGAGCGAAAAGGACTTTAATTCGTGACCACCCCCAAAAAATTGAAAAATCCACCCAAACCTAAAAAAATTGAAATTTTTATATGAAAAACTTCTTTTGCCCATAACTCCTTAAATATGCGTCCTAGAGCGAAAATGACTTCAATTCGTGACCACCCCCAAATAATTCAAAAATCCACAAAAATCCTAAAAAAATTGAAATTTTTATATGAAAAACTTCTTTTGCCCATATCTCCTAAACTATGCGTCCTAGAGCGAAAAGGACTTTAATTCGTGACCACCCCCAAAAAATTGAAAAATCCACCCAAAACCTAAAAAAATTAAAATTTTTATATGAAAAACTTCTTTTCCCATATCTCCTAAACTATGCGTCCTAGAGCGAAAAGGACTTTAATTCGTGACCACCCCCAAAAAATTGAAAAATCTACCCAAAACCTAAAAAAATTGAAATTTTTATATGAAAAACTTCTTTTGCCCATAACTCCTTAAATATGCGTCCTATAGCGAAAAGGACTTCAATTCGTGACCACCCCCAAAAAATTTAAAAATCCACAAAAATCCTAAAAAAATTAAAATTTTTATATGAAAAACTTCTTTTCCCATATCTCCTAAACTAAACGTCCTAGAGCAAAAAGGACTTTAATTCGTGACCACCCCCAAAAAATTGAAAAATCTACCCAAAACCTAAAAAAATTCAAATTTTTATATGAAAAACTTATTTTGCCCATATCTCCTAAACTAATCGTCCTAGAGCGAAAAGGACTTTAATTCGTGACCACCCCCAAAAAATTGAAAAATCTACCCAAACCCTAAAAAATTGAAATTTTTATATGAAAAACTTCTTTTGCCCATATCTCCTAAACTATGCGTCCTAGAGCGAAAAGGACTTTAATTCGTGACCACCCCCAAAAAATTTAAAAATCTACCCGAAACCTAAAAAAATTCAAATTTTTAAATGAAAAACTTCTTTTGCCCATATCTCCTAAACTAAACGTCCTAGAGCAAAAAGGACTTTAATTCGTGACCACCCCCAAAAAATTGAAAAATCTACCCAAAACCTAAAAAAATTGAAATTTTTATATGAAAAACTTCTTTTGCCCATATCTCCTAAACTATGCGTCCTAGAGCGAAAAGGACTTTAATTCGTGACCACCCCCAAAAAATTTAAAAATCCACCCGAATCCTAAAGAAATTGAAATTTTTATATGAAAAACTTCTTTTGCTCATATCTCCTAAACTAAGCGTCCTAGAGCGAAAAGGACTTTAATTCGTGACCACCCCCAAAAAATTGAAAAATCCACCCAAAACCTAAAAAAATTAAAATTTTTATATGAAAAACTTCTTTTGCCCATAACTCCTTAAATATGCGTCCTAGAGCGAAAAGGACTTTAATTCGTGACCACCTCCAAAAAATTGAAAAATCTACCCAAAACCTAAAAAAATTGAAATTTTTATATGAAAAACTTCTTTTGCCCATATCTCCTAAACTATGCGTCCTAGAGCGAAAAGGACTTTAATTCGTGACCACCCCAAAAAAATTGAAAAATCTACCCAAAACCTAAAAAAATTGAAATTTTTATATGAAAAACTTCTTTTGCCCATATCTCATAAACTATGCGACCTAGAGCGAAAAGGACTTTAATTCGTGACCACCCCTAAAAAATTGAAAAATCTACCCAAAACCTAAAAAAATTCAAATTTTTATATGAAAAACTTCTTTTGCCCATATCTCCTAAACTAAGCGTCCTAGAGCGAAAAGGACTTTAATTCGTGACCACCCCCAAAAAATTGAAAAATCTACCCAAAACCTAAAAAAATTGAAATTTTTATATGAAAAACTTCTTTTGCCCATATCTCCTAAACTATGCGACCTAGAGCGAAAAGGACTTCAACTCGTGACCACCCCCAAAAAATTTAAAAATCCACCCAAATCCTAAAAAAATTGAAATTTTTATATGAAATACTACTTTTGCCCATATCTCCTAAACTAAATCCACCCAAAACCTAAGAAATTCAAATTTTTATATGAAAAACTTCTTTTGCCCATATCTCCTAAACTATGCGTCCTAGAGCGAAAAGGACTTTAATTCGTGACCACCCCCAAAAAATTGAAAAATCTACCCAAAACCTAAAAAAAGTGAAATTTTTATATGAAAAACTTCTTTTGCCCATATCTTCTAAACTATGCGTCCTAGAGCGAAAAGGACTTTAATTCGTGACCACCCCCAAAAAATTGAAAAATCCACCCAAATCCTAAAGAAATTGAAATTTTTATATGAAAAACTTCTTTTGCTCATATCTCCTAAACTAAGAGTCCTAGAGCGAAAAGGACTTTAATTCGTGACCACCCCCAAAAAATTGAAAAATCCACCCAAAACCTAAGAAAATTAAAATTTTTATATGAAAAACTTCTTTTGCCCATATCTCCTAAACTATGCGTCCTAGAGCGAAAAGGACTTTAATTCGTGACCACCCCCAAAAAATTGAAAAATTTACTTTTATATTTTTATTTATATGAAAAACTTCTTTTGCCCATATCTCCTAAACTATGCGACCTAGAGCGAAAAGGACTTTAATTCGTGACCACCCCCAAAAAATTGAAAAATCTACCCAAAACCTAAAAAAATTCAAATTTTTATATGAAAAACTTCTTTTGCCCATATCTCCTAAACTAAGCGTCCTAGAGCGAAAAGGACTTTAATTCGTGACCACCCCCAAAAAATTGAAAAATCTACCCAAAACCTAAAAAAATTGAAATTTTTATATGAAAAACTTCTTTTGCCCATATCTCCTAAACTATGCGTCCTAGAGCGAAAAGGACTTTAATTCGTGACCACCCCCAAAAAATTTAAAAATCCACCCAAATCCTAAAGAAATTGAAATTTTTATATGAAAAACTTCTTTTGCCCATATCTCCTAAACTAAGCGTCCTAGAGCGAAAAGGACTTTAATTCGTGACCACCCCCAAAAAATTGAAAAATCTACCCAAAACCTAAAAAAATTGAAATTTTTATATGAAAAACTTCTTTTGCCCATATCTCCTAAACTATGCGTCCTAGAGCGAAAAGGACTTTAATTCGTGACCACCCCCAAAAAATTGAAAAATCCACCCAAAACCTAAAAAAATTAAAATTTTTATATGAAAAACTTCTTTTGCCCATATCTCCTAAACTAAGCGTCCTAGAGCGAAAAGGACTTTAATTCGTGAACACCCCCAAAAAATTGAAAAATCTACCCAAAACCTAAAAAAATTTAAATTTTTATATGAAAAACTTCTTTTGCCCATATCTCCTAAACTATGCGTCCTAGAGCGAAAAGGACTTTAATTCGTGACCACCCCCAAAAAATTTAAAAATCCACAAAAATCCTAAAAAAATTAAAATTTTTATATGAAAAACTTCTTTTCCCATATCTCCTAAACTATGCGTCCTAGAGCGAAAAGGACTTTAATTCGTGACCACCCCCAAAAAATTGAAAAATCCACCCAAAACCTAAAAAAATTAAAATTTTTATATGAAAAACTTCTTTTGCCCATATCTCCTAAACTAAGCGTCCTAGAGCGAAAAGGACTTTAATTGGTGACCACCCCCAAAAAATTTAAAAATCCACCCAAATCCTAAAGAAATTGAAATTTTTATATGAAAAACTTCTTTTGCCCATATCTCCTAAACTAAGCGTCCTAGAGCGAAAAGGACTTTAATTCGTGACCACCCCCAAAAAATTGAAAAATCTACCCAAAACCTAAAAAAATTGAAATTTTTATATGAAAAACTTCTTTTGCCCATATCTCCTAAACTATGCGTCCTAGAGCGAAAAGGACTTTAATTCGTGACCACCCCCAAAAAATTGAAAAATCTACCCAAAACCTAAAAAAATTAAAATTTTTATATGAAAAACTTCTTTTGCCCATATCTCCTAAACTATGCGTCCTAGAGCGAAAAGGACTTTAATTCGTGACCACCCCCAAAAAATTGAAAAATCCACCCAAAACCTAAAAAAATTAAAATTTTTATATGAAAAACTTCTTTTGCCCATATCTCCCAAACTAAGCGTCCTAGAGCGAAAAGGACTTTAATTCGTGACCACCCCCAAAAAATTTACAAATCCACCCAAATCCTAAAGAAATTGAAATTTTTATATGAAAAACTTCTTTAGCCCATATCTCCTAAACTATGCGTCCTAGAGCGAAAAGGACTTTAATTCGTGACCACCCCCAAAAAATTGAAAAATCCACCCAAAACCTAAAAAAATTAAAATTTTTATATGAAAAACTTCTTTTGCCCATATCTCCTAAACTAAGCGTCCTAGAGCGAAAAGGACTTTAATTCGTGAACACCCCCAAAAAATTGAAAAATCTACCCAAAACCTAAAAAAATTTAAATTTTTATATGAAAAACTTCTTTTGCCCATATCTCCTAAACTATGCGTCCTAGAGCGAAAAGGACTTTAATTCGTGACCACCCCCAAAAAATTTAAAAATCCACAAAAATCCTAAAAAAATTAAAATTTTTATATGAAAAACTTCTTTTCCCATATCTCCTAAACTATGCGTCCTAGAGCGAAAAGGACTTTAATTCGTGACCACCCCCAAAAAATTGAAAAATCCACCCAAAACCTAAAAAAATTAAAATTTTTATATGAAAAACTTCTTTTGCCCATATCTCCTAAACTAAGCGTCCTAGAGCGAAAAGGACTTTAATTGGTGACCACCCCCAAAAAATTTAAAAATCCACCCAAATCCTAAAGAAATTGAAATTTTTATATGAAAAACTTCTTTTGCCCATATCTCCTAAACTAAGCGTCCTAGAGCGAAAAGGACTTTAATTCGTGACCACCCCCAAAAAATTGAAAAATCTACCCAAAACCTAAAAAAATTGAAATTTTTATATGAAAAACTTCTTTTGCCCATATCTCCTAAACTATGCGTCCTAGAGCGAAAAGGACTTTAATTCGTGACCACCCCCAAAAAATTGAAAAATCTACCCAAAACCTAAAAAAATTAAAATTTTTATATGAAAAACTTCTTTTGCCCATATCTCCTAAACTATGCGTCCTAGAGCGAAAAGGACTTTAATTCGTGACCACCCCCAAAAAATTGAAAAATCCACCCAAAACCTAAAAAAATTAAAATTTTTATATGAAAAACTTCTTTTGCCCATATCTCCCAAACTAAGCGTCCTAGAGCGAAAAGGACTTTAATTCGTGACCACCCCCAAAAAATTTACAAATCCACCCAAATCCTAAAGAAATTGAAATTTTTATATGAAAAACTTCTTTAGCCCATATCTCCTAAACTATGCGTCCTAGAGCGAAAAGGACTTTAATTCGTGACCACCCCCAAAAAATTTAAAAATCCACCCAAATCCTAAAGAAATTGAAATTTTTATATGAAAAACTTCTTTTGCTCATATCTCCTAAACTAAGCGTCCTAGAGCGAAAAGGACTTTAATTCGTGACCACCCCCAAAAAATTGAAAAATTTACCCAAAACCTAAAAAAAAATTGAAATTTTTATATGAAAAACTTCTTTTGCCCATATCTCCTAAACTATGCGTCCTAGAGCGAAAAGGACTTTAATTCGTGACCACCCCCAAAAAATTGAAAAATCTACCCAAAACCTAAAAAAAATTCAAATTTTTATATGAAAAACTTCTTTTGCCCATATCTCCTAAACTAAGCGTCCTAGAGCGAAAAAGACTTTAGTTCGTGACCACCCCCAAAAAATTGAAAAATCTACCCAAAACCTAAAAAAATTGAAATTTTTATATCAAAAACTTCTTTTGCCCATATCTCCTAAACTATGCGTCCTAGAGCGAAAAGGACTTTAATTCGTGACCACCCCCAAAAAATTGAAAAATCTACCCAAAACCTAAAAAAATTTAAATTTTTATATGAAAAACTTCTTTTGCCCATATCTCCTAAACTATGCGTCCTAGAGCGAAAACGACTTTAATTCGTGACCACCCCCAAAAAATTGAAAAATCTACCCAAAACCTAAAAAAATTGAAATTTTTATATGAAAAACTTCTTTTGCCCATATCTCCTAAACTATGCGTCCTAGAGCGAAAAGGACTTTAATTCGTGACCACCCCCAAAAAATTTAAAAATCCACAAAAATCCTAAAAAAATTGAAATTTTTATATGAAAAACTTCTTTTCCCATATCTCCTAAACTATGCGTCCTAGAGCGAAAAGGACTTTAATTCGTGACCACCCCCAAAAAATTGAAAAATCCACCCAAAACCTAAAAAAATTAAAATTTTTATATGAAAAACTTCTTTTGCCCATATCTCCTAAACTAAGCGTCCTAGAGCGAAAAGGACTTTAATTCGTGACCACCCCCAAAAAATTGAAAAATCCACCCAAATCCTAAAGAAATTGAAATTTTTATATGAAAAACTTCTTTTGCCCATATCTCCTAAACTAAGCGTCCTAGAGCGAAAAGGACTTTAATTCGTGACCACGTGAAAAATTCAAATTTTTATATGAAAAACTTCTTTTGCCCATATCTCCTAAACTAAGCGTCCTAGAGCGAAAAAGACTTTAATTCGTGACCACCCCCAAAAAATTGAAAAATCTACCCAAAACCTAAAAAAATTGAAATTTTTATATGAAAAACTTCTTTTGCCCATATCTCCTAAACTATGCGTCCTAGAGCGAAAAGGACTTTAATTCGTGACCACCCCCAAAAAATTGAAAAATCCACCCAAAACCTAAAAAAATTCAAATTTTTATATGAAAAACTTCTTTTGCTCATATCTCCTAAACTAAGCGTCCTAGAGCGAAAAGGACTTTAATTCGTGACCACCCCCAAAAAATTGAAAAATCTACCCAAAACCTAAAAAAATTGAAATTTTTATATGAAAAACTTCTTTTGCCCATATCTCCTAAACTATGCGTCCTAGAGCGAAATGGACTTTAATTCGTGACCACCCCCAAAAAATTGAAAAATCCACCCAAAACCTAAAAAAATTAAAATTTTTATATGAAAAACTTCTTTTGCCCATATCGCCTAAACTAAGCGTCCTAGAGCGAAAAGGACTTTAATTCGTGACCACCCCCAAAAAATTAAAAAATCTACCCAAAACCTAAAAAAATTGAAATTTTTATATGAAAAACTTCTTTTGCCCATATCTCCTAAACTATGCGTCCTAGAGCGAAAAGGACTTTAATTCGTGACCCCCCCCCAAAAAATTGAAAAATCTACCCAAAACCTAAAAAAAATTCAAATTTTTATATGAAAAACTTCTTTTGCCCATATCTCCTAAACTAAGCGTCCTAGAGCGAAAAAGACTTTAAGTCGTGACCACCCCCAAAAAATTGAAAAATCTACCCAAAACCTAAAAAAATTGAAATTTTTATATGAAAAACTTCTTTTGCCCATATCTCCTAAACTATGCGTCCTAGAGCGAAAAGGACTTTAATTCGTGACCACCCCAAAAAAATTGAAAAATCCACCCAAAACCTAAAAAAATTAAAATTTTTATATGAAAAACTTCTTTTGCCCATATCTCCTAAACTAAGCGTCCTAGAGCGAAAAGGACTTTAATTCGTGACCACCCCCAAAAAATTGAAAAATCTACCCAAAACCTAAAAAAATTGAAATTTTTATATGAAAAACTTATTTTGCCCATATCTCCTAAACTATGCGTCCTAGAGCGAAAAGGACTTTAATTCGTGACCACCCCCAAAAAATTGAAAAATCCACCCAAAACCTAAAAAAATTAAAATTTTTATATGAAAAACTTCTTTTGCCCAGATCTCCTAAACTAAGCGTCCTAGAGCGAAAAGGACTTTAATTCGTGACCACCCCCAAAAAATTGAAAAATCTACCAAAAACCTAAAAAATTGAAATTTTTATATGAAAAACTTCTTTTGCCCATATCTCCTAAACTATGCGTCCTAGAGCGAAAAGGACTTTAATTCGTGACCACCCCCAAAAAATTGAAAAATCCACCCAAAACCTAAAAAAATTAAAATTTTTATATGAAAAACTTCTTTTGCCCATATCTCCTAAACTAAGCGTCCTAGAGCGAAAAGGACTTTAATTCGTGACCACCCCCAAAAAATTGAAAAATCCACCCAAACCTAAAAAAATTGAAATTTTTATATGAAAAACTTCTTTTGCCCATAACTCCTTAAATATGCGTCCTAGAGCGAAAAGGACTTCAATTCGTGACCACCCCCAAAAAATTTAAAAATCCACAAAAATCCTAAAAAAAATTAAAATTTTTATATGAAAAACTTCTTTTGCCCATATCTCCTAAACTAAGCGTCCTAGAGCGAAAAGGACTTTAATTCGTGACCACCCCCAAAAAATTTAAAAATCCACCCAAATCCTAAAAAAATTAAAATTTTTATATGAAAAACTTCTTTTGCCCATATCTCCTAAACTAAGCGTCCTAGAGCGAAAAGGACTTTAATTCGTGACCACCCCCAAAAAATTTAAAAATCCACCCAAATCCTAAAGAAATTGAAATTTTTATATGAAAAACTTTTTTTGCTCATATGTCCTAAACTAAGCGTCCTAGAGCGAAAAGGACTTTAATTCGTGACTACCCCCAAAAAATTGAAAAATCCACCCAAAACCTAAAAAAATTAAAATTTTTATATGAAAAACTTCTTTTGCCCATATCTCCCAAACTATGCGTCCTAGAGCGAAAAGGACTTTAATTCGTGACCACCCCCAAAAAATTGAAAAATCTACACAAAACCTAAAAAAAATCAAATTTTTATATGAAAAACTTCTTTTGCCCATATCTCCTAAACTATGCGTCCTAGAGCGAAAAGGACTTTAATTCATGACCACCCCCAAAAATTGAAAAATCTACCCAAAACCTAAAAAAATTCAAATTTTTATATGAAAAACTTCTTTTGCCCATATCTCCTAAACTAAGCGTCCTAGAGCGAAAAGGACTTTAATTCGTGACCACCCCCAAAAAATTGAAAAATCTACCCAAAACCTAAAAAAATTGAAATTTTTATATGAAAAACTTCTTTTGCCCATATCTCCTAAACTAAATCCACCCAAAACCTAAAAAATTCAAATTTTTATATGAAAAACTTCTTTTTCCCATATCTCCTAAACTATGCGTCCTAGAGCGAAAAGGACTTTAATTCGTGACCACCCCCAAAAAAAAGAAAAATCCAAAAAAAAAATGGAATTTTTATATGAAAAACTTCTTTTGCCCATATCTCCTAGACTATACGTCCTAGAGGCAAAAGGACTTTAATTCGTGACTACTCCCAAAAAATTGAAAAATCCACCCAAAACCTAAAGAAATTGAAATTTTTATAGGAAAAACTTCTTTTGCTCATATCTCCTAAACTATGCGTCCTAGAGGCAAAAGGACTTTAATTCGTGACCACCCCCAAAAAATTGAAAAATCCACCCAAAACCTAAAAAATTTAAATTTTTATATGAAAAACTTTTTTTGCCCATATCTCCTTAAATATGCGTCCTAGAGCGAAAAGGACTTTAATTCGTGACCACCCCCAAAAAATTGAAAAATCCACAAAAATCCTAAAAAAATTGAAATTTTTATATGAAAACCTTCTTTTCCCATATCTCCTAAACTATGCGTCCTAGAGCGAAAAGGACTTTAATTCGTGACCACCCCCAAAAAATTGAAAAATCCACCCAAAACCTAAAAAAATTAAAATTTTTATATGAAAAACTTCTTTTGCCCATATCTCCTAAACTATGCGTCCTAGAGCGAAAAGGACTTTAATTCGTGACCACCCCCAAAAAATTGAAAAATCTACCCAAAACCTAAAAAAATTGAAATTTTTATATGAAAAACTTCTTTTGCCCATATCTCCTAAACTATGCGTCCTAGAGCGAAAAGGACTTTAATTCGTGACCACCCCCAAAAAATTGAAAAATCTACCCAAAACTTAAAAAAATTCAAATTTTTATATGAAAAACTTCTTTTGCCCATATCTCCTAAACTAAGCGTCCTAGAGCGAAAAGGACTTTAATTCGTGACCACCCCCAAAAAATTGAAAAATCTACCCAAAACCTAAAAAAATTGAAATTTTTATATGAAAAACTTATTTTGCCCATATCTCCTAAACTATGCGTCCTAGAGCGAAAAGGACTTTAATTCGTGACCACCCCCAAAAAATTGAAAAATCCACCAAAATCCTAAAAAAATTGAAATTTTTATATGAAAAACTTCTTTTGCCCATATCTCCTTAAATATGCGTCCTAGAGCGAAAAGGACTTCAATTCGTGACCACCCCCAAAAAATTTAAAAATCCACCCAAATCCTAAAAAAATTGAAATTTTTATATGAAATATTTCTTTTGCTCATATCTCCTAAACTAAATCCACCCAAATCCTAAAAAATTCAAATTTTTATATGAAAAACTTCTTTTGCCCATATCTCCTAAACTAAGCGTCCTAGAGCGAAAAGGACTTTAATTCGTGACCACCCCCAAAAAATTGAAAAATCCACAAAAATCCTAAACAAATTAAAATTTTTATATGAAAAACTTCTTTTCCCATATCTCCTAAACTATACGTCCTAGAGCGAAAAGGACTTTAATTCGTGACCACCCACAAAAAAATTGAAAAATCCACCCAAAACCTAAAAAAATTCAAATTTTTATATGAAAAACTTCTTTTGCCCATATCTCCTAAACTATGCGTCCTAGAGCGAAAAGGACTTTAATTCGTGACCACCCCCAAAAAATTGAAAAATCTACCCAAAACCTAAAAAAATTGAAATTTTTATATGAAAAACTTCTTTTGCCCATATCTCCTAAACTATGCGTCCTAGAGCGAAAAGGACTTTAATTCGTGACCACCCCCAAAAAATTGAAAAATCTACCCAAAACCTAAAAAAATTCAAATTTTTATATGAAAAACTTCTTTTGCCCATATCTCCTAAACTAAGCGTCCTAGAGCGAAAAGGACTTTAATTCGTGACCACCCCCAAAAAATTGAAAAATCTACCCAAAACCTAAAAAAATTGAAATTTTTATATGAAAAACTTCTTTTGCCCATATCTCCTAAACTAAATCCACCCAAAACCTAAAAAATTCAAATTTTTATATGAAAAACTTCTTTTGCCCATATCTCCTAAACTAAGCGTCCTAGAGCGAAAAGGACTTTAATTCGTGACCACCCCCAAAAAATTGAAAAATCCACCAAAATCCTAAAAAAATTGAATTTTTATATGAAAAACTTCTTTTGCCTATATCTCCTTAAATATGCGTCCTAGAGCGAAAAGGACTTTAATTCGTGACCACCCCCCAAAAAAATGAAAAATCCACCCAAATCCTAAAAAAATTGAAATTTTTATATGAAAAACTTCTTTTGCCCATATCTCCTAAACTAAGCGTCCTAAAGCGAAAAGGACTTTAATTCGTGACCACCCCCAAAAAATTGAAAAATCCACCCAAAACCTAAAAAAATTAAAATTTTTATATGAAAACCTTCTTTTGCCCATATCTCCTAAACTATGCGTCCTAGAGCGAAAAGGACTTTAATTCGTGACCACCCCCAAAAAAATGAAAAATCCAAAAAAAAATGGAATTTTTATAAGAAAAACTTCTTTTGCCCATATCTCCTAGACTATGCGTCCTAGAGCGAAAAGGACTTTAATTCGTGACCACCCCCAAAAAATTGAAAAATCCACAAAAATCCTAAAAAAATTGAAATTTTTATATGAAAAACTTCTTTTCCCATATCTCCTAAACTATGCGTCCTAGAGCGAAAAGGACTTTAATTCGTGACCACCCCCAAAAAATTGAAAAATCCACCCAAAACCTAAAAAAATTAAAATTTTTATATGAAAAACTTCTTTTGCCCATATCTCCTAAACTATGCGTCCTAGAGCGAAAAGGACTTTAATTCGTGACCACCCCCAAAAAATTGAAAAATCTACCCAAAACCTAAAAAAATTGAAATTTTTATATGAAAAACTTCTTTTGCCCATATCTCCTAAACTATGCGTCCTAGAGCGAAAAGGACTTTAATTCGTGACCACCCCCCAAAAAAATGAAAAATCCACCCAAATCCTAAAAAAATTGAAATTTTTATATGAAAAACTTCTTTTGCCCATATCTCCTAAACTAAGCGTCCTAAAGCGAAAAGGACTTTAATTCGTGACCACCCCCAAAAAATTGAAAAATCCACCCAAAACCTAAAGAAATTGAAATTTTTATAGGAAAAACTTCTTTTGCTCATATCTCCTAAACTATGCGTCCTAGAGGCAAAAGGACTTTAATTCGTGACCACCCCCAAAAAATTGAAAAATCCACCCAAAACCTAAAAAATTTAAATTTTTATATGAAAAACTTTTTTTGCCCATATCTCCTTAAATATGCGTCCTAGAGCGAAAAGGACTTTAATTCGTGACCACCCCCAAAAAATTGAAAAATCCACAAAAATCCTAAAAAAATTGAAATTTTTATATGAAAAACTTCTTTTCCCATATCTCCTAAACTATGCGTCCTAGAGCGAAAAGGACTTTAATTCGTGACCACCCCCAAAAAATTGAAAAATCCACCCAAAACCTAAAAAAATTAAAATTTTTATATGAAAAACTTCTTTTGCCCATATCTCCTAAACTATGCGTCCTAGAGCGAAAAGGACTTTAATTCGTGACCACCCCCAAAAAATTGAAAAATCTACCCAAAACCTAAAAAAATTGAAATTTTTATATGAAAAACTTCTTTTGCCCATATCTCCTAAACTATGCGTCCTAGAGCGAAAAGGACTTTAATTCGTGACCACCCCCAAAAAATTGAAAAATCTACCCAAAACTTAAAAAAATTCAAATTTTTATATGAAAAACTTCTTTTGCCCATATCTCCTAAACTAAGCGTCCTAGAGCGAAAAGGACTTTAATTCGTGACCACCCTCAAAAAATTGAAAAATCTACCCAAAACCTAAAAAAATTGAAATTTTTATATGAAAAACTTCTTTTGCCCATATCTCCTAAACTATGCGTCCTAGAGCGAAAAGGACTTTAATTCGTGACCACCCCCAAAAAATTGAAAAATCCACCAAAATCCTAAAAAAATTGAAATTTTTATATGAAAAACTTCTTTTGCCCATATCTCCTTAAATATGCGTCCTAGAGCGAAAAGGACTTCAATTCGTGACCACCCCCAAAAAATTGAAAAATCCACCCAAATCCTAAAAAAATTGAAATTTTTATATGAAATATTTCTTTTGCTCATATCTCCTAAACTAAATCCACCCAAATCCTAAAAAATTCAAATTTTTATATGAAAAACTTCTTTTGCCCATATCTCCTAAACTAAGCGTCCTAGAGCGAAAAGGACTTTAATTCGTGACCACCCCCAAAAAATTGAAAAATCCACAAAAATCCTAAACAAATTGAAATTTTTATATGAAAAACTTCTTTTCCCATATCTCCTAAACTATACGTCCTAGAGCGAAAAGGACTTTAATTCGTGACCACCCACAAAAAAATTGAAAAATCCACCCAAAACCTAAAAAAATTCAAATTTTTATATGAAAAACTTCTTTTGCCCATATCTCCTAAACTATGCGTCCTAGAGCGAAAAGGACTTTAATTCGTGACCACCCCCAAAAAATTGAAAAATCTACCCAAAACCTAAAAAAATTGAAATTTTTATATGAAAAACTTCTTTTGCCCATATCTCCTAAACTATGCGTCCTAGAGCGAAAAGGACTTTAATTCGTGACCACCCCCAAAAAATTGAAAAATCTACCCAAAACCTAAAAAAATTCAAATTTTTATATGAAAAACTTCTTTTGCCCATATCTCCTAAACTAAGCGTCCTAGAGCGAAAAGGACTTTAATTCGTGACCACCCCCAAAAAATTGAAAAATCTACCCAAAACCTAAAAAAATTGAAATTTTTATATGAAAAACTTCTTTTGCCCATATCTCCTAAACTAAATCCACCCAAAACCTAAAAAATTCAAATTTTTATATGAAAAACTTCTTTTGCCCATATCTCCTAAACTAAGCGTCATAGAGCGAAAAGGACTTTAATTCGTGACCACCCCCAAAAAATTGAAAAATCCACCAAAATCCTAAAAAAATTGAATTTTTATATGAAAAACTTCTTTTGCCTATATCTCCTTAAATATGCGTCCTAGAGCGAAAAGGACTTTAATTCGTGACCACCCCCCAAAAAAATGAAAAATCCACCCAAATCCTAAAAAAATTGAAATTTTTATATGAAAAACTTCTTTTGCCCATATCTCCTAAACTAAGCGTCCTAAAGCGAAAAGGACTTTAATTCGTGACCACCCCCAAAAAATTGAAAAATCCACCCAAAACCTAAAAAAATTAAAATTTTTATATGAAAACCTTCTTTTGCCCATATCTCCTAAACTATGCGTCCTAGAGCGAAAAGGACTTTAATTCGTGACCACCCCCAAAAAAATGAAAAATCCAAAAAAAAATGGAATTTTTATAAGAAAAACTTCTTTTGCCCATATCTCCTAGACTATGCGTCCTAGAGCGAAAAGGACTTTAATTCGTGACCACCCCCAAAAAATTGAAAAATCCACCCAAACCTAAAAAAACTGAAATTTTTATATGAAAAACTTCTTTTGCCCATAACTCCTTAAATATGCGTCCTAGAGCGAAAAGGACTTTAATTTGTGACCACCCCCAAAAAATTGAAAAATCCACCCAAAACCTAAAAAAATTTAAATTTTTATATGAAAAACTTCTTTTGCCCATATCTCCTAAACTATGCGTCCTAGAGCGAAAAGGACTTTAATTCGTGACCACCCCCAAAAAATTGAAAAATCTACCCAAAACCTAAAAAAATCGAAATTTTTATATGAAAAACTTCTTTTGCCCATATCTCCTAAACTATGCGTCCTAGAGCGAAAAGGACTTTAATTCGTGACCACCCCCAAAAAATTGAAAAATCCACCCAAAACCTAAAAAAATTAAAATTTTTATATGAAAAACTTCTTTTGCCCATATCTCCTAAACTAAGCGTCCTAGAGCGAAAAGGACTTTAATTCGTGACCACCCCCAAAAAATTGAAAAATCTACCCAAAACCTAAAAAAATTGAAATTTTTATATGAAAAACTTCTTTTGCCCATATCTCCTAAACTATGCGTCCTAGAGCGAAAAGGACTTTAATTCGTGACCACCCCCAAAAAATTGAAAAATCCACCCAAACCTAAAAAAACTGAAATTTTTATATGAAAAACTTCTTTTGCCCATAACTCCTTAAATATGCGTCCTAGAGCGAAAAGGACTTCAATTCGTGACCACCCCCAAAAAATTTAAAAATCCACAAAAATCCTAAAAAAATTACAATTTTTATATGAAAAACTTCTTTTGCCCATATCTCCTATACTAAGCGTCCTAGAGCGAAAAGGACTTTAATTCGTTACCACCCCCAAAAAATTGAAAAATCCACCCAAAACCTAAAAAAATTAAAATTTTTATATGAAAAACTTCTTTTGCCCATATCTCCTAAACTAAGCGTCCTAGAGCGAAAAGGACTTTAATTCGTGACCACCCCCAAAAAATTGAAAAATCTACCCAAAACCTAAAAAAATTTAAATTTTTATATGAAAACCTTCTTTTGCCCATATCTCCTAAACTATGCGTCCTAGAGCGAAAAGGACTTTACTTCGTGACCACCCCCAAAAAATTTAAAAATCTACCCAAAACCTAAAAAAATTCAAATTTTTATATGAAAAACTTCTTTTGTCCATATCTCCTAAACTAAGCGTCCTATAGCGAAAAGGACTTTAATTCGTGACCACCCCCAAAAAATTGAAAAATCTACCCAAAACCTAAAGAAATTGAAATTTTTATATGAAAAACTTCTTTTGCCCATATCTCCTAAACTATGCGTCCAAGAGCGAAAAGGACTTTAATTCGTGACCACACCCAAAAAATAGAAAAATCCACCCAAAACCTAAAAAAATTAAAATTTTTATATGAAAAACTTCTTTTGCCCATATCTCATAAACTAAGCGTCCTAGAGCGAAAAGGACTTTAATTCGTGACCACCCCCAAAAAATTGAAAAATCTACCCAAAACCTAAAAAAATTCAAATTTTTATATGAAAAACTTCTTTTGCCCATATCTCCTAAACTATGCGTCCTAGAGCGAAAAGGACTTTAATTCGTGACCACCCCCAAAAAATTTAAAAATCTACCCAAAACCTAAAAAAATTGAAATTTTTATATGAAAAACTTCTTTTGCCCATATCTCCTAAACTATGCGTCCTAGAGCGAAAAGGACTTTAATTCGTGACCACCCCCAAAAAATTGAAAAATCCACCCAAAACCTAAAAAAATTCAAATTTTTATATGAAAAACATCTTTTGCCCATATCTCCTAAACTATGCGTCCTAGAGCGAAAAGGACTTTAATCCGTGACCACCCCCAAAAAATTGAAAAATCCACCCAAACCTAAAAAAATTGAAATTTTTATATGAAAAACTTCTTTTGCCCATAACTCCTTAAATATGCGTCCTAGAGCGAAAAGGACTTCAATTCGTGACCACCCCCAAAAAATTTAAAAATCCACAAAAATCCTAAAAAAATTGAAATTTTTATATGAAAAACTTCTTTTCCCATATCTCCTAAACTATGCGTCCTAGAGCGAAAAGGACTTTAATTCGTGACCACCCCCAAAAAATTGAAAAATCCACCCAAACCTAAAAAAATTGAAATTTTTATATGAAAAACTTCTTTTGCCCATATCTCCTAAACTAAGCGTCCTAGAGCGAAAAGGACTTTAATTCGTGACCACCCCCAAAAAATTTAAAAATTCACCCAAAACCTAAAAAAATTAAAATTTTTATATGAAAAACTTCTTTTGCCCATATCTCCTAAACTAAGCGTCCTAGAGCGAAAAGGACTTTAATTCGTGACCACCCCCAAAAAATTGAAAAATCTACCCAAAACCTAAAAAATTGAAATTTTTATATGAAAAACTTCTTTTGCCCATATCTCCTAAACTATGCGTCCTAGAGCGAAAAGGACTTTAATTCGTGACCACCCCCACAAAATTGAAAAATCTACCCAAAACCTAAAAAAATTAAAATTTTTATATGAAAAACTTCTTTTGCCCATATCTCCTAAACTAAGCGTCCTAGAGCGAAAAGGACTTTAATTCGTGACCACCCCCAAAAAATTGAAAAATCCACCAAACCTAAAAAAATTGAAATTTTTATATGAAAAACTTCTTTTGCCCATAACTCCTTAAATATGCGTCCTAGAGCGAAAAGGACTTCAATTCGTGACCACCCCCAAAAAATTTAAAAATCTACCCAAAACCTAAAAAAATTGAAATTTTTATATCAAAAACTTCTTTTGCCCATATCTCCTAAACTATGCGTCCTAGAGCGAAAAGGACTTTAATTCGTGACCACTCCCAAAAAATTGAAAAATCTACCCAAAACCTAAAAAAATTGAAATTTTTATATGAAAAACTTCTTTTGCCCATATCTCCTAAACTATGCGTCTTAGAGCGAAAAGGACTTTAATTCGTGACCACCCCCAAAAAATTGAAAAATCCACCCAAAACCTAAAAAAATTAAAATTTTTATATGAAAAACTTCTTTTGCCCATATCTCCTAAACTAAGCGTCCTAGAGCGAAAAGGACTTTAATTCGTGACCACCCCCAAAAAATTGAAAAATCTACCCAAAACCTAAAAAAATTGAAATTTTTACATGAAAAACTTCTTTTGGCCATATCTCCTAAACTATGCGTCCTAGAGCGAAAAGGACTTTAATTCGTGACCATCCCCAAAAAATTGAAAAATCCACCCAAAACCTAAAAAAATTAAAATTTTTATATGAAAAACTTCTTTTGCCTATATCTCCTAAACTATGCGTCCTAGAGCGAAAAGGACTTTAATTCGTGACCACCCCCAAAAAATTGAAAAATCCACCCAAAACCTAAAAAAATTGAAATTTTTATATGAAAAACTTATTTTGCCCATATCTCCTAAACTAAGCGTCCTAGAGCGAAAAGGACTTTAATTCGTGACCACCCCCAAAAAATTTAAAAATCCACCCAAATCCTAAAGAAATTGAAATTTTTATATGAAAAACTTCTTTTGCCCATATCTCTTAAACTATGCGTCCTAGAGCGAAAAGGACTTTAATTCGTGACCACCCCCAAAAAATTGAAAAATCTACCCAAAACCTCAAAAAAATCAAATTTTTATATGAAAAACTTCTTTTGCCCATATCTCCTAAACTAAGCGTCCTAGAGCGAAAAGGACTTTATTCGTGACCACCCCCAAACAATTGAAAAATCTACCCAAAACCTAAAAAATTTGAAATTTTTATATGAAAAACTTCTTTTGCCCATATCTCCTAAACTATGCGTCCTAGAGCGAAAAGCACTTTAATTCGTGACCACCCCCAAAAAATTGAAAAATCCACCCAAAACCTAAAAAAATTCAAATTTTTATATGAAAAACTTCTTTTGCCCATTTCTCCTAAACTAAGCGTCCTAGAGCGAAAAGGACTTTAATTCGTGACCACCCCCAAAAAATTGAAAAATCTACCCAAAACCTAAAAAAATTGAAATTTTTATATGAAAAACTTCTTTTGCCCATATCTCCTAAACTATGCGTCCTAGAGCGAAAAGGACTTTAATTCGTGACCACCCCCAAAAAATTGAAAAATCTACCCAAAACCTAAAAAAATTAAAATTTTTATATGAAAAACTTCTTTTGCCCATATCTCCTAAACTAAGCGTCCTAGAGCGAAAAGGACTTTAATTCGTGACCACCCCCAAAAAATTGAAAAATCTACCCAAAACCCATATCTCCTAAACTAAGCGTCCTAGAGCGAAAAGGACTTTAATTCGTGACCACCCCAAAAAATTTAAAAATCCACCCAAACCTAAAAAAATTGAAATTTTTATATGAAAAACTTCTTTGGCCATAACTCCTTAAATATGCGTCCTAGAGCGAAAAGGACTTCAATTCGTGACCACCCCCAAAAAATTTAAAAATCCACCCAAAACCTAAAAAAATTTAAATTTTTATATGAAAAACTTCTTTTGCCCATATCTCCTAAACTAAGCGTCCTAGAGCGAAAAGGACTTTAATTCGTGACCACCCCCAAAAAATTGAAAAATCTACCCAAAACCTAAAAAAATTCAAATTTTTATATGAAAAACTTCTTTTGCCCATATCTCCTAAACTATGCGTCCTAGAGCGAAAAGGACTTTAATTCGTGACCACCCCCAAAAAAATGAAAAATCCAAAAAAAAATGGAATTTTTATAAGAAAAACTTCTTTTGCCCATATCTCCTAGACTATGCGTCCTAGAGCGAAAAGGACTTTAATTCGTGACCACCCCCAAAAAATTGAAAAATCCACCCAAACCTAAAAAAACTGAAATTTTTATATGAAAAACTTCTTTTGCCCATAACTCCTTAAATATGCGTCCTAGAGCGAAAAGGACTTTAATTTGTGACCACCCCCAAAAAATTGAAAAATCCACCCAAAACCTAAAAAAATTTAAATTTTTATATGAAAAACTTCTTTTGCCCATATCTCCTAAACTATGCGTCCTAGAGCGAAAAGGACTTTAATTCGTGACCACCCCCAAAAAATTGAAAAATCTACCCAAAACCTAAAAAAATCGAAATTTTTATATGAAAAACTTCTTTTGCCCATATCTCCTAAACTATGCGTCCTAGAGCGAAAAGGACTTTAATTCGTGACCACCCCCAAAAAATTGAAAAATCCACCCAAAACCTAAAAAAATTAAAATTTTTATATGAAAAACTTCTTTTGCCCATATCTCCTAAACTAAGCGTCCTAGAGCGAAAAGGACTTTAATTCGTGACCACCCCCAAAAAATTGAAAAATCTACCCAAAACCTAAAAAAATTGAAATTTTTATATGAAAAACTTCTTTTGCCCATATCTCCTAAACTATGCGTCCTAGAGCGAAAAGGACTTTAATTCGTGACCACCCCCAAAAAATTGAAAAATCCACCCAAACCTAAAAAAACTGAAATTTTTATATGAAAAACTTCTTTTGCCCATAACTCCTTAAATATGCGTCCTAGAGCGAAAAGGACTTCAATTCGTGACCACCCCCAAAAAATTTAAAAATCCACAAAAATCCTAAAAAAATTACAATTTTTATATGAAAAACTTCTTTTGCCCATATCTCCTATACTAAGCGTCCTAGAGCGAAAAGGACTTTAATTCGTTACCACCCCCAAAAAATTGAAAAATCCACCCAAAACCTAAAAAAATTAAAATTTTTATATGAAAAACTTCTTTTGCCCATATCTCCTAAACTAAGCGTCCTAGAGCGAAAAGGACTTTAATTCGTGACCACCCCCAAAAAATTGAAAAATCTACCCAAAACCTAAAAAAATTTAAATTTTTATATGAAAACCTTCTTTTGCCCATATCTCCTAAACTATGCGTCCTAGAGCGAAAAGGACTTTACTTCGTGACCACCCCCAAAAAATTTAAAAATCTACCCAAAACCTAAAAAAATTCAAATTTTTATATGAAAAACTTCTTTTGTCCATATCTCCTAAACTAAGCGTCCTATAGCGAAAAGGACTTTAATTCGTGACCACCCCCAAAAAATTGAAAAATCTACCCAAAACCTAAAGAAATTGAAATTTTTATATGAAAAACTTCTTTTGCCCATATCTCCTAAACTATGCGTCCAAGAGCGAAAAGGACTTTAATTCGTGACCACACCCAAAAAATAGAAAAATCCACCCAAAACCTAAAAAAATTAAAATTTTTATATGAAAAACTTCTTTTGCCCATATCTCATAAACTAAGCGTCCTAGAGCGAAAAGGACTTTAATTCGTGACCACCCCCAAAAAATTGAAAAATCTACCCAAAACCTAAAAAAATTCAAATTTTTATATGAAAAACTTCTTTTGCCCATATCTCCTAAACTATGCGTCCTAGAGCGAAAAGGACTTTAATTCGTGACCACCCCCAAAAAATTTAAAAATCTACCCAAAACCTAAAAAAATTGAAATTTTTATATGAAAAACTTCTTTTGCCCATATCTCCTAAACTATGCGTCCTAGAGCGAAAAGGACTTTAATTCGTGACCACCCCCAAAAAATTGAAAAATCCACCCAAAACCTAAAAAAATTCAAATTTTTATATGAAAAACATCTTTTGCCCATATCTCCTAAACTATGCGTCCTAGAGCGAAAAGGACTTTAATCCGTGACCACCCCCAAAAAATTGAAAAATCCACCCAAACCTAAAAAAATTGAAATTTTTATATGAAAAACTTCTTTTGCCCATAACTCCTTAAATATGCGTCCTAGAGCGAAAAGGACTTCAATTCGTGACCACCCCCAAAAAATTTAAAAATCCACAAAAATCCTAAAAAAATTGAAATTTTTATATGAAAAACTTCTTTTCCCATATCTCCTAAACTATGCGTCCTAGAGCGAAAAGGACTTTAATTCGTGACCACCCCCAAAAAATTGAAAAATCCACCCAAACCTAAAAAAATTGAAATTTTTATATGAAAAACTTCTTTTGCCCATATCTCCTAAACTAAGCGTCCTAGAGCGAAAAGGACTTTAATTCGTGACCACCCCCAAAAAATTTAAAAATTCACCCAAAACCTAAAAAAATTAAAATTTTTATATGAAAAACTTCTTTTGCCCATATCTCCTAAACTAAGCGTCCTAGAGCGAAAAGGACTTTAATTCGTGACCACCCCCAAAAAATTGAAAAATCTACCCAAAACCTAAAAAATTGAAATTTTTATATGAAAAACTTCTTTTGCCCATATCTCCTAAACTATGCGTCCTAGAGCGAAAAGGACTTTAATTCGTGACCACCCCCACAAAATTGAAAAATCTACCCAAAACCTAAAAAAATTAAAATTTTTATATGAAAAACTTCTTTTGCCCATATCTCCTAAACTAAGCGTCCTAGAGCGAAAAGGACTTTAATTCGTGACCACCCCCAAAAAATTGAAAAATCCACCAAACCTAAAAAAATTGAAATTTTTATATGAAAAACTTCTTTTGCCCATAACTCCTTAAATATGCGTCCTAGAGCGAAAAGGACTTCAATTCGTGACCACCCCCAAAAAATTTAAAAATCTACCCAAAACCTAAAAAAATTGAAATTTTTATATCAAAAACTTCTTTTGCCCATATCTCCTAAACTATGCGTCCTAGAGCGAAAAGGACTTTAATTCGTGACCACTCCCAAAAAATTGAAAAATCTACCCAAAACCTAAAAAAATTGAAATTTTTATATGAAAAACTTCTTTTGCCCATATCTCCTAAACTATGCGTCTTAGAGCGAAAAGGACTTTAATTCGTGACCACCCCCAAAAAATTGAAAAATCCACCCAAAACCTAAAAAAATTAAAATTTTTATATGAAAAACTTCTTTTGCCCATATCTCCTAAACTAAGCGTCCTAGAGCGAAAAGGACTTTAATTCGTGACCACCCCCAAAAAATTGAAAAATCTACCCAAAACCTAAAAAAATTGAAATTTTTACATGAAAAACTTCTTTTGGCCATATCTCCTAAACTATGCGTCCTAGAGCGAAAAGGACTTTAATTCGTGACCATCCCCAAAAAATTGAAAAATCCACCCAAAACCTAAAAAAATTAAAATTTTTATATGAAAAACTTCTTTTGCCTATATCTCCTAAACTATGCGTCCTAGAGCGAAAAGGACTTTAATTCGTGACCACCCCCAAAAAATTGAAAAATCCACCCAAAACCTAAAAAAATTGAAATTTTTATATGAAAAACTTATTTTGCCCATATCTCCTAAACTAAGCGTCCTAGAGCGAAAAGGACTTTAATTCGTGACCACCCCCAAAAAATTTAAAAATCCACCCAAATCCTAAAGAAATTGAAATTTTTATATGAAAAACTTCTTTTGCCCATATCTCTTAAACTATGCGTCCTAGAGCGAAAAGGACTTTAATTCGTGACCACCCCCAAAAAATTGAAAAATCTACCCAAAACCTCAAAAAAATCAAATTTTTATATGAAAAACTTCTTTTGCCCATATCTCCTAAACTAAGCGTCCTAGAGCGAAAAGGACTTTATTCGTGACCACCCCCAAACAATTGAAAAATCTACCCAAAACCTAAAAAATTTGAAATTTTTATATGAAAAACTTCTTTTGCCCATATCTCCTAAACTATGCGTCCTAGAGCGAAAAGCACTTTAATTCGTGACCACCCCCAAAAAATTGAAAAATCCACCCAAAACCTAAAAAAATTCAAATTTTTATATGAAAAACTTCTTTTGCCCATTTCTCCTAAACTAAGCGTCCTAGAGCGAAAAGGACTTTAATTCGTGACCACCCCCAAAAAATTGAAAAATCTACCCAAAACCTAAAAAAATTGAAATTTTTATATGAAAAACTTCTTTTGCCCATATCTCCTAAACTATGCGTCCTAGAGCGAAAAGGACTTTAATTCGTGACCACCCCCAAAAAATTGAAAAATCTACCCAAAACCTAAAAAAATTAAAATTTTTATATGAAAAACTTCTTTTGCCCATATCTCCTAAACTAAGCGTCCTAGAGCGAAAAGGACTTTAATTCGTGACCACCCCCAAAAAATTGAAAAATCTACCCAAAACCCATATCTCCTAAACTAAGCGTCCTAGAGCGAAAAGGACTTTAATTCGTGACCACCCCAAAAAATTTAAAAATCCACCCAAACCTAAAAAAATTGAAATTTTTATATGAAAAACTTCTTTGGCCATAACTCCTTAAATATGCGTCCTAGAGCGAAAAGGACTTCAATTCGTGACCACCCCCAAAAAATTTAAAAATCCACCCAAAACCTAAAAAAATTTAAATTTTTATATGAAAAACTTCTTTTGCCCATATCTCCTAAACTAAGCGTCCTAGAGCGAAAAGGACTTTAATTCGTGACCACCCCCAAAAAATTGAAAAATCTACCCAAAACCTAAAAAAATTCAAATTTTTATATGAAAAACTTCTTTTGCCCATATCTCCTAAACTATGCGTCCTAGAGCGAAAAGGACTTTAATTCGTGACCACCCCCAAAAAATTGAAAAATCCACCCAAAACCTAAAAAAAATTAAAATTTTTATACTAAAAACTTCTTTTGCCTATATCTCCTAAACTATGCGTCCTAGAGCGAAAAGGACTTTAATTCGTGACCACCCCCAAAAAATTGAAAAATCCACCCAAAACCTAAAAAAATTAAAATTTTTATATGAAAAACTTCTTTTGCCCATATCTCCTAAACTATGCGTCCTAGAGCGAAAAGGACTTTAATTCGTGACCACCCCCAAAAAATTTAAAAATCCACAGAATCCTAAAGAAATTGAAATTTTTATATGAAAAACTTCTTTTGCCCATATCTCCTAAACTATGCGTCCTAGAGCGAAAAGGACTTTAATTCGTGACCACCCCCAAAAAATTGAAAAATCTACCCAAAACCTAAAAAAATTGAAATTTTTATATGAAAAACTTCTTTTGCCCATATCTCCTAAACTAAGCGTCCTAGAGCGAAAATGACTTTAATTCGTGACCACCCCCAAAAAATTGAAAAATCCACCCAAACCTAAAAAAATTGAAATTTTTATATGAAAAACATCTTTTGCCCATAACTCATTAAATATGCGTCCTAGAGCGAAAAGGACTTCAATTCGTGACCACCCCCAAAAAATTTAAAAATCCACAAAAATCCTAAAAAAAAATAAATTTTGATATGAAAAACTTCTTTTCCCATATCTCCTAAACTATGCGTTCTAGAGCGAAAAGGACTTTAATTCGTGACCACCCCCAAAAAATTGAAAAATCTACCCAAAACCTAAAAAAATTCTAATTTTTATATGAAAAACTTCTTTTGCCCATATCTCCTAAACTAAGCGTCCTAGAGCGAAAAGGACTTTAATTCGTGACCACCCCCAAAAAATTGAAAAATCTACCCAAAACCTAAAAAAATTAAAATTTTTATATGAAAAACTTCTTTTGCCCATATCTCCTAAACTAAGCGTCCTAGAGCGAAAAGGACTTTAATTCGTGACCACCCCCAAAAAATTTAAAAATCTACCCAAAACCTAAAAAAATTCAAATTTTTATATGAAAAACTTCTTTTGCCCATATCTCCTAAACTATGCGTCCTAGAGCGAAAAGGACTTTAATTCGTGACCACCCCCAAAAAATTGAAAAATCCACCCAAAACCTAAAAAAATTAAAATTTTTATATGAAAAACTTCTGTTGCCCATATCTCCTAAACTAAGCGTCCTAGAGCGAAAAGGACTTTAATTCGTGACCACCCCCAAAAAATTGAAAAATCCACCCAAACCTAAAAAAATTGAAATTTTTATATGAAAAACTTCTTTTGCCCATAACTCCTTAAACATGCGTCTTAGAGCGAAAAGGACTTCAATTCGTGACCACCCCCAAAAAATTTAAAAATCCACAAAAATCCTAAAAAAAATTGAAATTTTTATATGAAAAACTTCTTTTCCCATATCTCCTAAACTATGCGTCCTAGAGCGAAAAGGCCTTTAATTCGTGACCACCCCCAAAAAATTGAAAAATCTACCCAAAACCTAAAAAAATTAAAATTTTTATATGAAAAACTTCTTTTGCCCATATCTCCTAAACTAAGCGTCCTAGAGCGAAAAGGACTTTAATTCGTGACCACCCCCAAAAAAATTAAAAATCCACCCAAAACCTAAAAAAATTAAAATTTTTATATGAAAAACTTCTTTTGCCCATATCTCCTAAACTAAGCGTCCTAGAGCGAAAAGGACTTTAATTCGTGACCACCCCCAAAAAATTGAAAAATCTACCCAAAACCTAAAAAAATTGAAATTTTTATATGAAAAACTTCTTTTCCCATATCTCCTAAACTATGCGTCCTAGAGCGAAAAGGACTTTAATTCGTGACCACCCCCAAAAAATTGAAAAATCTACCCAAAACCTAATAAATTGAAATTTTTATATGAAAAACTTCTTTTGCCCATATCTCCTAAACTAAGCGTCCTAGAGCGAAAAGGACTTTAATTCGTGACCACCCCCAAAAAATTGAAAAATCTACCCAAAACCTAAAAAAATTGAAATTTTTATATGAAAAACTTCTTTTGCCCATATCTCCTAAACTATGCGTCCTAGAGCGAAAAGGACTTTAATTCGTGACCACCCCCAAAAAATTGAAAAATCCACCCAAAACCTAAAAAATTCAAATTTTTATATGAAAAACTTCTTTTGCCCATATCTCCTAAACTAAGCGTCCTAGAGCGAAAAGGACTTTAATTCGTGACCACCCCCAAAAAATTGAAAAATCTACCCAAAACCTAAAAAAATTGAAATTTTTATATGAAAAACTTCTTTTTCCCATATCTCCTAAACTATGCGTCCTAGAGCGAAAAGGACTTTAATTCGTGACCACCCCCAAAAAATTGAAAAATCCACCCAAAACCTAAAAAATTAAAATTTTTATATGAAAAACTTCTTTTGCCCATATCTCCTAAACTAAGCGTCCTAGAGCGAAAAGGACTTTAATTCGTGACCACCCCCAAAAAATTGAAAAATCTACCCAAAACCTAAAAAAATTGAAATTTTTATATGAAAAACTTCTTTTTCCCATATCTCCTAAAAAATGCGTCTTAGAGCGAAAAGGACTTTAATTCGTGACCACCCCCAAAAAATTGAAAAATCCACCCAAAACCTAAAAAAATTAAAATTTTTATATGAAAAACTTATTTTGCCCATATCTCCTAAACTAAGCGTCCTAGAGCGAAAAGGACTTTAATTCGTGACCACCCCCAAAAAATTGAAAAATCTACCCAAAACCTAAAAAAATTTAAATTTTTATATGAAAAACTTCTTTTGCCCATATCTCCTAAACTATGCGTCCTAGAGCGAAAAGGACTTTAATTCGTGACCACCCCCAAAAAATTGAAAAATCCACCCAAAACCTAAAAAAATTAAAATTTTTATATGAAAAACTTCTTTTGCCTATATCTCCTAAACTATGCGTCCTAGAGCGAAAAGGACTTTAATTCGTGACCACCCCCAAAAAATTGAAAAATCCACCCAAAACCTAAAAAAATTAAAATTTTTATATGAAAAACTTCTTTTGCCCATATCTCCTAAACTAAGCGTCCTAGAGCGAAAAGGACTTTAATTCGTGACCACCCCCAAAAAATTTAAAAATCTACCCAAAACCCATATCTCCTAAACTAAGCGTCCTAGAGCGAAAAGGACTTTAATTCGTGACCACCCCCAAAAAATTGAAAAATCCACCCAAACCTAAAAAAATTGAAATTTTTATATGAAAAACTTCTTTGGCCATAACTCCTTAAATATGCGTCCTAGAGCGAAAAGGACTTCAATTCGTGACCACCCCCAAAAAATTTAAAAATCCACCCAAAACCTAAAAAAATTTAAATTTTTATATGAAAAACTTCTTTTGCCCATATCTCCAAAACTAAGCGTCCTAGAGCGAAAAGGACTTTAATTCGTGACCACCCCCAAAAAATTTAAAAATCCACCCAAATCCTAAAGAAATTGAAATTTTTATATGAAAAACTTCTTTTGCCCATATCTCCTAAACTATGCGTCCTAGAGCGAAAAGGACTTTAATTCGTGACCACCCCCAAAAAAATGAAAAATCTACCCAAAACCTAAAAAATTCAAATTTTTATATGAAAAACTTCTTTTGCCCATATCTCCTAAACTAAGCGTCCTAGAGCGAAAAGGACTTTCATTCGTGACCACCCCCAAAAAATTGAAAAATCCACCCAAAACCTAAAAAAATTAAAATTTTTATATGAAAAACTTCTTTTGCCCATATCTCCTAAACTATGCGTCCTAGAGCGAAAAGGACTTTAATTCGTGACCACCCCCAAAAAATTGAAAAATCCACCCAAAACCTAAAAAAATTAAAATTTTTATATGAAAAACTTCTTTTGCCCATATCTCCTAAACTATGCGTCCTAGAGCGAAAAGGACTTTAATTCGTGACCACCCCCAAAAAATTGAAAAAAAAAATTGAAATTTTTATATGAAAAACTTCTTTTGCCCATATCTCCTAAACTATGCGTCCTAGAGCGAAAAGGACTTTAATTCGTGACCACCCCCAAAAAATTGAAAAATCCACCCAAAACCTAAAAAAATTAAAATTTTTATATGAAAAACTTCTTTTGCCCATATCTCCTAAACTAAGCGTCCTAGAGCGAAATGGACTTTAATTCGTGACCACCCCCAAAAAATTTAAAAATCCACCCAAACCTAAAAAAATTGAAATTTTTATATGAAAAACTTCTTTTGCCCATAACTCCTTAAATATGCGTCCTAGAGCGAAAAGGACTTCAATTCGTGACCACCCCCAAAAAATTTAAAAATCCACAAAAATCCTAAAAAAAATTGAAATTTTTATATGAAAAACTTCTTTTCCCATATCTCTTAAACTATGCGTCCTAGAGCGAAAAGGACTTTAATTCGTGACCACCCCCAAAAAATTGAAAAATCCACCCAAAACCTAAAAAAATTAAAATTTTTATATGAAAAACTTCTTTTGCCCATATCTCCTAAACTAAGCGTCCTAGAGCGAAAAGGACTTTAATTCGTGACCACCCCCAAAAAATTGAAAAATCCACCCAAAACCTAAAAAAATTAAAATTTTTATATGAAAAACTTCTTTTGCCCATATCTCCTAAACTAAGCGTCCTAGAGCGAAAAGGACTTTAATTCGTGACCACCCCCAAAAAATTTAAAAATCTACCCAAAACCTAAAAAAATTGAAATTTTTATATGAAAAACTTCTTTTGCCCATATCTCCTAAACTATGCGTCCTAGAGCGAAAAGGACTTTAATTCGTGACCACCCCCAAAAAATTGAAAAATCTACCCAAAACCTAAAAAATTCAAATTTTTATATGAAAAACTTCTTTTGCCCATATCTCCTAAACTAAGCGTCCTAGAGCGAAAAGGACTTTAATTCGTGACCACCCCCAAAAAATTGAAAAATCTACCCAAAACCTAAAAAAATTGAAATTTTTATATGAAAAACTTCTTTTGCCCATATCTCCTAAACTATGCGTCCTAGAGCGAAAAGGACTTTAATTCGTGACCACCCCCAAAAAATTGAAAAATCCACCCAAAACCTAAAAAATTAAAATTTTTATATGAAAAACTTCTTTTGCCGATATCTCCTAAACTAAGCGTCCTAGAGCGAAAAGGACTTTAATTCGTGACCACCCCCAAAAAATTGAAAAATCTACCCAAAACCTAAAAAAATTGAAATTTTTATATGAAAAACTTCTTTTTCCCATATCTCCTAAACTATGCGTCCTAGAGCGAAAAGGACTTTAATTCGTGACCACCCCCAAAAAATTGAAAAATCCACCCAAACCTAAAAAATTAAAATTTTTATATGAAAAACTTCTTTTGCCCATATCTCCTAAACTAAGCGTCCTAGAGCGAAAAGGACTTTAATTCGTGACCACCCCCAAAAAATTGAAAAATCTACCCAAAACCTAAAAAAATTGAAATTTTTATATGAAAAACTTCTTTTGCCCATATCTCCTAAACTATGCGTCTTAGAGCGAAAAGGACTTTAATTCGTGACCACCCCCAAAAATTTGAAAAATCCACCCAAAACCTAAAAAAATTAAAATTTTTATATGAAAAACTTATTTTGCCCATATCTCCTAAACTAAGCGTCCTAGAGCGAAAAGGACTTTAATTCGTGACCACCCCCAAAAAATTGAAAAATCTACCCAAAACCTAAAAAAATTGAAATTTTTATATGAAAAACTTCTTTTGCCCATATCTCCTAAACTATGCGTCCTAGAGCGAAAAGGACTTTAATTCGTGACCACCCCCAAAAAATTGAAAAATCCACCCAAAACCTAAAAAAATTCAAATTTATATATGAAAAACTTCTTTTGCCTATATCTCCTAAACTATGCGTCCTAGAGCGAAAAGGACTTTAATTCGTGACCACCCCCAAAAAATTGAAAAATCCACCCAAAACCTAAAAAAATTAAAATTTTTATATGAAAAACTTCTATTGCCCATATCTCCTAAACTAAGCGTCCTAGAGCGAAAAGGACTTTAATTCGTGACCACCCCCAAAAAATTTAAAAATCCACCCAAATCCTAAAGAAATTGAAATTTTTATATGAAAAACTTCTTTTGCCCATATCTCCTAAACTATGCGTCCTAGAGCGAAAAGGACTTTAATTCGTGACCACCCCCAAAAAATTGAAAAATCCACCCAAAACCTAAAAAAATTAAAATTTTTATATGAAAAACTTCTTTTGCCCATATCTCCTAAACTAAGCGTCCTAGAGCAAAAACGACTTTATTCGTGACCACCCCCAAAAAATTGAAAAATCTACCCAAAACCTAAAAAAATTTAAATTTTTATATGAAAAACTTCTTTTGCCCATATCTCCTAAACTATGCGTCCTAGAGCGAAAAGGACTTTAATTCGTGACCACCCCCAAAAAATTGAAAAATCCACCCAAAACCTAAAAAAATTCAAATTTTTATATGAAAAACTTCTTTTGCCCATATCTCCTAAACTAAGCGTACTAGAGCGAAAAGGACTTTAATTCGTGACCACCCCCAAAAAATTGAAAAATCTACCCAAAACCTAAAAAAATTGAAATTTTTATATGAAAAACTTCTTTTGCCCATATCTCCTAAACTATGCGTCCTAGAGCGAAAAGGACTTTAATTCGTGACCACCCCCAAAAAATTGAAAAATCTACCCAAAACCTAAAAAAATTCAAATTTTTATATGAAAAACTTCTTTTGCCCATATCACCTAAACTAAGCGTCCTAGAGCGAAAAGGACTTTAATTCGTGACCACCCCCAAGAAATTGAAAAATCTACCCAAAACCTGAAAAAATTGAAATTTTTATATGAAAAACTTCTTTTGCCCATATCTCCTAAACTATGCGTCCTAGAGCGAAAAGGACTTTAATTCGTGACCACCCCCAAAAAATTGAAAAATCCACCCAAAACCTAAAAAAATTGAAATTTTTATATGAAAAACTTCTTTTGCCCATATCTCCTAAACTAAGCGTCCTAGAGCGAAAAGGACTTTAATTCGTGACCACCCCCAAAAAATTGAAAAATCCACCCAAACCTAAAAAAATTGAAATTTTTATATGAAAAACTTCTTTTGCCCATATCTCCTAAACTAAGCGTCCTAGAGCGAAAAGGACTTTAATTCGTGACCACCCCCAAAAAATTTAAAAATCCACCCAAATCCTAAGGAAATTGAAATTTTTATATGAAAAACTTCTTTTGCCCATATCTCCTAAACTATGCGTCCTAGAGCGAAAAGGACTTTAATTCGTGACCACCCCCAAAAAATTGAAAAATCCACCCAAAACCTAAAAAAATTAAAATTTTTATATGAAAAACTTCTTTTGCCCATATCTCCTAAACTAAGCGTCCTAGAGCGAAAACGACTTTATTCGTGACCACCCCCAAAAAATTGAAAAATCTACCCAAAACCTAAAAAAATTTAAATTTTTATATGAAAAACTTCTTTTGCCCATATCTCCTAAACTATGCGTCCTAGAGCGAAAAGGACTTTAATTCGTGACCACCCACAAAAAATTGAAAAATCTACCCAAACCTAAAAAAACTGAAATTTTTATATGAAAAACTTCTTTTGCCCATAACTCCTTAAATATGCGTCCTAGAGCGAAAAGGAATTCAATTCGTGACCACCCCCGAAAAATTTAAAAATCCACCCAAAACCTAAAAAAATTAAAATTTTTATATGAAAAACTTCTTTTGCCCATATCTCCTAAACTATGCGTCCTAGAGCGAAAAGGACTTTAATTCGTGACCACCCCCAAAAAATTGAAAAATCCACCCAAAACCTAAAAAAATTAAAATTTTTATATGAAAAACTTCTTTTGCCCATATCTCCTGAACTAAGCGTTCTAGAGCGAAAAGGACTTTAATTCGTGACCACCCCCAAAAAATTGAAAAATCTACCCAACCTAAAAAAATTGAAATTTTTATATGAAAAACTTCTTTTGCCCATAACTCCTTAAATATGCGTCCTAGAGCGAAAAGGACTTCAATTCGTGACCACCCCCAAAAAATTTAAAAATCCACAAAAATCCTAAAAAAATTGAAATTTTTATATGAAAAACTTCTTTTGCCCATATCTCCTAAACTATGCGTCCTAGAGCGAAAAGGACTTTAATTCGTGACCACCCACAAAAAATTGAAAAATCTACCCAAAACCTAAAAAAATTAAAATTTTTATATGAAAAACTTCTTTTGCCCATATCTCCTAAACTAAGCGTCCTAGAGCGAAAAGGACTTTAATTCGTGACCACCCCCAAAAAATTGAAAAATCTACCCAAAACCTAAAAAAATTTAAATTTTTATATGAAAAACTTCTTTTGCCCATATCTCCTAAACTAAGCGTCCTAAAGCGAAAAGGACTTTAATTCGTGACCACCCCCAAAAAATTGAAAAATCCACCCAAACCTAAAAAAATTGAAATTTTTATATGAAAAACTTCTTTTGCCCATAACTCCTTAAATATGCGTCCTAGAGCGAAAAGGACTTCAATTCGTGACCTTCCCCAAAAAATTTAAAAATCTACAAAAATCCTAAAAAAATTGAAATTTTTATATGAAAAACTTCTTTTCCCATATCTCCTAAACTATGCGTCCTAGAGCAAAAAGGACTTTAATTCGTGACCACCCCCAAAAAATTGAAAAATCCACCCAAAACCTAAAAAAATTAAAATTTTTATATGAAAAACTTCTTTTGCCCATATCTCCTAAACTAAGCGTCCTAGTGCGAAAACGACTTTAATTCGTGACCACCCCCAAAAAATTTAAAAATCCACCCAAATCCTAAAGAAATTGAAATTTTTATATGAAAAACTTCTTTTGCCCATATCTCCTAAACTATGCGTCCTAGAGCGAAAAGGACTTTAATTCGTGACCACCCACAAAAAATTGAAAAATCTACCCAAAACCTAAAAAATTCAAATTTTTATATGAAAAACTTCTTTTGCCCATATCTCCTAAACTAAGCGTCCTAGAGCGAAAAGGACTTTAATTCGTGACCACCCCCAAAAAATTGAAAAATCTACCCAAAACCTAAAAAAATTAAAATTTTTATATGAAAAACATCTTTTGCCCATATCTCCTGAACTATGCGTTCTAGAGCGAAAAGGACTTTAATTCGTGACCACCCCCAAAAAATTGAAAAATCTACCCAACCTAAAAAAATTGAAATTTTTATATGAAAAACTTCTTTTGCCCATAACTCCTTAAATATGCGTCCTAGAGCGAAAAGGAGTTCAATTCGTGACCACCCCCAAAAAATTTAAAAATCCACAAAAATCCTAAAAAAATTGAAATTTTTATATGAAAAACTTCTTTTGCCCATATCTCCTAAACTATGCGTCCTAGAGCGAAAAGGACTTTAATTCGTGACCACCCACAAAAAATTGAAAAATCTACCCAAAACCTAAAAAAATTAAAATTTTTATATGAAAAACTTCTTTTGCCCATATCTCCTAAACTAAGCGTCCTAGAGCGAAAAGGACTTTAATTCGTGACCACCCCCAAAAAATTGAAAAATCTACCCAAAACCTAAAAAAATTTAAATTTTTATATGAAAAACTTCTTTTGCCCATATCTCCTAAACTAAGCGTCCTAAAGCGAAAAGGACTTTAATTCGTGACCACCCCCAAAAAATTGAAAAATCCACCCAAACCTAAAAAAATTGAAATTTTTATATGAAAAACTTCTTTTGCCCATAACTCCTTAAATATGCGTCCTAGAGCGAAAAGGACTTCAATTCGTGACCACCCCCAAAAAATTTAAAAATCTACAAAAATCCTAAAAAAATTGAAATTTTTATATGAAAAACTTCTTTTCCCATATCTCCTAAACTATGCGTCCTAGAGCAAAAAGGACTTTAATTCGTGACCACCTCCAAAAAATTGAAAAATCCACCCAAAACCTAAAAAAATTAAAATTTTTATATGAAAAACTTCTTTTGCCCATATCTCCTAAACTATGCGTCCTAGAGCGAAAAGGACTTTAATTCGTGACCACCCCCAAAAAATTGAAAAAAAAATTGAAATTTTTATATGAAAAACTTCTTTTGCCCATAGCTCCTAAACTATGCGTCCTAGAGCGAAAAGGACTTTAATTCGTGACCACCCCCAAAAAATTGAAAAATCCACCCAAAACCTAAAAAAATTAAAATTTTTATATGAAAAACTTCTTTTGCCCATATCTCCTAAACTAAGCGTCCTAGAGCGAAAAGGACTTTAATTCGTGACCACCCCCAAAAAATTTAAAAATCCACCCAAACCTAAAAAAATTGAAATTTTTATATGAAAAACTTCTTTTGCCCATAACTCCTTAAATATGCGTCCTAGAGCGAAAAGGACTTCAATTCGTGACCACCCCCAAAAAATTTAAAAATCCACAAAAATCCTAAAAAAAATTGAAATTTTTATATGAAAAACTTCTTTTCCCATATCTCTTAAACTATGCGTCCTAGAGCGAAAAGGACTTTAATTCGTGACCACCCCCAAAAAATTTAAAAATCCACCCAAAACCTAAAAAAATTAAAATTTTTATATGAAAAACTTCTTTTGCCCATATCTCCTAAACTAAGCGTCCTAGAGCGAAAAGGACTTTAATTCGTGACCACCCCCAAAAAATTTAAAAATCTACCCAAAACCTAAAAAAATTGAAATTTTTATATGAAAAACTTCTTTTGCCCATATCTCCTAAACTAAGCGTCCTAGAGCGAAAAGGACTTTAATTCGTGACCACCCCCAAAAAATTGAAAAATCTACCCAAAACCTAAAAAAATTGAAATTTTTATATGAAAAACTTCTTTTGCCCATATCTCCTAAACTATGCGTCCTAGAGCGAAAAGGACTTTAATTCGTGACCACCCCCAAAAAATTGAAAAATCCACCCAAAACCTAAAAAATTAAAATTTTTATATGAAAAACTTCTTTTGCCGATATCTCCTAAACTAAGCGTCCTAGAGCGAAAAGGACTTTAATTCGTGACCACCCCCAAAAAATTGAAAAATCTACCCAAAACCTAAAAAAATTGAAATTTTTATATGAAAAACTTCTTTTTCCCATATCTCCTAAACTATGCGTCCTAGAGCGAAAAGGACTTTAATTCGTGACCACCCCCAAATAATTGAAAAATCCACCCAAAACCTAAAAAATTAAAATTTTTATATGAAAAACTTCTTTTGCCCATATCTCCTAAACTAAGCGTCCTAGAGCGAAAAGGACTTTAATTCGTGACCACCCCCAAAAAATTGAAAAATCTACCCAAAACCTAAAAAAATTGAAATTTTTATATGAAAAACTTCTTTTGCCCATATCTCCTAAACTATGCGTCTTAGAGCGAAAAGGACTTTAATTCGTGACCACCCCCAAAAAATTGAAAAATCCACCCAAAACCTAAAAAAATTAAAATTTTTATATGAAAAACTTCTTTTGCCCATATCTCCTAAACTATGCGTCCTAGAGCGAAAAGGACTTTAATTCGTGACCACCCACAAAAAATTGAAAAATCTTCCCAAAACCTAAAAAATTCAAATTTTTATATGAAAAACTTCTTTTGCCCATATCTCCTAAACTAAGCGTCCTAGAGCGAAAAGGACTTTAATTCGTGACCACCCCCAAAAAATTGAAAAATCTACCCAAAACCTAAAAAAATTAAAATTTTTATATGAAAAACTTCTTTTGCCCATATCTCCTGAACTAAGCGTTCTAGAGCGAAAAGGACTTTAATTCGTGACCACCCCCAAAAAATTGAAAAATCTACCCAACCTAAAAAAATTGAAATTTTTATATGAAAAACTTCTTTTGCCCATAACTCCTTAAATATGCGTCCTAGAGCGAAAAGGACTTCAATTCGTGACCACCCCCAAAAAATTTAAAAATCCACAAAAATCCTAAAAAAATTGAAATTTTTATATGAAAAACTTCTTTTGCCCATATCTCCTAAACTATGCGTCCTAGAGCGAAAAGGACTTTAATTCGTGACCACCCACAAAAAATTGAAAAATCTACCCAAAACCTAAAAAAATTAAAATTTTTATATGAAAAACTTCTTTTGCCCATATCTCCTAAACTAAGCGTCCTAGAGCGAAAAGGACTTTAATTCGTGACCACCCCCAAAAAATTGAAAAATCTACCCAAAACCTAAAAAAATTTAAATTTTTATATGAAAAACTTCTTTTGCCCATATCTCCTAAACTAAGCGTCCTAAAGCGAAAAGGACTTTAATTCGTGACCACCCCCAAAAAATTGAAAAATCCACCCAAACCTAAAAAAATTGAAATTTTTATATGAAAAACTTCTTTTGCCCATAACTCCTTAAATATGCGTCCTAGAGCGAAAAGGACTTCAATTCGTGACCACCCCCAAAAAATTTAAAAATCTACAAAAATCCTAAAAAAATTGAAATTTTTATATGAAAAACTTCTTTTCCCATATCTCCTAAACTATGCGTCCTAGAGCAAAAAGGACTTTAATTCGTGACCACCTCCAAAAAATTGAAAAATCCACCCAAAACCTAAAAAAATTAAAATTTTTATATGAAAAACTTCTTTTGCCCATATCTCCTAAACTATGCGTCCTAGAGCGAAAAGGACTTTAATTCGTGACCACCCCCAAAAAATTGAAAAAAAAATTGAAATTTTTATATGAAAAACTTCTTTTGCCCATAGCTCCTAAACTATGCGTCCTAGAGCGAAAAGGACTTTAATTCGTGACCACCCCCAAAAAATTGAAAAATCCACCCAAAACCTAAAAAAATTAAAATTTTTATATGAAAAACTTCTTTTGCCCATATCTCCTAAACTAAGCGTCCTAGAGCGAAAAGGACTTTAATTCGTGACCACCCCCAAAAAATTTAAAAATCCACCCAAACCTAAAAAAATTGAAATTTTTATATGAAAAACTTCTTTTGCCCATAACTCCTTAAATATGCGTCCTAGAGCGAAAAGGACTTCAATTCGTGACCACCCCCAAAAAATTTAAAAATCCACAAAAATCCTAAAAAAAATTGAAATTTTTATATGAAAAACTTCTTTTCCCATATCTCTTAAACTATGCGTCCTAGAGCGAAAAGGACTTTAATTCGTGACCACCCCCAAAAAATTGAAAAATCCACCCAAAACCTAAAAAAATTAAAATTTTTATATGAAAAACTTCTTTTGCCCATATCTCCTAAACTAAGCGTCCTAGAGCGAAAAGGACTTTAATTCGTGACCACCCCCAAAAAATTTAAAAATCCACCCAAAACCTAAAAAAATTAAAATTTTTATATGAAAAACTTCTTTTGCCCATATCTCCTAAACTAAGCGTCCTAGAGCGAAAAGGACTTTAATTCGTGACCACCCCCAAAAAATTTAAAAATCTACCCAAAACCTAAAAAAATTGAAATTTTTATATGAAAAACTTCTTTTGCCCATATCTCCTAAACTAAGCGTCCTAGAGCGAAAAGGACTTTAATTCGTGACCACCCCCAAAAAATTGAAAAATCTACCCAAAACCTAAAAAAATTGAAATTTTTATATGAAAAACTTCTTTTGCCCATATCTCCTAAACTATGCGTCCTAGAGCGAAAAGGACTTTAATTCGTGACCACCCCCAAAAAATTGAAAAATCCACCCAAAACCTAAAAAATTAAAATTTTTATATGAAAAACTTCTTTTGCCGATATCTCCTAAACTAAGCGTCCTAGAGCGAAAAGGACTTTAATTCGTGACCACCCCCAAAAAATTGAAAAATCTACCCAAAACCTAAAAAAATTGAAATTTTTATATGAAAAACTTCTTTTTCCCATATCTCCTAAACTATGCGTCCTAGAGCGAAAAGGACTTTAATTCGTGACCACCCCCAAAAAATTGAAAAATCCACCCAAAACCTAAAAAATTAAAATTTTTATATGAAAAACTTCTTTTGCCCATATCTCCTAAACTAAGCGTCCTAGAGCGAAAAGGACTTTAATTCGTGACCACCCCCAAAAAATTGAAAAATCTACCCAAAACCTAAAAAAATTGAAATTTTTATATGAAAAACTTCTTTTGCCCATATCTCCTAAACTATGCGTCTTAGAGCGAAAAGGACTTTAATTCGTGACCACCCCCAAAAAATTGAAAAATCCACCCAAAACCTAAAAAAATTAAAATTTTTATATGAAAAACTTATTTTGCCCATATCTCCTAAACTAAGCGTCCTAGAGCGAAAAGGACTTTAATTCGTGACCACCCCCAAAAAATTGAAAAATCTACCCAAAACCTAAAAAAATTGAAATTTTTATATGAAAAACTTCTTTTGCCCATATCTCCTAAACTATGCGTCCTAGAGCGAAAAGGACTTTAATTCGTGACCACCCCCAAAAAATTGAAAAATCCACCCAAAACCTAAAAAAATTCAAATTTATATATGAAAAACTTCTTTTGCCTATATCTCCTAAACTATGCGTCCTAGAGCGAAAAGGACTTTAATTCGTGACCACCCCCAAAAAATTGAAAAATCCACCCAAAACCTAAAAAAATTAAAATTTTTATATGAAAAACTTCTTTTGCCCATATCTCCTAAACTAAGCGTCCTAGAGCGAAAAGGACTTTAATTCGTGACCACCCCCAAAAAATTTAAAAATCCACCCAAATCCTAAAGAAATTGAAATTTTTATATGAAAAACTTCTTTTGCCCATATCTCCTAAACTAAGCGTCCTAGAGCGAAAAGGACTTTAATTCGTGACCACCCCCAAAAAATTGAAAAATCTACCCAAAACCTAAAAAAATTGAAATTTTTATATGAAAAACTTCTTTTGCCCATATCTCCTAAACTATGCGTCCAAGAGCGAAAAGGACTTTAATTCGTGACCACCCCCAAAAAATTGAAAAATCTACCCAAAACCTAAAAAAATTCAAATTTTTATATGAAAAACTTCTTTTGCCCATATCTCCTAAACTAAGCGTCCTAGAGCGAAAAGGACTTTAATTCGTGACCACCCCCAAAAAATTGAAAAATCCACCCAAAACCTAAAAAAATTAAAATTTTTATATGAAAAACTTCTTTTGCCCATATCTCCTAAACTAAGCGTCCTAGAGCGAAAAGGACTTTAATTCGTGACCACCCCCAAAAAATTTAAAAATCCACCCAAATCCTAAAGAAATTGAAATTTTTATATGAAAAACTTCTTTTGCCCATATCTCCTAAACTAAGCGTCCTAGAGCGAAAAGGACTTTAATTCGTGACCACCCCCAAAAAATTGAAAAATCCACCCAAAACCTAAAAAAATTAAAATTTTTATATGAAAAACTTCTTTTGCCCATATCTCCTAAACTAAGCGTCCTAGAGCGAAAACGACTTTATTCGTGACCACCCCCAAGAAATTGAAAAATCTACCCAAAACCTGAAAAAATTGAAATTTTTATATGAAAAACTTCTTTTGCCCATATCTCCTAAACTATGCGTCCTAGAGCGAAAAGGACTTTAATTCGTGACCACCCCCAAAAAATTGAAAAATCCACCCAAAACCTAAAAAAATTGAAATTTTTATATGAAAAACTTCTTTTGCCCATAACTCCTTAAATATGCGTCCTAGAGCGAAAAGGACTTCAATTCGTGACCACCCCCAAAAAATTTAAAAATCCACAAAAATCCTAAAAAAATTGAAATTTTTATATGAAAAACTTCTTTTGCCCATATCTCCTAAACTATGCGTCCTAGAGCGAAAAGGACTTTAATTCGTGACCACCCCCAAAAAATTGAAAAATCCACCCAAAACCTAAAAAAATTAAAATTTTTATATGAAAAACTTCTTTTGCCCATATCTCCTAAACTAAGCGTCCTAGAGCGAAAAGGACTTTAATTCGTGACCACCCCCAAAAAATTGAAAAATCTACCCAAAACCCATATCTCCTAAACTAAGTGTCCTAGAGCGAAAAGGACTTTAATTCGTGACCACCCCCAAAAAATTGAAAAATCTACCCAAAACCTAAAAAAATTAAAATTTTTATATGAAAAACTTCTTTTGCCCATATCTCCTAAACTAAGCGTCCTAGAGCGAAAACGACTTTAATTCGTGACCACCCCCAAAAAATTTAAAAATCCACCCAAATCCTAAAGAAATTGAAATTTTTATATGAAAAACTTCTTTTGCCCATATCTCCTAAACTATGCGTCCTAGAGCGAAAAGGACTTTAATTCGTGACCACCCCCAAAAAATTGAAAAATCTACCGAAAACCTAAAAAATTCAAATTTTTATATGAAAAACTTCTTTTGCCCATATCTCCTAAACTAAGCGTCCTAGAGCGAAAAGGACTTTAATTCGTGACCACCCCCAAAAAATTGAAAAATCTACCCAAAACCTAAAAAAATTGAAATTTTTATATGAAAAACTTCTTTTGCCCATATCTCCTAAACTATGCGTCCTAGAGCGAAAAGGACTTTAATTCGTGACCACCCCCAAAAAATTGAAAAATCCACCCAAAACCGAAAAAATTAAAATTTTTATATGAAAAACTTCTTTTGCCCATATCTCCTAAACTAAGCGTCCTAGAGCGAAAAGGACTTTAATTCGTGACCACCCCCAAAAAATTGAAAAATCTACCCAAAACCTAAAAAAATTGAAATTTTTATATGAAAAACTTCTTTTTCCCATATCTCCTAAACTATGCGTCCTAGAGCGAAAAGGACTTTAATTCGTGACCACCCCCAAAAAATTGAAAAATCCACCCAAACCTAAAAAATTAAAATTTTTATATGAAAAACTTCTTTTGCCCATATCTCCTAAACTAAGCGTCCTAGAGCGAAAAGGACTTTAATTCGTGACCACCCCCAAAAAATTGAAAAATCTACCCAAAACCTAAAAAATTGAAATTTTTATATGAAAAACTTCTTTTGCCCATATCTCCTAAACTATGCGCCTTAGAGCGAAAAGGACTTTAATTCGTGACCACCCCCAAAAAATGGAAAAATCCACCCAAAACCTAAAAAAATTAAAATTTTTATATGAAAAACTTCTTTTGCCCATATCTCCTAAACTAAGCGTCCTAGAGCGAAAAGGACTTTAATTCGTGACCACCCCCAAAAAATTTAAAAATCCACCCAAATCCTAAGGAAATTGAAATTTTTATATGAAAAACTTCTTTTGCCCATATCTCCTAAACTATGCGTCCTAGAGCGAAAAGGACTTTAATTCGTGACCACCCCCAAAAAATTGAAAAATCCACCCAAAACCTAAAAAAATTAAAATTTTTATATGAAAAACTTCTTTTGCCCATATCTCCTAAACTAAGCGTCCTAGAGCGAAAACGACTTTATTCGTGACCACCCCCAAAAAATTGAAAAATCTACCCAAAACCTAAAAAAATTTAAATTTTTATATGAAAAACTTCTTTTGCCCATATCTCCTAAACTATGCGTCCTAGAGCGAAAAGGACTTTAATTCGTGACCACCCCCAAAAAATTGAAAAATCCACCCAAAACCTAAAAAAATTCAAATTTTTATATGAAAAACTTCTTTTGCCCATATCTCCTAAACTAAGCGTCCTAGAGCGAAAAGGACTTTAATTCGTGACCACCCCCAAAAAATTGAAAAATCCACCCAAACCTAAAAAAACTGAAATTTTTATATGAAAAACTTCTTTTGCCCATAACTCCTTAAATATGCGTCCTAGAGCGAAAAGGAATTCAATTCGTGACCACCCCCGAAAAATTTAAAAATCCACCCAAAACCTAAAAAAATTAAAATTTTTATATGAAAAACTTCTTTTGCCCATATCTCCTAAACTATGCGTCCTAGAGCGAAAAGGACTTTAATTCGTGACCACCCCCAAAAAATTGAAAAATCCACCCAAAACCTAAAAAAATTAAAATTTTTATATGAAAAACTTCTTTTGCCCATATCTCCTGAACTAAGCGTTCTAGAGCGAAAAGGACTTTAATTCGTGACCACCCCCAAAAAATTGAAAAATCTACCCAACCTAAAAAAATTGAAATTTTTATATGAAAAACTTCTTTTGCCCATAACTCCTTAAATATGCGTCCTAGAGCGAAAAGGACTTCAATTCGTGACCACCCCCAAAAAATTTAAAAATCCACAAAAATCCTAAAAAAATTGAAATTTTTATATGAAAAACTTCTTTTGCCCATATCTCCTAAACTATGCGTCCTAGAGCGAAAAGGACTTTAATTCGTGACCACCCACAAAAAATTGAAAAATCTACCCAAAACCTAAAAAAATTAAAATTTTTATATGAAAAACTTCTTTTGCCCATATCTCCTAAACTAAGCGTCCTAGAGCGAAAAGGACTTTAATTCGTGACCACCCCCAAAAAATTGAAAAATCTACCCAAAACCTAAAAAAATTGAAATTTTTATATGAAAAACTTCTTTTGCCCATATCTCCTAAACTATGCGTCCTAGAGCGAAGAGGACTTTAATTCGTGACCACCCCCAAAAAATTGAAAAATCCACCCAAAACCTAAAAAAATTAAAATTTTTATATGAAAAACTTCTTTTGCCCATATCTCCTAAACTAAGCGTCCTAAAGCGAAAAGGACTTTAATTCGTGACCACCCCAAAAAAATTGAAAAATCCACCCAAACCTAAAAAAATTGAAATTTTTATATGAAAAACTTCTTTTGCCCATAACTCCTTAAATATGCGTCCTAGAGCGAAAAGGACTTCAATTCGTGACCACCCCCAAAAAATTTAAAAATCTACAAAAATCCTAAAAAAATTGAAATTTTTATATGAAAAACTTCTTTTGCCCATATCTCCTAAACTAAGCGTCCTAGAGCAAAAAGGACTTTAATTCGTGACAACCCCCAAAAAATTGAAAAATCCACCCAAAACCTAAAAAAATTAAAATTTTTATATGAAAAACTTCTTTTGCCCATATCTCCTAAACTAAGCGTCCTAGAGCGAAAACGACTTTAATTCGTGACCACCCCCAAAAAATTTAAAAATCCACCCAAATCCTAAAGAAATTGAAATTTTTATATGAAAAACTTCTTTTGCCCATATCTCCTAAACTATGCGTCTTAGAGCGAAAAGGACTTTAATTCGTGACCACCCCCAAAAAATTGAAAAATCTACCCAAAACCTAAAAAATTCAAATTTTTATATGAAAAACTTCTTTTGCCCATATCTCCTAAACTAAGCGTCCTAGAGCGAAAAGGACTTTAATTCGTGACCACCCCCAAAAAATTGAAAAATCTACCCAAAACCTAAAAAAATTGAAATTTTTATATGAAAAACTTCTTTTGCCCATATCTCCTAAACTATGCGTCCTAGAGCGAAAAGGACTTTAATTCGTGACCACCCCCAAAAAATTGAAAAATCTACCCAAAACCTAAAAAAATTCAAATTTTTATATGAAAAACTTCTTTTGCCCATATCTCCTAAACTACCTAGAGCGAAAAGGACTTTAATTCGTGACCACCCCCAAAAAATTGAAAAATCTACCCAAAACCTAAAAAAATTGAAATTTTTATATGAAAAACTTCTTTTGCCCATATCTCCTAAACTATACGTTCTAGAGCGAAAAGGACTTTAATTCGTGACCACCCCCAAAAAATTGAAAAATCCACCCAAAACCTAAAAAAATTAAAATTTTTATATGAAAAACTTCTTTTGCCCATATCTCTTAAACTAAGCGTCCTAGAGCGAAAAGGACTTTAATTCGTGACCACCCCCAAAAAATTGAAAAATCTACCCAAAACCTAAAAAAATTGAAATTTTTATATGAAAAACTTCTTTTGCCCATATCTCCTAAACTATGCGTCCTAGAGCGAAAAGGACTTTAATTCGTGACCACCCCCAAAAAATTGAAAAATCCACCCAAAACCTAAAAAAATTAAAATTTTTATATGAAAAACTTCTTTTGCCCATATCTCCTAAACTAAGCGTCCTAGAGCGAAAAGGACTTTAATTCGTGACCACCCCCAAAAAATTGAAAAATCCACCCAAACCTAAAAAAATTGAAATTTTTATATGAAAAATTTCTTTTGCCCATAACTCCTTAAATATGCGTCCTAGAGCGAAAAGAACTTCAATTCGTGACCACCCCCAAAAAATTTAAAAATCCACAAAAATCCTAAAAAAATTGAAATTTTTATATGAAAAACTTCTTTTCCCATATCTCCTAAACTATGCGTCCTAGAGCGAAAAGGACTTTAATTCGTGACCACCCCCAAAAAATTGAAAAATCCACCCAAAACCTAAAAAAATTAAAATTTTTATATGAAAAACTTCTTTTGCCCATATCTCCTAAACTAAGCGTCCTAGAGCGAAAACGACTTTCATTCGTGACCATCCCCAAAAAATTTAAAAATCCACCCAAATCCTAAAGAAATTGAAATTTTTATATGAAAAACTTCTTTTGCCCATATCTCCTAAACTATGCGTTCTAGAGCGAAAAGGACTTTAATTCGTGACCACCCCCAAAAAATTGAAAAATCCACCCAAAACCTAAAAAAATTAAAATTTTTATATGAAAAACTTCTTTTGCCCATATCTCCTAAACTAAGCGTCCTAGAGCGAAAAGGACTTTAATTCGTGACCACCCCCAAAAAATTTAAAAATCCACCCAAAACCTAAAAAAATTGAAATTTTTATATGAAAAACTTCTTTTGCCCATATCTCCTAAACTAAGCGTCTTAGAGCGAAAAGGACTTTAATTCGTGACCACCCCCAAAAAATGTAAAAATCCACCCAAATCCTAAAGAAATTGAAATTTTTATATGAAAAACTTCTTTTGCCCATATCTCCTAAACTATGCGTCCTAGAGCGAAAAGGACTTTAATTCGTGACCACCCCCAAAAAATTGAAAAATCTACCCAAAACCTAAAAAAATTTAAATTTTTATATGAAAAACTTCTTTTGCCCATATCTCCTAAACTATGCGTCCTAGAGCGAAAAGGACTTTAATTCGTGACCACCCCCAAAAAATTGAAAAATCCACCCAAAACCTAAAAAAATTCAAATTTTTATATGAAAAACTTCTTTTGCCCATATCTCCTAAACTAAGCGTCCTAGAGCGAAAAGGACTTTAATTCGTGACCACCCCCAAAAAATTGAAAAATCTACCCAAAACCCAAAAAAATTGAAATTTTTATATGAAAAACTTCTTTTGCCCATATCTCCTAAACTATGCGTCCTAGAGCGAAAAGGACTTTAATTCGTGACCACCCCCAAAAAATTGAAAAATCCACCCAAAACCTAAAAAAATTAAAATTTTTATATGAAAAACTTCTTTTGCCCATATCTCCTAAACTAAGCGTCCTAGAGCGAAAAGGACTTTAATTCGTGACCACCCCCAAAAAATTGAAAAATCTACCCAAAACCCATATCTCCTAAACTAAGCGTCCTAGAGCGAAAAGGACTTTAATTCGTGACCACCCCCAAAAAATTGAAAAATCCACCCAAACCTAAAAAAATTGAAATTTTTATATGAAAAACTTCTTTTGCCCATAACTCCTTAAATACGCGTCCTAGAGCGAAAAGGACTTTAATTCGTGACCACCCCCAAAAAATTTAAAAATCCACCCAAAACCTAAAAAAATTAAAATTTTTATAGGAAAAACTTCTTTTGCCCATATCTCCTAAACTATGCGTCCTAGAGCGAAAAGGACTTTAATTCGTGACCACCCCCAAAAAATTGAAAAATCTACCCAAAACCTAAAAAATTTGAAATTTTTATATGAAAAACTTCTTTTGCCCATATCTCCTAAACTATGCGTCCTAGAGCGAAAAGGACTTTAATTCGTGACCACCCCCAAAAAATTGAAAAATCTACCCAAAACTTAAAAAAAATTCAAATTTTTATATAAAAAACTTCTTTTGCCCATATCTCCTAAACTAAGCGTCCTAGAGCGAAAAGGACTTTAATTCGTGACCACCCCCAAAAAATTGAAAAATCTACCCAAAACCTAAAAAAATTGAAATTTTTATATGAAAAACTTCTTTTGCCCATATCTCCTAAACTATGCGTCCTAGAGCGAAAAGGACTTTAATTCGTGACCACCCCCAAAAAATTGAAAAATCCACCCAAAACCTAAAAAAATTGAAATTTTTATATGAAAAACTTCTTTTGCCCATATCTCCTAAACTAAGCGTCCTAGAGCGAAAAGGACTTTAATTCGTGACCACCCCCAAAAAATGTAAAAATCCACCCAAATCCTAAAGAAATTGAAATTTTTATATGAAAAACTTCTTTTGCCCATATCTCCTAAACTATGCGTCCTAGAGCGAAAAGGACTTTAATTCGTGACCACCCCCAAAAAATTGAAAAATCTACCCAAAACCTAAAAAAATTTAAATTTTTATATGAAAAACTTCTTTTGCCCATATCTCCTAAACTATGCGTCCTAGAGCGAAAAGGACTTTAATTCGTGACCACCCCCAAAAAATTGAAAAATCCACCCAAAACCTAAAAAAATTCAAATTTTTATATGAAAAACTTCTTTTGCCCATATCTCCTAAACTAAGCGTCCTAGAGCGAAAAGGACTTTAATTCGTGACCACCCCCAAAAAATTGAAAAATCTACCCAAAACCCAAAAAAATTGAAATTTTTATATGAAAAACTTCTTTTGCCCATATCTCCTAAACTATGCGTCCTAGAGCGAAAAGGACTTTAATTCGTGACCACCCCCAAAAAATTGAAAAATCCACCCAAAACCTAAAAAAATTAAAATTTTTATATGAAAAACTTCTTTTGCCCATATCTCCTAAACTAAGCGTCCTAGAGCGAAAAGGACTTTAATTCGTGACCACCCCCAAAAAATTGAAAAATCTACCCAAAACCCATATCTCCTAAACTAAGCGTCCTAGAGCGAAAAGGACTTTAATTCGTGACCACCCCCAAAAAATTGAAAAATCCACCCAAACCTAAAAAAATTGAAATTTTTATATGAAAAACTTCTTTTGCCCATAACTCCTTAAATACGCGTCCTAGAGCGAAAAGGACTTTAATTCGTGACCACCCCCAAAAAATTTAAAAATCCACCCAAAACCTAAAAAAATTAAAATTTTTATAGGAAAAACTTCTTTTGCCCATATCTCCTAAACTATGCGTCCTAGAGCGAAAAGGACTTTAATTCGTGACCACCCCCAAAAAATTGAAAAATCTACCCAAAACCTAAAAAAATTCAAATTTTTATATGAAAAACTTCTTTTGCCCATATCTCCTAAACTATGCGTCCTAGAGCGAAAAGGACTTTAATTCGTGACCACCCCCAAAAAATTGAAAAATCTACCCAAAACTTAAAAAAAATTCAAATTTTTATATAAAAAACTTCTTTTGCCCATATCTCCTAAACTAAGCGTCCTAGAGCGAAAAGGACTTTAATTCGTGACCACCCCCAAAAAATTGAAAAATCCACCCAAAACCTAAAAAAATTCAAATTTTTATATGAAAAACTTCTTTTGCCCATATCTCCTAAACTAAGCGTCCTAGAGCGAAAAGGACTTTAATTCGTGACCACCCCCAAAAAATTGAAAAATCCACCCAAACCTAAAAAAAATGAAATTTTTATATGAAAAACTTCTTTTGCCCATAACTCCTTAAATATGCGTCCTAGAGCGAAAAGGACTTCAATTCGTGACCACCCCCAAAAAAATTAAAAATCCACAAAAATCCTAAAAAAATTGAAATTTTTATATGAAAAACTTCTTTTCCCATATCTCCTAAACTATGCGTCCTAGAGCGAAAAGGACTTTAATTCGTGACCACCCCCAACAAATTGAAAAATCTACCCAAAACCAAAAAAAATTCAAATTTTTATATGAAAAACTTCTTTTGCCCATATCTCCTAAACTAAGCGTCCTAGAGCGAAAAGGACTTTAATTCGTGACCACCCCCAAAAAATTGAAAAATCTACCCAAAACCCAAAAAAATTGAAATTTTTATATGAAAAACTTCTTTTGCCCATATCTCCTAAACTATGCGTCCTAGAGCGAAAAGGACTTTAATTCGTGACCACCCCCAAAAAATTGAAAAATCCACCCAAAACCTAAAAAAATTAAAATTTTTATATGAAAAACTTCTTTTGCCCATATCTCCTAAACTAAGCGTCCTAGAGCGAAAAGGACTTTAATTCGTGACCACCCCCAAAAAATTGAAAAATCTACCCAAAACCCATATCTCCTAAACTAAGCGTCCTAGAGCGAAAAGGACTTTAATTCGTGACCACCCCCAAAAAATTGAAAAATCCACCCAAACCTAAAAAAATTGAAATTTTTATATGAAAAACTTCTTTTGCCCATATCTCCTAAACTAAGCGTCCTAGAGCGAAAAGGACTTTAATTCGTGACCACCCCCAAAAAATTTAAAAATCCACCCACATCCTAAAGAAATTGAAATTTTTATATGAAAAACTTCTTTTGCCCATATCTCCTAAACTATGCGTCCTAGAGCGAAAAGGACTTTAATTCGTGACCACCCCCAAAAAATTGAAAAATCCACCCAAAACCTAAAAAAATTAAAATTTTTATATGAAAAACTTCTTTTGCCCATATCTCCTAAACTAAGCGTCCTAGAGCGAAAAGGACTTTAATTCGTGACCACCCCCAAAAAATTGAAAAATCCACCCAAACCTAAAAAAATTGAAATTTTTATATGAAAAACTTCTTTTGCCCATAACTCCTTAAATATGCGTCCTAGAGCGAAAAGGACTTCAATTCGTGACCACCCCCAAAAAAATTAAAAATCCACAAAAATCCTAAAAAAATTGAAATTTTTATATGAAAAACTTCTTTTCCCATATCTCCTAAACTATGCGTCCTAGAGCGAAAAGGACTTTAATTCGTGACCACCCCCAACAAATTGAAAAATCTACCCAAAACCTAAAAAAATTCAAATTTTTATATGAAAAACTTCTTTTGCCCATATCTCCTAAACTAAGCGTCCTAGAGCGAAAAGGACTTTAATTCGTGACCACCCCCAAAAAATTGAAAAATCTACCCAAAACCCATATCTCCTAAACTAAGCGTCCTAGAGCGAAAAGGACTTTAATTCGTGACCACCCCCAAAAAATTGAAAAATCCACCCAAACCTAAAAAAATTGAAATTTTTATATGAAAAACTTCTTTTGCCCATATCTCCTAAACTATGCGTCCTAGAGCGAAAAGGACTTTAATTCGTGACCACCCCCAAAAAATTGAAAAATCCACCCAAAACCTAAAAAAATTAAAATTTTTATATGAAAAACTTCTTTTGCCCATATCTCCTAAACTAAGCGTCCTAGAGCGAAAAGGACTTTAATTCGTGACCACCCCCAAAAAATTGAAAAATCCACCCAAACCTAAAAAAATTGAAATTTTTATATGAAAAACTTCTTTTTCCCATAACTCCTTAAATATGCGTCCTAGAGCGAAAAGGACTTCAATTCGTGACCACCCCCAAAAAAATTGAAAATCCTAAAAAATTGAAATTTTTATATGAAAAACTTCTTTTCCCATATCTCCTAAACTATGCGTCCTAGAGCGAAAAGGACTTTAATTCGTGACCACCCCCAAAAAATTGAAAAATCCACCCAAAACCTAAAAAAATTAAAATTTTTATATGAAAAACTTCTTTTGCCCATATCTCCTAAACTAAGCGTCCTAGAGCGAAAAGGACTTTAATTCGTGACCACCCCCAAAAAATTGAAAAATCTACCCAAAACCTAAAAAAATTGAAATTTTTATATGAAAAACTTCTTTTGCCCATATCTCCTAAACTATGCGTCCTAGAGCGAAAAGGACTTTAATTCGTGACCACCCCCAAAAAATTGAAAAATCTACCCAAAACCTAAAAAAAATCAAATGTTTATATGAAAAACTTCTTTTGCCCATATCTCCTAACCTAAGCGTCCTAGAGCGAAAAGGACTTTAATTCGTGACCACCCCCAAAAAATTGAAAAATCTACCCAAAACCTAAAAAAATTGAAATTTTTATATGAAAAACTTCTTTTGCCCATATCTCCTAAACTATGCGTCCTAGAGCGAAAAGGACTTTAATTCGTGACCACCCCCAAAAAATTGAAAAATCCACCCAAAACCTAAAAAAATTCAAATTTTTATATGAAAAACTTCTTTTGCCCATATCTCCTAAACTAAGCGTCCTAGAGCGAAAAGGACTTTAATTCGTGACCACCCCCAAAAAATTGAAAAATCCACCCAAACCTAAAAAAATTGAAATTTTTATATGAAAAACTTCTTTTACCCATAACTCCTTAAATATGCGTCCTAGAGCGAAAAGGACTTCAATTCGTGACCACCCCCAAAAAATTTAAAAATCCACAAAAATCCTAAAAAAATTGAAATTTTTATATGAAAAACTTCTTTTCCCATATCTCCTAAACTATGCGTCCTAGAGCGAAAAGGACTTTAATTCGTGACCACCCCCAAAAAATTGAAAAATCCACCCAAAACCTAAAAAAATTAAAATTTTTATAGGAAAAACTTCTTTTGCCCATATCTCCTAAACTAAGCGTACTAGAGCAAAAAGGACTTTAATTCGTGACCACCCCCAAAAAATTTAAAAATCCACCCACATCCTAAAGAAATTGAAATTTTTATATGAAAAACTTCTTTTGCCCATATCTCCTAAACTATGCGTCCTAGAGCGAAAAGGACTTTAATTCGTGACCACCCCCAAAAAATTGAAAAATCTACCCAAAACCTAAAAAAATTCATATTTTTATATGAAAAACTTCTTTTGCCCATATCTCCTAAACTAAGCGTCATAGAGCGAAAAGGACTTTAATTCGTGACCACCCCCAAAAAATTGAAAAATCCACCCAAAACCTAAAAAAATTAAAATTTTTATATGAAAAACTCCTTTTGCCCATATCTCCTAAACTATGCGTCCTAGAGCGAAAAGGACTTTAATTCGTGACCACCCCCAAAAAATTGAAAAATCCACCCAAAACCTAAAAAAAATAAAATTTTTATATGAAAAACTTCTTTTGCCCATATCTCCTAAACTAAGCGTTTCAAAAAATTGAAAAATCCACCAAAATCCTAAAAAAATTGAAATTTTTATATGAAAAACTTCTTTTGCCCATATCTCCTAAACTAAGCGTCCTAGAGCGAAAAGGACTTTAATTCGTGATCACCCCCAAAAAATTTAAAAATCCAAAAAAATGGAATTTTTATATGAAAAACTTCTTTTGCAAAATCCACCAAAATTCTAAAAAAAATGAAATTTTTATATGAAAAACTTCTTTTGCCCATATCTCCTAAACTAAGCGTCCTAGAGCGAAACGGACTTTAATTCGTGACCACCCCCAAAAAATTTAAAAATCCACCCAAAACCTAAAAAAATTAAAATTTTTATATGAAAAACTTCTTTTGCCCATATCTCCTAAACTATGCGTCCTAGAGCGAAAGAACTTTAATTCGTGACCACCCCCAAAAAATTGAAAAATCTACCCAAAACCTAAAAAAATTGAAATTTTTATATGAAAAACTTCTTTTGCCCATATCTCCTAAACTATGCGTCCTACAGCGAAAAGGACCTTAATTCGTGACCACCCCCAAAAAATTGAAAAATCTACCCAAAACCTAAAAAAATTCAAATTTTTATATCAAAAACTTCTTTTGCCCATATCTCCTAAACTAAGCGTCCTAGAGCGAAAAGGACTTTAATTCGTGACCACCCCCAAAAAATTGAAAAATCTACCCAAAACCTAAAAAAATTGAAATTTTTATATGAAAAACTTCTTTTGCCCATATCTCCTAAACTATGCGTCCTAGAGCGAAAAGGACTATAATTCGTGACCACCCCCAAAAAATTGAAAAATCCACCCAAAACCTAAAAAAATTAAAGTTTTTATATGAAAAACTTCTTTTGCCCATATCTCCTAAACTAAGCGTCCTAGAGCGAAAAGGACTTTAATTCGTGACCACCCCCAAAAAATTGAAAAATCCACCCAAATCCTAAAGAAATTGAAATTTTTATATGAAAAACTTCATTTGCCCATATCTCCTAAACTATACGTCCTAGAGCGAAAAGGACTTTAATTCGTGACCACCCCCGAAAAATTTGAAAAATCCACCCAAAACCTAAAAAAATTAAAATTTTTATATGAAAAACTTCTTTTGCCCATATCTCCTAAACTAAGCGTCCTAGAGCGAAAAGGACTTTAATTCGTGACCACCCCCAAAAAATTGAAAAATCCACCCAAACCTAAAAAAATTGAAATTTTTATATGAAAAACTTCTTTTGCCCATAACTCCTTAAATATGCGTCCTAGAGCGAAAAGGACTTCAATTCGTGACCACCCCCAAAAAATTTAAAAATCCACAAAAATCCTAAAGAAATTGAAATTTTTATATGAAAAACTTCTTTTCCCATATCTCCTAAACTATGCGTACTAAAGCGAAAAGGACTTTAATTCGTGACCACCCCCAAAAAATCGAAAAATCTACCCAAAACCTAAAAAAATTCAAATTTTTATATGAAAATCTTATTTTGCCCATATCTCCCTAAATATGCGTCCTAGAGCGAAAAGGACTTTAATTCGTGACCACCCCCAAAAAATCTAAAAATCCACCCAAAACCTAAAAAAATTCAAATTTTTATATGAAAGACTTCTTTTGCCCATATCTCCTTAAATATGCGTCCTAGAGCGAAAAGGACTTCAATTCGTGACCACCCGCAAAAAATTTAAAAATCCACCAAAATCCTAAAAAAAATTTGAATTTTTATATGAAAAACTTCTTTTGCCTATATCTCCTAAACTATGCGTCCTAGAGCGAAAAGGACTTTAATTCGTGACCACCCCCCAAAAAATGAAAAATCCACCCAAATCCTAAAAAATTGAAATTTTTATATGAAAAACTTATTTTGCCCATATCTCCTAAACAAAGTTTACTAGAGCGAAAAGGACTTTAATTCGTGACCACCCCCAAAAAATCGTAAAAAAACCACCCAAAACCTAAAAATTCAAATTTTTATATGAAAAACTTCTTTTGCTCATATCTCCTTAAATATGCGTCCTAGAGCGAAAAGGACTTTAATTCGTGACCACCCCCCAAAAAATGAAAAATCCACCCAAATCCTAAAAAATTGAAATTTTTATATGAAAAACTTATTTTGCCCATATCTCCTAAACTAAGCGTCCTAGAGCGAAAAGGACTTTAATTCGTGACCACCCCCAAAAAATTTAAAAATCCACCCACATCCTAAAGAAATTGAAATTTTTATATGAAAAACTTCTTTTGCCCATATCTCCTAAACTATGCGTCCTAGAGCGAAAAGGACTTTAATTCGTGACCACCCCCAAAAAATTTAAAAATCCACCCACATCCTAAAGAAATTGAAATTTTTATATGAAAAACTTCTTTTGCCCATATCTCCTAAACTATGCGTCCTAGAGCGAAAAGGACTTTAATTCGTGACCACCCCCCAAAAAATGAAAAATCCACCCAAATCCTAAAAAATTGAAATTTTTATATGAAAAACTTATTTTGCCCATATCTCCTAAACAAAGTTTACTAGAGCGAAAAGGACTTTAATTCGTGACCACCCCCAAAAAATCGTAAAAAAACCACCCAAAACCTAAAAATTCAAATTTTTATATGAAAAACTTCTTTTGCTCATATCTCCTTAAATATGCGTCCTAGAGCGAAAAGGACTTTAATTCGTGACCACCCCCCAAAAAATGAAAAATCCACCCAAATCCTAAAAAATTGAAATTTTTATATGAAAAACTTATTTTGCCCATATCTCCTAAACTAAGCGTCCTAGAGCGAAAAGGACTTTAATTCGTGACCACCCCCAAAAAATTTAAAAATCCACCCACATCCTAAAGAAATTGAAATTTTTATATGAAAAACTTCTTTTGCCCATATCTCCTAAACTATGCGTCCTAGAGCGAAAAGGACTTTAATTCGTGACCACCCCCAAAAAATTGAAAAATCCACCAAAATCCTAAAAAAAATTGAAATTTTTATATGAAAAACTTCTTTTGCCCATATCTCCTTCAATGTGCGTCCTAGAGCAAAAAGGACTTTAATTCGTGACCACCCCCAAAAAATTGAAAAATCCACCCAAAACCTAAAAAAATTGAAATTTTTATATTAAAAACTTATTTTGCTCATATCTCCTAAACTAAGCGTCCTAGAGCGAAAAGCACTTCAATTCGTGAACACCCCCAAAAAATCGAAAAATCTACCCAAAACCTAAAAAAATTAAAATTTTTATATGAAAAACTTCTTTTGCTCATATCTCCTAAACTATGCGTCATAGAGCGAAAAGCACTTCAATTCGTGAACACCCCCAAAAAAATATAAAAATCTACCCAAAACCAAAAAAAATTAAAATTTTTATATGAAAAACTTCTTTTGCTCATATCTCCTAAACTATGCGTCATAGAGCGAAAAGCACTTCAATTCGTGAACACCCCCAAAAAATATAAAAATCTACCCAAAACCTAAAAAAAATTGAAATTTTTATATGAAAAACTTCTTTTGCCCATATCTCCTAAACTAAGCGTCCTAGAGCGAAAAGGACTTTAATTCGTGACCACCCCCAAAAAATTGAAAAATCCACCCAAACCTAAAAAAATTGAAATTTTTATATGAAAAACTTCTTTTGTCCATATCTCCTAAACTATGCGTCCTAGAGCGAAAAAGACTTTAATTCGTGACCACTCCCAAAAAATTGAAAAATCCAAAAAAAAATGGAATTTTTATATGAAAAACTTCTTTTGCCTTTAATTCGTGACCACCCCCAAAAATTGAAAAATCCACCCACATTAAAAAAAATTGAAATTTTTATATGAAAAACTTCTTTTGCCCATATCTCCTAAACTAAGCGTCCTAGAGCGAAAAGGACTAAAATTCGTGACCACCCCCAAAAAATTGAAAAATCCACCCAAATTAAAAAAAATTGAAATTTTTATATGAAAAACTTCTTTTGCCCATATCTCCTAAACTAAGCGTCCTAGAGCGAAAAGGACTTCAATTCGTGACCACCCCCAAAAAATTGAAAAATCCACAAAAATCCTAAAAAAATTTAAATTTTTATATGAAAAACTTCTTTTGCCGATATCTCCTTCAATATGCGTCCTAGAGCAAAAAGGACTTTAATTCGTGACCACCCCCAAAAAATTGAAAAATCCACCCAAAACCTAAAAAAATTCAACTTTTTATATGAAAAACTTCTTTTGCCCATATCTCCTTAAATATGCGTCCTAGAGCAAAAAGGACTTTAATTCGTGACCACCCTCAAAAAATTGAAAAATCCACCCAAAACCTAAAAAAATTGAAATTTTTATATGAAAAATTTATTTTGCCCATATCTCCTAAACTATACGCCCTAGAGCAAAAAGGACTTTAATTCGTGACCATCCCCAAAAAATTGAAAAATCCAAAAAAAAATGGAATTTTTATATGAAAAACTTCTTTTGCCTTTAATTCGTGACCACCCCCAAAAATTGAAAAATCCACCCACATTAAAAAAAATTGAAATTTTTATATGAAAAACTTCTTTTGCCCATATCTCCTAAACTAAGCGTCCTAGAGCGAAAAGGACTAAAATTCGTGACCACCCCCAAAAAATTGAAAAATCCACCCAAATTAAAAAAAATTGAAATTTTTATATGAAAAACTTCTTTTGCCCATATCTCCTAAACTATGCGTCCTAGAGCGAAAAGGACTTTAATTCGTGACCACCCCCAAAAAATTGAAAAATCTACCCAAAACCTAAAAAAATTCATATTTTTATATGAAAAACTTCTTTTGCCCATATCTCCTAAACTAAGCGTCATAGAGCGAAAAGGACTTTAATTCGTGACCACCCCCAAAAAATTGAAAAATCCACCCAAAACCTAAAAAAATTAAAATTTTTATATGAAAAACTCCTTTTGCCCATATCTCCTAAACTATGCGTCCTAGAGCGAAAAGGACTTTAATTCGTGACCACCCCCAAAAAATTGAAAAATCCACCCAAAACCTAAAAAAAATAAAATTTTTATATGAAAAACTTCTTTTGCCCATATCTCCTAAACTAAGCGTTTCAAAAAATTGAAAAATCCACCAAAATCCTAAAAAAATTGAAATTTTTATATGAAAAACTTCTTTTGCCCATATCTCCTAAACTAAGCGTCCTAGAGCGAAAAGGACTTTAATTCGTGATCACCCCCAAAAAATTTAAAAATCCAAAAAAATGGAATTTTTATATGAAAAACTTCTTTTGCAAAATCCACCAAAATTCTAAAAAAAATGAAATTTTTATATGAAAAACTTCTTTTGCCCATATCTCCTAAACTAAGCGTCCTAGAGCGAAACGGACTTTAATTCGTGACCACCCCCAAAAAATTTAAAAATCCACCCAAAACCTAAAAAAATTAAAATTTTTATATGAAAAACTTCTTTTGCCCATATCTCCTAAACTATGCGTCCTAGAGCGAAAGAACTTTAATTCGTGACCACCCCCAAAAAATTGAAAAATCTACCCAAAACCTAAAAAAATTGAAATTTTTATATGAAAAACTTCTTTTGCCCATATCTCCTAAACTATGCGTCCTACAGCGAAAAGGACTTTAATTCGTGACCACCCCCAAAAAATTGAAAAATCTACCCAAAACCTAAAAAAATTCAAATTTTTATATCAAAAACTTCTTTTGCCCATATCTCCTAAACTAAGCGTCCTAGAGCGAAAAGGACTTTAATTCGTGACCACCCCCAAAAAATTGAAAAATCTACCCAAAACCTAAAAAAATTGAAATTTTTATATGAAAAACTTCTTTTGCCCATATCTCCTAAACTATGCGTCCTAGAGCGAAAAGGACTATAATTCGTGACCACCCCCAAAAAATTGAAAAATCCACCCAAAACCTAAAAAAATTAAAGTTTTTATATGAAAAACTTCTTTTGCCCATATCTCCTAAACTAAGCGTCCTAGAGCGAAAAGGACTTTAATTCGTGACCACCCCCAAAAAATTGAAAAATCCACCCAAATCCTAAAGAAATTGAAATTTTTATATGAAAAACTTCATTTGCCCATATCTCCTAAACTATACGTCCTAGAGCGAAAAGGACTTTAATTCGTGACCACCCCCGAAAAATTTGAAAAATCCACCCAAAACCTAAAAAAATTAAAATTTTTATATGAAAAACTTCTTTTGCCCATATCTCCTAAACTAAGCGTCCTAGAGCGAAAAGGACTTTAATTCGTGACCACCCCCAAAAAATTGAAAAATCCACCCAAACCTAAAAAAATTGAAATTTTTATATGAAAAACTTCTTTTGCCCATAACTCCTTAAATATGCGTCCTAGAGCGAAAAGGACTTCAATTCGTGACCACCCCCAAAAAATTTAAAAATCCACAAAAAACCTAAAGAAATTGAAATTTTTATATGAAAAACTTCTTTTCCCATATCTCCTAAACTATGCGTACTAAAGCGAAAAGGACTTTAATTCGTGACCACCCCCAAAAAATCGAAAAATCTACCCAAAACCTAAAAAAATTCAAATTTTTATATGAAAATCTTATTTTGCCCATATCTCCCTAAATATGCGTCCTAGAGCGAAAAGGACTTTAATTCGTGACCACCCCCAAAAAATCTAAAAATCCACCCAAAACCTAAAAAAATTCAAATTTTTATATGAAAGACTTCTTTTGCCCATATCTCCTTAAATATGCGTCCTAGAGCGAAAAGGACTTCAATTCGTGACCACCCGCAAAAAATTTAAAAATCCACCAAAATCCTAAAAAAAATTTGAATTTTTATATGAAAAACTTCTTTTGCCTATATCTCCTAAACTATGCGTCCTAGAGCGAAAAGGACTTTAATTCGTGACCACCCCCCAAAAAATGAAAAATCCACCCAAATCCTAAAAAATTGAAATTTTTATATGAAAAACTTATTTTGCCCATATCTCCTAAACAAAGTTTACTAGAGCGAAAAGGACTTTAATTCGTGACCACCCCCAAAAAATCGTAAAAAAACCACCCAAAACCTAAAAATTCAAATTTTTATATGAAAAACTTCTTTTGCTCATATCTCCTTAAATATGCGTCCTAGAGCGAAAAGGACTTTAATTCGTGACCACCCCCCAAAAAATGAAAAATCCACCCAAATCCTAAAAAATTGAAATTTTTATATGAAAAACTTATTTTGCCCATATCTCCTAAACTAAGCGTCCTAGAGCGAAAAGGACTTTAATTCGTGACCACCCCCAAAAAATTTAAAAATCCACCCACATCCTAAAGAAATTGAAATTTTTATATGAAAAACTTCTTTTGCCCATATCTCCTAAACTATGCGTCCTAGAGCGAAAAGGACTTTAATTCGTGACCACCCCCAAAAAATTTAAAAATCCACCCACATCCTAAAGAAATTGAAATTTTTATATGAAAAACTTCTTTTGCCCATATCTCCTAAACTATGCGTCCTAGAGCGAAAAGGACTTTAATTCGTGACCACCCCCCAAAAAATGAAAAATCCACCCAAATCCTAAAAAATTGAAATTTTTATATGAAAAACTTATTTTGCCCATATCTCCTAAACAAAGTTTACTAGAGCGAAAAGGACTTTAATTCGTGACCACCCCCAAAAAATCGTAAAAAAACCACCCAAAACCTAAAAATTCAAATTTTTATATGAAAAACTTCTTTTGCTCATATCTCCTTAAATATGCGTCCTAGAGCGAAAAGGACTTTAATTCGTGACCACCCCCCAAAAAATGAAAAATCCACCCAAATCCTAAAAAATTGAAATTTTTATATGAAAAACTTATTTTGCCCATATCTCCTAAACTAAGCGTCCTAGAGCGAAAAGGACTTTAATTCGTGACCACCCCCAAAAAATTTAAAAATCCACCCACATCCTAAAGAAATTGAAATTTTTATATGAAAAACTTCTTTTGCCCATATCTCCTAAACTATGCGTCCTAGAGCGAAAAGGACTTTAATTCGTGACCACCCCCAAAAAATTGAAAAATCCACCAAAATCCTAAAAAAAATTGAAATTTTTATATGAAAAACTTCTTTTGCCCATATCTCCTTCAATGTGCGTCCTAGAGCAAAAAGGACTTTAATTCGTGACCACCCCCAAAAAATTGAAAAATCCACCCAAAACCTAAAAAAATTGAAATTTTTATATTAAAAACTTATTTTGCTCATATCTCCTAAACTAAGCGTCCTAGAGCGAAAAGCACTTCAATTCGTGAACACCCCCAAAAAATCGAAAAATCTACCCAAAACCTAAAAAAATTAAAATTTTTATATGAAAAACTTCTTTTGCTCATATCTCCTAAACTATGCGTCATAGAGCGAAAAGCACTTCAATTCGTGAACACCCCCAAAAAAATATAAAAATCTACCCAAAACCAAAAAAAATTAAAATTTTTATATGAAAAACTTCTTTTGCTCATATCTCCTAAACTATGCGTCATAGAGCGAAAAGCACTTCAATTCGTGAACACCCCCAAAAAATATAAAAATCTACCCAAAACCTAAAAAAAATTGAAATTTTTATATGAAAAACTTCTTTTGCCCATATCTCCTAAACTAAGCGTCCTAGAGCGAAAAGGACTTTAATTCGTGACCACCCCCAAAAAATTGAAAAATCCACCCAAACCTAAAAAAATTGAAATTTTTATATGAAAAACTTCTTTTGTCCATATCTCCTAAACTATGCGTCCTAGAGCGAAAAAGACTTTAATTCGTGACCACTCCCAAAAAATTGAAAAATCCAAAAAAAAATGGAATTTTTATATGAAAAACTTCTTTTGCCTTTAATTCGTGACCACCCCCAAAAATTGAAAAATCCACCCACATTAAAAAAAATTGAAATTTTTATATGAAAAACTTCTTTTGCCCATATCTCCTAAACTAAGCGTCCTAGAGCGAAAAGGACTAAAATTCGTGACCACCCCCAAAAAATTGAAAAATCCACCCAAATTAAAAAAAATTGAAATTTTTATATGAAAAACTTCTTTTGCCCATATCTCCTAAACTAAGCGTCCTAGAGCGAAAAGGACTTCAATTCGTGACCACCCCCAAAAAATTGAAAAATCCACAAAAATCCTAAAAAAATTTAAATTTTTATATGAAAAACTTCTTTTGCCGATATCTCCTTCAATATGCGTCCTAGAGCAAAAAGGACTTTAATTCGTGACCACCCCCAAAAAATTGAAAAATCCACCCAAAACCTAAAAAAATTCAACTTTTTATATGAAAAACTTCTTTTGCCCATATCTCCTTAAATATGCGTCCTAGAGCAAAAAGGACTTTAATTCGTGACCACCCTCAAAAAATTGAAAAATCCACCCAAAACCTAAAAAAATTTAATTTTTTATATGAAAAACTTCTTTTGCCCATATCTCCTAAACTAAGCGTCCTAGAGCGAAAGGACTTTAATTCGTGACCACCCCCAAAAAATTGAAAAATCCACCCAAAACCTAAAAAAATTAAAATTTTTATATGAAAAACTTCTTTTGCCCATATCTCCTAAACTATGCGTCCTAGAGCGAAAAGGACTTTAATTCGTGACCACCCCCAAAAAATTGAAAAATCCAAAAAAAAATGAAATTTTTATATGAAAAACTTCTTTTGCCCATATCTCCTTAAATATGCGTCCTAGAGCAAAAAGGACTTTAATTCGTGAACACCCCCAAAAAATTGAAAAATCCACCCAAAACCTAAAAAAATTAAAAATTTTATATGAAAAACTTCTTTTGCCCATATCTCCTTAAATATGCGTCCTAGAGCAAAAAGGACTTTAATTCGTGACCACCCCCAAAAAATTGAAAAATCCACCCAAAACCTAAAAAAATTAAAATTTTTATATGAAAAACTTCTTTTGCCCATATCTCCTAAACTAAGCGTCCTAGAGCGAAAAGGACTTTAATTCGTGACCACCCCCAAAAAATTGAAAAATCCAAAAAAAAAATGAAATTTTTATATGAAAAACTTTTTTTGCCCATATCTCCTAAACTATGCGTCCTAGAGCGAAAAGCACTTCAATTCGTGACCACCCCCAAAAAATCGAAAAATCTACCCAAAACCAAAAAAATTAAAATTTTTATATGAAAAACTTCTTTTGCTCATATCTTCTAAACTAAGCGTCCTAGAGCGAAAAGGACTTTAATTCGTGACCACCCCCAAAAAATTGAAAAATCCACCCAAACCTAAAAAAAATTGAAATTTTTATATGAAAAACTTCTTTTGTCCATATATCCTAAACTATGCGCCCTAGAGCGAAAAGGACTTTAATTCGTGACCACCCCCAAAAAAATGAAAAATCCACCCAAATTAAGAAAAATTGAAATTTTTATATGAAAAACTTCTTTTGCCCATATCTCCTAAACTAAGCGTCCTAGAACGAAAAGGACTTTAATTCGTGACCACCCCCAAAAAATTGAAAAATCCACAAAAATCCTAAAAAATTGAAATTTTTATATGAAAAACTTCTTTTGCCCATATCTCCTAAACTAAGCGTCCTAGAGCGAAAAGGACTTTAATTCGTGACCACCCCCAAAAAATTGAAAAATCCACCCAAATCCTAAAAAAATTAAAATTTTTATATGAAAAACTTCTTTTGCCCATATCTCCTAAACTAAGCGTCCTAGAGCGAAAAGGACTTTAATTCGTGACCACCCCCAAAAAATTGAAAAATCCACCCAAAACCTAAAAATTTTAAATTTTTATATGAAAAACTTATTTTGCCCATATTTCCTAAACTAAGCGTCCTAGAGCGAAAAGGACTTTAATTCGTGACCACCCCCAAAAAATCTAAAAATCCACCCAAAACCTAAAAAAATTCAAATTTTTATATGAAAAACTTCTTTTGCCCATATCTCCTTAAATATGCGTCCTAGAGCGAAAAGCACTTCAATTCGTGAACACCCCCAAAAAATTGAAAAATCTACCCAAAACCAAAAAAAATTAAAATTTTTATATGAAAAACTTCTTTTGCCCATATCTCCTAAACTAAGCGTCCTAGAACGAAAAGGACTTTAATTCGTGACCACCCCCAAAAAATTGAAAAATCCACAAAAATCCTAAAAAATTGAAATTTTTATATGAAAAACTTCTTTTGCCGATATCTCCTTCAATATGCGTCCTAAAGCAAAAAAGACTTTAATTCGTGACCACCCCCAAAAAATTGAAAAATCCACCCAAAACCTAAAAAAATTAAATTTTTTATATGGAAAACTTCTTTTGCCCATATCTCCTAAACTAAGCGTCATAGAGCGAAAAGGACTTTAATTCGTGACCACCCCCAAAAAATTGAAAAATCCACCCAAACCTAAAAAAATTGAAATTTTTATATGAAAAACTTCTTTTGTCCATATCTCCTAAACTATGCGTCGTAGAGCGAAAAAGACTTTAATTCGTGACCACTCCCAAAAAATTGAAAAATCCAAAAAAAAAATGGAATTTTTATATGAAAAACTTCTTTTGCCTTTAATTCGTGACCACCCCCAAAAATTGAAAAATCCACCCACATTAAAAAAAATTGAAATTTTTATATGAAAAACTTCTTTTGCCCATATCTCCTAAACTAAGCGTCCTAGAGCGAAAAGGACTATAATTCGTGACCACCCCCAAAAAATTGAAAAATCCACCCAAACCTAAAAAAATTGAAATTTTTATATGAAAAACTTCTTTTGTCCATATCTCCTAAACTATGCGCCCTAGAGCGAAAAGGACTTTAATTCGTGACCACCCCCAAAAAATTGAAAAATCCAAAAAAAAAAATGGAATTTTTATATGAAAAACTTCTTTTGCCTTTAATTCGTGACCACCCCCAAAAAATTGAAAAATCCACCCAAATTAAAAAAAATTTAAATTTTTATATGAAAAACTTCTTTTGCCCATATCTCCTAAACTAAGCGTCCTAGAGCGAAAAGGACTTTAATTCGTGACCACCCCCAAAAAATTGAAAAATCCACAAAAATCCTAAAAAAATTGAAATTTTTATATGAAAAACTTCTTTTGCCGATATCTCCTTCAATATGCGTCCTAGAGCAAAAAGGACTTTAATTCGTGACCACCCCCAAAAAATTGAAAAATCCACCCAAAACCTAAAAAAATTAAAATTTTTATATGAAAAACTTCTTTTGCCCATATCTCCTTAAATATGCGTCCTAGAGCAAAAAGGACTTTAATTCGTGACCACCCCCAAAAAATTGAAAAATCCACCCAAAACCTAAAAAAATTGAAATTTTTATATGAAAAACTTATTTTGCCCATATCTCCTAAACTAAGGGTCCTAGAGCGAAAAGGACTTTAATTCGTGACCACCCCCAAAAAAACGAAAAATCCACACAAAACCTAAAAAAATTTAATTTTTTATATGAAAAACTTCTTTTGCCCATATCTCCTAAACTAAGCGTCCTAGAGCGAAAAGGACTTTAATTCATGACCACCCCACAAAAATTGAAAAATCCACCCAAAACCTAAAAAAAATAAAATTTTTATATGAAAAACTTCTTTTGCCCATATCTCCTAAACTAAGCGTCCTAGAGCGAAAAGGACTTTAATTCGTGACCACCCCCAAAAAATTGAAAAATCCACCCAAAACCTAAAAAAATTAAAATTTTTATATGAAAAACTTCTTTTGCCCATATCTCCTAAACTATGCGTCCTAGAGCGAAAAGGACTTTAATTCGTGACCACCCCCAAAAAATTGAAAAATCCAAAAAAAAAATGAAATTTTTATATGAAAAACTTCTTTTGCCCATATCTCCTTAAATATGCGTCCTAGAGCAAAAAGGACTTTAATTCGTGACCACCCCCAAAAAATTGAAAAATCCACCCAAAACCTAAAAAAATTAAAAATTTTATATGAAAAACTTCTTTTGCCCATATCTCCTTAAATATGCGTCCTAGAGCAAAAAGGACTTTAATTCGTGACCACCCCCAAAAAATTGAAAAATCCACCCAAAACCTAAAAAAATTAAAATTTTTATAAGAAAAACTTCTTTTGCCCATATCTCCTAAACTAAGCGTCCTAGAGCGAAAAGGACTTTAATTCGTGACCACCCCCAAAAAATTGAAAAATCCAAAAAAAAAAAAAATGAAATTTTTATATGAAAAACTTTTTTTGCCCATATCTCCTAAACTATGCGTCCTAGAGCGAAAAGCACTTCAATTCGTGACCACCCCCAAAAAATTGAAAAATCCACCCAAAACCTAAAAAAATTAAAAATTTTATATGAAAAACTTCTTTTGCCCATATCTCCTTAAATATGCGTCCTAGAGCAAAAAGGACTTTAATTCGTGACCACCCCCAAAAAATTGAAAAATCCACCCAAACCTAAAAAAATTGAAATTTTTATATGAAAAACTTCTTTTGTCCATATATCCTAAACTATGCGCCCTAGAGCGAAAAGGACTTTAATTCGTGACCAACCCCAAAAAAATTGAAAAATCCAAAAAAAAAAAATGGAATTTTTATATGAAAAACTTCTTTTGCCTTTAATTCGTGACCACCCCCAAAAAATTGAAAAATCCACCCAAATTAAGAAAAATTGAAATTTTTATATGAAAAACTTCTTTTGCCCATATCTCCTAAACTAAGCGTCCTAGAACGAAAAGGACTTTAATTCGTGACCACCCCCAAAAAATTGAAAAATCCACAAAAATCCAAAAAAATTGAAATTTTTATATGAAAAACTTCTTTTGCCGATATCTCCTTTAATATGCGTCCTAAAGCAAAAAGGACTTTAATTCGTGACCACCCCAAAAAATTGAAAAATCCACCCAAAACCTAAAAAAATTAAAATTTTTATATGAAAAACTTCTTTTGCCCATATCTCCTAAACTATGCGTCCTAGAGCGAAAAGGACTTTAATTCGTGACCACCCCCAAAAAATTGAAAAATCTACCCAAAACCTAAAAAAATTGAAATTTTTATATGAAAAACTTCTTTTGCCCATATCTCCTAAACTAAGCGTCCTAGAGCGAAAAGGACTTTAATTCGTGACCACCCCCAAAAAATTGAAAAATCTACCCAAAACCTAAAAAAATTGAAATTTTTATATGAAAAACTTCTTTTGCCCATATCTCCTAAACTATGCGTCCTAGAGCGAAAAGGACTTTAATTCGTGACCACCCCCAAAAAATTGAAAAATCCACCCAAAACCTAAAAAACTTAAAATTTTTATATGAAAAACTTCTTTTGCCCATATCTCCTAAACTATGCGTCCTAGAGCGAAAAGGACTTTAATTCGAGACCACCCCCCAAAAAATTGAAAAATCCACCAAAATGCTAAAAAAAATTGAAATTTTTATATGAAGAACTTCTTTTGCCCATATCTCCTTAAATATACGTCCTAGAGCGAAAAGGACTTCAATTCGTGACCACCCCCAAAAAATCGAAAAATCTACCAAAATTGAAAAAAAATTAAAATTTTTATATGAAAAACTTCTTTTGCCCATGTCTCCTAAACTAAGCGTCCTAGAGCAAAAAGGACTTTAATTCGTGACCACCCCCAAAAAATTGAAAAATCCACCCAAAACCTAAAAAAATTAAAATTTTTATAAGAAAAACTTCTTTTGCCCATATCTCCTAAACTAAGCGTCCTAGAGCGAAAAGGACTTTAATTCGTGACCACCCCCAAAAAATTGAAAAATCCAAAAAAAAAAAATGGAATTTTTATATGAAAAACTTCTTTTGCCCGTATCTCCTAAACTATGCGTCCTAGAGCGAAAAGGACTTTAATTCGTGACCACCCCCCAAACAATTGAAAAATCTACCAAAATCCTAAAAAAATTTAAATTTTTATATGAAAAACTTCTTTTGCCCATATCTCCTTAAATATGCGTCCTAGAGCGAAAAGGACTTCAATTCGTGACCACCCCCAAAAAATCGAAAAATCTACCCAAAACCGAAAAAAATTCAAATTTTTATATGAAAAACTTCTTTTGCCCATATCTCCTTAAATATGCGTCCGAGAGCAAAAAGGACTTTAATTCGTGACCACCCCCAAAAAAATTAAAAATCCACCCAAAACCTAAAAAAATTAAAATTTTTATATGAAAAACTTCTTTTGCCCATATCTCCTAAACTAAGCGTCCTAGAGCGAAAAGGACTTTAATTCGTGACCACCCCCAAAAAATTGAAAAATCCACCCAAAGCCTCAAAAATTCAAATTTTTATATGAAAAACTTCTTTTGCGCATATCTCCTAAACTAAGCGTCCTAGAGCGAAGAGGACTTTAATTCGTGACCACCCCCAAAAAATTTAAAAATCCACCCAAATCCTAAAGAAATTGACATTTTTATATGAAAAACTTCTTTTGCTCATATCTCCTAAACTATGCGTCCTAGAGCGAAAAGCACTTCAATTCGTGACCACCCCCAAAATATCGAAAAATCTACCCAAAACCAAAAAAAAATAAAATTTTTATATGAAAAACTTCTTTTGCTCATATCTCCTAAACTATGCGTCCCAGAGCAAAAAGGACTTTAATTCGTGACCACCCCCAAAAAATTGAAAAATCCACCCAAAACCTGAAAAAAAATAAAATTTTTATATGAAAAACTTCTTTTGCCCATATCTCCTAAACTAAACGTCCTAGAGCGAAAAGGACTTTAATTCGTGACCACCCCCAAAAAATTGAAAAATCCACCCAAAACCTAAAAAATTTAAATTTTTATATGAAAAACTTATTTTGCCCATATCTCCTAAACTAAGCGTCCTAGAGCGAAAAGGACCACCCCAAAAAGTTTAAAAATCCACCCAAAACCTAAAAAAATTGAAATTTTTATATGAAAAACTTCGTTTCCCATATCTCCTAAACTATGCGTCCTAGAGCGAAAAGGACTGTAATTCGTGACCACCCCCAAAAAATTGAAAAATCCACCCAAACCTAAAAAAATTGAAATTTTTATATGAAAAACTTCTTTTGCCCATATCTCCTTAAATATGCGTCCTAGAGCGAAAAGGACTTTAATTCGTGACCACCCCCAAAAAATTGAAAAATCCACCCAAACCTAACAAATTTAAAATTTTTATATGAAAAACTTCTTTTGCCCATATCTCCTAAACTAAGCGTCCTAGAGCGAAAAGGACTTTAATTCGTGACCACCCCCAAAAAATTGAAAAATTCACCCAAACCTAAAAAAATTGAAATTTTTATATGAAAAACTTCTTTTGCCCATATCTCCTAAACTAAGCGTCCTAGAGCGAAAAGGACTTTAATTCGTGACCACCCCCAAAAAATTGAAAAATCCACCCAAACCTAAAAAAATTGAAATTTTTATATGAAAAACTTCTTTTGCCCATATCTTCTAAACTAAGCGTCCTAGAGCGAAAAGGACTTTAATTCGTGACCACCCACAAAAAATTGAAAAATCCACCAAAACCTAAAAAAATTTAAATTTTTATATGAAAACTTCTTTTGCCCATATCTTCTTAAATATGCGTCCTAGAGCGAAAAGGACTTTAATTCGTGATCACCCCCAAAAGATTAGAAAATCCATCCAAAACCTACAAAAATTTAAATTTTTATATGAAAACTTCTTTTGCCCATATCTTCTTAAATATGCGTCCTAGAGCGAAAAGGACTTTAATTCGTGATCACCCCCAAAAGATTAGAAAATCCATCCAAAACCTACAAAAATTTAAATTTTTATATGAAAACTTCTTTTGCCCATATCTCCTTAAATATGCGTCCTAGAGCGAAAAGGACTTTAATTCGTGACCAGCCCCAAAAAATTGAAAAATCCACCCAAAACCTAAAAAAATTCAAATTTTTATATGAAAACTTCTTTTGCCCATATCTCCTTAAATATGCGTCCTAGAGCGAAAAGGACTTTAATTCGTGACCACCCCCAAAAAACTGAAAAATCTACCCAAAACCTAAAAAATGGAAATTTTCATATAAAAACTTCTTTTGCCCATATCTCCTTAAATATGGGTCCTAGAGCGAAAAGGACTTTAATTCGTGACCAGCCCCAAAAAATTTGAAAAATCCAACCAACACCTAAAAAATTCAAATTTTTATACGAAAACTTCTTTTGCCCATATCTCCTTAAATATGCGTCCTAGAGCGAAAGGTACTTTAATTCGTGACCACCCCCAAAAAATTTGAAAAATCCACCCAAAACCTAAAGAATTGAAATTTTTATATGAAATTTTTTTTTGCCCATATCTCCTTAACTATGTGCCCTAGAGCGAAAAGGACTTTAATTCGTGACCACCCCCAAAAAATTTGAAAAATCCACCCAAAACCTAAAAAATTTTAAATTTTTATATGAAAAACTTCTTTTGCCCATATCTTCTAAACTAAGCGTCCTAGAGCGAAAAGGACATTAATTCTTGACCACCCCCAAAAACTTGAAAAATCCACCAAAACCTAAAAAAATTTAAATTTTTATATGAAAACTTCTTTTGCCCATATCTTCTTAAATATGCGTCCTAGAGCGAAAAGGACTTTAATTCGTGATCTCCCCCAAAAAATTGAAAAATCCACCCAAAACCTAAAAAATTTAAATTTTTATATGAAAAACTTCTTTTGCCCATATCTCCTAAACTAGGCGTCCTAGAGCGAAAAGGACTTTAATTCGTGACCACCCCCAAAAAATTGAAAAATCCACCCAAAACCTAAAAAATTTAAATTTTTATATGAAAAACTTCTTTTGCCCATATCTCCTAAACTAGGCGTCCTAGAGCGAAAAGGACTTTAATTCGTGACCACCCCCACAAAATTGAAAAATCCACCCAAAACCTAAAAAATTTAAATTTTTATATGAAAAACTTCTTTTGCCCATATCTCCTAAACTAGGCGTCCTAGAGCGAAAAGGACTTTAATTCGTGACCACCCCCAAAAAATTGAAAAATCCACCCAAAACCTTAAAAATTCAAATTTGTATATGAAAAACTTATTTTGGCCATATCTCCTAAACTAAGCGTCCTAGAGCGAAAAGGACTTTAATTCGTGACCACCCCCAAAAAATTGAAAAATCCACCCAAAACCTAAAAAAATTAAAAATTTTATATGAAAAACTTATTTTGCCCATATCTCCTAAACTAAGCGTCCTAGAGCGAAAAGGACTTCAATTCGTGACCACCCCCAAAAATCGAAAAATCCACCCAAAACCTAAAAAAATTCAAATTTTTATATGAAAAACTTCTTTTGCCCATATCTCCTTAAATATGCGTCCTAGAGCGAAAAGGACTTCAATTCGTGAACACCCCCAAAAAATTTAAAAATCCACCCAAAAACTGAAAAAATTGAAATTTTTATATAAAAATTTCTTTTGCCCATATCTCCTATACTAAGCGTCCTAGAGCGAACAGGACTTTAATTCGTGACCACCCCCAAAAATTGAAAAATCCACCCAAAACCTAAAAAAAATTAAATTTTTATATGAAAACTTCTTTTGCCCATATCTCCCAAGCTAAGCGTCCTAGAGCGAAAATGACTTTAATTCGTGACCACCCCCAAAAATTTTAATAATCCACCCAAACCCTAAAAATCTTTTAATTTTTATATGAAAAACTTCTTTTCCCCATATCTCCGTAAATATGCGTCCTAGAGCGAAAAGGACTTCAATTCATGACCACCCCCAAAAGATTAGAAAATCCATCCAAAACCTAAAAAAAATTAAAATTTTTATATGAAAATCTTCTTTTGCCCATATCTCCTAAACTAAGCGCCCTAGAGCGAAAAGGACTTTAATTCGTGACCACTCCCACAAAATTTAAAAATTCACCCAAACCTAAAAAAATTTAAATTTTTATATGAAAAACTTCTTTTTTCCATATCTCCTTAACTATGCCTCCCAGAGCTAAAAGGACTTTAATTCGTGACCACCCCCAAAAAATTGAAAAACCCACCCAAAACCTAAAAAAATGGAAATTTTTATATGAAAACTTCTTTTGCCCATATCTCCTAAACTAAGCGTCTTAGAGCCACCCCCATAAAGATTGAAAAATCCATCCAAAACCTAAAAAAATTAAATTTTTATATGAAAAACTTCTTTTTTCCATATCGCCTTAACTCCCAGAGCGAAAAGGACTTTAATTCGTGACCACCCTCCAAAAATTGAAAAATCCACCCAAAACCTAAAAAAAATTAAATTTTTCTATGAAAAACTTCTTTTGGTCATATCTCTTTAAATATGAAAAGGGCGATAATTCGTAACCACCAAAAAAATAGAAAATCTATCCAAATCCTAAAAAATTGTAAGTTTCATATGAAAAACTTCTTTTGCCCATATCTCCCAAACTAAGTGTTCTAGAGCGGTATGGCAGTTAATTTTCGATTACACCCCCAAAAATTTAAAATTCCATCCAAATCATAAACAAAATGAAATTTTTTATGAAAAACTTCTTTTGGCCATATCTCCTTTTTTATAGAGTTGAAAATCTTTACAAATAAAATTGTATTTTAGATCAAACAAAAATGCAATGTTTCACATTATTAATAACGGTATTACAGTAATCCCTCGATTTAAGTCGTCTCGGTTTACGTTGTTCCGATTTATGTCGTCAAATTTTTTGTTCCATCAAACTTCGATTTACGTCGCCGATTTTTTTGCCAACTTTATCAGAAACACATTCCATAAGTAAAATAAGTATCAACGATGATGACATCGAAACATTTTTTTTTCTGAAATTCTTACCGAAATTACTGAAATACCTTTATTTTTGAAGTTTTTATACCCTGCGCCACACTGTGGAACAGGGTATTATAAGTTAGTGCATATGTGTGCAACACCCAGAAGAAGACGAGATAGACACATGATGTCTTTGGCAAAAATGCTTAGGGTGGGCTCCTGAGTCGATATAGCCATGTCCGTCCGTCTGTCTCTGAACACATTTTTTTGATCAAAGTCTAGGTCGCAGTTTTAGTCAAATTGACGTCAAATTTGGTACAAGTGTTTTGGCTCAGAATAGAACCCTATTGATTTTGGAAGAAATAGGTTCAGATTTAGATATAGCTCCCATATATATCTTTCGCCCGATATGCACTTATATGGGCCCAGAAGTTTTGCACAAGAAGAACTATTAGTAGTGTAGTCAAGTGTGCTACATTTTATTGAAATCGGTTCAGATTTAGACATAGCTCTCATATATATCTTTCGCCCGATATGCAAATATATGGGCCCAGAAGGCAGAGTTTTATCCGAATCTGCCTGAAATTTTGCAAACAGAGGGCAAATAGTACTATTGTCAAGTATGCTAAATTTTATTGAAATCGTTTCAGATATAGATATAGCTCCCATATAAATCTTTCGCCCGATATGTACATATATGCCCCCAGAAGCCAGAGTTTGATCTTAATTTGCTTGAAATGTTGCACATGGGAAAGTTTGACCTCTGCGGTAATATTACGCAAAATCGGGTGATATATATATATATATATATATATATATATATATATATATATATATATATATATATATATATATATATATATATATATATATATATATATATATATATATATATATATATATATATATATATATATATATATATTGGCTAACCGTACACACACCATATGTTCTGCATATGGCATTTGGGCTTTTCAATTCTGTTCAATTCCCAAACAATACGTACCTGTTTCAGTGTAGTGTATCGGTAATGCTTCCTATGGAGGTATGTTTTTCTAAATACTCATGGAATCAAATTGGGTGGTAGATAAATATGAATGTGAACCATCTTCATAATTTCTATATGTATGGGATATATTGTCCAAATCAATGATGAACACTGATGGGAGGGCAACATTTAGACCCGAGTCCTCACGAAATGATTTCACAATTGTAGAATAATGTATTAACCTAGCTGAGTAAAAATATAAATTAGGGCTTGGTCCCCAAAACAAATGTCTGTGTCCGTTTCTAGTCAAAATCCTTCATTTGCACTCTATTGTATCTCTTCTTAAGAATGTAGAAATAAACAGAATTTCATGAAAATTATTATTGCAAACCTGATTTATTTTACTAAATAGATTTCGAAAAAAAACCCCAAATGTATGGAAGTTCCTCACCAAATCCTAAAGTCCCCAACTCAACATTTTCGTCCTCATACACGAAATATATCCCCAATTGGGGGGAAAACCGGCAACACTGCTTGCAAACACATAAAAGAAAAAAACCAAACATCAATGCGCTCTTAAAAACTATTGTTGTTCGTGACTGTGGATCTCTTTTTTGTCTCTCACCAACACATGTCAATACTCATTTCTGTTTTTGGTACAAAAAAATAAGAGTGTGTGTCAGAAACCACAATTTTTGGCGGGAACTTCACTTCTTTATGAAAAGCTATAGAAAAATATCCAGGAACATATCACATATCATACAAAAACGACATATGAACATTTTTCGATTAATTTTCGAACCATTTGCTCGAAAAAGAACAGAAAAAATCTTTATCGACCACGATATCGAACAATGTGGTCAAGTGGGATTTTACAAACACATGAACATACCAGTATATCGAAAATAAAAAATGGAATTATACCTAACAATACATACTTTTAGGTATAATTAACTGATCTACTAATAATAACCAATAATAGAAATTAAAAAGCAAACTTACTCATCTCTGATTACATCCCAGAAAATGGTCGATTTTAAAATTATTGCAATTTAATCTAAGAGCTTCATACAACATTTGAATATAAAGCGTATGCGTTCTTGAGCACAGTTCAACTTTGCAAATAAGTAAAGCACATATAAAAAAATCGCATAACCGAGAGGGATTTAACGAAAAATTACGACGTAAAAAAGTAAACATTGAACTGCTTGTCTACATATCCAATAATAATCTGTTGAGTGAAGAGACGACACGGATATAATTCACATTCAACTCAAATGGATAGAAACGGAAAGTGGCTTAGTTTTAGTTTGTTAGTATGACAGCGCATAGAGAGGGACAGAGAGATATATGTACACAAACAAGAGTAACAAACGTTAGCTTGCACATACACTAAGCCATTTGCGAAGAATTACACACTCGCGCACTCCCAATAGAACACAATATTCATACAAATAGAAAAAATTAATATTACTATTGCACAGAATGAACCAATTTTTTGCAAATAAATTAGAAAACAATCTTCTTCACTTTGTTAATTCCTTTCCAAAGAATTTGGATTTTTTTTCACACTTGTATACAATTTGCAAATACATAGAACACAAAAATAAGAATATCCCGATAACCGTCTGCACCGTACGAAAGCAAAAAGCGAACTACTGCTTTCTTGACTGGATGCACCAAATTAACCTGCAGGCCGAAGGGGGGATGCGGATATAACTTGTAATCAATTCAGTTGGATATAAAGGAAAACTCGATAAGCTTGAGCAAGATAGAGAGAGATAAAACTACCGGTTGATATACTCTAGCCAGTTCACAAACCAGATATAAACATTCGTTAAATATGAATAAATAAAACTTTTAAAATAAGTGTAATAAAGTAACATCCTAAAAGTAGGCATCGGATTTGCAATTTTCTTAACTTATCTTGCAAGCATCACTAAACATTACATCTGTGAACATTTAAAATCAACAAGTAAATAAGGTCGGACGGGACCGGCTTTAATATACAGTGCACTCGCGGTAACGTGAACTAATTAAAACCAAGAGCGTTCACGTTAGCGAAAATGTTCACATTAGCGAACTTCTGCGAATTTCAGAACAAAACATAGCCTTATTGGGGAGTTTTACACGTTCTAGCTTGATAGTCTTTTAGTTTAGTTATTAGTAATATTAAAAACTTAAATTAATTTCATGAAAAAATTAAAAAAAAAGAGATCGGAAAAATATCAGTAGGTATATAGTTATAAAGCAAATTAATTAAAATTCACGAAAAAGTCCAACTAGATCACTAAAAAATTCCGTAAGTGTGTTTGAAATTGTGTTTGGCATTGGGAATCTGTCTTTTACGTCAAATGTCATGTTACGAAGTACTTATTGCAAGAAAAAGAGTGTGCACGTTAGGTGGTGTTCACGTAACCGCAAGTGCACTGTACCCTCCACCACTTGGTAAGTCTATATTTTCGATACCATCTCAAATCTTTCAAATTTGTTACGTGCGCTATATAACGGTTTTTTGTCCGGATATACATGATATTACATCTGAACAAATTTGGCCAAAATCATTAGACTTCTTCAAATTCTCTAGACATAAAATTTAAATCGGCTTACATCGTGGGATGAAACACAATGTTAGTAAAATAGTATTGCAAAATTTAAATCTAAATCCATTTTTATGTAATTTCGCAAAAGTGCATTTATGATTTATCGGTCGCTATATAAAATTTGAATTAAATTTGTCGGACACGCCATTTTTATTTAAATAGAGATAGAGATGATCAAAGATGTAGATAATTTTTAGTGAAGGTTGCAAGATAAGTCAAAAATATTGTAATTCGGATGCCTACTTTTAGGCTGTTAGTTTATTACATTTGTTTTAAAAGCTTTATTCATATTTAACGAATGTTTATATGTGGATTGTGAACTGGATAGTGGATGTCAGTGTTGCCAGGTTAGGGGTTTTCCCCTCAAATTTAGGGGGTTTTTTCACGTTTAGGGGGATTTTTAGGCGTAAAATATATTTAGGGGGTTTTTTGGGGGTAAAAAATATCTTAGACCTTATAAAGTGGAGCAATTCTCAAGCAAATTCGGAACAATTCTGGCATGAATTATGAGAAAAAAGATGAGGGAAGTCAACAAGAAGATCCTAAATACAAGCAAGTATGCAATAGCATTATTTTCGTTATCTTTTTTAAACGCCTATGTTGAAAGGGCATTTTTAAAATTAGACACAATTAAAAACAACATATTTTAACTCAGCATCGGAAAGCGTTTTAAGAGTAAGCCTGCTTAAAATTGATATACATATTGCATTATTACATCCACAGAAAAAATAATTTCTTCAGGGACAAAATTTTAAACAAACGAAATTGTCTTGTGTTATAAATTATTTTCTTAAAGAGCAAATTTTATTTTTTATTTACTTCAAAAGAAAATTTTTTAGCACCAAACAAAAACTTAGTTTATCTAAAATTTCATTTCTCAGAAAAGAAAACTCTTCTTTCAGTATATATATTTGTGTTAAATTTAATTTTTAAAGTCTATCACTACAGGATTTTTTCACGAAATTTGGCACCCCTTTTATTACTTTTTACATTCTTAAATTTTTTGGGGGTTTTTGAAAAAAGCCTAGACCAATTTATTGTATGATCAAGAAAAAATAGTTAATAACACTACTAATGAAAACCAATAAAATAAATTAAAGAGCACACTTAGAGCCCAGAAAATGTTCGACTTTAAAATTATAGCAATAAAAAAACTCCAAGAGCTTCTAACAATTAATATTATCCATCCTTTTTCCAATTTTCAATACGAAAGCAAAACGCGAACTGCTGCTTTCTTGACTGGGTGCACCAAATTAACGAGTTGAGTGAAGAGAGGATGCGGATATAACTTGTAATCAACTCAGTTGGATAAAAAGGAAAACTCGGAACGCTTGAGCTTGTAAGCAAGATAGAGAGAGAGAGAGCATAAAAATAACAAACTACAACTTTCTACTTCATATATATTTTCAGGATTGGTCCAAACAAAATATTGTTTGTATTGTTCAAACATATTACGTTTCAACTCAGGCATACACTGGAGGAAAAATGTTAATGACATTTTCTTTGTTATACATATATATATTTTTAAGGCGACAATTGATTACTCCCATTAATTTACTTGCAGCAGGTCTATCTTTCTAAACACATATATGTTTATAGACTATTTCTAAATTAATATATGTTTGCATCCAAGCATATTATACTTATAAACATTTTATGTCCCAAACATAATATGTTCTTACATATTAACATGTATGTACTAAACATGTTATGCTAGTTTATCAACAGTGTATGCTTGCACTTAAAAATATTGTGTTTAAAAATTTGAGTTCCAAGCATATAATTTTTACACCCAAACATATGAAAAAACAGTCTTTTTCGTCCGTGTAGGTAAAGCTTTAACTTAAGATCCTAGCGTTGCCAAAAGTTATAAACTTGCATTGTAGCTGTGCACACTGTTGTCGACAACTTGCAACCGGTTTGATATACACCAGTGTTGCCAGGCGATTTTTGATTCTTCCCCCCAAATCATAAGAAAAAAAACCCCTAAATTGGTCTAGGCTTTTTTCAAAAACCCCCAAAAAATTTAAGAATGTAAAAAGTAATAAAATCTCATGAAAAATCCTGTAGTGATAGACTTTAAAAATTAAATTTAACACAAATATATATACTGAAAGAAGAGTTTTCTTTTCTGAGAAATGAAATTTTAGATAAACTAAGTTTTTGTTTGGTGCTAAAAAATTTTCTTTTGAAGTAAATAAAAAATAAAATTTGCTCTTTAAGAAAATAATTTATAACACAAGACAATTTCGTTTGTTTAAAATTTTGTCCCTGAAGAAATTATTTTTTCTGTGGATGTAATAATGCAATATGTATATCAATTTTAAGCAGGCTTACTCTTAAAACGCTTTCCGATGCTGAGTTAAAAAATGTTGTTTTTAATTGTGTCAAATATTAAAAATGCCCTTTCAACATAGGCGTTTAAAAAAGATAACGAAAATAATGCTATTGCATACTTGCTTGTATTTAGGATCTTCTTGTTGACTTCCCTCATCTTTTTTCTCATAATTCATGCCAGAATTGTTCCGAATTTGCTTGAGAATTGCTCCACTTTATAAGGTCTAAGATATTTTTTACCCCCAAAAAACCCCCTAAATATATTTTACGCCTAAAAATCCCCCTAAACGTGAAAAAAACCCCCTAAATTTGAGGGGAAAACCCCTAACCTGGCAACACTGATATCCACTATCCAGTTCACAATCCACATATAAACATTCGTTAAATATGAATAAAGCTTTTAAAACAAATGTAGTAAACTAACAGCCTAAAAGTAGGCATCCGAGTTACAATATTTTTGACTTATCTTGCAACCTTCACTAAAAATTATCTACATCTTTGATCATCTCTATCTCTATATAAATAAAAATGGCGTGTCCGACAAATTTAATTCAAATTTTATATAGCGACCGATAAATCATAAATGCACTTTTGCGAAATTACATAAAAATGGATTTAGATTTAAATTTTGCAATACTATTTTACTAACATTGTGTTTCATCCCACGATGTAAGCCGATTTAAATTTTATGTCTAGAGAATTTGAAGAAGTCTAATGATTTTGGCCAAATTTGTTCAGATGTAATATCATGTATATCCGGACAAAAAACCGTTATATAGCGCACGTAACAAATTTGAAAGATTTGAGATGGTATCGAAAATATAGACTTACCAAGTGGTGGAGGGTACAGTGCACTTGCGGTTACGTGAACACCACCTAACGTGCACACTCTTTTTCTTACAATAAGTACTTCGTAACATGAAATTTGACGTAAAAGACAGATTCCCAATGCCAAACACAATTTCAAACACAATTTCAAACACACTTACGGAATTTTTTAGTGATCTAGTTGGACTTTTTTCGTGAATTTTAATTAATTTGCTTTATAACTATATACCTACTGATATTTTTCCGATCTCTTTTTTTTTTAATTTTTTCATGAAATTAATTTAAGTTTTTAATATTACTAATAACTAAACAAAAAGACTATCAAGCTAGAACGTGTAAAACTCCCCAATAAGGCTATGTTTTGTTCTGAAATTCGCAGAAGTTCGCTAATGTGAACATTTTCGCTAACGTGAACGCTCTTGGTTTTAATTAGTTCACGTTACCGCGAGTGCACTGTATATTAAAGCCGGTCCCGTCCGACCTTATTTACTTGTTGATTTTAAACGTTCACAGATGTAATGTTTAGTGATGCTTGCAAGATAAGTTAAGAAAATTGCAAATCCGATGCCTACTTTTAGGATGTTACTTTATTACACTTATTTTAAAAGTTTTATTTATTCATATTTAACGAATGTTTATATCTGGTTTGTGAACTGGCTAGAGTATATCAACCGGTAGTTTTATCTCTCTCTCTCTCTATCTTGCTCAAGCTTATCGAGTTTTCCTTTATATCCAACTGAATTGATTACAAGTTATATCCGCATCCCCCCTTCGGCCAACAGGTTAATGTGGTGCATCCAGTCAAGAAAGCAGTAGTTCGCTTTTTGCTTTCGTACGGTGCAGACGGTTATCGGGATATTCTTATTTTTTTGTTCTATGTATTTGCAAATTGTATACAAGTGTGAAAAAAAATCCAAATTCTTTCGAAAGGAATTAACAAAGAGAAGAAGATTGTTTTCTAATTTATTTGCAAAAAATTGGTTCATTCTGTGCAATAGTAATATTAATTTTTTCTATTTGTATGAATATTGTGTTCTATTGGGAGTGCGCGAGTGTGTAATTCTTCGCAAATGGCTTAGTGTATGTGCAAGCTAACGTTTGTTACTCTTGTTTGTGTACATATATCTCTCTGTCCCTCTCTATGCGCTGTCATACTAACAAACTAAAACTAAGCCACTTTCCGTTTCTATCCATTTGAGTTGAATGTGAATTATATCCGTGTCGTCTCTTCACTCAACAGATTATTATTGGATATGTAGACAAGCAGTTCAATGTTTACTTTTTTACGTCGTAATTTTTCGTTAAATCCCTCTCGGTTATGCGATTTTTTTATATGTGCTTTACTTATTTGCAAAGTTGAACTGTGCTCAAGAACGCATACGCTTTATATTCAAATGTTGTATGAAGCTCTTAGATTAAATTGCAATAATTTTAAAATCGACCATTTTCTGGAATGTCAGAGATGAGTAAGTTTGCTTTTTAATTTCTATTATTGGTTATTATTAGTAGACCTGTTAATTATACCTAAAAGTATGTACTGTTAGGTAGAATTCCATTTTTTATTTTCGATATACTGGTATGTCCATGTGTTTGTAAAATCCCACTTGACCACATTGTTCGATATCGTGGTCGATAAAGATTTTTTCTGTTCTTTTTCGAGCAAATGGTTCGAAAAATAATCGAAAAATATTCATATGTCGTTTTTGTATGATATGTGATATGTTCCTTTTCATAAAGAAGTGAAGTTCCCGCCAAAAATTGTGGTTTCTGACACTCACTCTTATTTTTTTTACCACAAACAGAAATGAGTATTGACAAGTATTGGTGAGAGACAAAAAAGAGATCCACAGTCAGCAACAACAATACTTTTTAAGAGCGCATTGATGTTTGGTTTTTTTCTTTTATGTGTTTGCAAGCAGTGTTGGCAGTCTTCCCCCAAAGTGGGGATATTTTTCGTGTATGAGGACGAAAATGTTGAGTTGGGGACTTTGGGATTTGGTGAGGAACTTCCATATATTTGGGGTTTTTTTCGAAATCTATTTAGTAAAATAAATCAGGTTTGCAATAATAATTTTCATGAAATTCTGTTTATTTCTACATTCTTAAGAAAAGATACAATAGAGTGCAAATGAAGGATTTTGACTAGAAACGGACACAGACATTTGTTTTGGGAACCAAGCCCTAATTTATATTTTTACTCAGCTAGGTTAATACATTTTTCTACAATTGTGAAATCATTTCGTGAGGACTCGGGTCTAAATGTTGCCCTCCCATCAGTGTTCATCATTGATTTGGACAATATATCCCATACATATAGAAATTATGAAGATGGTGCGCATTCATATTTATCTAACACCCAATTTTATTCCATGAGTATTTAGAAAAAAAAAATACGTCCATAGATACATGGTGTCCAAACTCTCATTTTCATTTTCGAACATTTGAAAGACAATCATCGGACTTCTGGTGTTGCGTTTCGAAATCTTGATATTATTGTAGCTGACAGTATATTTTATATTTTCTTCATTTTTTAAATTATTACCGATATTCAACCGCAGGGTCTATTTCTTTATTTCTACCATAAAAACTTGTCAAAAATTTATTGGGGTTTTTTGATGAATTTTGATTTAAACTTGAGAATTTGGGGACTAAATATGTGGAGAAGAGCGAGAAAAATACTGACAACACAAGTAAAGCTGATACATTACAGAGATACTACATTAAATTAACTACGTATTAGTTAGAATAAAAACAATACAAAAAACATTCAGAACATTTGTCAGTTGTTGGTAAGGTCGGTAAGTTTTTCTTAATCTTGTTTTTATTTGATGTATAAACCAAAATAATTTGTATGAGTTTTATTGAATACTGCAACTCTATATTTATACCCTTCACCACTACTGTGGTACAGGAAATAATAAGTTTGTGCATTTGTATGTAACGCCAAGAAGGAAAGGTCTGAGACCCATCGTTTAGTATACCGATCGTCTTAGAATTAAATTCTGAGTCGATTTAGCGATGTCCGTCTGTCTGTCTGTCCGTCTGTCTGTCTGTCTGTCTGTCTGTTGATGTATTTTTGTGTGCAAAGTACAGCTCGCAGTTTTAGTCCGATTGTCCTAAAATTTGGTATAGGGTCCTGTTTCGGCTCAAAGACGATCCCTATTGATTTTGGAAAAAATCGGTTCAGATTTAGATATAGCTGCCATATATTTTTCACCGATCTGATCATAATTGGCGTGTATATCAACCGATCTTCCTCAAATTCCGTACATCAGAATATTTGATGAGTCTCGAAAAACTTGCAAAATATCAGCAAAATCGGTTCAGATTTAGATATAGCTCCCATATATAGCTTTCGCCCGATTTACACTCAAATGACCACAGAGGCCAATTTTTTGCTCCGATTTAGTTGAAATTTTGCACAGGGAGTAGAATTAGCATTGTAGCTATGCGTGTCAAATTTGGTTGAAATCGGTTCAGATTTAGATATATCTCCCATATATAGCTTTCGCCCGATTTACACTCAAATGGCCACAGAGGCCAATTTTTTGCTCCGATTTAGTTGAAATTTTGCACAGGGAGTAGATTTAGCATTGTAACTATGCGTGCCAAATTTGGCTGAAATCGGTTCAGATTTAGATATAGCTCCCATATATAGCTTTCGCCCGATTTACACTCATATGACCACAGAGGCCAATCTTTTACTCCGATTTAATTGAAATTTTGCACAGGGAGTAGAATTAGCATTGTAGCTATGCGTGTCAAATTTGGTTGAAATCGGTTCAGATTTAGATATAGCTCCCATATATAGCTTTCGCCCGATTTACACTCATATGACCACAGAGGCCAATCTTTTACTCCGATTTAATTGAAATTTTGCACAGGGAGTAGAATTAGCATTGTAGCTATGCGTGCCAAATTTGGTTGAAATCGGTTCAGATTTAGATATATCTCCCATATATAGCTTTCGCCCGATTTACACTCATATGACCACAGAGGCCAATTTTTTGCGCCGATTTAGTTGAAATTTTGCACAAGGAGTAGATTTAGCATTGTAACTATGCCTGCCAAATTAGGTTGAAATCGGTTCAGATTTAGATATAGCTCCCATATATATGTTTTTCTGATTTGGACAAAAATTGTCAAAATACCAACATTTTCCTTATAAAATCGCCACTGCTTAGTCGAAAAGTTGTAAAAATTACTCTAATTTTCCTAAAATTCTAATACATATATATCGAGCAATAAATCATAAATAAACTTTTGCGAAGTTTCCTTAAAATTGCTTCAGATTTCAATGTTTCCCATATTTTTATACCCTGCGCCACACTGTGGAACAGGGTATTATAAGTTAGTGCATATGTTTGTAACACCCAGAAGGAGACGAGATAGACACATGGTGTCTTTGGCAATAATGCTCAGGGTGGGTCCCTGAGTCGATATAACCATGTCCGTCTGTCCGTCCGTCTGTCTGTGAACACATTTTTGTGATCAAAGTCTAGGTCGCAATTTAAGTCCAATCGCCTTCAAATTTGGCACATGTTCCTAATTTGGGTCAGAATAGAACTCTATTGATTTTGGAAGAAATCGGTTCAGATTTAGATATAGCTCCCATATATATCTTTCGCCCGATATGCACTAATATGGACCCAGCAGCCAGAGTTTTATACCGATTTGCTTGAAATTTTGTACAAACATAACACTTAGTCGTATAGTCAAGTGTGCAAAATTTGATTGAAATCGATTCAGATTTAGATATAGCTCCCATATATATCGTTCGCCCGATATGCACTTATATGGCCCCAGAAGCCAGAGTTTTGGCCCAATTTGGTTGAAATTTTGCACTAGGAGTACAATTAGTAATATAGTCATGTGTGCCAAATTTGATTGAAATCGGTTCAGATTTAGATATAGCTCCCATATATATGTTTTTCTGATTTCGACAAAATTGGTCAATATACCAACATTTTCCTTGTTAATACGCCACTGCTTAGTCGAAAAGTTGTAAAAATGACTCTAATTTTCCTAAACTTCCAATACATATATATCGAGCGATAAATCATAAATAAACTTTTGCGAAGTTTCCCTAAAATTGCTTCAGATTTAAATAATTCCCATATTTATACCCTGCGCCACACTGTGGAACAGGGTATTATAAGTTAGTGCATATGTTTGTAACACCCGGAAGGAAACGAGATAGACACATGGTGTCCTTGGCAATAATGCTCAGGGTGGATCCCTGAGTCGATATAACCATGTCCGTCTGTCCGTCCGTCTGTCTGTGAACACATTTTTGTGATCAAAGTCTAGGTCGCAATTTAAGTCCAATCGCCTTCAAATTTGGCACATGTTCCTAATTTGGGTCAGAATAGAACTCTATTGATTTTGGAAGAAATCGCTTCAGATTTAGATATAGCTCCCATATATATCTTTCGCTCGATATGCACTAATATGGACCCAGCAGCCAGAGTTTTATACCGATTTGTTTGAAATTTTGTACAAACATAACACTTAGTCGTATAGTCAAGTGTGCAAAATTTGATTGAAATCGATTCAGATTTAGATATAGCTCCCATATATATCTTTCGCCCGATATGGACTAATATGGTCCTAAAAGCCAGAGTTTTGGACCAATTTGGAAATTTTGCACAGGGAGTAGATTTAGCATTGTAGCTATGTGTGCCAAATTTGGTTCAAATCGATTCAAATTTATATATAGCTCCCATATATATCTTTCGCCTGATATGCACTTATATGGACCCAGAAGCCAGAGTTTTATCCCGATTAGCTTGAAATTTTGCACAAGGAGTACAATTGGTAGTATAGTCAAGCGTGCCAAATTTGATTGAAATCGGTTCAGATTTAGATATAGCTTCCATATATATTTATATATAGCACCCCACACATTTGACGGATGTGATATGGTATCGAAAATTTAGATCTACAGAGTGGTGCAGGGTATAATATAGTCGGCCCCGCCCGACTTTAGACTTTCCTTACTTGTTTAAATTTAGATTTGATGTTGATTATGCAAAGTCTTTCTTTCTCACTTTGGCTTGGAATAATGTATTTTACATTCTGTTGTACGCTAGGTTAATTTTATACATTTTTAACTAAACTGTTCACAATCGCCGATAACACAAACATAAGTAAATAATTTTCGACATATTCAAGAAAATTTATTAGAAGTAATGAACTTTTTTCACTTATTAAACATTCCTTAGTTTGAATAAATATTTGGTGTTCGAACTTGCAAACATGTTATTAGCGCCATATAAAGTTCGCGATGGAAGCATTTGTGGCAAAATATACAAATTTTAGGAAATCGAAATGAGGGTCGTAGAGTGAACAGGGGGTTAATTCATTATCACCACCTAAACATCAAAATCTATCCAAATTCCATCCAAATCCTAAAAAATTATAATAGGGGGAAAATGACATTCATTAGTGATCACCCCGAAGCAATTGAAAATCCTATCCAATTCCTAAAAAATGTAAAATTTTTAAATTAAAAAAAAAAACTTCTTTTGGCCATATCGCCATAAATATGCTTCATAGAGCGAAAAGGACGTTAATTCGTGATTACCCCCCAAAATATGAAAATTCCATCCAAACCCTAAACAATTTACAATTTTTATATGAAAAACTTCTTTTGGCCATATCACCTTAAATATGCCTCATAGAGCGAAAAGAACACAACAAAACAAAAATATGAAAATTCTATCCAAATAAAAAAACTTTAATTTGTGTCCACTCCAAAAAATTTTAAAATCCACCAAAATCCTAAACAAATAAATTTTTATATGAAACCCTTCGTTTGGCCATATCTCCTAAACTAAGCGTCCTAGAGTCAAAAGGACCTTAATTCTTGATAACCCCATAAAAAATAAAAAAATTCCATCCAAATCCCAAAAAAATCAAATTTTGATATGAAAAACTTCCTTCGGTCATATCTCGTGATCACCTTCCAAAATATGAAAATTCCACCCAAATCCCAAAAAATCAAATTTTTATATGAAAAACTTCTTTTGACCATATGGAATATAGGGAATTGTAAAAATAATTACAAACGGATAGGAAGTTTTGCGCGTTTATTAGAGAGCCGAATTGAAATATGGGGGTCGATTTATAAGGGGGCTATATACAGTTATGAACCGATATGGACCGATTTTTGTGTGATTGGGGATAGGTTTATCTGGGGACTATATATAACTATAGACCGATATGGACCAATTTTGGCATGGTTTGTAAAGACCACGTATCAAATTTCAACCGGATCGGATGAAATTTACTCCTCCAACAGGCTCCGGAGATGAAATCGGTTGATCGGTTTATATGCGGGCTATATATAATTGGACCAATATCGACGAACTTTTGCATGGTTTTTAAAGATTAAATACTTAGACCACGTACCAAATTTCAACCGGATCAATTGAAATTTACTCCTCCAAGAGTCTCCGGAAATCAAATCTGGGGATTGCTTTATATGAGGACTATACAATTATGGACCGATATTGACCAATCTTTGCATGATTGATGCAGACCATATACTAACACCACGTACCAAATTTCAACCAGATCGGATGAATTTTGCTCCTCCAATAGGTTCCGGAGGTCAAATCTGGGGATCAGTTTATATGGGGGCTATATATAATTATGGACCGATATGGACCAATTTGTGCTTGATTGTTGCAGACCATATACTAACTCTACGTACCAAATTTCAACCGGATTGGATGAATTTGACCCCAATAGGCTCCGGAGGTCAAATCTGGCGATCGGTTTATATGGGGGCTATATATAATTATGGATCGATATGGACCAATTTGTGCTTGATTGTTGTAGACCATATACTAACTCCACGTACCAAATTTCAACCGGATTGGATGAATTTGACCCCTCCAATAGACTCCGGAGGTAAAATCTGGCCATCGGTTTATATATAATTATGGACCGATATGGACCATTTTGTGCTTGATTGTTGCAGACCATATACTAACTCCACGTACCCAATTTCAACCGGATTGGATGAATTTGATCCCTCCAATAGACTCCGGAGGTCAAATGTGGCCATCGGTTTATATGGGGGCTATATTTAATTATAGACCGATATGTATAAGATTTTGCTTGGGCGTTAGAAGTCATAAACTAACATCACGTACCAAATTATATGGAGCTATATATAATTATGGACCTATATGGATAAGTTTTGGCGCGGTTGTTAGAGACCATATACTGACACCACGTGCCAAATTTCAACCGGATCGGATGAATTTTGATTCTCTAAGAGGCTCCGCAAACCAAATCTGGGGATCGGTTTATATAGGGGCTATATATAATTATGGACCGATATAGACCAATTTTTGTATGGGTGTTAGAGGTTATAAACTAACATCACGTGCCAAATTTCAACCGGATCGGATGAATTTTGCTTCTCTAAGAGGCTCCGCAAACCAAATCTGGGGATCGGTTTATATGGACGCTATATATAATTATAGACCGATATAAACCAATTTTTGCATGGGTGTTAGAGGTCATAAACTGACATCACGTACCGAATTTCAACCGGATCGGATGAAATTTGCTTCTCTAAGAGGCACGGCAAGCCAAATCTGGGAGTAGGTTTATATGGGGGCTATACGTAAAAGTGCTCCGATATGGCCCATTTGCAATACCATCCGGCCTACATCAATAACAACTTCTTATGCCAAGTTTCTAGTCGATATCTTGTTTCGTTCGGAAGTTAGCGTGATTTCAACAGACGGACGGACGGACATGCTTAAATCGACTCAGAATTTCACCACGACCCAGAATATAAATAAATTATTGGGTCTTAGAGCAATATTTCGGTGTGTTACAAACGGAATGGCAAAATTAATATACCCCCATCCTATGGTGGAGGGTATAAAAACTTCTGTTGGTCTATCTCCTAAACTAAGCGTTAACGACTTTAATTCGTAACCACCCCCATTAAAAAATCCACCCAAATCCTAAAAAAGCTAAATATTTTTGGCCATTTCTCCTAAACTAAGCATCCTAGAGGAAAAGGACCACGCAAAAAAAAAAAAAATAAAAATCCACCCAAATCCCAAAAAGCTGAAATTTTTATATGAAAAAATTATTTTGGCCATAAATATGCGTCCTAGAGCGAGAAGGACGTAAATTCTTGGCCGGCCCCCAAAAATCGAAAAATTCAAATTCTTATATGAAAAACTGATTTTAACCATAACTCCTTAAATATGTGTGCTAGAGCGAAAGGAATTATTTTTGCCACAACTCCTTAAATATATGTCCTAAAACGAAAAGCACGTTAATTCTTGAACCCCATCAAAAATGCAAAATTTCGATAAAACCTAGAAAAATTCCAAATCTATGTATGAAAATCTGCATATTTATGGAAATATGACCACGCCCAAAATAAAAATTGAAAAATCCACCCAAAAACTTTTTTTGGCCATAAATATGCGTTCTAGAGCGAGAGGGACGTAAATTCGTGACCGCCCCCCAAAAATCGAAAAATTCAAATTCTTATATGAAAAACTGATTTTAGCCATCACTCCTTAAATATGTGTGATAGAGCGAAAAGGAATTATTTTTGCCACAACTCCTTAAATATATGTCCTAGAGCGAAAAGCACGTTTATTCGTGAACACCATCAAAAATTCAAAATTTCGATATAAACCTGAAAAATTCCAAATCTTTCTATGAAAATCCGCATATTTAAGGAAATATGGCCATGGTTTCGTGTTTCCCATTCAAAAATGGGATGTTCCTCTTGAAACATGTTTGAGGTGACCATATTCCTTCTCTTTGTGTATAAACTTTATACAATCTGCTGCCAATTTTCATTATACCATTTTAATAGTAGTGTTGGTATAAAATACACATGGTACACAGAAAAATGTCACTCATTTTATATATTTAGCTCTTTGTGTATTTATTAGAAAACTTTACTTTGAGACTTCTTCATTTGATGGCAAGCCATAAAAACTCAACTGTTTTTACACTTAGCTTTATATGCCACAAAACTGCCTCTTTAGTTTTTGGCAAAATTTTAATTATTTGCAAAAAAATACTGGGGCAGTTTTATTAGCCCCCCAATTTATCCATTTACCCGTCTGGAAAGTTTTCTCGTTCGGTTAATGGCATAATTTGCTCTTTGAGTTTTATATCGAGGATAAAACTAATAATGGCCCATATAAAAGCTACAGTAAAGTAAAAGAAAGACAAAGCTTTTAGGGTCATACTACTACTAAGCAATCTTGGAATATTTGTTACAGTACAGTGATGTCTGGTGGTACGTGTTAAAAAAAATCACTTAATTGTACCATGATATTTCAAAAAGTTAATTGACTAAGATTTGCTATAATTTTCCATCTATTATAGCTCTTGAAGTGATTTAAAATGTTAAGTCGTAGAAGTAGTTTTATAATGGCTCGTACATTTTTTTTGCTCGTTCTTGTATTTCCCTGAAATTATAAGCACGCTTTATTCTAAAAATTCACTTCACAGATGTTGGTTGGTTTCTTTTCTTCACTATCATCACCACCACCAACACAAATTGTAAAAAGTTAATGAGAAGGATACTGTCACGTTGAAGGAGATGATGATGATGATGGCGATGATTACGATAAGGTTGTCCTGATGGTGATGACGATGACACAAAAAAAGTTGACAGCTACTTCAGTTGCTTGGTTGGCTGGTATAAAAAAGTAACGAATTTCATAAAGTCGAGGCATAAAATGTGTTTGTATGTAAAATTCCTCATTGCCTTACCCACCCTGTAGTAGTTAGTATCTATAAACTGATGTGAAGTTTACGAGCTATTTCAAGTGCTTGCACATGGATGATGCTGTCAAAGTTTTGGTGGAATATGAAAGTTAGGAATACAAAAAATTTTGGCACAATTAAAAACATAGTGGAATGATCACTGTAAGGTATTTTAAAATATATTTTAAGCCTTAGAAAAGTTAAATTACCATTGATAAAAAACGCTTAATTTTCTAGATTTTCAGGGTTGCCCACTCCCGAAAAAACTGCTAACACATCTATCTATATAAAGCTTGACACAAAAAAAAAAATCCCGCACAAAAAGTGGAATTAAATCGTGAACATTTTCGTGCGATTATTTTTTCCAACTTTCGTCGTTGATAAATTCAACAACAGTGCATCGATGAACATAATTCAATTTTTGGCGATAAGGCTCGGCTAATGACAAGCGTTTATCGATGGTATAGTGAATTCAACCGAGGTCATAGTTCATTCTAAGATTAATTTCATGAAGATCGTCCTATATCATTTGATGTTCTGGTGATGCTGTGATCCTACTGTTATTGCAAGATCGTCATGTGACCTATAGTGAGATTGAGACAACCTTACACAGAAAAAAATATCACCAAATTTTTTCCAATTAAAAAGTTAATTGAAGTTGAAAATTGTTTCAATTAATAAATTAATTGATACAATTAACTTTTTAATCATGATAGAAACATTAAGTTAATTAAGTCAATGATTGAAAATTTTAAAATTTTTAATTAAAAAATTAATTGATACAATTAACTTTTTAATCAAATTCGGAAGACTAATTCAGTTAAAAAAGTACTGATTTTTTTAAATTTGTAATTAAGAATGTATTTCAAACAATCATTTGTTACTCCAAATAAAAACTCTAAGCCAATTCAGAAAGTTATTAAAAGTATTTACCTTTTTAGTTAATAAATTAATAGAGTTTTGCAATCAACATCAATTAAATTTTTAACTGAATCAATTAAAAATTAATTGAAATTTGCTGAAAAAATCAATTAATTTTTTAATCAAGAATTTGTGTGTAGGCATTACTGTGACCAACAAACATTCAATATTGTCAACCGTCAAAAAATTTTATTCTCACACAATTACTCAAAAATCGGCTCGTCCCGATTGGTCGAACGTGGAGTGCTCCAAATGCTCGTGACTGGTGATTTATGCGCTCACGAAGCACTTCCATGATTTGCATATTGCCTGCTTTTATACCCACAACCATTCCGTTTGTTACACATCGAAATATCGATTTCCGACTAGATAAAGTATATATATTCTTGATCAGGGAGAAATTGTAAGACTATATAAGGGAGAAATTGTAAGACTACACACAAAATTTTTTTTTTCTGATTCAATCACCAAATTAATTGATCCAATACATTTTTTAAATGATAGTATCAATCACAGTTTTAATTGGGCATAGAAAAAATTCTTGATTAAAAAATTAATTGATTTTTTTCAGCAAATTTCAATTAATTTTTTAATTGATTCAATTAAAAATTTAATTGATGTTGATTGCAAAACTCAATTAATTTATTAATTAAAAAAAGTAACTATTTTTAATTACTTTCTGAATTGGCTTAGAGTTTTTATTTGGATTAACAAATGATTGTTTGAAATACATTTTTAATTAAAAATTAAAAAAAAAATCAGCACTTTTTTAACTGAATTAGCCTTCCGAATTTGATTAAAAAGTTAATTGTATCAATTAATTTTTTAATTAAAAATTTTAAAATTTTCAATCATTGACTTAATCAATTTAATGTTTCTATCATGATTAAAAAGTTAATTGTATCAATTAATTTATCAATTGAAATTGAAATTTTCAACTTCAATTAACTTTTTATTTGGAAATATTTTGGTGATATTGTTTTCTGTGTATATAAGATATATGTTGTAATCACGCTACCGTCTTCAATGATGGCGCTATCGTCCTGAAATTTGGCAAGATTCGTCTTTTGTCTGCACGCAGGCCAAGTTCGAAGATGGGCTATATCGGTCCAGGTTTTGATGTGGCTCCCATATAAACCGATCCCGCGACTTGCCTGAAATTGGAAATCTAGAGTTATTTTAGGACCACAAATTTGTAGAAAATGGTGTGTATAGGTCCTTGTTTTGGTATAGCCCCCATATAGACCCATCATCGAAGTTGAAAATCTAGATATATTTTGTGTCCATAAAAAGTGTGTCGAATATGATGTGGATCGGCCCAAGGTTTAGTTTAGCCTACACATCTCCCTTTTAACCGATCTGCCTGAAATTCAAAATCTAGAGTTATTTTGAGTTCATAAATAAGTGTGCCGAATATGGTGTGTATCGGTCCATTGTTTGGTGTAGCCGATCTCCCGATTTGACTTCTTGGGCTTCTACACACTGCAATTTTTATCCGATCTACTTGAAATTCAAAATCTGGATGTATTTGGGCATAAGTATGCCGAATATAGTGTGTATCGGTTCATGTTTTGGTAATTACGTCATATAGAACGATCTCCAGGTTTTACCTCTTAAATGTGTAGGCATCCCGATTTTTATGCGACTTGCCTGAAATTCAAAATCGGTATTTTGGGTCCACACATAATAAGTCGAATATGGGGCGTATCGATCGATTTTGATATACCCCCCATTGAGACAGATCACCCGATTTGACTTCGCGACCCCGCAATTTTTATTCGATTTGCTGGAAATTCAAAATTTAGAGGTATTTTCGATCCGTAAATAAGTGTAGCGAATATGGTGTGGATCGGTCCATGTTTTGGTATAACTCCCAAGTGTTAAGTCTCCCGATTTCCATGTTGGTATATATGTTTGCTTGGCAGAGTATCTGTCATCATATCCATCTGAAATTCGATATTTGTATTTTCAAGTAACCTGACCAAGATTTTTCTACGGAAACAATTACATTTTATGATTCTTGACAACATTTTGAATAGTAATAAAATTTTGACAAAATCTTCTATAGAAATAAAATTTTGACAAAATTTTCTATAGAAATAAAATTTTGATAGATTATTTTGGGGATCGGCTATATATAACTATAGACAGATACGGACCAATTTTGGCATTGTTGTTAGCGGCCATGTACTAGCCCTATGTACCAAATTTCACTACGTACCAAATTTCAACCGGATCGGATAAATTTTGCTCCTCCAAGACTCCGGAAATCAAATCTGGGGATCGGTTTAAATGGGGGTTATATATAATTAAGACCGGTATGAACCAATTTTTGCATGGTGGTTAGAGATCATATACCAACACCACGTACCAAATTTCAACCGGATCGGGTGAATTTTGCTCTTCCAAGGGGCTCCGGAGATCAAATCTGGGGATCGGTTTATATGGAGGCTATATATAATTATGGACCGATGTGGACCAATTTTAGCACGGTTGTTAGAGACCATATACTAAAACCATGTACCAAATTTCAGGCGGATCGGATGAAATTTGCTTCTCTTAGAGGCTCCGCAAGCCAAATCTGGGGATCAGTTTATTGCGGCTATATATAATTATGGACCGATGTGGACCAATTTTTACATGGTTGTTAGAAACCATATACTAACACCATGTATCAAATTTCAGCCGGATCGGATGAAGTTTGCTTTTCTTAGAGGCTCCGCAAGCCAAATCTGGGGATCGGTTTATATGGGGGCTATATATAATTATGGATCGATGTGGACCAATTTTAACATGGTTGTTAGAGACCATATACTAACACCATGTACCAAATTTCAGCCGGATCGAATGAAATTTGCTTTTCTTAGAGGCTCCGCAAGTCAAATCTGAGGATCGGTTTATATAGGGGTTATATATAATTATGGACCGATATGGACCAATTTGTGCATGGTTATTAGAGACCATATACTAACGCCATGTACCAAATTTCAACCGGATCGGATGAATTTTGCTCCTCTAAGAGGCTCTGCAAGCCAAATCTGAGCGTCGGTTTATATGGGGGCTATACGTAAAAGTGGTCCGATATGGCCCATTTTCAATGCCATCCGACCTACAGCAATAACAACTACTTGTGCCAAGTTTCACGTCGATAGCTTGTTTCGTTCGGAAGTGATTTCAACAGACGGACGGACGGACATGCTTAGATCGACACAGAATTTCACCACGACCCAGAATATATATATGGGGTCTAAGAACAATATTTCGAAGTGTTACAAACGGAATGACAAATTTAATATACCCCCTATCCTATGGTGGAGGGTATAAAAAATAAAAAATCTTTCCCGCTGGGAAGTTCTTTGGAGAAGGTTTTGCAAATTACAATAATTTTTAATTTTTTGTTGATTTTTAATGAAAAAATTATATTTATGCAAAAAATGCCGAAAATAACAAAATAAAAACGATGTATAACATAAACAAGTATATACAGCAGTAAGTTCGGCCGGGCCGAATCTTAAATACCCACCACCATGAACCAAATATTAGGGTTTCCTTTAAAATTTCAGGAGGGCTTGAGGACACTTCCTCACTTATGAGGACTATATCAGACTCTGGATTTATAAGAACCATTTTGTTTGAGTTTTAGAGGAATCATTAACATCTCTTGTAAGTGTACAAGAAAATTATAAAATAACGTCTTGATTTGAAATCCTAAATCTGTAGATTTTCACCCGAGAAGTAAAATCTGGAAATTTTACATTGAGTTTCAAGCAATTATCATGATCAGTGCGCCTTCTATACCCTCAAGAAGTGAAGTCGGTCTATATGGAGGCATTACTAAATGGACCGATAAAAACTTAATCCGATACACGTTTTTGTGAGCCTAAAATACCAGAATATTTACAGTTTCAGGCAAATGGGAAAAACTACCCAAGGAGTTAAATCGGGAGATCGTTCTTATGAGGGCTATACTAAAGGACCGATACTCACCGTTTTCAGCTCACCGCTTTATGGCCCGAAAATATTTCTAGATTTCCAATTCCAAGCAAATTGGATAAAAACTTCGGATTCTAGAAGCTTAAGAAGTAAAATCGGGAAATCGGTCTATATGGGGGCTATACCAAAATATGGACCGATACTCACCATTTGTGGCACACCTCTTTATGGACCTAAAATACCTATAAATTTCCAATTTCAGGCAAATTGTATATAAACTACGGATTCTATAAACCCAAGATGTAAAATCGGGAAATCGGTCTATATGGGGGCTATACCAAAACATGGAATGATACGGACCATTTTCGGCACACCTTTTGATGGTCCTCAAGTACCTCTAGATTTTCAATTTCAGGCAAATTGGATAAAATCTACGGTTTCTATAAGTCCAAGGCCCCAAATCGGGAGGTCGGCTTATATGGGGACCATACCAAAACATGGACCGATGCTCACCATTTTTGGCACACCTCTTTACGGTTCTAAAGTACATCTCGATTTCCAATTTCAGGTAAATTGGATAAAAACTGCGGTTTCTATAAGCCCAAGAAGTAAAATCGGGAGATCGGTCTATATGGGGGCTATACCAATACATGAACCGATACTCACCATTTTTGACACACCTCTTTACGGTCATAAAATACCTCTAGATTTCAAATTTCAGGCAAATTGGATAAAAACTACGATTTCTATAAGCCCAAGACCCCAAATCGGGAGGTCGGTTTATATGAAGACTATATCAAAACCTGGACCGATATAGCCCATCTTTGAACTTGACCTACCTGCAGACAAAAGACGAGTTTGTGCAAAATTACAGCACGATTGCTTCCTTATTGAAGACTGTAGCGTGATTACAACAGACAGACAGACGGACAGACGGACATCGTTATATCGTCTTAGAATTTCTCCCTAATCAAGAATATATATACTTTATATAGTCGGAAATCGATATTTCGATGTGCTACAAACGGAATGACAAACTTATTATACCCCCGTCACCATTCTATGGTGGTGGGTATAAAAATAATTTTTTAGAAACATATTCAATAAAAACCAGTGAGTAAAGTAGAAAGTCGGGCGGGGCCGACTATATCATACCCTAAACCACCATTACAGAATTAGTAATCATAAGCATTTGTGGGGTAACATATAGGTCTGGGAGATAAACCGCAGTTGCATATTTAAGAAAATTAAGGGGTACATATCTATGGGTGGTTTGTGTCAATCTACTATAGCTCATAGTCAATGTTGCCAAGGAAAATGTTCGGTTGACCCTACAAGGATAAAAAAAGTTCCCTAGTTTCCCATACATTCACAAACAATTTTCCCTACTATATTTTTCGTTAAATTTAAAAAATTTTACAAAACAAAAATGGTTCTAAGTACTTTATTATCTTAAAACATGAATATGCAACGTACATAACTTAGAATATAAATTTGTATTACCACAGTTGGTAGAATTCTACCCAAATTAGTAATCTTTTTTGTTAAATCTCTATAAAAATAAAAATTTGGAAAAAGTTTCTATAAACAATTTTTTGTAAGAAATTTTTCTATAGAAATAAAATTTTGACAATAAATTCTATAGAAATAACATTTTGAGAAAAAATTCCACAGAAATAAAATTTTGAGAAAATTTTTTATAGAAATAATATTTTGAAAAAAAAAAAATTCTATAGAAATACAATTTTGACAAAATTTTCTATAGAAATAAAATGTTGACAAAATTTTCTACAGGAATAAAGTTTACCACACATTATTACAGATCAAGCCTTGCCGGCTTCTAATTTCCTCCTCTAGAGCCACCAAAATGTAAAAATTATTACAAACTATGTTGAGTGAAAATGTCCTACATTGTGGCCCTACGTCCCTACAAGACGCTAAATATTAGAAAAACCCTACATATAGGGAATTTCCCCTACTTCTAGCAACACTGGCTGTGTTGATATTGCACCTACGGAGTTAGTATGTCACTAATATTGAGCCCATTATTAAAAAAGATAAAATCGTTAAATTAGTGTGGGTAATAAATCAAAATTTGTAAAAATCGAGCAATATTCATATGGGAAAATAGAGCGATGCATATATATGGAAGCTATATCTAAATCTGAACCAAATTGCATAATATTTTGCGGGTTTGATTAATACCACAAAAGGTTACCTTGTGCAAGATTTGAGTAAGATCAGTTAATAAATGAAGCTTGTATGGTCAAACATAAGGTTATTAGGGGCGAATTTTTCAAAATCGGGTGATACATATATGGGAGCTATATCTACATCTGAACCGATTTCGATGAAATTTTGCACATATAGTTAGTACTATAGAGGACTGAATCTAGCAAAATTTTAGTAAGATCGGTTAATAAATAAGGGTTCTTTGGGAAAATCGGGCTAAACATATATATGGGAGCTATATCTAAATCTGAACCGATTTCGATGATTTTTTGCACATATAATAAGTGCTATAGAAGACTACATTTAGCCAAATTTGGGTCAGATCGGTTGATAAATAAGGGTTTTATGGCCAAATTTAGAAAAATCGGGCGATACATATATATGGGAGCTATATCTAAATCTGAACCGATTTCGATGATTTTTTCCACATATAGTAAGTGCTATAGAAGACTAAATTTAGCCAAATTTGGGTCAGATCGGTTGATAAATAAGGGTTTTGTGGCCAAATTTGGTAAAATCGGGCGATACATATATATGGGAGCTATATCTAAACATGAACCGATTTGGATGAAATTTTGCAGACTTGAAGGGCGATGGAAAAGATTACCTTTTGCCTAATTTGGTGACGATGCGTTTGCAAAAACGCGCAACGTGACCCAATTTGTCGAAATCGGGCGATACATATATATGGGAGCTATATCTAAATTTGATCCGATTTCTTCCAAATTCCATAGCGTCCGTCCTTGTGCCCAAAAAACTCCCTGTACCAAATTTCATCAAAATCGGTTAATAATTGCGACCGGAATCCTGTGAACAACAAATACATGGACAGACGGACGGACGGACGGACGGACACCAAGCGCTAGATCGACTCAGGAGGTGATGCTGAGTCGATCGGTATATATTTTATGGGGTCTAAAATCAATATTTCTGGTAGGCACATTTTTTGGCCGATCAATCTTATTATACCCAAACCACTATGTGGTTTAGGGTATAAAATTTGCTGCTGGTGAGATTTGAACCAGCGTTCTTTATATTTTCATTCATAATAATAAAGAACATCTCAGGAAGCAGTTAGAATGTCATGCCGTGGAGTCATCTTAGGTTAATATGGCGTTTGTTGCTGAGTGTGCTAAGGCGTTCTGTTGTAGTGCCAACAGACCAAACATAGATAGTGCCAAATTCATTGGAGATGATCCAAGTTTGCACTACTTCCGGATTATAAATTGGGGATCCAGACTATTTTTTTGGAAGCTTTTTTTTTTGCTCGGTATTCAATGGTGGTTCCTACAAAAATTTAATTGATTCAAAAAAAAAAATTGTATTTAATACAATGTTATTATTTGATACTGTCATATCTGCGATCGAAGTCAAATAAATATTTTTTTTCTGCATATATCATCTGTGATGCGCATTTAGACTGATTGTCTGTACGAAGTACACATAGTGTACCGTAGTACATGTAATGATATAATGGCATTATTTATTAGCCCATCATTACCAGTTATTTGTATGGAAACGTGAAAATGTTGTCCAAAATGGTTGGGAAGACAGCTGTTTCGGATTTCCACATCCTCATCAGTTCCCTTTATTGGACGATCTACTGATCTCAATTATTAGACTATGTTGGTAAGTCATTCTTATATTGCAAAGAACGAGCTTAAGCCAATCCAACATGTCCAAAAAAAGAAAGGCAGTAGAAAACATTTTCACCTTCCAATTACACCACTCCAGTATGTTGCCGTCGGCAACTGATTTACTGGAGATTGAATGCCATACAATGACATTCGATGGCCGTATGCTGCCTGTTTCCATTGTTTTTGTTGTTTTCGTTCAGTCGTTTTGTTTTTAAATGCATATATCATCTGTGATGCGCATTTAGACTGTATAAATGTATTTTTCTGTATAAATAAAGTTTATTAAAATCTACCATAACTTTGACTTCTGCTGGGTATTTCAAGTAATAGCACCCCCATATCCACACTTACCCTTGCAGTTGCTTTGGGAATACCCACTTACCCCGCACTAACATCCAAAGGTACACCGTTGGACCAAATCATAATAAAATGCAATAGTGGAGTATTCATGCTTTTTTTGTGAGAGCTGCCTTTGTGTGTTGCATAAGTAGCAAAGTGCCAAAGGCGAGAGTTAAATTATGTTTCGATGTGGATGTATGTATGTGTGTGTGTGTGTGGGTGTGACCGAACTCATTCACGTTGACACTAACACCGATACAACATTCACTTTAGGGCACAAAGAAATGCCCATACACATTATAGAGTAGAGCCAAGTCTTTGGGAGATGAGTTTTTTGTTGTCAGCATACGGTTAAATTGTAGTAAACTTTTTACTTGACTTTATATGGTGCTCTTGCTCTTGTTCCTCTTACAGTGCTCCAGGACCCTCCGCAGTCGAAATTTATCATTGGGGAAGTGTGAATATTTAAAGCAATATGTCGCTAATATACAAGATGTGAAGCAAGCGAAGAAGTAAGGAAAAGCATAACACTATAACACTGTCATATTTCACATTTTGCCAAAAAGTGCGAAAAAGTTAACATTCCACCAACAACGAAAGTCATCAGGCATTGTAGTCCTTGGTGCAACACAAAAAGTGTTATGAAACTTTTTCGCTCACAAAAACAAAAAAACAACCATGTCATTAGAAGCAATACGTTGCACACGACTACTCTGGAGACGTGAAAACCGTGTAAAGTAAAGAAAAATCCTTTGTAAAGTTCCACAAAGCAGCAATGCTATTTTAATCAAATATATTTGGTAAGAATATCTCTTGAGCTAGTGACTTATTTTACCCTACAGCATTATGCATGTGGTGGTCACTGTGTAATAATTTTGATTTGTATGGTAAAAAACATAATTTTCTACTAACCGTACATTATTTGGAAGTGTCTTTTGTTTGGAAAAATCGTATAGTATTTGTTGGTTAAATGTTCACATTTTTATAGGATACAATTTAATATTGGTTCACTGACGGACATCAGATTACAGGCACGTTACCATAAGTGGTAGAATTCTACCATAAGTGGTAGATTTTGTACTGTTTGGTAGACTGGTAGAATTCTTGCCGTTTTCGCAGATTTTTATACCCACCACCATAGAATGCTGACGGGGGTATAATAAGTTTGTCATTCCGTTTGTAACACATCGAAATATCGATTTCCGACTATATAAAGTATATATATTCTTGTTCAGGGAGAAATTCTAAGACGATATAAGCATGTCCGTCTGTCTGTCTGTTGTAAACACGCTACAGCCTTCAATAATGGCGTTATCGTCCTGAAATTTGGCACAGATTCGTCTTTTGTTTGCAGGCAGGTCAAGTTCGAAGATGGGCTATATCGGTCCTAGTTTTTATATAGTCCCGGTAGTTTTTATCCAATTTGCCTGAATTGTCATAGACTATATGGCAATCTGTCACAAGGATGTATTTTCAAAGAAATATTTTCGGAGGTCAAAAATTTCATATCCATATGTTAAAATACGATACCGGATTTTGCTTAGCATAGATATAAACAAGTCTATGATATAAACAAGTAAATACGGCCGTATGTTCGGCCAGGCTGAATCTTATGTAATCATTCCGACTCGCGGTACCGATACCAGGGCTTATTTGCTGGTAAATTCGACCATGTACTTACGAAGTTTCTTAATAATAACAAGTATATACGGCCATAAGTTCGGCCAGGCCGAATCTTATGTACACTCCACCATGGATTGCGTAGAAACTTCTTCTAAACGTACCAAGAGGTCCCAAAACCAAATCTCGGGATCGGTTTATATGGGGGCTGATATGGACCACTTTTGGCACTGTTGTTAAATATCGTATACTACCACCACGTACCAAATTTCAACCAGATCGGATGAATTTTGCTTCTCCAAAAGGCACCGGAGGCCAAATCTGGGGATCGGTTTATATGGGTGTTATATATAATTATGGACTGATATGAACCAATTCCTGCATCGTTGTTGGATACCATATACTATCCAAATTTCAACCGAATCAGATGAATTTTACTCTTCCATGGGGGCTCCGGAGGTCAAATCTGGTGGTCGGTTTATATGGGGGCTATATATAATTATGCACCGATGTGGACCAATTTGTGCATGGTTATCAGAGACCATATACTAACACCATATACCAAATTTGATGAAATTTGCTTCTCTTAGAGGCTCCGCAAGCCAAATCGGGGGATCGGTTTATATGGGGGCTATATATAATTATGGACCGATGTGAACCGATTTTTGCATAGTTGTTAGAGACCATATACTAACACCATGTACCAAATTTCAGCCGGATCGGATGAAATTTGCTTCTCTTAGAGGCTCCGCAAGCCAAATCGGGGGATCGGTTTATATGGGGGCTATATATAATTATAGACCGATATGGACCAATTTTTGCATGGTTGTTAGAGACCATATATTAACACCATGTACCAAATTTCAGCCGGATCGGATGAAAATTGTTTCTCTTAGAGGCTCTGCAAGCCAAATCGGGGGATCGGTTTATATGGGGGCTATATATAATTATGGACCGATGTGAACCAATTTTTGCATGGTTGTTAGAGACCATATACTAAGACCATGTACCAAATTTCAGCCGTATCTGATGAAATTTGCTTCTCTTAGAGGCTTCGCAAGCCAAATTTGGGGGTCCGTTTATATGGGGGCTATACGTAAAAGTGGACCGATATGGCCCATTTGCAATACCATCCGACCTACATCAATAACAACTACTTGTGCCAAGTTTCAAGTCGATAGCTTGTTTTGTTCGGAAGTTAGCGTGATTTCAACAGACGGACGGACGGACGGACGGACGGACGGACGGACGGACATGCTCAGATCGACTCAGAATTTCACCACGACCCAGAATATATATACTTTATGGGGTTTTAGAGCAATATTTCGATGTGTTACAAACGGAATGACAAAGTTAATATACCCCCCATCCTATGGTGGAGGGTATAAAAATAAATTAAATTTTATTGTTTCTATTTATTTATTTTTCGTTACGTAGCAACGTCATAAATAGTTTTATCAGGCAATTACAAATTATACTTAAATCAATAACATTTACACTTGGTCCAATTGAACATACACAGAAAAAAATTTCACGAAAAATTTTCCAATTAAAATTTTAATTGAGTTTTAAAAAATATTCAAGTAAAAATTTAATTGAATCAAAAAATTTTTTAATTGAAACAAAAATCAATCACGAAAATTAATAGTATCAATTAATTTTTTAATTGGATCAATTAATTTTTTAATTAACCTTCAATTAATTTTTTAATTGATACTATCATTTCTGTGATTGAAGACATTTCAATTAAAAATTAATTGGATCAATTAATTTCGTGATTGAATCAGAAATTTTTTTTTTGTGAGTAGTAATTGATGTGTTGTGAATTCAATTACCAGGGAATTTTGATATTTTTGCCAGTTTTTCATTCAACCAATTATTTTCGTATTTGACTTAATAAAAATCGTATTTGATATATTTTTTTTCAGTCAATTATGCCAATAATTGATTTTTATTTTGCTTCAGTTTTTTCTATGTACAATTATGAACACGAGTCTACCAAAAATGGCAGATTTTTTACTGTCTGGTAGATTGGTAGAATTTTTGATGTTTTGGAAGATTTTGCAAACTATTCCTCTCCAACTAGGAAATGCTTCATAAATTTTCTATAGAAATAACATTTTGACAAAATTTTCCAAAGAAATAAAATTCTGACAAAACTTTCTATAGAACTAAAATTTTGACAAAATTTTCTATCGAAATAAATTTCTAAAGAAATAAGATTCCAACAAAACTTTCTATAGAAATTATATTTTGACAAAATTTCTTAAAGATATAAAATGTTGACAAAACTTCCTATAGAAATATACAATTTTGACAAAATTTTCTATAGAAATATAAAATTTTGAAAAAATTTTCTATGGCAATAAAATTTTGGTAGATTATTTTTGGCTCGAGTGACAATCGTGATTTTTCTGTGATTGGGGATCGGTTTATTTGGGTGCTATATATAATACAGATCGATACGGACCAATTTTGGCTTTGGTTGTTATCGACCATACACTTGCGAAATGTACCAAATTTCAACCGGATCGTGTGAATTTTGCTCCTTCAAGAAGCTCCGGAGGTCAAATCTGGGGATCGGTTTATATGGGGGCTATATATAATTATGAACCGACATAGACCAATTTTTGCATGGTTGTGAGAGACCATATACTAACACCACGTACTAAGTTTCAACGGGATCGGATTAATTTTGCTCCTCCAAGAGGCTCCGGAGATCAAATCTGGGGATCGATTTATATAAGGGCTATAAATAATTATGGACCGATATGGACCAATTCTGGCATGGTTCTTAGAGACCATATACTAACAACACGTACCAAATTTCATCCCGATCGGATGAAATTTGCTTCTCTAAGAGGCTCCGCGAGCCAAATCTGGGTGTCGATTTATATGGGGGCTATACCTAAAAGTGGTCCAATATAGTCCATTTGCAATACCATCCGACCTACATCAATAAAAACTACTTATGCCAAGTTTCAAGTCGATAGCTTGTTTCGTTTGGAAGTTAGTGTGATTTCAACAGACGGATGGATAGACGTACGGACGGACATACTTAGACTCAGAATTTCACAACGACCCAGAATATATATACTTTATGGGGTCTTAGAGCAATAATTCGATGTGTTACAAACGGAATGACAAAGTTAATATACCCCCCATTCTATGGTGGAGGGTATAAAAAGGGAAATTTGATTCTTCTCAAAACTTAAAAACACATTTTCAAAAATAAAATTGAAATTCATTTTCATTTTAAATATTAGATTCTAACATATTTACATATTACAATCGGACCGGATTGTAAAAATTTTGATAAATAGCTTATTTGGGTTCGTGTCTCTCACATTTTCAATGGGGTCGAGTCCAAATTAGATGTGGGGCTTCCCACTGCCACATCCTTAGAAACCAACAAAATTGTCATTATAATGCAATACACTAATTTGCATGGATTTATGTATATTGTATCATAATGGACTGAATGGTATATGGGCGTCTAAAAAATATCGTGCTGCCACTTAACTTAACCTAAACGAACAATGTTCGTCTGACTATTGTAATCTAACGCTACAGACTTCTATAATTTCTCTGCAAGCAAGTCCAATTTGAAGATTGTATGTTGTTCCCCGCACAGAAGAAAATATCACAAAAATATTCCCAATTAAAAAGTTGATTGAAGTTGAAATCTTTTTAAATTAAAAAATTAAATGATACTACTAATCTAGAAAAATTAAGTCAATTAAGACAATGATTGAAAATTTTTAAACTTTTCAATTAAAAAGTTAATTGATACAATTGACTTTTTAATGACAGTTAAAAATTATGGATATATTTTCTAAATTCGTACTTAATTTTTTTTTAAACTATACATTTTTGGATCAAATAAATATGGTTATGGAAAGTGATTGAAATATAGTATGGCGATTACCAATAGTTTCGTTTTTAATTAAAAAATTAATTGAATTTTTAATCAGTTAAAAATTTAATTGAATCAATTAAAAATTTAATTGAATCAATTAAAAAATTAATTTAAATTTGCTAATGAAATCAATTAATTTTTTTATCAATTATTTTTTGATGCTCAATTAAAACTGTGAGTACTATCATTTTCGTGACTGAAGACATTTCAATTAAAAAAATAATTGGATATTTTGTGATTGATTCTGAAAAAAAATGTGTGCATATTTATAAGCCGATCTCCCAGATTTGAGTTCATTAGATATCCAGGGGCATTCTAGGTCCCTAAAGATATTTTATATAAGTCCTTTGGTATGGGGGACATTGGGGGGATATACCAATCTCCCCATTTGATACATTGGGGACAGAGAAAGACATTAGGTTAGATGAGAGTAACAGTCGATATTTTGCAATAGCTGTATTATAACCCGATCCCCCAGATTTGATTTTAGAGTGCTTAAAGACCACAATTTTTATCCGGTTTGACTGAAATTTTAAATCTCAGCAAAAAAAATTGGAAGTTCTTCTAAAGGCTAAAGGGATGCCTTCCAAAAATGTCCTCCCAAAGATGTTCTTTATTTTAACTTCACAAGAAGTACTCTAAATTAAATTTTTATACCCTAAACCACATAGTGGTTTGGGTATAATAAGTTTGATCGGCCAAAAAATGTGCCTACCAGAAATATTGATTTTAGACCCCATAAAATATATACCGATCGACTCAGAATCACCTCCTGAGTCGATCTAGCGCTTGGTGTCCGTCCGTCCGTCCGTCTTTCCATGTATTTATTGTTCACAGGATTCCGGTCGCAATTATTAACCGATTTTGATGAAATTTGGTACAGGGAGTTTTTTGGGCACAAGGACGAACGCTATTGAATTTGGAAGAAATCGGATCAAATTTAGATATAGCTTTCATATATATGTATCGCCCGATTTCGATAAATGGGGTCATGTTGCGCGTTTTTGCAAACGCATTGTCACCAAATTTGGCAAAAGGTAATCTTTTCCATCACCCTTCAAGTCTGCAAAATTTCATCCAAATCGGTTCAGATTTAGATATAGCTCCCAAATATATGTACCGCCCGATTTTACCAAATTTGGCCACAAAACCCTTATTTATCAACCGATCTTACTAAAAGTTTGCTAGATTCAGTCCTCTATAGTACTAACTATATGTGCACAATTTCATCGAAATCGGTTCAGATGTAGATATAGCTCCCATATATGTATCACCCGATTTTGAAAAATTCGCCCCTAATAACCTTATGTTTGACCATACAGGCCTCATTTCTTAACTGATCTTACTCAAATCTTGCACAAGGTAACCTTTTGTGGTCTTAATCAAACTCGCAAAATATTATGCAATTTGGTTCAGATTTAGATATAGCTTCTATATATATGCATCGCTCTATTTTCCCAAATTTGGCCATAATACTCTTATTTATTAACCAATGTTACTCAAATTTCAAATTTTGATGTACTAGCCGATCGTATTTATACGTACTTATAGCTTTTACATAAGAATATTGCTCGATTTTTACAAATTTTGATTTATTACCCACACTAATTTAACGATTTTCTCTTTTTTAATAATGAGCTCAATATTAGTGGCATACTAACTCCGTAGGTGCAATATCAACACAGCCAGTGTTGCTAGAAGTAGGGGAAATTCCCTATATGTAGGGTTTTTCTAATATTTAGCGTCTTGTAGGGACGTAGGGCCACAAAGTAGGACATTTTCACTCAACATAGTTTGTAATAATATTTACATTTTGGTGGCTCTAGAGGAGGAAATTAGAAGCCGGCATGGCTTGATCTTTAATAATGTGTGGTAAACTTTATTCCTATAGACAATTTTGGCAAAATTTTATTTCTATAGAACATTTTGTCAAAATTGTATTTCTATAGAAATTTTTCAAAATATTATTTCTATAGAAAAATTTCTCACAAAAATTTGTTTATAGAAACTTTTTCCAAAATTTTATTTTTATAGAGATTTAACAAAAAAGGTTACTAATTTGGGTAGAATTCTACCAACTGTGTTTTAAGATAATAACGTACTTAGAATCATTTTCGTTTTGTAAAATTAGTTTAAATTTGACGAAAAATATTGTAGGGAAAATTGTTTGGGAATGTATGGGAAAGTAGGGAACTTTTTTTGTCCTTGTAGGGTAAACCGAACATTTTCCCTGGCAACATTGACTATGAGCTATAGTCAGATTGACACAAAGCACCCATAGACATGTACCCCTTAATTTTCTTAAACATGTAACTGCGGTTTATCTCCCAGACTTATATGTTACCCCACAAATGCTTATGATTACTAATTCTGTAATGGTGGTTTAGGGTATGATATAGTCGGCCCCGCCCGACTTTCTACTTTACTTACTTGTTATAACTCGATTTGTTTCATATTTTTAATGGGTAGTTTTAGCTTTTTTGTTTCAAATAGGCTAAAAACAGAGTAAGAAATTATAAAATGGTATAAATTATTTAAATTTTGTCGAAAAAATGCTGACTCCATTTGAGGTTAAAGTTTCATGGAAGCGCAAGAATGCATTAAAAATATAAAAAAATTATAATAATTATTTATTTGGCAAAATATAACCATTTTTTTAATTCACATGCAAAATACTGAATTTCGATCACACCTTAAGAAGTGATGCAAATTCAGTGCAACGGCTGTTAAAATGGTGGACATCCGTCCTATGACAAGCGCATGTAAAAGTCATTGCTTCTGCACAAATTTTGCATCACTTCCGGATTAAAAAGAACATTTTCACTAAGTTTTTGACGACGTTTTTTTTTGTTGGGATCTAGCGGTATTTCCGATTAGAGGTGTGCGCGTGTGGTATCCACTCCCACTAACGCACATTCACGAACTGAAAACCAGTACTCACGCACGCTCACGCACGATTCACGACAATTCACATGACTCACGACATTTTCCAACCGGGAATGAGCAAAGGTAACAAAATTCATGAATAGAATATAGTTTGACAGCTAAATTAATTTCAGTTAACGTACGACTAAGAATGAAATCTTGATTTTTTTCGTGAGCGTGATTTTGCAGAAATTTTATTCACGCACGTTCACGAAACGATTTTATTTCTCACGCACGACATATTTGTTTCAGTCCCATTCACGCACATTCACGAGAGTTGCTTCACATTTTGTTCACGATTCACGCGTGTCACGACAATTTCGTGTCACGCGCACACCTCTATTTCCGATACGTAACAGTTATGCTAAATAGGGTTTATGTCGCCCCAAGATTTGATGCGGTTCCCATGTTTAGGTTAGTTATAGCAGTAGCCCATTATTGATTCTAGAGGTGGCGATCCACCGTCGAAAAAAAATTGGTTGAAACTGAGATTAAACCCTCTAGTTGATGGTACATGTATAAATAAGTTTATTAAATAAATAATGTAATAAATAATTTAAAATGAACCCACAATGTTCAAATAAATTCGTTGAGCAAATAAATTCGAATTTATATGCATTTAAAGAAACTTCCGTTGTTGTCTCAAATCATTTGGAGTTATTTCATCCAATTCTGTTAAAAGCTTCGAAGATAAATTTAAGATTCATCTAGAACTCAGACAAAAATGGCTCTTCTCCATTCAGAATCGTTTTCTTTCAGATCTTCTTGCGGAAGTACATATAATAATATCCCCCTGAAATTCTAAATATTATCATGTATCCCATTACGGCAATATTTTCTTAAGAAGACGGTCGGACTACCGAAACTTGACTCAGATCCAGATATATTTTCATGTAGAGCGGAACTAAATTTCGTGTATAAGCCAAAAGTCAATGACCACGATATGAATACCATTATGGTCATTTGTAGTTGTTGTAGGGTATAGCATACACGGCTTCTAGCGAATTTTAATTTTCACAAGTTTTGTGTAAGAACATGGTTAATGAACAACTACACTTAGATTCTCTCGCACACAAGCAAATGCAAAGTGTATTTAAAGTAACCGGTTTCTTTCGAATGCACTCACCCACACACACACACACGTGCTCACTCTCAGGTACTACGTGCCTTCCACATTAAAAATATAAACACTTATTCACAATGAAAAATGTAAAAGGTGTTTTTACGATAAAAATCTGAAATAATATTTAAAATGACTTCTTTGTCTTTAATGGCCAAAGTCATTACTTTTCGGTAAACAGAACAAAATCATTCATACTGTGTTCATTGCTGGTTCATGGTTACGTTTATCCTTGTTGCTGTTTGCTATTGTTGTTGTTGTTGTTGTGGTGGGCCAAAGTGTGAAATCGTAATGGAAAGATTTATGTCGTTTGAGGTTGTGTGTTGCCACCCAGTTAAGTGATTTCAGCTTCAAAGTGGTAGCGGTAGCATTCTCATCGGGCACGAGAAAGTCGAAATGTTGGACAATTGAAAATTAATGTCTCTAAGTGCAGGTTATGACATTTCTAATGGAATATGGAATATGAATTTCTAATGAATGGCCAAAAGATAAGATTAAGGTAAATGCAGGTTAATGGCTTAAATATTTTGCTGGGATTTTAATGCATTACGCATTATGGATTTATGAAGCTATAGAAGTAAAATAATTTAATAGAAAGTAGATTTTTTGAGGATTTTAAAAACAAATTAAAATTTGAAACAACAACAAGTAGAAAAAATCTATATATTGGTGAATTTACAAGGACATATAGATGGTGAATTGGGGTTATTTTGGATAAAAATTCGCCAAATCAGTTGAAATATATACAATTTCGTACCAGAAGGGGGATATAAATAAATCTGAATCGTTTTATATACTATTCAGAACAATTAGGTTAATCCCACAACGGACATATCGCCCAAAATGATATTAGTCCTTGTGACCTGCCTTATCGCCCAATTTTAGTTCTGGATTTATAACCTCCCCAATTGCGGTCATAAGCTTCTCCAAATAGTCGGACGTAAGGGTCAATATTTTGTTTTGGGGGGAAAACTAATGTCGTCTTCCCATCTGCTTTATAACACGCACGGTATTTAATTCAAAATGTCGTAATAAGAAAGATAGCTCAAATCCTGTGGTCTTTAAGAAAATTCAGAGACAAGATAGTGATTTCATTGCACGCCGTTCGGATTCGGCTTTTAAGAAGAGATCCCTTGTCATTGAGCCTCCCAGCAAAAAAATTTGGAAGTTCTTCCAAAGGCACAACTTTAAAAGCACTTCCAGAAGATGTACTCCCAATGATGTTCTTTATATTAACTACACAGGAAGTTCTTTTCATTCAATTTTTTATAACATGCTTTTTTTCATATTTTTAATGGGTAATTTTAACTTTTTTTGTTTCAAATAGGTTAAAAACAGTTTAAGAATTCATAAAATGGTAAACATTATTTAAATTTTGTCGAAAAAATGCTAAATCCAATCTGAAAAAATTGTGCATTTTTGAAAATATTTGAGGTCAAACGTTTCAGACAAGCGTTAGAATCTATTAAAAATTATAAAAATTTTTTATTTACCAAAATATCACCGAATTTTTTAATTTACATCCAAAACATTGAATTCGGAAGGACTTCCGTCCTATGACAAGCCCATGTTAAATTCATCGCTTCTGCGTAAATTTTGCACCACTTCCGGATCCAAAAAGAACATTTTCATTACTTTTGTGGCGACGCTTTTTTTGCTGGGTTAACATAAAATTGGGCAGCACTCAGTGATAAGAGAGAAGTTCACCACTGGGTATCACAGTGGACTGAATAGTCTAAGTGCGCCCGAAATAACGGGCTACAGCTAACCTAACCTATACCTAATGCGAAATTTTCTATAGAAATAAAATTTTGAAAAAATTCTCCATAGATATAATTTTCTGACATAATTTTCCATAGAAATAAAATTTTCTATAGAAATAAAATTTTATATAGAAATAAAATTTTGACAAAATTTTCAATAGAAATAAAATGTTGACAAAATTATTTATAGAAATAAAATTTTGACAAATTTTTTTATTGAAATAAAATGTTAAAAAAATTTCTATACAAATAAACTTGTGACAAAATTTTCTATAGAAATCAAAATTTTGACAAAATGTTTATGAAATAAAATTTTGACAAAATTATTGATGCAAATAAAATTTTGACAAAATTATTGATGCAAATAAAATGTTGACAACATTTTCTATAGAAATAAAATGTTGACAAAGTTTTCTAAAGAAATAACATTTGGACAGAACTTTCTATAGAAATAAAATTTTGACAAAATTTTCTATAGATATAAAATGTTGAAAAAGTTTTTTATAAAAATAAATTTTTTTGTTGTTGTTGTTTTTTTATTTCAGCTTAAAACCATACATTGACTAAACTACAAGTGTAGCTTAACCAACAGAGGAAAATAATGTTTGTCAAATTTATTTGGGCAAAGCCCTATAGACTGCAAGATGGTTGGATGGACGCACGTTTCGGAATTACCACATTCCTCCTCAGCATCCTCTACTTGCAGCAAAACTATCATCCAATTATCTGAATAAATTCAGGCAGTTCATTAAACCCAACAATGAACCACACTTCAACCCTCCGAAAAAAGGCTTTACATTGATAGCCGGCTTATGCCGAAATAAATTCGTACAAACATCTCTCTTTTCCTTTGCCACCATCAAATAATCGATTTGAGTGAAGTTGGTTGGGTTTTACAAACATCTATTGTTTGCTGGGTTTTAGTATGAGCGTGCTTCCTCTTCATTCTTTCATTCGGTTTGTTTTGTTATTGTTGGTTTTTGTTCTTTCATCATTGTTGTTGTTTTTTTGATTTCAGCTTAAAACCATACATTGACTAAACTACAAGTGTAGCTTAACCATCCAACCATCTTGCAGTCTATAGGATTTTGCCCAAATAAATTAAACAAACATTCTTTTCCTCTGTTGGTTAAGCTACACTTGTAGTTTAGTTAATGTGTGGTTTTAAGCTGAAATCAAAAAAACAACAACAATGATTAAAGAACAAAAACCAACAATAACAAAACAAAACGAATAAAAAATAAATTTTTGACAAAATTTTCCATAGAAATAAAATTTTGACAAAATTTTCCATAGACATGAAATACAATTTTGATAAAATTATTTATAGAAATAAAATTTTGGCAAAATTTTCCATAGAAATACAATTTTGATAAAATTTTCAATAGACATAAAATTTTGACAAAATTTTCTATAATATTTTGACATGAAATACAATTTTGACAAAATTATTTATAGAACTAAAATTTTGACAAAATTTTCTATAGAAATAAAATTTGATACAATTTTCTATAGAAATAATATTTTTCTATAAAAAAATGGCAACATTTTCTATAGAAATAAAATTTTTATAGAAATAAAAATTATAGTAATAAAATTTTGATAAAATTATTTATTGAAATAAAATAAATTTATTATATTTTCTATGAAAATAAAACGTTGACAAAATCTTCTATAGAAATAAAATTTTCACAAAATTTTTTATAGAAATTAAAATTATAGTAATAAAATGTTGACAAAATTTTCCATAGATATGAAATACAATTTTGATAAAACTATTTATAGAAACAAATTTTTATATAATTTTCTAGAGAAATAAAATTTGGCAAAATTTTTTATAGAAACAAAATGTTGACAAAATTTTCTATAGATATAAAATGTTGGTAAAGTTTTCTATAGAAATAGATTTTTGACAAAATTTTCCATAGACATGAAATACAATTTTGATAAAATTATTTATAGAAATAAAATTTTGATAAAATTATTTATAGAAATAAAATTTTGACAAAATTTTCCATACACATAAAATATTGACATGAAATGCAATTTTGACAAAATTATTTATAGAAATAATATTTTGATTTTTTTTAACAAAAGTTTCTATAGAAAAAATTGACAAAATTTTCTAAAGAAATAAAATTTTGATAACATTTTTTTTGGAAATAAAATTTTGACAAAATTTTCTATAGAAATATAATTTTGGCAAAATATTCTATAGAAATAAAATTTTGACAAAATTTTCTATAGAAATAAAATTTGGAAAAAATTTTCTATAGAAATAAAATGTTGGCAAAATTTCCCATAGATGTGAAATACAATTTTGATAAAACTATTTATTGAAAAAAATTTTGATACAATTTTCTAGAGAAATAAAATTTGGCAAAATTTTTTATTGAAATAAAAATTTTACAAAATTTTCTATAGATATAAAATGTTAGTAAAGTTTTCTATAGAAATACATTTTTGACAATATTTTCCATAGAAATAAAGTTTTGACTAAATTTTCCATAGACATGAAATACAGTTTTGATAAAATTATTTATAGAAATAAAATTTTGACAAAATTTTCCATAGATATAAAATTTTGACAAAATTTTCCATAGACATTAAATTTTGACAAAATTTTCCATAGACATAAAATTTTGACAAAATTCTCCATAGACATAAAATTTTGACATGAAATGCAAATAAATTTTTGACAACATTTTCCATAGAAATGAATTTTTGACAAAATTTTCCATAGACATGTAATACAATTTTGATAAAATTATTTATAGAAATAAAATTTTGACAAAATTATTTGTAGAAATAAAATTGTGAAAAAATTTTCTATAGAAAAAAAAAAAATTTTTTATAGAAATAAAATTTTGACAAAATTTTCTACAGGAACATAATTTTGACAAAATATTCTATAGAAATAAAATTTTGGCAAAATTTTTTATAGAAATAAAATTCTGACAAAAGTTTCTGTACAAAAAAAATTTTTACAAAATTTTCTGTAGAAATAAAATTTTGACAAAATTTCCAATAGAAATAAAATTTGGACAAAATTTTCTATCGAAACATTATTTTTACAAAATTTTCTATAGAAATAAAATTTTTCTATAAAAAAATGGCAAACTTTTCTACAGAAATAAAATTTTTCTATAGAAAAAAAATTGACAAAATTTTTTTAATTTTTTTGTTTTTGGTTTCAGCTTAAAACCATGCATTGACTAAACTTCAAGTGTAGCTTAACCAACAGAGGAAAAGAATGTTTGTTAAATTCCCTAAACCCAAAGTGAACTGCCTGAATTTTTTCTGATAATTGGTTGATAGATTTGCTGCAAGTAGAGGATGCTGATGAGGAATGTGGTAATTACGAAACGTGCGTCCATTTAACCGGGCTTTGCCCGAATAAATTTGACAAACATTCTTTTCCTCTGTTGGTTAAGCTATACTTGTAGTTTAGTCAATGCATGGTTTTAAGCTGAAATCAAAAACAAAGTGAACCACACTTGAACCTTTCGGAAAAAGGTTCATGATAGCCGGCCTTTGCCGAAACATTTCAGCTTAAAACCATGGATTGACTGTACTCTCCATGTCCGTTATCGCTAACTTCTCCCTTTTTGTAGAAGTTACCACTTGTTGGTACAAGCTAAAAATATTTAAAACTTTAACACTATGAATTAATAAATTACTTTCTAACATAAAATAATAAAACATTTCTTTCATTTCGAAAAAAAAAAACATTTTTTTATAATAACCACCGAAATTTGATTAACTCTTTAAGGTTTGGTGGTTAGTTAACTAACCATCTGCTTTTGCTTGTATAAAACTGATTGTGTGCCACCTCAAATCAATTTTTTTTTTTAAATTCTTACATTTTTAAAGCCACCGTTAATCATTTGTTGCGAGACTTTGTCGCTAGAGTGCACTGGTTATGTTTTTATATTTACTTAAAATTGGGGAAATCCCTTGATTTTTAACCTGTCAGTTGTGATTGAAATAAAGCAGCATCAAGTGTTTATAAATCAACGAGATCAGTTGTGCTTATTTATTTGGTACTTGTTTTTTGTGATAACATATATATATAAAAAATCGAAAATAATTTTTGTTTATTTGATTTTATTTTGTTGCAACCACTAACCATATTCCAAAAGCCTGAAGCAAAACTTTATTTTTTTCTTTTATTTTATAATAAACAAACCTATATTAAACCAAAAAAAAAAAAGAATTGTTTTTTTTTTTATGAAATAAAAATTGTAAAACTGTGGCCCAAAGAGTTAAAAACTTAAAAGTAATATTTTTTGTTTATATTGTTAAATTGTTTTCGTATTTTCGTAGATTATTTTTGGATCGAGTGGCAACCGTGATTGCGACAGTTCCTAATTTGCTTTTTTTTAATTCATTGCAGTAAAACTATACCAGGTTTTAGTGTAATCTGCTGTGCCTACTAACAAATTTCTTTAAGTGTAGTAGTAGATTGTCTCTAGGTTATAATTTCTATAAATCAATCAGAATATAGAGGACATATTCGCTTTATCACCATCACTCAACGGGTATATATATTTCCCTACCAATCATACACAAATTCTATACATCTATGAATCATAATTAAGACTGATCCTTTGGTATTGGTACTCTAACCATTTGTCAAATTTTCTATGCCACGACTTTAAATCGTCCCAATAGAAGAAATAAACCAATTTGTAAATGTTGTGATAGAAATGAGACGAAGGGAAAACAAAAGAATCCAATTCTAAAGAAGGACAACATTTTAATTTGGGTATTCAATTAGTTCAGTTTTTTTTTTGTTTATTTTTCTTACTCTGTTTGAACAGCTCTTCCCTGGGTCCTCCATTGTCTAAGAAATGACAGAACAGAATGAATTGTTCTTATCTACGAATGTCGCCTGTCCTTGCAATGCTGCCACATCACCCTTCTCGCATTTTTCTCAGAGTACAGCAAAATTCAAATTTTTGGTAAATTTCAAGAATGAAAAGAAAACGAAAACCTCAAATTCAATCCAAATACGCACCAGATGGGTAACAATGGCCCAGACAATTTGGGCAAAAGAGCAGGTTATTTATGGTGCGAACAGAATGAAATGTGGTGTTGACAAACTTTTGCCTTGGTTATGGTCTATTAGTGATTTTTTGTCTTTCGGGGTTCCCAGCATTTAGTCCCATTGTTCGAAGAAGAGCAAAAGAACGTTTTTTTGGTTTGTTTGCTGTTTTCTACCATTGTCTTGGAAGGCTTGTGCTTGGGGTATCAACATGAAATGGTTTTAAGTGTTCCTTGGAGATAACTTAAATGTTGTGTTGGTGTGCATGTGTATGTGCCATTTAAGTAAGTGAAAGCATCCGTTTAGGATTAGGAGAGAAAATAGTTTTCATAAAAGGACAATTAAGGTGAATACCTAAAAACAATGAAGTTCCAAACGCATTGGCAGAAAATCAAAAGGCTTCTGGGTTTTAATACCATTTCTAATGATGAACATTTATCAATGGCTAGTATTTGTTGAGATATTTTGTTATAGTTAATGATAAAATCTAACCTATATTGGAATATACTACTTTGGCTAAAGCCATGGTGGTAGACCACGACCACAAAAAATGTTATTCTCAATAAAATGTCCAGCAAAAAAAAATTGGAAGTTGTTCCACAAACATTTCTTTTAAAGCCCATCCCAGAATCCCCCATCGAGTTTTTTCAACTTCCGATGCAGTCCTTTTGGACAAGTCCACAAACATTTCTTCTAAAGCGCATCGTGGGATCCCCCAATAATTTTTTCCACTTCCGATGCAGTCCTTTTGGACAAGTGCACAAACACTTCATCTGAAGCCCATCTTGGGATCCCCCAATGATTTTTTTCTACTTCAGATGCAGTCCTTGTGGACAAGTATTAGAACGAAAGCAATCAGGCTATTTTAAGTGCAAATTTTGTACAATTAAATTTTACAAAAAAATAGAAAGCTAATAAAAAACAAGTATATACGGCCGTAAGTTCGGCCCGGCCGAAGCTTATGTACCCTCCACCATGGATTGCGTAGAAACTTCTACTGAAGACTGTCATCCACAATCGAATTACTTGGGTTGCGATAACACTTGCCGATGGCAAGGTATCTTAAAACTTCTTAACACCGTAATATATACCACATAGTCCATACGTGCTATATATTAAACTGAACAAGGCCGATTAAATACGTATATAATTAAGTTTAAAGTTTCTATAGAAATAAAATTGTGACAACATTTTCTATAGAAGTAATTGGAAAAATGTTCTAAAGAAATAAAATTTGGATAAAATTTTCTATAGAAATAAAATTCAGACAAAATTTTCTATAGAAATAAAATTTTGACAAAATTTTCTATGGAAATAAAATTTTGACAAAATTTTCTATAGAAATAAAATTTGAACAATGTTTTCTATAAAAATAAAATTTTGGTAGATTATTTTTCGCTCGAGTGGAAACCATGATTATGAAACGATAAGGACCAATTTTTGTGTGATTGGGGATCGCCTATATATAACTATAGACCGATATGGACCAATTTTGGCATGGTTATTAGCGGCCTTATAATACCACGTTGCAAATTTCAACCGGATCGGATGAATTTTACTCCTCTAAGAGGCTCCGGAGATCACATCTGGGGAACGGTTTATATGGGGGCTATATATAATTATGGACCGATATGGACCAATTTTTGCATGGTTGTTAGAGATCATATACTAACACCATGTACCAAATTTCAGCCGGATCGGATGAAATTTGCTTCCCTTAGAGCAATCGCAAGCCAAATTTGGGGGTCCGTTTATATGGGGGCTATACGTAAAAGTGGACCGATATGGACCAATTTTTGCATGGTTGTTAGAGACAATATACTAACACGATATACCAAATTTCAGCCGAATCGGATGAAATTTGCTTCTCTTAGATAATCGCAAGCCAAATTTGGGGGTCCGTTTATATGGGGGCTATACGTAAAAGTGGACCGATATGGCCCATTTTCAATACCGTCTGACCTACATCAATAAGAACTACTTGTGCCAAGTTTCAAGTCGATAGCTTGTTTCGTTCGGAAGTTAGCGTGATTTCAACAGACGGACGGACGGAAGGACATGCTCAGATCGACTCAGAATTTCACCACGACCCAGAATATATATACTTTATGGGGTCTGGGGAGCAATATTTCAATGTGTTACAAATGGAATGATAAAGTTAATATACCCCCATCCTATGGTGGAGGGTATAAAAACTAAAAAAATAGAAATTAATAAAAAAAGTATAAAAATAATAAAACAAAAGAAATTTCATCCCCGCTGGGATTTGAACCTGTGCCGTTTGACTTTTTCGCTTCCATAGAAGTTCTTTTGAGAAGGTTTTGCAAATTACGAGAATTTTTAATTTTTTTTGTTGATTTTTAATGGAAAAAATATATTTATACGAAAATATATGCCGAAAATAAAAAATAAAAACCATGCATGACATAAAAAAATATTTTTTTAGAAAAATATTTGATAAAAAAATTGCCGCTGGTGAGATTTGAACCTGCGTTTATTATTTTTTCGTTCATACTGATAAAGAACATCTCGAGAAGCAATTAGAATGTTATACCTTGGTGTCGTATTACGATCATATCACAAACATTTGAATTGACCTTTCGACGCTTTATGTTCAATGGCGTTTGTGGCTGAGTGTGCTAAGGCGTTCTGTTATGGTGCCAGCAAACCCAGGTTCAACCCCTGGTCGGAGCGAACAAATTTTTCAAATTGTAAAAATTAGATAATAGGAAAATAATTGTGTATAAAACATATAGATGAAAAAAAGTGAAATTGGTTGAAAATTTTTTTTCGCTTTTTAAATTTCTTCATTCAAATTAACTTCCAGGCCACAACTTCTAAAGCAATGCAAAGGATCCAAAAAGGGAGTACTTCCGTCCTATGACAAGCCCATGTAAAATTCATTTGAGATGATCCAAGTTTGCACTACTTCCGGATCACAGATTGGGGATCCAAACTACTTTTTTGGAAGCTCTTTTTTTGCTGGGTGGTTCACAAAAAGTGTCACTTTTCCCTACAAAGAAAATATACGTTAAAAAATTATTTAAATTCCTTTTTTAATCGAATTCTAAAGTCATATTATTCACATTAGGCCATTTTTAACCGAAAGATAAATTCCCCAACATTTTACAAATAAACCATCCTTGAAATTTTCGAGACTCACGTGAATCACGTATGTCGTGAATGACATTTAAATTAAATCTAGTAAACATGCGTGAATGGGATTAAACCGAAACGTGTCGTACGGGAGCATGAGTGAAAATCAAATTCAGTTAGTGCATATGCGTGAGTACAATTTCTTCGAAATCACGCTCACCAAAACATTAACATTCATGACTAAATTCACACTTACGATTAAATTCGATTTCACGAAAAAAATTACGCTCACGATTAAATCAAAAATTCACGCTCACGATGAAACTCACGTTCACGATTAAACTCATGATCATCGATTTGGATTACGGTTCTGATCATGCTTAAGCTTTCACCAGCGTCCATTTACTTGATGGTTCACTGGTGAATTATATTTTGATTTTGGTATTTTACAAATTGTTCCGTCGTGTGTTATGAAAATTTTCCTTACTCATGAGTAATTGCACCATGTCATGAAATTTGTCATAAACCACGAGAATTTTAGTGAAATATTCGAATTGTCGTGTCACGAACATGTGCGTGAATCGCGAGAAATTTCGTGAATTACAAGAATTGTCGTGTCCCAAAAATTTTCGTGGATCACGGAAATTATTCCATGAAGGGAGCCACATTTCAAGTGGATCAGAGAAAATTGTTTCTCCAAGAGGCTCCAGAAGTCAAGCTTTTGGGTCGGTTTATAATCATGCACCGATGTGCACCAATTTTTGCATGGTTATTAGAGGTAATAGACTAACACCGGATCGGATGAAATTTGCCTGATAGGATAAAATTTGCAACTTCAAGAGGCTCCGCAAGCAAATCAAGGGATCGATTGGTATGTACACGTAGAGAAGGAATATGGTCACCTTAAACATGTTTTAAGAGCAAAATGTTATTTTTGTATGGTGACCATGTAACATGTTTGTCATTAAAATGTTATTTTCTCGTCATATATAACCTGCTTGCTGAAATCAGATACATGATTTCCGAGAAAATAACATGGTTGAGAAAACCATGTTACATGGTCACCACCCAAAAATAACATTTTGCTCTTAAAACATGTTTGAGGTGATCATATTTCTTCTCTGGGTGTATACGGACGAACAGACAAAGAGCCGGGCGGACGGACATCGGGAGATCGACTCAGAATTTCACCTTGACACAGAATAAATATACTTTATGGTATCTAAAACTAATATTTAGATGCGTTACAAACGGAATAACAACGTTAGTATACGTAGTATAGCGCCTCAAGGCCGTTCATATTCCCTCATCAATGTCATTGCCGATCACGTGGACAATATAATCTATTCCTCTCCTGCAATTGAATCGTCCAGATGCCATATCCTCCTGGATATGATTGGTGAGAAGGTTGCAGTGTTGCCTCACCGAGAGCATTTTGGACTCATGCTGCAGATGTGACATCCAGTGGAAATCGGCAAACACTATTTTGCATCGTTTGAAGTTTTCTCCATTGGCTATCGCTAAAGCAGGCAGTCCATAATCGATAAAGGGACGACCAATAGATTCATAGGCCTTTTGAGTCGTCTCTTAATCTTTTCAACAAGTCCTACCAGTTAATGCCTTCAGTATCTTGTTTCTACTCCAAACATTTTTAGAAACCATTTCCTCATGCTTTCCATGAGGAAAAAACCTTGGGGAAACAATCTTGCTTTCCATGAGGAAAAAACCTTGGGGTTATTGCTCTGGCCACGAATGTGGATAACAAGCAGCAGGTTCACTTCTTTGGTCCAGGATATGAAAATGGTTGCCGTCGATTTAGGAGTAGAATGTTTCAGATTCCTGTTGACAAAGAAATCCTTAGAAATCCCACCCTCAAGCTCTTTGATGTCTCTACCTGATGTAACTGTGGAACAGTCGTCCGCATAGGATATCAGATGGACATCTGGTGGTGGAAGAGGAGCTCCTGCCACATAAAATTTAGAAAAAAGAAAGGAACAGTAGTAAATAGTTTGCCTATTTAAGAGGTATTTCAATTTAGAAAAATTTACTATAGAAATAAAAATTTGCAAACGTTTTCTATAAAATAAAATTTTCCAAATTTTTCTATAGAAATAAAATTTTGCAAAAATTTTCTATAGAAATGAAATTTTGCACAAATTTCCAATAGAAATGTTGACAAAAAATTTTGCCAAAAACTTCTATAGAAAAAATGTTGCCAAAACTGCCTGTAGAAATAAAATTTTACAAAAATCATCTATAGAAATAAAATTTTTCGAAAATTTTCTATAGAAAAAGAAAAATTTTCTGTAGTAATAAAATTTTGCAAACATTTTCTATAGAAATAACAGTTTGCTAAAATTTTCTATGGAAATAAAATTTTGCAAAAATTTTTGATAGAAATAAAATTTTGTAAAAATTTTCTATAGAAATATAATTTTGCAAAAATTTTCTAAAGAATCAAAATTGTGCAAAAATATCCTATAGAAATAAAATGATGGCAAAATTTCCTATAGAAATAAAATTTTGCAAAAATTTTCTTACATATAAAATTTGGAAAAATTTGAAAAAATTTTGTAAAAATTTTCTATAGAAATAAAATTGTACAAACATTTTCTATAGAAATATAATTTTGCAAAAATTTTCAAAAGAAGCAAAATTGTGCAAAAATATCCTATAAAAATAAAATTTTGCAAAAATTTTCTATACATATAAAATTTGGAAAAATTTACTATAGAAATAAAATATTGCAAAAGTTTTCTACAGATATAAAATTTGGAAAAATTTACTATAGAAATAAAATTTTGCAAAAATGTTCTATATGTAAAATATGGAAAAATTCACTACAGAAATAAAAATTTGCAAAAATTTTCTATAGAAATAAAATTTGGAAAAATTCACTACAGAAATAAAAATTTGCAAAAATGTTCTATAGAAATAAAATTTGGAAAAAATTTCCAATAGAAATGTTGACAAAAAATTTTGCCAAAAATTTCTATAGGAAAAATGTTGCCAAAATTGTCTGTAGAAATAAAATTTTACAAAAATCATCTATAGAAATAAAATTTTTCGAAAATTTTCTATAGAAAAAAAATTTGCAAAAAAATTCTATAGAAGTAACATTTTGCAAAAATTTTCTGTAGAAATAAAATTTTGCAAACATTTTCTATAGAAATAACAGCTTGCAAAAATTTTCTATGGAAATAAAATTTCTATGGAAATAAAATTTACAGTGGGTGGGTTGCCCAAGGGCCATTTACATCAGGTTCTTATATGTTGCACTTCCAAAACAAACTACTGAGTAGAGTTGCTTTTCTATCTGATGAGTGTCCGTCCGATTATGTTTTAAACTCCGTTTCTGTTATGACTGTCAACTGTTTCATGTAACCAGATAATTATACTCATAATCTTACCACCTGGCACTTAAACTAATTGTTGAGGGATATAAAGCGGAACCGAACCCACAGCCGGCGAGCTCAAGCCGCAACGAAATGAAAAATAGTGCCATCGCTTTCACAACAAAACCAGTCCCTTACAATTTGGTAGAAATACAATTTTGATAGAAATAAAATTTTGTAAAAATTTTCTATAGAAATAAAATTGTACAAACATTTTCTATAGAAATATAATTTTGCAAAAATTTTCAAAAGAAGCAAAATTGTGCAAAAATATCCTATAGAAATAAAATTTTGCAAAAATTTTCTATACATATAAAATTTGGAAAAATTTACTATAGAAATAAAATTTTGCAAAAGTTTTCTATAGATATAAAATTTGGAAAAATTTACTATAGAAATAAAATGTTGCAAAAACTTTCTATATATAAAACATGGAAAAATTCACTACAGAAATAAAAATTTGCAAAATTTTCTATAGAAATAAAATTTGGAAAAATTCACTAATGAAATAAAAATTTGCAAAAATTTTATATAGAAATAAAAATTTGCAAAATTTTCTATAGAAATAAAATTTGGAAAAAAACACTACAGAAATAAAAATTTGTAAAAATTTTCTATAGAAATAAATATATAAAAATAAAATTTTGCAAACATTTTCTATAGAAAAAAAAATTTTTCAAAATTTTCTATAGAAAAAAATGCAAAAATTTCTATAGAAATAAAATTTTGCAAACATTTTCTGTAGAAATAAAATTTTGAAAACATTTTCTATAGAAATAACAATTTTCAAAAATTTTCTATGGAAATAAAATTTTGCAAAAATTTTCTATATAAATAAAATTTTGCAAACATTTTCTATAGAAATAAAATTATATTAAATAAATAAAATTTTGCAAAAATTTTATACGGAAATAAAATTTTGCAAAGATTTTCTATAGAAATAAATGTTTTTACCAACTGTTACCGCAATCTAACCCAGAACAAGTATATAAGGCCGTAAGTTCGGCCAGGCCGAAGCTTATGTACCCTCCATCATGGATTGCGTAGAAACTTCATCTAAACACTGCCATCCACAATCGAATTACTTAAGTTGCGGTAACGCTTGTCGATGGCAAGGTATCTTAAAACCTCCTACCACCATCTTCTAAATTGTATGTAAGTCCATACGTGGTATATATTAAATCAAAAAAGATCGATCCAATACGTATATAATTCAGTTTGACAAAGTAGACATAAAATTTTGACAAAATTTTCTACAGAAATAAAATTTTCACAAAATTTTCTATAGAAATAAAATTTGACAAAATTTTCTATAGATATAAAATCTTGGTAGATTATTTTTGGCTCAAGTGGCAACCATGATTATGAACCGAATAAAATTTGAACAAAATTTTCTATAGAAATAAAATTTTGACAATGATGAAAATTTTATTATGAACCGAACAATTTTTGTGTGATTGGACCAATTTTGGTATGGTTGTTAGCAACCATATACTAACACCACGTTCCTAATTTGAACCGGATCGGATGAATTTTGCTCCTCCAAGAGGTTCCGGAGGTCAAATCTGGAGAAGGTTTTATATGGGGGCTATATATAATTATGGACCGATATGGACCAATTCTGGCACGCTTGTTAAAGATCACATACTAACACCATGTTCCAAATTACAACCGGATTGGAAGAAATTTGCTTCTCTTTGAGGCTTCGCAAGCCAAATCTGGAGATCGGTTTATATGGGGTCTATATATAATTATGGACCGATGTGGACCAATTTTTGCATGGTTGTTAGAGACCATATACCAACACCATGTTCCAAATTTCAGCCGGATCGGATGAAATTTGCTTCTCTTTGAGGCTCCGCAAGCCAAATCTGGGGATCGGTTTATATGGGGGCTATATATAATTATTTACCGATGTGGACCAATTTTTGCATGGTTGTTAGAGACCATATACCAACACTATGTACCAAATTTCAGCCGGATCGGATGAAATATGCTTCTCTTAGAGGCTCCACAAGCCAAATCTGGGGATCGGTTTATATGGGGGCTATATATAATTATGGACCGATGTTGACCAATTTTTGTATGGTTGTTAGAGACCATATACCAACGTCATGTACCAAATTTCAGCCGGATCGGATGAAATTTTCTTCTCTTTGAGGCTCCGCAAGCCAAATCTGAGGGTCCCTTTATATGGGGGCTATACGTAAAAGTGGACCGATATGGCCCATTTCAATACCATCCGACCTACATCGATAACAACGACTTGTGCCAAGTTTCAAGTCGATAGCTTGTTTCGTTCGGAAGTTAGCGTGATTTCAACAGACGGACGGACGGACGGACATGCTTAGATCGACTCAGAATTTCACCACGACCCAGAATATATATACTTTATGGGGTCTTAGAGCAATATTTCGATGTGTTACAAACGGAATGACAAAGTTAATATACCCCCATCCTATGATGGAGGGTATAAAAAAAGCGTCGCCAAAAAGTAGTAAAAATGTTGGAGTGTTCCGGGTGCCAAATTGACGCAGAAGCGATGAATTTAACATGGGCTTGTCATAGGACGGATGTCCACCATTTCAACAGCCGTTGCACTGAATTTGCATGACTTCCTAAGGTGTGAAGCGAATTCAGTGTTTTGTATGTGAATTAAGAAATTTTGTGATATTTTGACAAATAAACAATTTTTAAAATTTTTTCTTGTTATTTTAAATGCATTATAACGCTTGTCTGGAACGTTTGACATCAAATATTTTCAAAAATTCGCAATTTTTCTAGAAAGGATTTAGCATTTTTTTCTGCAAAATTTAAATAATTTGTACCATTTTATTAATTCTTAAACTGTTTTTAGCCCATGTGAAACAAAAAAAAAAAATTATTTAAAAATATGAAAAAGCGAGTTAGAAACAAGTATATACGGCCGTAAGTTCGGCCAGGCGGAAGCTTATGTACCCTCCACCATGGATTACGTAGAAACTTCTACTGAAGACTGTCATCCACAATCGAATTACTTGGGTTGCGGTAACACTTGCCGATGGCAAGGTATCTTAAAACTTCCTAACACCGTAATATATACCACATAGTCCATACGTGCTATATATTAAACTAATAAGGCCGATTAAATACGTATATAATTAAGTTTAAAGTTTCTATAGAAATAAAATTTTGACAAAATAAAATTTTGACAACATTTTCTATAGAAGTAAAATTTGGAAAAATTTTCTATAGAAATAAAATTTGGAAAAATTTTCTATAGAAATAAAATTTGGAAAAAATTTTCTATACAAATAAAATTTGGACAAAATTTTCTATGGAAATAAAATTTTGACAAAATTTTCTTTAGAAATAACATTTTGACAATGTTTTCTATAAAAATAAAATGTTGATAGATTATTTTTGGCTTGAGTGGCAACCATGATTATGAACCGATATGGACCAATTTTTGTGTAATTGGGGATCGGCTATGTATAACTATAGACCGATACGGACCGATTTTGACATGGTTATTAGCGGCCTTATACTAACACCACGTTGCAAATTTCAACCAGATCGGATGAATTTTGCTCCTCCAAGAGGCTCCGGAGATCAAATCTGGGGAACCGTTTATATGGGGGCTATATATAATTATCGACCCATATGGACCAATTCCTGCGTGTTTCTTAGAGACCACATTCTAATACCATGTTCCAAATTTCAACCGGATCGGATGAATTTTGCTCCTCCAAGGGGCTCCGGAGGACAAATCTGGGGATCGATTTATATTGGGGCTATATATAATTATGTACCGAAATGGACCAATTCTAATCATATACTAACACCACGTACCAAATTTCAACCGGATCGGATGAATTTTGCTCCTCTAAGAGGCTACGGAGGTCAAATCTGGGGATCGGCTTATATGGGGGCTATATATAATTATGGACCGATATGGACCAATTTTGGCATGGTTGTAGAGACAATATACTAACACCACGTACAAAATTTCAATCGGATCGGATGACTTTTGCTCCTCTAAGAGGCTCCAGAGGTCAAATCTGGGGATCGGTTTATATGGGGGCTATATATAATTATGGGCCGATGGGGACCAATTTTTGCATGGTCATTAGAGACCATATACTAACACCATGTACCAACTTTCAGCCGGATCGGATTAAATTTGCTTCTCTTAGAGTAATCGCAAGCCAAATCGGGGGATCGGTTTATATGGGGGCTATATGTAATTATGGACCGATATGAACCTATTTCTGCATGGTTGTTAGATACCATATACTAACACCATGTACCAACTTTCAGCCGGATCGGATTAAATTTGCTTCTCTTAGAGTAATCGCAAGCCAAATTTGGGGGTCCGTTTATATGGGGGCTATACGTAAAAGTGGACCGATATGGCCCATATGCAATACCATTCGACCTACATCAATAACAACTACTTGTGCCAAGTTTCAAGTCGATAGCTTGTTTCGTTCGGAAGTTAGCGTGATTTCAACAGACGGACGGACGGACGGACATGCTTAGATCGACTCAGAATTTCACCACGACCCAGAATATATATATTTTATGGGGTCTTAGAGCAATATTTCGATGTGTTACAAACGGAATGACAAAGTTAATATACCCCCATTCTATGGTGGAGGGTATAAAAAGTTAACTCAAATGAACTTCTTGTTCAGTTAAAATAACGAACATCTTTGGGAGGACATTTTTGGAAGTGCTTTTAAAGTGTGTGAATGTCGAGTACAGTCTGTAGTAGAACTTTGGATGCAATTCATGGTGAAAGGTACATAAGTTTCAGTCTAGCCTTGACTTTCGGCCGTCAATATTTACTTTTTCTGCTTCAAAGACATTTCAATTCGCTTAACATAAAAATACTTTCATTTAATATCAAAATACCACACAATCAACCATCGACAACTAGAATGACAGACATGGTTTCTGAGAGAATTTTTTCGCACATCAATAACTCCAATTAAATGGTGTTCAATTCAATTACTTAACTTTCATATATTATGGTTGAAAGGTACAAATGTTCTCGGTTCCATTAAATATACAGTAAAATATCAGTTTATATACCAACTACAGTGGTCACTGGTATGGATGAATCAAGTAATAACAAAAAACAAAAAAAAAAAAAACATAAAAAAACATTTTAAATATTTATGCTGGAATCCAGGAACAATGTTAATTCAATTCTCATGGGTTCAGAAAAAAAACATAGTCTATGAAAATGATTGGCATAGTTATAACAAAATAGGGTAAATGAATTTATGCTTTAATTAAATTACGAACTAAAGGAGGGAATTTAAAAACATTTAGTTTGATGTTATATGGAGGATAACTGCCACTATGCATTACCAAGTTCACACTGGTATATGTTGCAAACTAGAAATAACCACTAAATGAAATATTTTTCACTGGCCTTTAAACATTATTTGAAGTCTTCCCCCCTAATGGAGCGAATACAAACTTCAGTCTATTCGAACCTTCAACCACACACTTGTTAGCTTGTGTTTATCATGTAAGTCCCTTTACTATTCAACCACATGTCAGTATATCCTGTTGGTCTTCCGTAACTGATATTGTCCAACATTCAATCAGGACAACTTTTAATTACTTTTAATTGAGTTTGTTGGAGATTGTTTTCTGTAACTTTTGTCCAGAAACAAAAATGCGAAAAAAAATGAACAAATATTTTTGTTTCAGGCCAAAGCTTCACTTCACTTCAATACTACAACAGAGACCTCTCTAATGACAATGGAAACAAATGTTAATAAAATTTGAAAAAGGACAACGAACTTTAAACCCCATAATAAATTCTAAACCTAACCCCTTGAGGCTGCCATATAGAAATTGCGTTTTATTAAACGCACACCACAAAGTGAGGAGAATACTAATGAGAGATATGTAAATTGAAGATAAACAGAAATGCCAGTTGGTATAACCCAAAAATTTTGGCATCGATTCAAAAATAGAAATTGTATATGAAAATAAAAATTACTTTATGATGACCATGAAATAAAAAAAAATAAAAAACATAAACAAATGCCAGAGTAAATATAATAAAATTCCTACAAAGGATCATAATATTAAATTTATGTTAATTAGGATGTATACAAAAACTTCTATGGGTAAAATACCATCACTAAGGAATGGTGACTATATCCGTTATCTACTATGTGTCCACAAATATAAATTTAAAAATGTTAAAATCCTATTTTTGAGAGTGAACCAAACATTTTAGTAGGAGGAGGAAATATTTCATTTAAATGATGTCACTTGGAAGAGAGATAAAATTGTATACAGAGGTGATAGACAGGTAAGCCTAACAAAATGTGTTGACTATAAATAAAAGAAAAATATATAAAAAGAAGGGCCTAAAATCCGGTGGAGCCGAACATATGATGAATAACAATCCAGCAAACATCAATATTGTTTAATGGTGCAAAATCAGATAATGAATTTTAAATGGGCTTGTTTTAGCGTGCAATTCTTCGTTTTAAGTATTCACTGCATTGATTTCGTATTATCTCTCCATATATGCAATTTTAAAATATTTCAGATTTCATTTAAAACAATAAAAAAACCGATTTAAAAACAAGTATATACGGCCGTAAGTTCGGCCAGGCCGAAGCTTATGTACCCTCCATCATGGATTGCGTAGAAACTTCTTCTAAACACTGTCATCCACAATCGAATTACTTAAGTTGCGGTAACGCTTGCCGATGGCAAGGTATCTTAAAACCTCCTAACACCATCTTCTAAATTGTATGTAAGTCCATACGTGATATATATTAAATCAAAAAAGATCGATCCAATACGTATATAATTCAGTTTGACAAAGAAGACATAAAATTTTGACAAAATTTTCTACAGAAATAAAATTTTAACAAAATTTTCTATAGAAATAAAATTTTCACAAAATTTTCTATATAAATAAAAATTTTGACAAAATTTTCTATAGAAAGAAAATTTTGACAAAAATTTCTACAGAAATAAAATTTTAACAAAATTTTCTATAGAAATAAACTTTTGACAAAATTTTCTATAGAAATAAAATCTTGGTACATTATTTTTGGCTCGAGTGGCAACCATGATTATGAACCGAATGAAATTTGAACAAAATTTTTTATAGAAATAAAATTTTTGACAAAATTTTCTATATAAATAAAATTTTGACAATGATGAAAATTTTATTATGAAAGGAATAAAATTTTAACAAAATTTTCTCTAGAAATAAAATTTTGACAAAATTTCATATAGAAATAAAATTTTGACAAAAGTTTCTATAGAAATAAAATTTTGGTAGATTATTTTTGGCTCTAGTGGCAACCATGATTATGAACCGATATGGAACAATTTTTGTGTGATTGGACCAATTTTGGTATGGTTCTTAGCGACCACATACTAACACCACGTTCCTAATTTGAACCGGATCGGAAGAATTTTGCTTCTCCAAGAGGCTACGGAGGTCAAATCTGGAGAACGTTTTATATGGGGGCTATATATAATTATGGACCGATATGGACCAATTCTGGCACGGTTGTTAAAGATCATATACTAACATCATGTTCCAAATTACAACCGGATTGGATGAAATTTGCTTCTCTTGGAGACTTTGCCAGCCAAATCTGTGGATCGGTTTATATGGGGGCTATATATAATTATGAACCGATGTGGACCAATTTTAGCACGGTTGTTAGAGACCATATACCAACACCATGTACCAAATTTCAGCCGGATCGGATGAAATATGCTTCTCTTAGAGGCTCCACAAGCCAAATCTGGGGATCGGTTTATATGGGGGCTATATATAATTATGGACCGATATGGACCAATTTTTGCATGGTTGTTAGAGACCATATAGCAACATCATGTACCAAATTTCAGCCGGATCGGATGCAATTTCCTTCCATTTGAGGCTCCGCAAGCCAAATCTGGGGATCGGTTTATATGGGGGCTATATATAATTATCGACCGATGTGGACCAATTTTTGCATGGTTGTTAGAGACCATATACCAACACCATGTACCAAATTTCAGCCGGATCAGATGAAATTTGCTTCTCTTTTAGGCTCCGCAAGCCAAATCTGGGGATCGGTTTATATGGGAGCTATGTATAATTATGGACCGATGTGGACCCATTTTTGCATGGTTGTTAGAGACCATATACCAACACCAAGTACCAAATTTCAGCCGGATCGGATGAAAGATGCTTCTCTTAGAGGCTCCACAAGCCAAATCTGGGGATCGGTTTATATGGGGGCTATATATAATTATGGACCGATATGGACCAATTTTTGCATGGTTGTTAGAGACCATATACCTACATCATGTACCAAATTTCAGCCGGATCGGATGAAATTTTCTTCCCTTTGAGGCTCCGCAAGCCAAATCTGGGGATCGGTTTATATGGGGGCTATATATAATTATAAACCGATGTGGACCAATTTTTGCATGGTTGTTAGAGACCATATACCAACACCATGTACCAAATTTCAGCCGGATCGGATGAAATTTGCTTCTCTTTTAGGCTCCGCAAGCCAAATCTGGGGATCGGTTTATATGGGGGCTATATATAATTATGGACCGATGTGGACCAATTTTTGCATGGTTGTTAGAGGCCATATACTAACACCATGTACCAAATTTCAGCCGGATCGGATGAAATTTGCTTCTGTTAGAGGCTCCACAAGCCAAATCTGAGGGTCCCTTTATATGGGGGCTATACGTAAAAGTGGACCGATATGACCGATTTTCAATACCATCCGACCTACATCGATAGCAACTACTTGTGCCAAGTTTCAAGTCGATAGCTTGTTTCGTTCGGAAGTTAGCGTGATTTCAACAGACGGACGGACGGACGGACGGACGGACGGACATGCTAAGATCGACTCAGAATTTCACCACGACGCAGAATATATATACTTTATGGGGTCTTAAAGCAATATTTCGATGTGTTACAAACGGAATGACAAAGTTAATATACCCCCATCCTATGATGGAGGGTATAAAAATTTACCAAAAGCCAATTTGATTTAATTAAATTTTATTAAAAACAATAAGGTTCGGTCTTATGTACCCTCCACCATGGATTGCGTAGAAACTTCTACTAAAGGGTTATTGGTCGATACTGGGCTTTTACCAAGACAATGACCAATAAAAGCCAAATTCGACACGAGTATTTTTATACCCTCCGGGGGGATACTAACTTTGTCATTCCGTTTGTTATATATAACCACCATATAAACCGATCCTCAGATTTTATGTTACTTCTTGGACGAGGCGAATCAAATGTCATCCCATCCGATTGAAATCTAGTATGTGATGTCAGCATACGCTTTCTACTAACAATGCAAAAATTGTTCCATATAGGTCCACAATTATTTGACCTTGGAGGAGAAAAGATATTTGGAAGTTCTTCTTAAGGCACGACTTTAGGACCACATCCAAAAATGTTCTCCCAAAGATGTTCATCGTTTTAACTACACAGGAATTTTTATACCCTCCACCATAGGATGGGGGTATATTAACTTTGTCATTCCGTTTGTAACACATCGAAATATTGCTGTAAGACCCCATAAAGTATATATATTTTGGGTCGTGGTGAAATTCTGAGTCGATCTGAGCATGTCCGTCCGTCCGTCTGTTGAAATCACGCTAACTTCCGAATGAAAGAAGCTACCGGCTTAAAATTTGGCATAAATAGTTGTTATTGACGTAGATCGGATGGTATTGCAAATGGGCCATATCGGTCCACTTTTACGTATAGTCCCCATATAAACGGATCCCCAAATTTGGCTTGCGAATCCTCTAAGAGAAGCAAATTTTATCCGATCCGGCTGAAATTTGATACATGGTGTTAGTATATGGTCTCTAATGACCATGTAAAAATTGGTCCACATCGGTCCATAATTATATATAGCCCCCATATAAACCGATCCCCCGATTTGGCTTGCGGAGCCTCTAAGAGAAGCAAATTTCATCCGATATGGTTGAAATTTGGTACATGGTGTGAGTATATGGTCTCAAACAACTAAGCAAAAATTGGTCCACATCGGTCAATAACTATATATAGCCCCCATATAAACCGATCCCCCGATTTGGCTTGCAGAGCCTCTAAGAGAAGCAAATTTCATCCGATCCGGCTGAAATTTGGTACATGGTGTTAGTATATGGTCTCTAATGACCATGCAAAAATTGGTCCACATCGGTCCATAATTATATATAGCCCCCATATAAACTGATCACCAGATTTGACCTCCGGAGCCTCTTGGAAGACCCAAATTTATCCGATTCGATTGAAGCAAAATTCATCCGATCTGGTTGAAATTTGGTACGTGGTGGTAGCATATGATATTTAACAACCATGCCAAAAGTGGTCCATATCAGTCCATAATCATATATAGCCCCCATTTAAACCGATCCCGGCATTTGAAATTTGAAATTTGGTACATTGTGCTAGTATATGGCCGTTAAGAACCATGCCTAGGTAGATGCATATCGGTTTGTAATTATATATAGCCCTCAGATAAATCGATCCCCAATCACACAAAAATTGGTCCATATCAAGTTCATAATTGTATATAGCCCCCATATAAGCGACGCCCATATCGATTCGTAATTATTTGTAGACTTACCTATACATACCTTTTTTGTCTAATATATACCGCGTATGGACTAACTCACAATTTAGTAAACGATGTTAAGAAGTTTTAAGATACCACAACCTAAATAATTCGATTGTGGATGACAGTCATTCGTAGAAGTTTCTACGCAATCCATGGTGGAGGGTACATAAGATTCGGCCTGGCCGAACTTACGGCCTACATGTTTTAATTCGATTTTTTATAACCTGCTTCTTCCATATTTTTAATGGGCAATTTGAGCTTTTTTTGTTTCAAATAGGATAAAAACAGAGTAGGAATTATTAAAGTGTGTACCATTTTATTAATTATTTACATTTTGTCGAAAAAATGCTCAATCCGTTCTAGAAATATTTGAGATCAAATCTTTCAGGCGAATAATAGAATGCATTAAAAATTATAAAAATTATTTATTTGGCAAAATTTCACAAACATTTTTAATTTACATTCAATACACTGATTTCGGAACACACCTTAAGAAGTGATGCAAATTCATTGCAACAACTGTTGGAATGGTGGACATCCGTCCTATGAGAAGCACATGTTAAATTCATTGCCTTTTCGCATACAGAAGAACATACAGAAGAAAAAAAGCGGTGTCTCGACACTCAAAACCAAATCGGGAGGGTCGGCTTATGGGGACCGATATAATCCATCTTGGAATTTAACCTTCATGCACACAAAAATCGGGTCTGTGCCAACTTTAGGACGATAGCGCCATTATTTAAAGCTTTAACGTTATGACAGACGTACCTAGCCAGAATTGGGGGTCACTTTATATGGGCGATTTATACAATTATGAACCGATATAGGTCCATTTTTATACCCTGCGCCACACTGTGGAACAGGGTATTATAAGTTAGTGCTTATGTTTGTAACACCCAGAAGGAGACGAGATAGACACATGGTGTCTTTGGCAATAATGCTCAGGGTGGGTCCCTGAGTCGATATAACCATGTCCGTCTGTCCGTCCGTCTGTCTGTGAACACATTTTTGTGATCAAAGTCTAGGTCGCAATTTAAGTCCAATCGCCTTCAAATTTGGCACATGTTCCTAATTTGGGTCAGAATAGAACCCTATTGATTTTGGAAGAAATCGGTTCAGATTTAGATATAGCTCCCATATATATCTTTCGCCCGATATGCACTAATATGGACCCAGCAGCCAGAGTTTTATACCGATTTGCTTGAAATTTTGTACAAACGTAACACTTAGCCGTATAGTCAAGTGTGCAAAATTTGATTGAAATCGGTTCAGATTTAGATATAGCTCCCATATATATATTTCGCCCGATATGGACTTATATGGCCCCAGAAGCTAGATTTTTGGGCGAATTTGGTTGAAATTTTGCACTAGGTGTACAATTAGTAGTATAGTCAAGTGCGCAAAATTTAATTGAAATCGGTTCAGATTTAGATATAGCTCCCATATATATCTTTCGCCCGATATGGACTAATATGGTCCTAAAAGCCAGAGTTTTATCCCGATTAGCTTGAAATTTTGCACAAGGAGTACAATTGGTAGTATAGTCATGTGTGCCAAATTTGATTGAAATCAGTTCAGATTTAGATATAGCTTCCATATATATTTTTCGCCCGATATGGACTTATATGGTCCCAGAAGCCAGAGTTTTGGCCCAATTTGGTTGAAATTTTGCACTAGGAGTACAATTAGTAATATAGTCATGTGTGTCAAATTTGATTGAAATCGGTTCAGATTTAGATATAGCTCCCATATATTTGTTTTTTTGATTTCGACAAAAATGGTCAAAATACCAACATTTTTCTTGTTAAATCGCCACTGCTTAGTCGAAAAGTTGTAAAAATGACTCCAATTTTCCTAAACTTATAATACATATATATCGAGCGATAAATCATAAATAAACTTTTGCGAAGTTTCCTTAAAATTGCTTCAGATTTAAATGTTTCCCATATTTTTTACAAAAATTGTAGTCTATAGATTTTGTAAAAGTCCATCAAATTCTGTCCAAATCGAGTGATATTTAAATGTATGTATTTGGGACAAACCTTTATATATTGGACCCAACACATTTGACGGATGTGATATGGTATCGAAAATTTAGATCTACAAAGTGGTGCAGGGTATAATATAGTCGGCCCCGCCCGACTTTAGACTTTCCTTACTCGTTATAACTATAGACCGATATGGCCAAATTTCAACTGAATCAACTGAAATTTGCTCCTCCAAGAGGCTCCAAAAACAAATCTGGGGATCGGTTTATATGGGGGCTATATATGATTACGGACCGATATGGACAAATTTTGGCATGCTTATCAAAGACCATATACTAACACCACATACCAAATTTTAACCAGATAGGATGAAATTTGCTCCTCTAAGAGGCTCTGGAGTTCAAATCTGGGGATCGGTGTATATGGGGGCTATATAGAATTGTGAACGGGTATAGAGCAATTTTTGCATGGTTGTTAGAGACCATATACTAACACCACGTACCAAATTTCAACCAGATAGGAGGTTGAGGCTCCGGAGTTCAAATGTGGGGATCGGTTTATATGGGATCTATATATAATTATGGACCGATATGGACCAATTTTGGCATGGTTGTTAGAGACCATATGCAAACACCTCCTACCAAATTTCAATCGGATCGGATGAAATTTGCGTGTGTAAGAGGCTCCGCAAGCCAAATCTGTCGGTCGGTTTATATGTGATCCAATATGGACCAACTACTTACGCCAAGTTTCAAGACGATAGCTTTTTGCGTTCGGAAGTTAGCGTGATTTCAACAGACGGACGGACGATCATGCTTAGTTCGACTCAGAATTTCACCATGACCCAGAATATATATATACTTTATGGGGTCTTCGAGTAATATTTCGAAGTCTTACTAACGGAGGGTATAAAAATCTCTACTTTCTCTACTACTTTCTTAGAACATTACACATATAACTTATATTCCGAGGACTATCTTTCTGGTTTCGTATTAAAGTAAAACACTAAAGTGGATATGGTCTCAAATATCCCTGATGAGGCTGTTGATGATGATGACAATGACAACGATGTATTAAACAGGACAGGAGGAAATAACGAAACAATATGAATATTATGTTCAAATAGATGGTAGTGAAAGATTAATGAATGAATACATCAAGGATGTAGCCATCGGTAGGACAACATCACTCAACCACCTATGCGTATTTACCCCATGTCGACCTTGTATCCGTGTCGCCAGTCTACTACTGTTTTGACTGGCAGCTGCTGAAATGTCTAAAAATTGCCGTGAACATGAGTGATGGCGACGAAAAATTCATTTTTATGCAAATTATGATTGTGTATTTCATTAACGTTGTTTTTTTGACGATGAAATTTTTTTCGGTCTCTTGTTATTCTGGATCGTCATTATAATAACATTTTGATGATTGCGTTAAATGGAATTTGACTACCTTCCAGCAATGGACTCTTCGCAATGGATACCAATCTCCCATCTAACGTCCATATGGGCGTTGGACCAATGATTTTGGTGTTGTGGAAAATATCCAATAATAAAATTCAAGATAAGTTTCACTGGAGTATGGAGGTCATATCAAATGATGTATGGACCAATTTTTTTGTGCATAACTGCATAGCGGGCGAAAGATATATATGAAAGGAAGTCGATTGGACTAAAGCTGGCACCTAGACTTTAATCACAAAAATGTGTTAACAGACAGACTGATATGGCTAGATCGACTCAGGGGCCAAGCCTGAGCATTACCCCATATACAAGACCCGTATATTTTTAACAGCAGACAGGCAAATAAATTAAAAACAAATATAAACCTTATGATGGACGGTACATACTCTTATGTACCGTCCATCATAGGTAGCGTTCGAAGTTCTACCAAAGAATTTCATTCTTGTGTTTGACACGAGTCCTCATCGAATAATGTCTCGAATTCGCCTATCCTCTACGTTCTTTGTCTTCCACATCAGAATCATCACATCATAATCACCATTTGTGAAACGCACGAACTTACAAGTTGAAATCGAAGGAGCGAATTTCAGATATATTTTGGAGAGTAATCTATGCGATTCAGCTGTAGTTTTCTCTAAATTATAGAAGTAATGCTGTTTTGACAGATTGAGACTGCCAAAAGCCTCTGACTCAAATTCTTTGAATCAGTCTGGCCGAGCTTAAATTCATCATATTTTTCAATTCAGAAATTATTTGTTTTCCGTATTTCTAATATTTCCGTATTCCTAAATATTCAATTATGACCTCTTGTTCATTCTTCAGTTTAGTAAGACCAAAAGAACACAGAAAAACTTTTTATTTTCTATTCAATTACAGAGTTTTTACCTCAGTTTAAGGAAATAAACTCATCATCATTCTCCATGAACTTTGCATATTTCATTTTATGTGAACGTGTCTTCAACATATCAATCAACGATGGCAACGTTATCCGAACTTTCCGTTTTCAAGACTATCAGCTTTGCAATGAGCTATTCATGCAGGATATAAAAATAAAGCTCAATTTTGAATTTGCCAATACACATACTCAACCAAAGGAAGAGAAATATACCAAAAAACAATTTTCTTCCATCTACAAGAGATTGTACAAAGATGAAAGAGATCCCTATCAAGCCAAATGAAGAAAGAACTAAATGTAAGAAGAAAAAAAAAAACAAGCTGAAAACAAGAAAAGGAAAAAGGCAAGTAGATTCATAAACCAAAAGTTTGATAAACAATTTTACTCTTCAAAAAACAATCACTGAAGTGTGAAATGTTTCTTAACTTACTGAAGAGTTTCTTGGAACCTCCTTATGCACAGTGGGGATACTGACACTCATTATTAAAGACAAGGATTTTTTCATTATGTTTTTGCAGTCTGCAAAATCTTACAAAGACTAGGTTCAGGAAAAAGCAAAAGGTTGTTATATGACTCGCGTAGAATAGGTAAATGATGGGTATACATCATCTTGTAACCCGAAGAAAAAGAAGCGTTGGAAACTAACAATTGGGAGTAGGAAGCCAGATAGGAGAGCTATGAGAATCATGACCGGGTCCTTAAAGTTAAAAACGAATCTACCTAAAATTGGGTTTGGGGAAGTTGTCAAGACATCGAATACTGTAGACAGAAGATCTCATTGAGGGAACTGTAGATCCAAGATCTTAGTATGAGAATTTTACACCTGAATATTTCAGGGGATGTACTGCAGCAACGCAAGTGTCAGTTTGGGAAACTGTAGGCCCGACGGTAGGTTCAAAGGTATCAGGGAGAACAGTAGGCCCGAATACTACGGGAATGTTAGGTTCGAAGTTTTCAGTGAGAATGTTGCACACAGAAGATCTCAGTGATGGAACTGTGAATGCAAAATCTCAGTATGGAAATTTAAGACTTCTCAGTGAGAGAACCCCACACGTGATGATCTCAGTGAGAGTTCCTTGACCAAAAGATATAAGTGACTGAACCGTGGAGACAAGATTTCCATAAGGGACTCGAAGATCTCAGTATGGGAAACTGCAAACCTAAAGATTTAAATGAAGGAATAGTAGGCCCGAACGTTTCAGTATGATGGCTGTCTCAGTGGGAACTCCAGACTCTAAAATCTCAGTGAGAGCATTGTACACCTATTGATCCCAGTGAAGGAACTGTAGGTATAGACTCAAGATTTTCGTAATGGATTTGTAGGCTCGAAGATCTTAACGGGGAAACCGTAGACCTGAACACTTAAATGAGGAACCGAAGCGATAGACCCGAAGCCCTCAGTGAGAGAACTGTTGGCGCTAAGTTTTCAGTTTGGCAGCCGTAGGCTCAAAGGTCTTAATGGGAACTGTATGTCCGAATACTGTGGGAATTTTAGGCACAACGATCTCAGTGAGCATACTGTAGAGTGAAGATTTCAATGAGATCTGTAGATCGAAAATCTTACTATAGGAAAACTATAGGTTTACAGGTCTCAGTGAGGAAACTTAAGACCCGAGGGTCTCATTGAAAGAACTGTTGGCTTGCGGATCTTAGTGATGGGTCTCCAGACCCGAAGTAGGCGCCAAGGGTTCAATTTGGAAACTGTTGGCTCAAAAGTCTCAGTGGGAACTGCAGGCCAGTCTCAGTTGGAACTTGTAGGCTCGAAAATCTTAACGTGGAAATCGTAGACCTGAAGGCTTAAATGAGGAAATAGTAGGCCCGAAGTCCTCAGTGAGAGAACTGTAGGCGCTAAGTTTTCAGTTTGGAAGTCGTAAGCTCAAAGGTCTTAATGGGAACTATATTCCCGAATACTGTGGGAATTTTAGGCACAATGATCTCAGTGAGCATACTGTAGAGTGAAGATCTCAATCAATTTTCGATCAAATATTAGTCTAAGAAAACAATAGGTTTGAAAGTCTCATTGAGGAAACTTAAGGCCCGAAGGTCTCAGTGAGGGAACTGTTGGCTTGCAGATCTTAGTGAGAGTAATGTAGGTAGAGGATCTATCATTTCAAAACTATTAATTTTAATGGGGAAACCGTATACCTGAAGTCTTCAGTGAGGAAATAGTAGGCCCGATGGCTTCAGTGGGAGAACTGTAGGCTCCAAGTTTTCAGTTTGGAAGCTGTTGGATCAAAGATCTCAATGAGAGAACTGTAGATAAAAGATCTCAGTATTGGAACTGTAGACCCTGCAGACTTCTGTGAGGGAACTGTACGCTTGCAGATCTCAATGGGGGAAGCTTTAGCCCGAAGGTTTCAGTGAGGGAACTATAGACTTGCAGATATTAGTGAGTAACTCCAGACCCACAGATATCAGTGAGAGTACTGGTGGTCCCAAAGATATCAGTGACTGAAATGCAGACTCAAGATTTTCTTGATGAATCTTAATGGCGAAATCGTAGACCTGAAGGCTGCATTGAAAAATTAATAGGCCCTAAAGCCTCAGAGGTAGAACAGTAGGTCCCAAGGCTCAGAGGTATCATTGGAACCGAAGATCTCATTGAGAGAACTGTAGATAAAAGATCTCAGTATTGGAACTGTAGGCTTGCAGATCTCAATGGGGAAGCTTTAGCCCGAAGGTTTCAGTGAGGGAACTATAGACTTGCAGATATTAGTGAGTAACTCCAGACCCACAGATATCAGTGAGAGTACTGGTGGTCTCCAAAGATATCAGTGACTGAAATGCAGACTCAAGATTTTCTTGATGAATCTTAATGACGAAATCGTAGACCTGAAGGCTGCAGTGAAAAATTAATAGGCTTTAAAGCCTCAGAGGTAGAACAGTAGGTCCCAAGGCTGAGAGGTATCATTGGGACCGAAGATCTCATTGAGAGAACTGTAGATAAAAGATCTCAGTATTGGAACTGTAGGCTTGCAGATCTCAATGGGGAAGATTTAGACCGAAGGTTTAAGTGAGGGAACTATAGACTTGCAGATATTAGTAAGGAACTCCAGACACGCAGATCTCAGTGAGAGTACTGGAGGTCTCAAAAGATCTCAGTGACTGAAAAGCAGACTCATGATTTTCGTAATGGATCTTAATGGACCTGAAGTCTGCAGTGAAGGAATAATAGGCCTAAGGCCTCAGAGGGTGAACTGTAAGTCAGAAGGTTCAGAGGTATAATTGCGAACTGTATGCTCATAGGGATTTGCAGACTCGAAGATCTTAGCTAGGATACCGGAGATCTGAAGATATATAGAGATTTGAGTGAAGTAACTGTAGGCTTGTAGGTCTCAGTAGGGCAAATGTAGGCCAGAAGTTCGCAGTGACGGGCTTCAGACCTGAAGATATTAGCGGAAGTGCCTTGAGCCAAAGTATCTCAATGAAGGTTATAATAGGTCAGGTATAGTGGCAGTCCGTTATTTCAAACACATATAGACTGGGCATTCCATTGTGATACCATAGAAGTGAACTTCTCTATTATCCTCCCGTGACCTCCTTTTAAACCTGTGTGTTCAATTTACGGTGAAACCACTTTGAAACATTCAGAAGTGTCACCAATATTACTGAGAGGCGAGAAAACAAACCTTTTTGGTGTCCGGTCAAAACTGAGATTCAACCCAGGATTATTTGTATACCAGATGGACATGCTAAGCCCTTGCACCACGGTAGTTTCCAAGATATCAGTGAAAGAACTGTTGGTTCAACATTTTCGCAAAGGATTTATAGATTCAAAACTCTCAGTGGGGATAGCGTATTAGACCTATTTTACTCTGCAATGAAATTTATGTTAATCTGTGTAAGCTGATTTTGGTATGTACACTAGCGTAACCCGGCCCGCTTCGCTGCGCCCCCGAAGCATATTTTCGTTAACTTTCATTAACCATATCCTTCGATCTAAAAACAAATTCGAAAAAGATTTGAACTCTTTTTAAAGAAAACGGTCAGGGGAAGTCTGGCACAAAAACTGAAGTACTGATTAATCACTCCATGGTTTCCACACAGGTGTCCCGTATATTTCACAAAAATCGGACTACTTGTTTTTTTCGTTTATATACAGAAATAGGGCGATTATGCAGATGTAAAACGGACCGTCTTAACAAACGTCGGGTAGGGGGTGTTCCCTTTCAACCAATTTTTTATACCCTCCATCATAGGATGGGGGTATATTAACTTTGTCATTCCGTTTGTAACACATCGAAATATTGCTCTAAGACCCCATAAGCATGTCCGTCCGTCCGTCCGTCTGTTGAAATCACGCTAACTTCCGAACGAAACAAGCTATCGACTTGAAACTTGGCACAAGTAGTTGTTATTGATGTAGGTCGGATGGTATTGCAAATGGGCCATATCGGTCCACTTTTACGTATAGCCTCCATATAAAGGGACCCTCAGATTTGGCTTGTGGAGCCTCTAATAGAAGCATATTTCATCCGATCAGGCTGAAATTTGGTATATGGTGTTGGTATATGGTCTCTAACAACCATGCAAAAATTGGTCCACATCGGTCCATAATTATATATAGCCCCCATATAAACCGATCCCCAGATTTGGCTTGCGGAGCCTAAAAGAGAAGCAAATTTCATCCGATCCGGCTGAAATTTGGTACATGGTGTTGGTATATGGTCTCTAACAACCATGCAAAAATTGGTTCCCATCGGTCAATAATTATATATAGCCCCCATATAAACCGATCCCCAGATTTGGCTTGCGGAGCCTCAAAGAGAAGAAAATTTCATCCGATCCGTCTGAAATTTGGACATGATGTTGGTATATGGTCTCTAACAACCATACAAAAATTGGTCCATATCGGTCCTTAATTATATATAGCCCCCATATAAACCGATCCCCAGATTTGGCTAGTGGAGCCTCTAAGAGAAGCATATTTCATCCGATCCGGCTGACATTTGGTACATGGTGTTGGTATATGGTCTCTAACAACCATGCAAAAATTGGTTCCCACCGGTCAATAATTATATATAGCCCCCATATAAACCGATCCCCAGATTTTGGCTTGCGGAGCCTCAAAGAGAAGCAAATTTCATCCAATCCGGCTGAAATTTGGTACATGATGTTGGTATATGGTCTCTAACAACCATGCAAAAATTGGACCACATCGGTCCATAATTATATATAGACCCCATATAAACCGATCTCCAGATTTGGCTTGCGAAGCCTCAAAGAGAAGCAAATTTCATCCAATCCGGCTGAAATTTGGTACATGATGTTGGTATATGGTCTCTAACAACCATGCAAAAATTGGTCCACATCGGTCCATAATTATATATAGACCCCATATAAACCGATCTCCAGATTTGGCTTGCGAAGCCTCAAAGAGAAGCAAATTGCATCCGATCCGGCTGAAATTTGGTACATGGTATTGGTATATGGTCTCTAACAACCGTGCAAAAATTGGTCCACATCGGTCCATAATTATATATAGCGCCCATATAAACCGATCCCCAGATTTGGGTTGCGGAGCCTCAAAGAGAAGTAAGTTTTATCCGATCCGCCTGAAATTTGGTACGTGATATTGGTATATGGTCTCTAACAACCGTGCAAAAATTGGTCCATATCGGTTCATAATTATATATAGCCCCCATATAAACCGATCCCCAGATTTGGCTTGCGAAGTCTCCAAGAGAAGCGAATTTCATCCAATCCGGTTGTAATTTGGAACATGGTCCATGTCGGCCCATAATTATATATAGCCCCCATATAAAACGTTCTCCAGATTTGACCTCCGGAGCCTCTTGGAGGAGTAAAATTCATCCGATCCGGTTCAAAGTAGGAACGTGGTGTTAGTATATGGTCGCTAACAACCATATCAAAATTGGTCCAATCCATATCGGTTCATAATCATGATTGCCACTAGAGCCAAAAATAATCTATCAAAATTTTATTTCTATAGAAAATGTTGTCAAAATTTTATTTCTAGAGAAAATTTAGTTAAAATTTTTTTCGGTTCATAATAAAATTTTCATCATTGTCAAAATTTTATTTCTATAGAAAATTTTGTCAAAATTTTATTTCTATAGAAAATTTTGTTCAAATTTTATACGGTTCATAATCATAGTTGCCACTCGAGCCAAAATTAATCGACCAAGATTTTATTTCTATAGAAAATTTTGTCAAAAGTTTTATTCTATAGAAAATTTTGTTAAAATCTTATTTCTTTGTCAAAATTTTCTTTCTATAGAAAATTTTGTCAAAATTTTTATTTCTATAGAAAATTTTGTGAAAATTTTATTCCCATAGAAAATTTTTTAATATTTTCTTTCTGTAGAAAATTGTGTCAAAATTTTATGTCTACTTTGTCAAACTGAATTATATACGTATTGGATCGATCTTTTTTGATTTAATATATACCACGTATGGACATACAATTTAGAAGATGGTGTTACGAGGTTTTATGGTACCTTGCCATCAGCAAGCGTTACCGCAACTTAAGTAATTCGATTGTGGATGTCAGTGTTTAGAAGAAGTTTCTACGCAATCCATGATGGAGGGTACATAAGCTTCGGCCTGGCCGAACTTACGGCCGTATATACTTGTTGTTTTTTAATTGTTCTGTATTCAAATCGTTAGACAATCTTCTACATTTCCTCTGAATTTCAAGCGTGATTTGTCGAGGGAAGGTATACTTCTCCTCAACATACCGTCCAATAAATCGGAAAAAGTAAAAGTACTTAAAAATTGATCATATTAACATTTGTTAAAGTATTGGACACGGAGAACATGCTTTTCCCAAACATATACCGAAAAATGTCAACGTTGCCTGTCAACTTCATGTAAATTTAAGTTTTCTACTTAAATAGTCTGTTAGAAGCCTGTGGAAAAATCATAAAATTATGTACTCTACTTTCTATTTTCAAAACATCGGTCAAAAGGGAACCCCCCTCCTTCGCTCCTTCCCGACCAAATATCGTATATTCACGTACCCTATATTCATTTCACAAACTACCCAACTTCAGAATTACCCTTTCCCAACCAGATATCGAAAAATCATGTACCCTGTATAAATTTTCTCCCAATTTCAAGTAAATCCGACAAGGTTAGATTTTGCTCTATTTTTTGTAAAGGGACGTCACTTTCTCTGCAAATTCCAAGAAAATCTGTAAACTTACCTTCAATTTTCGTAGTGTGCGGCAAGGAGAAGGTTCCCGTCCAAATACTCAATAATCAAGTACACCATATTGATTTCATAACCTTCCCCTACGGCCTTTGTAAATTTCAAGTAAACTTGAGAATTCTAGTTATACCCTCCACCATAGGATGGGGGGTATATTAACTTTGTCATTCCGTTTGTAACACATCGAAATATTGCTCTAAGACCCCATAAAGTATATATATTCTGGGTCGTGGTGAAATTCTGAGTCGATCTGAGCATGTCCGTCCGTCTATTGAAATTACGCTAACTTCCGAACGAAACAAGCTATCGACTTGAAACTTAGCACAAGTAGTTGTTATTGATGCAGGGCGGATGGTATTGCAAATGGGCCATATCGGTTCACTTTTACGTATAGCCCCATATAAACGGACCACCAAATTTGGCTTGCGATTGCTCTAAGAGAAGCAAATTTCTTCCGATCCGGCTGAAATTTGGTACATGGTGTTAGTATATGGTCTCTAACAAACATGCAAAAATTGGTTCACATCGGTCCATAATTATATATAGCCCCCATATAAACCGATCCCCCTATTTGGCTTGCGGAGCCTCTAAGAGAACGAAATTTCACCCGATCCGGCTGAAATTTGGTACATGGTGTTAGTATATGGTCTCTTACAACCATGCAAAAATTGGTCCACATCGGTCCATAATTATATATTGCCCCCATATAAACCGATCCCCCGATTTGGCTTGCGGAGCCTCTAAGAGAAGCAAATTTCATCCGATCCAGCTGAAATTTGGTACATGGTGTTGGTATATGTTCTCTAATGACTATGCAAAAATTGGTCCACATCGTCCCATAAGAATATATGTAGCCCCCATATAAGCCGATCCCCAGATTTTACCTCCGGAGCCTCTTAGAGGAGCAAAATTCATTCGATCCGGTTTAAATTTGGTACGTGATGTTAGTATATGGTATCCAACAACCATGCAGGAATTGGTTCATATCAGTCCATAATTATATATAGCTCCCATATAAACCGATCCCCAGATTTGACCTCCGGTGCCATTTGGAGAAGCAAAATTCATCCGATCTGGTTGAAACTTGGTACATGGTGGAAGTATATGATATTTAACAACCATGCCAAACTTGGTCCATATCTGTCCAAATTCATATATAGCCCCCATATAAACTGATCCCGAGATTTGGTTTTGGAGCCTCTTGGATGAGCAAATTTCATCCGAGTCAGTTGAAATTTGGTACATTGTGCTAGTATATGGCCGTTAACAACCATGCCTAACTAGATCCATATAGGTCTATAGTTACATATAGCCCACAGATAAATCGATCCCCAATCACACAAAAATTGGTCCATATCAAGTTTATAATTGTATATAGCCCCCATTTAAGCGACCCCCATATTTCACTTCTGGCTCTCTACGTATCGTGCAAAAAGTCCATATCGAGTCGTAACTATTTGTAGACTTACCTATACATAACTTTTTTATCTGATATATACCACGTATGGACTAACTCACAATTTAGAAAACGACGTTAAGAAGTTAAAAGATACCACAACCCAAGTAATGCGACTGTGGATGACAGTCTTTCGTAGAATTTTCTACGTAATCCATACATAGGATTTGGGCTGGCCGAACTTACGGCCGTATATACTTGTTTTTTTTTTTTCAGTTTTAGAGGAGTTCTCCCTCCCCGTCCCAATATCGAAAAATGATATAGCGTATATTGTGAAGATGTCCATGGAAAATTCCAAGCAAATTTTAAGCCCAATTTTTAAACAGCAGGGATAATTTTGTTCCAATTTTCAAAAATTCAGACAAGGCGGAGGTCCCCCTTCCCGTCCAAATATTAAACAATCAGGTACTCCATAATAAATTCATAACTTCACGGCGTATTCTCTGTATGTTAAATCTCAAGTAAATCAGAGAAATTTTGTTTTTTTTAACTGCACTTTAAAACAAGTGAGTAAAGTAGAAAGTCGGGCGGGGCCGACTATATTATACCCTAAACCAACCCTACTGAATTAGTAAACATAAGCATTTGTGGGGTATAATTGGTATAGGTTTTGGTGAACATAAAGGGGGGTACATGTTTATGGGTGTCTTGTCACAATCTGAGCAGAAATGTCTAATATTAGGAGCTAAAGTTTATTTTGCACCAAAAGAGTTAGTATGGCACTAATATTGAGTTCATTATTAAAAAAGAGAAAATCGTTAAATTAGTGTGGGTAATAAATACAAATTTGTCAAAATCGAGCAATATTCTTATGTAAGAGCTACAAGTACGTATAAGTACGATCGGCTAGTACATCAAAATCTGAAATTTGAGTAACATTGGTTAATAAATAGGAGTACTATGGCCAAATTTGGGAAAATCGAGTGATGCATATATATGGAAGCTATATCTAAATCTGAACCAATTTGCATAATATTTTGCGGGTTTGATTAATACCACAAAAAGTTACCTTGTGTAAGATTTGAGTAAGATCAGTTAGAAATAAGGTTATTAGGGGCGAATTTTTCAAAATCGGGTGATACATATATGGGAGCTATATCTACATCTGAACCGATTTCGATGAAATTGTGCACATATAGTTAGTACTATAGAGGACTAGATCTAGCCAACTTTTAGTAAGATCGGTTAATAAATAAGGGTTCTATGGCCAAATTTGGGATAATCGGGCTATACATATATATGGGAGCTATATCTAAATCTGAACCGATTTCGATGATTTTTTGCACATATAGTTAGTGCTATAGAAGACTACATTTAGCCAAATTTGGGTAAGATCGGTTGATAAATAAGGGTTTTATGGCCAAATTTAGAAAAATCGGGCGGTACATACATATGGGAGCTATAGCTAAATCTGAACCGATTTCGATGATTTTTTCCACATATAGTTAGTGCTATAGAAGATTACATTTAGCCAACTTTGAGTAAGATCGGTTGATAAATAAAGGTTTTGTGGCCAAATTTGGGGAAATCGGGCGATACATATATATGAGAGCTATATCTAAATCTGAACCGATTTGGATGAAATTTTGCAGACTTGAAGGGCGATGTAAAAGATTACCTTTTGCTAAATTTGGTGACGATCCGTTTGAAAAAACGCGCAACGTGACCCCATTTGTCGAAATCGGGCGATACATATATATGGGAGCTATATCTAAATGTGATCCGATTTCTTCCAAATTCAATAGCGTTCGTCCTTGTGTCCAAAAAACTCCCTGTACCAAATTTCATCAAAATCGGTTAATAATTGCGACCGGAATCCTGTGAACAACAAATACATGGACAGACGGACGGACCAACGGACACCAAGCGCTAGATCGACTCAGGAGGTGATTCTGAGTCGATCGGTATATATTTTATGGGGTCTAAAATCAATATTTCTGGTAGGCACATTTTTTGGCCGATCAAACTTATTATACCCTGACCACTATGTGGTTTAGGGTATAAAAATCGTATAAAGGGGTGGTCCACCTCCGCGACCAAATATCGAAAAATTAAGTAGCGGGTATTTGTCTAGATATCACCCCTAACCTTCCATGGAAATTTCACCCAAATCGGAGAACTTTGGCCCATATTTGAAAAAGTCGGACAAAGGGGATGTCCCCCTCTCCCACCACATATCAAAAAATGAGGTACCCTATTTTCACCACATGATTATGGTAATCACGTTCTCTGAACATTTTTCATCTGAAAAAATAAAATTTTTTTTATAACATAAGCAACTGCAATGGATTCAAATTATAAATTTTTCTAATACGATAATAAGATTTTCACGCTTTTCCGTTGAAACTTTTCTTGAATTTTCTCTATTATAAGCCTTGCGGAGCCCGAGACCTATCCAAGGAATGCAAAACCGTGGAAATCAGTTCATGCGTTCTGGAGTTAAAGCGTTAGGAAGGAAAACTCGACTTATTTTTATATCTTAGATAAGAGTTCATAACTTGGAAAGAAATTTTATTTATTTGATAGGAATCAATGTAAAATTTAGATAAAATCATTAATGATAACCTCATAGTGCCACATATTCCCTCATTTAGTTTTATTTGATAAAGTCTTTATTTTTCGGAAATTAATTAATTTATGAAGATAACATTTTGCTCATCCCATTGTGCCTTCGGTTGTGGTTACTAAGACGCCTGGCGGGCTATGCGACTGACTGGTTTTCTACCAGAACTTGTACTTGTTTGCTTAGCACGTTCCTGGTTTAAAAATTCAAACAGGAAACAGAATAAGATTTGCAATATTTGCTGCAACATAGCCCACCCACCTACTCGATGTGCGGTGGGGGGGGTAAAGAAGGATGAATATACATTTACACCCCAAAAATGGTTGTATGTCGCACCCATGAATTCATTCGTTTGTCTCATTCTACATATGAACGGATAATCCATTGAGAATTCCAAGAAATCATCATACAGGCGAAAGGACAAATTTTTCAGAGCCACAGTAAGTCAGACACACCAAAGTAACTTTCGAGAGAGACTAACCATTTTGGATTTTTTAAATGTCTGAATTCATGTCTGTTTGGAGGATATGTGCTTGCATGTTATGCGTGTAGGTGTTGATAAAATAATATCTTCTTTTTAGAGGGCGAGAATCCATTCCTTACGGCTGATAATGTTTGGAGCCATGTAGACTGCTGAAGATAAGCACTAAAATTGAGACAGTTGCACAATATAGAAGTTAAAAAAAGAAAAAAAAACGTTGTACAAAATAAGATATAATTTAATCACGAATTATGAAAATACTGTTAACAACGAGTTAAGAAAAGTCATTAAAAGTCTTGTTTTGGTTTCTTTTGAGTTGCATGTCTTTACGTTGAAAAACGAAATAAAAAGCGAACACATCCCTACTACACGTAAATGAAATTAAATATATGCTAATGTGAGTGTGTCCAATCAAAGCGGAACAAAATTAATTATGCTATAGATTAATGGGAGCTTAACGGCTATTTCTTGTAAAGATAAAAATCCTTTTATCCATAATAAGGTAAGGGTAAGGTATGGAACTCATAAATGTAGGCTATATAAGATCCTGAATCTATTCGTACCATCTGTATTTGGGTTCTAGAGGCAATTTTACATTTCTCTTCAAAAGCATAAAGAAAATCGAAAGAAATTTTCTCAATTGTAGAACCATCGTGCAACACGTTAAAGTCATTCAAGCTTATTATGACAACGAGTTTAACTCGAAATGTACACAGGGCACGAATTAAAGCCTTCAAATGGCACACAAAGCCATCACAGACTGTAGGTTAGGTTAGTTGGCAACCCGAAGTATCAGGCTCACTTAGATTATTCAGTTCATTGTGATACCACAGTGGTGAACTTCTCTCTTATCACTGATTCCACGTTAAGCTCAATGACAAGGGACCTCTTTTTTTATAGCCGAGTTCGAACGGCGTTCAACATTGCAGTGAAACCACTTAGAGAAGCTTTGAAACCCTCAGAAATGTCACCAGCATTACTGAGATGGGATAATCCACCGCTGAAGCAGGAATCGAACCCACGACCTTGTGTATGCAAGGCGGACATGCTAACCATTGCACCACGGTGGCTCCCATAACAGACTATACAAAAGTTGCTCTGCAGTATTTTGGCCCATTTCCATCTTAACAGACGCGTGCTAAGACCATGGACATTCCAACAGGACTGGATGTCAATGATCTTCGAACGAAAATTTTACTTATCTGCCCATTGCTTCAATGCTATCTTTAGAAAATTTTCCTGATAATAATCGGCGTTTATTTTTATACCATGGTCGATGAATATGAGCGGGGATAGACTATCGACTGTTAAGGCGGCCTACACCAAAACAACGGCGCACAGTAGTTGCAAATCGCTTTTGAACGGCTAACGATATTATTGTGTGAAAACTGAGGTGTTTTTCTCTCCTCAAGTTTGTAGGTCCGAGATTGATCACATCGAGGTTATGAAATTTTTTTAGCTGTCAAATCAATTATGAACCTCAATAATGAATTAGTTTCGATAATTTTTGGATTGGACAGAACTTGTAAATACCTTCAATATGGGGCCTGCAATTTATTTTTTGCAAACTTTTAACAATGTGGGGTCAGTATTTTGAACTTACAAGGGCGGATCTTTTAGGGCAAATTCTTGTTTTCTTTTCATCACTGCACTTTCTACAAAATTCGACGCATTCTAGAAGAAACAAGTAAGGTTAGGTTAGGTTAGGTGGCAGCCCGATGTATCAGGCTCACTTAGACCAATCAGTCCATTGTGATACCACATTGGTGAACTTCTCTCTTATCACTGAGTGCTGCTCGATTCCATGTTAAGCTCAATGACAAGGGACCTCCTTTTTATAGCCGAGTCCGAACGGCGTTCCACATTGCAGTGAAACCACTTAGAGAAGTTTTGAAACCCTCAGAATTAATTATTAAATCGGCCAACGACCCGGGATAAACACAATGTTAGTAAAAAATATGAGAAATATAAAGCTAGGGCAATTTTAATACAATTGTACAAACGAGCATTTGTGATTTCTCGGGCGATACATACGTATTCGAGATAAAGGACAATCTGAGTAATTTTTACAATTTTGCTACTTAGCTGTGGCAATTTTACAAGGATATTGGTTAGATCTCGCCAAGATATGTGGCCAATTGTGGGTTGTGGTATATTATTTGGCCAATTCGATATTTCCACAAAGCTTTATTTAAAACTCGGCCGTTCTGTGGAAATTCTGGCATTATAGTGTGTGTGTGTGATATGACTAGGATATGGGAAATCATATTTGTTAATCCGGAAGAACCGGAAAAATATATGGTGGCTTTATCTAAATCTGAACCAATTAAATCGAGATGACACACTTTAATAGTATAGTAAATATATTCTCTCTGGAAACTATCGAGTCAATTGGAAGAAACTTCCATTAAAAAAGGGTCTAAAAAGCTCAAAATCAATAGCGATTGTCTTTGAGCAAAAGTGAGACTCTGTGCCAAATTTGAGGACGATCGAACTTAAACTGCTAGCTGTACTATGCACACAAAATTACATATACAGACAGATGGAAGGACATCCAGACAGATAGACATCGCTCAATCGACTAAGAATTTAATTCTAAGGCGATCGGTATACTAAACGATAGGTCTCAGACTTCTTGGCGTTATCTACACTGAAAAAATTATTGTCGTGAGGTCAAAGATTTCATGTCTTAAAAATACGAATGCAAATTTTGCTGAGCATAGAAGACGCTATTTTATACCCACCACCATAGAATGGTGACAGGGGTATAATAAGTTTGTCATTCCGTGTGTAACATATAGAAATATCGATTTCCGACTATATAAAGTATATATATTCTTGAATTCAGGGAGAAATTCTAAGACGATATAAGCATGTCCGTCTGTCTGTCTGTTGTAATCACGCTACAGCCTTCAATAATGGAACTATCGTCTTGAAATTTGGCACAGATACGTTTTTTGTTTGCAGGCAGGTCAAGTTCGAAGATGGGCTATATGGGTCCAAGTTTTGATATAGTCCCCCATAAAAGCCGACCACCGATTTGGGGTCTTGGGCTTATAAAAACTGTAGTTTTTATCCAATTTGCCAGAAAATTGGAAATCTAGAGGTATTCTAGGACCATAAAGACGTGTGCCGAATATATTGAGTATCGGTACAGTTTTTGATATAGCCCCCTTATAAACCGACTTCCCAATTTGGGGTGTTGGGCTTATAAACACCGTAGTTTTTATCCAATTTGCCTGAAATTGGAAATCTAGAGGTACTTGAGAACCATAAAAGGTGTGCCGAAAATGGTGCCCATCGGTCCATGTTGTGGTATAGCCCTCATATAGACCGATCTCCCGAGTTTGCTTCTTGGGCTTCTAGCAACTGTATTTACTGTATTCGATTTGCCTGAAATTGGATATCTGGATGTATTTTGGGACCATAAAGAGGTGTGTCGAAAATGGGCCGTATCGGTCCATGTTTTGGTATAGCCGCCATATTGGAAATCTATACGTGAAACTGGAAATCTATAGGTATTTTAGGACCATAAAGAGGTGTGCTAAAATTGAGGTGTATCGGTTCATTTTTTGGTATAACCCTCATATAGACCGATCTCCCGATTTTATTTCTTGGGCTTCTAGGGACTATATTTTCCAGCCGATTTGCTTGAATTTGAAAATCTAGAGGTATTTGAAGATCGCAAATAGGTGTGTCACAAATGGTGCCTATCGGTCCATGTTTTGGTATAGCCCCCATATAGACCTATCTCCCGACTTTATTTCTGGGGCTTCTAGAATCCGTAGTTTTTATCAAATTTGCAGGAAATTAAAAATCTAGAGGTATTTTAGGACCATAAAGAGAAGTGTCGAAAATGGTCCGTATCGGTCCATGTTTTGAGATATCCCCTATATAGACTGATCTCCCGATTTTACTTCTTGGGCTTATAGAAACCGTAGTTTTTATCCAATGTGCATGACATTTGAAGTCTAAAGGTATTTGAGGGCCATTAAGAGGTGTGCCAAATGGTGAGTATCGGTCCATGTTTTAGTATAGCCTTCACATAGACCGATCTCCAGATTTAATTCCTTGGGCTTCTAGAAACCGTAGTTTTTATCCGATTTGCACAAAAATGTAAATATACTGGAATTTTAGACCCTCAAAAATCTGTATCGCATTTATTTTTACCAGTCCGTTTGGTAAGGCATCGATATAGACCGATTTAACTTCTTAAGTATATCGACAAAGTTTATTTCAATTTTCCCCTTCCCAAACCATATATCGAAAAATCATATACTACTTTAAAAATCATGTATAAATTTAATCATCTCCTCCCACGTTCCCTGTAAATTTCAAGTAGATCGGAGATGTTTAAATTTTGCTCTATTGTTTTAAAGGGACGTCACTTTCCCCGATACAATATTGACAAACACCGTAGTGAATAGCACCCCTAACCTTCCCTGAAAATTCTTGAAACTTTTCTTCAAGTGTGGTGCAAGGAAGGTTGCCTCTTCGTTCATAACCTTCCTCCACTGCCTTTGTAAATTTCAAGAAAACTTAAGAATTTTTTTTTGCAGTTTTAGAGGAGGACCTCCTCCCCGACCAAATATCGAAAAGTGATGAAGCGTATCTTTTGTAAACGTCCCAGAAAATTTCAAGCAAATTATAAGCCTAAAGGAGCGGCGTCTCCTCCGTCCAAATATCACAAAATCAGCTATCAACTATTAATGTCGTAACCTCTCCCAAGTCCTCTGTAAATTTCAAGTAACTCGGTAAAGTTTAATTGTTTCTCTGTATGTATTTAAGAGAAGCGGATATCTCCCTATGCCCTTTTATTTTTATTAAAAAATCAGGAACCTCATATAAATTTCATAACCTCACTCATTTTTTCCGTAAAATTTCAGTCGGGGGAGTTTAGTTTTGTTTTCACTGTACTTTAAAAAAAAGTCGGGCAAAGGGGTGGTACCCCTCCCCGACCAAATATCGAAAAATAATGTAGCGGATTTTTGTCTAGATGCAAACCCCAACATTCAATGAAAATTTCAAGCAAATCGCATAATTGTGTTCCAAGTTTCAAAAAGTAGGGCAAGGGGGAGGTCCCCCTCCCCGTCCACATATGAAATCATCAGGTACCCCATATTAATTCCATAACCTCACCGCATGTTCTCTGTAAGTCTCAGATAATTTAGAGAATTTTAGTTTTTTCACTGTACTTTAAAAAAAAGTCGAACAAAGGGACGGTCCCCCTCCGCCACCAAATATCGAAATATAAAGTAGCGGATCTTTGTCCAGATGCCAATCCCAACCTTCAATGAAAATTTCAAGCAAAAAGTCCGACAAAGGGGAGCTCCCCCTCCGCGACCAGGTGTCAAAAAATGAGGTACCCTATTTTCACCACATGAACACCCCCTACAATCTCTGAAAGTTTGAAGTAAATCTGTTCAGCCGTTTTGCAGCCAACTCGGAACATACAAGCAAACAAACATTGAATTTTATATATATAACATAGATATTCGCACACGCATGCGACCTTTTTCGAAGAGGTTTTCAAGTTAAATCCAGCATAGAAAAACTCATCGCAATCGGTTCATAATTGCTAAAATTAGGTCAGGAAAAGGAAAACACCTCCCCAAATACACAAAGATTTAAAGAAATTATGTTGATACCTTTATCCGTTCAAAAGTTGCGGAATTATTCCAACGATTTGGAACCGCTGTGCGATATAAAGAAACTTTATTTGACAAAAACGTACATTTAGTTGCCAACATTTTTCTTTGCGTGTATATAACCCGATCTCCTGATTTGTTTTCGTGGACTTCTGGACAACGCAATTTTTATCCGTTTTTAAATTGGAAATCTAGAGGTATTTTAGGTCCACACATAAGTGTGCCGAAGATGGTGTGTATCGGTCCATGTTTTGGTATTTTCCCCCTAAAGATCGATTTCCCCATTTTAAACCTTGAGTATTTTGATTCCATCGGTCCATGTTTTGGTATAGCCCCTATATAGATCAATCTCCCTATTTCCTATGTCCATGTTTTGGTTTATATGTTTGTTTGTCAGAGTATCTGTCATTAAATCCACACGGAATTCAATATATTTTCAAATATAATTGTTCCAAAGTAAGATTTGGCCCTGTCTGAATTTAAGTCCGTATATACTTGTTTATTGTTAGCTTCGAGAATTTAGATTTCTTACACTCTAAAATGTTTATATGTCCCTAATGCTTTAATTTTGTTGAAATAAATTTTTGGTTAATTGTTGCAAGATTTCCATTACAGATACTCTTTTATTATCAACTCCCCTAAAATTTGCTTTGACAATTATAAAATACTTGGGTAGTGAAATTTCACAGAGATTTATTGCCTTGTTATTAAATTTGGATTTTAAGCCATAATATGTTATCATTTGTCGGGATAATATTTTTCATTCCAGGATTTTTATGGCCCATTAAAATCAACACCAAATATATTTTTCAACATCAACTCAGTTCTCTCTCCCAAATATACCCAGAAACATTGCCGTTCTCCTAACAAACAACAATGAAACACATTTTGCAATTAAAATTGGAATGAAAAAAAAAAAATATTATAACTCAAGAGTTGAGAATCCTTACATTCGAATGGATAGACAAACAGACAGATAGACGGACAGACACATAAAGTGTCATCAGACATGGACCACATGTAACCATAAACTATCATCTATGACCCCCAGAGAGTCCATTCAAATAAATGAAGCACTTTACATGCAAAATCTACAAAAAAAAAAAAATGTTGAGCAATTCTCATCGCAGCCTTATGCCCAAAAGTTGCATGGAGGGAAGGAAATACCCAAATTTTGTGAAGTCAGTAAAAACTGTAATTTTTGTAATTAAGTGGTTGAAATTTAACCCTGTGATGGTTGTTAAATGTAAATGTATACCCTACTCAATGAAATGTGGTAAAAAAATCAAATCAAATAAAATAACAAAAAATAAATACTTTTAATTTCTTAAATTAATTAATAGATATTTTCATATGTGTAAATTAGGAATATCGGTTAATATAAGGTCGAATATACATCAAAGTCAGGCTAAAACTCGACACATCTGATTTTTGACTTTTTAAAAATTTTGAAAAGTCAAAGTCATGCTAAAACTCGACTTTCTAGTTTAAGATAAATTTACATCAAAAAAAGTCGATTTTTAAAAATCTCAAAGATCGATTAGTTGATTTTGAAAATTACAAATAGTTGACTTCGAATTTTAGATTTTTTAGACAAAAAGTTTCGGTTTTCGACTTTTATTTTAGGACATCAAAAGTCGACTTTTATACTTTAAACCAGACAGTGGTCAGAGTATAATAACTTTGATCTGCCACAAAAATGAGCCTGCCAGCAATTTCATTTTTAGACCTCATAAAATATATACCGATGGACTCAGAAACACCTACTGAGTCGATCTATCCCTTGGTGTCCGTCCGTCTGTCCATGTATATATTGCAGAGATGGTCTGCATTAGGGATCTATAAATCGAGAATCGATTTATCGATTATTCGAATTTTGGCATGAAAATCTAAAAAAGTCGAAATCGATTATTATCGCAAAGTCGATTTTAAATTTTCAACTAATTTTTAATTTTGACTATTCGATTTTAAATTTTGAACTATTTTTTAATTTTGACTATCAAAAATCGATTTAAATGTTTTATTCATTGGTTTCAATTAAATTGAAATGTACCCAGTTGTAAGGAAACGAGCACACATTTCTTAATTTTTATTTATAGAATTCTATTACCACTAAGAACAAATTGATTAAATAAAATATCAAATTGGTGAAAATGAATATTTTGTGTTTTCAATTTCCTTGAACATTTTAAAAATATATTAAACAAATTAATAACAAACAAGTTTGACTGGAACACTAATTTTTGGCATTTCTTACCAACTATTGTTGATAACACTCACAAAAAGACAGATGGATTTCATAAAATCGAATATTTTGTAGAATCATTATTTCTATGAAATTCGATTATGAAAAATCGAATATTCGAATTTTGATTGGTAAAAATAATCGAAAATCGATTTTTGATTAAAAGTTAATAATCGAAAAGTCGAAAAATCGAATATTGGTTTGTACTATAGATCCCTAGTCTGTATCAAACTTTTTTAGGTTTGCGACTTTCGCAAAGTTGTAAACGTCGTAAACGTCACATACCCATCGTAAATGTAGAAAAAGTAACAAAAGTCGCAAACTCAAAATACTTTAGTCGCGCCAGCTAGGCAGCGAATTCGATGATATCCAAGACGATGGTATGTGCGAAGAAGTTTCAATTCTTAGGAATGTTAAAAATTTACGGTTTTGGTCCCCACATTTTCCCTATTGCCTTTTGTACGAGTACAGGGTAACCGTGACTTTTCTCGTCCTTTATTAGCTTTAAATTCAGTCTCCTGTCCAATATAACTCCAAGGTATTTTGCACACTCACCAATGATAATTTCGATACCACCTAAGAAAATAGGCTTGACCGTGGGAAAACTTTTACAAATTTCTGCAGAAAATCACAGCGAATGCTGTCAAACTAAATTAAACAAGTATATACGGCCGCAAGTTCGGCCAGGTCGAAGCTTATGAACCCTCCACTATGGATTGCGTAGAAACTTCTTCTAAACACTGCCATCCACAATCGGATTAATTGGGTTGCGGTAACGCTTGCCGATGGCAACGTATCTTAAAACTTCCTAACACCGCCTTCTAAATTGTAAGTAAGTCCATACGTAGTATATATTAAATTAACAAAATTTTCTATAGAAATAAAATTCAAACAAAATTTTCCATAGAAATAAAATTTTGACAAAATTTTCTATAGAAATCAAATTTTAACAAAATTTTCCATAGAAATACAAGTTTAACAAATTTTTCTATAGAAATAAAATTTTGGTATATTATTTTTGGCTCGAGTGGCAACCATGATTATGAACCGATATGGACCAATTTGTGTGTGATTGGGGATTGGCTATATATAACTATAGACCCATATGGACCAATTTTGGTATGTTGCTTCTCTAAGAGGCTCCGGAGGTCAAATCTGGAGAAGGTTTATATGGGGGCTATATATAATTATGGACCAACAGTGACCAATTCTGGCACGGTTGTTAGAGACCATATACTAACACTATGTTCCAAATTTCAACCGGATCGGATGAAATTTGCTTCTCTTAGTGGCTCCGCAAGCCAAATCTGGGGATCGGTTTATATGGGGGCTATATATAATTATGAACCGATGTGGACCAATTTTTGCATGGATGTTAGAGACCATATACCAACATCATGTACCAAATTTCAGCCGGATCGGATGAAATTTTTTTCTCCTTGAACCTCCGCAAGCCAAATCTGGGGATCGGTTTATATGGGGGCTGTATATAATTATGGACCGATGTGGACCAATTTTAGCATAGTTGTTAGAGACTATATATCAACACCATGTACCACATTTCATCGGGATCGGATGAAATTTGCTTCTCTTTGAGGCTAAGCAAGCCAAATCTGGGGATCGGTTTATACGGGGGCTATATATAATTATGGACCGATGTGGACCAATTTCTGAATGGTTGTTCGAGACCGTGTACCAAATTTCAGCCGGATCGGATGAAATTTGCTTCTCTTTGTGGCTCCACAAGCCACAACTTAGGGTCCGTTTATATGGGGGCTATACGTAAAAGTGGACCGATATGACCCATTTGCAATACCATCTGACCTACATCAATAACAACAACTTGTGCCAAGTTTCAAGTCGATAGCTTGTTTCGTTCGGAAGTTAGCGTGATTTCAACAGACGGACGGACGGACATGCTCAGATCGACTCTGAATTTCACCACGACCCCAGAATATATATACTTTATGGGGTCTTAGAGCAATATTTCGATGTGTTACAAACGAAATGACAAAGTTAATATACCCCCATCCTATGCTGGGGGGTATAAAAATGTTCAGAATTTCTTCTATTCCAAATTAGGGTTTCTAAAGTAGGTTTACGTATTTTGGGACATACGTATTATACCCTCGCAAATGTATGTCGCAAAAGTCACAGTTTATGACAGGTGAACCCTGATCTATTGTTCGCAGGATTGCGGTTGCAATTATTAAGCGATTTTGATGAAATTTCGTATATAGCATTTGTTTGGCACGAACCCTATTGAATTTGGAAAAAATCGGATCAAATTTAGATATAGCTCCCATATATATGTATCGCCCGATTTCGATAAATAGGGTCAGGTTGTGCTCATTTACTAACCGATCAGCGTCAAATTTGCCACAAAGTAATTTAATTTATCATCCTTTAAATGTGCAAAATTTAATCGAAATCGGTTCAGATTTAGATATAGCTCCCATATATATGTATTGCCGGATTTTCTCAAATTTGGCCACAAATCCCTTATTTATCAATCGATTTTACTAAAAGTTGGCGTACTCTAATATTCGATAGTGCTAACTATATGTGCAAAAAATCATGGAAATCGGTTCAGATTTAAATATAGCTCCCATATATAATATATCGTTTGATTTTTGAAAATTTGGTCATACTAGCCTTATTTATTAACCGATCATACTCAAATTTAGCACACAGTAACCTTCTGTGGTATTTACCAAACCTGCAAAATATCATCTAAATCGGTTCAGATTTAGATATAGCTCCCATATATATATGCAGCGCCCTATTTTCAAAAACTTGTCCCTAATAACCTTATTTTTGACAATAGTAGCCTCATTTATTAACCGATCTTACTCAAATTCAGCACACAGTAAGCTCCTGTAATATCACCCAAACCTACAAAATACCATCCAAATCGGTTCAGATTTAGATATAGCTCCTATATCTATTAACCAATCGTAATCAAATTTAGCACAAGGTAACCTTCTGTGGTTTCAACCAAACCTAGAAAATATCAGCATAACCGGTTCAGATTTAGATATAGCTCCCATATATATATACATCGCTCGATTTTGCCAAATATTTCGATTTTGGTCATAATACTCTTATTTATTAACCAATGCTACTCAAGATTCAAATTTGTATTATACGATCGTATTTAGACTTACATGTAACTCTTACATAATACTATTGCCCAATTTTTAAGAATTTGGATTTATTATTCACATTAATTGAGCGATTTCCTCTTTTTTAATAATGGACTCAATACACGCAGAGAAGGAATATGATCACCTCAAACATGTTTCAAGGGCAAAATGTTATTTTTGTATGGTGACCATGTTTGTCACTAAAATTTTATTTTCTGGTCAAATATAACCTGCTTGCCGAAATAAGATACATGATTTCCGAGAAAATAACATGGTTGCGAAAACCATGTTACATGGTCACCACCCAAAAATAACATTTTGCCCTTCAAACATGTTTGAGGTGATCATATTCCTTCTCTGGGTGGGGTCCATCATTTGTCCATCATTTTCGAATTTTGAAAAAATCGAAGAGTCGACATTTTGATTCTCATTACGATTCCTAGTCCCGATTTCAGGGAAATCCGCTGTGGCTTAATATACACCAACTTTAATACAACGTTTTGGAACCATAGCAACAATGGATTTTGAACTTAAACTAAATGGGGTTAGGTATACGAGCTTAAGTATACCAAGAACAACAATTAAACATTTTTCCAGATCCTAGACTTTAGACCAGGGCTGTGGAACCGGAGTCGGAGTCTTGGAGCCGGAGACTGAAGAATTTGCTGGAGTCGGAGTCGTAAAAATTTTGTTCGACTCCGACTCCGGCTAAACCAAATTTTTCACTTCACATTTTTTGTAACTAAGCAAGTTTTTACGCAAATTAGTTTCCGTTGTGTTATTCATTCGATCAATGTCCAGCATGATTGTAAATGAAAATCAACTTCCAATTACGGTTATCTTTTTATGTTTCCTAGAATGTTAGACTAGCAGATGGGCTGGATCGATCCATTTTAATGCCAATATCAATTTATTTGAAATATTTCGAAAAATCGAAATTATTTTTTTAATTTTATTTTAAGGCCATATACATATGTGGAATATTGACAGAAAATTTTTTCAAAGTTGTTTTTTTATAGAAAATTTTGTCAAAATGTTATTTCTATAAAAAGTTATTTCATATAAAAATTTCATATAAAAAAACAAAGTTATTTCTATAAAAATTTTATTTCTATAGCAAATTTTGTCAACATTTTATTTCTATAAAAAATTTATTCAAAATTTTATTACTATAGAAATATTTTTTTCTATAGAAAATTTTGTCAAAATTTTATATCTATAGAAAATTTTGCCAAAATTTTATAGTAATAGATTTTTTTATTAGAAAATTTGGTCAAAATTTTATTTCTATAGAAAATTTATTCAAAATTTTGTTTCTGTAGAATATTTTGCAGAATTTTATTTACTACACAAAAATTTTTCTAAAATTGTATATTTATTGATAATTTTTTCAAAATTTTATTTCTATAGAAATAAAATTTTGCCAAAATTTTATAGTAATAGATTTTTTTATTAGAAAATTTGGTCAAAATTTTATTTCTATAGAAAATTTATTCAAAATTTTGTTTCTGTAGAATATTTTGCAGAATTTTATTTACTACACAAAAATTTTTCTAAAATTGTATATTTATTGATAATTTTTTCAAAATTTTATTTCTATAAGAAAAAATTGTCAAATTTTATTTTTATAGCAAATTTTCTCAAATTTTTTTTCTTACTGATGCTCACTGATACTCACTGTTACAAAAATGTATTCAAAATTTTATTACTATAGAAATATTTTTTTCTATATAAAATTTAGCCAAAATTTTATTTCTATAGAAAATTTAGTCAAAATTTTGTTTATGTAGAATATTTTGCAAAATTTTATTTCTATAGAAAATTTTGCAAAAATTGTTTGCTACACAATTTTTTTTTTAAATTGTATTTCTATTGATAATTTTGTCAAACTTTTATTTCTATAAAAATTTAGCCAAATTTTATTTCTAAAAAATTTTTTTTTCAAAATTTTATTTCTATATATTTGGTCAAAATTTGATTTCTATTGAAAATTTTGCCTCAATTTTATTTCTATAGAAAATTTAGTCAACATTTTGTTTCTGTAGAAAATATTGCAAAATTTTATTTCTATATAAAATTTTGCAAAAATTTATTTACTAGACAAACATTTTTTCCAAAATTGTATGCATACTCACTGTATTGTATGATACTCACTGCTAAGTCGAAAACTTATAGAAATGACTCAAATTTTCAAATTTTTCAATGAATGAATCATAAATGCATTTTTGCGAAATTGTCTAAACAATTATAAATATTTCCCAAATATTGCCCGAGATTTTGTAGAAGTTTGATTTGAGATTTTATCAAAATGTATATCTAAATACAAAGTTGTGCAGAGTATATTATAATCGGCCCGCCCGACTTTAGACTTTCCTTGCATTTTTATTTTTTGTTAAAATTGTGTTACGTCCCATAACGTTAGTTTTAAATTTTAAGTACATAGATTTTGTAGAAGTATATAAAATTTTGCCTAAATCGATTCAGATTCTAATTCATGCATATGGGAATATAAACCTTTATATAGCTCGTAACAAATTTAAAGGATTTGAGATAGTATCAATAATTTTGGTCCACAAATACATAACATATACTGTTGGTATCTTTTCATATTATGATGGGTATTTTATATCATTATTTTATATATTAAACATTGCCCTAAATTTGAAATATAGAGTTCAATTGGCATTTAATGTGAAATGAAGACCTTTTTTGCACACATAAATAAATATGATACTTTATATCGATCCACTTACGGTAACCCCACAATAGAACTACAAATTAATGGTATTAAAATGAGATTTAGTTATATTACCCGGAGTCGACTCCGGAGTCGGAGTCGAGCTGATGAAAAATGCTGGAGTCGGAGTCGAGCAAAATTGGCTCGACTCCACAGCCCTACTTTAGACTGATTTGTTGTAACATTTTCTTTTCTGCAATGTCCTTTAGGGAAACTACAGTCGTTGTCCACGTATGTTAACTATAATTTGTGCGATTATTTCATTTGATGATGGTACATCCGCAGCGGATAGATAACTAAGTGGTTGGTGGTTATGACTGTGGCCTTGGTGCAAAATTTTTAAATAATGATTTTAATAACGATAATAATGATGGTGATTATGCTGGAAATGGCTGAGGTGACGACGACAACGACAACGGCTATGATGATGATTATGGTTGGTCGGATATTTGGTTTGAGGTTTTGATGATGAGGTCATTTGTTTGTTGGCTATGTGATGATTGCGATTCCTTCCATTCCGATAAAATGTGACACACGAACCGATTAAGCAAAAATTGCCTTCCCAACTGATAATCATGACCACATACTGGAAATGAGACAAAAAAAATCGTATTCTACTTGGAGATTTAATGCCAGAAATGAATGAGCTGACGTTACTCAGGTTGGTTAACATAGAGCCATTTAAAATGTGGTAACATAGCACCATGTTAGTTTTATGAGAAATTGGCCTATGGGATGGATGTGATAAGGTTGGAAGAGCAAAAAATATAAAAAAACTATAGCCAGATCTCTGACGGCTAAGGGACTAACTAAAGCCAAGTGGGGAAAGAAATATAAAAAAAAACTATGCCCAGATCCCTGACGGTTAGGGACTAACTGAAGCCAAGTGGGAAAAACTTTTTTTAATGACGCATATTTAAAAAAAAAACCTTCGTCTGGCAACAAGTAGTTGAAAACAGACTAACTAATTCCCAGAATTAACATATTAAAATAATGATAAATCAAAGTGGAACTGTGTACAGATAGATTGAGTGGACCTTCCGGTAATATCCGGTAATATTCGATATATTCACTGAAATAGGCTTACCCGGTTCCAAAGATTTTCCCATTTCACTACCCAGCAAAAAAAAAATTGGCAGTTGTTCCACAAACATTTCTTTTAAAGCCCATCCCAGAATCCCCCATCGAGTTTCTTCAACTTCCGATGCAGTCCTTTTGGACAAGTGCACAAACATTTCTTCTAAAGCGCATCTTGGGATTCCCCAATGATTTGTTTCTACTTCCGATGCAGTCCTTGTGGACAAGTGCACAAACATTTCTTCTAAAGCGCATCTTGGGATTCCCCAATGATTTGTTTCTACTTCCGATGCAGTCCTTGTGGACAAGTATTAGAAAGAACGCAATCAGGCTATTTTAAGTGCAAACTTTGGACAATTAAATTTTACAAAAAAAAATAGAAAACGAATAAAAAATAAGAAAAAAACAAGTATATACGGCCGTAAGTTCGGCCAGGCCGAAGCTTATGTACCCTCCATCATGGATTGCGTAGAAACTTCTTCTAAACACTGCCATCCACAATCGAATTACTTAAGTTGCGGTAACGCTTGCCGATGGCAAGGTATCTTAAAACCTCCTAACACCATCTTCTAAATTGTATGTAAGTCCATACGTGGTATTTATTAAATCAAAAAAGATCGATCCAATACGTATATGATTCAGTTTGACAAAGTAGACATACAATTTAGACAACATTTTCTACAGAAATAAAATTTTAACAAAAGTTTCTATAGAAATAAAATTTTCACAAAATTTTCTATAGAAATAAAAATTTTGACAAAATATTCTATAGAAAGAAAATTTTGACAAAACTTTCTACAGAAAAAAATTTTAACACAATTTTCTATAGAAATAAACTTTTGACAAAATTTTCTATAGAAATAAAATCTTGGTAGATTATTTGTGGCTCGAGTGGCAACCATGATTACGAACCGAATAAAATTTGAACAAAATTTTCTATAGAAATAAAATTTTGATAAAATTTTCTATAGAAATAAAATTTTGACAAAATTTTCTATAGAAATAAAATGTTGAAAAAATTTTCTATAGAAATAAAATTTTTGTAGATTATTTTTGGCTCTAGTGGCAACCATGATTATGAACCGATATGGACCAATTTTTGTGTGATTAGACCAATTTTGGTATGGTTGTTAGCGACCATATACTAACACCACGTTCTTAATTTGAACCGGATCGGATGAATTTTGCTCCTCCAAGAGGCTCCGGAGGTCAAATCTGGAGAACGTTTTATATGGGGGCTATATATAAGTATGCACCGATATGGACCAATTCTGGCACGGTTGTTAAAGATCATATACTAACAACATGTACCAAATTTCAGCCGGATCGGATAAAATTTTCTTCTCTTTGAGACTTCGCAAGCCAAATCTGGGGATCGGTTTATATGGGGGCTATATATAATTATGAACCGATGTGGACCAATTTTTGTATGGTAGTTAGAGACCATATACCAACATCATGTTCCAAATTACAACCGGCTTGGATGAAATTTGCTTCTCTTGGAGACTTCGCAAGCCAAATCTGGGGATCGGTTTATATGGGGGCTATATATAATTATGAACCGATGTGGACCAATTTTTGCATGGTTGTTAGAGACCATATACCAACATTATGTACCAAATTTCAGCCGGATCGGATGAAATTTTCTTCTCTTTGAGACTTCACAAGCCAAATCTGGGGATCGGTTTATATGGGGGCTATATATAATTATGAACCGATGTGGACCAATTTTTGTATGGTAGTTAGAGACCATATACCAACATCATGTACCAAATTTCAGCCGGATCGAATGAAATTTGCTTCTCTTTGAGGCTCCGCAAGCCAAATCTGGGGATCGGTTTATATGGGGGTTATATATAATTATGGACCGATGTGGACCAATTTTTACATGACTGATAGAGACCATATACCAACACCATGTACCAAATTTCAGCCGGATCGGATGAAATATGCTTCTCTTAGAGGCTCCACAAGCCAAATCTGGGGATCGGTTTATATGGGGGCTATATATAATTAAGGACCGATATGGACCAATTTTTGCATGGTTGTTAGAGACCATATACCAACATCATGTACCAAATTTCAGCCGGATCGGATGAAATTTGCTTCTCTTTTAGGCTCCGAAAACCAAATCTGGGGACCGGTTTATATGGGGGCTATATATAATTATGGACCGATGTAGACCAATTTTTGCATGGTTGTTAGAGACCATATACAAACACCATGTACCAAATTTCAGCCGGAACGGATGAAATATGCTTCTGTTAGAGGCTCCACAATCCAAATCTGAGGGTCCCTTTATATGGGGGCTATACGTAAAAGTGGAACGATATGACCCATTTTCAATACCATCCGACCTACATCGATAACAACTACTTGTGCCAAGTTTCAAGTCGATAGCTTGTTTCGTTCGGAAGTTAGCGTGATTTCAACAGACGGACGGACGGACGGACGGACGGACATGCTTAGATCGACTCAGAATTTCACCACGACCCAGAATATATATACTTTATGGGGTCTTAGAGCAATATTTCGATGTGTTACAAACGGAGTGACAAAATTAATATACCCCCATCCTATGATACAGGGTATAAAAATATAAATTTAATAAAAAAAGTAAAAAAATAATAATAAAAACAAAAATTTCATCCCGCTGGGATTTGAACCTGTGCCGTTTGACTTTTTCGCTTCCATGGAAGTTCTTTTGAGAAGATTTTGCAAATTACGAGAATTTTTAATTTTTTTTGTTGATTTTTGTTGTCGTTTTACGATCATATCACAAACATTTGAATTGACCTTTCGACGCTTTATAATCAATGGCGTTTGTGGCTGAGTGTGCTAAGGCGTTCTGTTATGGTGCCAGCAAACCCAGGTTCAACCCCTGGTCGGAGCGAAAAAGTTTTGCAAATTGTAAAAATTAGATAATAGGAAAATAATAGTGTAATAAAACATATGGTTGAAAAAAAGTGAAATTGGTTGAAAAAAAAAAATTTTTATTCGCTTTTCAAATTTCTTCATTCAAATTAACTTCCAGGGCACAGCTTCTAAAGCAATGCAAAGGATCCAAAAAGAGAGTACCTCCGTCCTATGACAAGCCGGTGTAAAATTCATTGGAGATGATCCAAGTTTGCACTACTTCCGGATCACAGATTGGGGACCCAAACTACTTTTTTGGAAGCTCTTTTTTTGCTGGGTAATGATTCAACAAAGAGGGTGATTCCAATAACAGTACATCTAAGACGCAATTATCTTTATGATTCCTAATTGATATTGAGAAACAACTGTGGCTTTTTTTTCGTTTTCTCTGTTTCTCGAATATTATATTCACGCCGCAATAATGCCTTCTATAGATTTATTCCAGTGAAAGTTCAGTTTATTGTTTACAAGCTAACAAAAACATTTTGATAGAAATAAAGTTATTCGTGATGGAATTCAAACGTGATAGTGTGATTCATTTATATTTTGCTCGAAATCTAAATAAATAAATAATAAATATGACCTCTGTGGTCATATGAGTTCAAATAGCGGGAAAGATATATATGGGAGCTATATATAAATCTGAACCGATTTCAATTAAATTTGGCACACTCACACTTTACGACACTATCAATTGCACTCTTTGTACAAACTTTGAAGAAAATCAGGCTAAAATTCTGACTTCTGGGGCCATATTAGCAGATATCGGGCGAAAGATATATATGGGAGCTGTATCTAAGTCTGAACCGGTTTCTTCCAAAATAAAAAGGGTTCTATTCTGACCCAAAACACATATGTTACTTGTGTCAAAATTTGAAGTAGATTGGACTAAAATTGCGACCTAAAGATTGATTACAAAAATGTGTACACAGGCAGAGGGACATAGCTAGATCGATTTAGAATCTGAACTGAGCCATATTTCCAAAGACACCATAGGTCTATCTCATCTCCTTCTGGTTGTTGTAAACATATGCACTAACTTTTAATACGCTATTCCACAGTGTGGCGCAGGGTACAACAACAACATCCAATTGCTATGTTTTTTTTTTGGAGTAACTTCATTTTATATTCGGCGGCCGTTGCATTATAAAAACAAGTATATACGACCGTAAGTTCGGCCAGGCCTTATGTACCCTCCACCATGGATTGCATAGAAACTTGTACTAAAGACTGTCATCCACGATCGAATTACTTGGGTTGCGGTAACACTTGCCGATGGCAAGGTATCTTAAAACACTTTAACACCGTCTTCTCAATTGTAAGTTAGTCATTCGGGATATATATTAAACAATAAAAAGCCGATTAAATACGTATATAATTCAAATTCTTCTATAAAATAAAATCTTGACAAAATGTTCTATAGTAATAAAATTTTGACAACATTTTCTATAGAAATAAAAATTTGGTCGATTCTTTTTGGGGATCGCCTATATATATAACTATAGACCTATATGGACCAATTCTGGCATGGTTGTTAGCGGACATATACTAGCGCAATGTACCAAATTTCACCACGTATCAAATTTCAACCGGAGCGGATGAATTTTCCTCCTCCAAGAGCTCTGGAGGTAAAATCTGGGGATCGGTTTAAATGGGGGTTATATATAATTAAGACCGGTATAGACCAATTTCTGAATGGTTGTTAGAGACCATATACTAACACCACGTAATAAATTTCAACCGGATCGGGTGAATTTTGCTTTTCCAAGGGGCTCCGGAGTTCATATCTAGGGATCGGTTTATATGGGGGCTATATATAATTATGGACCGATATTGACCAATTCCTGTATGGTTGTTAGATACCATATACTAAAACCACGTACCAAATTTCAACCCAATCAGATGAATTTTGCTTATTCACGAAGCTCCGGAGGTCAAATCTGGGGATCAGTTTATAATGGGGCTATATATAATTATGGACCGATGTGGACCAATTTTTGCATAGTTGTTAGACACACTATTCTAACACCGTGTACAAAATTTCAACCGAATGGGATGAATTTTGCTCATTCACGAAGCTCCGGAGGTCAAATCTGGGGATCGGTTTATATGGGGGCTGCATATATTTATCGACCGATGTGGACCAATTTTTTCCATGGTTGTTAGAGACCATATACTAACACCATGTACCAAATTTCCACCGGATCGGATGAAATTTGCTTCGCTTAGAGACTCCCTAAGCCAAATCGGGTGATCGGTTTATATGGGGGCTGTATATAATTATGAACCGATGTCGACCAATTTTTGCACAGTTGTTAGACACCATATACTAGCACCGTATACAAAATTTCAACCGAATCGGATGAATTTTGCTCATTCACGAAGCTCCGGAGGTCAAATCTGGGGATCGGTTTATATGGAGGCTACATATATTTATCGACCGATGTGGAACAATTTTTCCATGGTTGTAAGTGACCACATACTAACACCATGTACCAAATTTCCGCCGAATCGGATGAATTTTGCTCCTCCAAGAGGCTCCGCAAGGCAAATCAGAGCGTCGGTGTATATGGGGGCTATACGTAAAAGTGGACCGATATGGCCCATTTGCAATACCATCCGACCTACATCAATAAAAACTACTTGTGCCAAGTTTCAAGTCGATAGATTTTTTCGTTCGGAAGATTGCGTGATTTCAACAGACGGACGGACGGACATGCTTAGGTCGACTCAGAATTTCACCACGACCCAGAATATATATACTTTATGGGGTCTTAGAGCAATATTTCGACGTGTTACAAACGGAATAACAATGTTAATATACCCCCCACCCTATGATGGAGGGTATAATAAACACAAATATTTCAAATGAAATAAACCCTTATTTATTTTTTGGGATTATTGTTCATTTTCAAGTGGGGCCTGTTTTCGCATTCTAGGAATTGACAATAGTTTGAACTATACACACTTTTGTTGTAGCATCGCATCTGTCTTTCTCCTATGGACAGAGTCTAAAGTGGCATTACGCTATTATTAAAAGATTCGTACTCACTTATGCAAATTAATTTTGTTCTTAAAACTTCAGTTTCCCTATCAATTAGGGTTCTTTTTCACACTTTTAAATCGAAAGTGAAAATAAGACAGAATATTATATTTGATCTGCAAAAAATGTGCCTACCAGAAATATTGATTTTAGACCTCATAAAATATATATCGATCGACTCAGAATCACCTCCTGAGTCGATCTTGCCATTGGTGTCCGTCCGTCCATCATTTTGCTGTTCGCAGGATTCCGGTCGTATTTATTAAATGATTTTGATACAATTTGATACACGGTGTTTTCATGGCACAAGCACGAAACTATTGAAATTGAATTGAAACATGTATATACGGCCGTAATTTCTGCCAGGCCGAATCTTATGTACCCTCGACCATGGATTGCGTAGAAACTTCTACGAAAGACTGTCATCCACAATCGAAATACTTGGATTGTGGTATCTTAAAAATTCTTAACATCGTTTTCTAAATTGTGAGTTAGTCCATACGTGGTATATATAAGACAAAAAAGTTATGTATAGTTAAGTCTATACGTAGAGAGCCAGAATTGAAATATGGGGGTCGCTTATATGGGGGCTCTATACAATTATGAACTTGATATGGACCAATTTTTGTGTGATTGGGGATCGATTTATCTGAGGGCTATATATAACTATAGACCGATATGGACCTAGATAGGCATGGTTGTTAACGGCCATATACTAGCACAGTGTACCAAATCTCAAGTCACTCGTATGAAATTTGCTCCTCCAAAAGGCTCCAAAACCAAATCTCGGGATCGGTTTATATGGGGGCTATATATGATTATGGACCGATATGGACCACTTTTGGTATGGTTGTTAAATATCATATACTACCACCACGTACCAAATTTCAACCAGATCGGATGAATTTTGCTTCTCCAAAAGGAAAATTCATCCGGAGGTCAAATCTGGGGATCGGTTTATATTGGAGCTATATATAATTATGGACTGATAGGAACCAATTCTTGTATGGCTGTTGGATACCATATACTAACATCACGTACCAAATTTCAACTGAATGGGAAGAATTTTGCTCTTCTAAGGGGCTCCAGGGATCAAATCTGGGGATCGGTTTATATGGAGGCTATATATAATTATGGACCGATGTGGACCAATTTTTGCATGGTCATTAGATACCATATACTAACATCATGTACCAAATTTCAGCCGAATCGGATGAAATTTGTTTCTCTTAAATAGAGGCTCCGTAAGCCAAATGGGGGGATCGGTTTATATGGGGGCTATATATAGGTTATGTTAGGTTATGTAGCAGCCCGATGTATCAGGCTCACTTAGACTATTCAGTCAATTGTGATACCACAGTGGTGAACTTCTCTCTTATCACTGAGTGCTGCCCGATTCCATGTTAAGCTCAATGACAAGGGACCTGCTTTTTATAGCCGAGTCCGAACGGCGCTGAAAAACTTTTTAGTGTTCGGTCGTAGCGGGAATCGAACCCGCGACCTTGTGTATGCAAGGCGGGCATGCTAACCATTGCACCACGGTGGCTCCCGGGGGGCTATATATAATTATGGACCGATGTGGACCAATTTTTGCGTGGTTGTTAGAGACCATATACTAACACCATGTACCAAATTTCAGCCGGATCGGATGAAATTTGCTTCTCTTAGAGGCCTCGCAAGGCAAATTTGGGGGTCCGTTTATATGGGGGCTATACGTAAAAGTGGACCTATATGGCCCATTTGCAATACCATCCGACCTACATCAATAACAACTACTTGTGCCAAGTTTCAAGTCGATAGCTTGTTTCGTTCGGAAGTTAGCGTGATTTCAACAGACGGACGGACATGCTCAGATCGACTCAGAATTTCACTACGACCCAGAATATATATACTTTATGGGGTCTTAGAGCAATATTTCGATGTGTTACAAACCGAATGACAAAGTTAATATACCCCCCATCCTATTGTGGGGGTATACAAATCGGATTAAATTTCGTTATAGCTCGCATATATATGCATGGGCTCAGTATTAGTGGCATACTAACTCAGTAGGTGCACAATCAAGTATAGCTTCTAATATATTTAAGGCATTTCTGTTCAAATTGAGATAAACCTCCCACAAACATGTACTCCTTAATGTTTTTAAATATGGATATGCGGCTAATCTCCCAGGAAAGATACTCGACAAATGCTTATCATATAGTCGGACGCGCCCGACTTTCTACTTTACTTACTTGTTCTCCTCACATTTTTGGACCTATTTCATTTAGATTTTAGGACTCATTTCCATTCTACCAGTTCCTTCCTAATGGGAAAAGCACAATCCATTTAAATCAATTGGGTGAACGTCATTTATTTATCTTCCAAAAATGTTTCAAACTACTTTTCATCTCATGCCCATCATCCCATGTCCATGGACAAAACATGGACCATTTGTCTAATTGGCAATCAATTGTGTCTACATCAACTTGTTGGTTCATACCAACACAAAATTTTACATAATTAGAGTTAGACCTCAAAGGGAAATGCTACACTCAAATAACTGTCTAACCAGACACTTCACTTAACACCTTGCATTTCCATAGGACCATCAATTAATTTTTCGTGGCAAATTGAATGACACATTGATGAATTTTGTTGTCCAACTAAAATTGGGCAATAGAATTGTTGCACTAGAATGACCATACACCAATTGGCCAATTGAAATGTCAGCACAGACACATCTCTGAGCCATTATAATACAGTTTGCCATGACTTTTGACTTTTGCGAAAAACTCATGATAACTGTGCCATGTCAATGCATCAGTAATAATTTTTTTCTGTCTTTCCCAATTTGCAATAGCCATACTAGCTTAGATTATGCAAAAGCAAACAATTGTTTTTTTGACATTTCGGTAATGTTGGCAATAATTACAAAGTGTGGCATATTTGTGTTTCATCACTTCGCATTGATCTGAATTGAAAATTTTAAAAATCAGTAGGAATTTTCATGCACACGTAGCCCCATTGGACTCGGTTAATGTGTGGGGTTAAATTAACACACATGAACTTTGAATGTTATAGTATACGTGTTGTCATAACGAGTTTCCGGTTCCGTTTTTGCATATACATTTTCAATTCGATGTGTAGCAGTGTGATGCATTGGATTTTTTGGTTGCCATTTTTTATATCCTGTCATCATAGGATTAAATTTTGTCAAAATTTCATTTCTAAAGGTAATTTTTTTTTATATAAAATTTGCTATATAAATGAAAAATATTCTAAAGAAATAAAATTTTGACAAAATTTTCTATAGGAATACAATTTTGACAAAATTTTCTATAGAAATGGAATTTTGACAAAATTTCCTATTGAAATAAAAATTTTGCAAAATTTCAATCAAATGAAAATTTTCCAAATTTTCTACAGAAATGAAATTTTGACAAAGTTTTCTATAGAAATTAAATTTTGACAAATTTTTCTACAGAAATGAAATTTTGACAAAATTTCATATAAAACTTAAATTTTGCGAAAATGTTGTATACATTATTATTATACCCTCCACCATAGGATATAAACTTTGTCATTCCGTTTGTATCACATCGAAATATTGCTCTAAGATATATATTCTGGGTCGTGGTGAAATTCTGAGTCGAAATAAGCATGTCCGTCCGTCCGTCTGTGAAATCACGCTAACATCCGAACGAAACAAGCTATCGACTTGAAACTAGGCACAAGTAGTTGTTATTGATGTAGGTCGGATGGTATTGCAAATGGGCCATATCGGACCACTTTTACGTATAGCCCCCATATTAACCGACGCTCATATTTGGCTTGCGGAGCCTCTTAGAGGAGAAAAATTCATCCGATCTGCTTGAAATTTGGTACATGCTGTAAATATTTGGTCTCTAACAACCGTACAAAAATTGGTCCACATCGGTCGATAATTATATATAGCCCCCATATGAACCGATCCCCAGATTTGGTTTGCGGAGCCTCAAAGAGAAGCAAATCTCATCCGATCCGGCTGAAATTTGGTACGTGGTGTTGGTATATGGTCTCTAACAACCATGCAAAAATTGGTCCATATCGGTCCAAAATTATATGTAACACCCATATAAACCGATCCCCAGATTTGGCTTGCGGAGCCTCTAAGAAAAGCAAATTTCATCCGATCCGACTGAAATTTGGTAAATGGTGTTAGTATATGGTCCCTAAGAACCATGCAAAAATTGGTCCACATCGGTTTATAATTATATATAGCCACCATATAAACCGATCCCTCGATTTGGCTTGCGGAGCCTCTAAGAGAATCAAATTTCATCCGATCTGGCTGAAATTTGGTACATGGTGTTAGTATATGTCTCTAACAACCGTGCACAAATTGGTCCACATCGGTCCATAATTATGGATATATAGCCACCATATAAACCGATCCCCAGATGTGACCTCCGGAGCCTCATGGATGAGCAAAATTCATCCGATTCGGTTGAAATTTGATACGTGGTGAAATTTGGTACATTGCGCTAGTATATGACCGCTAGTTTTATATAGCCGATCCCCAAAAATAATCTACCAAAATTTTATTTCTATAGAAAATTTTGTCAAAATTTTATTTATGTAGAAAATATTATCAAAATTTTATTACTATAGAAAATTTTGTCATGATTTGATTACTATTCAAAATTTTGTCATAATTTTATTTCTATAGAAAATTTTGTCAATATTTTATTTCTATAGAAAATTTTGTCAAAATTTTATTACTATACAAAATTTTGTCAAAATTTTATATATAAAATTTTGTCAAAATTTTATTTCTATATAAAATTCTGTCAAAATTTTACTCCTATAGAAAATTTTGTCAAAATTTTATTTCTATAGAAAATTGTGTCAAAATTTTATTTCTATAGAAAATTTTGTCAAAATTTTATTTCTATACAAAATTTTGTGAAGATTTTATTTCTATAGAAAATTTTGTCAAAATTTTATTTCTATAGAAAATTATGTCAAAATTTTATTTCTATAGAAAACTTTGTCAAAAAAATTTTTTTTTATAGAAAATTGTGTCAAAATCTTATTTCTATAGAAAATTTTGTCAAAATTTAATTTCTATAGAAATTTTGTCAAAATGAAATATATACGTATTTAATCGGCCTTATTTTTGTTTAATATATACCCCGTATGGACTAACTTACAATTGAGAAGACGGTGCTAAAAAGTTTTAAGATACCTTGCCATCGGCAAGTGTTACCGCAACCCAATTAATTCGATTGGGGATGACAGTCTTTAGTACAAGTTTCAATGCAATCCATGGTGAATACTTTAAAATAAGATTTTTTAAATTCGGTAGATTTTTGGTAACATTTCCTTAAAATTACGGTAGATTGTTTATGGCACGAGTGGCTACCGTGATCTGTGTCCGTGTAGGTAGTTAAAATTGTCACCGAGATTTATTTTTATTGTACGCTACACTAACATATAGTATCAGCCCCTATCAACAATATGAAGTACAAATTCTGGGTCATGGTGGAATTCTGTGTCAATCTAGCAATGTGCCGTCGTCCTTCTGTTGAAATTATGCCAACTTCCGAACGACACAAGATATCGTCTTGCGATTTTGATCCAGTAGTTGGTATTGATGTAGGTCATATGACGTTACCAACGAATATAACGTCATTGGGCCGCATTTTTCTACCGATCGGATAAACTTGGGTACGTGATAGCACACCCAGAGAAGGAATATTATCACTTTTCAAGAGCACAATGTTATTTTTGGCTGGGAAACATGTAACATGTTTGTCGCAAACATGTTATTTCGTCGGAAATTATGTATCTGATTCTATGTTTGGCGAGAAAATAACTCTTTTTCAGGCAAAAATGTTTAATGTTCCCCATGAATTATATATGAACAAATATGTATATGATTCAGTTTGAAAAAATTTTCTATAGAAATAAAATTTCGATAAATTTTTATAGAAATAAAATTTTGATAAAATTTTGTAAAGAAATAAAATTTTGACAAAATTTTCTATAGAAATAAAATTTTGACAAAATTTTCTATATAAATAAAATGTTGGCAAAATTTTCTATAGAAATAAAATTTTGGCAAAATTTTCTATAGAAATAAAATTTTGACAAAATTTTCTATAGAAATAAAATTTTGGCAAAATTTTCTATGGAAATATAATTTTAACCAATTTTTCAATAGAAATAAAATTTTGGAAAATTTTCTATAGAAATAAAATGTTGGCAAAATTTTCTATAGAAATATAATTTTAACCAAATTTTCTATAGAAATAAAATGTTGACAAAATTTTTTATAGAAGTACAATTTTGTCAAATTTTCTATAGAAATACAATTTTTACAAAATTTTCTATAGAAATCAAATTTTCTATAGAAAGATAATTTTAACCAAATTTTCTATAGAAATAAAATTTTGTCAAAATTTTCTATAGAAATAAGACTTTGATAAAATTTTCTACAGAAATAAAATTTTGACAAAATTTTCTATAGAGATAAAATTAAAAAAAAAATCTATACAAATAAAATTTTGACCAAATTTTCTATAGATATATTGGTTTGGTAGATTTGTGGTAAGATTTTCTTAAAATTTTCGTAGATTTTGTTTGTCACGAGTGGTAACCGTGGTTACCACACATTGTTAAAGATCAAACCTTACCGGCTTCTAATTTCCTCCACTAGAGCCACCAAAATGTTAAAATTGTATTGAGTGAAAAAGTCCATACATAGTGCCCCTACGTATCTACAACACGATTAATACCAAATATTCTATCCATTGATATAATTTTATATATGAAAACATGGTGTTTATTAAAATAAAATTCACTCTATATTGCTGGTATACAAAAAAAATTGTTCAATTTTATCAATGACAACTGGAATACTTGGAAAGTACAGAGAGCTTGTTTGAAAACATACTCCGCCAGCTATTTCACAATAAAAATAAATAAGTATATACTGCCAAAAGTTCCGCCAAGACAAATCGTATGTACCCTACACTATGAAACATATTCTTCTCTCAAGGCTGAACTGATTGTCTTAGAGCGCTTCTTAATATTAAATTTCAATTTGCTTCATATGGAGCCTACAACAGATTCTGGATTTATATAAAAAAAAAAAAAAAACAAGTATATATGGCCGTAATTCCGGCCAGGCCGAATCTTATATACCCTCCACCATGGATTGCATAGAAACTTGTACTAAAGACTGTCATCCACAATAGAATTACTTGAGTTGCGGTCTTCTTAACTTCTTAACGCCGTCTTCTCAATTGTAAGTTAGTCCACACAAGGTATAATTCAACAAAAAAAGGCAGAATAAAAAATTTTCTATAGAAATAAATTTTTGACAAAATTTTCTATTGAAATAAGATCTTGACAAAATTTTCTCTAGAAATAAAATTTTGACAAAATTTTCTCTAGAAATAAAATTTTGACAAAATTTTCGTTAGAAATAAAATTTTGGCAAAATTTTCTATAGAAATAAATATTGATAATTGTATAGGGAGTGGCACTCCAATCCTTCCTTTATCCATTAAGATAAACATGAAATAACAGGTTGGCTGATAAGTCCCCGGTCTAACAAAGAAAAACACATTTTTTTTGTCAAAATTAGTTTTTATTATTCAACATATTTCCCTTCAAGAGCGATACAACGATTATAACGACCTTCCAATTTTTTGATACTATTTTGGTAGTACTCCTTCGGTTTTGCCTCAAAATAGGCCTTTGAGGTCTGAGAACAAGAAAAAGTCGCTGGGGGCCAGATCTGGAGAATACGGAGGGTGGGGAAGCAATTCGAAGCCCAATTCATGAATTTTTGCCATCGTTCTCAATGACTTGTGGCACGATGCGTTGTCTTGGTAGAACAACACTTTTTATACCCTTCACCACTACTGTGGTACAGGGTATAATAAGTTTGTGCATTTGTATGTAACGCCAAGAGGGAGTAATCATAGACCAACCTTTTAGTATACGAATCGGCTTAGAATTAAATTCTGAGTCGATTTAGCGATGTCCGTCTGTCTGTCTGTCTGTCTGTCCGTCTGTCTGTCTGTTGATGTATTTTTGTGTGCAAAGTACATCTCGCAGTTTTAGTCCGATTGTCCTAAAATTTGGTGTAGGGTCCTGTTTCGGCTCAAAGACGATCCCTATATCTAAATCGGTTCAGATTTAGATATAGCTGCCATATATATTTTTCACCGATCTGGTCATAATTGGCGTGTATATCAAACGATCTTCCTCAAATTCCGTACATCCGAATATTTTATGAGTCTCGAAAAACTGGAAAAATATCAGCCAAATCGGTTCAGATTTAGATATAGCTCCCATATATAGCTTTCGCCCGATTTACACTCATTTGCCCACAGAGGCCAATTTTTTGCTCCGATTTAGTTGAAATTTTGTATAGGGAGTAGAATTAGCATTGTTACTGTGCGTGCCGAATTTGTTTGAAATCGGTTCAGATTTGGATATATCTCCCATATATAGCTATCGCCCGATTTACACTCATATGACCACAGAGGCCAATTTTTAACTCCGATTTAGTTGAAATTTTGCACAGGGAGTAGAATTAGCATTGTAGATATGTGTGCCAAATTTCGTTGAAATCGGTTCAGATTTAGATATAGCTCCCATATATATCATTCGCCCGATATGGGCCTATATGGCCCCAGAAGCCAGATTTTTGGCCGAATTTGGTTGAAATTTTGCACTAGGAGTACAATTAGTAATGTAGTTATGTGTGCCAAATTTGATTGAAATCGGTTCAGATTTAGATATAGCTCCCATATATATGTTTTTCTGATTTCGACAAAAATTGTCAAAATACGAACATTTTCCTTGTAAAATCGCCACTGCTTAGTCGAAAAGTAAAAATGACTCTAATTTTCCTAAATACATAAATACATATATATCGAGCGATAAATCATAAATAAACTTTTGCGAAGTTTCCTTAAAATTTCTTCAGATTTAAATGTTTCCCATATTTTTTTACCAACATTGTGTTCCACACTAGTGCATTAGCCGACTTACATTTTGAGTCTATAGATTTTGTAGAAGTCTATCAAATTCTGCCCAGATCGAGTGATACGTAAATGTATGTATTTGGGACAAATCTTTATATATAGCCCCCAACACATTTGACGGATGTGATATGGTATCGAAAATTTAGATCTACAAAGTGGTGCAGGGTATAATATAGTCGGCCACGCCCGACTTTAGACTTTCCTTACTTGTTTCTTCTTCATAAGGGGCCGTTTTGCCGCGATTTCGACCTTCAAACGCTCCAATAATGCCATATAATAGTCACTGTTGATGGTTTTTCCCTTCTCAAGATAATCAATAAAAATTATTCCATGCGCATCCAAAAAAACAGAGGTCATTACTTTGCCAGCGGACTTTTGAGTCTTTCCACGCTTCGGAGACGGTTCACCGGTCGCTGTCCACTCAGCCGACTGTCGATTAGACTCAGGAGTGTAGTGATGGAGCCATGTTTCATCCATTGTCACATATCGACGGAAAAACTCAGGTGTATTACGAGTTAACAGCTGCAAACGCCGCTCAGCATCATCAACACGTTGTTGTTTTTGGTCAAATGTGAGCTCGCGCGGCACCCATGTTGCACAGAGCTTCCGCATATCCAAATATTTATGAATGATATGACCAACACATTCCCTTGATATCTTTAAGGCCTTTGCTATCTCGATCAACTTCATTTTACGGTCATTCAAAATCATTTTGTGGTTTTTTTTGATGCTTTCGTCGGTAACCACCTCTTTCGGGCGTCCACTGCGTTCACCGTCCTCCGTACTCATTTCACCACGCTTGAATTTTGCATACCAATCAATTATTGTTGATTTCCCTGGGGCAGAGGCTGGAAACTCATTATCAAGCCAAGTTTTTGCTTCCACCGTATTTTTTCCCTTCAGAAAACAGTAGTTTATCAAAACACGAAATTCCTTTTTTTCGATTTTTTTCACGATAACAAAAGTTGCTTCACAAAAGACGCTCTATCTCACAAGCTAATTGACTTACAGACGTCAAATTTTGACACGAATCATTTGAAGGATGGTACTATATAAAAATAATATGCATTTAATACTAGCGACGCGATCTATACCAAGGTCCAAGTCGATATCTTGTTTCGTTTGGAAGTTAGAGTAATTTCCACAGACGGACGGCCTGCCAGTCAGACGGATGGATGGACATCGCGTGATCGAATCAGAATTTCACCACGACCCAGAATATCTATACTTTATGGGATCTGAGACCAATATTTTGATGTGTTATAATACAAGGAATGTTAAAGTTAGTTAGGCTATAAAAATGTAATGTCCCGAACATAATATGTTCTAACATATTGACATACAAAACGCCTCCAGATTTGATTTCCCCACACAAAGAAAATTTCATTAAAATTGAGCCAATGACACATTTCGTTAATATAACGAAATTTTTTCTATTAGTGCCTGATCAATAACTTACATTCTCTATATTGTCAGAAATCGGTAATTCGGTGCTCGGTGTTACAAACGGAAAAGCAAACTTATTATACCCCCGTCCATCACCATCATATTTTTGGTGTGTAAAAACTAATAAAACGTTTTCAAATATTTATGCTTTGATGTTTTGCAAATTGTTATTTATTTTTTTTATGAATTTCAATGAACTCAACCCGAATCAGTCTTGTGGAAATTTAAAACTATTCGCAATATTTTTGTGCATTGCTTGCTTAGAGAATGTAAACAGGTTTAGTTTATTTTGAGTGGTTTTTTACGAGTTTTACATAGAATTGAAAACAAATAACGAGGCAAAAATGTTGACCAGTTAGCTAAAGTAAATATTTTGTTTAGTGATGATTGCTAATTGACCAAGGAACAGAAAGAATTTTTGGGAAATGAAAAGTTGGCATGGCGGTAAATTTTACCACCTACACTGGATTTAAATCAATTGAGTCTAGAGTATAAAAATTGAAATTTTTAAAGGATTGTTTCAACGGTATTTAATATTTACGATATTAAGAAATTCTACCTTTCATGGAAATGAATTTAAATGCAATTAATATATATGCCAGCTGTTTTAAGCTTGTATATATAAATTGTTTTTTAAAATGGCCCTTACTCAATTCAACAGATGGCAAAGATTAATTCTTCCAGCATATTTTATTGCAAACCAAACATACTCTCAGTATTAAGTGTTTTTCTATGTCAATACTGCAATTCAATGCTTAATTGAAAATATAATCCTTCACACATTGGAATCTCATCACTGCATCATATTTTCATAATTTAATCCCCACTACAAATCGTTTCCATATTTTGCCTTTAATTGCCTCTGTGAATCCTTGCATTGTAAAAATTATTTGCTTTGAACATGAAGAGGGGCGATTATTTGGAATTAAATTTCAAACAGTTTAATTTCCAGATAAATGCATTTTGCATCTCTTTCTCAATGTACGAGAGATAGAGGGGGCGAGAGAGAGAGAGAGATAGAAACTTAAGCCCTCTGTGCATCTGAATTTGCCATAATAACGAAGAGAAGATAAACCAAATAAATCTGTTCAATATTTTTCATTGTGTCCTGGTCTGATCTGCTTATGAACAAAAAGGCAAAAACAATGAACAGCAAGTATAGCAAAAAATAATGGGGGATATCGACCCACTGGGAAAGCTCAATTTCCATTATAATTATTTTTTGCCCCCAGTTATTGTACAGAAGAAAAACATGATGGTTAGTTTTTTTCCTTTCTGTCTGTGTTTTTCTCAAAAGTAGCAAAGAGCTCTTAAGGTTTGGCAAAAACAAAAACTTCAATTGATATATTGTGAAGAGAAATATATCTGAGGGAGTAATGGATTACTCTGGCATTTTTTGCCAAGGAAACTGTCCACTGAACATTCAAATGATTATAGTAAATCCATGAGGTTATCAATGTCATGTTCAAAGTAACCTCCTACGATTTCTTAGTATCTACAAATAGTTCGAGTATTTGCATATATATTTTTATATTTGCATTGTACAGTGGGTACACCATAGTTCCATACAAATTTTTGGATTTTCTCAGATGATAAATTTACATTCGTTGGTTTGCCCGTCGTACCCATTTAGTCGCGTGGGAAATGAGTATTAAATTTTGCCGTCTTATTCAACGGCTATTGGAAGATCATAATTCGTGCCAAATAATTCTAAAACTTAAAGTTACTTCTGTCATTTTTTACTTTCGAACAATAAATTCGGGCTGGGCCGACTATAATATACCTTGCACCACTTTGTCGATATACATTTTTGATACCATATCAAATCCTTCAAATCCCAGCAAAAAATGCGTCGCCAAAAAAGTAATGAAAATGTTCTTTTTGGAGCCGGAAGTGGTGCAAAACTGACGCAGAAGCAATGAATTTAACATGGGCTTGTCATAGGATAGAAGTCCTCCATTTCAACAGCCGTTGCACTGAATTTGCATCACTTCTTTAGGTGTGATCCGACTTCAATGTTTTGGTGTTTCTGTGATATTTCGTCAAATAAATAATTTTTTAATTTTTTTATTATTTTTAATGGATTCTAACGCTTGTCGGAAACGTTTGACCTCAAATATTTTAAAAAATTCACACTTTTTTCAGATTGGATTTAGCATGTTTTTCGACAAAATTTACATGATTCTAAATTCTTACTCTGTTTTTAACGTAATTGAAACTAAACAAGTAAGGAAAGTCGAAAGTCGGGCGGGGCCGACTATATTATACCCTGCACCACTTTGTAGATCTAAATTTTCGACACCATATCACATCCGTCAAATGTGTTGGGGGCTATATATAAAGGTTTGTCCAAAATACATACATACATTTAAATATCACTCGATCTGGACAGAATTTGATAGACTTCTACAAAATCTATAGACTCAAAATTTAAGTTGGCTAATGCACTAGGGTGGAACACAATGTTAGTAAAAAAATATGGGAAACGTTTAAGTCTGAAGCAATTTTAAGGAAACTTTTAAAAAGTTTATTTATGATTTATCGCTCGATATATAGGTATTAGAAGTTTAGGAAAATTAGAGTAATTTTTACAACTTTTCGACTAAGCAGTGGCGATTTTACAAGGAAAATGTTGGTATTTTGACCATTTTTGTCGAAATCAGAAAATCATATATATGGGAGCTATATCTAAATCTGAACCGATTTCAACCAAATTCGGCACGCATAGCAACAATGCTAATTCTACTCCCTGTGCAAAATTTCAACTAAATCGGAGTTAAAAATTGGCCTCTGTGGTCATATGAGTGTAAATCGGGCGAAAGCTATATATGGGAGCTATATCTAAATCTGAACCGATTTCAACCAAATTTGGCACGCATAGCTACAATGCTAATTCTACTCCCTGTGCAAAATTTCAACTAAATCGGAGCAAAACATTGGCCTCTGTGGTCATATGAGTGTAAATCGGGCGAAAGCTATATATTGGAGCTATATCTAAATTTGAACCGATTTCAACCAAATTTGGCACGCATAGCTACAATGCTAAATCTACTCCCTGTGCAAAATTTCAACTAAATCGGATCAAAAAATTGGCCTCTGTGGTCATATGGGTGTAAATCGGGCGAAAGCTATATATTGGAGCTATATCTAAATCTGAACCGATTTCAACCAAATTTGGCACGCATAGCTACAATGCTAACTCAACTCCCTGTGCAAAATTTCAACCAAATTGGAGTAAAACTCTGGCTTCTGGGTCCGTATTAGTCCATATAGGGCGAAAGATATATATTGGAGCTATATCTAAATCTGAACCGATTTCAATAAAATTTAGCACACTTGACTATAGTGCTAATTGTTCTTCTTGTGCAAAATTTTAAGCAAATTAGGGTAAAACTCTGGCTTCTGGGGCCATATAAGTCCATATCGGGCGAAATATATATATGGGAGCTATATCTAAATCTGAACCGATTTCTTCCAAAATCAATAGGGATCTATTCTGAGCCGAAACACATACTTTTGCCGAATTGGAAGTCGATTGGACTAAAACGGCGACCTCGACTTTGATTACAAAAATGTGTTCACGGACAGACGGACAGACGGACATCGACTCAGGAGCCCACCCTGAGCATTTTCGCCAAAGACACCATGTGTCTATCTCGTCTCCTTCTGGGTGTTGCAAACATATGTACTAACTTATAATACCCTGTTCCACAGTGTGGAGCAGGGTATAAAAAGTTAAAATTACCCATTAAAAGTATTAAAAAACCAAGATATAAAAAATTGAATTAAAAGAACTTCCTGGGTAGTTAGAATAAAGAACATCAATGGAAGTTCATCTTCTGGAAGTGCTTTTAAAGTTGTACCTTTGGAAGAACTTCCTATTTTTTTTGCTGGTATGTTAATAAAAACAAATAAGGAAATTATGAGGTCGAGCGGGGCCGACTATATCATACACTGCACCACTTTGTAGGTCTACATTTTCGATACCATCTCAAATCCCTCAAATGTGTATGAACTATACATAAAGTTTTATGTTCCGATATTTGACGGCTGTGTCTAAATCTAAACCGAATCCTAAATACCCAACACGATGGATCAAATATAAAAATTTCCTTCGAAAACCCTTTGTCGTATTGTCTTGTTCCTCGAAATCCGCAAAATACTTGGGAGTTCTATTGAACTCCAAAGTGAACTGGATGGAGAATACCGCAGACCTCATAAAGAAGGTCTATTATTGTACTCGGGTATTGTACTCTGGCATGAAATTCATCGGAGAAAGGTGGGAAAGCAAAATTTTCTATAGACGTAAAATTCTGATAAAATTTTCGATAGTAATAAAATTTTGACAACATTTTCTATAGAAATAAAATTTTGACAAAATTTTCTATAGACAAAAAATTTTGACAACATTTTCTAAAGAACTAGAATTTTGTCAAAATTTTCATAAAAGTTTCTATAGAAATAAAATTTTGACAAAAGTTTCTATAGAAATAAAATTTTGACAAAATTTTCTATGGAAATAAAATTTTGACAAAATTTTCTATAGGAATAAATTTTTGACAAAATTTTCTATAGAAATTAAATTTTGACAAAAATTTTTTTAGAAATAAAATTTTGAAAAAAATTTATAGAAGTTACATTTTGTCAAAATGTTCTATAGAAACATTTTCAATAAAAAAATTTAAAATTTTGACAAAATCCAATAGACAAATTTTGAACAAATTTTCTATAAAAATAAAATTTAAACAAAATTTTCAATTTAACAAAAATTTTATATACAAATAAAATTTTGACAAAATTTTCTATAGGTATGAAATTTTGACAAAATTTTCTACACACGTACAATTTTGACAAAATTTTCTATAGAAATAAAATTTTGACAAAATTTTCTATAGAAATAAAATTTTGACAAAATTTTCTAAAGAAATAAAATTTTGACAAAATTTTCTAAAGAAATAAAATTTTGACAAAATTTTCTATAGAAATAAAATTTTGACAAAATTTTTTACAGAAATAAAGTTTTGACAAGATTTTCTATAGACGTAAAATTGTAACAAAATTTTCTATAGAAATAAAATTTTGGGAAAATTTTCTAAAGAAATAAAAGTTTGACAAAATTGTCTAAAGAAATAAAAATTTTACAAAATTTTCTAAAAAAATAAATTTTTGACAAAATTTTCTATAGAAATAAAATTTTGATAAAATTTTCTAAAGAACTAGAATTTTGTCAAAATTTTCATAAAAGTTTCTATAGAAATAAAATTGTGACAAAAGTTTCTATAGAAATAAAATTTTGACAAAAGTTTCTATAGAAATAAAATTTTGACAAAATTTTCTATAGAAATAAAATTTTGATAAAATTTTTTACAGAAATAAAATTTTGACAAAATTTTCTATACAAATAAAGTTTTGACAAGATTTTCTATACAAATAAAGTTTTGACAAGATTTTCTATAAACGTAAAATTGTAATAAAATTTTCTATAGAAATAAAATTTTGGGAAAATTTTCTAAAGAAATAAAAGTTTGACAAAATTTTCTAAAGAAATAAAATTTTGACAAAATTTTCTAAAGAAATAGAATTTTGACAAAATATTCTATAGAAATAAAATTTTGACAAAATTTTCTAAAGAACTAGAATTTTGTCAAAATTTTCATAAAAGTTTCTATAGAAATAAAATTGTGACAAAAGTTTCTATAGAAATAAAATTTTGACAAAAGTTTCTATAGAAATAAAATTTTGACAAAATTTTCTATAGAAATAAAATTTTGACAAAATTTTCTATAGAAATAAAATTTTGACAAAATTTTTTACAGAAATAAAATTTTGACAAAATTTTCTATACAAATAAAGTTTTGACAAGATTTTCTATAGACGTAAAATTGTAACAAAATTTTCTATAGAAATAAAATTTTGGGAAAATTTTCTAAAGAAATAAAAGTTTGACAAAATTTTCTAAAGAAATAAAATGTTGACAAAACTTTCTAAAGAAATAGAATTTTGACAAAATATTCTATAGAAATAAAATTTTGACAAAATTCTAGTTCTTTAGAAAATTCATAAAAGTTTCTATAGAAATAAAATTTTGACAAAATTTTGAAAAAATTTTCTATAGAAATAAAATTTTGACAAATTTTTGTACAGAAATAAAATTTTGACAATATTCTCTATACAAATAAAGTTTTGACAAGATTTTCTATAGACGTAAAATTCTGATAAAATTTTCGATAGTAATAAAATTTTGACAAAATTTTCTATAGAAATAAAATTTTGACAAAATTTTCTAAAGAAATAAAATTTTGACAAAATTTTCTAAAAAAATAAAATTTTGACAAAATTTTCTATAGAAATAAAATTTTGACAAAATTTTCTAAAGAACTAGAATTTTTTTTAAAATTTTCATAAAAGTTTCTATAGAAATAAAATTTTGACAAAATTTTTTAAAAAATAAAATTTTGAAAAAATTTTCTATAGAAATAAAATTTTGACAAAATTTTCTATAAACGTAAAATTTTAAACAAATTTTCTATAGAAATAAAATGTTGTGAAAATTTTCTAAAGAAAAAAGTTTGACAAAATTTTCGAAAGAAATAAAATTTTGACAAAATTTTCTAAAGAAATAGAATTTTGACAAAATTTTCTATAGAAATAAAATTTTGACAAAAATTCCTATAAAAATAAAATTTTGACAAAATTTTCAATTAAACTAAAATTTTTTATAGAAATAAAACTTTGACAAAATTTTCTATAGACATAAAATTTTGACAAAATTTTCTATAAACGTACAATTTTGACAAAATTTTCTATAGGAATAAAATTTTGACAACATTTTCTATAGAAATAAAATTTTGACAAAATTTTCTATAAACGTACAATTTGGACAAAATTTTCTATAAAAATTAAATGTTGACAACATTTTCTAAAGAAATACAATTTTTACAAAATTTTGACAAAATTTTCTATATTTATAAAATTTTTATAAAACTTTCTGTAGAAATAAAATTTTGACAAAATTTTATTTCTAGAAGTTAAATTTTGACAAAATTTTCTTTAAAAATAATTTTTTTTATTCTATAAAAATAATTTTTTATTTTCTATAAAAATAAAATTTTGACAAAATTTTCAATTAAACTAAAATTTTTTATAGAAATAAAACTTTGACAAAATTTTCTATAGACATAAAATTTTGACAAAATTTTCTATAAACGTACAATTTGGACAAAATTTTCTATAAAAATTAAATGTTGACAACATTTTCTAAAGAAATACAATTTTTACAAAATTTTCTATAAAATAAAATTTTGACAAATTTTTCTATATTTATAAAATTTTGATAAAACTTTCCGTAGAAATAAAATTTTGACAAAATTTTTAATAGAAATAAAATTTTGACAAAATTTTCGATAGAAATAAAATGTTTGTAAAAATTTCTATGTAAATACAATTTGACATTTTCTATGGAAATAAAATGTTGACAAAATTGTCTAAAGAAATAAAACTCTGGCAAAATATTTTATAGAAATAAAATTTTTGCAAAAATTTCTATAGAAATAAAATTTCGATATAATTGTCTGTAGAAATAAACTTTTGAAATAAAATGTTGACAAAATTTTCTATACAAATAAAATTTTGACAAAATTTTCTATACAAATAAAATTTCGGCAAAATTTTCAATAGAAAAAAATTTTACAAAATTTTCAATAGAAACAAATTTTACGAAATTTTCTATAAAAATTATATTTTGTCAAAATCAGAACCGATTTGGTATATACAGTTAAAATAGCAATTCTACCCTCTATGCAAAATTTTAAGTAAATCGAAGTAAAATTTTAACCTCAGGGGCCATATAAGTGCATATGAGGGGGCCATATAAGTGCATACCGATTTCAATAAAAATGGACATGCATGGCTAGAATGGTAATTATATTCTCGGTGGAGTAAGTTGGAGTAAAACTGTTGACTCTTGGGGCCATATGTATATAAATCGGGTGAAAGCTATATATGGAAGCTACTTCTAAATCTGAACCGATTTCAATTAATTTTGGCATACACAGTTAGAATTGTAATTCTACTCTCTAGGCAAAATTTCATTTTGATCGAAGTAAAAATATGGCCTCTGTGCATATCGGTCGAAAGATATATATGGTTGCTATATCTAAATCTTAATCGATTTCTTTCAAAACCATTTCAGGTGATGCTATTACAATCGAGCACATATTGGTAGCTTTTTTTCTGTGAGTAATTTCTTTTTGAAGCAATTTTACTATATTGGCAATGGATTTTTTATTTTAGTTTTTTTTTATGTCACTGTCTCTGTAGTGATTTTAAAATATTCGCCCTTTTGCTGCTAAGGGTTTGCAAATGGTCAAGAGCATATAATATATTAAAATTGACATTTAAAGTGAGATTGTTGAAGTGATATCGAATTACATAGAATAACACAAATTTGAGAATTTCTACATAAATTGCGATGACATTTTTATTAACGATTTGCATGAATAATGTTTGTTTTCAAGGTGAGAAATTATGCACATTTATAAAAAATATATATCGACACTTAAGTATCTTAAAATGTGTTTTGCATGTTTTTGTGAATACAGGCAACCGATTTGGACACAATTTTTTAAACTTTCACAAACTCTCTAGACTTTAAACTTAAATTGGTTAATGACCGAAATGGACCACAATATTAGTAAAAATATTGGAAATATGTAAATTGCATAAGATTTTGCAAATGTGCATTTATTATTTATCGGTCGATACCTACGAATAAGAGTATAGGTAAATTTGAATAATTTTTGCGAGTTTTCGACTTAACAGTAACGACTTTACAAGGAAAATGTGGGTAGTTTGGCCATATTTGCTTTCTAAAATCAGAAGAATATATATATGGGGACTTTGTCTAGTTCTGACCCGATTCTGATAAAAATTTGCCATACATTTATACAATTTTAATTGAACTCTCAGAAAACTGTACCCATACTCAATATATTCGGCACACCTCTTTATGGTCCTAGAATATCTCTAGATTTCCAATTTCAGGCAATTTGGATAAAAACTACGGATCGGTCTATATAGGGGCTATATCGAAACATAGTTCGATAATCACCATTTTCGGCACATCTCTTTATTTTCCTAGTATACCTCTAGATTTCCAATTTCAGGTAAATCGAATAAAAACTACGGATTCCAAAAACCCAAGAAGTAAAATCGAGAGATCGGTCTATATGGGGGCTATATGAAAACATGGACCTATGGACCATTTTCGGCACACCTCTTTAAGGTCCTAGAATACCTCTAGATTTCCTATTTGAGGCAAATTGGGTAAAAATTACGGATTCTAGAAGACCAAGAAGTAAAATCGGGAGATCGGTCTATATGGTGGCTATATAAAAACATGGACCGGTACTCACGATTTTCGGCACACGTCTTTAGGGTCCTAGAGTACCTCTAAATTCAAATTCGGGAGATCGGTCTATATAGGAGCTTTATCAAAACATGGACCGATACACCCCATTTTCGGCACACCTCTTTAAGATGCTGGAATACCTCTAGATTTCCGATTTCGGGCAAATCGGAGAGAAAATACACTTTCTAGACGCCAAAGAAGCAAAATGGGGAAATCGGTTCATATGGGGGATATAGCAAAACATGGACCGATAGGCACCATTTTCGGTATACTTTTTGATGGTCCTAAAATACCTCTAGATTTCCAATTTCAGGTTAATTGGATAAAAACTACGGTTTTTATAAGCCCAAGACCCCAAATCGGGAGGTCGGTTTATATGGCGACTATATCAAAACTTGGAACGATATAGCCCATCTTCAAACATGACCTGCCTGCAAACAAAAGACAAATCTGTGCCAAATCTCAGGATGATAGCGCCATTATTGAAGGCTGTAGCGTGATTACAACAGACAGACAGATGGACATGCTTATATCGTCTTAGAATTTTTCCCTGATCAAGAATATATATACATTATAGTGGAAAATCGATATTTCGATGTGTTACAAACGGAATGATAAACTTATTTTACCGCCGTCACCCATCTATGGTGGTGGTAATAAAAATGACAAGTATATACGGCCGTAAGTTCGGCCAGGCCGAATCTTAAGTACCCTCCACCATGGATTGCGTAGAAACTTCTACGAATTTTTGGGTTGTGGTATCTTAAAACTTCTTAACATCGTTTTCTAAATTGTGAGTTAGTCCATACGTGGTATATATTAGACAAAAAAGTTATATATAGTTAAGTCTACAAATAATTACGAATCTATATGGACTTTTTGCACGGTACGTAGAGAGCCAGAATTGAAATGTGGGGGACCAATTTTTGTGTGATTGGAAATCGATTTATCTGAGGGATATATATAACTATAGACCGATATGGACCTAGTTAGCCATGTTGTTAACGACCATACACTAGCAAAATGTACCAAATTTCAACTCACTCAGATGAAACTTGCTCCTCCAAGAGGCTCCAAAACCAAATCTTGGGATCGGTTTATATGGGGCTATATATGATTATGGACTGATATGGACCACTTTTGGCATGGTTGTTAAATATCATATACGATCACCACGTACCAAATTTCAACCAGATCGGATGAATTTTGCTTCTCCAAAAGGCACCGAAGGTCAAATCTGGGGATCGGTTTATATGGGAGCTATATATAATTATGGGCTGATAGGAACCAATTCCTGCATGGTTGTTGGATACCCTATACTAACATCACGTACCAAATTTCAACCGAATGGGAAGAATTTTGCTTTTCCAAGGGGCTCTGAAGGTCAAATCTGTGGATCGGTTTATATGGGGCCTATATATAATTATGGACCAATTTCGACCAATTTTTGCATGGGAGTTTGATGCCATATATTAACACCACGTATCAAATTTCAACTGAATCAGATGAATTTTGGTCTTCCAAGAGGCTCCGGAGGTCAAATCTGGTGATCAGTTTATATGGGGGCTATATATTATTTTGGACCGATGTGGACCAATTTTTGTATTGTTGTTAGAGACTATATACTAACACCATGTACCAAATTTCATCCGGATCGGATGAAATTTGCTTCTCTTAGAGGCCTCGCAAGCCAAATTGGGGGATCGGTTTATATGTGGGCTATATATAATTATAGACCGATGTGGACCAATTTTTGCGTGGTTGTTAGAGACCATATACTAACACCATGTACCAAATTTCAACCGGATCGGATGAAATTTGCTTCCCTTAGAGGCCTCACAAGCCAAATTTGGGGGTCCGTTTATATGGTAAAGGTGGACCGATATGGCCCATTTGCAATACCATCCGACCTACATTACTTGTGCCAAGTTTCAAGTCGATAGCTTGTTTCGTTCGGAAGTTAGCGTGATTTCAACAGACGGACGGACATGCTCAGATCGACTCAGAATTTCACCACGACCCAGAATATATATACTTTATGGGGTCTTAGAGCAATATTTCGATGTGTTACATACGGAATGACAAAGTTAATATACCCCCAATCCTATGGTGGAGGGTATAAAAATATTTTTTAAAAACTAACTATTCTCTTTCATTGATAGGCTAAGAAATTTTCGAACCGCCCTCGTAGGTATGCATTTTTATAATGCTAGTTCTACTCCCTGTGCACAATTTTACGTAGCTCCGAGTAAATCTTTGGCCTGTGGGGCCATAGGAGTGTAAATCGTGCGAAAGCTATATATGGGAGCTATACCTAAATCTAAACCGATTTCAATCAAATTCGGTGTGCATATTTGTAATGTTAATTCTACTCCATGTGCAAAATTTCACTTAAATCTGAACAAACATTGGCCTCTAGGGCCATAGGAGTGTAAATCGGGTGAAAGCTATATATGAGAGCTATATCTGAATCTGAACTGATTTCATTGATATTCTGCAAAATTTACGTGGCTAACAAAATATTCGATTATACGAAATTGGAAGCAGATCGGTTGATAAATATGTCATTTATGACCAGATCTCTTATAAATATATATAGCAGCTGTATCTAAATCTAAACCGTTTTTTCCAAAATCAATAGGGATCGTCTTTTAGCCGAAAAAAGATCCTATGCCAAATTTGAGGGCGATCACACTTAAACTGCGAGCTGGACTTTGTACACAAAAATACATCAACAGACAGACATACGTACAGACACACGGACATCGCTAAATCGACTCAGAATTTAATTCTAAGCTGATCGGCATACTAAAAGATGGTTCTATGACTACTGCTTCGGGGCGTTACATACAAATGCACAAACTTATTATACGCTGTAACACTGTAGGGGTGAAGGGTATAAAAATCTGAGTAAATTTTTTGTCGTATTTGAAGCAATGTGCGTCGTTTTCGCGGGCTAACAAATTAAATGTCTTAAGATTTCCAGCGAACAACTTCAAGCCGGATTGGTCGAAATAAATATAGCACTCGAATAGATATTCGATTTTTAAAGGACTTTTCCTAATCTCATATGTTCCAAAGAGATTGTTTTTTCTTTTTATACCCTCTACCATAGGATGGGGGTATATTAATTTTGTCATTTCGTTTGTAACACATCGAAATATTGCTCTAAGACCCTATAAAGTATATATATTCTGGGTCGTGGTGAAATTCTGAGTCGATCTGAGCATGTCCGTCCGTCCGTCCGTCTGTTGAAATCACGCTAACTTCCGAACGAAACAAGCTATCGACTTGAAACTTAGCACAAGTAGTTGTTATCGATGTAGGTCGGATGGTATTGAAAATGGGCCATATCGGTCCACTTTTACGTATAGCCCCCATATAAAGGGACCCTCAGATTTGGCTTGTGGAGCCTCTAAGAGAAGCATATTTCATCCGATCTGGCTGAAATTTGGTACATGATGTTGGTATATGGTCTTCAACAACCATGCAAAAACTGGTACATATCGGTCCTTAATTATATATAGCCCCCATATAAACCGATCCCCAGATTTGGCTTGTGGAGCCTCTAAAAGAAGCATATTTCATCCGATCCGGCTGAAATTTGGTACATGGTGTTGGTATATGGTCTCTAACAATCATACAAAAATTGGTCCACATCGGTCCATAATTATATATAGCCCCCATATAAACCGATCCCCAGATTTGGCTTGCGGAGCCTCAAAGAGAAGCAAATTTCATCCGATCCGGCTGAAATTTGGTACATGATGTTGGTATATGGTCTCTAACAACCATGCACAAATTGGTCCACATCGGTTCATAATTATATATAGCCCCCATATAAACCGATCCCCGGATTTGGCTTTCGAAGTCTCCAAGAGAAGCAAATTTCATCCAATCCGGTTGTAATTTGGAACATGGTGTTAGTATATGATCTTTAACAACCGTGCCAGAATTGGTCCATATCGGTCCATAATTATATATAGCCCCCATATAAAACATTCTCCAGATTTGACCTCCGGAGCCTCTTGGAGGAGCAAAATTCATCCGATCCGGTTCAAATTAGGCACGTGGTGTTAGTATATGGTCGCTAATAACCATACCAAAATTGGTTCAATCGCACAAAAATTGGTCCATCTCGGTTAATAATCATGGTTGTGGCAACCAGAGAGCCAAAAATAATCTACCAAAATTTTATTTCTATAGAAAATTTTGTCAAAATTTTATTTCTATAGAAAATTTTGTCAAAATTTTATTTATAGAGAAAATTTTGTTAAAATTTTATTCGTTTCATAATAAAATTTTCATCATTGTCAAAAATTGATTTCTATAGAAAATTTTGTCAAAATTTTATTTCTATAGAAAATTTTGTTCAAATTTTATTCGGTTCATAATCATGGTTGCCACTCGAGCCAATAATAATCTACCAAGATTTTATTTCTATAGGAAATTTTGTCAAAAGTTTATTTCTAAAAAAAATTTTGTTAAAATTTTATATCTGTAGAAATTTTTGTCAAAATGGTATTTCTATAGAAAATTTTGTCAAAATTTTTATTTCTATAGAAAATTTTGTCAAAATTTTATTTCTATAGAAAACTTTGTTAAAATTTTATTTCTGTAGAAAATTTTGTCAAAATTTTATGTCTACTTTGTCAAACTGAATTATATACGTATTGGATCGATCTTTTTTGATTTATTATATACCACGTATGGACTTACATACAATTTAGAAGATGGTGTTAGGAGGTTTTAAGATACCGTGCCATCGGCAAGCGCAACTTAAGTAATTCGATTGTGGATGGCAGTGTTTAGATGAAGTTTCTACGCAATCCATGATGGAGGTTACATAAGCTTTGGCCTGGCCGAACTTACGGCCGTATATACTTGTTTCTTTTTATACCCTCCACCATAGGATGAGGGTATATTAACTTTGTCATTTCGTTTGTAACACATCGAAATATTGCTCTAAGACCCTATAAAGTATATATATTCTGGGTCGTGGTGAAATTCTGAGTCGATCTGAGCATGTCCGTCCGTCCGTCTGTTGAAATCACGCTAACTTCCGAACGAAACAAGCTATCGACTTGAAACTTGGCACAAGTAGTTGTTATTGATGTAGGTCGGATGGTATTGCAAATGGGCCATATCGGTCCACTTTCACGTGGCTTGCGATTGCTCTAAGAGAAGCAAATTTCATCCGATCCGGCTGAGATTTGGTACATGGTGTTAGTATATAGTCTCTAACAATCGTACAAAAATTGGTCCATATCGGTCCATAATTACATATAGCCCCCATATAAACCGATCCCCCGATTTGGCTTGCGGAGCCTCTAAGAGAACCAAATTTCATCCGATCTGGCTGAAATTTGGTACATGGTGTTAGTATATGGTCTCTAACAACCATGCAAAAATTGGTCCACATCGGTCCATAATTATATATAGCCCCCATATAAACCGATCCCCCGATTTGGGTTGTGGAGCCTCTAAGAGAAGCAAATTTCATCCGATCTGGCTGAAATTTGGTACATGGTGTTAGTATATGTTCTCTAATGACCATGCAAAAATTGGTCCATATCGGTCCATAATTATATATAGCCCCCATATAAATCGATTCCTAGATTTGTCCTCCGGAGCCTCTTGGAGGAGTAAAATTCATCCGATACGGTTGAAATTTGGAACATGGTGTTAGAATGTGGTCTCTAACAAACACGCAAGAATTGGTTCATATCGGTCCATAATTATATATAGCCCTCATATAAACCGTTCCCCAGATTTGATCTCCGGAGCCTCTTGGAGGAGCAAAATTCATCCGATCCGGTTGAAATTTGCAACGTGGTGTTAGTATAAGGCCGCTTATATCCATGCCAAAATTGGTCCATAACGGTCTTAAGTTATATATAGCCGATCCCCAATCACACAAAAATTGGTCCATATCGGTTCATATTCAAGGTTGCCACTCGAGCCAAAAATAATCTAGCAAAATTTTATTTCTATAGAAAATTTTGTCAAAATTTTATTCCTATAGAAAATTTAGTCAAATTTTATTTCTATAGAAAATTTTGGCAAAATTTTATTTCTATAGAAAATGGTGTCAAAATTTTAAATCTTTTGAAAATTTTGTCAAAATTTTATTTCTGTAGAAAATTTTGTCAAAATTTTATTTCTATAGAAAATTTTGTTAAAATCGTGTTTCTATAAAAAATTTTGTCCAAATTTTACTTCTACAGAAAATGTTGTCAAAATTTCTATAGAAAATGTTGTCAAACTTAATTATATACGTATTTAATCGGCCTTTTTAAGTTTAGTATATACCACGTATGGACTACGTGATATATATTACGGTATTAGGAAGTTTTAATATACCTTGCCATCGGCAAGTGTTACCGCAACCCAAGTAATTCGATTGTGGATGACAGTCTTCAGTAGAAGTTTCTACGCAATCCATGGTGGAGGGTACATAAGCTTCGGCCTGGCCGAACTTACGGCCGTATACACTTGTTTTAATTTTAAAAAAATCAATTTTTTTTTATTCTCATAACAATCCATAGGACAGACAGATATAGCTCATTCTTAAGCTCCAATGTGATTAAAAATGTATTTACTATGTAGACCCCGAGGATGATATTGGCATGTACTTGTATTTGATATATGAATGTAACTGGAGGGGAGATTTTAATATAACATTTCCAAGACCAAGGATATCAATATCTATTCAATTCTACCCTCACATTCATTTCGGGGTTTCCAAAAGTTCTACCTACAACGTCTGTCTTTATATCCCCTCAACGGTTTCCTACAAAATCATTCCATATCTGTTCTGTAAATGTTTGCGTATTAAATCTCAGATTGCCAATGTCAACATTTTAAGACTGTTAGCGAATATCGAAAGAAACCACAGAAGCGGAAGAAAAGAAAAAAAATCCTCCATAAAAACTTACACATTTGAAAGCAATGAATATTGTGGTCTGCCATACCTTTCTTTGTGTTTTGTTTTGTTTTTTTGTTTCTCATAAAATATTGAAGTCATTTAAGGTAAAACGTAACCATTAAACATCTGCAAAAGGGGTTAGTTATCTGAAAGATTCCTCCCTTCGGAAAAGCGATATAATATGTAGGAAAATGTTTTGTTATATGAACGTAAATTTACCCCATGGAAAACAAAATCAAATGTCTCCCAATGGAATTTTAATGTCACACAAAATAGCAAAAGATTCAAATATTATTAATGTTTTGTATATAAAATATTGCCTTACTTATCGAGTGTTGCTATTTCCATTCACAAAAAAATAGAAGAAATTTAGACAAATTGTCTATAGAGGAATTCGATACGTTATTACTAAAAGGGCCATGGGAGCGTATATGTGATATCAAAAATAGGAGCACATAACGTATACGTCACATAGTCCAATTAAAGTGAAATATTGGGCATATTCACGACGGAAAATGTTCACTCGCGCACGATATTGTTGGTAAGACTCACGCACGCACACTCACTAAATGGAAATCCGTACTCCAGCACACTCACACGCGAAAATCTTTAAAAGGCTCACACTCAGGAACATTTTCATTCACGCATACTCCCGATCAGCGTCGCCAATATTTGGCTTTTTCTCTAGATATGATTTTTGAAAGTTCTAGCGGTTTTTCTATTGAAATGAAATGAAATAAAGCAAAATAAACAATTCATTTCGTGGCCTGTTTAGAAGAGAAAAAAACTATAAAAACAAAATATTTCATTTGAAAACTTAATTGAGGTTGGAAATTTTTTCAATTACTATTGATACAATTAACATTTTAATCAGATATAAGTTTTAAGTTACTTAAGTCAGTGCTTGAAAATCTTTGAATTTTTAATTAATAAATTAATTGATACAATAAACTTTTTAATCAAATTCGAAAGACAAAGACACAAAGTGATGGATTTTTTTTTTAATTTTTAAAAACAAAAAAAAAAAATTTTAATCAAACTAACAACACAAAGTCAGACAAAAAGTAATTGAAAATAGTTACGTATTTAATTCAAAAAATTAAATGAGTTTTGCAATCAACATCAATTAAAATTTTAAAATTTTAAAATTGAATTTAAAAAAATTAATTGACATTTTCAAATCAAATCAATATTTTTTTTTTACTAAAAAATCAAAAAATTTTTTATAATACCCTAAACCACATAGTGGTCAGGTATTATAACTTTGATCTGCTAAAAAATGTGCCTAAATATTGATTTTAGACCCCATAAAATATATGCCGATCGACTCAGAATCACCTCCTTAGTCGATCTAGTCTTGGTATCTGTCCGTCCGTTTGTCCATGTATTTGTTGTTCACAGTATTCCGGTCGCAAGTAATAACCGATTTTGATGAAATTTTGTACAGGGTGTTTTTGGGGCACAAGAACGAACGCTATTGAATTTGGAAGAAATCGGATAAAAATTAGAGTAGATTAGATCCAGATTTATATGTAGCTCTTATATACATTATTGCCCGATTTTGCCAAATTTGCTTATATTTTTTTAACCAATCTTACTCAAACTTGGCTTAGTCTAATGTACTAACAATATGTGCAAAAAATCATGGAAAACTCTTCACATGTAAATATAGGACCCACATATATTGTTACCCGATTTTTAAAAATTTACCCTAATATGGTTAAGTTTGACAATAGTAGCCTCACTATTATCAGTAATTTCTGTTCAGATTGTGATAAAACTCCCATAACCATATACCCATGAATGTTCTTAAATATGGAAATATGGTTTATTTCCAAAAACTCTTTCAATAATACCCCACAAATGCTTATGTTCACTAATTCAGTAGGGGTGGTTTAGGGTATGACATAGTCGGCCCCGCCAGACTTCTACTTTACTTACGTGTTCCCAATTAGAACTGTGATTAATACAATCATTTCGTGATTGAAGATATTTCGATTAAAATATTAATTGGATCAATTAATTTCGTGATTAAATCAGATTTTTTGTGCGGTTTTTAGTATTTTTTGTTGAACATGTTTCTATTGAAAAACAAAAAAATAAATAAATAAAATAAAATACTGCTTTTTATCAACGCCTTGCTTTAGAATAAGGTTTTCCAAATATTTCGAAATCAATCCAAACATGAACAATAATCACGGCGAGTACTTTTGATATAACAATATTTTATTTTTATTCCCTCCACCATAGGATGGGGGTATATTAACTTTGTTATTCCGTTTGTAACACATCGAAATATTGCTCTAAGATCCCATAAATTATATATATTCTGGGTCGAATGGGTGAAATTCTGAGTCGATCTAAGCATGTCCGTCTGTCCGTCCGTCTGTTGAAATAACGCTAACTTCCGAACGAAACAAGCTATCGACTTGAAACTTGGCAAAAGTAGTTGTTATTGATGTAGGTCGGATGGTATTATAAATGGACCATATCGGACCACTTTTATGTATAGCGCCCATATAAACGGACCCCCCAGATTTGACTTGCGGAGCCTCTCAGAGAAGCATACTTCATCCGATCTGGTTTAAATTTGGTCCATTGTGTTAGTATATAATCTCTAACAACCATGCAAAAATTGGTCCATATCGGTTGGTCCATATAGCCCCCATATAAACCGATCCCAAGATTTGACGTGCAGAGCCTCTTGGAGGAGCAAATTCATCCGATCCGGTTGAAACTTAGTACGTGGTGTTAGTATATGGTCTCTAACAAACATGCGAAAATTGGTCCATATCGGTTCATAATTGTATATAGCCCCCATATAAATCGATCCCCAGATATGACCTTCGGAGCCTCTTAGAGGAGCAAAATTCATCCCATTCGATTGAAATTTGGTACATTGCGCTAGTATATGGCAGCTAACAGCCATGCAAAAATTGGTCCATATCGGTCTATAGTTATATATAGCCGATCGCCAATCACACAAAAATTGGTCCATATCGCCAAAAATAATCTACCAAAATTTTATTTCTATAGACAATTTTGTCAAGATTTTATTACTATAGAAAATTTTGTCAAACTGAATTATATTCGTATTTAATCGGCCTTTTTATACCCTCCACCATAGAATGGGGGTATATTAACTTTGTCATTCCGTTTGTAATACATCGAAATATTTCTGTTAGACCCCATAAAGTATATATATTCTGGGTCGTGGTGAAATTCTGAGTCGATCTAAGCATGTCCGTCCGTCCGTCTGTTAAAATCACGCTAACTTCCGAACGAAACAAGCTATCGACTTGAAACTTGGCACAAGTAGTTGTTATTGATGTAGGTCGGATGGTATTGCAAGTGGGCCATATCGGTCCACTTTTACGTATAGCCCCCTTACAAACGGACCCCCAAATTTGGATTGCCGATCGTCTAAGAGAAGCAAATTTCATCCGATCCGGCAGAAATTTTGTACATGGTGTTAGTATATGGTCGCTAACAACCATGCAAAAATTGTTCCACATCGGTCGATAATTATATATAGACCCCATATAAACGGACCCCCAAATTTAGATTGCCGATCCTCTAAGAGAAGCAAATTTCATCCGATCCGGCTGAAATTTTGTACATGGTGTTGGCATGTGGTCTCTAATGACCATGCAAAAATTGGTCCACATCGGTCCATAATTATATATAGCGCCCATATAAACCGATCCCCAGATTTGGCATGCGGAGCCTCTAAGAGAAGCAAATTTCTTCCGATCCGGTTGAAATTTGGTACATGCTGTTAGTATATGGTCTCTAACAATCATGCAAAAATTGGTCCACATCGGTCCATAATTATATATAGCCCCCATATAAGCCGATTCCCAGATTTGACCTCCGGAGCCTCGTTGAAGAGCAAAATTCAACCGATTTGATTGAAATTTGGTACGTGATGTTAGTATATGATATTTAACAACCATGCCAAAAGTGGTCCATATCAGTCCATAATCATATATTGCCCCCATATAAACCGATCCCGAGATTTGGTTTTGGAGCCACTTGGAGGAGCAAATTTCATCCGAATCAGTTGAAATTTGGTAAATTGTGCTAGTATATGGCCGTTAAAAACCATGCCTAACTTGGTCCATATCGGTCTATAGTTATATATAGCCCACAGATAAATCGATCCCCAATCACACAAAAATTGGTCCATATCAAGTTCATAATTCTATATAGCCCTCATAAAAGCGACCCCCATATTTCAATTTCCATGTCGAATTGTAATTATTTGTAGACTTACCTATACATAAATTGTTTGTCTAATATATACCTCGTATGGACTAACTCACAATTTAGAAAACGATGTTAAGAAGTTTTAAGATACCACAACCCAAGTAATTCGATTGTGGATGACAGTCTTTCGTAGAAGTTTCTACGCAATCCGTGGTGGAGGGTACATAAGATTCGGCCTGGCCGAACCTACGGCCGTATATACTTGTTTTGTTTAATATATAACCCGTATGGACTAACTTACAATTTAGAAGACAGTGTTAAGAAGTTTTAAGATACCTTGTCATCGGCAAGTGTTACCACAACCCAAGTAATTGACAGTGGATAACAGTTCATGATGGAGGGTACATAAGATTCGGCCTGACCGAACTTACGGCCGTATATACTTGTTTCTTTTAGTTTTTTTTTTTTGTATTTTTGGTGAAACCATGCTGAAAACGCTGCTCTTGATCATCAGAGGCCTATAATACGCAGAAATGTCGTGACTCTCGACAACTCTGGGAATTCACATGCATTCTCGTGTCTCAAGAAAAATCTTCTTACTCACGAAAATTCACCTAACTTACGAAAATTACAGTGACTCACGGTTGGGTCCTATGTTAAGTTTGACACTTACTGTTTGAGAGTACGAAAATGCGAATAAGAGCTAAAAGGTTAGCCAAAGAGAAAAATGTGGTAGCCATTTTCAAATCCAGATTTTTTTTAAATTTTAACACTATAGGTGCAGCTAAAATTGTAAGCGAATTCAAATCGTGCACGCGATTATGCTCATGAGCGTATTTTAACGAAATTTGTTACTCATGAACAGATTATTGACTCACTCTCACACACGACATTTGATTGGTTATGCATGCTCGCGCACACACTCGCATACTTACTCTGTTGTAGTCAGAGCGACTCACCTTTGCGCGACGAAAAATTTTGTGAGTAACGATAGTTTCAGGTCACGTGATGTAAATGAAATTCACACTAAATTTCGTGAATGTGCGTGGGCGTTAATTACAATTAAATTTTATTCCTGAATGTGCATGAGTACTGAACTAAACAGGAATGGAAATTTCAATTGGAATATTAAATTTATTTATTATATTTTTTTCACTCCAGTGCTTTTCCACCTTGCATCTTTTGTTTGCAGAGTTAACAAAATACCATTTTTATAACAAAAGAATTTTTTATTTGTATTTACAGGGACGACAAAACAACAACGACAACAACAACTTTTAAGAATTGAATAGAAAACTATTGCGTGAAAACGCATGCTCTTTTACAGTTTTGTGTAAATTTTACCTCTGGGACTAATTGAAGGATATGCATAAGAAAGTTTAACCATCGCCTTGATTATGGAGCATTTAACACCATTCAATTATTCAAAAGTTCAAAAGGAGAGTAGTAGCCAAATGAATGAGTGTTCGTGGAGGGAAAAGAAGAGCACAGGCTTATTTGTAAATAAACTCATTTAAACAGGTATGCTCATGAGTTTGGTAAGATGCCAAGATAATTACCTCGCAGCTTCACATAAATTTTTTTTTTCAAATTTTAAAACTGTACAAAATTATATACAAATTTATATTTTATTATTGTTGTTTAGATTTCATTTTAAAACCATGCGTTGACGAAACTACTAGTGTTACTTTAGCAACAAAGGAAAAGTATGCTCGACAAATTTATTTGGGCAATGTCCTGTAGACTGTAAAATGGTTGGCTGGACTGCATTTTCGGTATTACCACATTCCTCATTTGTAACGATTATCACAGCCCTCCAGATTATCGTCGTTATATATACATATACATTCATCCAGCTCAAACCCACGTTAAAGGATGATAGGTCAAAATTTGATCAAGGGAAAACGCGTGTAAATCGGTGAAATCGTTTATTTAAAAAATCAAATTAAATTTCTTTTTATACCCTCCATCATAGGATTGGGGTATATTAACTTTGTCATTCCGTTTGTAACACATCGAAATATTGCTTTAAGACCCCATAAAGTATATATATTCTGGGTCGTGGTGAAATTCTGAGTCGATCTGAGCATGTTCGTCCGTCTGTCCGTCCGTCTGTTGAAATCACGCTAACTTCCGAACGAAACAAGCTATCGACTTGAAACTTGGCACAAGTAGTTGTTATTGATGTAGGTCGGATGGTATTGAAAATAGGCCATATCGGTCCACTTTTACGTATAGCCCCCATATAAAGGGACCCTCAGATTTGGCTTGTGGAGCCTCTAACAGAAGCATATTTCATCCGATCCGGCTGAAATTTGGTATATGATGTTTGTATATGGTCTCTAACACCCATGCAAAAATTGGTCCACATCGGTCCATAATTATATATAGCCCCCATATAAACCGATCCCCAGATTTGGCTTGCGGAGCCTAAAAGAGAAGCAAATTTCATCCGATCCGCCTGAAATTTGGTACATGGTGTTGGTATATGGTCTCTAACAACCATGCAAAAATTGGTCAACATCGGTCCATAATTATATATAGCCCCCATATAAACCGATCCCCAGATTTGGCTTGCGGAGCCTCAAAGAGAAGAAAATTTCATCCGATCCGGCTGAAATTTGGTACATGATGTTGGTATATGGTCTCTAACAATCATGCAAAAATTGGTTCACATCGGTCCATAATTATATATAGCCCCCATATAAACCGATCCCCAGATTTGGCTTGCGGAGCCTCAAAGAGAAGCAAATTTCATCCGATCCGGCTGAAATTTGGTACATGATGTTGGTATATGGTCTCTAACAACCGTGCAAAAATTGGTCCACATCGGTCCATAATTATATATAGCGCCCATATAAACCGATCCCCAGATTTGGGTTGCGGAGCCTCTTGGAGGAGCAAAATTCATCCGATCCGGGTCAAATTAGGAACGAGGTGTTAGTATATGGTCGCTAACAACCATACCAAAATTGGTCCAATCACACAAAAATTGGTCCATATCGGTTCATAATCATGGTTGTCACTAGAGCCAAAAATAATCTACCAAAATTTTATTTCTATAGAAACTTTTGTCAAAATTTTATTTCTATATGAAATTTTGTCAAAATTTTATTTCTAGAGAAAATTTTGTTAAAATTTTATTCGGTTCATAATAAAATTTTCATCGTAGTCAAAATTTTATTTCTATAGAAAATTTTGTCAAAATTTTATTTCTATAGAAAATTTTGTTCAAATTTTATTCGGTTCATAACCACTCGAGCCAAAAATAATCTACCAAGATTTTATTTCTATAGAAAATTTTGTCAAAAGTTTATTTCTATAGAAAATTTTGTTAAAGTTTTATTTCTGTAGAAATTTTTGTCAAAATTTTCTTTCTATTAAAAATTTTGTCAAAATTTTTATTTCTATAGGAAATTTTGAGAAAATTTTATTTCTATCGAAAATTTTGTTAAAATTTTATTTCTGTAGAAAATTTTGTCAAAATTTTATGTCTACTTTGTCAAACTGAATTATATACGTATTGGATCGATCTTTTTATACCCTCCACCATAGGATGGGGGTATATTAACTTTGTCATTCCGTTTGTAACACATCGAAATATTGCTCTAAGACCCCATAAAGTATATATATATATTCTGGGTCGTGGTGAAATTCTGAGTCGATCTAAGCATGTCCGTCCGTCCGTCCGTCTGTCCGTCTGTCCGGCTGTCCGTCCGTCTGTGGAAATCACGCTAACTTCCGAACGAAACAAGCTATCGACTTGAAACTTGGCACAAGTAGTTGTTATTAATGTAGGTCAGATGGTATTGAAAATCGGCCATATCGGACCACGTTTACGTATAGCCCCCATATAAACCGATCCCCAAATTTGGCTTGGGGAGCCTCCCGGAGCAGCAAAATTCATCCGATCCGGTTGAAATTTGGTACCTGATGTTAGTATACGGCCTCTAACAACCATGGAAAAATTTGTCCATATCGGTCCATAATTATATATAGCTCCCATATAAACCGATCCCCAGATTTGACCTCCGGAGCCTCTTGGAGGAGCAAAATTCATCCGATCCGGTTGAAATTTAGTACGTGGTCTTAGTATACGGTCTCTAACACCCATGCAAAAATCCATGTCGGTCCATAAGTATATATAGCCCCCATATAAACCGATCCCCAGATTTGACCTCCGGAGCCTCTTGGAGGGGAAAAATTCATCCGATCCGGTTGAAATGTGGTACCTGATGTTAGTATACGGTCTCTAACAACCATGCAAAAATTGGTCCATATCGGTCCATAATTATATATAGCCCCCATATAAACCGATCCCCAGATTTGACCTCCGGAGCCTCTTGGAGGGGCAAAATTCATCCGATCCTGTTGAAATTTGGTACCTGATATTAGTATACGGCCTCTAACAACCATGCAAAAATTGGTCCATATCGGTTCATAATTATATATAGCTCCCATATAAACCGATCCCCAGATTTGAACTCCGGAGCCTCTTGGAGGAGCAAAATTCATCCGATCCAATTGAAATTTAGTACGTGGTGTTAGTATATAGTCTCTAACAACCATGCAAAAATTGGTCCATATCGGTTCATAATTATATATAGCTCCAATATAAACCGATCCCCAGATTTGACCTCAGGAGCCTCTTGGAGGAGCGAAATTCATCCGCTCCAGTTGAAATTTGGTACATGGTGTTAGTATATGGTATCTAACAACCATGCAAAAATTGGTCCATATCGGTCCATAATTATATATAGCAAAAGTCATCCGATGCGGTTGAAATTTGGTACATTTTGTCAATATATGGCCTCTAACAGCCATGTAAAAATTGGTCAATATCGGTCTTTAGTTATATATAGGCGATGACTTATTACACAAAAATTGGTCCATATCGCCAAAAATAATCTACCTGTTCGGGGTTGAACTGAAGAAGAGCTGGAAAGTAAAACTAATTTTGCCTTCCGAAATAATTACACGTGAAGAAATTTTAGTTTTAAATTTTAAAATTCAGGAATATTTATTTACAATTGGTTTATGGTGTAATTTTAATCTAAATTCATTATTTATTATTAGATTTAAGTTTTAAATTAGATTTTAAGGTTTACAATTAGATTTAGAAATTATTTACAAAAGAAATTCAATTTTAGTTCAACTTTTGGAAAGGGTGTAATTAAGGGTTGTTTCAATTTAAATTCATTTGACAATAGGGAATTGTGCAATATAGTTTTAAGTGAAAATATTATGTGCAATTACATGGAATTTTTGTGCAATATAGTATTAAGGCATATTAATGTATTTTTGTGTTGTGATTTTGTTCTGATGATTTTTTGTTGATGATGATTGTTGTTAGTGGCCGGCACTTTTCTTTTTGGGTTTATGAGTGGGGAATGGGTTGTTATGGTGTTGATGTGTCTTTATGTATCACTGTGTATTAATCGTCTTCACTAATAGGTTACCTGTAAATGTTCTTTATTTTTAAATGTTCACTTCAATGTTTATATGTTTCAAAGTTTGTTTTATTTTTTCAATAACGAATGTTTCACTACACTTGTTTATCACGGGGGGAGATCGGCAGCGCGCACGCGAGTTGATGGTCGGTTCAAGACTGGTTCGTTGCCCTCTTGAGTGATGCTTAGTAGCCGATGCAAAGCTTAGCGACAAAACTACAAGCATCGATCAAAGGGCAACTTTCCAGGTAAACAAATAGAAAAACAAAAGGACACGACGATTAAAAATTATTTGTGCCGCTACGCACAGTGTTTCAAAACGGGTTCAAAGAAACTTTGAACATTCTGCCCCCCGCGAAAGAGTGTAGTTTACCTTACCTTACTGGTTGCTGACCTCGGTTGGACTACTGACTGGTCCCACGAAAACATAGCCCCAATCGGTGAGTTGGGCAAAAACTCTTCCAAGGCCCGTCTGTACGACGCCATCTCGCCGCAAGTAGGCATAAGCACTTGCGCTCACTTCGACGTCGATGGACTCATTGCCTCTAGGATCGATATCGGCCAACTCATGAGCCTCCATATTTGCAGCAGGGTCCTCAAGGATGGGGTCGGAGTATGGGCGTCTGGGTAGGTCGCGGGTCACCAAAGCTCTGAGCTTATACACCAGGCGACTTCCATAGCGTCGTGCCCTAAGTCGGATTGTGGCGAACGTACGACCATCCTTTTCCCTTGTTGGGATTCGGAGCCGGTTAACGGTCGATGCAGCAACTCGTGTGTGTGTGGCAGCTTGGCATAAAAGCACTCTTACACTGGCCCAGTCCTCAGACTCCTCAGCCATCATATCCACCTGGGCTGTAGGAATAAAAACCGAAGATCGGTGGTATGGCAACTCTACCGGTGGTGGCGTATAACGTCCAAAGGTTTCTCGCAGCTGAGGAGCCCCATGCAACATCGTATGGTGACGGAGGTTGCATTCCCGACACGCGGTGAGGACTGGGCAGTCCGGAGCCAAATGACTGCGCGCCAGGCAGTTACGGCAGTAGCTGCGCCTCTCTACTGTTTCATACCGCTGATATGGGGTCTGGCGGCGGAAGAAGGCACATGACCTGATTGGGTGGTCGTCTTGGCACAGCCCACATGCATACTGCCAGTGCGCAGGTCGGTGTCGGCGATTGGGGCGAGAGGGTCCATTTGGTGATGGGTCGCGAACTGGTAATACTCCGGCCATTTCTGTAACAAAAGTTTTGTGAGTACCGTGTTTTTTGATGAATTTGTGATATGCTAGTCAGTCCGCAAATAGTTTTACTATCTTCGTTATGGGTCGGCTGAGCATACCGCTAGCGGTTTTAATGTCTACTACTCGAATATTTTTGTCAGCGCCTTCGTAGGTTTTGACAACCCTCCCTAGTTTCCATTCATTTGAAGGTAAGTGATCATCTTTTATAATAACTAAATCATTTATGGCAAGGTTTTGTTGTGGGTATTTCCATTTGTATCTACGGTGTAATTCATTCAAATATTCCGATTTCCATCTTTGACAAAAATTCTGAGAAATAACTTTTAATCGTGTCCACCGATTTATTAATGTCACATCCCCACCAGAAATATCGGGTTCTGCCGGGGTCAACAATGGAGAACCTATCAGAAAATGTCCTGGGGTCAAAGGCTCTAAGTCTGAAAGGTCATCACTAGTTGGACTAATCGGACGTGAATTAAGACAAGCCTCTATGCGGGCTAAACTAGTTGATAATTCTTCAAACGTAAAATTCATTTTTGGCATTGTTTTACGAAGGTGGGTCTTGAACGATTTAACACCCGCCTCCCACAGACCTCCCATATGGGGAGCCCCTGGAGGAATAAATTTCCATTCTAAATTTTGATGCGCGTGTCTTTGAATAGTAGTGTCTTGAATTGATTTCATAAATGCGATCCTATCTTTTTTAATAAGTTCCGCGGCACCTATAAAGTTTTTCCCATTATCCGAGAATATTTTTTCTGGACACCCTCTTCTGCCTATAAAGCGATCTAAAGCAGCTATGAAGGATTGGGTCGACAAATCACTAGTAGCTTCTAAGTGGATTGCGCGAGTCGAAAAACAAACAAATATACAGACATAACCCTTTGTAATAAGACAAGCTCGAGCAGTCAAACTTTTTATCCCAAAGGGTCCAGCAAAATCTACGCCCGTATTTTGAAAGGGTCTAGATAACATAGTGCGTTCTGGTGGCAGGGATGCCATAATTTGAGTTTGGGTCCGGTGTCGATGTATAGAACATATCCGACAATTGTGAATAACCTTTTTTACTAATTGTTTCACACGAAAAATCCAAAATTCCGATCGAATGACACGAACCATTAGTTGATTGCCACCGTGCATTGTGACCTTATGAACAAATTCTACAAATAAAAGAGCAAACCGAGAGTCGTATGGAATTAAGATAGGATGGCGTTCGCTATATGTAAGAGCCTGAGATTGAACTAAACGACCGTTTGATCTAAGCACTCCTTTTGAGTCGATAAATGGGTTAAACGATAAAATACTACTGCTTGGCGAGAGTCGCTTCTTTTGAGTCAAAGCTAAATATTCTTCAGCAAAATAATGTTTTTGAGTAATGATGATTAGACGAGTTTTTATATCATTGAGTTCAGATGAGGATATGTCCTCCGACGCAATTCGAGACCGATTTGAACCTGTATTCCGCCAAAAACGCATTACATACGATAGCACTCGATAAGCGCGTGATAAAGATGAGAAACGGGTCAAAGGGTCTTCGAAAACAGTTGTCGCGAAAACTTTAACTTGTTTAGCTTCAAGATTCGTATCTGCGTTGAGTTGAGTTTTGGGCCACCGATCTCTGGGCAATTTCAACCATTCCGGCCCCGTCCACCACAAATGATGTTCTTTTAACTCATCTGGTGAACAACCACGACTCGCGATATCGGCTGGGTTCGATTCAGAGTCCACGTGATTCCAGTTTTCATTACCGACGCTTTCTAAAATTTCGGAAACCCGATTTCCAACAAAAGTGCTCCAAGAACACGGTGGTTTACGAAGCCACGCTAAAACTATGGTGGAGTCAGTCCAGAAATGTGTCGTAAATTGCGCTATTTGTAGATTTGGAATGATTGCATTTACTAACTTTGATAACATAACCGCTCCGCATAACTCTAATCTCGGTAGAGAAATTTTCTTTATTGGAGCCACACGAGTTTTGGCTGCTAAAAGAAAAGTGTCTACTTGGTTTCCGATTTCTACTCGAATATAAAGCGTAGCAGCGTACGCGCTTTCCGACGCGTCACAGAAACCGTGTATTTCGACCGCGCTTGAGGGTGAAAATCGAATCCATCTTGGTACAGATATAGTATTAATAATCGGGCTATTTTTCACAAAATTTCTCCAATTCATAGTGGTTACGGGTCTTAATGTGTCATCCCACCCTATTTTATCTAACCAGACTTGCTGCATCACTAATTTGGCAACTATAATGATCGGAGCAAGCCAGCCGCAAGGGTCGAAAAATTTAGCAATTGTCGATAAAACTTCGCGTTTAGTGAAAAGTTCTCTTTCTTCAACATTTGGCGCTTTAAATGAGAAAGCATCGGTCGCTACATTCCACCGAATGCCAAGGGTCTTGGTTGACGATCCTTCAGAAAGATCTAACCAATTGACAGGCAACAATAAATCAGGATGTAGATCATTTAATAGACGTGGGTCGTTAGAGGTCCATTTCCTCAACTCGAAACCAGCAGAGTCTAAAACAGATGTTAATTGTTTTCTAGCGGCGATGGTGTCTTCAATCGTGTGTCCCCCCGCTAATACATCATCAACGTATAAATTTTCTTTGATTATTTTTGAGCCCAAAGGGTATGAGTCTTGTACATCTTCAGCTAATTGAAGCAGGGTTCTTATTGCCAAAAACGGTGCGCAATTTACGCCAAAAGTGACGGTTAACAATTCAAAATCTTCCACTGGGCCATTTTCGGAGAATCGGAAAAGTATTCTTTGAAACGAAGCTTGATTTGGGTCTATTAATATCTGCCGATACATTTTTGTAACATCGGCGTTGAAAACATATTTGAAAAAACGCCATTTTAAAATTTGTAACACCAAATCCTGTTGAAGAATAGGCCCTGTATGTAAAATATCATTAAGACTCTTTTTATTTGAAGTAGGGCTTGATGCATTAAATACCACTCTAAGTTTGGTGGTCGTTCTATCTGGTTTAATAACTGCGTGGTGCGGTAAATAGTAATGAGGGGTCTTGTAAATATTTTGTGGATCAACTTTTCGCATGTGTCCCAATTGAAGATATTCCCTAATAGCAGCGTCGTATTCCGCCTTTATATCAGGGGTCCTGGCCAATTTCTTCTCCATTCTGTGAAATTGTGCAAGTGCGATGTTTCGAGATGCACCAATTTCTGCGCAACTTTTGAATGGTAGAGTCACTATGTATCTTCCCGCTTCATTACGTTTCGTCGTAGACGTGTAATTTGTTTCACAATAAATATCTTCAGCTGACCTCAAAATCTTTTTTGGGGTTTCTTCCACCTCCCAAAAACGTGTGATTATTTTTTCCAAAGATGAGGCACTGTGAAGAGCAATTTTCCTAGTTGTCTCAATATTTTGTTGAATGGGTCCGCCAACTATCCATCCAAATACAGTGTCTTGTGCCAATATTGAGCCAAAAGATTTCATAGGAACATCATGAGTGTATATGAACGGTCCTATATCAAGTCCGATGAGCATATCAACGGGTCGACTATCAAAGAACTGCGGATCGGCTAATCTAAGATGCCGGAACTCATCAAACAATGTTCGATCAAGAGTATGCGTTGGTAAATTAGACGGAAGAGTCTTTAACACGGGTGCCCAAACCTCTAATTCAAAAGTAGGGTCTATGCGTGAACAAAGATTAAAAACACAAGCCTTTGTAGATGTCTCAGCAACTGTGTCACTCAAACCTGTGACGTGAACTAAATTCCTGACTGTAGGAAGTTGTAATCTGTTTTTGATTCTTTCAGAAATAAATGTCGATTGTGACCCAGGATCAATGATTGCCCTGGCGTCATATCTCTGTCCCTTTGATTCGATTTGAACGATTGCGGTAAACAAAAGTGTAGTTTCGGGTCGTGGAGTGGGTCTATCTTCTTGCAACGTGAGAGTCGTTATACTAGGCCTTTCGTTAGTAGAAGTGGACTGTATACTAGATGAAATCGATGATTGAACTAGAGTGGAACAAGTGGCAGCACTTGCACTAGATTGTGCTCCACCTTGAACCTGATTAACAAAAGTGTTGAGAGCGGCAGCACTTGTGCTAGGTTGTGCTCCGTCTCGTACTCGATGAATTAAAGTGTTGAGAGCAACAGCACTTGCACTAGATTGTGCTGCGTCTCGTGTATGTGTTGTGTTTGTAGGGGCAGAGCCAACATTGCCCTTATGTAACAGACTGTGGTGTCGCTGATTACATTCCCTACAACTATAACGACTTTTGCATTCCCGAACTCCATGATCGGCCAATAAACAATTGTAGCAAAGATGATTTTGTTTCGTTATTTGTATTCTGTCATTGGGTGACTTTTCCAAAAATTTGGGACAGTTTCGCAACAAATGATTTGTCCGACAAATTGGACAAACGCTTTCACTTTGTTTGCGACTAGGATTATTAATATTTTTCGAATTATGGTTGGCTTGTGAATTGTTATTATTATTGAGTCTTGAACCCGAAGGATTACGTTTCTGAGTGACATTTGTATGAAAACTATTAACACGATTCCCCCTTCTATCATTATCCGATCTTGATTGATTATGTTTCGAATTTTGAATTTTAATATTCCCCACCGATTCCAATGTTTTAAACTTGTGTGACAGAAAATCGTCTAATTTCTGCCAACTTGGAAGTGTCGAACAATCCTCTAAACTGTTCTCAAATTCTTCCAAGAATGTACGAGGTAATTTTGTTGAAACAAGGTATACTAATATTGGGTCCCATTCTCCCGTGTCTACTAGTAAAGTTTCCAAAGTTTGTGTACAAGTGTTAATCGTGCGTTGTAATTTTTGTATCGTTGACGCGTTTTCAACTGATACTGTAGGCAAATTAAAGAGAATCCTAAGCTGTTCGTTAACTTGCATCCGTTTATTTTCGTATCTATTTTCTAAATTTCTCCAAGCTATATCGAAACCCTCATTAGTTAGGGGTACATTTGTAATGATTTCCCGCGCTTCTCCCGAAGTTTTTTGGGTCAAATGGAATAACTTCTCGACTTTACTCAATCTTGGGTTATTTATGTAAATTGCAGCAAATAAATCTCTGAATGTAGGCCATTCGCTATACCCGCCCTTAAAAATGTCGGTGTCGCATGGTGGTAATCGTAAATTTGGGGTCGAATTTGGGTCTACTGCCATATTTTGTGTCATTAATGATTCCCTAGCTAATTTTTCCTGATTCTCCCGTTCCTGCCGCGCCGAGATCTGTGAGTTAATCGTACTTAAACCTGTCTTATAGACGTCCATACCGTTTTTATAATGACCGCGAAGCTTATCCTTATCTATTGGAGTCTCTCCCTCAACTGGAACCCTATCTCGACAGTTTATATAAGCCCGCCTAACTTGGTCCCATAACGTATTTAGCTCTACTCGAGCCGCTTCCAACGCGTGTAAATCTTCGGTGGCCGCCTTAACAGATAAAACGCTTTCAACATCCACGAGATCATTCAAACAATTGGCAAATTTTTCTTTCAAAATTCTATCCATAATGTATTTTAAACTTTTTTGCACCGGTCAAAAATTAAAATATATTATAACTCGCGAAAGAATCAAAAAACTAGTTTTATTCAGAAAAAACACGAATTTTCTACAATAAACTATTTCAAAATCAAGATATCCTTTCAAACGGGACAAAATTTGTAGTGTCGAAAATATTTACTAATCAAGAAAAATTAAAAAACGAGTCAAATTTAACAAAAAAAATTGGGTCAGTAGACAAATTGGGCCAAAATTACGTAAAAACAACAAAAAAAATCCCACAAATTTACGTTTACAACAAATGTTCCAAAAAATTTCCAAAAAAAATCTCGAAAAAAATTTTACGAAAAATTTCCCAAACACCCAAACACACAAAAAATCAAAAAACAGAAAAGCAATATTTTGTTAAAGCACGATGCTCAAAAATATATGGATTTTAGCAATTTTGCAATACAAATAAACGAAATTAAAAAAAAGCTGAAAAAAATTTGTTAAAAAAAATGTGTCAAAAAATTTCAAAAACCAACTATCTCCTACCTTTTTGTGGGTCAGAGGGTCGAATAGATAGATTGGCTTTGAAATAAAGGTTGATAAAAAATATAAATATAAAATAAATTGTTTTCTTCAAAAAAAGTTTCAATTGTTGCCGATTGATTCAATGGTAAATTTTTTCCAGGGTCTCTTTTTTTTACGGTGTACGGGAAATAAAATGATAAATTCCCAATTAAATATTTCCAAAATCCAAAAAAAATCAAAAATCGATTTGATGAACAAAAAAAATCCAAAATTTTTATGAATTTTCCAATTTGATGTTTTTTATGATTTAAGAAAACAAAATAAATTAAATTTTTTGAGCAAAAATAAAATTTAAAAATGTTTGTAATTTTTTCCAACAAGAATTGAGGAAAAAATTTCTTTTAGTGTAGCCGCTTTTTTTTTCCAAAATGATTCGTTTTCCAATTTTTTTCTCAAATTACGTAATAAAATATGTGTCCAAAGTTCTGTGTCATGAGCATATCACAAATTCGGAGTTGTTTTTTTTTTCGGGTTATACAGAGTCTTTGCAACAACAAGCTCTCAACTATGAGCTCAGCAAAAACTATACCAAAAATCCACAAAAAAATCAAAAAATAGGTACTCACTTTGAAGCTTTGTAAATTTGTATGTATGTGTGTAATTGGATGTATAAAAATGGCGTCTGCTTTCTGCCGCTGTGTTGTTTTTGTTGTTGTGTCGCTTTGTAGTGCTGTTGAAGATTGTGTTGTGTCGCTAGGGACTGATTGTGTCGTGAAAAACTGTAGGTTTTAATGTTGGACAAAATGTAGTTTTTTTTTTTTTTTTTTTTTTTTTAAACCGTTGTTACGGTTTTGTCCAAATTCACCAAAAATGTGCAAAGTTCAATGTTCAATTTTTTTTGTTGTTTTATTTTACACGACCGAACCGAGAATTGATTTTAATGAAAATGCACAAAAAACTTGGGTTAATTTTGTATGGGTCACTTGTATGTAATTTTTTGACCAATTTTGCAAAAAACTGATTTTTTAAAATATCACAAATAAAAATTTTACTTATGGCAAAAAATAAAGGAAATCACTTTTTCATTATTTTTTCCAGTGTAAATCAGTTTTTCTTTGATTAATTGATCAAAAAATTACGAAAAAACACTTTTGTATGTTGGGTCATTAAATTTTTTGATTTCGAAAAAACACTTTTTTTTTTAGAAATTCACTAATTTTTCAAAAAGTACACAATTTTTCGAAAAAACACTTCAAAATTATTATTGTCCACAATTTTTTACTATTTTTCAAACATTTTACTTAAATGTCATAACCTTTTATTTTTACAGTGTATTATTAATGTCATTACCCTTTATTTGCCTTCTCTCTATGCTTTATATGTTTGTATGTACGTGTGTGTGTTTGACTATTTTTTGGCTGTCCGCTTGTTGGTCAGTCAATGTATCACCAGCTGTGTGGTCAATGTATGTTGTTGTTGTTGTTTATTTTGTTTTGCATAGAGTTACTTACATTTGAAGGGCATGGGCAATTTGAATATTATTTGACTATTTGGTTTTTTTTGTTGTTGTATTACACTAGGGTATTTGACATTAATATTACACTGGGTTATAATCACTTAATACTTTTATATTTTGTAATATACTACTACAGTTTTTTCTTCACTTGATAAAACGCACTAATGGGTCACTGGGTTTTTTAACTTGTACACTTAGAACAAAATCACAATACACTTGGAGAAAAAATTTTATATTATTTTTTAATCAATTTTATTGTTTTTAATAATTTAAAAAACACAAATCCGGTTCGCAATGGACCAAAATGTTCGGGGTTGAACTGAAGAAGAGCTGGAAAGTAAAACTAATTTTGCCTTCCGAAATAATTACACGTGAAGAAATTTTAGTTTTAAATTTTAAAATTCAGGAATATTTATTTACAATTGGTTTATGGTGTAATTTTAATCTAAATTCATTATTTATTATTAGATTTAAGTTTTAAATTAGATTTTAAGGTTTACAATTAGATTTAGAAATTATTTACAAAAGAAATTCAATTTTAGTTCAACTTTTGGAAAGGGTGTAATTAAGGGTTGTTTCAATTTAAATTCATTTGACAATAGGGAATTGTGCAATATAGTTTTAAGTGAAAATATTATGTGCAATTACATGGAATTTTTGTGCAATATAGTATTAAGGCATATTAATGTATTTTTGTGTTGTGATTTTGTTCTGATGATTTTTTGTTGATGATGATTGTTGTTAGTGGCCGGCACTTTTCTTTTTGGGTTTATGAGTGGGGAATGGGTTGTTATGGTGTTGATGTGTCTTTATGTATCACTGTGTATTAATCGTCTTCACTAATAGGTTACCTGTAAATGTTCTTTATTTTTAAATGTTCACTTCAATGTTTATATGTTTCAAAGTTTGTTTTATTTTTTCAATAACGAATGTTTCACTACACTTGTTTATCACGGGGGGAGATCGGCAGCGCGCACGCGAGTTGATGGTCGGTTCAAGACTGGTTCGTTGCCCTCTTGAGTGATGCTTAGTAGCCGATGCAAAGCTTAGCGACAAAACTACAAGCATCGATCAAAGGGCAACTTTCCAGGTAAACAAATAGAAAAACAAAAGGACACGACGATTAAAAATTATTTGTGCCGCTACGCACAGTGTTTCAAAACGGGTTCAAAGAAACTTTGAACACTACCAAAACTTTATTTCCATAGAAAATTTTGTCAAATTTTATTACTATAGAAAGTTGTGTCAAAATTTCATTTCTATAGAAAGTTTTGTCAAACGTTTATTTCTATAGAAATGTTTGTCAAAATTTTATTTCCATAGAAAGTTTTGTCAAAATTTTATTTTTATAGAAAATTTTGTAAAAAATTTATTTCTGTAGAAAATTTTGTAAAAAATTTATTTCTGTAGAAAATTTTGTCAACATTTTATTTCTATACAAAATTTTGTCAACATTTTACTTCCATAGAAAATTTAGTCAACATTTTATTTCTATAGAAAATTTTGTCAAGTTTTTATTTCTATAGAAAATTTTGTCCAAATTTTATTTCTATAGAAAATTTTGTCAAGTTTTCATTTCTATAGAAAATTTTGTCAAACTATATTATATACGTATTTAATCGGCCTTTTTTTGTTTAATATATACCCCGTATGGGCTAACTTACAATTTAGAAGACAGTGTTAAAAAGTTTTACGATACCTTGCCATCGGCAAGTGTTATCGCAACCCAAGTAATTCGATTGTGGATGACAGCCTTTAGTAGAAGTTCCTACGCAATCCATGGTGGAGGGTACATAAGATTCGGCCTGGCCGAACTTACGGCCGTATATACTTGTTTGATTTAATATATACCACGTATGGACTTACATACAATTTAGAAGATATTGTTAGGAGGTTTTAAGATACCTTGCCATCGGCAAGCGTTACCGCAGCTTAAGTAATTCGATTGTGGATGGCAGTGTTTAGAAGAAGTTTCTACGCAATCCATGATGGAGGGTACATAAGCTTCGGCCTGGCCGGACTTACGGCCGTATATACTTGTTCAAGTTCAATTAGTATAAAATTCAGGAAAAATATTCAGTTAGGCTTTCGCTTTTCCAAATCCGAATTGCCGGACCTCACGCTTGACACCTGCCATCAGATTTTGTACAGCCACCTTGTCCACCTTCTTCGCCGCAGAAAGCCAATTTGCCTTGAACTGCTGCTCGTCCTTAGCAGTTTTTTTTTTGTCTTCTTTAGGTTCCGCTTGATAATAGCCCAGTATTTCTCAATAGGGCGGAGCTCTGGCGTGTTGGAGGGTTCTTGTCCTTGGGAACAACCTGCACGTTGTTGGCGGCGTACCACTCCATGGCCTTTTTACCGTAATGGCAAGATGCCAAATCCTGCGAAAACAGTACGGAACAACCGTGTTTCTTTAGGAAAGGCAGCAGACGTTTATTCAAACACTCTTTCTATGAAAATGCTGCTTTTCAAGCCACAGGTACAGATGGCTTGCCAAACCAGATATTTCTTTGCGAACTTTGACAGTTTTATGTGCTTGAAAATATCTGCTACCTTTCCCCTTCCTTTTGCCGTATAAATCTCCTGTCCCGGAAGCTGCTTGTAGTCGGCTTTGTAGTAGGTTTCGTCGTCCATTACCACGCGATCAAACTTCGTCAGCATCGTCGTGTACAGCCTCCGGGATCGCGCTTTTTCGATTTTCCCCCGATCCAGACTTCCTGGCTGTCGACAAACGTTCCCCAAACACTTCAATTACATTTGTAACGGTTGATTTGGCAACTTTTAGCGATTTTGCCAGCTTTGCGTGCGAGTAGCTCGGATTTTCGCGATGCGCGAGCAAAATTTTGATACGATGCTCTTCTTGCTTGGACGGCATTTTGACAACTGAAGAGTGAATTCCAAAATCAAAATAGGAGCAACTTTCTACACACACACACCTTCAAAATGAGGGGTGTTCAGGTTTTTTAAATGCAAAATTGAAAGAAATACGTCAAGTTTATATTGGCCAAATTTTGACCGTATCACCCCTTATTCGCCCTGCATCTCCACACGTATCCCCACTACAGTTACCTTTATGTTTGGCCTTATTCCGCTATATTCTATATAACACAGATCCTGCCATTTGGAGCTAAGCAGTGTTTATTGATGGCACCGTGATACTTTCTATTATTTTAATAGTCCTCCAACTTTCTCTAAGTGTCACATTTTCTGTCATCTTGTTGTTGCTGATGGCCGAAAAAGTCAAAACCGTTTTATACATTCCGTTTTCGCCAGCGTTAAATTTTATAGAAATTTTGTCTTTTGAAATATTATAATTATTGAGAAAATGTTTAAAAAATTATTTTTAGAGGAAATTTCATAGAAATTTTGTCTTTGAGAAAATTTCTTAAAAATTTTGTCTTTTAAGAAGACTTCTTAAAATTTTGAGGAAATTTCATAGAAATTTTACCTTTCGAGAAAATTTCACTGAAATTTTGCCTGTCGAGAAAGTTTCATATAAATTTTGTTTTTTATCGAAATTTTCTCTAAAAACAAAATTTCTATTAAATTTTCTCCAAAATAAAAATTTCTATGAAATGTTCTATAAAGAAAAAATTTCTATGAAATTTTCTCTAAAGGCAAATTTTCTATGAAATTTTCTCTAAAGACCAAATTTGGCTTTAAAGAATTTTTGTCTCTAAACAAGTTTTCATATCAATTCTGTCTTTAAAAACAAGATTTCTATTAAATTTTCTCCAAAATAAAAATTTCTATGAAATTTTCTCCAAACACAAAATTTTTAGGAAATTTTCTGTAAAGAAAAATTCTATGAAAATTTCTCTAAAGACAAGATTTCTATGAAATTTTCAATAAAGACAAAATTTTGTCTTTAAAGAATTTTTGTCTCTAAACAAGTTTTCACAGGAATTCTGTTTTTAGAGAAAAATTTCATAACAAAATTTTCTAGAGAAAATTTCTAGTCTTTAGAGAAAATTTCATAGAAATGAAATTCTGTTTTTATTTCAATGAAATTTTTTCTAAAGAAAAAAATTCTATGAAATTTTCTCCAAAGACAAAATTTCTATGAAATTTTCTCTAAAGAAGAAATTTCTATAATATTTTTTTTTTTGAGAAAATTTCATAAAATCTTTGTTTGTAGAGAACATTTCCTAACCATTTTTTTCTAGAGAAAATTTCATAGAAATTATGTTTCTAAAGAAAATTTTATAAAAATGTTGTCTTTAAAGAAAATTTCTTAGAAATTTTGTTTTTAGAGAACATTTTATAGCAATTTGGTCTGTAGGGAAAATTTCCTAGAAATTTTGCCTGTAGAGAAAGTTTCTTAAAAATTTTGTCTTTAAAGAAGACTCCTTTAAAATTTTGAGAAAATTTCATAAAAAATTTACTTTAGAGACAATTTTATAAAAACTTTGTCTTTAGATAAAATTTTACGGAAATTTTGCCTATACAGGAAATTTCATAAAAATGTTGTCATTTATTGAAATTTTCTCTAAAAACGAAATTTCTACGAAATTTTTTCCAAAGACAAAATTTTTATGAAAGTGTCTCTAAAGAAAAAATTTCTATGAAATTTATTCTAAAGACAAAATTTTGTCTTTAAAGAATTTTTGTGTCTAAAGAAGTTTTCATAGAAATTCTGTCGTTAGAGAAAATTTCATAAAAGTTTTGTTTCTACAGAAAATTTCTTCAAAATTTTGTTTCTAGAGAAAATTTCATAGAAATTCTGTCTTTAGAAAAATTTTATAGAAATTGTGTTTCTAGAGAAAATTTTATAAAAATTTTGTCTTTCATAGAAATTTTCTCTAAAAACGAAATCTTGTTTTTATTTCTATGAAATTTTCTCTAAAGTCAAAATTTCTATGAAATTTTATCTAAAGACAAAATTTCTATAAAATTTTCTCCAAAGACAAAATTTTTGTGAAATTTTCTCTAAAGAAAAAAATTCTATGAAATTTTCTCTAAAGAAAAAATTTCTATGAAATTTTCTCTAAAGACAAAATTTTGTTCTAAGAATATTTTCTTAGAAAGTCTCTAGAGAAAATTTCATAAAAAATTTGTTTCTAGAGAAAATTTCATAAAAAAATTGTTTCTAGAGAAAATTTCATAGAAATTTTGTGTTTAGAGAAAATTTCATAGAAAATTTGCATTTAAATAAAATTTCATAGAAATTTTGTTTTTGAAGAAAATGTCATAGAAATTGTTTCTTTAGGAAAATTTCATAGAAATTTGACCTTTGGAGAAAATTTCATAAAAATTTTGTCTTTATAGAAAATTTCATTTCAGTTTAGAGGAGATTTCGTAGAAATTTTGCCTTTACAGGAAATTTCGTAGAAATTTTGCCTTTACAGGAAATTTGATAAAAATGTTGTCTTAAAAGAAAATTTCATAAAAAGTTTGTCTTTAGAAAAAATGTTATAGAAATGTTCCCTTTTGTCGGTTAAGAAAATTTCGTAGACTTTTTGTCTTTGAAAAATATTTCATAAACATTTTTTTCTTTAGAAAAATCTCATAGAAATTTTTTCTTTAGATAAATTTCATAAAAATTTGTTTTTAGTAAAAACTTTATAAAAATTTTGCGTTTAGAGAAAATTTCATAAAAATTTTGTCTTTATAGAAAATTTCATTTGTGTTTAGAGGAAATTTCGTAGAAATGTTGCCTTTATAGGAAATTTCATAGAAATGTTGTGTTAAAAGAAAATTTCATAAAAAGTTTGTCGTTAGAGAAAATGTCATAGAAATGTTCCCTTTTAAGAAATTTTCATAAAAACTTTGTATTTGGAGAAAATTTCATAGCAATTTGGTATTTAGAGAAAATTTCATAGAAATTTTGTCTTTAGAGAAAATTTAATATAATTTTTTATACCCTTCACCACTACTGTGGTACAGGGTATAATAAGTTTGTGCATTTGTATGTAACGCCAAGAAGGAAAAGTCTGAGACCCATCGTTTAGTATACCGATCGTCTTAGAATTAAATTCTGAGTCGATTTAGCGATGTCCGTCTGTCTGTCTGTCCGTCTGTCTGTCTGTCTGTCTGTCTGTCTGTCCGTCTGTCTGTCTGTCTGTTGATGCATTTTTGTGTGCAAAGTACAGCTCGTAGTTTTAGTCCGATTGTCCTAAAATTTGGTATAGGGTCCTGTTTCGGCTCAAAGACGATCCCTATTGATTTTGGAAAAAATCGGTTCAGATTTAGATATAGCTGCCATATATATTTTTCACCGATCTGGTCATAATTGGCGTGTATATCCTCAAATTCCGTACATCCGAATATTTTATGAGTCTCGGAAATCTTGCAAAATATCAGCCAAATCGGTTCAGAGTTAGATATAGCTCCCATATATAGCTTTCGCCCGATTTACACTCCTTTGTCCACAGAGGCCAATATTTTGCTCCGATTTAGTTGAAATTTTGCACAGGGAGTAGAATTAGCATTGTAGCTATGCGTGCCAAATTTGGTTGAAATCGGGTCAGATTTAGATATAGCTCCCATATATAGCTTTCGCCCGATTTACACTCAAATGACCACAGAAGCCAATTTTTAACTCCGATTTAGTTGGCATTTTGTACAGGGAGTAGAATTAGCATTGTAGCTATGCGTGCCAAATTTGGTTGAAATCGGTTCAGATTTACATATAGCTCCCATATATATGTTTTTCTGATTTCGACAAAAATGGTCAAAATACCAACATTTTCCTTGTAAAATCGCCACTGCTTAGTCGGAAAGTTGTAAAAATGACTCTAATTTTCCTAAACTTCTAATGCATATATATCGAGCGATAAATCATAAATAAACTTTTGCGAAGTTTTCTTAAAATTGCTCCAGATTTAAATGTTTCCCATATTTTTTTACTAACATTGTGTTCCACCCTAGTGCATTAGCCGACTTAAATTTTGAGTCTATAGATTTTGTAGAAGTCTATCAAATTCTGTCCAACTCGAGTGATATTTAAACGTATGTATTTGGGACAAACCTTTATATATAGCACCCAACACATTTGACGGATGTGATATGGTATCGAAAATTTAGATCTACAAAGTGGTGCAGGGTATAATATAGTCGGTCCCGCCCGACTTTAGACTTTCCTTACTTGTTTAGTTATACAAAATTTCATAGAAATTTTGATTTTAGTGAAAACTTCATATATTTTTTTTTAACTTTTATAGCAATTTGGTCTTTAACCCTTTCACTACCGATGTCCACTTAGAAGGACATTCAAAAAAGACACCAAAATCTATTTTCCCACTTAGTTTCGATTTATTTATCGATGTTATTTTAAAGTGGAGGCTTTAATCTAAATAAGCTATTAATATTGTCCATATTGGTGAGGTCTAAAATACATTTTTATAAACTTCTTTAACAATAAACGAAAAATACGAAAATTTGAGACAATTTTTGTACTGTATGTTTCTAGTAAATTGACTTTTATAGAAAAACTATAGCTGATACTTTTACGGGTTCTTTTTATACCCTCCACCATAGGATGGGGGTATACTAACTTTGTTATTCCGTTTGTAACACATCGAAATATTGCTCTAAGATCCCATAAAGTATATATAGGTTAGGTTAGGTTATGTGGCAGCCCGATGTATTAGGCTCACTTAGACTATTCAGTCCATTGTGATACCACAGTGGTGAACTTCTCTCTTATCACTGAGTGCTGCCCGATTCCATGTTAAGCTCAATGACATAATAAAGTATATATATTCAGGGTCGTGGTGAAATTCTGAGTCGATCTGAGCATGTCGGTCCAAATTTCAAATTTCATCCAATCCAGCTGAAATTTGGTACATGGTGTCCGCATATGATCTCTAACAACCATGCAAACATTGGTCCATATCGGTCCATAATTATATATAGCCCCCATTATAAACCGATCCCCAATTTGGCTTGCGGAGCCTCTATGAGAAGCAAATTTCATCCGATCCGGCTGAAATTTGGTACATGGTGTTAATATATGGCGTCAAACATCCATGCAAAAATTGGTCGAAATCGGTCCATAATTATATATAGCCCATATATAAACCGATCCCAGATTTGACCTCCGGAGCCACTTGGAAGAGCAAAATTCATCCGATTCGGTTGAAATTTGGTACTTGATGTTAGTATATGGTATCGAACAATCATGCAGGAATTGGTTCATATCAGTCCATAATTATATATAGCCCCCATATAAACCGATTCCCAGATTTGACCTCCGGTGCCTTTTGGAGAAGCAAAATTCATCCGATCTGGTTGAAATTGAAATTTTTGTTGTACATGCTGTTAGTACAAGTAAAAACAGAAGAAAAATAAAAGTTTTTATCATTAGGTCTATGAGAAAATTTCATAGAAATTTCTTCCATTGAGGAAATTTCATAGAAATTTCTTGCTTTGAGGAAATTTCACAGAATTTCATAGAAATTTTGTCTTTCGAGAAAATTTCATACAAATTTTGCCGTTAGAGGAAATTTCATAGTAATTGTGTCTTTATGGAGAATTTCATAAAATATTGTCTTTAGAGAAAATTTCATAGAAAGTTTGTCATTGGATAAAATTCATATACATTTTGTCTTAAGGGAAAATTTCATAGAAATTTTGTCTTTAGAAAACATATCAAATAAATTTTGTCATTAGATAAAATTTCATAGACATTTTATCTTTAGAGAAAAGTTTATATCAATTTTTTTCTTTAGAGACAATTTCATATAAATTTTGTCTTTGGAAAAAATTTCATAGAAAATGTTGTCATTAAATAAAATTTCATAGAAATTTTGTCTTTAAGGTGGGAATTAAGTTCGAGTTTAGCCGCTAAAAACGTAATTTTTTCACGATTACTTTTCTTTAATAATCCAGTTAAAGGAATACAAACTTTGCGAAAATTTGCTTTGGGCTTTTCCCCATCAAGTTATAATAAAATTTGCAACAAATACGTATAATTTCATGCATTTTTATACCCTAAACCACATAGTGGTCAGGGTATAATAAGTTTGATCGGCCAAAAAATGTGCCTACCAGAAATATTGATTTTAGACCCCATAAAATATATACCGATCGACTCAGAATCACCTCCTGAGTCGATCTAGCGCTTGGTGTCCGTCCGTCCGTCTGTCCATGTATTTGTTGTTCACAGGATTCCGGTCGCAATTATTAACCGATTTTGATGAAATTTGGTACAAGGAGTTTTTTGGGCACAAGGACGAACGCTAATGAATTTGGAAGAAATCGGATCAAATTTAAATATAGCTCCCATATATGTGTATCGCCCGATTTCGACAAATGGGGTCACGTTGCGCTTTTTTTCAAACGGATCGTCACCAAATTTGGCAAAAGGTAGTCTTTTCCATCGCCCTTCAAGTCTGCAAAATTTCATCCAAATCGGTTCAGATTTAGATATAGCTCTCATATATATGTATCGCTCGATTTTTCTAAATTTGGCCATAAAACCCTTATTTATCAACCGATCTTACTAAAATTTGGCTAAATGTAGTCTTCTATAGCACTAACTATATGAGCAAAAAATCATCGAAATCGGTTCAGATTTAGATATAGCTCCCATATATGTATCACCCGATTTTGAAAAATTCGGCCCTAATAACCTTATGTTTGACCATACAGGCCTCATTTCTTAACTGATCTTACTCAAATCTTGCACAAGGTAACCTTTTGTGGTATTAATCAAACCAGCAAAATATTATGCAAATTGGTTCAGATTTAGATATAGCTTCCATATATATGCATCGCTCGATTTTCCCAAATTTGACCATAGTACTCTTATTTGTTAACCAATGTTACTCACATTTCAAATTTTGATGTACTAGCCGATCGTTCTTATACGTACTTGTAGCTCTTACTTAAGAATATTGCTCGATTTTTACAAATTTGTATTTATTACCCACACTAATTTAACGATTTTCTCTTTTTTAATAATGGGCTCAATATTAGTGGCATACTAGCTCCGTAGGCGCAATATCAACACAGCCAGTTTTGCTAGAAGTAGGGGAAATTCCCTATATGTACACAGAAAAAAAATTGTCTCGTAAATTTAAGAAGATTTTTACAATAATTTATTACAAGAATTTTCCAGAATTTTAGTTCATTTTTCGTATCTTCAACGAAAATTAACTACTCGAAAGGAAATTTTACAAATTCTAAGTAGTAATCGTTTAGTTCATGGCCTACAAAATACGATGGAAATTTCCTTAAAAAATTTCTTAACTGGTAGTTAAAAATTCGTTTGTCATGCTATAAAACTACTTGTGAAATGTAAAGTATTTTCTAAATAATAAGTGCAATTTACTATAAGATTTTTTTGTATGAGAAAATATTTTTTTACGAAAAATGAACTTGAAAGTGGATAGCAATTTCTTACTCACAATTCCAATAGTTAATAATTGTTGGTAAAAAATTACCCAATGAAATATTTTTAGTTCACATGTAATTAAATTTATAGACATTTTCGTCAAAAATGGTAGATAACATTTCATGAAGTTTTTGCAAATTTTAAGTTAAACTTTTCTTCGTTCAGAAACTGGTGTGCCTTTACGAATATTATTCTTGGAGTAAATTTGTCAGCAGATGCGATGAACTAATGTATAGTACAGAGATCTTTATCGGCATAGTGGAATGTGATTAATGATGATGTTACTTGAGTTTTGTTGTGTATACATGAGCGTGGGGTTGTTTTTATTTTTGTTCATTTAGTGGTTTGTGTGTGTGTATGTTATTCGCGGATGGTTTATTTGGCTGGATGAGGTGTTGTTTTCAATAAAGGCACATGTGTTTTTGTTGTTGTAGGAATGTTTTGGCTTTGCTTGGTTTTGTTTGGCATGCTTCAGTTGTATAGTTGGCGTTGGCGTGGGCTGTTGCATCTTTTAAGCATGTATGGAACAAGGGAAAAGGGAATATAAAGGCATGGAATATTTTGAACTTTTGAGACATATATTTGTGTTTGTTTATTGAACCTTTTAAATGAAAGATATTAATATTTTATCGGTAGTTTATAAAACAGTTATTAAGAATATTTAGGAAAATATGTTGAAATTGAAAGTGTATTGAAATTTTTATTATTCAATGTAAAAAATTAATATTCAATTCCAGATGAATTTGAAAAATTGTTGTTATATCTCAACGTATAGTTTATTCATAAATTGGTAAGTATTTTTTTAATATGACTTTCTTTTAAAAATAATATTTTTTATGTATATTATTATTTGTTAATTAATTTTTTTTTTTGGAAACCAGTTTAATGTTTTTCTTTGTTGTAAAAGCAATATTTAATTTCAGAGCAACTCCAGATGGATTCAAACAAATTTAAAAAATAGAGAATTGGTAAGTTTTCTTTTAAAACTTGGCTTTCTTTCAACTAGAATATTTACGTTTTTATGACCTTTTTATCATCAAAATTACAGGTTTTTAATACCTTATTTTAGTATTTCTTTAATCAAATTTTTTGGAAACCAATGTAATATTTTTAATGTAAAAAACAAATATTTAATTTCAGAATAACCCCTTAAAATTTGGAACAATTTTTATACCCTCCACCATAGGATGGGGGTATATTAACTTTGTCATTCCGTTTGTAACACATCGAAATATTGCTCTAAGACCCCATAAAGTATATATATTCTGGGTCGTGGTGAAATTCTGAGTCGATCTAAGCATGTCCGTCTGTCCCTCTGTCCGTCTGTCCGGCTGTCCGTCCGTCTGTGGAAATCACGCTAACTTCCGAACGAAACTAGCTATCGACTTGAAACTTGGCACAAGTAGTTGTTATTGATGTAGGTCGGATGGTATTGAAAATGGGCCATATCGGCCCACGTTTACGTATAGCCCCCATATAAACCGATCCCCAAATTTGGCTTGCGGAGCCTTCCGGAGCAGCAAAATTCATCCGATCCGGTTGAAATTTGGTACGTGGTCTAAGTATACGGTCTCTAACAACCATGCAAAAATTGGTCCATATCGGTCCATAATTATATATAGCCCCCATATAAACCGATCCCCAGATTTGACCTCCGGAGCCTCTTGGAGGGGCAAAATTCATCCGATCCGGTTGAAATTTGGTACCTGATGTTAGTATACGGTCTCTAACAACCATGCAAAAACTGGTCCATATCGGTCCATAAATATATATAGCTCCCATATAAACCGAACCCCAGATTTGACCTCCGGAGCCTCTTGGAGGAGCAAACTTCATCCTACCCGATTGAAATTTGGTACGTGGTGTTAGTATATGGTCTCTAATAACCATGCAAAAACTGGTCCATATCGGTCCATAATTATATATAGCTCCCATATAAACCGATCCCCAGATTTGACCTCCGGAGCCTCTTGGAGGGGCAAAATTCATCCGATCCCTTTGAAATTGGGTACCTGATGTTAGTATACGGTCTCTAACAAGCATGCAAAAATTGGTCCATATCGGTCCATAATTATATATAGCTCCCATATAAACCGATCCCCAGATTTGAACTCTGGAGCCTCTTGGATGAGCAAAATTCATCCGATCCAATTGAAATTTAGTACGTGGTGTTAGTATATGGTCTCCAACAACCATGTAAAAATTGGTCCATATCGGTCCATAATTATATATAGCTCCCATATAAACCGATCCCCAGATTTGACCTCCGGAGCCTCTTGGAGGAGCAAAAGTCATCCGATGCGGTTGAAATTTGGTACATTTCGTTAGTATATGGCCTCTAACAGCCATGTAAAAATTGTCAAATTTTATTACTATAGAAAGTTTTGTCAAAATTTCATTTCTATAGAAAGTTTTGTAAAAAGTTTATTTCTATAGAACATTTTGTCAACATTTTATTTCTATAGAAAATTTTGTCAACATTTTATTTCTATAGAAAATTTTGTCAAAATTTTATTGCTATAGAAAATTTTGTCAACATTTTACTTCCATAGAAAATTTTGTCAACATTTTATTTCTATAGAAAATTTTGTCAAGTTTTTATTTCTATAGAAAATTTTGTCAAAATTTTATTTCTATAGAAAATTTTGTCAAACTGAATTATATACGTATTTAATCGGCCTTTTTTTTTTGTTTAATATATACCCCTTATGGACTAACTTACAATTTAGAAGACAGTGTTAAAAAGTTTTACGATACCTTGCCATCGGCAAGTGTTATCGCAACCCAAGTAATTCGATTGTGGATGACAGCCTTTAGTAGAAGTTCCTACGAAATCCATGGTGGAGGGTACATAAGATTCGGCCTGGCCGAACTTACGGCCGTATATACTTGTTAGTACTCCTTTGCTTGTAATTTAATAGTGAATTGGTAAGGATTCTTTAACTTTCTTTTAACCCTGTACAGTCATCCTTATTTTTTGTGCATTAACGTCATCCTTCGTCATTTTGACTACGGCTCATTTCAAGACGCTATAATTTTCATCTTGAGCGAAAAAGTGAACCAAACTTGAATTTATTTCCTTATTCAATTTGGTTTTAATTAGTATAAAACAAAAATTCATAAAACGGTCGAATTAGTATAACTTAAATTTTCCAATAGACTAAAATACATTTTAAATCGAAAATTTAATTACGTGTCTTCGTTTTGACGAATGATGACTGTCTAGGGTTAACCATAATATTTTTATGCATATTATTATTTTTTTCATTAGATTTTTTGGAAACCTATTTAATAATTTTAATTAATGTAAAAAATAAATATTTAATTTTAGAGTAACCCAAATAAATTTGGACAACTTTTTATATTTCCCCTCAGCGTACAATTTAATAGAGAATTGGTAAGTTTTATATTAAAACTTTGTCTTTCTTTCAACTAGAATATTCATTTTTCCTTCACATCGATAACAACACAGTTTTATGAGTTTATATAGAATACTTCATTATTTCTCTAATTGTTTCAGGTACACATTTTATGAGATACGTTTTCCAAAGAAAAGTTGAATTCCTTACTCCATTTGATAAAATGCCCCTAAATATGGTAAGTTACAAGCTAAAATGAAGAATTAAACAATTATATTTCATTACATGGTGTTAATTTTTAACAATTTTCATTATTGCTTCCATTTTTTCCAGCAAGATGTGTGAAAAAATTGCCTACGATGAATAAAAAAAGGATAAGTCAAAATGTCCAAACAGCGAGTTCAAATGAATTATAAACTAGACAAGTTGAAAAAAATCTTAAGGGCTAAATCATGGTCAATATTACAACAGTTTAGTTCATTTTGCAATGGAAAAGGGTTCACTGTTTTTTCAGTGTAGGGTTTTTCTAATATTTAGCGTCTTGTAGGGACGTAGGGTCACAATGTAGGACATTTTCACTCAACACAATTTGTAATAATTTTTACATTTTGGTGGCTCTAGAGGAGGAAATTAGAAGCCGGCAAGGCTTGATCATTAACAATGTGTGGTAAACTTTAGTCCTGTAGAAAATTTTGTCAACATTTTATTTCTATAGAACATTTTGTCAAAATTGTATTTCTATGGAAATTTTTTTCAAAATATTATTTCTATAAAAAATTTTCTAAAATTTTATTTCTGTGGAATTTTTTCTCAAAATTTTATTTCTATAGAATTTATTGTCAAAATTTTATTTCTATAGAAAAATTTCTTACAGAAAGTTGTTTATAGAAACTTTTTCCAAAATTGTATTTTTATAGAGATTTAACAAAAACGATTACTAATTTGGGTAGAATTCTACCAACTGTGGCAACCGTAGTTGTAATACAAATTTATATTCTAAGTTATATACGTTGCATATTCATGTTTTAAGATAATAAAGTACTTAGAACCATTTTTGTTTTGTAAAATTTTTTTAAATTTAACGAAAAATATAGTAGGGAAAATTGTTTGGGAATGTATAGGAAAGTACACCCAGAGAAGGAATATGATCACCACAAACATGTTTTAAGAGCAAAATGTTATTTTTGGGTGGTGACCATGTAACATGGTTTTCGCAACCATGTTATTTTCTCGGAAATCATGTATCTGATCTCGGCAAGCAGGTTATATTTGACGAGAAAATAACATTTTAGTGACAAACATGTTACATGGTCACCATACAAAAATAACATTTTGCTCTTGAAACATGTTTGAGGTGATCATATTCCTTCTCTGCGTGTAGGGAACTTTTTTTTCCTTGTAGGGTAAACCGAACATTTTCCCTGGCAACATTGACTATGAGCTATAGTCAGATTGACACAAAGCACCCATAGACATGTACCCCTTAATTTTCTTAAATATGCAACTGCGGTTTATCTCCCAGACCTATATGTTACCCCACAAATGCTTATGATTACTAATTCTGTAATGGTGGTTTAGGGTATGATATAGTCGGCCCCGCCCGACTTTCTACTTTACTTACTTGTTCTTACTGATTTAGTTTTCACTTTAGCGATTTTAGCGGCTAAACTCGAACTTAATACTCACTTTTAGAGAAAATTTCATAGAAAATTTTGTCACTAAATAAAATTTCATACGAATATTGTCTTCTTTATAGAAAATTTGATATGAATTTTGTCTTTATAAAAAATTTTATAGAAATTTTTGTCTTTATTGAAAACTTCATACAATTTTTGTCTTTATAGAAAATTTTATAGAAATTTTCCTACAAATTTTGTCTTTATAGAAAATTTAAAGAAATGTTGTCCTTGAAGAAAGTTCCATAAGAAATATTGTCGTTTGAGAAAATTACATGGAAAATTTGTCTTTAGAGAAAATTTCTTACAAGTTTTCTTTTAGAGAAAATTTTAATCAAATGTTGTCCTTGGAGAAAGTTTCATAGAAAATTTTGCAGAATTTCATATAATTGTTTCATTTAGAGAACATGTTGTAGAAGCGGTTAATAGACATGTTTTCTTTAGAGAAAATGTCAAAGTTTTTTTTGTAGTTGGAGAATATTTCATAGAATTTTTTTCCTTTGGAGAAATTTTCATTATGAATTTCGATCCGAAGTGCTAGAATTTTTGACTGCTTCACAACTATGACTCTGATTTGTTTATCAAATATTTTGTTTTGCAAGACCTAAGGGCTTTAAATTATTTTTTCCCTAAATCAAATGCAATTTAAGTAAAGAGTAGAGAATTTCAAAATGTACCAAATAAAAGTTTCTGTAAACAATTGCAAGTCTTAGTTGCAGTTGATAAGTTGCATTTCCTAAGTAGTTTTGTACAAATTTCCAAAGTAATTCAACTTAATTGTTTATGAAACAAAATCCACTTTTGGGCGTAAAACTACCACAACAATTTAAGTATTCAGTAGAGATTGTAGTCAAAATCAAAAAGTCGACTTTGTCGAAAAGTCGAATTTTTGCCTATTTTAAAATTGCACAAGTCGACTATTCGAGTTTTCTTTTTTTTGTAATTTAAAAATAAATCTTAGTGAGTTTTGCATTAAAAGTTAATTAAACAATATATGATTATTTGATTTTCAAAATATCTAATATCGATTAGTCGTATTTCAAGATACCAAAAACTCGATTTGTTTCTTTTTTTTCAAAATGTCTTTTAGTCGAAAAGTCGATTTTGTAACCCTACTATCTAGTAGAGGATGCTACAACAACCAAACTCTTGTCAGGCATCCTCCAGAGGCATTACTAACATCATCAACCACAAACAAGTGAAGTGAATTTTATGAAGAACTTGAACAAAAACAAAAAAAGAAGAAGAAGCACCAGAGAACTCGTTTAGCAACGATACAGTGCTATTGCCTGTTTATGCCTCTTACAACCATTTCCGTTTCCTCATTGTTTGCCTCACATTCTAGCGGTTTTAATTTAAATTTCTTGTACTTTTCCTCTTTAACGATCGTCATTAATTTATGTTGAAGTTTCAGAGAGTTTTGGTTGCGGATGGTTGAATGGGTTCTTCAGAATATTGTACAACAACCTTTGGCCATTCCCTAAGAGTCTTTTGCCTCCCAAAGAGAATTTCTTCGCCGGTAAGTTTGGGTAATGTCGAAAGTCATTGTGTATTGTTTTTTGACTTTTGTGCAATGGCGCAAAAGATTAATGATGTCAGAAATTGTTGCATTTCCAAGGCTAAGGGAGAACCATTACCAATCCAAAATACCTAAATAAAAAAAAAAAATAAAAAACTACCAGTATTAGAGCAACCAGCCATCGGCAACAGCAACAATTTTGATACCACAAAACAAAATGCCAGCGGTTTTGTGGCAGGGTGTAGAATTCATTTTACTTTAAATTCAAATAAAATTGCGGTAAATTGTAAGGAATTTAAAGAGTAAGCGGAAGGTCTACCTAAACAATTTAGTATTGCAATTCTTATTTTTTTAATAATGCGATTTTTTTGCTTTGAGTAACAGACCTCTCAATGACAAAGGCTTTAAAACTTTTCGCCAGTTAACAACATTTTAGCCTTTAGGGAAAATTTCATAGAAATTTTGTCGTTAGGGAAAATTTCATAGACTTTTTATACCCCCCACCATAGAATACCCCCCATCCTATGGTGGAGGGTATAAAAAGTCTTTGTCATTCCGTTTGTAACACATCGAAATATTGCTCTAAGACCCCATATATGTATATATTCTGGGTCGTGGTCAAATTCTGAATCGATCTAAGCATGTCCGTCCGTCCGCCCGTCTGTTGAAATCACGCTAACTTCCGAACGAAACAAGCTATAGACTTCAAACTTGCCACAAGTAGTTGTTATTGATGTAGGTCGGATGGTATTGCACATGGGCCATATCGGACCACTTTTACGTATAGCCCCCATATAAACGGACCCCCAAATTTGGCTTGCGAGGCCTCTAAGAGAAGCAAGAGAAACAATTTTCATCCGATCCGGCTGAAATTTGGTACATGGTGTTAGTATATGGTATGTAACAACCATGCAAAAATTTGTTCACATCAGTCCATAATTATATATAGCCCCCATATAAACGGACCCCCAAATTTGGCTTGCGGAGCCTCTAAGAGAAGCAAATTTCATCCGATCCGCCTGAAATTTGGTACATGGTGTTAGTATATGGTCTCTAACAACCATGCAAAAATAGATCCATATCGGTCCATAATTATATATAGGCCCCATATATACCGATCCCCAGATTTGACCTCCGGAGCACCTAGGAAGAGCAAAATTCTTCCCATTCGGTTGAAATTTGGTACGTGATATAGGGTATCCAACAACCATGCAGGAATTGGTTCCTATCAGTCCATAATAATATATAGCTCCCATATAAACAGATCCCCAGATTTGACCTCCGGTGCCTTTTGGAGAAGCAAAATTCATCCGATCTGGTTGAAATTTGGTACGTGGTGGTAGTAAATGATATTTAACAACCATGTGAGTTGAAATTTGTGGATGACAGTCTTTCGTAGAAGTTTCTACGCAATCCATGGTGGAGGGTACATAAGATTCGGCCTGGCCGAACTTACGGCCGTATGTACTTGTTTTTTTAATAATGCGATTTTTTTGCTTTGAGTAACAGACCTCTCAATGACAAAGCCTTTAAAACTTTTCGCCAGTTAACAACATTTTAGCCTTTAGGGAAGGTTAGGTTAAAGTGGCAGCCCGATTAAGATTCAGGCTCACTTAGACTATTCAGTCCATTGTGATACCACATTAACTAAAAGTACCTATTACATATGGGCACTTCTAGTTTTAACCGTTGAACCTTCTCGATTATTTTCTTCTGTTGAACCAACCAGATTGTTCCAAAAACATTAGCAGACTGCTTAAGTTAACGTTTTCCAGGTCCGCTAGTAATCTGAAGCTATATGCCCCTAAAATTTGCTTACGCCTTACACAAAATGCAGGACACTCACACAAGAGGTGTTTTATTGATTCCTTTTCCTCCGCATCATGACAGCTCATACAATAGTCATTATACTTCCCACCAATAGTTTTTGCAAAATCGCCTATCAGGCAGCGACCCGTTATAGCAGATATCAGGAGTGATATCTGGCGTCTCGAGAACACTAGCATATCTAGTGTGCGGTTTAAGTTTAAATGGGGCCATATTTGCTTGGCGTCGTTACAACCCTTACAATTCTCCCATCGAACATTTGCCATCATGACAGCCTTCTCACGCAGTAAGAGCTTCCAGGTAGCCAGAGGCACACCAACAGATTCTAGTTCCCCTGGAATATGTAGGGTAGTTCCTAGCCTTGCTAGCTCATCTGCTTCGCAGTTCCCCGGTATGTTCCTGTGGCCAGGCACCCATATTAGGTGAATATTGTGCTGCTCAGCCATCTCATTGAGAGATTTGCGGCAGTCGATGGCCGTTTTCGAGTTGAGGAACACAGAGTCCAAGGATTTTATTGCAGGTTGACTGTCTGAGTATATATTAATGCCAATATTGCTTGGAGCATTACTTCTCAGCCAATTCACCACTTCTCTTATTGCTAATATTTCAGCCTGAAAAACACTACAGTGATCAGGTAATCTTTTCGCTATTCGAAGTTCCAGATCTTTAGAATATACTCCGAAACCCACTTGGCCATCCAATATGGAGCCATCAGTGTAGAAATCTATATATCTTTTATTCCCCGGGGTCCGTGTACACCACGCCTCACTGTTGGGAATTAGAGTCTCAAACTTTTTGTCGAAAAGTGGACTCGCCGAAGTGTAATCCACTACGTTAGGCACATCTGGCATTATTTTGAGGACCGAACTGTGACCGTAACTTTTTTCCGACCACAGCGATAGCTCGCGCAACCGCACAGCCGTTGTTGCAGCTGGCCAAAATGTCTAAAGGCAATAGATGCAGTATGACATTAAGGGAGTTTGTTCCTGTCTTGCTGAATGCACCCGAGATACACAAGCACGCCATACGCTGAACTTTGTCTAAACTTGTCGGCTGGTGAAGTGCCGGCCACCAGACTACAACACCATATAGCATTATTGGTCTAACCACTGCCGTGTATAGCCAATGTATATTTTTTGGTTTTAGTCCCCACTTTTTCCCTATTGCCTTTTTGCACGAGTATAAAGCTACCGTTGCTTTCCTTGCCCTTTCTTCAATATTAAGCTTAAAGTTCAGCTTCCTGTCCAAAATAACGCCAAGGTATTTTGCACACTCCCTAAAGGGAATTTCAATACCCCCTAAGGAAATGGGCCTAACCGTGGGAGTTTTGCGATCTTTGCAGTACATGACTATTTCTGTCTTTGCAGGATTTACCCCAAGACCATTATCTTTCGCCCATTTCTCAGTCATCCGGAGGGATCTCTGTATAATATCTCTAACTGTTGATGGGAATATTCCCCTGACTGCTAGCGCCACATCATTTGCGTATGCCACCACTTGTATCCTTTCTTTTTCTAGGGAATCCAGAAGGTCGTTTATAGCAACATTCCAAAGAAGAGGTGATAGAACTCCTCCTTTAGGGAAAATTTCATAGAAATTTTGTCGTTAGGGAAAATTTCATAGACTTTTTATACCCTCCACCATAGGATACCCCCCATCCTATGGTGGAGGGTATAAAAAGTCTTTGTCATTCCGTTTGTAACACATCGAAATATTGCTCTAAGACCCCATAAAGTATATATGTATATATTCTTGGTCGTGGTCAAATTCTGAATCGATCTAAGCATGTCCGTCCGTCTGTTGAAATCACGCTAACTTCCGAACGAAACAAGCTATAGACTTCAAATTTCCACAAGTAGTTGTTATTGATGTAGGTCAGATGGTATTGCAAATGGGCCATATCGGACCACTTTTACGTATAGCCCCCATATAAACGGTCCCCCCAGATTTGGTTTGCGGAGCCTATAAGAGTAGCATATTTCATCCGATCTGGCTGAAATTTGGTACATGGTGTAAGTACATGAACTCTAATAACCATGCAAAAATTGGTCCATATCGGTCCATAATTATATATAGCCCCCATATAAACCGATCCCCAGATTTGGCCTCCGGACCCTCTTAGAGGAACAAAATTCATCCGATCCGGTTGAAATTTGGTACGTGGTGTTAGTATATGGTCTCTAACAACCATGCCAAAATTGGTCCAAATCGGTGCATAATTATATATAGCCCCCATATAAAACAATCCCCAGATTTGGTTTGCGAACCCTCTAAGAGAGGCAAATTCCATCCGATCCGGCTGAAATTTGGTACATGGTCGTAGTATATGGTTTCTAACAACCATACAAAAATTGGTCCATATCGGTCCATGATTATATATAGCCCCCATATAAACCGATCCCCAGATTTGAACTCCCAAGCCTTTTGCAGGAGCAAAATTCATCCGATTCAGTTGAAATTTGCAACGTGGTGTTAGTATGTGGGCGCTAATAATCATGCCAAATTTGGTTATATATGGCCGATCCCCAATCACACAAAAATTGGTCCATATCGGTTCATAATCATGGTTACCACTCGAGCCAAAAATAATCTACCAAAATTTTATTTCTATAGAAAATTTTTTCAAAATGTTATTTCTATAGAAAATTTTGTCAAATTTTATTTCTATAGAACATTTTGGCAAGATTTTATTTCTATAGAAAATGTTGTCAAATTTTAATTCTATAGAAAATCTTGTCAAATTTTAATTCTATATAGAATAGAATTAAAATTTGACAACATTTTCTATAGAAATAAAATCTTGTCAAAATTTTAATTCTATTGAAAATTTTGTTAAAATGTTATTTCTATAGAAAATTTTGTCAAAATTTTATTTCTTTAGAAAATTTTGTCAAAATTTTATTTCTATAGAAAATTTTGTCAAAATTTTATTTCTATAGAAGTTTTTGTCAAAATATTAATTCTATAGAAAATTTTGACAAAATTTTATTTCTATAGAAAATTTTGACAAAATTTTATTTCTATAGAAAATTTTGTTAAAATTTTATTTCTATAGAAAATTTTGTCCAAATTTTATTTCTATAGAAAATGTTGTTAAAATTTTATTTTGTCAAAATTTTATTTCTATAGAAACTTTTATCAAAATTTTATTTCTATAGAAAATTTTTGTTCTATAGGAAATGTCAAAACTTTATTTCTATAGAAAATTTTGTCCAAATCTTACTTGTATAGAAAATGTTGTCAAAATTTTATTTCTATAGAAACTTTTATCAAAATTTTATTTCTATACAAAATTTTGTCAAACTTAATTATATACGTATTTAATCGGCCTTTTTTAGTTTAATATATACTACGTATGGACTACCTTGCAATTTAGAAGACGGTGTTAGGAAGTTTTAAGATACCTTGCCATCGGCAAGTGTTACCGCAACCCAAGTAATTCGATTGTGGATGACAGTCTTCAGTAGAAGTTTCTACGCAATCCATGGTGGAGGGTACATAAGCTTCGGCCTGGCCGAACTTACGGCCGTATATACTTGTTGTCTTTGAAGAGCATTTCATAAACATTTTTTTCTTTAGAAAAATTTCATAGAAATTTAAAAATGAAAACTTTATAGAAATTTTGCGTTTAGGGAAAATTTCAAAGAAATTTTGTCTTTGTAGAAAATTTAATTTGTGTTTAGAGGAAATTTCGTAGAAATTTTACCTTTAGAGGAAATTTCATAGAAATTTTGTCTTTAGAGGAAATTTCGTAGAAATTTAGCCTTTAGAGGAAATTAGTTAAAAAATTTGTCTTTTTATGAAGTTTTTGATAGAAGTTTTGTCTTTAGAGAAAATGTCATAGAAATTTTCCCTTTAGAGAAATTCTCATACAAATTTTGCCTTTAAAGAAAATTTCATAGAAATTTTGTTTTTATAGAAAATTTGAGACAATTTTTGTACTGCATGTTTCTAGTAAAAGGACATTTATACAAAAACTATAGATGATACTTTTGCGGGTTCTTTTTTGTATTTTTCCTCTCACTTTGAAAGATACTATAGGCCAAATAGCGTTTCGTAAGGCCATTTGGTCACAATTCAAGAATCAAGTTTTATATTTATATTTATTTATTTAATCAAACTGAGCCCCCATGGGCCATATGTTGATAGATATATAAAGTAGAGCAATAATGAGTTTCAGAACAAGCTCATATAGCTCTTGAAGTAATTGAGGTAGGTTTTCAAAATGACAATTTTTGTTCTATATGCTGTTAGTACAAGAAAAAACAGAAGAAAAATAAAAGTTGTTATCATTAGGTTTATTTCGGTAGTGAAAGGGTTAAAGCACTTCTCAAAATGATCTTCCAAAAATGTTCTTTATTTTTCACTACACAGGAAGTTCTTTTATTCAATTTTAATGAGTAATTGTAACTGTTTGGACTATGGTGGAGGGTATAAAAAGTCTTTGTCATTCCGTTTGTAACACATCGAAATATTGCTCTAAGACCCCATAAAGTATATATGTATATATTCTTGGTCGTGGTCAAATTCTGAATCGATCTAAGCATGTCCGTCCGTCTGTTGAAATCACGCTAACTTCCGAACGAAACAAGCTATAGACTTCAAATTTCCACAAGTAGTTGTTATTGATGTAGGTCAGATGGTATTGCAAATGGGCCATATCGGACCACTTTTACGTATAGCCCCCATATAAACGGTCCCCCCAGATTTGGTTTGCGGAGCCTATAAGAGTAGCATATTTCATCCGATCTGGCTGAAATTTGGTACATGGTGTAAGTACATGAACTCTAATAACCATGCAAAAATTGGTCCATATCGGTCCATAATTATATATAGCCCCCATATAAACCGATCCCCAGATTTGGCCTCCGGACCCTCTTAGAGGAACAAAATTCATCCGATCCGGTTGAAATTTGGTACGTGGTGTTAGTATATGGTCTCTAACAACCATGCCAAAATTGGTCCAAATCGGTGCATAATTATATATAGCCCCCATATAAAACAATCCCCAGATTTGGTTTGCGAACCCTCTAAGAGAGGCAAATTCCATCCGATCCGGCTGAAATTTGGTACATGGTCGTAGTATATGGTTTCTAACAACCATACAAAAATTGGTCCATATCGGTCCATGATTATATATAGCCCCCATATAAACCGATCCCCAGATTTGAACTCCCAAGCCTTTTGCAGGAGCAAAATTCATCCGATTCAGTTGAAATTTGCAACGTGGTGTTAGTATGTGGGCGCTAATAATCATGCCAAATTTGGTTATATATGGCCGATCCCCAATCACACAAAAATTGGTCCATATCGGTTCATAATCATGGTTACCACTCGAGCCAAAAATAATCTACCAAAATTTTATTTCTATAGAAAATTTTTTCAAAATGTTATTTCTATAGAAAATTTTGTCAAATTTTATTTCTATAGAACATTTTGGCAAGATTTTATTTCTATAGAAAATGTTGTCAAATTTTAATTCTATAGAAAATCTTGTCAAATTTTAATTCTATATAGAATAGAATTAAAATTTGACAACATTTTCTATAGAAATAAAATCTTGTCAAAATTTTAATTCTATTGAAAATTTTGTTAAAATGTTATTTCTATAGAAAATTTTGTCAAAATTTTATTTCTTTAGAAAATTTTGTCAAAATTTTATTTCTATAGAAAATTTTGTCAAAATTTTATTTCTATAGAAGTTTTTGTCAAAATATTAATTCTATAGAAAATTTTGACAAAATTTTATTTCTATAGAAAATTTTGACAAAATTTTATTTCTATAGAAAATTTTGACAAAATTTTATTTCTATAGAAAATTTTGTTAAAATTTTATTTCTATAGAAAATTTTGTCCAAATTTTATTTCTATAGAAAATGTTGTTAAAATTTTATTTTGTCAAAATTTTATTTCTATAGAAACTTTTATCAAAATTTTATTTCTATAGAAAATTTTTGTTCTATAGGAAATGTCAAAACTTTATTTCTATAGAAAATTTTGTCCAAATCTTACTTGTATAGAAAATGTTGTCAAAATTTTATTTCTATAGAAACTTTTATCAAAATTTTATTTCTATACAAAATTTTGTCAAACTTAATTATATACGTATTTAATCGGCCTTTTTTAGTTTAATATATACTACGTATGGACTACCTTGCAATTTAGAAGACGGTGTTAGGAAGTTTTAAGATACCTTGCCATCGGCAAGTGTTACCGCAACCCAAGTAATTCGATTGTGGATGACAGTCTTCAGTAGAAGTTTCTACGCAATCCATGGTGGAGGGTACATAAGCTTCGGCCTGGCCGAACTTACGGCCGTATATACTTGTTGTCTTTGAAGAGCATTTCATAAACATTTTTTTCTTTAGAAAAATTTCATAGAAATTTAAAAATGAAAACTTTATAGAAATTTTGCGTTTAGGGAAAATTTCAAAGAAATTTTGTCTTTGTAGAAAATTTAATTTGTGTTTAGAGGAAATTTCGTAGAAATTTTACCTTTAGAGGAAATTTCGTAGAAATTTTGTCTTTAGAGGAAATTTCGTAGAAATTTAGCCTTTAGAGGAAATTAGTTAAAAAATTTGTCTTTTTATGAAGTTTTTGATAGAAGTTTTGTCTTTAGAGAAAATGTCATAGAAATTTTCCCTTTAGAGAAATTCTCATACAAATTTTGCCTTTAAAGAAAATTTCATAGAAATTTTGTTTTTATAGAACATTTTATAGCAATTCGGTCTTTAGGGAAAATTTCATATAATTTTTGCCTGTAGAGAAAATTTAATACGAATTTTGTCATTGGATAAAATTTCATGGAAATTTTATCTTTAAGGAGAATGAAATTCTTATGTTTGTATAATGCGATTTGTTTTGGGTAACAGACCCCGCAATGACAAAGCCTTTAAAATTTTCCCCAGTTAACAACATTTTAGCATGTTAAGAATTCTTAAAAATTTTCAATGATTCATTTCATTAAACTTCCTATGAAAATAAAAATTCGAATAGCCCTTGATCTTCCTTCTTATTAACTCTTTAGAAAAGAAAGTCAAGCCCACTTAGATTTTATATATTATCCAACCAACTTTGAAAACAACATATTTCTTAAATCTCAACCATAAGATTTTTAAAAAATTTTAAAAATGTCAAACTCTTGTTAAACGTCTAAAACAAGACAAGGGGTTAGTGCAGCACTTTGCAATTAACTTCCTTATCTTTAGTGACAAAAACTTTTGGAGCTAAATGAAAAGGAAATTGAAATCAATTATAGCAAAAGCAAGGCATGTTGATAAGATATCCTTAAGTTAATGGACATTTGCTTCAGTTTTGAAAAATGGGATCGAAGAGGGCAATAGAAAAAAAAATCTGGTCTTGAAGATTTAAAGTGTTTTGCGCCATAATAGAAGTAATGATTATTAAAAAAGATTTATTTCCAGAGCTCATAGTCGTTGTTCACCAAATAGTCAATATATCTGTGATATTCAATATACGAGTATATATTGGCGGCATTCAATATATTTTCAATACATATATATTTTCGAAAGGATAAACAATGGGGTGAAAATAAACTATTTGAATTATTGAAACAACAGTACAAAAATAAATGTTTATATAATTTATGGACATTAAATAATAACAAGTGAGTAAAATAGATAGTAGGGCTGGCTACTACTATATTCCAGCAAAAAAATTGGAAGTTTTTCCAAAGGCACAGCTTTTAAAGCACTTCTCAAAATGATCTCCACAGGAAGTTCTTTTATTCAATTTTAATGAGTAATTTTAACTGCTTTCGTTTCAATTAGGTTAAAAGCAGAGTAGGAATTAATAAAATGGTACAAATTATTAATTTTTTTCGAAAAAAATGCTAAATCCATTCTAGAAAAATTGCGATTTTTTGAAAATATTTGCGTTCAAACGTTTCAGATAAGCGTTAGAATGCATTAAAAATCATAAAAAATTATAAAATTAATAATATTTGGCAAAATACCATAAATTTTTTAGTTCTTCCGAAACACTGAATTCGGATCACACCTTAAGAAGTGAAGCAAATTCAGTGCAACGTCTATTGAAATGGTGGATATTCGTCCTATGACAAGCCCATGTCATATTCATGGCTTCAGCGTCAATTTTGCACCACTTTCGGAAAAGAACCAAAAAGAACCACCGTATTGACTTAGTAAACCTAAAAATTTGAGAAGAATTATTAAAATATTTTTTTTATACGCTCCACCATAGGATGGGGGTATATTAACTTTGTCATGCCGTTTGTAACACATAGAAATATTGCTCTAAGACCCCATAAAGTATATATATTCTGGGTCGTGGTGAAATTCTGAGTCGATCTGAGCATGTCCGTCCGTCCGTCCGTCCGTCTGTTGAAATCACGCTAACTTCCGAACGAAACAAGCTATCGACTTGAAACTTGGCACAAGTAGTTGTTATTGATGTAGGTCGGATGGTATTGCAAATGGGCCATATCGGTCCACTTTTACGTTTAGCCCCCATACAAACGGACCCCCAAATTTGGCTTGCCGATCCTCTAAGCGAAGCAAATTTCATCTGATCCGGGTGAAATGTTGTGCATGGTGTTAGTATATGTATATGGTCCCTAACAACCATGCAAAAATTGGTCCACATCGGTCCATAATTATACATAGCCCGCATATTAACCGATCCCCCGTTTTGGGTTGCGGAGCCTCTAAGAGAAGCAAAATTTCATCCGATCCGGCTGAAATTTGGTACATGGTGTCAACATATGATCTCTAACAACCGTGCAAAAATTTGTCCACATTGGTCTATAATTATATATTGACCACCCCCCCCCCCCCCATATAAACCGATCCCCCGATTTGGCTTGCGGAGCCTCTAAGAGGAGCAAATTTCATCCGATCCGTCTGAAATTTGGTACATGGTGTAAGTATATGGTCTATAATGGCCATGCAAAAATTGGTCCACATCGGTCCATAATTATATATAAACCCATATAAACCGATCACCAGATTTAACCTCCGGAGGTTCTTGGAAGACCCAAATTCATCTGATTCAGTTGAAATTTGGAACGTGGTGTTAATATATGGCCTCAAACACCCATGCAAAAATTAGTCGAAATCGGTCCATAATTATATATAGCCCCCATATAAACCAAGCCCCAGATTTGACCTCCGGAGCCTCTTGGAAGAGCAAAATCCATCCGATTCGGTTGAAATTTGGTACGTGATATTAGTATATGGTATCCAACAACCATGCAGGAATTGGTTCATATCAGTCCATAATTATATATAGCTCCCAAATAAACCGATACCTAGATTTAATCTCCATTGCCTTTTGGAGAAGCACAATTCATCCGATCTGGTTGACCACCATGCCAAAAGTGGTCCATATCAGTCCATAATCATATATAGCCTCCATATATACCGATCCCAAGATTTGCTCTTGGAGGAGCAAATTTCATCCGAGTCAGTTGAAATTTGGTACATTGTGCTAGTATATGGCCGTTAACAACCATGCCTAGCTAGGTCCATATCGGTCTATTGTTATATATAGCCCTCAGATAAATCGATCCCCAATCACACAAAAATTGGTCCATATCAAGTTCATAATTGTATATAGCCCCCATATAAGCGACCCCATATTTCAATTCTGGCTCTCTACGTACCGTGCAAAAGTCCATATCGATTCGTAATTATTTGTAGACTTACCTCTTCATACCTTTTGAGGTCTGAGATCTGGAGAATACAGTGGGTGGGGAAGCAATTCGAAGCCCAATTCATGAATTTTTGCAATCGTTCTCAATGACTTGTGGCACGGTGCGTTGTCTTGGTGGAACCACACTTTTTTATACCCTCCATCATAGGATGGGGGTATATTAACTTTGTCATTCCGTTTGTAACACATCGAAATATTGCTCTAAGACCCCATAAAGTATATATATTCTGGGTCGTGGTGAAATTCTGAGTTGATCTAAGCATGTCCGTCCGTCTGTTGAAATCACGCTAACTTCCGAACGAAACAAGCTATCGACTTGAAACTTGGCACAAGTAGTTGTTATCGATTTAGGTCGGATGGTATTGAAAATGGGCCATATCGGTCCACTTTTACGTATAGCCCCCATATAAAGGGACCCTCAGATTTGGCTTGTGGAGCCTCTAACAAAAGCATATTTCATCCGATCCGGCTGAAATTTGGTACATGGTGTTAGTATATGGTCTCTAACAACCATGCAAAAATTGGTCCACATCGGTCCATAATTATATATAGCCCCCATATAAACCGATCCCCAGATTTGGCTTGCGGAGCCTAAAATAGAAGCAAATTTCATCCAATCCGGCTGAAATTTGGTACATGATGTTGGTATATGGTCTCTAACAACCATGCAAAAATTGGTCCACATCGGTCCATAATTATATATAGCCCCCATATAAACCGATCCCCAGATTTGGCTTGCGGAGCCTCAAAGAGAAGCAAATTGCATCCGATCCGGCTGAAATTTGGTACATGATATTGGTATGTGGTCTCTAACAACCATGCAAAAATTGGTCCACATCGGTTCATAATTATATATAGCCCCCATATAAACCGATCCCCAGATTTGGCTTGCGAGCCTCTAAGGGAAGCAAATTTCATCCAATCCGGTTGTAATTTGGAACATGGTGTTAGTATATGATCTTTAACAACCGTGCTAGAATTGGTCCATATCGGTCCATAATTATATATATAAAATATTCTCCAGATTTGACCTCCGGAGCCTCTTGGAGGAGCACAATTCATCCAATCCAGCACGTGGTGTTAGTATATGGTCGCTAATAACCATACCAAAATTGGTCCAATCACACAAAAATTGGTCCATATCGGTTCATTTCTATAGAAAATTTTGTTAAAATTTTATTTCTGTAGAAAATTTTGTCAAAATTTTATGTCTACTTTGTCAAACTGAATTATATACGTATTGGATCGATCTTTTTTGATTTAATATATACCACGTATGGACTTACTTACAATTTAGAAGATGGTGTTAGGAGGTTTTAAGATACCTTGCCCTCGGCAAGCGTTACCGCAACTTAAGTAATTCGATTGTGAATGGCAGTGTTTAGATGAAGTTTCTACGCAATCCATGATGGAGGGTACATAAGCTTCGGCCTGGCCGAACTTACGGCCGTATATACTTGTTCTTCTTCATATGGGGCCGTTTTTCCGCGATTTCGACCATCAAACGCTCCAATAATGTCATGTAATAGTCACTGTTGATGGTTTTTCCCTTCTTAAGATAATCGATAAAAATTATTCCATGCGCATCCCAAAAAAACAGAGGCCAGTACTTTGCCAGCGGACTTTTGAGTCTTTCCACGCTTCGGAGACAGTTCACCAGTCACTGTCCACTCAGCCGACCGTCGATTGGACTCAGAAGTGTAGTGATGGAGCCATGTTTCATCCATTGTCACATATCGACGGAAAAACTCGGGTGTATTACGAGTTAACAGCTGCAAACACCGCTCAGAATCATCAACACGTTGTTGTTTTTGGTCAAATGTGAGCTCGCGCAGCACCCATTTTGCACAGAGCTTCCGCATATCTAAATATTGATGAATGATATGACCAACACGTTCCTCTGATATCTTTAAGGCCTCTGCTATCTCGATCAAGTTCATTTTACGGTCATTCAAAATCATTTTGTGGATTTTTTTGATGTTTTCGTCGGTAACAACCTCTTTCGGGCGTCCACTGCGTTCACTGTCCTCCGTGCTCATTTCACCACGCTTGAATTTTGCATAACAATCAATTATTGTTGATTTACCTGGGGCAGAGTCCGGAAACACATTATCAAGCCAAGTTTTTGCTTCCACCGTATTTGTTCCCATCAGAAAACAGTATTTTATCAAAACACGAAATTCCTTTTTTTCCATTTTTTCACAATAACAAAAGTTGTTTCACAAAAGACGCTCTACACTGAAAAAAAAAGCATACTCGGTTCCAAAGATTTTGTCTTTACTTTAACAAAATTGGTATTGATTCCGAGCCAAAGAAGCGGTGAATACAAGTAAGGATACTTTTAAGACACAATTCTCTTTTAAATTTAGGTTTTGTGTACTTGCTTCTAGGAAGCAAATTTTAATTTTTCGCTTTCTCAGCTTTTTATACCCACCACCATAGGATGGGGGGTATATTAACTTTGTCATTCCGTTTGTAACACATCGAAATATTGCTCTAAGACCCCATAAAGTATATATATTCTGGGTCGTGGTGAAATTCTGAGTCGATCTGAGCATGTCCGTCCGTCCGTCCGTCCGTCTGTTGAAATCACGCTAACTTCCGAACGAAACAAGCTATCGCCTTGAAACTTGGCACAAGTAGTTGTTATTGATGTAGGTCGGATGGTATTGCAAATGGGCCATATCGGTCCACTTTTACATATAGCCCCCATATAAACGGACCCCAAAATTTGGCTTGCGAGGCCTCTAAGAGAAGCAAGTTTCATCCGATCCGGCTGAAATTTGGTACATGGTGTTGGTATTTGGTCTCTAACAACCATGCAAAAATTGGTCCACATCGGTCCATAATTATATATAGCCCCCATATAAAACGATCCCCCGATTTGGCTTGCGAGGCCCCTAAGAGAAGAAAATTTCATCCGATCCGGCTGAAATTTGGTACATGGTGTCAGTATATGGTCTCCAACAACCATGCAAAAATTGGTCCACATCGGTCCGTAATTATATATAGCCCCCATATAAACCGATCCCCCGATTTGGTTTGCGAGGCCTCTAAGAGAAGCAAATTTCATCCGATCCGGCTGAAATTTGGTACATGGTGTTAGTATATGGTCTTTAACAACCATGCAAAAATTGGTCGACATCGGTCCATAATTATATATAGCCCCCACATAAACCGATCCTCCGATTTGGCTTGCGAGGACTCTAAGAGAAGCAAATTTCATCCGATCCGGCTGAAATTTGGTACATGGTGTTAGTATATGGTCTCTAACAACCATGCAAAAATTGGTCCACATCGGTCCATAATTATATATAGCCCCCATATAAACCGATCCCCCGATTTGGCTTGCGAGGCCTCTAAGGGAAGCAAATGTCATCCGATACGGCTGAGATTTGGTACGTGATGTTAGTATATGGTCTCTAACAACCATGCAAAAATTGGCCCACATCGGTTCATAATTATATATAGCCCCCATATAAACCGATCACCAGATTTGATCTCCGGAACCTCTTGGAAGACCAAAATTCATCTGATTCAGTCGAAATTTGGTACGTGGTGTTAATATATGGCCTCAAACTCCCATGCAAAAATTGGTCGATATCGGTCCATAATTATATATAGGCCCCATATAAACCGATCCCCAGATTTGACCTCCAGAGCCCCTTGGAAGAGCAAAATTCTTCCCATTCGGTTGGAATTTGGTACGTGATGTTAGTATATGGTATCCACCAACCATGCAGGAATTGGTTCCTATCAGTCCATAATTATATATAGCTCCCATATAAACCGATCCCCAGATTTGACCTTCGGTGCCTTTGGAGAAGCAAAATTCATCCGATCTGCTTGAAATTTGGTACGTGGTGGTAGTATATGATATTTAACAACCATGCCAAAAGTGGTCCATATCAGTCCATAATCGTACATAGCCCCATATAAACCGATCCCGAGATTTGGTTTTGGAACCTCTTGGAGGAGCAAATTTCATCCGAGTGAGTTGAAATTTGGTACATTGTGCTAATATATGGTCGTTAACAACCATGCCTAACTAGGTCCATATCGGTCTATAGTTATATATGGCCCTCAGATAAATCGATCCCCAATCACACAAAAATTGGTCCATATCAAGATCATAATTGTATATAGTTCCCATATAAGCGACCCCCATATTTCAATTCTGGCTCTCTACGTACAAAAAGTCCATATCGATTCGTAATTATTTGTAGACTTAACTATACATAACTTTTTTGTCTAATATATACCATGTATGGACTAAATCACAATTTCGAAAACGATGTTAAGAAGTTTTAAGATACCACAACCCAAGTAATTCGATTGTGGATGATAGTCTTTCGTAGAAGTTTCTACGCAATCCATGGTGGTGGGTACATAAGATTCGGCCTGGCCGAACTTGCGGCCGTATATACTTGTTTTTCTTCATATGCTATAAAAGTCCTTTAAAAACGAGTTAACGGCTACTTTATTTTCCAAATTAAGACTCGACTTCCAATAGAAATTATGCTATGTTTGAAATAAAAAACTTCTTTAAAATAAAGTTTTAAAAAACATGTCCTATATTTGAACGATTTTTATACCCTCCACCATAGGATGGGGGGTATATTAACTTTGTCATTCCGTTTGTAACACATCGAAATATTGCTTTAACACCCCATAATGTATATATATTCTGGGTCGTGGTGAAATTCTGAGTCGATCTGAGCATGTCCGTCCGTCCGTCCGTCCGTCCGTCTGTTGAATTCACGCTAACTTCCGAACGAAACAAGCTATCGACTTGAAACTTGGCACAAGCAGTTGTTATTGATGTAGGTCGGATGGTATTGCAAATGGGCCATATCGGTCCACTTTTACGTATAGCCCCCATATAAACGGACCCCAAATTTGGCTTGCAGACCCTCTAAAAGAAGCAAATTTCATCCCATCCGGCTGAAATTTGGTACATGGTGTTGGTATATGGTATCTAACAACCATGCAAAAATTGGTTCATATCGGTCCATAATTATATATAGCCCCCATATAAACCGATCCCCCGATTTGGCTTTCGGAGCCTCTAAGAGAAGCAAATTTCATCCGATCCGGCTGAAATTTGGTATATTGTGTTAGTATATGGTCTCTAACAACCATGCACAAATTGGTCTACATCGGTCCATAATTATATATAGCCACCATATAAACCGATCCTCAGATTTGGCATGCGGAGCCTGTAAGAGAAGAAAATTTCATCCGATCCGGCTGAAATTTGGTACATGGTGTTAGCATATGGTCTCTAACAACTATGCAAAAATTGGTCTACATCGGTCAATAATTATATATAGCCCCCATATAAACCGATCCCCCGATTTTGCTTGCTAAGCCTCTAAGAGAAGCAAATTTCATCCGATCCGGCTGAAATTTGGTACATGGTGTTAGTATATGGTCTCTAACAACCATGCAAAAATTGGTCCACATCGGTCCATAATTATATATAGCCCCCATATAAACCGATCCCCCGATTTGGCTTTCGGAGCCTCTAAGAGAAGCAAATTTCATCCGATCCGGCTGAAATTTGGTATATTGTGTTAGTATATGGTCTCTAATGACCATGCAAAAATTATGCACATCGGTGCATAATTATATATAGCTCCACATAAACCGATCGCCAGATTTGACCTCCGGAGCCTCTTGGAAGACCAAAATTCATCTGATTCAGATGATATTTGGTACGTGGTGTTAATATATGGCCTCAAACACCCATGCAAACATTGGTCGAAATCGGTCGATAATTATGTATAGCCCCCATATAAACCGATCCCCAGATTCGACCTCCGGAGCCCCTTGGAAGAGCAAAATTCATCGGATTCGGTTGAAATTTGGTACGTGATGTTAGTATATGGTATCCAACAACCATGCATGAATTGGTTCATATCAGTCCATAATTATATATAGCCCCCATATAAACCGATCCCCAGATTTGACCTCCGGTGCCTTGTGGAGAAGCAAAATTCATCCGATCTGGTTGAAATTTGGTACGTGATGTTAGTATATGGTATCCAACAACCATGCCACAAGTGGTCCATATCAGTCCATAATCATATATATCCCCCATATAAACCGATCCCGAGATTTTGTTTTGGATCCTCTTGGAGGAGTAAATTTCCTCCGAGTCAGTTGAAATTTGGTACATTGTGCTAGTATATGGCCCTTAACAATCATGCCTAAATAGGTCCATATCGGTCTATAGTTATATATAGCCCTCAGATAAATCGATCCCCAATCACACAAAAATTGGTCCATATCAAGTTCATAATTGTATATAGCCCCCATATAAGCGACCCCCATATTTCAATTCTGGCTCCCTACGTACCGTGCAAAAGTCCATACGATTCGTAATTATTTGTAGACTTGCATACCTTTTTGTCTAATATATCCCACGTGTGGACTTACTCACAATTTAGAAAACGATTTAAGATACCATAACCCAAGTAATTCGATTGTGTATAACAGTCTTTCGTAGAAGTTTCTACACAATCCATGGTGGAGGGTACATAAGATTCGGCCTGGCCGAACTTACGACCGTTTATACTTGTTTGCTTTGTAGTCAAGATGCAAAAAGACAACAAATTTAAAGACAATTTCATTAAATTGAAAGAATTTTTCTGAATTATTAAAGTCAAGTTGACCTTAGCCTATAAATTTTTTCTTTCATGTTAAGGTACCCATTTTTAGGTCAGATCACTTAATTATAAGGGCAATACGACTTCATTGAAAAGTTTATCAACTTTTGGACAAGGAAAATAACTTTATTTCAGAGAAATGCGTCTTCTATGATAAGCAAAATTTGTATTCGTATTTTAAAGACATGAAATCTTTGATCTCACGGCAATATTTTTTTCAGTGTATCTCACAAACTAATTGACTTACAGACGTCAAATTTTGACACGAATCATTTGAAGGTTGGTACTATATAAAAATAATATGCATTTAATACTAGCGACGCCATCTATGTGTCAGACCGGGGACTTATCAGCCAACCTGTTATACCGTATGGACTAACTCATAATTTAGAAAACGATGTTAAGAAGTTTTAAGATACCACAACCCAAATAATTCGATTGTGGATGACAGTCTTTCGTAGAAGTTTCTACGCAATCCATGGTGTAGGGTACATAATATTCGGCCTGGCCGAACTTACGGCCGTATATACTTGTTTATGTTTAGTTTACATTGAATTTATTTGCAAGGTAAGTGATCGTTTCTTTTATAAATTAATTTTTGACACATACTTCTCATAAAGTTGTTGTGCAGTAATATCCTAAATCATTTTAATGATGGACATTTTTTTTTCTCTGTATTTTGAATATTGGAAGATACATTTCATCTTTTGTCTATTTCTTCGCCCACTGTTCTCTACTCTGAAATACATACTATACCAAAGAAGGCATGATATCGTTGCCTATATAAATCTGGCATATACGAGAGTATGACAAGGGTTTGCTGGGGAGGCTAACTCAAACTCACAATGGCCATGTCGAAATTATGTTTAGTTAAGCACTTGATTTATTGGAAATATCGCATTATTATTGTTTTTATCACCCCATGACCTCCAAAAGCTATGCAACCCTTAGAGCAAACTAAAATAAATATGGCATGAATGACATTGGAATTACCCCCATTGGAGTTAAATATCCAAAGAATAAACAACAAGCACACATGTGTGATAATGTATGTCTGTACGCTCGCGCGTGTGTGTGTCTACACATGTAATGGTTTCGATTCCTTTGGTAACATTCTGACACATTCATAAAATCGAAAGCGATTGAAAGTATGCGTATGGGGGGATGTGTGTTGAGAATGTAAGTGTCCTTCGACTCCATGTGAATAACGAGACCAATATACATTCCATCGAATGAAATTGCGACATGTATTTCGTTCAAAACGGAAGCGCATACAACCAAACACATACCCGCACAAACAGACACCCATACGAATTGCTTTTTGTATGGGACAAAGAGAAAGAGCTCTTTAAAATTCTTCGATATGTTAAAGCGCATTTTTTCTTGTTGTTGTTGTTTGCTTACATTCGAGTACCTTGTTAACACAGTTTCTACGTCGTCGATATCGTATTGATGATTTTGGTTCAATGACTGACTCCAAAAGGCTTAAAATAAATATTTTATCATCTCGTAGAGAGGGTTTATTTTAAAGAATATCAAGTGTTCTCATTTTGAACAGTATAGACTAAAAGCAACTGATTTCTCCTTAATTTTAATGATGTTGGTGTTCGCATTAAACGAAGGATATGTGTTGTTGGGAAAGAATTTAATTTAAAGAACAACCCAGTCATAAGTCAATATTTTTCTCGTTAAAGAGCAAATCATATTTATTTATAGTTAGTCGAAGAAATTGTTTTCATGTCCAAGTTTTTAGACGGACGAAAAATTAGTCCTTGTGCCAAATTCAAGAGGATTTTTTTCTATATTTTACGTATTATTTACACTGAAAAAAATATTGTCGTGAGGCCAAAGAGTTCATGTATTTAAATTTCGAACGCGAAGTTTGCTTAGCATAGCGTATTTCTCTGATATAAAGTTTTTTCTCTTGTCCAAAAGTCGATAAACTGTTCAATGAAGTCGTTTTGTCCTCATAGTTAAGTGACTCGACTTAAAATTGGGTATTCCAATATGAAAGAAAATTTCGTTTTAGTAAAGTCAACTAATATTTAATACTTCTAAAATAATTTTCAAAATTAATGAAATCGTCTTTATATTTCCTGACTTTTTGCATCTTGGCTGCATATCTAAAAAGCGTTTAAAAATAGGATATTTTTTAGCACCTAATTTGAAAGACGTTTTTACTTGAAACAGCATAATTTCTACTTGAAGTCGATTCTAAAATGTGTAACAGTCTACCATATTTACCCAACTCTGGTGAACGTATATATGGGAGCTATATATAATCTGAACCGATTTTGACTAAATTTGACATGTATAGTTAGAATAATAATTCTGCTATCTATGCGAAATTTCACGTAAATGGGAGTATAACTTTGGCCCCCTGGTCATATGAGTGCAAATCGGACGGAAGATATATATGGGAGCCATATCTAAATTTGAACCGATTTCAAATAAATTTGGCACAATTACCGATACTACTAAACGTACTCCTTGTGCGAAATTTAAAGCAAATCACTGCAAAACCCTGGATTTTGGCCTATATCTAAATCTAAATCGATTTTTACCATATTTGGCACATACAATAGTGTCGTTAAAAGTACCGCTTGTGCAAAATTTGAAGTAAGTCAGGGCAAAACTCTGGCTTTTGAGACCATATAAGTTCAAATCGGACGAAAGATATATATGGCAGCTATATATAAATTTGAACCGATTTCAATCAAATTTACCAAGCATTGGTGGAATGTCAATTCTACCCTCTGTGCAAAATTTCACGAAGGTCGGTAGTAAACTTTGGCCTCTGTGGTCATATGAGTCTAAATCGGACGAAAGATATATATGGGAACTATATCTAAATCTGAACCGATTTGGCTGATATTTTGCAAGATTTTCGAGATTTATAAAATATTTGGATGTACGGTATTTCAAGAAAATCGGTTGATAAACGCGCTAACTATGACAAAATCGGGGATAAATATATATGGCAGCTATATCTAAATCTGAACCGATTTTTTTCAAAAACCAATAGCGATTGTCTCTCCCCCAAGAAACGGCCCTATGCCAAATTTGAAGACGATCGGACTTAACCCTGCTACTATGTTAGAAAAAACTTACAGATTTTATATTGGGATCATATCATGACCCACACTTAATTTTGTAAAATAAAATGAAATGTGTATCTAATTAAAAGGTTTTTTATAGTTTGGGATCATCGGAATAGGTTGTTGTTACTGGAATTTTCTGTCGTTGAGACGAACATACCGTTTATTTTGCCAGTTATGCTTTATTGGAAGTTTTTCTTTAATGAAAAAATTTACACTTTTTTAATTTACTCGCGCCTTTTGGTTGTAAAAAAGTTGTATGTAGGTGGTAATGGGAGCTACCGTGGCGCAATGGTTAGCATGCCCGTTTTACAAAGGGTCATGGGTTCAACCCCAGTTTCGACCAAACACCAAAGTATTTTTTCAGCGGGTGGAATAATATATCTTCTGCTGGTGACATTTCTGAGTTTCAAAGCTTCTCTATGTGGTTTCACCGAAATGTGGAACCACGTGCAGATTTGGATTCATCGTCCCAAATAACTATAAAAACAATATTCAGTTCTTCATCAACAGAACCATAAAAAAAACTAACTTATTACATACAAACATTCACCCATTAGAAAATGTAATTTTTATACGGAAATCGCGATTTATATCAATTCAGTAAATCGTGAACAATATTAAAAGTCGTGCACCGATTGTAATGAAATAAAGCTCATTTTATTCGAAATATATTAAACTAACTATTTCTGAACCAAAACTGTGATTTTCGACCCATTTTTATTTTGTAGGAATTTTTAAAGAACAAATTTTTTTTTGTTAAAAATTTCAATTTTTTTTTTTTCAAAACTTAAACGATATCTCTAAAACTACTTAGAAAATTGAAAAGCAATGTAAAGGCGGCTTAAAGATAATATTCTTTGGGATTTTCGGTTTGTTTTTATTTAAAATGGTGAACCGTTTTCAAATTTTTCCAATATATGTAGTGAAGTGCCTTAATTATGAAAATAACGGTATATCTCGAAAAGTCAAACTGATGGATAAAAATTAAGTGTATATTTGGATTCAGCGACCTCAAATTACTAAAATTTGCTATAAATTTCAAATCAACACAAAAAAGTTCGTGTTTGTTCCCCTGTGTAATATATGAGGTCATTAAATGACCCCAACCTGTTATGTGTATACACCAAGAATAAAAAGCCCTACGATCATAAAATTTTAACAAACCCTATTGAATTAAGTACATTTCACCAATTCATGCACTGAGTAGTAAGATCTTTTAATTATATTCCACCACAAAGAAATGGGGTAATAATAAATTCGATTTGGGTCATCAAATGACCCCAACATAATAGCAGGGTTAAATTGCGAGCTGTACTTTGTGCACAAATTACATACACAGACAGACGGACAGACAAACAGACAGACGGACATCGCTAAATCGACTCAGAATTTAGTTTTAAGCCGATCGGTATACTAAAAGATGGGTCTATGACCACTATTTCTTTGCGCTACATACAAATGCACAAACTTATTATACCCTGTACCACAGTAGTGGTGAAGGGTATAAAAATGTAAATAGCTTCAACGGTCTCTTTACTTCAAGTATCCGCTTTTTAGGCTCGGAATCAATACCAAAATCATTAGCGTAAGGACAAAATCTTTGGAATCAGGGATGCTTTTTTTCAGTGTTAAGAGTCACAAATTGTGGGATTTTAACAAATGTTGGTTATTCGACTTTATGGCTGTTTCAAAAAATGGAAGAGCAAATTTTTTGTGTTTCGAATTTTTATACCCTGCGCCACTCTGTGGAACAGGGTATTATAAGTTAGTGCATATGTTTGCAACACCCAGAAGGAGACGAGATAGACATATGGTGTCTTTGGCTATAATGCTCAGGGTGGCCGATCTAGCCATGTCCGTCTGCCTGTGAACACATTTTTGTGATCAAAGTCTAGGTCGCAGTTTAAGTCCAATCGCCTTCAAATTTGGCACAAGTTCCTGCTTTGGGTCAGAATAGAACCCTATTGATTTTGGAAGAAATCGGTTCAGATTTAGATATAGCTCCCATATATATCTTACGTCCGCTATGGACTTATATGGCCCCAGAAGAAGAAGACAATTTTGCACCAGGAGGACAATAAGTACTATAGTCAGGTGTGCCAAATTTGATTGAAATCGGTTCAGATTGAGATATAGCTCTCATATATATCTTTCCCCGATATAGACTTCTATGGCCCCAGAAGCCAGAGTTTTAGCCCAATTTGGTTTAAAATTTGCACAAGGAGTACAATTAGTAGTGTAGTCAAGTGTGCTAAATTTTATTGAAATCGATTCAGATTTAGATATAGCTCCCATATATATTTTTCGCCCGATTTACACTCATATGACCATAGAGTTCAACGTTGTAGCCCGATTTACGAAATTTTGTATAGGGAGTAGAGTTAAAATACTATGTATGCATGTCAAATTTGGTTGAAATCGGTTCAGATTTCTATATAGCTTCCATATATATGTTTTTCCGATTTTTTTCCGAATGGCCAAAATACCCACATTTTCCCTATAAAATCGTCACTGCTAAGTCGAAAACTTCTAAAAGTAACTCAAATGTTCCATTATTTCTAATGCATATACATCGACCGATAAATCATAAATATACTTTTGCGAAGTTGCCTCAAAATTGGTACAGATTAAAATGTTTCCCATATTTATTCCTTGCGTCACACTGTGGAACAGGGTATTATAAGATAGTGCATATGTTTGCAACACCCAGAAGTAGACGAGATAGACACATGGTGTCTTTGGCAATAATACTCAGGGAGGGTCCCTGAGTCGATTTAGCCATGTGCATCTATTCGCCCGTCCGTCCATCTGTCTGTGAACACATTTTTGTGATCAAAGTTTAGATCGCAGTCGATTACAAATTTGGCATAAGTTTCTGTTTTGGGTCAGAATAGAACCCTATTGATTTTGGAAGAAACCGTTTCAGATTTAGATATAGCTCCCATATATATATTTCGCCCGATATGGACATATATGGCCCCATAAGTCAGAGTTTTACTCTAATTTGCTTGAAATTTTGCACAAGGAAAACATTTAGTACCATAGTCAAGTGTGCCAAATTTGATTGAAATTGGTTCAGATTTAGATATAGCTCCCATATATATCTTTCGCCCATTATGGACTTATATAGCCCCAGAAGCCAGAGTTTAAGCCCAATTTGGTTGAAATTTTGTACTTGGAGAACAATTAATAGTGCAGTCACGTGTGCTAAATTTTATTGAAATCGTTTCAGATTTAGATATAGCTCCCATATATATCTTTCGCTAGAATTTCCGTCATATGACCACAGAGGTCAAAGTTGTAGTCCGATTTACGTGAAATTTTTCACAGGGAGTAGAGTTAAAATACTAAGTATACATGTAAAATTTGGTTGAAATCGGTTGAGATTTCGAACCGATACACTTATGCGTAGTTGCCTCAAAATTGGTTCAGATTTAAATGTTTCCCATATTTTTACCCTGCTCCACACTGTGGATCAGGGTATTATAAGTTAGTGCATATGTTTGCAACACCCAGAAGGAGACGAGCTAGACACATGGTGTCTTTGGCAAAAATGCTCAGGGTGGGCTCTTGAGTCGATATAGCGATGTCCGCCTGTCCGTGAACACATTTTTGTAATCAAAGTCTAGGTCGCAGTTTTAGTCCAATCGACTTCAAATTTGGCAAAATTATGTGTTTTGGCTCAGAATAGATCACTATTGATTTTGGAAGAAATCGGTTCAGATTTAGATATAGCTCCCATATATATATTTCGCCCGATATGGACTTATACGGTTCCAGAAGCCAGAGTTTTACCCCAATTTGGTTGAAATTTTGCCCTAGGAGTACAATTAGTAGTGTAGTTAAGTGTGCCAAATTTTATTGAAATCGGTTCAGATTTAGATATATCTCCCATATATAGCTTTCGCCCGATTTACACTCATATGACCACAGAGGCCAATTGTTAACTCTGATTTAGTTGAAATTTTGCACAGGGAGTAGAATTAGCATTTTAGCTATGCGTGCCAAATTTGGTTGAAATCGGTTCAGATTTATATATAGCTCCCATATATATGTTTTTCTGATTTCGACAAAAATGGTCAAAATACCAACATTTTCCTTGTAAAATCGCCACTGGTTAGTCGAAAAGTTGTAAAAATGACTTTGATTTTCCTAAACTTCTAATACATATGTATATATATATCGAGCGATAAATCATAAATAAACTTTTGCGAAGTTTCCTTAAAATTGCTTCAGATTTAAATGTTTCCCATATTTTGCCACACTGTGGAACAGGGTATTATAAGTTAGTGCACACTGTGGAACAGGGTATTATAAGTTAGTGCATATGTTTGTTACAACCAGAAGGAGACGAGATAGACAAATGGTGTCTTTGGCAATAATGCTCAGGGTGGGTCCCTGAGTCGATATAACCATGTCCGTCTGTCCGTCCGTCCGTCCGTCTGTCTGTGAACACATTTTTGTGATCAAAGTCTAGGTCGCAATTTAAGTCCAATCGCCTTCAAATTTGGCACATGTTCCTAATTTGGGTCAGAATAGAACCCTATTGATTTTGGAAGAAATCGGTTCAGATTTAGATATAGCTCCCATATATATCTTTCGCACGATATGGACTAATATGGGCACAGCAGCCAGAGTTTTATACCGATTTGCTTGAAATTTTGTACAAACAAAACACTTAGTCGTATAGTCAAGTATGCAAAAATTGATTGAAATCGGTTCAGATTTAGATATAGCTCCCATATATATCTTTCGCCCGATATGGACTTATATGACCCCAGAAGCTAGATTTTTGGCCGAATTTGGTTGAAATTTTGCACTAAGAGTACAATTAGTAGTATAGTCAGGTGTGCAAAATTTGATTGAAATCGGTTCAGATTTCGATATAGCTCTCATATATATCTTTCGCCCGATATGGACAAATACTGTCCTAAAAGCCAGAGTTTTGGCCCAATTTGGTTGAAATTTTGCAAAGGGAGTAGATTTAGCATTGTAGCTATGCGTGCCAAATTTGGTTGAAATCGATTCAGATTTAGATATAGGTCCGATATATATCTTTCGCCCGATATGCAATTTTATCCCGATTAGCTTGAAATTTTGCACAAGGAGTACATTTGGTAGTATAGTCATGTGTGCCAACTTTGAGTGAAATCGGTTCAGAGTTAGATATAGCTTCCATATATATTTTTCGCCCGATATGGACTTATATGGCCCCAGAAGCCAGAGTTTTGACCCAATTTGGTTGAAATTTTGCACTAGGAGTACAATTAGTAATATAGTCATGTGTGCCAAAATTTGATTGAAATCGGTTCAGATTTAAATATAGCTCCCATATATATGTTTTTCTGATGACAAAAAATGGTCAAAATACCAACATTTTCCTTGTAAAACCGCCACTGCTTAGTTGTAAAAATGACTCCAATTTTCCTTAACTTCTAATACATATACATCGAACGATAAATCAATTATAAACTTTTGCAAAGTTTCCTTAAAATTGCTTCAGATTTAAATGTTTCCCATATTTTTACAATACTAATATTGTGTTCCACCCTGGTGCATTAGCCAACTTAAACTTTGAGTCTGTAGATTTTGTAGAAGTTTATCAAATTCTGTCCAAATCGAGTGATATTTAAATGTATGTATTTGGGACAAACCTTTATATATAGCACCCAACACATTTGACGGATGTGATATGGTATCGAAAATTTAGGTCTACAAAGTGGTGCAGGGTATAATATAGTCGGCCCCGCCCGACTTTAGACTTTCCTTACTAGTTTTTACTAAAATTGTGTTCCACCCTAGTGTATTAGCCAACTTAAATTTTGAGTCTATAGATTTTGTAAAAGTCTATCAAATTCTGTCCAAATCGAGTGATATTTAAATGTATGTATTTGGGACAAACCTTTATAAAGGGTGATTCTTTTGAGGTTAGTATTTTCATGCATTAGTATTTGACAGATCACGTGGGATTTCAGACATGGTGTCAAAGAGAAAGATGCTCAGTATGCTTTGACATTTCATCATGAATAGACTTACTAACGAGCCACAACGTCGAATTTTCAGTGAATGGGCCCTAGAAAAGTTGGCAGAAAATCCGCTTTTTTATCGACAAATTTTGTTCAGCGATGAGGCTCATTTCTGGTTGAATGGCTACGTAAATAAGCAAAATTGCCGCATTTGGAGTGAAGAGCAACCAGAAGCCGTTCAAGAACTGCCCATGCATCCCGAAAAATGCACTGTTTGGTGTGGTTTGTACGCTGGTGGAATCATTGGACCGTATTTTTTCAAAGATGCTGTTGGACGCAACGTTACGGTGAATGGCGATCGCTATCGTTCGATGCTAACAAACTTTTTGTTGCCAAAAATGGAAGAACTGAACTTGGTTGACATGTGGTTTCAACAAGATGGCGCTACATGCCACACAGCTCGCGATTCTATGGCCATTTTGAGGGAAAACTTCGGAGAACAATTCATCTCAAGAAATGGACCGGTAAGTTGGCCACCAAGATCATGCGATTTGACGCCTTTAGACTATTTTTTGTGGGGCTACGTCAAGTATAAAGTCTACAGAAATAAGCCAGCAACTATTCCAGCTTTGGAAGACAACATTTCCGAAGAAATTCGGGCTATTCCGGCCGAAATGCTCGAAAAAGTTGGACGGATTTGATATAGTATCGAAAATGTGGATTTACAAAGTGGACAGCCATACTGACATCGTGTGTATGGTGTGTATTGGTTTTTATATAGCCCCTAAAAACCGATAAACCGATCTCCCAATTTGACTTCTTGAGCGTATAGACACCGTCGATTTGCCTGAAATTGAAAATATACAAGTATTTTAGGTCCACAAATAGATGCGCTGAATATGGTGTGTATCGGTCCATCGTTTGGTATGGCCTTCATATAGACCGATTTATTTTCTTGGACTTATAGAAAGCTCAATTTCATCCAATTTGGAAGCAATTCAAAATCTAAAGTTATTTAAGGATCACAGAGACCTGTGTCGGATATGAATTTTATTGATCCTTATATTGAAAAATTCCCCATATAAATAGGTCGATCACCCGAATTGACTGCTAGGCCAGTGTTGAATTTGTTTATAGCGGTCTATAGTTTGGTACTTTGGTTCTTATAAATCAATATCAAATTGTTTTTATATGTGGAAATATTAAATTAAACGTCGGGAAGCGTATCATTTGAATCGATATATTTTAAAGTAACCCACCACGACAAAGAGTTTTCAAAGGAACTTTTCAAAGAAAACTTCTATATTTGATTCGCGATTTAGGGTAATAAAGATTTGCCGCGGCCGAACTTACTCCTGTCTTATAGTTTATATATAACATGAATATAATTTTAAATCTGTAATTTATAAAAATCTAATTTCATTAACTAAAACAATTGAAGTAAATTTTAAATAATTTAATTACTTGAGTTAAATTTTAATTAATTAATTTTTATGCTAATAAAATCTCATATTTTATCTTAAACAGTAAAACAGAAATAAACGAAATTTTACATTTAAATACCGTGTACCTTTAACTTTGTACTTTGTATTGTTCGTACCACCTCTTTATATTTCAACAAGGTCATTGATCTCATTTGAATACACCATTGTATCAAAAACTGTTTTTGCATGTACATAAGCTGTAACAAAAATGTTGAAAACGCCAATTTGTTCATAAAAACCTTCGCCATCGCATTCAATCCTGTAACAACCTTCGCCATCGCATTCAATCCTGTAACAACCTTCAGAACAACATTGGTGACATTATGGCAGACATAGCCCGAATTGACAACAATTCGGATAGTGACAATGAAAAACATCACCTTTTAATAGCAGAATATCCGCACAATGTGAACGAATGAAATGAAGGTAGACAAAAGGATATACTTACTTGCTACTCTTCGCCGAGATAAGTGAGACCTAAAGGTAGAAATGGGACAATGATATGAAATGCATTTGGAAAATGAATGCTCCCCAGACAAAAGTGTTTTTTTTGACGGCTGGTTTACTTGTAATCGTAACAATGTAAAAGCAAGAACGAGCAACAGATTCATCGAGACTATAAACAAAAGAGGTAGAAATTGTAGTCTCTGGCGAACTTGAACAATTGAGATAAGAAGATAGTTTGGCGAAGAAATCGGGGACGTCCCCTAAAATATGTTAGTTGAGAAACCATTTCATCCATAATTCCAAATGTTTCCATATTAAATTGACTGATATTAAATCTCCTATCACCATTACTGAAAAGTGTCAGATGTAATGCATCCAAAAGATATTGTTCTCGTATTTGCGAAATTCAATTTGGATTTGTATTCCAAAGACTTTAGCTCTATTAATCGTAACTGCAGTGAAAAAGGACTGTACTCCACCATTTATTCCAGAGGTGAGCACGTGATAGGAAATAAGAGTGACTCACGAGAACTTTCGTTACTCAATCGTGAAAATATATTTTCAATAGAAATAAAATTTTCTATAGAATTAAAATATTGACACATTTTTCTATAGAAATAAAATTTTGACAAAATTTTTTATAGATATAAAATTTTGAAAAATTGTCTACAGAAATAAAATTTTGACAAAATTTTTATAGAAATAAAATTTTTTACAAAATTTTCCAAGGAAATAAAGTTTTGATAAAATTTTCTATAGCTATGAAATTTTGCCAAAGTTTTATGTAGAAATAAAATTTGACAAAATTTTCTATAGAAATAAAATTTTGACAAAATTTTCTTTTGAAATAAAATTTTGACAAAATTTTCTATAGAAATAAAATTTTCACAAAAATTTTCTATAGAAATAAAATTTTGACAAAATTTTCAACGAAAAAAAGTTTTTGACAAAAATCTCTATAGAAAAAACAATATTTTATAAAACCACAAAAAACCACAAATAAACCCACAAAAATTAAGTTTTTTTTTTAATTCGGTAGATTTTTGATAATTTATTTTTATATTTATTATTATTATTTTTATTTAAAAAGAAAATTTTCTGCAGAAGCAACATTTTGATAAACATTTCTAATAAAATTACATATTGACAAAATTTCCTATAGAAATAAAATTCTCACAAAATTTTCTCTGTAAATAAAATTTTGACAAAATTATCTACGTATAGATCTAAAATTTGGATAATTTTTTTTTTGGATTTTCCATAGCAATGAAATTTTGATAAAATTTTTGTACGAATAAAATTTAGACAAAATTTTTTTTTGAAATAAAATTTTGACAAAATTTTCTATAGAAAAAAATTTAACAAAATTTTGAATAAAAATAAAGTGTTTCTATAGAAGTTAGATTTGGACAAGATTTTCTATAGAAATAAAACTTTGCAAATTTATTTGTTTGAAGAAAATTTGGACAAAATTATCTATAGAAATAAAATTTGAACAAGAAATAAAATTTTGACAAAATTTTTTATAGAAATAAAATTTGGATAATATTTTCTATAGCAATAAAACTTCGACAAAATTTGCAATACAAATGAAAACTGAAAAAAAATTTCTATATAAATAAGATTTTGAGAAAATTTTCTATATAAATAAAATTTTGACAAAATTTCCTAAATAAATAAAATTTGACAAAATTTTCTATATAAATAAAATTTTGACAAAATTTACGATAAAATGTTGGTAAAATTTTTATATAAATAAAATTTTACCAAATAAAACTTCGACAAAACTTGCGATAGAAATGAAAACTTCAAAAAATTTTCTATATAAATAAAATTTTGACAAAATTTTCTATATATAAATAATAAAATAAATAAAATTTTGACAAGATTTTCTACATAAATAAAATTTAGACAAAATTTTCTACATAAATAAAATTTTGACAAAATTTTCTGTATAAATAAAATTTTGACAAAATTTACGATAAAATAAAAGTTTGGTAAAATTTTTATATAAATAAAATTTTACAAAAAAAAACTTCGACAAAATTTGCGATAGAAATGAAAACTTGAAAAAATTTTCTATATAAATAAAATGTTGACAAAATTTTATATATAAATAAAATTTTAACAAAATTGTCTATATAAATAAAATTTTGACAAAATTTTCTATATAAATAAAATTTTGACAACATTTTCTATATAAATAAAATTTTGACCAAAATTTTCTATATAAATAAAATTTTACAAAATTTTCTATATAAATTAAATTTGACAAAATTTTCTATATAAATAAAATGTTGACCAAAATTTTCTATATAAATAAAATTTGACAAAATTTTCCATATAAATTGAATTTGACAAAATTTTCTATATAAATAAAATTTTGCCAAAATTTACCAAAATTTTACCAAATAAAACTTAGACAAAACTTGCAGTAGGAATGAAAACTTCAAAAAATTTTCTATATAAATAATTTTTTGGCAAAATTATCTATATATAAATAATAAAATAAATAAAATTTTGACAAAATTTTCTATATAAATAAAATTTGACAAAATTTTCTATATAAATAAAATTTTGACAAAATTTACGATAAAAGTTTGGTAAAATTTTTATATAAATAAAATTTTACCAAATAAAACTTCGATAAAACTTGCGATAGAAATTAAAACTTGAAACAATTTTCTATATAAATAAATTTTTGACAACATTTTCTATATGAATAAAATTTTGACAAAATTTTTTATATAAAAAAATTTGACAAAGTTTTCTACGGAAATAATATTTTGACAAAATTTACGATAAAATAAAAGTTTGGTAAAATTTTCTATATAAATAAAATTTTCTATATAAATAAAATTTTGAGAAAATTTTCTATATAAATAAAATTGTGACAAAATTTTCTATATAAATAAATTTTGACAAAATTTACGATAAAATTTTGGTAAAAAAATTTACGATAAAGTAAAAGTTTGGTAAAATTTTCTATATAAATCAAATTTTGACAAAATTTTCTATAGAAATAAAAAATAAATTGATAAGAAGCTTCCTTGAAAACAGAACATTTCAGGTTCATATCGGAAATGCAATGTCTTCTGTACACACATCTCCAGCAGGATGTCCTCAAGGCTCTTGTTTGTCACCGTTACTATACAATATTTACACCTACGACTTCCCCGAACTTGATGGGTGTAAATCCTCCATCTTCGCAGACGATACCGCGATTTTATGTTCGGGTGTTTTTGCTTCTGACATTATGAGTGACATACAGGTGGCACTAAGAGAAGTGTCCAACTATTTTAAGAGATGGAAGATAGTGGTGAATACATCGAAGACCCAAGCCATATTCTTTTCAAGGAGAAGATTGAGCTGTTATATCCCATCCTCGAATATCATAATTGATAACTTCGATATTGCATGGGACGATAAGGTGAAATATTTGGGAGTGGTCCTCGACAGAAAGATTACATTCGGCGACCACATCAGCTACACCATAGACAAAATTAACAAAACTATAAGAATTTTATATCCTTTTATAAACAGAAAATCAAAGCTGTCTATTCACAACAAATTAATAATTCTTAGAGTGATCTTCCACGCTATTTTGTATTACGGAGCTCCTGTCTGGCACAAAGCGGCAGATTGTCATTTACGAAAATTGCAAGTTATTCAAAATAAAATTGTGAAAATGATGTGTAATCTGCCTTTCGACTACTCTACCTCTCAATTACATTTGAATTACAATCTCTCTTTTGTTAAAGACAAAATAAAAAATATCACTGATAATTTCTATGCTAGATGCTCACAATCTTCGTATGCACATATACGTTGTATTTCTTCATAAATACCAACTTTTTACTCTTTTGACACTACTTTATGGAAGATTCACGGGGGTTTTTCCTTCATTAATATTCCCCGTTTCATTTGTTACTTAGATACCATAAATTATTCAAAGTTTAAAAATTATGTTTAAGTTGAAAAGTTGTGTTATGTAACTGAACTCTTAGAATATAATTATTAAATTATTGTGTAAAATGAATTTATTCAAACAATAAAAATAGTAAAAAAAAAAATTGACAAAATTTTCTACAGAAAAAATTGACAAAATTTTCTTTAGAAATAAAAATTTTGACAAAATTTTCTACAGAAAAAAATGGACAAAATTTTCTTTAGAAATAAAATTTTTGGCAAAATTTGCTATAGATATATAATTTTGTCAAAATTTCCTACTGCAATAATATTTTGACATAATTTTCTATAGAATAAATTTTGACAAAATTTTCTAAATGAATGAAATGTTGACAAAAATGTCCAAAGAAACAAAAATCAAATTATGATTTTTTTTTTTTAATTTGATAGATTTTTGGTAAAATATTCTTAATATTTAGATTATTTTTGGCACGAGTGGCAACTGTTGTGAGCGTGTGCAAGGGTAAAACATCGCTCACTTGCACACTTCCAATTTATTCCTTTTTCCAGAAATCATTCTCAAAATAATTGCAATCACTGGCAAATGACGCAGTGAAATGATTGCATTATGCAATTAGGGATTTCATTTCATAAGGAGAATCGAAATATTTGGTAAAGTTTTCTATAAAAATACAAGTATATACGGCCGTAAGCTTATGTACCCTCCACCATGGATTGCGTAGAAACTTCTACTGAAGACTGTCATCCACAATCGAATTACTTGGGTTGCGGTAACACTTGCCGATGGCAAGGTATCTTAAAACTTCCTAACACCGTAATATATACCACATAGTCCATACGTGGTATATATTAAACTAAAAAAAGGCCGATTAAATACGTATATAATTAAGTTTAAAGTTTCTATAGAAATAAAATTTTGACAACATCTTCTATAGAAGTAAAATTTGGAGAAAAAAAGTCTATAGAAATAAAATATGGAAAAAATTTTCTATAGAAATAAAATTTTGACAAAATTTTCTATAGAAATAAAATTTTGGTAGATTATTTTTGGCTCGAGTGGCAGCCGGATCGGATGAAATTTGGTTTTCTTAGAGGCTCCGCAAGCCAAATCGGGGGATCGGTTTATATGGGGGCTATATGTAATTGTGGACCGATATGGACCAATTTCTGCATGGTATTTAGAGACCATATGGACTTTAAACATGTACCAAATTTCAGCCGGATCGGATGAAATTTGCATCTCTTAGTGCAATCGTAAGCCAAATTTGGGGGTCCGTTTATATGGAGGCTATACGTAAAAGTGGACCGATATGGACCAATTTTTGCATGTTTGTTAGAGACAATATACTAACACAATGTACCAAATTTGAGCCGGATCGGATGAAATTTGCTTGTCTTAGAGCAATCGCAAGCCAAATTTGGGGGTCCGTTTATATGGGGGCTATACGTAAAAGTGGACCGATATGGCCCATTTGCAATACCATCCGACCTACATCAATAGCAACTACTTGTGCCAAGTTTTAAGTCGATAGCTTGTTTCGTTCGGAAGTTAGCGTGATTTCAACAGACGGACGGACGTACGAACATGCTTAGATCGACTCAGAATTTCACCACGACCCAGAATATATATACTTTATGGGGTCTTAGAGCAATATTTCGATGTGTTACAAACGGAATGACAAAGTTAATATACCCCCATCCTATGGTGGAGGGTATAAAAATTGTGATAAAGTTTCCTATCGAAATATTTTTTTACGAAATTTTCTATATAGAAATAAATTTGTTTGTTTTTCTATAAATATTAGAAATAATAATTATAGAAATTACATTTTTTTATATAAATTAAATTTTAACAAAACCTTTCATAGAAATAAAATGTTTACAAATTTTTGACACTAATTTTCTATACACCCTCAAAAAAATCGCTTCTTTAACATATGTTCCAAACATATTTTGCAGGAAGCACATATATTATTGCATACTGCCGAAACATTAATATGTTTGTTTTATGAGAACATATTATATGTTTGGAAGCATTTTGAGCCAAAAATATTATATGCTTGGAAGAATTTTTCCCAAACACGATTGTGCTCATTCCCTAACATACTCGTAATTTTCACTTCCACGAAATTTTTTAGTTATTGGCACCTTTCTCTGTAATACAAATAATGTTGAAGAAATTATTCACTTTTATAAATTTTTTAAATTTTACCTTTCGCCTGCACGGAGAATCGAACCGAGGACCATACAGTTTGTAAGCCAACACACTATCCACTGGGCTACGTAGCTGTTATAGTCACCAGTAGATAATTATCGTTTTAAGTTACATTTATATAGCATAGTTTGCAGCGCCCACGAGCCCATGCAAACATAACATTATTTAACAGAAACACACATTTGTTTGTCACGTGGAGCAGTGGTTAGCATGTCTGCCTTGCATGCAAAGGGTCGTGGGTTCAATCCCTGCTCCGACCGAACATTTTTTTTTTTTTTGTTTTTTTTTTTTTTTAATTTACACATTTATATTTATACTATATTATTTTTTTAAATGAAACATCGAAATGTGCGTTATTAAAGATTTATAGTCAGTAACAGTGCTTGATATAAACGAAATTGAATGATTTTTGGATAAAATATTATTTTTTATTGCAAAAATAACAATCTTGTAATAAAAAACTGTTTTTGTACAAAACTTTAAAATTTGGAAGGAATTCAAAAACTAACAAAAGAAGAACGTGGAGTCGAGTATAAACATACATACATAATTTTATAATATAAACATAAATTTATTTAGGAGTGAACAGTTTTTTACTAGCATTTAACACCATCGCTCTAAAATTCCTTTTATTTTTCTTTAATAATTCATTTTAAAGAAAATAAACTTTTTAAATTGTTTTAGCTGTAAAAGTCGAACTTAATGCCCGCTTTTATATTTTATGGTGTCCGTCAACTCCTCGTGGACTACTTTTTAATAAAGAGAAACTAAACTTTTTACATTTTACTGTGTAATTTTTCACTATTTCCTCCTTATTTCATTTTACCGTCCCAACTCTAAAAAGAGTATAGTGCCCTTTCGTTATTTTTATGAAGACCCCTGATTTCTTTTAACGAATCAAGAAAAAAATTGTGCCCATAATGCCAAAATGATAAACAAAACACATGTCCACACATACATAAAATGCTGCTCTCAAGGCGAAAACATAAGCTGTTTGTTTTTCAAAGGTCTATTCTCTTGGTTCAGAATGTATATTCTCTTTATTCAAATTAAATAATATTTAGACTTAAACATATCAAATTTTTGGCCTTATCATAAAACAGTTTTCCGAAACAACATACAAGCGGTTTCACAGAAATTGTTCTCTTTTGACTCTTTTGCTGTGTTATATTGATATCTTTCGTCAACTCTCCCGGTTTCCATCTCTATTTCTCTCTATACTCTCTCTGTCGCTTTGAATAAAATATCACAACATATGTATGTTTAGTTGAAATTTGTAAATTTATATATGTTTGTATTCACACATATGATTTTTATGAAACATTGATGCCCCAAACATAATATATTCTAACATATTAACATAGATGTCCCAAACATATAGTATTAGTTTAGGAAAATTACATGTTCGCACTTAAATATATTGTGGTTTAAAATCGTGCCCGAAACACATTTTGTTTATATCGGAACATATGAAAAACATATTTTTCTAACAGTGTAGAAATAAAATTTTGACACAAATTTTCTATAGAAATACAATTTTGGCAACATTTTCTATGGAAATAAAATTTTTATAAAATTTTCTATAGAATAAAATTTTGACAAATCTTGCTAAAACAAACAATTGACCAAAATAAAATTTTGACGTTTTCTAAAAAAATATAATATTAATAACATTTTCTATAGAAATAAAATATTGATAAAATTTTCTATAGAAATAAAATTGTGACAAAATTTTCTATAGAAATAAAAGAAAAATTGGAAAAATTTTCTATATATATATTATTTTGACAAAAATTTCTGCTCAAGAAACATTTTGTCATATCAAATACAAAAAAACAAAATTAGATTTTTAAAATATGGTTGACTTTTGGTAAACTTTTATTAAAATTTTCGTAGATTTTTTTTGGCAAGAGTGGAAATTGTGGTGGACAAGAGCAAGATACTTCCAATTTATCAATTTTTCCAGAAATCATTCTCAAAATAATTGGTACTGGTAACTGGTAAATGACGCGGTGACAGGATTGCATTATGCAATTTCATAAGAAGAATCGAAATATTTGTTAAAGTTTTCCATAGAAATAAAATTGTGATTAAATTTCCTGTCGAAATAAACTTTTTACAAAATTTTCTATATAGAAATAGTACTAAGACAAAATTTTTTATTGAAATTAAACTTTAACAAAATTGTTTATAGAAATAAAATCTTAACAAGTTTTTCTATATAAACAAAATTTTGACAAAATTTTCTATAGAAATAAAATTTTGACAAAATTTTCTACAGAAATAAAATTTTGACAAAATAGAAATAAAATGTTGACAAAATTTTCCATAGAAATAAAATTTTGACAAAATTTTCTATAGAAATAAAATTTTAACAAAATTTTCTATAGAAATCAAATTTTGACAAAATTTTCTATAGAAATCAAATTTTGACAAAATTTTCTAAAGAAATAAAAGTTTGGCAACATTTTCTATACACATAAATATTTGACGAATAAATAAAATTTTTAATTTGAAAATGAGGATTCGAGCTGATATGACAAAATTTTCTACAGAAAAAAAATGACTACTTTTTTTTAGAAATAAAAATTTTGACAAAATTTTCTACAGAAAAAAATTGACAAAATTTTCCTAAGAAATAAAATTTTTGGCAAAATTTGTTATAGACATATAATTTTGTCAAAATTTCCTACTGAAATAATAATTTGACATAATTTTCTATAGAAATAAATTTTGACAAAATTTTCTAGATAAATAAAATATTGACAAAAATGTCCAAAGAAACAAAAATCAAATTAAGATTTTTTTTTTAATTTGGTAGATTTTTGGTACAATATTCTTAAAATCTAGATTATTTTTGGCACGAGTGGCAACTGTTGTGAGCGTGTGCAAGGGTAAAACATCGCTCACTTGCACACTTCCAATTTATTCCTTTTTCCAGAAATCATTCTCAAAATAATTGCAATCACTGGCAAATGACGCAGTGAAATGATTGCATTATGCAATTAGGGATTTCATTTCATAAGGAGAATCGAAATATTTGTTAGTATAAAAATAAAAGTGTGATAAAATATATCTATATAGAAATAATATTTATAGAAATTACATTTTTTATAGAAATTAAATAAAATTTTATTAGAAATAAAATTTTGACACAAATTTTCTATAGAAATACAATTTTGGCAAGATTTTCTATGGAAATAAAATTTTGACAAAAATACCTTTAGAAATAAAATTTTGACAAAATTTTCTAAAAAAATATAATATTGATAACATTTTATATAGAAATAAAATATTGATAAAATTTTCTATAAAAATAAAATTTTGATAAAATTTTCTGTAGAAATAAAAATAAAAATTTAGAAAAGTTTTCTTTATATATATAAAATTTTGACAAAAATTTCTGCTCAAGAAACATTTTGTCATATCAAATAAAAAAAAATCAAAATTAGATTTTTTTAAATATGGTAGACTTTTGGTAAACTTTTCTTAAAATTTTCGTAGATTTTTTTTGGCAAGAGTGGCAATTGTGGTGGACAAGAGCAAGAGTTGTCGCTCACTTGGATACTTCCAGTTTATTCCTTTTTCCAGAAATCATTCTCAAAATAATTGCAATCACTGGTAAATGTCGTGGTGACAGGATTGCATTATGCAATTTCATAAGAAGAATCGAAATATTTGTTTTCCATAGAAATAAACGTTTTCTGTAGAAATAAAACTTAGACAAAATTTTCTATATAAATAAAATTTTGACAAAATTTTCTATAGAAATAAAATTTTGACAAAATTTTCTATATAAATAAAATTTTGACAAAATTTTCTATATAAATAAAATTTTGACAAAATTTTCTATAGAAATAAAATTTTGACAAAATTTTCTATAGAAATAAATTTTGACAAAATTTTCTATAGAAATAAATTATGACAAAATTTTCTATAGACATAAAATGTTGACAAAATGTTCTATAGAAATAAAATTTTGACAAAATTTTCTAAAGAAATAAAATTTTGACAAAATTTTCTATAGAAATAAAATTTTGACAAAATTTTCTATATAAATAAAATTTTGACAAAATTTTCTATAGAAATAAAATTTGACTAAATTTTCTAAAGAAATAAAATTTTCTATAGAAATAAAATTTTGACAAAATTTTCTATAGAAATAAAATTTTGACAAAATTTTCTATAGAAATAAAATTTTGACAACATTTTCTATAGACATAAAATGTTGACGAAATTTTCTATATAAATAAATTTTTTAATTTGAAAATGAGGATTTGAGCTGAGTTTGTAGCTTCTTGGATAGCATTTTCTCACGATTTGCATCCCTACTTGTATGTAGCTTTCTAGAATGTGCTGGATTTCAGTTTCTGTGCATTGTATTGTGTAAATTTATAGACTGCACTGACTGTATTTCTCCTGTACCAATGCCAAGAAAAAGCAAGTCAAGCAAATGAAAATCCATGAAGTAGAAACATAAACAGTAGCTGAGTTCTTTGTTGAATCTAAATCGTGCTGGCTGTTTTTGTTTGTATTTTTGGCAAAAAGTTCTCACTACTCAGATTGTAATGTATATCGTTCGAACATTCGAGTGATTTGAGGTGCATTCGAAGAATTACCTTTCATTTGGCAAAAATGGCAATGAACATTTTTGTATGAAACTCCTTTAACCAATAGGCATATTACACTTGTGCTACAATGGAAATGCATTCGTGTGTAGATTGTGAGGCGTGTGAAGCATCGAATGTTACATGAAATTTCCATTTGGCAGTATTATTCTGTGATAGAAGTGAAAACATCAGGTGTAGCAATGCAGCATTTAATTACACTACGAAGATGCCTAATTTATGTTCAAATTTCGAACTCAAGTTGTGTGAGTTTGTGTAATTGGCCTAAATCCTTATTTGTATGTAGAAGAAGTGGGTGCGTGGTATGAAATTTCAGTCATTGTCTACAAAGAATTGTATTGTAAAAAAATTATAAGATAAATTTTGAAAGAAACTTAGTTAAATTAACCATATATATAGTGTGGCTGATATGTAATGTAACAAAGTAAAGCATTAGATTTTATTATACCCCCCACCATAGGATGGGGGTATATTAACTTTGTCATTTCGTTTGTAACACATCGAAATATTGCTCTAAGACCCCAAAAAGTATATATATTCTGGGTCGCGGTGAAATTCTGAGTCAATTTAAGCCTGTACGTTCGTCCGTCCGTCCGTCCGTCTGTCTGTTGAAATCACGCAAACTTCCGAACGAAACAAGATATTGACTTGAAACTTGGCACAAGTAGTTGTTATTGATGTAGGTCGGACGGTATTGCACATGGGCCATATCGGTTCACTTTTACGTATAGCCCCCATATAAAGGGACCCTCAGATTTGGCTTGTGGAGCCTCTTACAGAAGCATATTTTATCCGATCCGGCTGAAATTTGGTACGTGGTGTAAGTATATGGTCTCTAACAACTATGCAAAAAATTGGTCCACATCGGTCCATAATTATATATAGCCCCCATATAAACCGATCCCCAGATTTGGCATGCGAAGCCTCAAAGAGAAGTAAATTTAATCCGATTTTGCTGAAATTTGGTACATGTTGTTGGCATATGGTCTCTAACAACCATGCAAAAATTGGCCCACATCGGTCCTTAATTATATGTAGCCCCATATAAATCTTCTCCAGATTTGGCTTGCGGAGCCTCAAAGAGAAGCAAATTTCATTCCGATCCGGCTTAAAATTTGGTACATGGTGTTGGTATATAGTCTCTAATAACCATGCAAAAATTGTTCCACATCGGTCCATAATTATATATAGCAGCCATAATTATATATAGCACCGATCCCCAGATTTGGCTTGCTGAGCCTCAAAGAGAAGCAAATTACATCCGATCTTACTAAAATTTGGTACATGATGTTGGTATATGGTCTCTAACAACCGTGCAAAATTTGGTCCACATCGGTCCATAATTACATATAGATCCCATATAAACTGATCCCCAGATTTGGCTTGCTTAGCCTCAAAGAGAAGCAAATTTCATCCCATCTTATTGAAATTTGGTACATGATGTTGGTATATGGTCTCTAACAACCGTGCAAAATTTGGTCCACATCGGTCCATAATTACATATAGACCCCATATAAACTGATCCCCAGATTTGGCTTGCGAAGCCTCAAAGACAAGCAAATTTCATCCGATCCGGCTGAAATTTGGTAAATGATGTTGGTATATGGTCTCTAATAACCATACCAAAATTGGTCCATATCGATCTTTAGTTATACATAGCCGATCTCCAATCACACAAAAATTGGTCCATATCGGTTCGTAATCATGGTTGCCACTCGAGCCAAAAGTAATCTACCAAAATTTTATTTTTATAGAAATTTTTTCAAAATGTTATTCCTATAGAAAATTTTGTCAAAATGTTATTTCTATAGAAAATTTTGACAAAATTTTGTCAAACTTTATTTCTATAGAAAATTTTGGCAAAATTTTATTTCTATAGAAAATTTTGTCAAAATGTTATTTCTATCGAAAAGTTTGTCAAAATGTTATTTCTATAGATAATTTGGACAAAATTTTATTTCTATAGAAAATTTTGTTAAAATTTTATTTCTATAGAAAATTTTTGTTAAAATTTTATTTCTATAAAAATTTTTTTGAAAATTGTATTTCTATAGAACATTTTGTTAAAATTGTATTTCTATAGAAAATTTTGTCAAACTGAGTTATATATAAGTATTTGATCGACCTTTTTATACCCTCCACCATAGGATGGGGGTATATTAACTTTGTCATTCCGTTTGTAACACATCGAAATATTGCTCTACGACCCCATAAAGTATATATATTCTGGGGCGTGGTGAAATTCTGAGTCGATCTGAGCATGTCCGTCCGTCCGTCCGTCTGTTGAGATCACGCTAACTTCCGAACGAAACAAGCTATCGACTTGAAACTTGGCACAAGTAGTTGTTGTTGATGTAGGTCGGATGGTATTGCAAATGGGCCATATCGGTCCACATTTACGTATAGCCCCCATATAAACGGACCCCCAAATTTGGCTTGCGAATGCTCTAAGAGAAGCAAATTTCATCCGATTCGGCTGAAATTTGGTACATGGTATTAGTATATAGTCTCTAACAACCATGCAAAAATTGGTTCACTTTTACGTATAGCCCCTATATAAACGGACCCCCAAATTTGGCTTGCGATTGCTCCAAGAGAAGCAAATTTCATCCGATCCGGCTGAAATTTTGGTACATGGTGTTTGTATATGGTATCTAACAACCATGCAAAAATTGGTCCATATCTGTCCATAATTATATATAGCCCCCATATAAACCGATCCCCCGATTTGGCTTGCGGAGCCTCTAAGAGAAGCAAATTTCATCCGATCCGGTTGAAATTTGGTACGTGGTGTTAGTATATGGTCTCTAACAACCATGAAAGAATTGGTCCACATCGGTCCATAATTATATAGCCCCCATATAAACCGATCACCAGATTTGACCTCCGGAGCCTCTTGGAAGACCAAAATTCATCAGATTCAGTTGAAATTTGGTACGTGGTGTTAATATATGGCCTCAAACTCCCATGCAAAAATTGGTCGGTATCGGTTCATAATTATATATAGGCCCCATATAAACGGATCCCCAGATTTGACCTCCAGAGCCCGTTGGAAGAGCAAAATTCTTCCCATTCGCTTGAAATTTGGTACGTGATATTAGTATATGGTATCCAACAACCATGCAGGAATTGGTTCCTATCAGTCCATAATTATATATAGTTCCCATATAAACCGAACCCCAGATTTGACCTCCGGTGCCTTTTGGAGAAGCAAAATTCATCCGATCTGCTTGAAATTTGGTACGTGGTGATAGTATATGATATTTAACAACCATGCCAAAAGTGGTCCATATCAGTCCATAATCATATATAGCCCCATATAAACCGATCCCGAGATTTGGTTTTGGAGCCTCTTGGTGGAGCCAATGTACCAAGCCAAATCATCCGAGTGAGTTGAAATTTGGTACATTGTGCTAGTATATGGTCGGTCACAACCATGCCTAACTAGGTCCATATCGGTCTATAGTTATATATATCCCTCAGATAAATCGATTTCCAATCACACAAAATTGGTCCATATCAAGTTCATAATTGTATATGGCCCCCATATAAGCGACCCCCATATTTCAATTCTGGCTCTCAACGTACCGTGCAAAAAGTCCATATCGATTCGTAATTATTTGTAGACTTAACTATACATAACTTTTTTGTCTAATATATACCATGTATGGACTAAATCACAATTTAGAAAACGATGTTAAGAAGTTTTAAGATACCACAACCCAAGTAATTCGATTGTGGATGATAGAAGTTTCTACGCAATCCATGGTGGTGGGTACATAAGATTCGGCCTGGCCGAACTTGCGGCCGTATATACTTGTTTATTATTATTTATTAAAGCCTACCGTGTTCATTTCTAGTGAAATTACTATTAGAAGTTTTTATGTAGACAATTGTTCCCGTTAGTTGTTTCCATATCTATCTCTGTGGATGGATCACTCACCGCTGCCTTAAATGCAATGACTTTTATTCCTCAAAAAAAATTTAAATAACTACACTTAAACTGTATATATTTCAGTTAAATCTCAAATAAATAATACTCCTAACAGACACTAAGATACCATTTCTCTGAAAATCTATTTGACCTCTATTTCAGTCATTAAACCTTTTCAAATAAATAACTGGGGGGAAAAAATTCCAACCCAAAGGCTTAATACAGCCTTCGACAGCTCATTTTGAATTCATAGGGCATTAGCCCTTAATTAACTAAAGTTCGAAACTTAAATTCTGAACTGACAAAGTTTGCTAACAAGTGGTAGGCCGAAGGGTAAAGGCAAAAAGGTAACAACAATAAAACGATGTCCAAAATAAATGAATTGTAATTTTACCTTTTGTTTGTTGGCTTCAAAAGAAAGACAAATTTTGACCATTTACCGTACGGTGGCATAGACCCAATCAGAGCAAGACAAATTAACTTCAACAATAAATTCTTTGCATTAAAAAGGCAAAAACGATGTAAGAAAAAATATATTCCAGACATTGCTATTTGGGGTCCTTTTTCTGCTCTCATTTGTATTTTTGACGAATTGTTTGTTGCTGTTAATGGAGTAAAAATAAAATAGAGGAAAATAATCCATCTTTTGTAGTAAAACTTTTTCCAAACAGCTACGTTACAGTTACTCCAGCAAACGATGATCAGAGACATTGAAATCAATGGAAATCTATATGTGAGACAAATTGAACACATTCACATTAAGAAAGAGATACGAAGTCATTTCGTCTTTGTGCAACTCCCAAGGGTCAAGTTTTTTTTTTTTTTTTTTTTTTTTTTTTTTTTTGATGAATAATAAATAAAGTATTTTCTATTCGACCAGACATGTAAATACTGTGGTTCAAGGTATTATGAGAAATTAAGGAAATTCTAAAAAGTAGCAGAAAATGCGTCATTTGCAAAAAAGGTGGTATGGTTAGATTAGGTTAGGTTAGGTGGCAGCCCGATGTATCAGGCTCACGTAGACTATTCAGTCCATTGTGATACCACATTGGTGAACTTCTCTCTTATCACTGAGTGCTGCCCGATTCCATGTTAAGCTCAATGACAAGGGACCTCCTTTTTATAGCCGAGTCCGAACGGCGTTCCTTATTGCAGTGAAACTACTTAGAGAAGCTTTGAAACTCTCAGAAATATCACCAGCATTACTGAGGTGGGATAATCCACCGCTGAAAAACTTTTTGGTGTTCGGTCGAAGCAGGAATCGAACCCACGACCTTGTGTATGCAAGGCGGACATGCTAACCATTGCACCAAGGTGGTATACTGATTGGGAAAAGTGGAGCAAACAGTGGCACACTTTGTTTGCAAAGAAAAGAAATACGAATTGAATGAATTTGATAATTTTTATACTCTTCACCATAGTTTGTAGTACATTGAAATATTGGCCTCAGACCTCGTAAAGAATATATATATATATATATATATACTAGGTTGCGATGAAATTCGGAGTCGGTCTAGCGATGTCCTTCCGTTGTGACCGTAAAAGTCGGAGATCTTCGATTTTATACCCACCACCATATAATGCTGACGGGGGTATTATAAGTTTGTCATTCCGTTTGTAACACATCGAAATATCGATTTCCGACTATATAAAGTAGATATATTCTTGATCAGGGAGAAATTCTAAGACGATATAAACATGTCCGTCTGTCTGTCTGTTGTAATCACGCTACAGCCTTCAATAATGGCGTTATCGTCCTGAAATTTGGCACAGATTCGTTTTTTGTTTGCAGGCAGGTCAAGTTTGAAGATGGGCTATATCGGTCCAAGTTAGGTTAGGTTAGGTTATGTGGCAGCCCGATGTATCAGGCTCACTTAGACTATTCAGTCCATTGTGATACCACAGTGGTGAACTTCTCTCTTATCACTGAGTGCTGCCCGATTCCATGTTAAGCTCAATGACAAGGGACCTCCTTTTTATAGCCGAGTCCGAACGGCGTTACACATTGCAGTGAAACCACTTAGAGAAGCTTTGTATCCTCAGAAATGTCACCAGCATTACTGAGGTGGGATAATCCACCGCTGAAAAACTTTTTGGTGTTCGGTCGTAGCAGGAATCGAACCCACGACCTTGTGTATGCAAGGCGGGCATGCTAACCATTGCACCACGGTGGCTCCCAAGTTTTGATATAGTCCATATATAAACCGACCTCCCGATTTTAGGTCTTGGGCTTATAAAAACTGTAGTTTTTATCCAATTTGCATGAAATGTGAAACCTAGAGGTATTTTAGGACCATCAAAAAGTGTACCGAAAATTGTGCCTATCGGTCTATGTTTTGGTATAGCGCCTATATGAACCGATTTCCCGAATTTGCTTCTTGGGCGTCTAGAAAATGTATTTTCTATCCGATTTGCCTGAAATTGGATATATAGAGGTAGTTTAGCACCATCAAAAGGTGTGTCGAAAATGGGGTGTATCGGTCCATGTTTTGGTATAGCACCTATATGAACCGATTTCCCGAATTTGCTTCTTGGGCGTCTAGAAAGTGTATTTTCTATCCGATTTGCCTGAAATTGGAAATCTAGAGGTATTCTAGGACCATAAAGAGGTGTGCCGAAAATTGGGTGTATCGGTCCAAGTTTTGATTGAGCCCCCATATAGACCGATCTCCCGATTTTACTTCTTGGGCTTCTAGACTCCGTAGTTTTTACCCAATTTGCCTGAAATTGGAAATCTGGAGGTATTCTAGGAAAATAAAGATATGTGCCGCAAATGGTGATTATCGGACCATGTTTTGATATAGCCCCATATAGACTGATATCCCGATTTTACTTCTTGGGCTTCTAGAATCCTTAGTTTTTACCCAATTTGCCTGAAATTGAGAATCTAGAGGTATTCTAGGAAAATAAAGAGATATGCCGAAAATTGTGATTATAGACCGATCTCCCGATTTTACTTCTTGGGCTTCTAGAATCCGTAGTTTTTATCCATTTTGCCTGAAATTGGAAACTTAGTGATATTCTAGGATCATAAAAAGGTGTGCCGAATATATTGAGTATCTGTACAGTTTTTTATATAGGCCCCTTATAAACCGGCCTTCCGATTTGGGGTCTAGATTCTAGAACTACAATTAAATGTGTTGAATACTGTGTGTATACTTCAAAGTTTTGGTATAGCCCCGATTACACCGAACTCCCGATTTAACTCCTAGAGTTTCTAGAAATTGTAGTTTTTATTCGATTTGCCACAAATTGAAAATATACTGGCATTTTAGACCCATAACAACCCAGCAAAAAATCCGGAAGTGGTGCAAAATTGACGCAGAAGCGATGAATTTAACATGGGCTTGTCATAGGACGGAAGTTCTCCATTTCAACAGCCGTTGCACTGAATTCAATGTTTTGGATGTAAATTAAAAAATTCTGTGATATTGTGTCAAATAAATAATTTTTTATAATTTTTAATGGATTGTAACGCTTGTCTAAAACGTTTGACCTCAAATATTTTCAAAAATTCACAATTTTTTCAGTTCGAATTTAACATTATTTTCGACAAATTTTAAATAATTTGTACCATTTTATGAATTCTTAAACTGTTTTTAACTGTTTTGAAACAAAAGAAGTTAAAACTACGCATTAAAAGTATGAAAAAACCAAGTTATAAAAAATTGAATTTAAAGAACTTCCTGGGTAGTTAAAATAAAGAACATCATAGGGAGTGCATCTTCTGGAAGTGCTTTTAAAGTTGTGCCTTTGGAAGAAGTTCCAAATTTTTTTGCTGGGAAAGTGTATATGATTTAGTTTTATCGGTCCATTTGGTAAGGCCTCCATATAGACCGATTTCACTTATTGAGGGTATAGAAGGCGCACTGATCATAAAGATTGTTGAAACTGAATGTAAAATTTCCAGATTTTACTTCTCGTAATCAGTTAAATAATTGGGATGAAATCCTACAGATTTTAGATTTCAAATCAAGGCGTTATTTCATCATTTTCTTGCACACTTACAAGAGATGTTTATTATTCCTCTAAAACTCAAACTAAAAATTGTTCTTATAAATTCAGAATCGGGTCTAGTCTTCATAGGTAAAATCTTTACATTTATCTGTGCGAAGCGTACTGGTTGAAATGATCTGCGTGGGAAAATATCTGTCATCAAACCCCCTTGAAATTTTCGAAGGAAACTATTATATTTGATTCATGGTGGTGGGTATTTAAGATTCGGCCCGGCCGAACTTACTACTGTATATACTTGTTTTTGCCTTCTTTGGGGGACTTTCTCCAGCTTCAGTCCATAGTTTGGATTGTTCTTTTGTCTCTGGAGTATAGTGGAGGATCCATGTCTCATCAACAGTTATGAAAAAATGCTTAAAATCCATTTTATTTCGCTTAAAACCATCCAAACAAGCTTCAGAAATTTTCATTCTTATGCGTTTTTGATCGACTGTTAACAAATGCGGCACCCATCTTGCAGAAAGCTTTTTCATCTGTAGTTCTTCATGTAAAATTAAATGAACTCGATCATTTGAGATGCCCATGATATCAGCAATTTCACGCACTTTTATTCGTCGATCATTTAATACCATATCATGCAATTTGGCTACAATTTCTGTTGTTGTTGCTTTTTTTGGACGTCCACTACGTCGTTCATCTTCAATGCTTGTACGACCACGTTTAAATTCAGCAACCCAATTTTTTACTGTTGCATATGAAGGAGCACTTTCACCATATCATTATGAATTTCTTGTCCCGATAAACCTTTTTTATGTAAATATTTAATGACAGCACGCATTTCTAATTTTTCCATTGTAAAAAATTGCGGATGCGTCTTTTTTGAACACCTGTTTCTATATGAAGAAGTTGCCATATCGAAACAAAATTTAACATGTGTTCATAGCAGAGATTGAAGTTTCCAAAACACTTAACTTGTTTCTGTTTATTCCGCGCTTTTTGTGCTAGGCTAAGAATTTTCCGAACTGCCCTCGTAATTGTAATAACAATCTATCCTTTAAATTAACAGTTCATGGGAGAATCCAGTTTACCAAATTCATAAAATATTCTATTTTCAGGTGATACAATTGTCCGCTTGTTAAGAATGAAAAAGTGCTCAACATTATTTCATTAAAGTCATTAATTAGATTTTATGTAAAGGCAGCGATCACACCTGAAATGTTCAACGGATCAGAAATCAATATTTATGAAAACTATTGCACCAGAAAAGGTGTTGCTTAAAATGGGGGCACAATGTGTTAAAAGAGTGGAAAAAATTTTAAAAATTGCGGTATTCAGTGATACAACGAAAAAAACGGGACAAAAGTGGAAATGCTTAAAAATGTAGCAAATTTGCCCCGGAAGTGGTATATCGGTTACACCTACACCCAGAAAAATGATTGTTTGGTATTCGAGTTGGATAACAGATGCATCCTATATTCCGCAGGTCGAGCATTAGCAAATCTGTTGGAGGTAAGTATTAAAGCTCTCCGAGGTAACCAGCTATTGCTATGTCTTTAGCAGACTTTGAGGCATCAACACAAACAATGCAATGTCTTTTTGTTAATGTAATGAATTTCAGTTTAAATAATAAAAATCTTCATACCTTCAATGACAAATATCCTTTTCCCAATGAAAAGTTTCCGTTTCTCAATTTTAATTAAATTTTCTTTGTGTGTATGAGAATATAATATTATATTTCACGAAATAGTTCAAACTATTATGATATTTTGTATGCCAATCCACAGATTTAAGAAAGCGGATTTTTGTCTCAAAACCACAGTGAATGTTAACAGATTTCCATAACTGAAATACACCTTTCGTTATAACCATCCATAGCAGCGTAAATCATTCATACATATTCTACTTAGGCATTCATTGAGTCCCCCACACAGTGGTTCAAGCTAACCACCAAGATGGGAGAAAGTGATCTTTTAAAATTATTTTGAAACCAAATAGTTTTTTTATACCCACCACCATAGAATGGTGACGGGGTATAATAAGTTTGTCATTCCGTTTGTAACGCATCGAAATATCGATTTCCGACTATATACAGTATATATATTCTTGATCAGGGAGAAATTCTAAGACGATGTCCGTCTGTCCGTCTGTCTGTCTGTCTGTCTGTCTGGCTGTCTGTTGTAATCACGCTACAGCATTCAATAATGGAGCTATCGTCCTGAAATTTGGCACAGAATCGTCTTTTGTCTGCGCGCAGGTCAAGTTCGAAGATGGGCTATATCGGGCCATGTTTTGGTATAGCCCCCATATAAACCGACCTCCCGATTTGGGGTCTTTCGCTTATAGAAACCGTAGTTTTCATCCAATTTGCGCGAAATTGAAAATCTAGAGATATTTTGGGACCTTGAAGAGGTGTGCCAAAAATAGTGAGTGTCGGTCCATGTTTTGGTATAGCCCCCATATAGACCGATCTCCCGATTTTGCTTCTTGGGCGTCTAGAAACTATATTTACCTTCCGATTTGCCTGAAATTGGAAATCTAGAGGTATTTTGGAACCATAAAGAAGTGTGTCGAAAATGGTCCATATCGGTCCATGTTTTGGTATAGCCCCCATATAGACCGATCTCCCGATTTTGCTTCTTGGGCGTCTAGAAACTATATTTACCATCCGATTTGCCTGAAATTGGAAATCTAGAGGTATTGTGGGACTATAAAGAGGTGTGTCGAAAATGGTCCGTATCGGTCCATGTTTTGGTATAGCCCCCATATAGACCGATCTCCCGATTTTGCTTCTTACGCGTCTAGAAACAATATTTTCTATCCGATTTGTCTGAAATTGAAAATCTAGAGGTATTGTGGGACTATAAAGAGGTATGTTAAAAATGGTCCGTATCGGTCCATGTTTTGGTATAGCCCCCATATAGACCGATCTCCCGATTTTGCTTCTTACGCGTCTAGAAACAGTATTTTCTATCCGATTTGTATGAAATTGAAAATCTAGAGGTATTTTGCGACCGTAAATAGGTGTGTCGAAAATGGTCCGTATCGGGAAATGTCTTGATTAGAGGTGTGCGCGTGACTGAAATTCAATCACACTCACGCACATTCACGAAGCAAAATGTTTATTCACGCACGCTCACGCACGATACGTGTGGTAGCCAATCCCACTCACGCACATTCACGAAATTAAAACCAGTACTCACGCACGCTCACGCACGAACTACTTTTAAAGACTCCACTCACGCACGATTCACGACAATTTACGTGATTCACGACCAATTCACGAGACTCATAACATTTCCCAAACGGAAATCAGGAAAGGTAACAAAATTCAAATATAGAATATAGTTCGAGAGCTAAATTAATTTCAATTTATGTACGAGTATGAATAAATATTGATTTTTTTCGTGAGCGTGATTTTGCAGAAATTTTATTCACGCACACTCACGAACCGATTTTATTTCTCACGCACGTCCACGCACAACATATTCATTTTAGTCCCATTCACGCACATTCACGAGAGTTCCTTCAAATTTTGTGACTCACGTGATTCACGCGTGAATCACGCGTGTCACGCGCACACCTCTAGTCTTGATATAGCCCCCATATAAACCAACCTCCCGATTTGGAGTCTTGGGCCTATAAAAACCGTAGTTTTTATCCAATTTGCCTGAAATTGGAAATATAGAGGTATTTGAGGACCATAAAAAGGTATGCCGAAAATGGTGCCCATCGGTTCATGTTTTGGTATAGCCCCCATATAGACCGATCTCCCGATTTTGCTTCTAGGTCTTCTAAAAACTATATTTACCATCCGATTTGCCTGAAATATGAAATCAAGAAGTATTTGAGGACCATAAAAAGGTGTGCCGAAAATGGTGCGCATCGGTCCATGTTTTGGTATAGCCCCCATATAGACCGATCTCCCGATTTTGCTTCTTGGGCTTCTAGAAACTATATTTTCTATCCGATTTTCCTGAAATTGAAAATCTAGAGTTCTTTTGGGACCATAAAAAGGTGTGTCGAAAATGGTGCCCATCGGTCCATGTTTTGGCATAGCCCCCATATAGACCGAACTCCCGATTTTGCTTCTTGGGCTTCTAGAAACTATATTTACCATCCGATTTGCCTGAAATTCTTGAGCTTCTATAAACTTTATTTATTACCCGATTTTCTTAAAATTCGAAATCGAGATGTACTTTTAGGCCACTAATAAGTGTGCCGAAATTGAGGTAAGTCAATTTTTTGGTATAACCCCCATATAGACTGATCTCTCGATTTTTTCTTCTTGGGCGTCTAGAGACTATATGTTTTATCCGATTTGTTAGAAATTGAAAATCTGGAGGTATTTTAAGATCACAAATATGTGAGTAGCAAATGATGCCTATCGGTCCATGTTTTGGTATAGCCCCAATATATATCGATCTCCCGGCTTTATTACTTGGGCTTCTAGAATCCGTAGTTTTTATACGATTTGCTGGAAATTAGTAATCTATAATGAAATTTTAGACAAACGAAATTTCCTGTTCTTATAAAGTATTTTCGTTTATTCAACGATTGTCTCTAAAATTTGTGTCAAAAAACTTTGCTTGTCTAAAATTACGTTTCTCAAAAAAGTTTTCTTCTGACCATGAAGGTCATGAAAATTGCTTGAAACTGAAAGTAGAATTTCCAGATTTAACTCATCGTATTTGTTTAAATAATGGCGAAAAAATCTACAGATTTAAGATTTCAAATCAAGGCGTAATTTCATCATATACACGATATGTTTATAAATCTCTAAAACTCAAACAAAATTGGTTCTCATAAATCCAGAATCTGATCTGGTCTTCATAGGTAAAATCTTTAAAGTTTGTCTTCGGGAACTGACTTGCTTGGGAGAAGATTTGTTATCAAACCCCCTAAAATTCTATATATTATCAAGTATATAGATACGACGAAGAGTTTTCAAAGTAAACTATTATATTTGATTCATAGTGGTGGGTATTTAAGATTCGGCCTGGCCGAACTTACGGCCGTATATACTTGTTTTTATAATATGTTGAGAAAAGCCGGTAATTATTTTATTTATTTACAAAATTAGACGGGCGGGGCCGACTACGTCATACCCTAAATCACCCCTACTGAATTAGTAAACATAGGAATTTTTGGGTTAACATTGGTCTAGGTTTGAGACATAAACCGCATTTCCATATTTAAGAACATTAAAGGTACAATTTTATGGGAGTTTTGTCACAGTCTGAGCAGGAATGTCTGATATTATATATCAGCTGGTTAGTTGGTTTTGCATCTCCAGAGTTAGTATATAACTAATATTGAGTCTTTTATTAAGAAGTAAGTAAAGTAGAAAGTCGGCCGGGGCCGACTATATCATACCCTAAACCACCCTTGCTGAATTAGTAATCATAAGCATTTCTGGGGTAACATTGATATAGGTCTGGGAATTAAACCGCAGTTGCATATTTAAGAAAATTAAGGGGTCCATGTCTATGGGTGCTATGTCTCAATCTGACTATAGCTCATAGTCAATGTTGCCAGCGAAAATGTTAGGTTTACCCTACAAGGGCAAAAAAAGTTCCCTACTTTCCCACACATTCCCAAACAAATTTCCCTACAATATTTTTCGTCAAATTTAAACAAATTTTACAAAACAAAAATGATTCTAAGTACGTTATTATCTTAAAACATGAAAATGCAACTTATATAACCTAGAAAATAAATTTGTAAAGGGTGATACGGTCAAAATTTGGTCAATATAAACTTGACGTATTTCTTTCAATTTTGCATTTAAAAAACCAGAACACCCCTCATTTTGAAGGTGTGTGTGTAGAATGTTGCTTCTATTTTGATTTTGGAATTCACTCTTCAGTTATCAAAATGTCGTCCAAGCAAGAAAGGTAGCGTATCAAAACTTTTGCTCGCGCATCGCGAAAATCCGAGCTACTCGCACGCAAAGCTGGCAAAATCGCTAAAAGTTGCCAAATCAACCGTTACAAATGTAATTAAAGTGTTTGGGGAACGTTTGTCGACAGCCAGGGGAAATCGAAAACCGGAAGCCGCTGAGACGACAAAGAGAGTTGCCGGTAGTTTCAAGCGAAACCCTAACCTCTCTCTCCGAGATGCCTCAAATAAGCTGGGTGTATCGTCTACAACCGTGCATCGAGCCAAAAAACGAGCTGGACTATCGACTTACAAGAAGGTAGTGACTCCAAATCGCGATGATAAACAAAATACGACGGCCAAAGCGCGATCCCGGAGGCTGTACACGACGATGCTGACGAAGTTTGACTGCGTGGTAATGGACGACGAAACCTACGTCAAAGCCGACTACAAGCAGCTTCCGGGACAGGAGTTTTATACGGCAAAAGGAAGGGGAAAGGTAGCAGATATTTTCAAGCACATAAAACTGTCAAAGTTCGCAAAGAAATATCTGGTTTGGCAAGCCATCTGTACCTGTGGCTTGAAAAGCAGCATTTTCATAGCTTCCGGGACAGTCAACCAAGAAATTTACGTGAAAGATTGTTTGAATAAACGTCTGCTGCCTTTCCTGAAGAAAAACGGTTGTTCCGTACTGTTTTGGCCGGATTTGGCATCTTGCCATTACGGTAAAAAGACCATGGAGTGGTACGCCGCCAACAACGTGCAGGTGGTTCCCAAGGACAAGAACCCTCCCAACACGCCAGAGCTCCGCCCAATTCATAAATACTGGGCTATTGTCAAGCGGAACCTAAAGAAGACCAAAAAACTGCTAAGGACGAGCAGCAGTCCAAGGCAAACTGGCTTTCTGCGGCGAAGAAGGTGGACAAGGTGGGTGTACAAAATTTGATGGCAGGTGTCAAGCGTGAGGCCCGGCAATTCGGATTTGGAAAAGCGAAAGCCTAACTGAATATTTTTCCTGAATTTTATACTAATTGAATATGAAAAAGAAATTTAATTTGATTTTTTAAATAAACGATTTCACCGATTTACACGCGTTTTCCCTTGACCAAATTTTGACCGTATCACCCTTTATTACCACTACGGTTGTCACAGATGGTAGAATTCTACCAAAAATAGTATTTTTATACCCTCCACCATAGGATGGGGGGTATATTAACTTTGTCATTCCGTTTGTAACACATCGAAATATTGCTCTAAGATCTCATAAAGTATATATATTCTGGGTCGTGGTGAAATTCTGAGTCGATCTGAGCATATCCGTCCGTTGAAATCACGCTAACTTCCGAACGAAACAAGCTATCGACTTGATACTTAGCACAAGTAATTGTTATTGATTTAGGTCGGATATAATTGCAAATGGGCCATATCGGTCCACTTTTACGTATAGCCCCCATATAAACGGACCCCCACATTTGGCTTGCGAGGCCTCTAAGAAAAGCAAATTTCATCAAATCCGGCTGAAATTTGGTACATGTATTTAGTATATGGTCTCTAACAACCATGCAAAAATTGGTTCACATCGGTCCATAATTATATATAGCCCCCATATAAACCGATCACCAGATTTGACCTCCGGAGCCCCTTGGAAGACCAAAATTCATCTGAATCAGTTGAAGTTTGGTACGTGATGTTAATATATGGTCTCAAACACCCATGCAAAAATTGGTCGATATCGGTCCATAATCATTTATAGCCCCCATATAAATCGATCCCGAGATTTGGTTTTGGAGCCTCTTGGAGGAGCTAATTTCATACGAGTGAGTTGAAATTTGTGGATGATAGTCTTTCGTAGAAGTTTCTACGCAATCCGTGTTGGAGGGTACATAAGATACGGCCTGGCCGAACTTACGGCCGTATATACTTGTTTCTTGTTAAATCTCTATAGAAATAAATTTTGGAAAAAATTTCTATAAACAAGTTTTTTTTGAGAAATTTTCTATAGAAATAAAATTTTGATTATAAATTCTATAGAAATAAAATTTTAAGAAAAAATTCCGTAGAAATAAAATTTTGAGAAAATTTTTTATAGAAATAATATTTTGAAAAACATTTCTATAGAAATACAATTTTGACAAAATTTTCTATAGAAATTTAATGTTGATAAAATTTTCTATAGAAATACAATTTTGACAAAATTTTCTATAGAAATATGTGTGTGGTAGATTTGTGATAATTTGTGGTAATCTTCAAATTATGTTAGATTTTTTTTCGGCACGAGTGGTAACTGTTGTTACCACACATTGTGACAGATCAAGCCTTGCCGGCTTATAATTTCCTAATCTAAAGCCACCAAAATGTAAAAATTATTACAAATTGTGTTGAGTGAAAATGTCCTTACACTGTGGCCCTACGTCCCTACAAGACGCTAAATATTAGAAAAAAACTACATATAGGGAATTTCGCCTACTTCTAGCAACACTGGCACAAATATTGAGACCATTATTAAAAAAGAGAAAATCGCTCAATTAGTGTGGGTAATAAATCCAAATTTGTAAAAATCGAGCAATATTCTTATGTAAGAGCTACAAGTACGTATAAATACGATCAGCTATTACATCAAAATTTGAAATTTGAGTAACATTGGTTGATAAATAAAAGTGTTATCGTCAAATTTGGGAAAATCGAGCGATGCATATATATGGACAAAAAAAAGTTCCCTACTTTCCTATACATTCCCAAACAATTCTCCCTACTATATTTTTCGTTAAATTTAAAAAATTTTTACAAAACAAAAATGGTTCTAAGTACTTTATTATCATAAAACATGAATATGCAACGTATATAACTTAGAATATAAATTTGTATTACGACCACGGTTGCCACAGTTGGTAGAATTCTACCCAAATCAGTAATCTTTTTTGTTAAATCTTTATAAAAATAAAATTTTGGTAAAAGTTTCATAAACAAATTTTTGTGAGAAATTTTTCTATAGAAATAAAATTTTGAGACAAAATTCCACAGAAATAAAATTTTAAGAAAAATTTTTATAGAAATAATATTTTGAAAAAAATTTCTATAGAAATACAATTTTGACAAATTTTTCTACAGGAATAAAGTTTACCACACATTGTTAATGTTCAAGCCTTGCCGGCTTCTAATTTCCTCCTCTAGAGCCACCAAAATGTAAAACTTATTACAAATTGTGTTGAGTGAAAATGCCCTACATTGTGGCCCTACGTCCCTACAAGACGCTAAATATTAGAAAAACCCTACATATAGGGAATTTCCCCTACTTCTAGCAACACTGGCTGTGTTGATATTGCACCTACGGAGTTAGTATGCCACTAATATTGAGCCCATTATTAAAAAAAGAAAATCGTTAAATTAGTGTGGGTAATAAATACAAATTTGTAAAAATCGAGCAATATTCTTATGTAAGAGCTACAAGTACGTATAAGTACGATCGGCTAGTACATCAAAATTTGAAATTTGAGTAACATTGGTTAATAAATAAGAGTACTATGGCCAAATTTGGGAAAATCGAGCGATGCATAAATATGGAAGCTATATGTAAATCTGAACCAATTTGCATAATATTTTGCGGGTTTGATTAATACCATAAAAGGTTACCTTTTGAGTAAGATCAGTTAAGAAATGAGGCCTCTATGGTCAAACATAAGGTTATTAGTGGCAAATTTTTCCTAATCGGGCGATACATATATGGGAGCTATATCTACATCTGAAGCAATTTCGATGAAATTTTACACATACCGTTAGTACTATAGAGGACTGGATCTAGCCAACTTTGAGTAAGATCGGTTAATACATAAGGGTTCTATGGCCAAATTTGAGAAAATCGGGCTATACATATATATAGGAGCTATAGCTAAATCTGAACCGATCTTCATGATTTTTGGCACATATAGTTAGTGCTATAGAAAATTATATTTAGCCAACTTTGAGTAAGATCGGTTGATAAATAAGGATTTTGTGGCCAAATTTGGAAAAATCGGGCGATACATATATATGAGAGCTATATCTAAATTTAAACTGATTTGGATGAAATTTTGCAAACTTGAAGGGCGATGAAAAAGATTACCTTTTGCCAAATTTGGTGACGATCCGTTAAAAAAAAAGCGCAACGTGACCCCATTTGTCGAAATCGGGCGATACATATATATGGGAGCTATATCTAAATGTGATCCGATTTCTTCCAAATTCGTCAAATAGCGTTCGTCCTTGAGCCCAAAAAACTCCCTGTACCAAATTTCATCAAAATTGGTTAATAATTGCGACCGGAATCCTGTGAACAACAAATACATGGACAGACGGACGGATGGACGGACGGACGGACACCAAGCGCTAGATCCCTGACCACTATGTGGTTTAGGGTATAACAAGGTTTGGACCACTGTGCTTCAGTCATTCATATCCACTGGAAATGGATATATGATGGATGAAATTGAAGTTTGTGAGACTCTTGACTGATTTGTTAGCATGCATGGAAATGTGCTGTTTTTTGTGGGTTTGCTACTGATGCTGATTGCAAAAGGACAAATGGATAAAGGAGTCAGTTTTTTTTTTGTTTGGAATTCTGAAAATGTCTACAGCGCCTGTCATGGCATACAAATGTGTCAATGATTTATGCATGACATGGTAATAAAGTTTCCTCGAAAACATTTTTAGTTTCATTTACCTAAAAGTACTGACAAGTCTGTGTGTCTTTTTTTTTTTTTTTGCTGGTGAAGTTTTAAGCAAATTTGTATGCGAATCGTTGCCAAAAGCTTAGCCCAACTTGTAGTTGTGACATGATTTGGGCAAGAAAGAAAAACAACTTGGTTTTTAGTATCCAAGTAATTGGACCAAAAATATGGTTTGTTGTTTGCAAACATATAAATTGATTTTTGCTTTAACACAGAAATTTAACTCTGGTAACCAAGTCTCTTGCCAAAAAAGTGCTGAGGCGCCTTTGTGATACTTTGCGACATTTATAGGTAATGAATATTCTAAGAATATTCTGAGGAAGAGCAATGTAAGTGATTACATATTTTGGCACTTATGCAAAAACTAGTTAAAAAGGTATGGAATAATAGAGCTGGTCCCTAGATGGTGACTGAAATGTATCTAAACCGCTCGTCTGACAGAATACAGATATATTGCAGTCACAGTTCATTTTATTGTGTGTCTTTGAACTAAGGCTAATTTTCCTTAAAGTAAAGAAACACATTTTTGATTTAAAGAATTTTTCCTAAAATTAACTGAAATATTGAAACTTTAAATTTAAGATAACAACGCTTCAAATATAGGCTAAGACTTATTTTGAGGATTTAGCGTCTTTGGTTTAAAGTTGTTTTTTGGAATTAAGAAAACATTTTTCCATTATAATTTGGATTTTTAAACTGGCATTTGTTTGTATGTTTAATTATTAATAAACCGCGAACATAGAATGAATGAAGAATGAAAATTTGATAAATGAGATCTGTATCCTATTTATACCCTTCACCACTACTGTGGTACAGGGTATAATAAGTTTGTGCATTTGTATGTAACGCCAAGAAATAGTGGTCATAGACCCATCTTTTAGTATACCGATCGGCTTAGAATTAAATTCTGAGGCGATTTAGCGATGTCCGTCTGTCTGTCTGTCCGTCCGTCTGTCTGTATATGTAATTTTGTGCACAAAGTACAGCTCGCAATTTAAGTCCGATCGTCCTCAAATTTGGCATAGGGCCGTTTCTTGGGACAGAGACAATCGCTATTGGTTTTGGAAAAAATCGGTTCAGATTTAGATATAGCTGCCATATATATTTATCCCCGATTTGGTCATAGTTAGCGTGTTTATCAACCGATTTTCTTGAAATACCGTACATCCAAATATTTTATGAATCTCGTAAATCTTGCAAAATATCAGCCAAATCGGTTCAGATTTAGATATAGCTCCCATATATATCTTTCGTCCGATTTAGACTCATATAACCACAGAGGCCCAAGTTTACTACCGATCTTCGTGAAATTTTGCACAGAGGGTAGTATTGACATTCTACCAATGCTTGGTAAATTTGATTAAAATCGGTTCAAATTTAGATATAGCTCCCATATATATCTTTCGTCCGATTTGAACTTAAATGGCCACAAAAGCCAGAGTTTTGCCGTGATTTGCTTCAAATTTTGCGCAAGGGGTACGTTTAATAGTATCGTTAAGTGTGTCAAATTTTGTTAAAATCGGTTCAGATTTAGATATGGCTCCCATATGTATCTCCTGTCCGATTTGCACTCATATGACCAGGGGGGCCAAAGTTATACTCCCATTTACGTGAAATTTCGCATAGATAGCAGAATTATTATTCTAACTATACATGTCAAATTTAGTTAAAATTGGTTCAGATTGTATATAGCTCCCGTATATACGTACACCAGAGTTGGGGAAATATGGTAGACTGTTTCATATTTTAGACCCATTTTCAATGGGATTTTCCTCCAATTGACTGGATAGTTTCCTCTGAGAATACAAATATGACCAAAATTCTCACACTTTACACAAAATTCTGTGATGATTTCCCCATATCTTAGCCATATCCTACACACTGTAAGCCAGGATTTCCACAGAACGGTTGAGTTTTAAATAAGGCTCCAAGTCGCCCGACTTGACCAAATAATATATCACAACCCACAAATTTTAAGTAGTTGAGATGGTAACACAAATGTTTGTCTACATAGTGGTGAAGGGTATAATATAGTCGGCTCCGCCCGACTTTACTTACTTGTTTTAATTTCATTGGTTCTAGATTTAAAGCCAGATGGGTCGCTAAAAAATTTCTTTATTTTAAAGAAGCCGCATCTTTGGCTCGGAATCAATAACAAAATCCTTAAGGGAAGGTCAAAATATTTGAATCCAAGTAAACTTTTTGTTGAGTGTACTCACAGTGCCAAATTTCAAGTAAAACGTAACAAAAATGTTCGATTTAATGATCATATGATCTGGCGTCATATAAGCACATATTGGGCGAAATATATATATGTGAGCTATATCTAAATCTGATGTGATTACTTCCAATAGGCTTCTATTCATACCCAAAGTACATACATGTGCCAAAATTTAAGTCGATTTGACTAAAACTGCGTCCTATACGTTAATTATAAAAATGTGTTCACAGACAGACGGACATGGCTAGATCGACTCGGGGGCCGAAACTGAGCAATATCGCCAAAGACACCATGTGGCTGTCTCGTTTCCTTCTGGGTGTAGCAAACATATGTACTAAAATGTATTACGAGAGATGCCTTTTATATTTCGGGATTGGGCAGCCCTAGTATTACAATCTGTCAGCTGACAGCTCTATCGTAAATCTAGACATAGAACTTTTGACATAAGAGTGCTATTTGTGTTGTTTACGACAACTTAATGGAATTAAATCGCGAATATTTTCGTGTAATTATTTTTTACATCTTTCGGCGTAGATCAACTCATCAACAGTGTATCGATGAACCTAATTCAATTTTTGGCGATGAAGCTCAATCAAAGACCAGTGTTTATCGATGGTATGGTGAATTCAACCGAGGTCGTTGTCCACTTCAACACGAATTTCGCGAAGGCTGCCCAAAATCAGTTGTTGTTCCGGAAATCGTTAATTTTGTGCGCCAATTGATATTGCAAAATTATAATGTGACCTATCGCGAGATTGAGACAACCGTAGGCAAACCGTAGTGGGACCAGTATAAATTTAATATTGCATGAACATTTGACCATGAAACAAGTATATACGGCCGTAAGTTCGGCCAGGCCGAAGCTTATGTACCCTCCATCATGGATTGCGTAGAAACTTCTTCTAAACACTGCCATCCACAATCGAATTACTTAAGTTGCGGTAACGCGTGCAAGGTATCTTAAAACCTCCTAACACCATCTTCTAAATTGTATGTAAGTCCATACGTGGTATATATTAAATCAAAAAAGATCGATCCAATACGTATATAATTCAGTTTGACAAAGTAGACATAAAATTTTGACAAAATTTTCTACAGAAATAAAATTTTAACAAAATTTTCTATAGAAATAAAATTTTCCATAGAAATAAAAATTTTGACAAAATTTTCAATAGAAAGAAAATTTTGACAAAAATTTCTACAGAAATAAAATTTTAACAAAATTTTCTATAGAAATAGACTTTTGACAAAATATTCTATAGAAATAAAAACTTGGTAGATTATTTTTGGTTCGAGTGGCAACCATGATTATGAACCGAATAAAATTTGAACAAAATTTTCTATAGAAATAAAATTTTGACAATGATGAAAATTTTATTATGAACCGAATAAAATTTTAACAAAATTTTCTCTACACTGAAAAAAAAGCTTACTCGGTTCCAAAGATTTTGTCTTTACTTTAAAAAATTTGGTATTGATTCCGAGCCAAAGAAGCGGAGAATACAAGTAAGGATACTTTTAAGACACAATTCTCTTTTAAATTTAGGTTTTGTGTACTTGCTTCTAGGAAGCAAATTTTAATTTTTCGCTTTCTCAGCTTTTTTTCTTCATATGCTATCAAAGTCCTTTAAAACCGAGTTAACGGCAACTTTATTTTCCAAATTAGGACTCGACTTCCAGTAGAAATTATGCTATGTTTGAAGTAAAAAATTTCTTTAAAATAAAGTTTCGAAAAACATGTCCTATATTTGAACGATTTTTTGCTTTGTAGTCAAGATGCATAAAGACAACAAATTTAAGGACAATTTCATTAAATTTAAAGAATTTTTCTGAATTATTAAAGTCAAGTTGACCTTAGCCTATAAATTTTTTCTTTCATGTTAAGATACCCATTTTTAAGTCAAATCACTTAATTATAAGTACAATACGACTTCATTGAAAAGTTTATCGACTTTTGGACAAGGAAAATAACTTTATTTTAGAGAAATGCGTCTTCTATGCTAAGCAAAATTTGTATTCGTATTTTAAAGACATGAAATCTTTGACCTCACGACAATATTTTTTTCAGTGTAGAAATAAAATTTTGACAAAATTTTCTATAGAAATAAAATTTTGACAAAATTGTCTATATAATAAAATTTTGGTAGATTATTTTTGGCTCTAGTGGCAACCATGATTATGAACCGATATGGACCAATTTTTGTGTGATTGGACCAATTGTTGTATGGTTGTTAGCGACCATATACTAACACCACGTTCCTAATTTGAACCGGATCGGATGAATTTTGCTCCTCCAAGAGGCTCCGGAGGTCAAATCTGGAGAACGTTTTATATGGAAGCTATATATAATTATGGACCGATATGGACCAATTCTGGCACGGTTGTTAAAGATCATATACTAACACCATGTTCAAAATTACAACCGGGGCTATATATAATTATAGACCGATGTGAACCAATTTTTGCATGGTTGTTAGAGACCATATACCAACACCATATATAGCAAATTTCAGCCCGATCGGATGAAATATGCTTCTGTTAGAGGCTCCACAAGCCAAATCTGAGGGTCCCTTTATATGGGGGCTATACGTAAAAGTGGACCGATATGGCCCATTTTCAATACCATCCGACCTACATCGATAACAACGACTTGTGCCAAGTTTCAAGTCGATAGCTTGTTTCGTTCGGAAGTTAGCGTGATTTCAACAGACGAACGGACGGACAGACGGACGGACGGACGGACATGCTTAGATCGACTCAGAATTTCACCACGACCCAGAATATATATACTTTATGGGGTCTTAGAGCAATATTTCGATGTGTTACAAACGGAATGACAAAGTTAATATACCCCCATCCTATGATGGAGGGTATAAAAATAGGTTCGCCTTGCATTCCACATAATTTGTCAATCGCTCAAAAAAACTGGATCGCTGTGCTTCGAAACATGTTTATGATATCGTGAGCCCGAACGTAAATTGCAGTGGATTTTATGGATATTTCATGATGAGCCAAATCCAAAGAAAACTTGCACGTACACGACTCACTTCTGAGCAAATGATCGCGTGTTTTTTTTTCGGAAAATATGGACATGTCGCAATCGTACCAGTAGAACAATACAGAATAGTCGATAGTGAGTGGTACACAACATTATGTTTGTCAGTTGTCTTTCAAGAAATTAGGAAAAGCAATCACCGAAGATGGATCACTCTTCACTACGACAATGCGAGCTCTCATTTTTAGCACACAAAGCATCGATTTGATGGGTCATCTGCCGTATAGTCCCGACATGGCACCGAATGACCTCTTTTTATACCCGAGCCACCGTGGTGCAATGGTTAGCATGCCCGCCGTGCATACACAAGGTCGTGGGTTCGATTCCTTCTTCGACCGAACACCAAAAAATTTTTCAGCGGTGGATTATCCCACCTCTGTAATGCTGGTGACATTTCTGAGGGTTTCAAAGCTTCTCTAAGTGGTTTCACTGCAATGTGGAACGCCGTTCGGACTCGGCTATAAAAAGGAGGTCCCTTGTCATTGAGCTTAACATGGAATCGGGCAGCACTCAGTGATAAGAGAGAAGTTCACCAATGTGGTATCACAATGGATTGAATAGTCTAAGTGAGCCTGATACATCGGGCTGCCACCTAACCTAACCTAACCTAACATACCCGTACGTAAGAAAATAAAATGAGAGGTTCACGTTTCTCGACTGTTGATGTGTGCAGAGTGGCAAAATTGCTTCGAATTTTTTTTTTCAAACGCATAGAAAAGTGTATGGATCAATTTGTTTTAAAAACAATAAAGCGATTTTCGATGATGAAGGTTAGGTTAGGTTAAGGTTAAAGTGGCAGCTCGATTAAGATTCAGGCTCACTTAAACTATTCAGTCCATTGTGATACCACATTAACTAAAAGTACCTATTACATATGGGCACTTCTAGTTATAACCGCTGAACCTTCTCGATTATTTTTCTTCGCTGAACCAACCAGATTGTTCCAAAAACATTAGCAGACTGCTTAAGTTAACGTTTTCCAGATCCGCCAGTAATCTGAAGCTATATGCTCTTAAAAGTTGCTTGCGCTTTACACAATATGCAGGACACTCACACAAGAGGTGTTTAATTGATTATTTTTCCTCCGCATCATGACAGATCATACAATAGTCATTATACTTCGCGCCAATAGTTTTTGCAAAATCGCCTATCAGGCAGCGACCCGTTATAGCAGATATCAGGAGTGATATCTGACGTCTCGAGAACATTAGCATATCTAGTGTGCGGTTTAAGTTGAAATGGGGCCATATTTGCTTGGTGTCGTTACAACCCTTGCAATTCTCCCATCGAACATTTGCCATCATAACAGCCTTCTCACGCAGTATGAGCTTGTAGGTAGCTAGGGGCATACCAACTAATTCTAGTTCCCCTGGAATATGTAAGGTAGTCCCTAGCCTTGCCAACTCATCCGCTTCGCAGTTCCCTGGTATGTTCCTATGGCCAGGCACCCATATTAGGTGAATATTGTACTGCTCAGCCATCTCATTGAGAGATTTGCGGCAGTCTATGGCCGTTTTCGAGTTGAGGAACACAGAGTCCAAGGATTTTATTGCAGGTTGACTGTCTGAGTATATATTAATTCCCACATTTTTTGGAACACCTCTCTTATTGCTAATATTTCAGCGATGATGAATATTTGTGTTTTGTTCTCCAATCTCAAAACATAAAAGACAACCCTCGTACAACTCTTATAAAAACATTTTTAATATAATTACACATTTATCATGCAAGCCTCCTATTATATGCCTCGTTATATATTGAAGGATATTTCCACAATTAAACTCAACACTAGAGGAAATGAACATCAACATACACAACATCAAAAAGGATTACGCTATTATTACGACCTTCCGACTTGCCTCAGGTCTTTCGTGTCATTTTTCAGAAATATTTAATTTCATTTCCTTTAATATCTCATCGATAAATTAATGATGATATTTGACTCGGTATTAGGGTGCTGCTAGCAAAGCGGGACAATAATGCAAGGTGAAGAATATATGAATTGTGACACCCTACACTTACACTTGTAAAAAATGATAATTTTTTTTAGAGATGATCTTGTTTATGGGTGAGTAAGAAATAGATTTTTCTATTGACCAACTTTTAATCCAAAAAACAAGTAAGGAACGTCTAAAGTCGGGCGGGGCCGACTATATTATATCCTGCACCACTTTGTAGATCTAAATTTTCGATACCATATCATATCCGTCCAATGTGTGGGGTGCTATATATAAAGGTTTGTCCCAAATACATATATTTAAATATCACTCGATTAAAACAGAATTTGATAGACTTTTACAAAATCTATAGACCCAAAATTTAAGTTGGCTAATGCACTAGGGTGGAACAAAATAATAAAATAAGTATGGAAACATTTAAATCTGAAGCAAATTTAAGAAAACTTCGCAAAAGTTTATTTATGATTTATCGCTCGATATACATGTATTAGAAGTTTAGGAAAATTAGAGTCATTTTTACAACTTTTCGACTAAGCAGTGGCGATTTAACAAGGAAAATGTTGGTATTTTGACCATTTTTGTCGAAATCACAAAAACATATATATGGGAGCTATATCTAAATCTGAACCGATTTCAATCAAATTTGGCACACATGACTATATTACTAATTTTACTCCAATGAAAAATTTCAACCAAATTGGGCCAAAACTCTGGCTTCTGGGGCCATATAAGTCCATATCGGGCGAAAAATATATATGGAAGCTATATCTAAATGTAAACCGATTGCAATCAAATTTGGCACACATGATTATACTACCAATTGTACTCCTTGTGCAAAATTTCAAGGTAATCGAGATAAAACTCTGGCTTCTGGGGCCATATAAGTCCATATCGGGCGAAAAATATATATGGACGCTATATCTAAATCTGAACCGATTTCAATCAAATTTGTCACACATGACTATACTACCAATTGTACTCCTTGTACAAAATGTCAAGCTAATCGGGATAAAACTCTGGCTTCTGGGTCCATATAAGTGCATATCGGGCGAAAAATATATATGGGAGCTATATCTAAATCTGAATGGATTTCAACCAAATTTGGCACGCATAGCTACAATGCTAAATCTACTCCCTGTGAAAAATTTCAACCAAATTGGGCCAAAACTCTGGCTTCTAGGACCATATTAGTCCATATCGGGCGAAAGATATATATGGGAGCTATATCTAAATCTGAACCGATTTCAATAAAATTTGGCACACATAGCTACATATCGGGCGAAAGGTATATATGGGAGCTATATATAAATCTGAACCGATTTCAATCAAATTTTGCAAACTTAACTGCATTACTAATCGTACTCGTAGTGCAAAATTTCAAACAAATTGTGCCAAAACTCTGGCTTCTAGGACCATATTAGTCCATATCGGGCGAAAGATATATATGGGAGCTATATCTAAATCTGAATCGATTTCAACCAAATTTGTCACGCATAGCTACAATGCTAAATCTACTCCCTGTGCAAACTTTCAACCAAATTGGGCCAAAACTCTGGCTTTTAGGACCATATTAGTCCATATCGGGGGAAAGGTATATATGGGAGGTATCTAAATCTGAAATGATTTCAATCAAATTTTGCACACTTGACTATACACTAATTGTATTCCTAGTGCAAAATTTCAACCAAATTCGGCCAAAAATCTGGCTTCTGGAGCCATATAAGTCCATATCGGGCGAAAGATATATATTGGAGCTATATCTAAATCTGAACCGATTTCTTCCAAAATCAATAGGGTTCTATTCTGACCCAAATTAGGAACATGTGCCAAATTTGAAGGCGATTGGACTTAAATTGCGACCTAGACTTTGATCACAAAAATGTGTTCACAGACAGACGGACGGACGGACGGACGGACAGACGGATATGGTTATATCGACTCAGAGACAGACATGGTCTGTATCAAACTTTTTTAGGTTTGCGACTGTCGCAAAGTTGTAAACGTCACATACGCGTTGTAAATGTAGAAAAAGTAACAAAAGTCGCAAACTGGAAATACTTTAGTCGTGTCCAGGGATCCGGAGCGGAGCGGAGCGGAGCGTGGAGCGGAGCGGAGCAAGCCCTTTTTTTGCCGGAGCGGGAGCGGAGCGGGAGCGGCATTTCTAAAATCCGGAGCGGAGCGGGAGCGGAGCGGTTTCCAAATGAAAAACCGCTCCGCTCCGAATAAAATATTACTTGAATGAAATGTGTAACTTTGAAATTACACTGTGTAGGTAATTTCAAATTTAGCTAGTACTTAGCGTAGTGTGAGTAAACGTTTAAAATGTACGATATGTATTTTTGTACGTACGTACATTGGGGAAAACACAACGTGTTTTTTAGTAATTGTTTTCAAAAACGGCAAATGTCAAAATATATATCTAGTATGTGTTGTAAAAGTAACAACAGTACTTTCGATCAATTTCATCCCGTATTACTACAAAGATGTTTGTAATGAACGTCAAATAAATGCAATTCAACGATCTTATTTATATTTAATTTTTTAGTTTTCTACACTGAAAAAAATATTGTCGTGAAGTCAAAGATTCCATGTCCTTAGAATAAGAATGCAAATTTTGCTTAACATGGAAGACGCATTTCTCTAAAATAAAGTTTTTTATATCCATCACCATAGAATGGTGACGGGGGTATAATAAGTTTGTCATTCCGTTTGTAACACATCGAAATATCGATTTCCGACTATATAAAGTATATATATTCTTGATCAGGGAGAAATTCTAAGACGATATAACGATGTCCGTCTGTCTGTTTGTTGTAATCACGCTACAGTCTTCAATAATGAAGCAATCGTGCTGAAATTTTGCACAACCTCGTCTTTTGTCTGCAGGCAGGTCAAGTTCGAAGATGGGTTATATCGGTCCAGGTTTTGATATAGTCCCCATATAAACCGACCTCCCGATTTGGGGTCTTGGGCTTATAGAAATCGTATTTTTTATCCAATTTGCCTGAAATTGGAAATCTAGAGGTATTGTAGGACCACAAATACTTGTGCCAAAAATTGTAAGTATCGGTCCATATTTTGGTATAGCCCCCATATAGACCAATCTCCCGATTTTACTTCTTGGGCTTATAGAAACCGCAGTTTTTATTCAATTTACCTGAAATTGGAAATCTAGAGGTATTGTAGGACCACAAATACGTGTGCCAAAAATGGTGAGTATCGGTCTATGTTTTGGTATGGTGCCCATATAAAACGACCTCCCGATTTGGGGTCTTGGGCTTATAGAAACCGTATTTTTTATCCAATTTGTCTGAAATTGGAAATGTAGGGGTATTTTCGGACCATAAAGAGGTGTGCTGAAAATGGTGAGTATCGGTCCATATTTTGGTATAGCCCCCATATAGACCGATTTCCCGATTTTACTTCTTGGGCTTCTAGAATCCGAAGTTTTTATCCTATTTGACTGAAATTGGAAATCTAGAGGTATTTTCGGGTCATAAAGAGGTGTGCCGAAAACGGTGAGTAGCGGTCCATGTTTTAGTATAGCCCCCATAAGAACGATCTCCCGATTTAACTCCTTGGGTTTCTAGAAACCGTAATTTTTATCTGATTTGCCTGAAATTGTAAATATTCTGGTATTTTAGGCTCGGTCCATTTGGTAATGCCTCCATATAGACCGACTTCACTTGAATTGCTTGAAACTCAATGTTAAATTTCCAGATTTTACTTCTACATATTTAAGATTTCAAATCAAGACGTTATTTTATAATTTTCTTGCACACTTACAAGAGATGTTAATGATTCCTCTAAAACTCAAACAAAAATGGTTCTTATAAATCCAGAATCTGATATGGTCCTCATAGGTGAAATCTTTAAATTTATCTTCGGGAATATCCTCAAGTCCTCAAGCCCTCCTGAAATTTCAAAGGAAACCCTAATATTTGGTTCATGGTGGTGGGTATTTAATGTTCGGCCCGGCCGAACTTAGTGCTAAATATACTTGTTTTCTTGTCCAAAAGGCAATAAACTTTTGAATGAAGTTGTAATGTCCTTATAATTAAGTGGTTTTACTTAAAAATGTGTATCATAACATGAAAGATAAAATTTTTGACTTTAATAATTAAGAAAAATTCTTTAAAATTAATAAAATTGTCTTTAAATTTGTTTCCTTTTTGCATCTTGCCTACAAAGCAAAAAATCGGTAAAAAATAAGACATGTTTTTCAACACTTTATTTTAAAGACGCTTTTTACTTGAAACATAGCATAATTTCTACTGGAAGTCAAGTCTTAATATGGAAAAAAATAACTCGTTAACTCGTTTTTAAAGGATTTTGATAACAACTGACGAAAAAAATCTAAAAAAATTAAAAATAAACATATGCTTCCTTTAATGAAGTCAAAATAGATTTAATATTTCTAAAAAAATCTTCAAAATTAATAAAATATTTCAATACATTGTTTTAAAGTCATTATACCCTAAACCACATAGTGGTTAGGGTATAACAAGTTTGATCTGCCAAAAAATGTGCCTACAAGAAATATTGATTTTAGACCCCACACACAAAAAAATTTCATGAAAATTTTTCCAATTAAAATTTTAATTGAGTTTTAAAAAATATTCAATTAAAAATTTAATTGATTCAACAAATTTTTTAATTGAAACAAAAATCAATCACAAAAATAATAGTATCAATTAATTTTTTAATTGGATCAATTAACTTTTTAATTGACCTTCAATTAATTTCGTGATTGAATCAAAAAAAAATTTTTTTGTGTGCATAAAATATATACCGATCAACTCACCTCCTGAGTCGATCTAGCGCTTGGCGTCCGTCCGTCCATCCGTCCGTCTGTCCATGTATTTGTTGTTCACAGGATTTCGGTCGCAATTATTAACCGATTTTGATGAAATTTGGTACAGGAAGTTTTTTTGGGCACAAGGACGAACGTTACTGAATTTGGAAGAAATCGGATCAAATTTAGATATAGCTCCCATATATATGTATTGCCCGATTTCGACAAATGGGGTCACGTTGCACTTTTTTTACTAACCGATCGTCGTCAAATTTAGCACAAAATAATCTTCTGTATCACCCTTTAGGTCTGAAAATTTCATCGAAATCGGTTCAGATTTAGATATAGGTCCCATATATATGTATCGCCCGATTTTGTCAAATTAGGTCATAAAACCCTTATTTATCAACCGATCTTACTCAAAGTTGGCGAAATGTAATCTTCTATAGCACTAACTATATTTGGCAAAAATCATCGAAATCGGTTCAGATTTAGCTATAGCTCCCATATATGTACCGCCCGATTTTTCTAAATAAAATAAAACTCAATTGAACAAATAATACAATGTTTGTACTATAATTTTCTCGAAGAGGAGCGGAGCGGAGCGTGGAGCGGAGCGGAGCGATTTTTTTTTCTCGGAGCGGAGCGAGGAGCGGAGCGGTTTTTTTTTCTCCGGAGCGGGAGCGGAGCGGAGCGAAAAAAATGGACCGCTCCGGATCCCTGGTCGTGTCAGCTAGGCAGCGAATTCGATGATATCCAAGACGATGGTATGTGCGAAGAAGTTTCAATTCTTAGGAATGTTCACAATTTTCGGTTTTAGTCCCCACATTTTCCCGAGTACAGGGTAACCGTAGATTTTCTCGTCCTTTCTTAGCTTTAAGTTCAGTCTCCTGCCCAATATAACCCCATGGTATTTTTCACACTCACCAACAGGAATTTCGATACCACGTAAGAAAATAGGCTTGACCATGGGAAAACTTTCACAAATTTCTGCAGAAACTCACAGCGAATGCTGTCAAATTAAATTAAAAAATGTTCAGGATTTCTTCTATTCAAAATTTAGTTTTCTACAGTAGGTTTACGACTTTTGCGACATACGTATTATACCGTCGCAAATGTATGTTGCAAAAGTCACAGTTTGTAACAGGCCAACCCTGCTCACGGACCCATCCTGAGCATTATTGCCAAAGACACCATGTGTCTATCTCGTCTCCTTCTGGGTGTTACAAACATATGCACTAACTTAAAATACCTTGTTCCACAGTGTGGCGCAGGGTATAATGAACATGGTCGAATTCTAATTCTGCTATTCTTCCAAGCCAAAATCCACGAATCGTCAATTAAATGTCGGACTCCTACAATATGCCTTTCCCGAACATATGCTGGAAAATGATACACCCCCTATGTTGCCTCTTAATTTTATGTAAATGTAAGTTTTTGGCTTAAAAAAGTCTGTCCTGAAAATATTAAAATCCAATTCAGTACTAGTTCCCTTTTTAGGGACCACCCTTTCCTGCAAATTTCAAGAATATCCGAAAACTTTCAACTTAAAAACGGGTATGGAAATAGTGCCCCTTCCCGACCGAAAAATTTTTTACCACATATTCAATTCATAATCTTCCCCGCGTTCCCTACAAATTCCAAGTAAATCGAGGAAATTTAGATTTTGCTTTATTCCAAATAGGTGTTCCCCTTCCCCGACCAGATATAGAAAATCATGTTTACTAAATTAATTTAATAATTTTCTTCCATGTTTCCTGTAAATTGCAAGTAAATCGGAGAAGTTTAGAATTTGCTATATTCTTAAAAAAGCACGTCCCTATTCTCGTTTAAATATTGCAAAATAAAATGGGAGATGTTGGTCTAGAGACTATCCTCAAAATGTTCCCTGATAATTTCAAGAAAATCGCAGAACTTTTTTTCAGGTTTTTGGGTAAAATTACCTTGTGTTGAATTTGAGTAAGATCGGTTAATAAATGAGGGTACTATGGTAAAAATAAGCCAAATTAGGCTTAAGGGTCTTATGGCCAAATTTGTGTAAATAGGGCGATATACATTTTTTGGCATATATATAATATATAATACAATGCAGAACAACTTTAAAAATGTATATTCAAAATTTTCTCTTATTGCTTTTGCTCGTTTGTTTTTGTGTGAGGTAGCCTAATATGCATTCATACGCAGCATTGAGTTTTTAAAGAGATAATTTATATGATTCTTTGGAAGAGATAAAAAGAGCGAATATTATGAAAACAAATTGAGTGTTTATTGCAAATTTATGCATGGAAATGTGATATGACCAATAACAAGAAACAGGAAGACGCATAAGGTGACAAACACACACACCCTCATACAGCCATAAATTAACACTTTATAATATAAAGCAATAACAAATAAAAAAAACAAACGCGAAACCTGAAGCCGCTGTAGCAGTAGGAGCGGCAGAAGCTGAAGCAATCAGTATTATCATTATCATCATCATCATCAAATAACCCCATACCTCGTACGTAAATACCAAAGCAAGTGAGTTAATACGTGCTTCTTTGCAAGATTTATCTCTTTCCACATTCATACACCCCCGCTCATAAGCAAACACCAATAAATTATTACATTAACAAGATGAAGACAACACAAATAAATAGTCACAGCAGTTGTAGGTTGTAGTTGTAGTTTGTTGGTTTGCAAATATGGCCAGATATTCGGTGAAAAGTGAATAAAACCTCAAAAGAAAATCGTGGATTCGTACTTCGTTAGTGGAATAAATGGAATGGATTAATAAATGGCCTACAATATGTGCGGAATAATTTTACACACCATTAAAGTGAATTTATAACCTCAATTAAATGAAATAAATTTATTTTCTGAAATTATTAACAGCTATGCTCTTGTTCTCTCTCTCGCTCTCACTTGGTTACTCCATAAGAACTTACACGTACACACATCGTGGACTGTATTTGTATAAAATCCTGTTATGAAGGCGAATAGGTGAGAGACCATGGCTAGTTAGGTATCGTCTCTTAAGCTGCCACTGAATGAAGAAGACAAGTGAAAAGTTATGGCAACATAACTTAAACTTAAGTGAAAATTATATTAATAAAGGGTGATTCTTTTGAGGTTAGGATTTTCATGCATTAGTATTTGACAGATCACGTGGGATTTCAGACATGGTGTCAAAGAGAAAGATGCTCAGTATGCTTTGACATTTCATCATGAATAGACTTACTAACGAGCAACGCTTGCAAATCATTGAATTTTATTACCAAAATCAGTGTTCGGTTCGAAATGTGTTTATCGACAAATTTTGTTCAGCGATGAGGCTCATTTCTGGTTGAATGGCTACGTAAATAAGCAAAATTGCCGCATTTGGAGTGAAGAGCAACCAGAAGCCATTCAAGAACTGCCCATGCATCCCGAAAAATGCACTGTTTGGTGTGGTTTGTACGCTGGTGGAATCATTGGACCGTATTTTTTCAAAGATGCTGTTGGACGCAACGTTACGGTGAATGGCGATCGCTATCGTTCGATGCTAACAAACTTTTTGTTGCCAAAAATGGAAGAACTGAACTTGGTTGACATGTGGTTTCAACAAGATGGCGCTACATGCCACACAGCTCGCGATTCTATGGCCATTTTGAGGGAATACTTCGGAGAACAATTCATCTCAAGAAATGGACCGGTAAGTTGGCCACCAAGATCATGCGATTTGACGCCTTTAGACTATTTTTTGTGGGGCTACGTCAAGTCTAAAGTCTACAGAAATAAGCCAGCAACTATTCCAGCTTTGGAAGACAACATTTCCGAAGAAATTCGGGCTATTCCGGCCGAAATGCTCGAAAAAGTTGCCCAAAATTGGACTTTCCGAATGGACCACCTAAGACGCAGCCGCGGTCAACATTTAAATGAAATTATCTTCAAAAAGTAAATGTCATGGACCAATCTAACGTTTCAAATAAAGAACCGATGAGATTTTGCAAATTTTATGCGTTTTAAAAAAAAAAAAAGTTATCAAGCTCTTAACAAATCACCCTTTATAATTACAAAGCAGGTAAGAGGTTGCACAGTGTTACGATAGTGACAATATTAGGAAATTTGTTTCAAAAATATTTCGTAATTGTTTAAGTCCAACTCCATATAGATAATGAAATCTTTTACAACTCAAATGCATCTATTGTCAAATCAAATAAAATCTTTTTCAAATCAAGTGAATCATTTTAAAATTCTTGTGTAACTTCATCAATTTAATTGAAACCGCTGAGAATGTTTGAGAAATTATTCCGAAAAAATTTCAATAGATTAATTAACTGAAGTATTATAAATCGTCTGTCACCTTTTTCCCATCTTTCTGTTACCCAAAGAAGAAACTATTTCCCTCCCGAACGGCATATAGTTTGCTTACTCTGTAAAGGTGCTAAGTCAACCTTTTACAAAAAAATGGATTAAGATCCAGATCGACAGATAAATCAAAAATATATAGTTTTGTTGAACTCTGTTCAACCCACATTTTTCCATGAATTGGACTATTTATTTATGTGTTGAATTATTATTATATTTATGAATTGAATTACCATTAATTGTAAGAAACAACAATGAATTAATTTATTACATGTACTTAATTGTTGAATTTAAGTTTACTTAGCCCAATTTGAGTTAAATTAGTTTAAAAGCGGTTACACTAGAACTTTTCTATGCTAGTCAGAGAAAGATATTTTTCTTTGTATCTTTGAAGTAGCTGTCCTTCTCTATCATACAAATCTATTGCTGAATTCAAACTTTTTATGTCTGATTATTAACAGAAATGATTTGTAACTTCACTTTGTGCATAGTCATCGAACTGGTAAGCTGCCGCCGTCTGCAATAAAATATCTCTGTTATCAATTGAATCTGATACTGCCTTTTTTTTCTTTTTCTGGTTTTCTGATCAAACTATTCTGGGAGCCTAATCTCACATACAGTCCATTCCAGTCGTATCAACCCGGAATCTGTTCAAGTTTACAAAAAAATATATATATATTAAATATCTGTTTTTATCTCTGTTTGATGATGTATAAAAGTGCTAAGTCAGCACCTGTACACGTACTAAGTCAAATTTTAGGTTGAGTAGGCTTTGCTACAAAATTTCAATAGCAATTTTTTTGTGTGCGATTTTGCGGAAAATTTACTGTTTGTATTGAAAGCATTTATGGTAACTACATTTACAGTTTTTTCGAAAATATGTTTATTTCACAATTTATTAAGTTTTTTTGTCTCTCCTGTAAAATTTCAAAAATTACAGATCAGGGTTGATAAAGTTGACGCTTTGGTGCTTTTTTTAACACATTTGACTGCCAAAAGTACCAAAGTACGACCGCGAGCCATTTGGTACTTTTTCATCTCAATTACTTTAGATAGAGTTATTAGCCCTAAATGTGAACGTTTCTCATAATATAAATAGGGGACATTGAAGAAATGAACATATTCCAAAATGAGGATATTTTAGTTTTTGTTATAGGATCTCAACATATTTGAGAGGAATATTGTCTATACATATTGAAATGCCCAGAAGAAGACGAAATACGCAAATGGTGTCTTTAGCTATAATGCTTTGTGCCGGGCCCTGAGCCGGTTGCATAACATAATTTTGTTAATAAAAACGAATTAACAAACGAATTTTTTTATACCCTCCACCATAGGATGGGGGTATATTAACTTTGTCATTCCGTTTGTAACACATCGAAATATTGCTCTAAGACCCCATAATGTATATATATTCTGGGTCGTAGTGAAATTCTGAGTCGATCTGAGCATGTCCGTCCGTCCGTCCGTCCGTCCGTCCGTCTGTTGAAATCACGCTAACTTCCGAACGAAACAAGCTATCGACTTGAAACTTGGCACAAGTAGTTGTTATTGATGTAGGTCGGATGGTATTGCAAATGGGCCATATCGGTCCACTTTTACGTATAGCCCCCATATAAACGGACCCCCAAATTTGGCTTGCAATTGCTCTAAGAGAAGCAAATTTCATCCGATCCGGCTGAAATTTGGTACATGGTGTTAGTATATGGTCTCTAACAACCATGCAAAAATTGGTCTATATCGGTCCATAATTATATATAGCCCCCATATAAACCGATCCCCAGATTTGGCTTGCGGAGCCTCTAAGAGAAGCAAATTTCATCCGATCCGCCTGAAATTTGGTACATGGTATTGGTATATGTTCTCTAATGACCATGCAAAAATTGATCCACATCAGTCCATAATTATATATAGCCCCCATATAAACCGATCCCCCGATTTGGCGTGCGGAGCCTCTAAGAGAAGCAAACTTCATCCGATCTGCCTGAAATTTGGTACATGGTGTTGGTATATGTTCTCTAATGACCATGCAAAAATTGATCCACATCAGTCCATAATTATGTATAGCCCCCATATAAACCGATCCCCCGATTTGGCTTGCGGAGCCTCTAAGAAACGAAAATTTCATTCGATCCGGCTGAAATTTGGTACATGGTGTTGGTATATGTTCTCTATTGTCCATGCAAAAATTGGTCCATATCGGTCGATAATTATATATAGCCCCCATATAAATCGATTCCCAGATTTGTCCTCTGGAGCCTCTTGGAGGAGCAAAATTCATCCGATCCGGTTGAAATTTGGAACATGGTGTTAGAATGTGGTCTCTAACAAACACGCGAGAATTGGTCCATATCGGTCCATAATTATATATAGCCCCCATATAAACCGTTCCCCAGATTTGATCTCCGAAGCCTCTTGGAGGAGCAAAATTCATCCGATCCGGTTGAAATTTGCAACGTGGTGTTAGTATAAGACCGCTAATATCCATGCCAAAATTGGTCCATGTCGGTCTATAGTTATATATAGCCGATCCCCAATCACACAAAAATTAGTCCATATGGGTTCATATACATGGTTGCCACTTGAGCCAAAAATAATCTACCAAAATTTTATTTTTATGGAAAACGTTGTCAAAATGTTATTTCTATAGAAAATTTTGTCAAAATTTTATTTCTATAGAAAATTTTGTCAAAATTTTATTTCTATAGAAAATTTTGTCAAAATTTTATTTCTATAGAAAATTTTGTAAACATTTTATTTCTACAGAAAATTAAACTAAAAAAGGCCGATTAAATACGTATATAATTAACTTTAAAGTTTCTATAGAAATAAAATTTTGTCAAAATTTTATTTCTATAGAAAATATTTTCCAAATTTTATTCCTATAGAAAATTTTTTCCAAATTTTATTTCTATAGAAAATTTTTTCCAAATTTTACTTCTATAGAAAATGTTGTCAACATTTTATTTTGTCAAAATTTTATTTCTATAGAAACTTTAAAGTTAATTATATACGTATTTAATCGGCCTTTTTTAGTTTAATATATACTACGTATGGACTACCTTGTAATTTAGAAGACGGTGTTAGGAAGTTTTAGGATACCTTGCCATTGGCAAGTGTTACTGCAACCCAAGTAATTCGATTGTGGATGACAGTTTTCATTAGAAGTTTCTACGCAATTCATGGTGGAGGGTACATAAGCTTCGACCAGGCCGAACTTACGGCCGTATATACTTGTTATGAAAATAAAATGTTGACAAAATTTTGTATGGAAATAAAATTAAGACACAATTTTCTATAGAACAAAAATGTTGACAAAATTTTCTATAGAAAAAAAAATTAGAAATAAAATTATGACAAATTTACTAAGAAATAAAATTGTTAAAAAATTTTCTAAAGAAATAAAATTTTGACAAAATTTACTTTAGAAATAATATTTTGACAATATTTTCTATAGAAAAAAAATGACAAACTCTGCTATTGAAATAATATTTTTACCAAATTTTCTATAGAAAAAAAATTGACAAAATCTCCTATAGAAATAAAATTTTTGCAAAATTTTCTAAAGAAATAAAAACTTGACAAAATTTTCTATAGAAATAAAATTTTGACAAAATTTTCTATAGAAATAAAATTTTGACAAAATTTACTCTAGAAATAAAATTTTGACAAAATTTTCTATAGAAATAAAATTTTGACAAAATTTACTCTAGAAATAAAATTTTGACAAAATTTTCTATAAGAATTACATTTTTCTTATATAAAACTAAAACTTTGACGAAATTTCCTACAGAATAAAAATTGGACAAAATTTTCTATGAAAATAAAGTTTTGACAAAATTTTCTATGGAAATATAATTTTGACAACATTTTCTATAGAATTTTTTTGTTTTGGAAAAAAATTAACAATATTTTCTACAATCATAGAATTTTAACAATTTTTTTTTTACAAAATTTACTATAGAAATAAAATTTTGACAAAATTTACTATAGAAATAAAATTTTGACAAAATTTTCTAAAGAAATAAAATGTTGGCAAAATTCACTATAGAAATAAAATGACGACAAAAGTGTCTACAGAAATAATATTTTGACAAAATTTTCTATAGAAAAAAATTGACAAAATCGCCTAGAGAAATAAAATTTTGACAAAATTTTCTACAGAAATAAAATTTTGACAAAAGTTTATATAGAAATAAAATGTTGACAAAATTTTCTGCAGAAATAAAATTTTGACACAATTTTCTATAGAAATAAAATTTTGCAAAAAAAGTTTTTTTTTTGGAAAATTTAAAAAATTAATTGTCCTATTTGGTCTAGATTTAAATATACGTTTACTTTTACAGCAGTCTTTAAATTTGACATTATATATTTTTAGCATCTTTTGGCTTCGAAAAGTACATTTTTAGTACTCTTTACAGTGATGATAAAATTGTTTCGTCGCTTCCAAAAATTGGGCGAAAAACACGGTAACAACACCATAAATGGTCCGAAAAGTAAAGGCCATATTTGATTGAAATCCTCGCTGTAGTGATGGTAATCTCGTAAGCTGAAAATATCGCGAGAATGAATGCAATACATAATGATTTATGGATGAGTTTGAACTAAAACAATTAAACCATTGAACAGTTTTTCTTGCCAAAGAGGTAAGCTTAAAAAGGTACCCCTTAGATTGGCCACTAGAACTCGAGCGCCACCGATGGTAATGGTGTGGGCCACAGTAACGACTAACGGTAGTTCCCCGCGCATATTAATTGACCGATCGAAATAAAATTTTGACAAAATTTTCTATGGAAATAATTTGTTGAGAAAATTTTCTATAATAATAAAATTTTTTCTCTAGAAATAAAATTTGACAAAATTTTCTATGAAAATGAAATTTTGACTAAATTTACTAAAGAAATAAAATTTTGAAAAAAATTTCTATAGAAAAGAAACAACAATAAAATTTCAACAATTTAGAAATAAAATTTTTACAAAATTTTCTAAAGAAATAAAATTTTGGCAAAATTCACTATAGAAATAAAATGACGACAAAAGTGTCTACAGAAATAATATTTTGACAAAATTTTCTATAGAAAAAAATTGACAAAATCGCCTAGAGAAATAAAATTTTGACAAAATTTTATATAATAATAAAATTTTGACAAAATTTTCTACAGAAATAAAATTTTGACAAAATTTTCTATAGAAATAAAATTTTGCAAAATATGTTTTTTTTTTTTGGAAACTTTAAAAAATAAATTGTCCTATTTGGTCTAGATTTAAATATACGTTTACTTTTACAGCAGTCTTTAAATTTGACATTATATATTTTTAGCACCTTTTGGCTTCGAAAAGTGCATTTTTAGTACTTTTTAGTACTCTTTACAGTGATGATAAAATTGTTTCACACGGTAACAACACCAGAAATGGTCCGAAAAGTGAAAGTCAAATTTGATCGAAATCCACGCTGTAGTGATTGTAAGCTCCTTAGCTGAAAATATGGTGAGAATGGATGCAATACATATTGATATATGTATGAGTTTGCATTAAAACCATTGATCGTTTGTTCTTGTGAAAGAGGTGAGCTTAAACAGGTACCCCGTCGATTGGCCACTAGAACTCGAGCGCCGTCGATGGTAATTGTGTTGGCCACCGTAACGAGTGACGGTAGGTTAGGTTAGGTGGCAGCCCGATGTATTAGGCTCACTTAGACTATTCAGTCCATTGTGATACCACATTGGTGAACTTCTCTCTTATAACAGATTCCATGTTAAGCTCAATGACAAGGGACCTCCTTTTTATAGCCGAGTCCGAACGGCGTTCCACATTGCAGTGAAGCCACTTAGAGAAGCTTTGAAACACTCAGAAATATTACCAGCATTACTGAGATGGGATAATCCACCGCTGAAAAACTTTTTGGTGTTCGGTCGAAGCAGGAATCGAACCCACGACCTTGTGTATGCAAGGCGAGCATGCTAACCATAGGGCTCGCGCATATTCATCGACCGTGGGTCAAAATAAATGCGAAATATTATCGGGAAAATTTCCTAAACCCTGCGCAGACAAACACTTTGGCCGCAGACCATGGACATTTCAACATAACTCAGCACCATCGTTATCAGCTCGGGTCAACCAAGAACTGCCTAAAAAGGACTGCCTACCTCACAATGGACACCAAAATCTTCGGGTTTCAATCCGTTGGACCATTGTGCCTTTTTGAAACTTAGTTTGGCATTAAAAAATACTAAAGTGTCGATCATCTCAAGTCGGCTCTTCTACGGCAAGTGGCTAAAATACTGCAGAGCAATTTTTATACCCTCCATCATAGGATGGGGGTATATTAACTTTGTCATTCCGTTTGTAACACATCGAAATATTGCTCTAAGACCCCATAATTTATATATATTCTGGGTCGTGGTGAAATTCTGAGTCGATCTAAGCATGTCCGTCCGTCCGTCTGTTGAAATCACGCTAACTTCCGAACGAAACAAGCTATCGACTTGAAACTTGGCACAAGTAGTTGTTATCGATGTAGGTCGGATGGTATTGAAAATCGGTCCGCTTTTACGTATAGCCCCCATATAAAGGGACCCTCAGATTTGGCTTGTTGAGCCTCTAACAGAATCATATTTAATCCGATCCGGCTGAAATTTGGTACATGGTGTTGGTATATGGTCTCTAACAACCATGCAAAAATTGGTCCACATCGGTCCATAATTATATATAGCCCCCATATAAACCGATCCCCAGATTTGGCTTGCGGAGCCTAAAAGAGAAGCAAATTTCATCCGATCCGGCTGAAATTTGGCACATGATGTTGGTATATGGTCTCTAACAACCATGCAAAAATTGGACCACATCGGTCCATAATTATATATAGCCCCCATATAAACCGATCCCCAGATTTGGCTTGCGAAGCCTCAAAGAGAAGAAAATTTCATCCGATCCGGCTGAAATTTGGTATATGATGCTGGTATATGGTCTCTAACAACCATGCAAAAATTGGTCCACATCGCTCCATAATTATATATAGCCCCCATATAAACCGATCCCCAGATTTAGCTTGCGGAGCCTCAAAGAGAAGCAAATTTCATCCGATCCGGCTGAAATTCGGTACATGATGTTGGTATATGGTCTCTAACAACCATGCAAAAATTGGTCCACATCGGTCCATAATTATATATGGACCCCATATAAACCGATCTCCAGATTTGGCTTGCGAAGTCTCCAAGAGAAGCAAATTTCATCCACTCCGGTTGTAATTTGAACATGGTGTTAGTATATGATCTTTAACAAGCGTGCCAGAATTGGTCCATATCGGTCCATAATTATATATAGCCCCCATATAAAACGTTATCCAGATTTGACCTCCGGAGCCTCTTGGAGGAGAAAAATTCATCCGATCCGGTTCAAATTAGGAACGTGGTGTTAGTATATGGTCGCTAACAACCATACCAATATTGGTCCAATCACACAAAAATTGGTCCATATCGGTTCATAATCATGGTTGCCACTAGAGCCAAATTTAGTCTACCAAAATTTTATTTCTATAGAAAATTTTGTCAAAATTGTATTTCTATAGAAAATTTTGTCAAAATTGTATTTCTAGAGAAAATTTTGTTAAAATTTTATTCGGTTCATAATAAAATTTTCATCATTGTCAAAATTTTATTTCTATAGAAAATTTTGTTCAAATTTTATTCGGTTCATAATCATGGTTGCCACTCGAGCCAAAAATAATCTACCAAGATTTTATTTCTATAGAAAATTTTGTCAAAAGTTTATTTCCATAGAAAATTTTGTGAAAATTTTATTTCCATAGAAAATTTTGTTAAAATTTTATTTCTGTAGAAATTTTTGTCAAAATTTTATGTCTACTTTGTCAAACTGAATTATATACGTATTGGATCGATCTTTTTATACCCACCACCATAGGATGGGGGGTATATTAACTTTGTCATTCCGTTTGTAACACATCGAAATATTGCTCTAAGACCCCATAAAGTATATATATTCTGGGTCGTGGTGAAATTCTGAGTCGATCTGAGCATGTCCGTCCGTCCGTCCGTCCGTCCGTCCGTCTGTTGAAATCACGCTAACTTCCAAACGAAACAAGCTATCGACTTGAAACTTGGCACAAGAAGTTGTTATTGATGTAGGTCGGATGGTATTGCAAATGGGCCATATCGGTCCACTTTTACGTATAGCCCCCATATAAACGGACCCCAAAATTTGGCTTGCGAGGCCTCTAAGAGAAGCAAATTTCATCCGATCCGGCTGAAATTTGGTACATGGTGTAAGTATATGGTCTCTAACAACCGTGCAAAAATTGGTCCACATCGGTCCATAATTATATATAGCCCCCATATAAACCGATCCCCCGATTTGGCTTGCGAGGCCCCTAAGAGAAGCAAATTTCATCCGATCCGGCTAAAATTTGGTACATGGTATCAGTATATGGTCTCTAACAACCATGCAAAAATTGGTCCACATCGGTCCATAATTATATATAGTCCCCATATAAACCGATCCCCCGATTTGGCTTGCGAGGCCTCTAAGAGAAGCAAATTTCATCCGATCCGGCTGAAATTTGGAACATGGTGTAAGTATATGGTCTCTAATAACCATGCAAAAATTGGTCCACATCGGTCCATAATTATATATAGCCCCCATATAAACCGATCCCCCGATTTGGCTTGCGAGGCCTCTAAGAGAAGCAAATTTCATCCGATCTGGCTGAAATTTGGTACGTGATGTTAGTATATGGTCTCTAACAACCATACAAAAATTGGTCCACATCGGTTCATAATTATATATAGCCCCCATATAAACCGATCACCAGATTTGACCTCCGGAACCTCTTGGAAGACCAAAATTCATCTGATTCAGTTGAAATTTGGTACGTGGTGTTTATATATGGCCTCAAACTCCCATGCAAAAATTGGTCGATATCGGTCCATAATTATATATAGGCCCCATATAAACCGATCCCCAGATTTGACCTCCAGAGCCCCTTGGAAGAGCAAAATTCTTCCCATTCGGTTGGAATTTGGTACGTGATGTTAGTATATGGTATCCAACAACCATACAGGAATTGGTTCCTATCAGTCCATAATTATATATAGCTCCCATATAAACCGATCCCCAGATTTGACCTCCGGTGCCTTTTGGAAAAGCAACATTCATCCGATCTGCTTGAAATTTGGTACGTGGTGGTAGTATATGATATTTAACAAGCATGCCAAAAGTGGTCCATATTAGTCCATAATCGTACATAGCTCCACATAAACCGATCCCGAGATTTGGTTTTGGAACCTCTTGGAGGAGCAAATTTCATCCGAGTGAGTTGAAATTTGGTACATTGTGCTAGTATATGGTCGTTAACAACCATGCTTAACTAGGTCCATATCGGTCTATAGTTATATATGGCCCTCAGATAAATCGATCCCCAATCACACAAAAATTGGTCCATATCAAGTTCATAATTGTATATAGCCCCCATATAAGCGACCCCCATATTTCAATTCTGGCTCTCTACGCACAAAAAGTCCATATCGATTCGTAATTATTTGTAGACTTAACTATACATAACTTTTTTGTCTAATATATACCATGTATGGACTAAATCACAATTTAGAAAACGATATTAAGAAGTTTTAAGATACCACAACCCAAGTAATTCGTTTGTGGATGATAGTCTTTCGTAGAAGTTTCTACGCAATCCATGGTGGTGGGTACATAAGATTCGGCCTGGCCGAACTTGCGGCCGTATATACTTGTTTGATTTAATATATACCACGTATGGACTTACATACAATTTAGAAGATGTTGTTAGGAGGTTTTAAGATACCTTGCCATCGGCAAGCGTTACCGCAACTTAAGTAATTCGATTGTGGATGGCAGTGTTTAGAGGAAGTTTCTATGCAATCCATGATGGAGGGTACATAAGCTTCGGCCTGGCCGAACTTACGGCCGTATATACTTGTTTGAAGACCATAGCTCGTGCCAAAGGTAGACAAATCGAACAAATATAAACTGATACTAAAACTGTATATTTTTCCGATATTTTTGCTTTTGAACAATAAAATAAAAAAGTGAAAAAATATAGGACTTTAGGTCGTTGCATTATATATCAGCCTCGCGACAAAAATACTCGATATATGCCAAATAGTTCCATTCCAGTGTAACCAGTTGTGCCTTCTTCTACTCAGCTTTTATCTTCTCGACCGACTTTAAATACGAGTTCCCCGAATTGGTGTTTTGAACATTGGGAATATGAGAATATGGTGGTTGCGGAATTAGAATTTCCGTATGTACTACTGGCTAAAAATAAATCTTCTTCGAAACTTTACAAAATTATTTTAAATTATGAATAAAATATTTTGTTTCCATTAGGGATTATGAATCATAACAATACATTTAATAAGAATACTTAAATATATGCACAATCCCTACCTTTTAGTTTATGTTCATATGCAAATAACTTTAACTCTCAATTCACTGTTCCCATTGTCCACAAATCATTTGCAAACTAGAATATTTTTGCAAAGTTTAAGGAGTAAGGTTAATTAAATTTCCAAAATATTGGCAACTTCCCTAAGGAGAATATTATTCACACACATATACATATACCCATATACTTTCTACAATATTATATTACGCTTTGAGCAGAGAATACAAGGAAAACTAACAATAGTTTGCTATTCAATGACCCTTAAGAAGAAATTATGGTGCTCGCAGAGAAGGCAAATATGCTGTACGGATGTTGGCTCCGTTTGGAAACATTTAATTAAATACAGCTTAGGCTTGCAATCATTTATTATGTGCAGCTTTAGTCCCCTATCCCCTAAACTTTTGGTGTTGATTGTCATCGTCTGGAGTGTATTTAACGACAATTTTAATGAAAATTGTACAAAAAGATTAAGTCAGAACCAGTGTTAATCTTGGGAATTGAAAATAATCCGTAGAAAATACAAGTGGAGTAGAATGAAGATGACATAGAAAATAATAATTTGCCATGAGAGTGTTTCAATGTATGCTGTTACTGTAGTTGAAGTGTGATTTGTTTTCGTCCTTCATGTATACCCTTCAGTTCTTGGGACTGGTCCCAAACCGGTCGATTCACCTGTCCTTTATAGCCGGTACAGGTCCTTTAACTGGTTAGGTGACCGGTGAAATTAACATGGGGTTGTCATAGGATGGGTCAATTGACCCCACATAAATACCTACAAACCAATCCTTTAACCGGTTATTTTCAACCCACCAATTAACCAGTTCAAATAGACATGTTAGAGAGACAGTTCTAAAAAAACAAATTTTTCCACCAATTTTACTTCTTATTTCTATCAATGTGTTTTTATTTGTCGTATGTTATTTTATCTAATTTTTACAATTTGAAAAACTTTTTCGCTCCGGCCAGGTTTTGAACCTGGGTTTACTGGCAGCATAACAGAACGCCTTATCGCATTCAGCCACATACGCCATTAAACACCTAGCGTTGAAACGTCAATTTAAATATTTGTGATATTGGTAGAAAATGAACAAATGTAGGGAAAATATAACTGAAAAAAACATCTAAAAATAGAACTGTCCCTGTTATAGATGCAAAAGGGCCAGAAATGTGTTAATTAACCCTGTGATAGAGACATTTGAACCGGTTAGGGGATGGGTTCATTGTGGTCTAGAGACAAATTCATGAAGTGGCTACCAATTGGCTAAATACAACCAGTCTCATGACCGGTATAAAATTCCAATTGCTTGGAAAAAGGGGTCAATTGGCACCAAAAAAACTGAAGGGTAGGCACTTACGAGTATGACCAAAAATCCTGTGTTCAGATCGAGAAATTCTTCTAATTTCATGGCGAGCCTTTTGTGTGGCCGATTGCGATCGAAGTACATCACTCGTAAAATATATCATCGAAATTGTGTCCTCTGGGAATCTCGAGGTTTACTGCCCGATACAGTTGTTAATCCTTGCTGGGCTACAACTACCTTACTTTGTAGTGCACTACTAATAAGACTTGTACGGTTCAAAAGATATTGTCTTTGCACTAGTGATTTTGCTATTGATTTCGAACCAAAAAAGCGGAGAATTGAAGTAAGGCTCAGAGAATGAAGCTGCCGAGTCGCGCCGCCAATTTGAGCCGCCGCTGTCCAGAATATGTCGACTCATCTCGACTCAAATTTAGCCCCCAATTAATCAAGAATATTGATTTAAATTAGAAAAAATTATTAATAATTGTTGTATTTTTGCCAAAATTTTGAACTTTCCATGTATAATTGATCAGTATCAAATTGCTATAATAATTTTGCAAAAATTTAACTTCGAAAATTTGAAAGAAATGTAAATTTGATTGTAAGTTTGGTTGTACAATTAATCTCATTACCATTTGGATGACATCCAACTGATATTATAATGAATAATTATGCGCCGCCGAATGGACTAATTAATATTGGCTTGGCCGTCAAGCCGCCTCCGCCGAAGGCAAAACTTTAGTGTTAGCTGCCGCCGACAAAAATGGGTCGGCTTCATTCTCCGGTAAGGAAATATAGTTAGTCTAACAATATTTTCTTTCATGTAAAGATACCCATTTTTAAATCAAATCACTTAACTGTAAAGACAAATCGACTTCATTGAAGAGTTTATCGACTTTTGGACAAGGAAAAACATATTATGTCAGAGAAATGCACCTTCTATCAGAAGCAAATTTCACAATTTCACAAATTTAAGAACCATAAACCTTTAGCCTTACGACAATATGTTTTTCAGCGCTCTTCAGTTTTTTGGATGCCATGGGACTGCACTGAAAAAACAGTGAACCCTTTTCCATTGCAAAATGAACTAAACTGTAGTAATATTGACCATGATTTAGCTTTTAAGATTTTTTTCAACTTGTCTAGTTTATAAATCTCTTAAATGTTAGTTCATATATAACATTGAATTTTAGTTCATTTTTGCAACACCATAAGATTTATATACCCCTACCAAGTTAAAAAGTCAGTATTATTTTGGTTTACTTGCTTATTTTTTGGGAAACCCGATACTAAAAATTGGTTAACAGTCTCTTTAAAATGTCGACGACTAAACTATTTTTAAATCAATCATTCTACAGTACAGAGAAATTAAATAATTAAAGAAACAACAAACCGTTTTACTATTATGAAAATTTTCATACATTAAAATTAAACTTTCTTTAAGCAAAAGTACTTTATTATAAAAACTTATGATGAAAGTTCTTAATACAATATTTTTTGTGAATAAAAATTATGACCACGTGGAACAGAGAGTAGTTCATTTGAACCCGCGGTTTGGACATTTTGACTTATCCTTTTTTTATTCATCGTAGGTAATTTTTTCACATATCTTGCTGGAAAAAATGGAAACAATAATGAAAATTGTTAAAAATTAACACCATGTAATGAAATATAATTTTTAATTCTTCACTTTAGCTTGTAACTTACCATATTTGGGGCATTTTATCAAATGGTGTAAGGAATTTCTTTTTTTCGTTGGAAAATGTATCTCATAAAATTTGTACCTGAAACAATTAGAGAAATAATGAAGTATTCTAAATAAACTCATAAAACTGTGTTGTTATCGATGTGAAGGATATAATAAAATAAATATTCTATTTGAAAGAAAGCCAAAGTTTTAATATAAAACATACCAATTCTCTATTAAATTGTACGCTGAGGGGAAATATAAAAGTTGTCCAAATTTATTTGGGTTACTCTGAAATTAAATATTTATTTTTTACATTAAATAAAATTATTAAATAGGTTTTCAAAAAATCTAATGAAAAAAATAATAATATGCTTAAAAAACCAAATATTCTTGATAACCTTAGACAGTCATCATTCGTCAAAATGACGACACGTAATTTCATTTTCGATTTAAAATGCATTTTAGTCTATTGGGAAATGGTAAATTTAAGTTATACTAATTCGACCGTTTTATGAATTTTTGTTTTATACTACTTAAAACCAAATTGAATAAGAAAATAAATTCAAGTTTGGTTCACTTTCTCGCTCACGATGAAAATTATAGCGTCTTGAAATCAGCCGTAGTCAAAATGACGAAGGTTGACGTTAATGTACAAAAAATAAGGATGACTGTCGAGGGTTAAAAGAAAGTTAAATAATCCTTACCAATTCACTATTAAATTACAGACAAAGGAGTAGTAAAAATTTGTCCAAATTTTTAAGGGGTTATTCTGAAATTAAATATTTGTTTTTACATTAAAAATATTACATTGGTTTCCAAAAAATTTGATTAAAGAAATACTAAAAGAAGGTATTAAAAACCTGTAATTTTGATGATAAAAAGGTCACAAAAACGTAAATATTCTAGTTGAAATAAAGCCAGTTTTTAAAAGAAAACTTACCAATTCTCTATTTTTTAAATTTGTTCGAATCCATCTAGAGTTGCTCTGAAATTAAATATTGTTTTTACAACAAAGAAAAACATTAAACTGGTTTCCAAAAACATTAATTAACAAATAATAATATACATAAAAATATTCTTTTTAAAAGAAAGTCATATTAAAAAAATACTTACCAATTTATGAATAAACTATCATCTGGAATTGAATATTAATTTTTTACATAGAATAATAAAAAATTCAATACACTTTCAATTTCAACATATTTTCCTAAATATTCTTAATAACTTTTTTCTAAACTACCGATAAAATATTTATAACTTTAATTTAAAAGGTTTAATAAACAAACACCATATATGTCTCAAAAATCCAAAATATTCCATGCCTTTATATTCCCTTGTTGTATACCTACTTAAAAGATGCAACAGCCCACGCCAACGCCAACTATACAACTGAAGCATGCCAGACAAAACCAAGCAAAGCCAAAACATTCCTACAACAACAAAAACACATGTGCCTTTATTGAAAACAACACCTCATCCAGCATCAACAACACACACACAAACCACTAAATGAACAAAAATGAAAACAACCCCACGCTCATGTATACACAACAAAACTCAAGTAACATCATCTTTACATTAATCACATTCCACTATGCCGATAAAGATCTCTGTACTATGCATTAGTTCATCGCATCTGCTGACAATTTACTCTAAGAATAATATTCGTAAAGGCACACCAGTTTATGAACGATGAAACGTTTAACTTAAACTTTGCAAATTTTTCATGAAATGTTATCTACCATTTTTGACGAAAATGTCTATAAATTTAATTACATGTGAACTAAAAATATTTCATTGGGTAATTTTCTACCAACAATTATTAACTATAGGAATTGTCAGTAAGAAATTCCTATCCACTTTCAAGTTCATTTTTCGTAAAAAAATATTTTCTCATACAAAAAAATCTTATAGTAAATTGCACTTATTATTTAGAAAGTACTTTACATTTCACAAGTAGTTTTATACCATGACAAACGAATTTTTAACTACAAGTTAAGAAATTTTTTAAGGAAATTTCCATCGTATTTTGTAGGCCATGAACTAAACGATTGCTACTTAGAATTTGTAAAATTTCCTTTCGAGTAGTTAATTTTCGTTGAAGATACGAGAAATGAACTAAAATTCTGGAAAATTCTTGTAATAAATTATTGTAAAAATCTTCTTAAATTTACGAAACACTTTTTTTTCTGTGTGGTTGTATTTAGCTGGTTGCTAGACACTTCATTCATTCGTCTTTATAAGACAATGATCCTATCCCCTGACTGGTTTATTTCTCTCTACCATAGGGCTAAATCACACCTTTCTGGTCTTTAGGCATCTGTTACAGCGACACTTCATTTTCTACCAATATCATAAACACTTGAATTGACTTTTCAGTGCTACGTGTTCAATGTCGTTTGTGGCTGAGTGTGCTAAGGTGTTCTGTTATGGTGCCAAAAAAAACCAGGTTCAATCCTTGGTCAGAGCGAAAAAGTTTTTCAAATTCTAAAAATTAGATAATAAGAAAATAAAAGTGTAATAAAAATAAAAAGGTAAATAGTAAGAAACAAGTATAGTTCGGCCAGGCCGAATCTTATGTACCCTCCACCATGGATTGCGTAGAAACCTCTGTCATCCACAATCGAATTACTTGCGTTGTGGTAATACTTACCGATGGCAAGGTATCTTAACACTTCTTAACATCGTTTTCTAAATTGTGAGTTAATGCATACGTTGTATATATTTGACAAAAAAGTTATGTATAGGTAAGTCTACAAAAAATTACAAATCGATATGGACTTTTGGGCGGTACGTGGAGAGCCAGAATTGAAATATGGGTCGCATATATGGGGCCTACAATTATGAACTTGATATGGACCAATTTTTGTGTGATTTGGGATCGATTTATCTGAGGGCTATATATAACTATAGACCAATATGGACCTAGTTAGGCATGGTTGTTAACGGCCATATACTAGCACAATGTACCAAATTTCAACTGACTCGGATGAAATTTGCTCCTCCAAGAGGCTCCAAAACCAAATATCGGGATCCGTTTATATGGGGGCAATATATAATTATGGACTGATATGGACCAATACCTGCATGGTTGTTAGAGACCATATACTAACACCACGTACTAAATTTCAATCAGATCGGATGAATTTTGCTTATCCACCGGAGGTCAAATCTGGGTTTATAGGGGGGCTATATATAATTATGGACTGATATGAACCAACTCCTGCATGGTTGTTGGATACCATATACTAACATCACGTACCAAATTTCAACCGAATCGGATGAATTTTGCTCTTCCAAGGGGCTCCGGAGGTCAAATCTAGGTATCGGTTTATATGGGGGCTATATATAATTATGGACCGATTTCGACCAATTTTTGCATGGTTGTTAAAGACTATATACTAACAGCATGTACCAAATTACAGCCGGATCGGATGAAATTTGCTTCTCTTAAGGCACCGCAAGCCAAATCGGGGGATCGGTTTATATGGGGGCTATATATAATTATTGACCGATGTGGACCAATTTTTGCATAGATGTTAGAGATCATATGCTAACACCATGTACCAATTTTCAGCCGGATCGGATGAAAATTTCTTCTCTTAGAGGAACCGCAAGCCAAATCGGGGGATCGGTTTATATGGGGGCTATATATAATTATTGAACGATGTGGACCAATTTTTGCATAGATGTCAGAGATCATATGCTATCACCATGTACCCAATTTCAGCCGGATCAGATGAAATGTTCTTCTCTTAGAGGCTCCGCAAGCCAAATCTGGGGATCGGTTTATATGGAGCCTATATATAATTATGGACCGATTGGGACCAATTTTTGCATGGTTGTTAAAGACCATATACTAACACCATGTACCAAATTTCAGCCGTATCGGATGAAATTTGCTTCTCTTAGAGGAACCGCAAGCCAAATCGGGGGATCGGTTTATATGGGGGCTATATATAATTATTGACCGATGTGGACCAATTTTTGCATAGATGTTAGAGATCATATGCTAACACCATGTACCAAATTTCAGCCGGATCGGATGAAATTTTCTTCTCTTAGAGAGTCTGCAAGCCGAATTTGGGAGTCCGTTTATATGGGGGCTACCGATATGGCCTATTTGCAATACCATTCGACCTACATCAATAACAACTACTTGTGCCAAGTTTCAAGTCGATAGCTTGTTTCGTTCGGAAGTTAGCGTGATTTCAACAGACGGACGGACGGACATGCTCATATCGACTCAGAATTTCACCACGACACAGAATATATATATTTTATGGGGTCTTAGAGCAATATTTCGATGTATTACAGATGGAAGGACAAAGTTAATATATCCCCATCCTATGGTGGAGGGTATAATTTTTATTTTTTTTATATATTTCAGGTTGTGGTGAAATTCAGAGTCGATCTACCGATGTCCGTTCTTCAGTTCGTCCATCTGTTGAAATCACGCTGACTTCCGAACGAAATAAGTGTTGCGAAATGGTATTGCAAAGGTCCCATATAAACTGACCTTCAAACTTGGCTTGCAGACCCTCTTAGAGGAACAAATTCCATTCGATCCATTTGAAATTTGGTACATGGTGTTAGTCCCATATAAATCGATCCCAATATTTGGTTAGTGGAGCCTCTTGAAGAAGCAAACTTTCTCCGATCCTATTGATGGCAAAGCTTCCTGGAGTGCAAATTTGAAACACGATGGTCCATAATTATATATGGGCCACCTATAAAGCGATCTCCAGCTTTGACATCCGGAGCTTCTAGGTCAAACCAAACCTTGGCCCGATACACAGCGTTTTCAGCATACCTATTTGTGAACCCATAATACTTCTGGATTATCAATTTCAAGGAAATCGGAAAACAAATGCGGTGTCCAGATGTGCAAGAAGTCATGTAGTTTGAACGGTCTATATGGGGGCTATAGACTCATACACAAAATTTCATTACTAAACAAAATTTTGTCAAAATTTTATTTCGTGTTTGTTGTTGATATTGTTGACCTTTTTATTTTAATTTTTATGATTTTTATACCCTGCGCCACACTGTGGAACAGGGTATTATAAGTTAGTGCATATATTTGTAACACCCAGAAGGAAACGAGATAGACACATGGTGTCTTTGCAATAATGCTCAGGGTGGGTCCCTGAGTCGATATAACCACGTCCGTCTGTCCGTCCGTCCGTCCGTCCGTCTGTCTGTGAACACATTTTTGTGATCAAAGTCTAGGTCGCAATTTAAGTCCAATCGCCTTCAAATTTGGCACATGTTCCTAATTTGGGTCAGAATAGAACACTATTGATTTTGGAAGAAATCGGTTCAGATTTAGATATAGCTCCCATATATATCTTTCGCCCGATATGCGCTAATATGGACCCAGCAGCCACTGTTTTATACCGATTTGCTTGAAATTTTGTACGAACATAACACTTAGTCGTATATTCAAGTGTGCAAAATTTGATTGAAATCGGTTCAGATTTAGATATAGCTCCCATATATATCATTCGCCCGATATGGACTAATATGGTCCTAAAAGCCAGAGTTTTGGCCCAATTTGGTTGAAATTTTGCACAGGGAGTAGATTTAGCATTGTAGCTATGCGCGCCAAATTTGGTTGAAATCGATTCAAATTTATATATAGCTCCCATATATATCTTTCGCCCGATATGCACTTATATGGACCCAGAAGCCAAAGTTTTATCCCGATTAGCTTGAAATTTTGCACAAGGAATACAATTAGCAGTATAGTCATGTATGCCAAATTTGATTGAAATCGGTTCAGATTTAGATATAGCTTCCATATATATTTTTCGCCCGATATGGACTTATATGGCCCCAGAAGCCAGAGTTTTGGCCCAATTTGGTTGAAATTTTGCACTAGGAATACAATTAGTAATATAGTCATGTGTGCCAAATTTTATTGAAATCGGTTCAGATTTAGATATAGCTCCTATAGCTCCCATATATATGTTTTTCTGATTTCGACAAAAATGGTCAAAATACCAACATTTTCCTTATTAAATCGCCACTGCTTAGTCGAAAAGTTATAAAAATGACTCTAATTTTCCTAAACTACTAATACATATATATCGAGTGATAAATCATAAATAAACTTTTGCGAAGTTCCCTTAATATTGCTTCAGATTTAAATGTTTCCCATATTTTTTTACTAAAATTGTCTTCCACCCTAGTGCATTAGCCAACTTAAATTTTGAGTCTATAGATTTTGTAAAAGTCTATCAAATTCTGTCCAAATCGAGTGATATTTAAATGTATGTATTTGGGACAAACCTTTATATATAGCACCCAACACATTTGACGGATGTGATATGGTATCGAAAATTTAGATCTAAAAAGTGGTGCAGGGTATAATGTAGTCGGCCCCGCCCGACTTTAGACTTTCCTTACTTGTTTATCTCATAATCTCGGCAATAGGTCTATAAATTAAACTTGAAATTGTTGGTTTTTTCTTTTTTTATTTTCCGATATTTCGGCTGACGTCGTCAGAACCGTTTTCAAGGATTTTCTCCGCTGTCTTGTTACTTCGCTGTCTGTTTTTCTACTGGCTAAAAACTGTCAGTAGAAAAACAGACAGCAAAGTAGCAAGACAGCGGAGAAAATCCTTGAAAACGGTTCTGGCGAAGTCAACCGAAATATCGGAAAATAAAAAAACAAGAAACCAACAATTTTAAGTTTAATTTATAGAACTATAGCCGAGATTATGAGATAAAAAATCATAAAAATTTTATTTCTACAGAAAATTTTGTCCAAGTTTTTTTTCTATAGAAAATTTTGTCAAAATTTAATTTCTATAGAAAATTGTGTCAAAATTTCATTTCTATAGAAAATTGTGACAAAATTTCATTTCTGTAGAAAAATTTATCAAAATTTCATTTCTATAGAACAATTTGTCAAAATTTCATTTCTATAGAAAAATCTGTCAAAATTTCATTTCAACATTTTATTTCTACAGAAAATTTTGTCAACATTTTATTTCTACAGAAAAAATTGTCGAAATTTCATTACTATAGAAAATTTTATCAACATTTTATTTCTATCGAAAATTTTGTGAAAATTTAATTTCTATAGAAATTTTGTCAAAATTTCATTTCTATATAAAATTTTTTCGACATTTTATTTCTATAGAAAATTTTGTGAAAATTTAATTTCTATAGAAAATTTTGTCAAAATTTTATTACTATAAAAATTTTGTCCAAGTTTTATTTCTTTAGAAAATTTTGTCAAAATTTCATTTCTTTAGAAAATTTTGTCAAAATTTCATTTCTATAGAAAAATTTGTCAAAATTGCATTTCTATAGAAAATTTTGTCAAAATTTCATTACTACAGAAAATTTTGTCAACATTTTATTTCTACATAAAATTTTGTCAAAATTTAATTTCTATAAAAATTTGTTAAAATTTTATTTCTATAGAAAATTTTGTCAAAATTTCATTTCTATAGAAAATTTTGTCAAAATTTCATTTCTATAGAAAATTTTGTCAAAATTTCATTTCTATGGAAAATTTTTTCAAAACAGAAAAAATTGCCAAAATTTAATTTCTATAGAAGACTTTGTAAAAAATTTCATTTCTGTAGAAAATTTTGTCAAAATTTCGGCACACCAACGGTAAATACCTCTAGTTTCAGGAAAATAAGATTGGAGTGTCTAGAAGTTCGGGAAGTCAAATCGGGACATTGATTTATATCGAAAATATACCAAAACATCGACAGGTATAAGCAAGGTTCGACGCAGGTCTTTGCAGTCCTAAATATCCTTAAGTTTCCATTTTCACGGATGTAGTATCTACACATCGGTCTATATGGTCGTTATACCAAACGATTGGCCGATACACAAAATTATCAGCACTCCCCAGCAAAAACTCTCATTACCCGGTAATCTTGTAGGTAAGGCTATTTAAAAATTAATAACCACTTATTAATTGGCATCGCTTCGGATTACATTTACATACGCATGTCCTAGGAGGAAAATACTTCTCCCCAGGCATACTTTCGGCCATAAAATAAGTAGCGTATTTAAAGCATATAATCACCTAATATGTAATGACTTATTCGTAGATACACCAAAGCATGCAAAATAGCCACTTATTGTCTCAGGCAATCAAATCTCGAAAATATTGATTTCTAGCACCGATTACAATGGATCAAAATATGGCGAGTGATGCTGTTATAGGAGAACTACTTGAATAGAAACGAATATTATATAAAAAATCTAATAAATAATCTAAATAAGATTACACGCAAATTAATTTCACACTTAAAATAGAAATAAATGTAGGTTGTTTATGGGAGTTGGATTCGTGAATTACGTTATAATATATCCAATAGCCAATTCACGTAAGGTTCGAAATCTACTAAAACTGGATTTTAAGTCTCTTTTTTATAAGGCAAATGGCATTTGAAGTTTAGTTTAAGCGCATTTTGGAAGTGTAATGTGGATGAGGTATAAGAAAGCATTTATTTAAAACATAATATGATAATGTCATTAAACACAATTATTATGAAATATTTGTGATAAACATTTCTTAACGGAAAAATCTTCAGAATTACCGTTACATTACATATTCTTTTTAATTTTTTATGTAAGTGCCCGATTATGTGAATAATTATACCTAATGGTACCATCATTTATTCTATTTTATTAATTGTTAACTACAACCGCCTAAAAATTTGAGAATAACAATTCGAAAATTACCGAGAAGTATTTAGTTTTGTCATTACACGTTAGTCATTATAAATCGCCGCAATGTAATGCAACGTGTAATGACAGCTTTACTCCTGGTAATGTCAATTGTAATGAGATGTGGTTACCTAGTTTTTGCTGGGTCCTAATTGAATACCAAAAATACCACTGGATTTTCATTTTAAGAAAAAAAAAACACGGAGATAAAATGCAGTCACTTTATATGGGACCTATATCAAAACCTGGACCTATATAGCCAGCTTCGACCTTAAATAGCTTACGGACGAAAAACGAATCTGTGCCAAATCAGGACGATAGAGCTATTATTGAAGCTTACAGCCGACAAACAGATGACCTGGCGGATCAAGAGTATGTATTAGTCAGAAATCCTTTTTTGGAATAAGTCTATTAACAAATCTTATTCAGATTTCAGAATTCTATTCTCTTAATTAATATATTCAAATATGCCCCGACATTAACACGTCAAGAATATTAATAAATGGAATTAGATAAAATGTACCTAGACAGACTCTAATATGGATGGATGGATAAATGGCGATTTAATGTTCAACATATTTATTTATTAAAGAATTTAAAACCATAATAAATTATGATATTAAATGAGATGGGTACTAACAACAAAGGGTTTCGACCTAAATGTTCAACATAGTATTATTCGAATACTTAAACAATGTTCAAATAAATAAATTGAAACAAACAAAATAATTCCATGTCGACTAACAAAAAACAAAAACAAAACCTCATATACAATTACACCATGAACCTTCAACCTCAGAGAAGTCTAAATATCTATATCCCATCAATAATTTTATTTTCCCCTCTTAATATGCGACATGAATCTACAACGATGTTTTTATCTAAGCTCCCTGTGAATCGTGTGGGATTTCCACGAATTAAAATCTTTACACGCATCTATTTTTCCGTTAGTTTAATTTACCTTTCAATTGAGGAGGGTTTCACCTCTCTTGGGGAAATCATTCGTAATTGATGCTTTACTATATTTTCGTAGTTGCCATTGATTTGAACAGAGGTTAGAATTTCTAGCAAACACGTGCTGAGAAAATTGTATGTTTTGTGGTGATATTGGTGTTGACCTTACCACACACAGACACGTGCCACAAAAGAGACTAGACCGCATGAATGTCATGATTGTGTTACACCAACAGAATATCGGAGAAATTTGTGTTAACACAAATGCACACACAAATAGTGGGATTTATACAATGGTAGTTGATAAGTGTTACATGTTGTGGAATTTTAGGTTTTAGGAAATATTTCAAATTAATAACGACAATGAGTTTTATAACCTTCACCATGAAACAAGTTTGCGAATTTGGTTGTAAAACATTTGCATACTGATTTTTGATCATATAAAGGATATATCAAATTAGGTAGACGAAGCGCCAGAGACGCGCCATCTTGAGATGATCGACACATTGGTACTTCCTAGTGCCAACCTTCTTCTCCAGAATGTCCCAGCAGCAAAAGTCCAACAGATTGAGATCCAGAGATTTTGGTGGTAATTTTGCGATAGAATTTAGTCTAAGTGCGATGGTGCTGAGCATGTCCTTAGTCTACGGCCGAAATTTTTCTCTGCCCAGGACTTCAATACTGTTTTGCTTTAAAATTTGTTAACTGGTCACTTCCGAGCAAGCGAAGCGATTGCTTCTTCCACTCCTTCTAATTTTCTTCTGTTTTTTAAGTATGGTGGAATTTTGCCAAAATTTTATTTCTATAGAAAATGTTATCAAACTTTCGTTACTATATAAAATTTTGTTAAAATTTTATTTCTATAGAAAATGTTGTCAACATTTTATTTCTATAAAACAATTTGTCAACATTTTATTCTTTAGAACTTTTTGTCAAAATTTTATTTCTATATAAAATTCTGTCAACATTTTATTTCTATAGAACAAATTGTCAAAATTTTATTTCTGTAGAAAATGTTGTCAAATTTTTATTTCTATAGAAAATTTTGTCAGAATTTTATTTCTTTAGAAAATTTTGTCAACATTTTATTTCTATGCAAACTTTTTTCAAAATTTTGAGAAAATTTTATTTCTATAGACAATTTTACCAAAATTTTATTTTAATATAAAATGTTGTCAAAATTTTATTTCTATTGAAAATATTATCAACATTTTATTGCTATAGAAAATTTTGTTAATTTGTATACCCGGCGACAAACTGTGGAACATGTCCGTCTGTCCGTCCGTCCGTCTGTCTGTGAACACATTTTTGTGATCAAAGTCTAGGTCACAGTTTTAGTCCAATCGACTTCAAATTTGGCATAAGTTTCAGTTTTGGGTCAGAATAGAACCCTATTGATTTTGGAAGAAATCGGTTCAGATTTAGATATAGCTCTCATTTATCTTTCGCCCGATATGCACTTGTATGGACCCAGAAGCCAGAGTTTTACCCTGACTTGCTTGAATAATTATTTCGCCCGATATGGACTTATAAGGCCTCATAATTCAGAGTTTTACCCTAATTTGCTTGAAATTTTGCACCAGGCCAACAATAAGTACTATAGTCAGGTGTGCCAAATTTGATTGAGGCCAATTTTTAACTCCGATTTGGTTGAAATTTTGCACAGGGAGTAGTATTAGCATTGTAACTATGCGTGCCAAATTTGGTTGAAATCGGTTCAGATTTAGATATATCCCATATATAGCTTTCGCCCGATTTACACTCATATGACCACAGAGGCCAATTTTTAACTCCGATGTAGTTGAAATTTTGCACAGAGAGTAGAATTAGCATTGTAGCTATGCGTGCCAAATTTGATTGAAATCGGTTCAGATTTAGATATAGCTCCCATATATATGTTTTTCTGATTTCGACAAAAATGGTCAAAATACCTACATTTTCCTTGTAAAATCGCCACTGCTTAGTCGAAAAGTTGTAAAAATGACTCTAATTTTCCTAAACTTATAATACATATATATCGAGCGATAAATCGTAAATAAAATTTTGCGAAGTTTTCTTCAAATTGCTTAAGATTTAAATGTTTCCCATATTTGTTACTAAAATTGTGTTCCACCCTAGTGCATTAGCCAACTTAAATTTTGAGTCTATAGATTTTGTAAAAGTCTATCAAATTCTGTCAAAATCGAGTGATATTTAAATGTATGTATTTGGGACAAACCTTTATATATAGCACCTACCACATTTGACGGATGTGATATGGTATCGAAAATTTAGATCTACAAAGTGGTGCAGGCTATAATATAGTCGGACCCGCCCGACTTTAGACTTTCCTTACTTGTTTTGTATAGGAAATTTTATCAAAATTTATTTTCGAAGGAAAATGTTGTTAAAACTTTATTTCTATAGAAAATTTTGTAAAAATTTTATTTCTATAGAAAATTTCCTCAATATTTTATTTTTATAGGACATTTTTTCAAAATTTAATTTCTAAGGAAAATTTTGTCAAAATTGTATTTCTATTTTATTTCAGCGGTGGATTATCCCACCTCAGTAATGCTGGTGACATTTCTGAGTGTTTCAAGCTTCTCTAAGTGGTTTCAATGCAATGTGGAACCCCGTTCGTACTGTGCTATAAAAAGTAGGTCCCTTGTCATTGAACTTAACATGAAATCTGACAGCATTCAGTGATAAGAAAGAAGTTCACCACTGCGTGGTATAACAATGGACTGAATAGTCTAATTGAGCCTGATACATCGGACTGCCACCTAATATACCCTAACCTAACCTTGGTTGGGGTGAAATTTTAAGTCGATATACCGACATTCATCTATTTATTTTTTACAATTTCGCTAAAGCCTACAATAATTGAGTTCTAGGCCTGAATTGTGAGAAATTTTTAAGTTATAATCTTAACAGTTCACGTTAGTAGATAAGCTATATAGGACCATTTTCTTTTATAGACCCCATATAAATTGATTTCCTTGTTTGATTTCTCGAAGGCCTACAAGACATCGTTTCACTTCAAGACTCGAATTTTCTAAGCTGCCATGACTACAAATTTATTTTCATATTTCACCCGCTGTTGGTATCAAATGCGTACACCATTCAAGGACAACTCCACGTATGAAGTTATTACACTTACTTCTAAAACTTTTTTACCAAAGTTCCCCGGAGTACCAAAGTGTTTGTCAATTATTTTGTACACACTCGCTGTGTGTGAAAGTGTTCTCTTGTTAAGTTGCTCTTCTCTCGACGAAGAAATGAGGATTGAGAAAAAGTTCAAGCAGTTACAGTATGGGGACCCTTAAACACATCATAAAGTCTTAATTCTCGAGAGAGAAAAGTTCACATCGTTAATCACTATTCAGTACGTAGATGCAATGGTAATAAGAAAAAGATAATTGATTGTGAAATTTTTATATCTTGAAGTAGTACTGTATAACAGTGTTCTAAGAGTATTAGTGTAAAGTGTTTTTAAAAAAAAAAAGAAAAAAATAATAATTGGTTTTGATTTAGACTTTTAGACTTTGCTGTTCGGCCGGGCCGAATTTTAAATACCCACCACCATGAATCAAGTATAATAGTTTACTATGAAAACTCTTCGTCGTAGTGGGTTACTTGATAATATATAGAATTGTTGGGGGTTTGATGACAAATCTTCTCCCAAACGAGCCAGCTCCCGAAGACAAACTTTAAAGATTCTACCTATGAAGACCAGATAAGATTCTGGATTTATGAGAACCAAGTTTGTTTGAGTTTTAGAGAAAATATAAACATATCGTGTATATGTTGAAATTATGCCTTGTTTTAAAATCTTAAATCTGCATTTATATAAATACGATGAGTAAAATCTGGAACTTTTACTTTCAGTTTGAAGCAAATTTCATGATCATTGCGCCTGCTGTACCCTGAAAGAAGTGTTTTCTTTTTTGAGAAACATAATTTAGACAAGCAAAGTTTTCTTTTGACACAAATTTTAGAGACACTCTTTGAATAAAAAAAAAACTTTATAAGAAAAAAAACTTCATTTGTCTACAATTTTATTATAGATTACTAATTTCCAGCAAATCGGATAAAAACTACGGATTCTAGAAGCCCAAGAAATAAAGCCGGGAGATCGGTGTATATGGGGGCTATACCAAAACATGGACCGATAAGCACCATTTGCTACTCACATATTTGTTATCTTAAAATACCTCCAGATTTCCAATTTCAAACAAATCGGCCAGAAAATATAGTCTCTAGACGCCCAAGAAGAAAAAATCGAGAGATCAGTCTATATGGGGGTTATACCAAAAAATTGACTTACCTCAATTTCGGCACACTTATTAGTGGCCTAAAAGTACATCTCGATTTCGAATTTTAAGAAAATCGGGTAATAAATAAAGTTTATAGAAGCTCAAGAATTTCAGGCAAATCGGATGGTAAATATAGTTTCTAGAAGCCCAAGAAGCAAAATCGGGAGATCGGTCTATATGGGGGCTATGCCAAAACATGGACCGATGGGCACCATTTTCGACACACCTTTTTATGGTCCCAAAAGAACTCTAGATTTTCAATTTCAGGAAAATCGGATAGAAAATATAGTTTCTAGAAGCCCAAGAAGCAAAATCGGGAGATCGGTCTATATGGGGGCTATACCAAAACATGGACCGATGCGCACCATTTTCGGCACACCTTTTTATGGTCCTCAAATACTTCTTGATTTCATATTTCAGGCAAATCGGATGGTAAATATAGTTTTTAGAAGACCTAGAAGCAAAATCGGGAGATCGGTCTATATGGGGGCTATACCAAAACATGAACCGATGGGCACCATTTTCGGCATACCTTTTTATGGTCCTCAAATACCTCTATATTTCCAATTTCAGGCAAATTGGATAAAAACTACGGTTTTTATAGGCCCAAGACTCCAAATCGGGAGGTTGGTTTATATGGGGGCTATATCAAGACTAGAGGTGTGCGCGTGACACGCGTGAATCACGTGAGTCACAAAATTTGAAGGAACTCTCGTGAATGTGCGTGAATGGGACTAAAATGAATATGTTGTGCGTGGACGTGCGTGAGAAATAAAATCGGTTCGTGAGTGTGCGTGAATAAAATTTCTGCAAAATCACGCTCACGAAAAAAATCAATATTTATTCATACTCGTACATAAATTGAAATTAATTTAGCTCTCGAACTATATTCTATATTTGAATTTTGTTACCTTTCCTGATTTCCGTTTGGGAAATGTTATGAGTCTCGTGAATTGGTCGTGAATCACGTAAATTGTCGTGAATCGTGCGTGAGTGGAGTCTTTAAAAGTAGTTCGTGCGTGAGCGTGCGTGAGTACTGGTTTTAATTTCGTGAATGTGCGTGAGTGGGATTGGCTACCACACGTATCGTGCGTGAGCGTGCGTGAATAAACATTTTGCTTCGTGAATGTGCGTGAGTGTGATTGAAATTTCAGTCACGCGCACACCTCTAATCAAGACATTTCCCGATACGGACCATTTTCGACACACCTATTTACGGTCGCAAAATACCTCTAGATTTTCAATTTCATACAAATCGGATAGAAAATACTGTTTCTAGACGCGTAAGAAGCAAAATCGGGAGATCGGTCTATATGGGGGCTATACCAAAACATGGACCGATACGGACCATTTTTAACATACCTCTTTATAGTCCCACAATACCTCTAGATTTTCAATTTCAGACAAATCGGATAGAAAATATTGTTTCTAGACGCGTAAGAAGCAAAATCGGGAGATCGGTCTATATGGGGGCTATACCAAAACATGGGCCGATGAGCACAATTTTCGGCACACCTTTTCATGGTCCTCAAATACCTCTATATTTCCAATTTCAGGCAAATTGGATAAAAACTACGGTTTTTATAGGCCCAAGACTCCAAATCGGGAGGTTGGTTTATATGGGGGCTATATCAAAACATGGACCGATACGGACCATTTTCGACACACCTCTTTTTGGTCCAAAATACCCTTAGATTTTCAATTTCAGGCAAATTGGATAAAAACTACGGTTTCTATAAGCCCAAGAAGTAAAATCGGGAGATCGGTCTATATGGGGGCTATACCAAAACATGGACCGATACTCACCATTTTTGGCACACCTCCTTATGGCCCTCAAATACCTTTAGACTTCCAATTTCATGCACATTTGATAAAAACTACGGTTTCTATAAGCCCAAGAAGTAAAATCGGGAGATCGGTCTATATGGGGGCTATAACAAAACATGGACCGATACTCACCATTTTTGGCACACCTCTTAATGGTCCTCAAATACCTCTAGATTTCCAATTTCAGGCAAATCGGATAAAAACTACGGTTTCTATAAGCCCAAGAAGTAAAATCGGGAGATCGGTCTATATGGGGGCTATACCAAAACATGGACCGATACTCACCATTTTTGGCACACCTCTTAATGGTCCTCAAATACCTCTAGATTTTCAATTTCAGGCAAATTGAATAAAAACTACGGTTTCTATAAGCCCAAGAAGTAAAATCGGGAGATCGGTCTATATGGGGGCTATACCAAAACATGGACCGATACTCACCATTTTTGGCACCTCTCCTAATGGTCATAAAAGACCTCTAGATTTCAAATTTCAGACAAATTGGATAAAAACTACGATTTCTATAAGCCCAAGACCCCAAATCGGGAGGTCGGTTTATATGGGGACTATATCAAAACCTTGACCGATATAGACCATCTTCGAACTTGACCTACCTGCAGACAAAAGACGAGTTTGTGCAAAATTTCAGCACGATTGCTTCATTATTGAAGACTGTAGCGTGATTACGACAGACAGACAGACGGACATGGCCATATCGTCTTAGAATTTCTCCCTGATCAAGAATGTATATACTTTATATAGTCGGAAATCGATATTTCGATGTGTTACAAACGGAATGACAAACTTATTATACCCCCGTCACCATTCTATGGTGGTGGGTATAAAAAGATAATTAATTGTGAAATTTTTATATCTTGAAGCAGTACTGTATAATAGTGTACTAAGAGTGTTAGGGTACATGTTTCTTACTCCAAAAGAAGGCTGCTTAGGCTATCATAAAGTGTTTTTCTAATAAAAAAAATATAATTGATTTTGATTTAGACTTTTAGACTTTTTTATAAAAAAAGATAAGTGTATGCTGTTGATTAAAATTGAAATTGTCCATAACTAAATCGGAAAGCAAATCAGAAATCCTATATTCACACAGAAAAAATACTTGCTTGTTTAACAAAAATAGGTTTGGTATAGGCTCTAAGCCAAAGAAGCGGATAATTGAAGGGTGGTTGATATGTATTGCAACTAATATCAGGTTGCTATTTGTTAACCGCTCCTCTGATAGTTGGCAGATATACTCCAGTGACATTTAATTTTATTGTTTACAAGCTAACAAACGACTTTCAAATTAATGCTTTCAGAAATAAAGTTATTCGTGATGGAATTCAAATGTAAGCTGCATTTATATTTAAATTACATTTATATTTATATTAGATTTTTAGCGTTACATCTAAAATTATAGATGAAACGATAAACTAAACTATAATTGTATTTAAATATTTAAATTTAATTTAATTCTAATTCTAGCACTTACATAAAAAACATAAATTTCAAATAGATTTGTTTTTATATGCATTTCATAAACAAGTATTCCAATAAGCTATATTAAATTTAAAAGACAAACAAATCGAATGCTGTAAACATTCTTGAGTTATTGCCATAATAGACATTTTATTATTTTCCATTTTATTATTACTTTTCTTTTTATTTGTTAAAATAAATATTTATTGATTTGTGTGTGAAAGTAAAGTGGCCAATAAAAAAACAAACACAGAGTAAATAAATATTCTTTTATCAAAAATATACAACAATAATAATTTATTTGCATTATGCATATTGAGTAAGTTTGTTTGTGTGCATTCATGAAAATTCATAGAAATGTAATGGCTTGGCTCGAACACGGTACAATATATGGGGCAATTTTTGTTTTATTATAATTGACTAGGATGGGCGTATGCCTTTAAATGGCATACGCCCATAGCAATATAAGACACTTTTACCATGAGTTTTTCAAGTGGCTTAATATATTACAGTGGTAGAAAATATAGGTAATAATCACGGTTGCCACAGTTGGTAGAATTCTACCAAATATGGTATTTTTTTTACTGGTTGGTAGATTGTTAGAATACCTGATGTTTTGGTAGATTGCGCAAATTAATTCTCTCCAATTAATAGGTACTTTACAACTTTTCTATGGAAATAATATTTTGACAAAATTTTCTATAGAAATAAAATGTTGACAAAATTTTCCATAGAAACAACAATTGACAAAATTTCTATAAAAATAAAATTTTGACAAAAATTTCCAAAGAAATAAACTTTTGACAAAATTTTCCATAGAAATAAAATTTTTACAAAATTTTTTTGTAGAAATAAAATTTTTAAAAAATTTTATGTATAAGTAAAATTTTGACAAAATTTTCGGTAGAAATACAATTTTGACAAAATTTTCTATAGAAATAAAATTTTGATAAAATTTTCTATATAAATAAAATTTTGACAAAATTTCCAATAGAAATAAAATTTTGACAAAATTTCCGATAGAAATAAAATTTTGACAAAATTTTCTATAGAAATAAAATTGTGACAAAATTCTCTATAGAAATAAAATTTTGACAAAATTTTCTATAGAAATAAAATTTAGACAAAAATTTTCAAAGAAATAAACTTTTGAAAAAATTTTCTATAGAAATAAAATTTTTACAAAATTTTTTTGTAGAAATAAAATTTTTAAAAAATTTTATGTATAAGTAAAATTTTGACAAAATTTTCTGTAGAAATACAATTTTGTCAAAATTTTCTATAGAAATTAAACTTTGGTAAAATTTTCTATAGAAATTAAACTTTGGTAAAATTTTCTATAGAAATAAAATGTTGACAAAATTTTCTATAGAAATAAAATTTTGACAAAATTTTCCATAGAAATACAATTTTGACAAAATTTTCTATAGAAATAAAATTTTGATAAAATTTTCTATATAAATAAAATTTTGACAAAATTTCCAATAGAAATAAAATTTTGACAAAATTTCCGATAGAAATAAAATTTTGACAAAATTTTCTATAGAAATAAAATTGTGACAAAATTCTCTATAGAAATAAAATTTTGACAAAATTTTCTATAGAAATAAAATTTAGACAAAAATTTTCAAAGAAATAAACTTTTGACAAAATTTTCTATAGAAATAAAATGTTGACAAAATTTTCTATAGAAATAAAATTTTGACAAAACTTTCTATTAAAATAAAATTTTAACAAAATTTTCTATAGAAATAAAATTTTGTTGTTTTTTTGATTTCAGCTTAAAACCATACATTGACTAACCTACAAGTGTAGCTTAACCAACAGAGGAAAAGAATGTTTGTCAAACTTATTTGGGCAAAGCCCTATAGACTGCAATATGGTTGGATGGACGCACGTTTCGGAATTACCACATTCCTCATCAGCATCCTCTACTTGCAGCAAAACTATCAACCGATTATCAGAAAAAATGCAGGCAGTTTATTAAACCCAACAATAAACCACACTTGAACCTTCCGAAAAAAGGTTTTACATTGATAGCCGGCTTATACCGAAATAAATTCGTACAAACATCTCTCTTTTCCTTTGCCACCGTCAAATCATCGATTTGAGTGAAGTTGGCTGGGTTTTATTTTGAGCGTGCTTCCTCTTCTTTCTTTCATTCGATTTGTTTTGTTATTGTTGGTTTTTGTTCTTTAATCATTGTTGTTGTTTTTTTGATTTCAGCTTAAAACCATACATTGACTAAACTATAAGTGTAGCTTAACCAACAGGGGAATAGACATAAAATTTTGACAAAATTTTCTATAGAAATAAAATTTTGACAAAAGTTTCTAAAGAAAAAAATTTTGGCAAAATTTTCTATAGAAATAAAATTTTGACAAAATTTTCTATATAAAAAATTTTTTTGATAACATTTTCTATATAAAAAATTTTTTTGACAACATTTTCTATATAAATAAAATTTTGGCAAAATTTTCTACCGCACTAAAATTTTTACAAAATTTTCCGCAATAAAATTTTTACAAATTTTTGTAGAAATAAAATTTTGACAAAATTTTTTGCAGAAATAAAATTTTGACAAAATTTTCTATAGAATAGGTTTGGACAAAATTTCCTATAGAAATAAAATTTTTACAAAATTTTTTGTAGACATAAAACTTTGACAAAATTTTTTGTAGAAATAAAATTTTGACAAAAATTTCTATAGAAATAAAATTTTGAATAAATTCTCAATAGAAATAAAATTTTGACAAAATTTTCTATAGAAATAAAATTTTGACAAAATTTTCTATAGAAATAAAATTTTATTATTATTGTCTTTGATCTCAGCTTAAAGCCATGCATCGACTAAACTACAAGTGTAGCTTAACCAACAGAGGAAAAGTATGCTTGTCAAATTTATTTGGGCAAAGCCCTATAGACTGCAAGATGGTTGGATGTACAGCTGTTTCGGAATTACCACATTCCTCATCAGCATCCTCTACTTGCAGCAAAACTACCAAAAACCAATTATCAGAATAAATTCGGGTAGTTCACTCAACCCAATGTGAACTACACTTGAACCTTCCGAAAAAGGGTTTGATAGTCGGCTACGCTCAAAAACAAACCCAGCCAAATACATTCAAATCGATGATTTGAGTTTGGCAAAGGAAAAGAGATATGCTTGCAAAATTTGTTTAGGCAGTAGCCGACTATCAAACCCTTTTTACCCCAATTTATTCTGATAATTGGTTGATAGTTTTGCTGCAAGTAGAGGATGCTGATGAGGAATGTGGTAATTCCGAAACAGCTGTACATCCAACCATCTTGCAGTCTATAGGGCTTTGCCCAAATAAATTTGACAAGCATACTTTTCCTCTGTTGGTTAAGCTACACTAGTAGTTTAGTCAATGCATGGCTTTAAGCTGAGATCAAAGACAATAATAACGATTGAAGGGAAGCCAACAATAACAAACAAAACGAATGAAAATAAAATTTTGACAAAATTTTCTATAGAAATAAAATTTTGACAAAATTTTCTACAGAAATAAAATTTTGACAAAATTTTCTATAGAAATAAAATTTTGACAAAATTTTCTATAGAAATAAAATTTTGACAAAATTTTCTATAGAAATAAAATTTTGACAAAATTTTCTATAGAAATAAAATTTTGACAAAATTTTCTATAGAAATAAAATTTTTACAAAATTTTGTATAGAAATACAATTTTTACAAAATTTCCAAAGAAATACAATTTTGACAAAAATTTCCAAAGAAATAAACTTTTGACAAAATTTTTTTGTAGAAATAAAATTTTGACAAAATTTTCTATCGAAAAAGTTTTGACAAAATTTCCCATAGAAATAAAATTTTGACAAAATTTTCTATAGAAATACAATTTCGACACAATTTTCTATAGAAATAAAATTTTGACAAAATTTTCTATAGAAATTGAATTTTTGACAAAATTTTCTATAGAAATACAATTTTTACAAAATTTTGACAAAATTTTCTATAGAACTAAAATTTTGACAAAATGTTCTGTATATATAAAACTTTGACAAACTTTTCTATAGAAATAAATAAAATTTTGTCAAAATTTTCTGTGGATATAAAACTATGACAAAGTTTTCTATAGAAATAAAATTTTGAAAAATTTTTTATAGAAATAAAATTTTGACAAACTTTTCTGTAGAAATACAATTTTTACATAATTTTCTATAGAAATAAAATTTTGACAAAATTTTCTATAGAAATAAAATTTTGACAAAATTTTTTTTGTAGAAATAAAATTTTGACAAAAATTTTCATAGAAATAAAATGTTGACAAAATTTTCCATAGAAATAAAATGTCTACAATATTTTTTGTAGAAATAAAATTTTGACAAAATTTTCTTTAGAAAAAAAATTGACAAAATTTCCCATAGAAATAAAATTTTGATAAAATTTTCTATAGTAATAGAATTTTGACAAATTTTTCTATAGAAATAAAATTTTGACAAAATTTGCAATAGATATAAAATTTTTACCAACTTTTCTGTAGAAATAGAATTTTGAAAAAAAATTTCTATAAATATAAAATGTTGACAAAATTTTCTATAAAAATAAATTTGTGACAAAATTTTATTTCTATTTTCTATAGAAATAAAATTTTGCTAAAATTTTTTATAGGAATAAAACTTTGACAATGGTGTAAAAAATTTTTCAGTAAAATAAGAGGAATAAAATTGTAGACTTGCATTTTTCAACCCACCCTTATATACCTGTATTCCTAATTGCCTATGTTTTGCTTGAAATGTAGTTTTAATAAAAACTACTATTGAATAACTGAAATATGTTTAGAAAATCATGTAAGTTTGAATAAAACATAAAGGCGTAGTTAGTTTAGAGAAATTACAGTCGTAAAAATAAAAAAATGTTTTCTTATATAAAAAATTATTTGGGCAAATATTTTAACAATATCCAAAGAGTTCCTCATTTTTTGGATGTTGATTGAAATGTACTTATCTTGGCAGTATGGTCATTTGATTGATTTGTTACAAATGCACAACAATTAAATTCCAAAAAATGGTGTCCGAAATCTTTCACTTCGAAGAAAATTGTTAAAGCAATGTTTGACTGTAGCCGTCGCAGGAGAAAAATCGCACCAGATCACACTCATCTCCCGAATCTTCCATACTTAAAACAGATTAAAGTTAGAGGTGGATAACTATGGATAGTAGGTGCCATCGATAGTAATTTTACACCCATTGATAGTTGACGATGTTGGAGGAAAATGCATTGTGGCTGATATGTACTGCAATGAACTTCAGGTTCCTATAATTTCTAAACCGCTTGTGTGATAGCTGACAGGTTTATTCTAGTGACAGTTCTTTTTTAGGTCTACAAGCTTACAAAAACAGTTTGATCTGAAATAAAGTAATTCGTAATGAAATTCAAGCCTGATAATCAGATTGCTTTATATTTAGCTGAAAAGCCACAAGTGGTTATCTGTATAGAGCCCTCCAGGTTTTAAATGTGAATAAATCTTTGTTACTTGTAACATTGCTCGTTACCGTAATACTGGCGGTGTTTCACCATTGAAGCTAAAAAAGCTAGAGTTCTCCAATGCAGAAAAGAAAAAAAGTTATTCTGAAAGGAGCTAAGGAATTGCTTCATTACTAAGTGGTCAGTAGTTGTCAAAAAGGTCAGCTGAATATTTACACCCACGACTGCTTACCAAAATTTAAGGGCCGTCAATGGTAATAGTTGCTCCACGCTCGGATTCATCGACCTTGGGGTAAAAATAAATGCCGAATATTATCGAGAAAATTTCCTAAAGACAGTATTGAAGCCTTGGACAGACAAACATTTAGGCAGCACAGCATGGATATTCCAACAGGACTCAGCACGCTACAATGGAAAATAGTTTAAGATGGAGGCTCCTCGCTTCATGTCTACCGCACACTGGATTAAAATCCGTAGGTTTGGCCCAGAAATATTGATTTAAGACCCCATAAAATATATACTGGTCGATTCTGATATAGCCCATGTATTTGTTGTTCAATGATTCCTATTGAATTCGGAAAAAAAATCTGAACAAATTTAGATATAGCTCCCATATACCAATATGTATCGCCCAATTTCGACAAATGAGGCTACCTTGCGCTTTTGTACAAACCGATCGTCGTAAAATTTGGCATAAAGTTATCTAATTCCCCATCCTTTAAGTGTAGATATAGCTCCTATATATATGTATTTGGCTATAATAGCCTTATTTATTAACCGATTATACTCAAATTCAATTCAAGGCTACCTTATATGGTATCAACCAAACCTGGAAAATAAAGGGTGATACGGTCAAAATTTGGTCAATATAAACTTGACGTATTTCTTTCAATTTTGCATTTAAAAAAACCTGAACACCCCTCATTTTGAAGGTGTGTGTGTGTGTGTAGAATGTTGCTCCTATTTTGATTTTGGAATTCACTCTTCAGTTGTCAAAATGCCGTCCAAGCAAGAAGAGCAGCGTATCAAAATTTTGCTCGTGCATCGCGAAAATCCTAGCTACTCGCACGCAAAACTGGCAAAATCGCTAAAAGATGCCAAATCAACCTTTACAAATGTAATTAAAGTGTTTGAGGAACGTTTGTCGACAGCCAGGAAGTCTGGCTCGGGGGGAAATCGAAAACCGGAAGCCGCTGAGACGACAAAGAGAGTTGCCGGTAGATTCAAGCGAAACCCTAACCTCTCTCTCCGAGATGCCGCAAATAAGCTGGGTGTATCGTCTACAACCGTGCATCGAACCAAAAAACGAGCCGGACTATCGACTTACAAGAAGGTAGTGACTCCAAATCGCAATGATAAACAAAATACGACGGTCAAAGCGCGATCCCGGAGGCTGTACGCGACGATGCTGACGAAGTTTGACTGCGTGGTAATGGACGACGAAACCTACGTCAAAGCCGACTACAAGCAGCTTCCGGGATAGGAGTTTTATACGGCAAAAGGAAGGGGAAAGGTAGCAGATATTTTCAAGCACATATCTGGTTTGGCAAGCCATCTGTACCTGTGGCTTGAAAAGCAGCATTTTCATAGCTTCCGGGACTGTCAACTAAGAAATTTACGTGAAAGAGTGTTTGAATAAACGTCTGCTGCCTTTCCTGAAGAAACATGGTTGTTTCGTACTGTTTTGGCCGGATTTGGCATCTTGCCATTACGGTAAAAAGGCCATGGAGTGGTACTCCGCCAACAACGTGCAGGTGGTTCCCAAAGACAAGAATCCTCCCAACACGCCAGAGCTCCGCCCAATAGAGAAATACTGGGCTATTGTCAAGCGGAACCTAAAGAAGACCAAAAAAACTGCTAAGGACGAGCAGCAGTTCAAGGCAAACTGGCTTTCTGCGGCGAAGAAGGTGGCTGTCAAGCAGGTGTCAAGCGTGAGGCCCGGCAATTCGGATTTGGAAAAGCGAAAGCCTAACTGAATATTTTTTCTGAATTTTATACTAATTGAACTTGAAAAATAAATTTAATTTGATTTTTTAAATAAACCGATTTACACGCGTTTTCCCTTGACCAAATTTTGACCGTATCACCCTTTATAATCGAAATCGGGTCAGATTTAGATATAGCTCCCAAATATATGTATCTTACTCAAAATTGGCTAAATTTAAGCCTATATAGTACTAAGTATATGTGTATATGTGCAAAGAACCACCTACTAAATTTCAATCAGATCGGATGAATTTTGCTTCTCCAAAAGGCACCGGAGGTCAAATCTGGGGATCGGTTTATATGGGGGCTATGTATAATTAAAGACTGATATGGACCAATTCCTGCATGGTTGTTAGATACCATATACTAACAGCACGTATCAAATTTCAACCGAATCGGATGAATTTGCTGTTCCAAGGGGCTCCGGAGGTGAAATCTAGGGATCGGTTTATTTGGGGCTATATATAATTATGGACCAATGTGAACCAATTTTTGCATGGTTGTTAGCGACTATATACTAACACCATGTACCAAATTTCAGCCGGATCGGATGAAATTTGCTTCTCTTTGATGCTCCGTAAGCCAAATCTGGGGATCTGTTTGTATGGGACCTACATATAAATATGGACCAATTCCTGCATGGTTGTTAGAGACAATATACTAACATCACGTACCAAGTTTAAACCGAATCGGATGAATTTTGCTTTTCTTAGACGCTCCGCAAGCCAAATCTGGGGATCGGTTTATATAGGGGGCAATTTATAAATATGGACCGATGTGGACCACTTTTTGCATGGTTGTTAGAGACCATATACTAAAACCATGTACCAAATTTCAGCCGGATCGGATGAAATTTGCTTCTCTTAGAGGATCTGCAAGCCAAATCTGGGGGACCGTTTATATGGGGCATATACGTAAAAGTGGACCGATATGGCCCATTTGCAATACCGTCCGACCTACATCAGTAACAACTACTTGTGCCAAGTTTCCAGTCGATAGCTTGTTTCGTTCGGAAGTTAGCGTGATTTCTACAGACAGACGGACGTACTGACATGCTTAGATCGACTCAGAATTTCACCACGACCCAGAATATATGTACTTTATGGGGTCTTAGAGCAATATTTCGATGTGTTACAAACGGAATGACAAAGGATTTTGGTATTGATTCCGAGCCAAAGATGTGGCTTCTTTAAAATAAAGATATTTTTTAGAGACCTATTTGGCTTTAAATCTAGGAACAATAAAATTAAAATTAGGATACAGATCTCATTTGTCAAATTTACATTCTCTTTTCGCGGTTTATTAATAAAGGTACTCACGTACACACAAATGCCAGTTTAAAAATCCAAATTATAACGGATACTTCAAAATTAAAGAAGGGTTTCTTAATTCAAAACAAGTATATACGGCCGTAAGTTCGGCCAGGCCGAATCTTATGTACCCTCCACCATGGATTTCGTAGGAACTTCTACTAAAGGCTGTCATCCACAATCGAATTACTTGGGTTGCGATAACACTTGCCGATGGCAAGGTATCGTAAAACTTTTTAACACTGTCTTCTAAATTGTAAGTTAGTCCATAAGGGGTATATATTAAACAAAAAAAAGGCCGATTAAATAAGTATATAATTCAGTTTGACAAAATTTTCTATAGAAATAAAATTTTGACAAAATTTTCTATAGAAATAAAAACTTGACAAAATTTTCTATAGAAATAAAATGTTGACAAAATTTTCTATGGAAGTAAAATGTTGACAAAATTTTCTATAGCAATAAAATTTTGACAAAATTTTCTATAGAAATAAAATGTTGACAAAATTTTCTATAGAAATAAAATGTTGACAAAATGTTCTATAGAAATAAACTTTTTACAAAACTTTCTATAGAAATGAAATTTTGACAAAACTTTCTATAGTAATAAAATTTGACAATTTTTACATGGCTGTTAGAGGCCATATACTAACGAAATGTACCAAATTTCAACCGCATCGGATGACTTTTGCTCCTCCAATAGGTTCCGGAGGTCAAATCTGGGGATCGGTTTATATGGGAGCTATATATAATTATGGACCGATATGGACCAATTTTTACATGGTTGTTAGAGACCATATACTAACACCACGTACTAAATTTCAATTGGATCGGATGAATTTTGCTCATCCAAGAGGCTCCAGAGTTCAAATCTGGGGATCGGTTTATATGGGAGCTATATATAATTATGGACCGATATGGACCAATTTTTGCATGCTTGTTAGAGACCGTATACTAACATCAGGTACCCAATTTCAAAGGGATCGGATGAATTTTGCCCCTCCAAGAGGTTCCGGAGGTCAAATCTGGGGATCGGTTTATATGGGAGCTATATATAATTATGGACCGATATGGACCAGTTTTTGCATGGTTATTAGAGACCATATACTAACACCACGTACCAAATTTCAATCGGGTAGGATGAAGTTTGCTCCTCCAAGAGGCTCCGGAGGTCAAATCTGGGGTTCGGTTTATATGGGAGCTATATATATTTATGGACCGATATGGACCAGTTTTTGCATGGTTGTTAGAGACCGTATACTAACATCAGGTACCAAATTTCAACCGGATCGGATGAATTTTGCCCCTCCAAGAGGCTCCGGAGGTCAAATCTGGGGATCGGTTTATATGGGGGCTATATATAATTATGGACCGATATGGACCAATTTTTGCATGGTTGTTAGAGACCGTATACTTAGACCACGTACCAAATTTCAACCGGATCGGATGAATTTTGCTGCTCCGGAAGGCTCCGCAAGCCAAATTTGGGGATCGGTTTATATGGGAGCTATACGTAAACGTGGGCCGATATGGTCCATTTTCAATACCATCCGACCTACATCAATAGCAACTACTTGTGCCAAGTTTCAAGTCGATAGCTAGTTTCGTTCGGAAGTTAGCGTGATTTCCACAGACGGACGGACAGCCGGACAGACGGACAGACGGACGGACGGACGGACATGCTTAGATCGACTCAGAATTTCACCACGACCCAGAATATATATACTTTATGGGGTCTTAGAGCAATATTTCGATGTGTTACAAACGGAATGACAAAGTTAATATACCCCCATCCTATGGTGGAGGGTATAAAAAAAAAACTTTAAACCAAAGACGTTAAATCCTCAAAATAAGTTAGCCTATATTTGAAGAGTTTTTATCTTAAATCTAAAATTTCAATATTTCAGTTAATTCAAGGGCAATTTCTTTAAACCAAAAATCTGTTTCCTTACTTTAAGGAAATTTAGGCTTAGTTCAATGATATCCGACTTTAACGGAGGGACGAAGCTTAAAAAAAAAATTGTGTCCTAAATTTAATTAAAATTTTTTTTTTGAAGCAATGATTATAAACTTTATTTTTATTAAAATTTTATTATTTTAAAGAAATTTGTCCTTAATATTTTGTAAATTTCGCATCTTAAAAATTATGCTGCGTAATCTTTAATATCACGTAAAATTTTTTTTCAGTGTGGAGGGTGTACAACTTAGTTAAATGGGTCAAAATTTTAATTCAAAAAATTTTAAAATATATAGTATTGAATATGTTTTTGTGCTAAAGAAAGAAAGAAAAGCCAAAGTTGAATTCATGATACCGTGAACCATATATTGTATCTTATGGTTTATGATTATCGTCGAGTGTATATGGATTTCGGCGCGTTGAACTTTCCTTGCTCACAAAATTTAAATAAAAATATAAATTAAAAATTTCTCAAGAATACCTGCATATGCTACAACATAATAAATTATCAACATTTCGTATTGAACTTACAAAAGAAAAATGAATATTTATCATAAATTTCTCAGTTCCTTCCATCAATTTCTTTGGAAGCCCAATTTTGCCCTTATTTGTATGATCACCTTATCAAGCTATACATTTATGAAATTTCATACATTTTACACTAAAGAAAGTCAAATTGGAAAATGCCAAGCAGAACCAATTATGACATAATGCAGTGTATTGGCAACAGAAAAAAAAAAAACAACACTCAAATGATGACATTCTCTATAAGGGCAAATATGGCCCAAAAGGCATAATGGGTCATTTATGTACGCAGTCATTAGGAAACCCATGACATGTGGCATTGGTCATTTTAGTGGCAATAATTGTCATGTAATGTAGTTGGGTCATTATTATGCAAAGTCAGAACATTTTGCAATAGCAGTTTGGTCAACACATGAATTGAACGAATTTTATAATGACCAATTTTAGTATGGAATGCAATAAAAAGCTACATGCTACAACATTACAAATTATTTTGAAATGTTTTCTTAAATGCTGCAACGATAGTATTTTTAATTAGCTTTTTCTCAATCCGGAAAAGTAAAAACGAATATAAGCAAATTGTACGCTTTCCGAAATTAGGTTAGGTTAATGTGGCAGCTCGATTTATTAAATATGGGTACTACTAGTTTCCCGAAATTAAATAAGCAGTGTCTACATATGGAGATACAAATTCCAGTGTCGAGATGCCCATGAATTCAAAACTACAGATCGGTCTATATGGGACCGTTACGGAAACATGGACCGCTATAATACAAATTCGATTCGGTTGAAATTTTGGTACGTGGTATTAGTGTATGGTCGATAACAACCATGCATGTCGGTCCATAATTATTTGTAGCCCCCATATAAACCGGTCCCCAGATTTGAATTTCGGAATCTCTTGGTGGAGCCAAATTCATCCGATCCGGTTGAAATTTGTTACGTGGTGTCGATATATGCTCTCTAACAATCATGCAGAAATTTTTTCATATTGGTCCATAATGATATATAGCCTCCATATAAACCGATCCCCAGATTTGACTTCCGGAGCCTCTTGGAGGAACAAAATTCATCCGATCTGGTTGAAATTTAGTAGGTGGTGTTATTCATGCTAAATTTGGTACGTTGTGTTAGTATATGGTCATGTCAACAACCATGCCAAGAGTGGTCCATATGGGTCCATAGTTATATATAACCCACAGATAAACCAATCCCCAGATTTTACTTCTTCCTCGATAAGCACATTTCATATGTTTTTGCTAACACTTGGTACTAATCAAAAATTGGATCATATAGGTTCATTATTGTATATAGCCCCGTATAAACCGACCCACAACCTCAAAAAAAAAATCGCTCCGGTAACATATGCCCCAAACACATTTTGCTTCAAGCTTAATTTAAGGATTGGTCCAAACAAAAAAAAATTGTTTGTATTGTTCAAACATATTATGTTTCACCGTAGGGCATACACTGGTAGTAAAAATTTTTAATGAAGTTTTCTTTGTGTGGATATATTTTTAAGGCGCCAATTGGTTACTTCCATAATTTTACTTGCAGCATACTCTCTAGGTCTCTCTTTCTAAGCACATATATGTTTATAGGCTATTTCCAAATTAATATATGGTTGCATCTAAGCATATTATATTTACAAAAATTTTATGTCCCAAACATAATATATTCTAACATATTAACATATATGTCCCAAACATGTTATGCTAGTTTATGAACATTATATGTTTGCACTTACAAATATTGTGTTAAAAAATTCGAGTTCCAAACATGTAATTTTTACACCCAAACATATGAAAATCAGTATTTTTCGTTTTTCGTGTTGAGTCGTGTTTATTTCAGAGACAAAGAGAACACTAAAGGTTATTTGGTTTTACGGTGAGTGTTTATTGAAAATTAATTGAGTTGCCTAGGTGGTACACAAGGTCTTGCAGCTTTAACTATCCATATGATTAGTAACTAATCGGTCCACGGTGGCGTATCACTTCTCGGTTTAGTTCGGTGGCGGTGGAATAAGCTGAGTATGCGGTATATGAAACCACGCCAGCTGGGGTGCAGGTCACGATGATGTAGTCGACGGAACACGGGGCAGTAGGCCTGTCGGAAGTGGTGTCACGGTGACGTGGGTCGGTGGCGAGTGAACTCACGTGATCCTAGACACTGTCACATCGGGATGGAAGTGGCCAGTGGCGGCAAGGACGCACTGTTCCAATATGTGTCGCAAGTCGTGTCACGGTGACGTGGGTAGGTGGCGAGTGCACTCACGTGATCCTAGTCACTGTCACGTCTGGGTGGAAGTTATACCTGTGGCAGGTGAGGATTCGCGGTATCAAGTCGGTGTTGTCAAGGTGAACGTGATACAAGTGGCTGTGAGGACTCGCGGTATCAAGTCGGTGTCGTGTCTAAGTGAACGTGGTACCAGTGGCTGTAAGGACTCGCAGTATCAAGTCGGTGTCGTGTCTAAGTGAACGTGATAGCAGTGGCTGTGAGGACTCGCGGTATCCTGTCACTGTTGAGTCGTGTCGTGTCTAAGTGAACGTGATACCAGTGGCTGCGAGGACTCGCGGTATCCTGTCACTGATGAGTCGTGTCTAAGTGAATGTGATACCATTGGCTGCGAGGACTCCCGGTATCCTGTCACTGTTGAGTCGTGCCGTGTCTAAGTGAACGTGATACCAGTGGCTGCGAGGACTCGCGGTAAAGGGTGATACGGTCAAAATTTGGTCAAGGGAAATCGCGGGTAAATCGGTGAAATCGTTTATTTAAAAAATCAAATTAAATTTCTTTTTCAAATTCAATTAGTATAAAATTCAGGAAAAATATTCAGTTAGGCTTTCGCTTTTCCAACTCCGAATGGCCGGGCCTCACGCTTGACACCTGCCATCAGATTTTGTACAGCCACCTTGTCCACATTCTTCGCCGCAGAAAGCCAGTTTGCCTTGAACTGCTGCTCGTCCTTAGCAGTTTTTTGGTCTTCTTTAGGTTCCGCTTGACAATAGCCCAGTATTTCTCAATTGGGCGGAGCTCTGGCGTGTTGGGAGGGTTCTTGTCCTTGGGAACCACCTGCACGTTGTTGGCGGCGTACCACTCCATGGCCTTTTTACCGTAATGGCAAGATGCCAAATCCGGCCAAAACAGTACGGAACAACCGTGTTTCTTCAGGAAAGGCAGCAGACGTTTATTCAAACACTCTTTCACGTAAATTTCTTGGTTGACAGTCCCAGAAGCTATGAAAATGCTGCTTTTCAAGCCACAGGTACAGATGGCTTGCCAAACCAGATATTTCTTTGCGAACTTTGACAGTTTTATGTGCTTGAAAATATCTGCTACCTTTCCCCTTCCTTTTGCCGTATAAAACTCCTGTCCCGGAAGCTGCTTGTAGTCGGCTTTGACGTAGGTTTCGTCGTCCATTACCACGCAGTCAAACTTCGTCAGCATCGTCGTGTACAGCCTCCGGGATTGCGCTTTGGCCGTCGTATTTTGTTTATCATCGCGATTTGGAGTCAATACCTTCTTGTAAGTCGATAGTCCGGCAACTCTCTTTGTCGTCTCAGCGGCTTCCGGTTTGCGATTTCCCCCCGATCCAGACTTCCTGACTGTCGACAAACGTTCCCCAAACACTTTAATTACATTTGTAACGGTTGATTTGGCAACTTTTAGCGATTTTGCCAGCTTTGCGTGCGAGTAGCTCGGATTTTCGCGATGGGCGAGCAAAATTTTGATACGCTACTCTTCTTGATTGGACGGCATTTTGACAACTCAAAAGTGAATTCCAAAATCAAAATAGGACCAACATTCTACACACACACACCTTCAAAATGAGGGGTGTTCAGGTTTTTTAAATGCAAAATTGAAAGAAATACGTCAAGTTTATATTGACCAAATTTTGACGGTACACCCTTTACGGCCGTATATACTTGTTTAGTTTAATATATACCAGGTATGGACAATGTGGTATATATTATGGTGTTAGGAAAATTTAAGATACCCTGCCATCGGCAAGTGTTACCGCAACCCAAGTAATTCGATTTTGGATGAAAGTCTTCAGTAGAAGTTTCTACGCAATCCATGGTGGAGGGTACATAAGCTTTGGCCTGGTCGAACTTACGGCCGGATATACTTGTTTTTATTTGCAATTTCGTCAATCAGTTCGCTGAATTCACTTTGTATGAGTTTGGAGAACTCCTAGAAAAATTGAAAATTTTTGAGAATATTAATTCATTTAAAATCATAAAAAAAAACATAAAAATTAATTATTTGACAAAACTATCACAAATTTTTTAAATTCACATTCAAAACACTGAGTTCGGATCACACCTCAAGAAGTGATGCAAATTCAGTGCGACCTCTGTTGAAATGGTGGACATCCGTCCTATGACAAGCCAATGTTAAATTCATCGCTACTGGGCCAATTTTCCACCACTTCCGGAAAACATTTTCATTACTCTTTTGGCGACGTTTTTTTTATACCCTCCATCATAGGATGGGGGTATATTAACTTTGTCATTCCGTTTGTAACACATCGAAATATTGCTCTAAGACCCCATAAAGTATATATATTCTGGGTCGTGGTGAAATTCTGAGTCGATCTAAGCATGTCCGTCCGTCCGTCCGTCCGTCCGTCTGTTGAAATCACGCTAACTTCCGAACGAAACAAGCTATCGACTTGAAACTTGGCACAAGTAGTTGTTATCGATGTAGGTCGGATGGTATTGAAAATGGGTCATATCGGTCCACTTTTACGTATAGCCCCCATATAAAGGGACCCTCAGATTTGGCTTGTGGAGCCTCTAAAAGAAGCATATTTCATCCGATCCGGCTGAAATTTGGTATATGGTGTTGGTATATGGTCTCTAACAACCACGCAAAAATTGGTCCACATCGGTCCATAATTATATATAGCCCCCATATAAACCGATCCCCAGATTTGGCTTGTGGAGCCTCTAACAGAAGCATATTTCATCCGATCCGGCTGAAATTTGGTATATGGTGTTGGTATATGGTCTCTAACAACCATGCAAAAATTGGTTCACATCGGTCCATAATTATATATAGCCCCCATATAAACCGATCCCCAGATTTGGCTTGCGGAGCCTAAAAGAGAAACAAATTTCATCCGATCCGGCTGAAATTTGGTACATCGTGTTGGTATATGGTCTCTAACAACCATGCAAAAATTGGTTCCCATCGGTCCATAATTATATATAGCCCCCATATAAACCGATCCCCAGATTTGGCTAGTGGAGCCTCAAAGAGAAGCATATTTCATCCGATCCGGTTGAAATTTGGTACATGGTGTTGGTATATGGTCTCTAAAAATCATGCAAAAATTGGTCCACATTGGTCCATAATTATATATAGCCCCCATATAAACCGATCCCCAGATTTTGGCTTGCGGAGCCTCAAAGAGAAGCAAATTTCATCCGATCCGGTTGAAATTTGGTACATGATGTTGGTATATGGTCTCTAACAACCGTGCAAAAATTGGTCCACATCGGTCCATAATTATATATAGCGCCCATATAAACCGATCCCCAGATTTGGGTTGCGGAGCCTCAAAGAGAAGCAAATTTGATCCGATCCGCCTGAAATTTGGTACATCATATTTGTATATGGTCTCTAACAAACGTGCAAAAATTGGTCCACATCGGTTAATAATTATATATAGCCCCCATATAAACCGATCCCGAGATTTGGCTTGCGGAGCCTCAAAGAGAAGCAAATTTTATCCGATCCGCCTGAAATTTGGTACATGATATTGGTATATGGTCTCTAACAACCATGCAAAAATTGGTCCATATCAGTTCATAATTATATATAGCCCCCATATAAACCGATCCCCAGATTTGGCTTGCGAAGTCTCCAAGAGAAGCAAATTTCATCCGATCCGGCTGAAATTTGGTATATGGTGTTGGTATATGGTCTCTAACAACCATGCAAAAATTGGTCCACATCGGTCCATAATTATATATAGCCCCCATATAAAACATTCTCCAGATTTGACCTCCGGAGCCTCTTGGAGGTGCAAAATTCATCCGATTCGGTTCAAATTAGGAACGTGGTGTTAGTATATGATCGCTAACAACCATACCAAAATTGGTCCAATCACACAAAAATTGGTCCATATCGGTTCATAATCATGGTTGCCACTAGAGCCAAAAATAATCTACCAAAATTTTTTTTCTATAGAAAATTTTGTCAAAATTTTATTTCTAGAGAAAATTTTGTTAAAATTTTATTCGGTTCATAATAAAATTTTCATCATTGTCAAAATTTTGTTTCTATAGAAAATTTTGTCAAAAGTTTATTTCTATAGAAAATTTTGTTCAAATTTTATTTCTGTAGAAAATTTTGTCAAAAATTTCTTTCTATAGAAAATGTTGTCAAGATTTTTATTTCTATAAAAAATTTTGTGACAATTTTATTTCTATAGAAAATTTTGTTAAAATTTTATTTCTGTAGAAAATTTTGTCAAAATTTTATGTCTACTTTGTCAAACTGAATTATATACGTATTGGATCGATCTTTTTTGATTTAATATATACCACGTATGTACTTACATACAATTTAGAAGATGGTGTTAGGAGGTTTTAAGATACCTTGCCATCGGCAAGCGTTACCGCAACTTAAGTAATTCGATTGTGGATGGCAGTGTTTAGAAGAAGTTTCTACGCAATCCATGATGGAGGGTACACAAGCTTCGGCCTGGCCGAACTTACGGCCGTATATACTTGTTTGATTTAATATATACCACGTATGTACTTACATACAATTTAGAAGATGGTGTTAGGAGGTTTTAAGATACCTTGCCATCGGCAAGCGTTACCGCAACTTAAGTAATTCGATTGTGGATGGCAGTGTTTAGAAGAAGTTTCTACGCAATCCATGATGGAGGGTACACAAGCTTCGGCCTGGCCGAACTTACGGCCGTATATACTTGTTTTCAAATCCAATTTTTTTCTTAAAACTACGAAATTATCTTTGGCAATAGCAATAAATAATTATGTCTCAAAAATTTACTTGAATTTGTCCACAAATATTAGTTTTGCAATTTTGAATTTTGTAATACAGTTCAGTTAAAATTTTCTAAAATTGGACGATATTTTCCTTATTTCACTGAGTGTACTCTATTAAAAATAATTTTCACATGTTCATATCTTTCAGTTAAGCCTACTGAAGGACGAGTATGTTTTATTCCTAAATAAACCATTTTTCATTCATGCAGACAACTGCAATTTCATTTATACTCTTTATCTACCTTTACAATCAAATCAAAATTTATGAACTCCCTAATTTCTCTTGTATTAAATGAATTGCGAAAATCATTTGTGTGGTATATCTGCTATGAATTGGTAATCAAAATCATTTCTGCCAACTGCCCTCACTGGGAATCGTTATTTCCTCAAATTATTTGCCAATGGCAAATTTTGTATTGTGTGCCTAGAGAAATGCAGTGAATTCATGGATGGTAGCGAAGGTAGACAATTGACCACTATGGGAAATTATGCTGCTTATGCATAAACATGTTCGTAGGTCTATACATAAAATTCCCTCTAATGCAATTGGCTATAGAATCAGTTAGTCAGTGCAGCCAGTGGGTCAGTTTAAAACCACAATGTTTTTTGAATTTCGAATAATGTCAGTACCTAAAATATTTGGTAAACCACAGGAGAGGGCAACATTTAAGGGCCAACTGCAAATGTGGTTATGACAATCAATGACAAATACAGGCATAAACACATACTCGTATGTATATTGGGGTAGTTTAAGGAAATTGGATATATATGGAAGTTGGAACTTTTCGAAATTTATATTTTTCAAAATTATTGAAAGCGTCTTTAAATTTATTGATTTGTTCGATCTTGACTACAAAGTAAAAAAGCTTTCAAGAATTTGACATGTCTTTCAAAACTTTATTATACCCTCCACCATAGGATGGAGGGGTATATTAACTTTGTCATTCCGTTTTTAACACACCGAAATATTGGTCTAAGACCTCATAAAGTATATATATTGTGGGTCGTGGTGAAATTCTGAGTCGATGTAGCTATGTCCGGCTGTCCGTCCGTCTGTGGAAATCACGCTAACTTCCGAACGAAACAAGCTATAGACTTGAGACTTGGCACAAGTAGTTGCTATTTATGTAGGTCGGATGATATTGCAAATAGGTCATATTGGAAGTCGTTTACCGACCCCCAGACCATGTAAACCGACCCCCAGATTTGGCTTACGGAGCAAATTTCATAAGATCTAGTTGAAAGTTAATACAAGGTGTTATCATATGACCTATAATACCCTTGCAAAAATTGGTCCATATCGGTCCATAATTATATATAACCCCCATATAAATCGATCCTTAGATTTTGCTTGGGGATCCTCTTGGATGAAATTTGGTTCGTGGTGTTAGTCTATTGTCTTTAACATTCATGCTAAAATTGGTCTGTATAGGTCCATAATTATATATAGCCTACATATAAACCGATTCCCAGATTAAACCTCCGTAACCTCATGGACGTGCAAAATTCATCCGATCTGGTTGAAATTTGGTACGTGGTGTTAGTATATGGTCTCTAACAGCCATGCAGAAATTTATTCATATCGGTCCATAATTATATACAGCCTCCATATCAACCGATCCCCAGATATGACCTCCGGAGCCTCTTGGAAGAGAAAATTTCATCCTATCTGGTTGAAATGGTGTTGCCACATGCCAATGGTGTTGATGCACTCAGAGAAGGAATATGATCACCTCAAACACGTTTTAAGAGCAAAATGTTATTTTTGGGTGGTTACCATGTACCATGGTTTTCGCAACCATGTTATTTCCTCGGAAATCATGTATGTGATTTCGGCCAGCAGGTTATATTTGACGAGAAAATAGTATTTTAGTGACAAACATGTTACATGGTCACCATACAAAAATAACATTTTGCTCTTGAAACATGTTTGAGGTGATCATATTCCTTCTCTGCGTGTACATGGCCAACACCCATGCAAACATTGGTCCAAAGCACTCCATAATAATATATAGCCCTCATATAAACGGATATAAGACTTGACCTCCGGAACCTCTTGAATGGGCATATTTCATCTAATTTAATTGAAATTTTGTATGTTGTGTTAGTATATGAAAACTAACAACCATGCAAAAATATAAACCATATAAACCGATCCCAAGATTTGACCTCCGGAGCCTATTGGTGTAGTACATTTCATCCGATACGATTGAAACTTGGTACGTTGTACCAAGATTTGACCTTCGGAGCCTATTTGCGGAGTATATTTCATCCGATACGATTGAAATTTGTGTAATGATATGACCGCTAACAACCATGCCAAAATTGTTCTATATCGGTCTATAGATAAAACGATCCCCAATCACACAAAAATTGGTCAATATCAGTTCATAATTGTATATAGCCCCCACATAAAGCGAACCCCATATTTCACATCTGCCTCTCTATTTACCACGAACAGTTGAAATCAATTAAGACTTTAATTGGAAAAAATTTCGTAATATTTTTTTCTGTGTATATTATTTTCTTCGAAATTTTCCACAGCTCAATAAAATTTTACGGTTAGGTTATTGAGGATGAGACCAGCCCGTAGCAAAAAAAGGGCTGGCTCCCACTTAGACCAAGTTGATCCATTGTTTTTCCTCATAGTTGTTCTTATTCGTCTTTCCTAGGTCTTCCATCCGAGGCCTTGATGAAGACAAGTATATCCTTCATGCTGCAGTTCCGTACATCCGTTATATCCAGAAAGAAAAGGGAGCCCAGTGTCTTGTTTCTTCTAAAGGATAATGATGGACACTGGCACGGAAAATGGTAGGAGTATTCTGTTGCCTCTGAGTCCAGACACCATCTACAAATATCTCTGCGAGTCGCCATTAGAAAATCAGAGTTCTTGCGGCTCTTTTCGTCCAATATTAGTTTGGTTTGCTTGCAGGTCGCAGAGGAAGCCAAACGTTCCTTCCATAAAATTTCAATAAATAAAAATTCAATAAAATTGTACTTTTTGTAAGTATGTCCCAAACATTTTATGAACTAAGTGAACATGGGCATAAAGTTCAATGACCGTACACATAACTTCAATATGTACTAAAGCATAAGAACATTTTCGTACGATTCTCGAAAATAGTAAGAATGAACTACTATATGGTTAAAATGATCATGAGCCAGTGATTTTCTTCTTTACTTTTAGTTAATTTTTTCTTCTATGAGAGGATGTAATTTCATAAACTGCAGTTAAAAAGTACACAAAGCGTTTTTAAAACAGTTGTTTTAAAAACGCTTTGTGGAAATCTGTGGAGTACAATTTAGTTCAATTTTGGCACGACGTAGTTCATTCTTGCCATAGAGCAGTTTACTTTTTTTCTGTGTAGCACTATAGCTGCATTATTAAATCTCTAGCGTGATAAAACCATAAATACGGAACAACCAGGCATATATTCACATGTACCATTACCCAGCAAAACAATTTGAAAGTTCTTCCAAAGGCACAGCTTTAAAAGCACTTCCAGAAGATGCACTCCCAATGATGTTCTTTATTTTAACCACCCATATATATGTACCGCCCGATTTTTCTAAATTTGGCCATACAACCCTTATTTATCAACCGATCTTACTCAAATTTGGCTAAATGTAGTCTTCTATAGCACTAACTATATGTGCAAAAAATCATCGAAATCGGTTCAGATTTAGATATAGCTCCCAAATATAAGTATAGCCCGATTTTCCCAAATTTGGCCATAGAACCCTTATTTATTAACCGATCTTACTAAAAGTTGGCTAGATCCAGTCATCTATAGTACTAACTATATGTGCAAAATTTCATCGAAATCGGTTCAGATGTAGATATAGCTCCCATATATGTATCACCCGATTTTGAAAAATTCGGCCCTAATAACCTTATTTTTGACCATACAGGCCTCATTTCTTAACTGATCTTACTCAAATCTTGCACAAGGTAACCTTTTGTGGTATTAATCAAACCAGCAAAATATTATGCAAATTGGTTCAGATTTAGATATAGCTTCCATATATATGCATCGCTCGATTTTTCCAAATTTGACCATAGTACTCTTATTTGTTAACCAATGTTACTCAAATTTCAAATTTTGATGTACTAGCCGATCGTTCTTATACGTACTTGTAGCTCTTACATAAGAATATTGCTCGATTTTTACAAATTTGTATTTATTACCCACACTAATTTAACGATTTTCTCTTTTTATACCCTCCATCATAGGATGGGGGGTATATTAACTTTGTCATTCCGTTTGTAACACATCGAAATATTGCTCTGAGACCCCATAAAGTATATATATTCTGGGTCGTGGTGAAATTCTGAGTCGATCTAAGCATGTCCGTCCGTCCGTCCGTCCGTCCGTCCGTCCGTCCTTCTGTTGAAATCACGCTAACTTCCGAACGAAACAAGCTATCGCCTTGAAACTTGGCACAAGTAGTTGTTATCGATGTAGTTCGGATGGTATTGAAAATGGGCCATATCGGTCCCCTTTTACGTATAGCCCCCATATAAAGGGACCCTCAGATTTGGCTTGTGGAGCCTCTAAAAGAAGCATATTTCATCCGATCCGGCTGAAATTTGGTATATGATGTTGGTATATGATCTCTAATAACCAAGCAAAAATTGGTCCACATCGGTCCATAATTATATATAGCCCCCATATAAACCGATCCCCAGATTTGGCTTGCGGAGCCTCAAAGAGAAGAAAATTTCATCCGATCCGGCTGAAATTTGGTACATGATGTTGGTATATAGTCTCTAACAACCATGCAAAAATTGGTACACATCGGTCCATAATTATATATAGCCCCCATATAAACCGATCCCCAGATTTGGCTTGAGGAGCCTCAAAGAGAAGCAAATTTCATCCGATCCGGCTGAAATTTGGTACATGATGTTGGTATATGGTCTCTAACAACCATGCAAAAATTGGTCCACATCGGTTCATAATTATATATGCCCCATATAAACCGATCCCCAGATTTGGCTTGCGAAGTGTCCAAGAGAGGCAAAAATTGGTCCATATCGGTTCATAATCATGGTTGCCATTAGAACCAAAAAAAATCTACCAACATTTTATTTCTATAGTAATTTTATTTCTATAGGAAATTTTGTCAAAATTTTATTTCTATAGAAAATTTTGTCAAAATTTTATTTATATAGAAAATTTTGTCAACATTTTATTTCTATTCGGTTCATAATAAAATTTTCTATTCGGTTCATAATAAAATTTTCATCATTGTTAAAATTTTATTTCTATAGAAAATTTTGTCAAAATTTTATTTCTATAGAAAATTTTGTTCAAATTTTATTCGGTTCATAATCATGGTTGCCACTCGAGCCAAAAATAATCTACCAAGATTTTATTTCTATAGAAAATTTTGTCAAAAGTTTATTTCTATAGAAAATTTTGTTAAAATTTTATTTCTGTAGAAATTTTTGTCAAAATTTTCTTTCTATAGAAAATTTTGTCAAAATTTTTATTTCTACAGAAAATTGTGTGAAAATTTTATTTCTATAGAAAATTTTGTTAACATTTTATTTCTGTAGAAAATTTTGTCAAAATTTTATGTCTACTTTGTCAAACTGAATTATATACGTATTGGATCGATCTTTTTTGATTTAATATATACCACGTATGGACTTACATACAATTTAGAAGATGGTGTTAGGAGGTTTTAAGATACCTTGCCATCGGCAAGCGTTACCGCAACTTAAGTAATTCGATTGTGGATGGCAGTGTTTAGATGAAGTTTCTACGCAATCCATGATGGAGGGTACATAAGCTTCGGCCTGGCCGAACTTACGGCCGTATATACTTGTTTAATAATGGGCTCAATATTAGTGGCATACTAACTCCGTAGGTGCAATATCAACACAGCCAGTGTTGCTAGAAGTAGGGGAAATTCCCTATACACCGAAAAAAAAGTTTACTATTTTTTATGAAAAATTAACTAACCCATAGTAAGAATGACCATGATTTGGCGCCAAAGATTTTTTTCATCTAGATAAGTTTATGATTTTCTTATAAATTAGTTCATGTATTACATCGTATTTTAGTTCATTATTACTATGCTGTGGGAAGAATATAGTTAAACTCATTCAAAATATTCCTGCTATCCGGAAAAATTAACAATTTTTTGGGAAACCTGTATTAAGAAATTGGTTTGAAATAAACTGTTTGCCGGTATAATTTTCAAAAAAGTTGAGAAATTGAGTAATCAAAGGTACAACAAGCCTGTATACAACTAAGAAATTTTTCGTACAAAACAAGTCAATTTTGTATAACCACCAGTATTTTATTTCAAAAAATTATTATTATATTACACAAAACTATGGCTTATGATATACAATAAAGGAAATATTTTTATTAGTACGTTGGACGCATTTACTTGTCGGTAGTTAGTAATTGCTTCTAATTAATTTAAATTTCCATGTTTTCAATTGAATTGTCCAATTTCATCGATTTTGGCTAACTTTTGTTGGGCGGATTTGGCTTATAAGCATCTGAAATTGCAAAGTTATACAAAATATAAGAAAAATATTATTAATTAATTAATTCTATCGTTCATATTGATCTTTAACTTACGGTTTTCAAGAGTATTTCCTAGAGCCAATAAGGATATCAGCTTAATTAGTATTAAACAGTAAGAATATTCAAAAAAATACCATTACGAGACCTGTCTACCTGCAAGTGAAAAAAATTATTTTTAATAAATTGAAATTTTGGTTTTATTAAAAACGGACAAAATACCGTTTATAGAAAAACTTACCACATTGAAAAATCCATCCAGTAGGTACATTTTTGGAATCATATCCATGGACAAATGGGACGTTATTGAAATTATTCTCAGAATATATTTGAAATAAAAAATATTCTAAAATTAGACATAATTTCCACTTGTCAGTATAGCATTTAGTATTTAAGGTGGATATTAAGTTCGAGTTTAGCGGCTAAAATTGCAATTTCCATGATAAGTTTTCTTTAATAATCCATTATAAAAAATAATCTTTATAAAAAACTTGATTTGGGCTATTCTCCATCAAGTTATATTTAAATTTGTATCGAAGACGTATAATTTTATACTTTGCTTAGTGATTTATTTTTAATTTTAGCGGCTAAACTCGAACTTAGTACTCACCTGTAGGAATTGCTGTAACATAAAAAATATAGATTAAAAAAAAAAATGGTTGCTTCTCAACCTGTGATCCAGATGTAGAATAAATATAAATCATCCTATTACCACTCATGTTGTATATTTTTTATGTAAATCAATTTAAAATCCGCACTAATTTTAAACTAACATATTAACAGAAATATACAGTTCTTTAATCTGTTATTTGTTTTTTTTTTTATCAATAAAAAGCGTTTTTGATTCCTCTAACATCACATCATTCACTTCTCAGTTTCTAAAATGTTTCGAAATAAATGTATTTTCATTAATAAACACCAATACCGCACGTACAATTTTGCAAAATTAAATCCACGTGTGCACTTCATAAATGCATCAACATAACTGAATGCAACAATAAAACTCAAAGCCACAAATAGTCATAAGGGATACATACCTGCCGTAAAGAAAAACAACTCCACACACACACACACGATCCCTTTCTGATCTTGCTATTGCAAAAAAACAACTCTCACCACAAAAGATACCAACAACACACAAGGAACATTCCATTGTCTCTAGAATCAAAACAACCAACAACAGCATAAATGACGCAATAACAAACACAAACAATCATACGAGATATACACAAAATGTCTCTAAAAACTCCCTCGCATGATGCACTCACATTTTCCAGTAGCACGTTTATTGATTAGTTGGAATTCTATCTATAAGTTAAGGTAAAATATATACCAAATCTATGAGGAATCTATAAAAAATATATACACCTGTCAAGGATTATATTAACTAATTTTTATTCTATTTTAACTAAAATGTTCAATGTGAGTAAAAACACTCCAACATATAATAAAAAGGGAAATAATCTGTAGGTAGTCATCGTACGAATCGGTAATGTCTTTAAGTTAATTTTTACTACAAAAATTTTTTTCCATACAAAATTTTTTCTTAGTAAATTGTCCACATTTCGTAGTAAGATTTTTATATTGCCCATGTATTTTTATAATAGAATCAACGATGCATTAACTACTGTGTTGGAAATTTATTTAAGGAAAAATCCTTCCCATTTCGTAGTTAGTGAACTAAAAAACATTTGCTGAATTTTTATAAGTTTTGCTTTAGCTAAGTTAATTTTCGTTGTGGTTACGAAAAATGAACTATATTACAGTAAATTTGTTGAACTATGTGGAAGTCAAAATGGTCCTTAAATTTACAAGACACTTTTTTTTCTGTGTATGTAGAGTTTTTCTAATATTTAGCGTCTTGTAGGGACGTAGGGCCACAATGTAGAACATTTTCACTCAACACAATTTGTAATAATTTTTACATTTTGGTGGCTCTAGAGGAGGAAATTAGAAGCCGGCAAGGCTTGATCTTTAACAATGTGTGGTAAACTTTAGTCCTGTAGAAAATTTTGTCAACATTTTATTTCTATAGAACATTTTGTCAAAATTGTATTTCTATAGAAATTTTTTTCAAAATATTATTTCTATAAAAATTTTTCTCAAAATTTTATTTCTGTGGAATTTTGTCTCAAAATTTTATTTTTATAGAATTATTGTCAAAATTTTATTTCTATAGAAAAATTTCTCACAAAAATTTGTTTATAGAAACTTTTGCCAACATTTTATTTTTATAAAGATTTAACAAAAAAGATTACTAATTTGGGTAGAATTCTACCAACTGTGGCAACCGTGGTCGTAATACAAATTTATATTCTAAGTTATATACGTTGCACATTCATGTTTTATGATAATAAAGTACTTAGAACCATTTTTGTTTTGTAAAATTTAACGAAAAATATAGTAGGGAAAATTGTTTGGGAATGTATAGGAAAGTAGGGAACTTTTTTTTTGTCTTTGTAGGGTAAACCGAACATTTTCCCTGGCAACATTGACTATGAGCTATAGTCAGATTGACACAAAGCACCCATAGACATGTACCCCTTAATTTTCTTAAATATGCAACTGCGGTTTATATCCCAGACCTATATGTTACCCCACAAATCCTTATGATTACTAATTTTGTAATGGTGGTTTAGGGTATGATATAGTCGGCCCCGCCAAACTTTCTACTTTACTTACTTGTTTTTTTCATACTTTTAATGGGTAATTTTAATTTTTTGTTTCAAATAAGTTAAAAGCAGAGAAAGAAAAAAATGGTACACATCATTTAAATTTTGTCGAAAAAATGCTAAATCCAATCGGAAAAAATTGTGCATTTTTCAAAATGTTTGAGGTCAAACGTTTCCGACAAGCGTTAGAATCCATTACAAATTATAAAAAATTATAAAAATTATTTATTTGATAAAATATCACAGAATATTTTAATTTACATCCAAAACATTGAATTCGGATCACACCTAAAGAAGTGATGCAAATTCAGTGGAACGACTGTTGTAATGGAGGACTTCCGTCCTATGACAAGCCCATGTTAAATTCATCGCTTCTGCGTCAATTTTGCACCACTTCCGGATCCAAAAAGAACATTTTCATTACTTTTTTGGGACGCTTTTTTTGCTGGGTAGTTATAGAAAATATATATATTTTGTTGAAAATAAATTCAAAATTATTTCTTTTCACCTTGATATACAGGGAAAGCATTGTATGCTAGTATAATTCTGTATTTTTCGCACATGCCAATTTAATGTTGTTTGCCATATGTATTTCATTGTGTTTGCTACGATACTATCAAATGACCAAATTTAAACATTGTTATGGGATATTACGTGGCAATGAATACATTATCGACAGCGTAACTAAATTAAATGAAATACAAATACATACTGCCGAAATTTCGGCCCTGCCAAATTCTATGTACTCTCCATGAAGGATTGTCTACAAAGTTCTACTAAAAACTGTTATCAACAATCGTATTACTTGGGTTGTGGTAACTGTTGCCGAAGGAATGGTATCTTAAAGCTTCTTAAAACTTGGTGCTAATTTCTTATTTAATTGAAGTCTAGTTAATTCAAAAAAGGCAAATTAAGTATCTATCAAAGAATGAAGCTGAACCATTTTTCTACCCTCCACCATAGGATGGGGGTATATTAACTTTGTCATTCCGTTTGTAACACATCGAAATATTGCTCTAAGACCCCATAAAGTATATTCTGGGTCGTGGTGAAATTCTGAGTCGATCTAAGCATGTCCGTCCTTCCGTCTGTTGAAATCACGCTAACTTCCGAACGAAACAAGCTATCGACTTGAAACTTGGCACAAGTAGTTTTTATTGATGTAGGTCGGATGGTATTGCAAATGGGCCATATCGGTCCACTTTTACGTATAGCCCCCATATAAAGGAACGCTCAGATTTGGCTTGTGGAGCCTCTAAAAGAATTATATTTCATCCGATCCGGCTGAAATTTGGTACATGGTGTTGGTATATGGTCTCTAACAACCATGCAAAAATTGGTCCATATCGGTCCTTAATTATATATAGCCCCCATATAAACCGATCACCAGAATTGGCTTGCGGAGCCTCAAAGACAAATTTGGTACATGATGTTGGTATATGGTCTCTAATAACCATGCAAAAATTGGTCCACATCGGTCCATAATTATATATAGACCCCATATAAACTGTTCTCCAGATTTGACCTCCGGAGCCTCTTGGAGGAGCAAAATTCATCCGATCCGGTTCAAATTTGGAACGTGGTGTTAGTATATGGCCGCTAGCAACCATACCAAAATTGGTCCATATCGGTCTATAGTTATATATAGCCGATCTCCAATCACACAAAAATTGGTCCATATCGGTTCATAATCATGGTTGCCACTCGAGCCAAAAATAATCTACCAAAATTTTATTTCTATAGAAAATTTTGTTAAAATGTTATTTCTATAGAAAACTTTGTTAAAATTTTATTTCTATAGAAAATTTTGTTAAAATTTTATTTCTATAGAAAAATTTTGTTAACATTTTATTTCTATAAAAAATGTTGTCAAAATTTTATTTCTATAGAAAATTTTGTCAAAATTTTATTTCTATAGAAAATTTTGTTAAAATTTTATTTCTGTGGAAAATTTTGTCAAAATTTTATTTCTAGAGAAAATGTTGTCAAACTGAATAATATACGTATTTGATCGACTTTTTTATACCCTCCACCATAGGATGGGGGGTATATTAACTTTGTCATTCCGTTTGTAACAGTTCGAAATATTGCTCTAAGACGCCATAAAGTATATATATTCTGGGTCGTGGTGAAATTCTGAGTCGATCTGAACATGTCCGTCCGTCCGTCCGTCCGTCCGTCTGTTGAAATCACGCTAACTTCCCAACGAAACAAGCCATCGACTTGAAACTTGGCACAAGTCGTTGTTATTGATGTAGGTCGGATGGTATTGCAAATGGGCCATATCGGTCCACTTTTACGTATAGTCCCCATATAAACGGACCCCCAAATTTGGCTTTCGAGGCCTCTAAGAGAAGCAAATTTCATTCGATCCGGCTGAAATTTGGTACATGGTGTTAGTATATGGTATCTAACAACCATGCAAAAATTGGTCCACATCGGTCCATAATTATATATAGCCCCCCATATAAACCGATCCCCCGATTTGGCTTGCGAGGCCTCTAAGAGAAGCAAATTTCATCCGATCCGGCTGAAATTTGGTACTTGGTGTTAGTATATGGTCTCTAATAACCACGCAAAAATTGGTCCACATCGGTCCATAATTATGTATAGGCCCCATATAAACAGATTCCCAGATTTGACCTCCAGAGCCCCTTGGAAGAGCAAAATTCTTTCCATTCGGTTGAAATTTGGTACGTGATGTTAGTATATGGTATCCAACAACCATGCAGGAATTGGTTCCTATCAGCCCATAATTATATATAGCTCCCATATAAACCGATCCCCAGATTTGACCTACGGTGTCTTTTGGAGAAGCAAAATTCATCCGATCTGCTTGAAATTTGGGACGTGGTGATCGTATATGATATTTAACAACCATGCCAAAAGTGGTCCATATCAGTCCATAATCATATATAGCCCCACATAAACCGATTCCGAGATTTGGTTTTGGAGCCTCTTGGAGGAGCAAATTTCATCCGAGTGAGTTGAAATTTGGTACATTGTGCTAGTATATGGTCGTTAACAACCATGCCTAACTAGGTCCATATCGGTCTATGGTTATATATATCCCTCAGATAAATCGATTTCCAATCACACAAAAATTGGTCCATATCAAGTTCATAATTGTATATAGCCCCCATATAAGTGACCCCCCATATTTCAATTCTGGCTCTCTACGTACCGTGCAAAAAGTCCATATCGATTCGTAATTATTTGTAGACTTACCTATACATAACTTTTTTGTCTAATATATGCCACGTATGGATTAACTCACAATTTAGAAAACGATGTTAAGAATTTTTAAGATACCACAATCCAAGAATTTCGATTGTGAATGACAGTCTTTCGTAGAAGTTTCTACGCAATCCCTGGTGGCAGGTACATAAGATTCGGCCTGGCCGAACTTACGGCCGTATATACTTGTTTGATTTATGCCCGTATTCGTAATAATTTAATGACAGTTTATCGAAGGAATTTGTATGGCATTAGTAGGTTTAAAGTCTACGTAAACATTTATGAATATGGGGGTTAATATATACCACGTGTGGACTTACATACAGTTTAGAAGACGGTGTTAGGAGGTTTTAAGATACCTTGCCATCGGCAAGCGTTACCGCAACCCAAGTAATTCGATTGTGGTGGCAGTGTTTAGAAGAAGTTTCTAGGCAATCCATGGTGGAGGGTACATAAGTTTCGGCCTGGCCGAACTAACGGCCGTGTATACTCGCTGACAATAAATTTTTTACTCCGGCAGCGGAAGCTTGACGGCTAAGCCGATATAAATTTGTCCATTCCACGGCGGACAATTATCCAATTATCGATTTGAAGTTATTTGAATTGTTATGAGTTTAGTTGTACAACCAATCTTACAATCAAATTTACATTTCGTTAAAATTTTCTGAGCTAAATATCTAAATCTGAACCGATTTTTTCCAAAATTCTATTCTGACCCAAAGCAGGAACTTGTGCCAAATTTGAATGCGATTGGACTACAACTGCGACCTAGACTTTGATTACAAAAATGTGTTCAAAGACAGACGGACAGACGGACATGGCTAGATCAACTCAGGGACCCACCCTGAGCATTATTGCCAAAGCACCATTTACACCATTTCTATCTTGTCTCCTTATGGGTGTGGCGCAGGGTATAAAAAATGTGGCCTATATGTAATTATGGACCGGCATGAACCAAATTTTGCATGGTTATAAGGAAACATATACAAATATAGTAGCAGGCCATTATTTAAGGCTCGCTTAGACTACCCGGTCCATTGTGATACTACAGTGGTGATGTTTTTTCTTATCTATTTTGAGTTGAATGCCAAGGGACCTCGTTTTTATACCCACAATCATAGAATGGTGATGGGGGTATACTACTCGTAAGTCTGGCAGTCTGTCTGTTGCACGCTACAGTCTTCAATAATGACGATATCGTTCTGAAATTTAGCACAGATTCGTCTTTTGTCTGCACGCAGGCCAAGTTCGAAAATGGGCTATATCGGTCCAAGTTGTGGTATAGCTCCCATATGAACCGATCCTCTGATTTGGGGTCTTGGGCTTCTAGAAACTGTAGTTTTTATTTCATTTGTCGGAAATTGGAAATCTAACACATCTACTTGAATTCGAGCCTGAATATAAAAATTGAAGTTGTCATTAAAACCTTTTCAAAGGACTTTTATAGCACATAATGGGTGATACGGTCAAAATTTGGTCAAGGGATAACGCGTGTAAATCGGTGAAATCGTTTATTTAAAAAATCAAATTAAATTTATTTTTCAAGTTCAATTAGTATAAAATTCTGGAAAAATATTCAGTTAGGCTTTCGCTTTTCCAAATCCGAATTGCCGGGCCTCACGCTTGACACCTGCCATCAGATTTTGTACAGCCACCTTGTCCACCTTCTTCGCCGCAGAAAGCCAGTTTGCCTTGAACTGCTGCTCGTCCTTAGCAGTTTTTTGGTGTTCTTTAGGTTCCGCTTGACAATAGCCCACTATTTCTCAATTGGGCGTAGCTCTGGCGTGTTGGGAGGGTTCTTGTCCTTGGGAACCAACTGCACGTTGTTGGCGGCGTACCACTCCATGGCCTTTCTACCGTAATGGCAAGATGCCAAATCCGGCCAAAACAATACGGAACAACCGTGTTTCTTCAGGAAAGGCAGCAGACGTTTATTCAAACACTCTTTCACGTAAATTTCTTGGTTGACAGTCCCGGAAGCTATGAAAATGCTGTTTTTCAAGCCACAGGTACAGATGGCTTGCCAAACCAGATATTTCTTTGCGGACTTTGACAGTTTTATGTGCTTGAAAATATCTGCTACCTTTCCCCTTCCTTTTGCCGTATAAAACTCCTGTCCCGGAAGCTGCTTGTAGTCGGCTTTGATGTAGGTTTCGTCGTCCATTACCACGCAGTCAAACTTCGTCAGCATCGTCGTGTACAGCCTCCGGGATCGCGCTTTGGCCGTCGTATTTTGTTTATCATCGCGATTTGGAGTCACTACCTTCTTGTAAGTCGATAGTCCGGCTCGTTTTTTGGCTCGATGCACGGTTGTAGACGATACACCCAGCTTATTTGCGGCATCTCGGAGAGAGAGGTTAGGGTTTCGCTTGAAACTACCGGAAACTCTCTTTGTCGTCTCAGCGGCTTCCGGTTTTCGATTTCCCCCCGATCCAGACTTCCTGGCTGTCGACAAACGTTTCCCAAACACTTTAATTACATTTGTAACGGTTGATTTGGCAACTTATAGCGATTTTGCCAGCTTTGCGTGCGAGTAGCTCGGATTTTCGCGATGCGCGAGCAAAATTTTGATACGCTGCTCTTCTTGCTTGGACGGCATTTTGACAACTGAAGAGTGAATTCCAAAATCATAGGAGCAACATTCTACACACACACACCTTCAAAATGAGGGGTGTTCAGGTTTTTTAAATGCAAAATTGAAAGAAATACGTCAAGTTTATATTGACCAAATTTTGACCGTATCACCCTTTAAATAGATAATGTGAACTTGTTTCATAGAATTAAGTACGATAACACAATTTTATAAGAGAATTTTGTCTTACTTTAATTCTCCGCTTCTTTGCTTCGGAATAAATACCAAAATTCATTAGTGTAAAGACAAAATCTTTGGAACCTGGCATGCTTTTTTTACTCACCACCATAGAATGGTGAAGGTGGTATAATAAGTTTGTCATTCCGTTTGTAACACATCGAAATATCGATTTCCGATTATATAAAGTATTTATATTCTTGATCAGGGAGAAATTCTAAGACGATATATGCATTTATTTTTACCGGTCCATTTGGTAAGGCATCAATATAGACCGATTTCTCTTCTTGAGGGTACACCCAAAGAAAAAAAAATTTTTCCTACCGAATAATATTTTAGACAAACGAAAATCCCCTTTCGTATAAAGTATTTTCGTTTAGAGTACATTAATACGAATTTTTGATAAGCGATTCAACGATTGTCTCTAAAATTTATGTCAAAAGCAAACTTTGCTTGTATAAAATTTCGTTCCTCATAAAAGAAAACTCTTCTTTCAGTGTATAGCAGGCGCACTCCTCATGAAAATTGCTCTAATCATTTAAATAATGGCGGTAAAAATCTACAGATTTAAGATTTCAAATCAAGGCGTTATTTCATCATTTGCACGATATGTTTATGATTCCTCTAAAACTCAAACTAAATTGGTTCTTATAACTGCATAATATGATCTAGTCTTCATAGGTAGAATCTTTTAATTTATCTTCGGGAAGCATACTGAATGAACTGATTTTCTTGGGAGGATATTTGTCATCAAATCCCTTGAAATTCTATATATTATCAACTAACCCGCTACGACGAAGAGTTTTCAAAGTAAACTATTATATATGATTCATGGTGGTTTAAATACCCAACAGATTCGGCCCGGCCGAACTTACTGCTGTATATATTTGTTTCAGTGTATTTTTATTGAATATAACCCTTTATATGTTGCACCCAAAAAAAATTGAAGGTTTTGAAATGGTATCGAAAATGTAGATCTACAAAAATATGCAGAGTATAATATAGTCGGACTCGTCCGACGTCAGACTTTTCTTAATAGATTCATTTGATTTAAATAATATCATTTACTTAGCGATTCCACAAAATTGATTTTAAATAAGACGAATTTTATGCCACATTTAATAACATGATATTCAATTCCTGCATACTTTTTTGCATTTCATTTGCACTCTTCTTTAGTAAAAGTTGAGGTTATTTGCCTTGAATTTAGAGAATTCCTTGTATTTATTTCCCCTTTACCCTTAACGTTTCTAGTCTACCAAAAGGGAAACCTTCAAAAAGATATGAAATATTCAAAAAGTTATTTTTCTTTTATCTCTTACTTTGTTATGGGGTTATTTGAGTTTGATAAAGAAAACGAAAAACAGTGAAATATGTTCCGCACAGTTAAGTTTTGGAAATTGCATTTGCTTTTTTAGTTATTTCGTTATTTTCCTTCAAATTTACCTCGAACAATACCTGGGTATAGGTTTGAATGAGGAGGGGGATATAAAAAGTCAATATTTCATGAAGTTGAAATAAACAAGGGTAACATGTAAATTATTGAGGGGAGATAAAACGAACTTTTGGATAAATACTACGCAAAAGTCAAAGTATAATGGCAGGTGAAAACAGGATTTCATATCGATTTAAATTATTATCAATATAAAGGATTCTAGTAGGGATGCTAAAAGACATGGTGATGGTAAGAAAAAACTAAATATATATTTGGTCATAAGTCTAAGTATAACAAGTATATACGGCCGTAAGTTCGGCCAGGCCGAATCTTATGTACCCTCCACCATGGATTGCGTAGGAACTTCTACTAAAGGCTGTCATCCACAATCGAATTACTTGGGTTGCGATAACACTTGCCGATGGCAAGGTATCGTAAAACTTTTTAACACTGTCTTCTAAATTGTAAGTTAGTCCATAAAGGGTATATATTAAACAAAAAAAAAGGCCGATTAAATACGTATATAATTCAGTTTGACAAAATTTTCTATAGAAATAAAATTTTGACAAAATTTGCTATAGAAATAAAAACTTGACAAAATTTTCTATAGAAATAAAATGTTGCCAAATTTTCTATGGAAGTAAAATGTTGACAAAATTTTCTATAGCAATAAAATTTTGACAAAATTTTCTATAGAAATAAAATGTTGACAAAATTTTCTATAGAAATAAAATGTTGACAAAATTTTCTACAGAAATAAATTTTTTACAAAATTTTCTATAGAAATAAAATTTTGACAAAATTTTCTATGGAAATAAAATGTTGACAAATATTGCTATAAAACTAAACTTTTTACAAAACTTTTACATAAAATTTGACAATTTGGCTGTTAGAGGCCATATACTAACAAAATGTACCAAATTTCAACCGCATCGGATGACTTTTGCTCCTCCAAGAGGCTCCGGAGGTCAAATCTGGGGATCGATCTATATGGGAGCTATATATTTATAATTATGGACCGATATGGACCAATTTTTGCATGGTTGTTAGAGACCATATACTAACACCACGTACTAAATTTCAATTGGATCGGATGAATTTTGCTCATCCAAGAGGCTCCAGAGTTCAAATCTGGGGATCGGTTTATATGGGAGCTATATATATTTATGGACCGATATGGACCAATTTTTGCATGCTTGTTAGAGACCGTATACTAACATCAGGTACCCAATTTCAAACGGATCGGATGAATTTTGCCCCTCCAAGAGGCTCCGGAGGTCAAATCTGGGGATCGGTTTATATGGGAGCTATATATAATTATGGACCGATATGGACCAGTTTTTGCATGGTTGTTAGAGACCATATACTAACACAACGTACCAAATTTCAATCGGGTAGGATGAAGTTTGCTCCTCCAAGAGGCTCCGGAGGTCAAATCTGGGGATCGCTTTATATGGGAGCTATATATATTTATGGAACGATATGCACCAATTTTTGCATGGTTGTTAGAGACCGTAAACTAACATCAGGTACCAAATTTCAACCGGATCGGATGAATTTTGCCCCTCCAAGAGGCTCCGGAGGTCAAATCTGGGCATCGGTTTATATGGGGGCTATATATAATTATGGACCGATATGGACCAATTTTTGCATGGTTGTTAGAGACCGTATACTAACATCAGGTACCAAATTTCAACCGCATCGGATGAATTTTGCCCCTCCAAGAGGCTCCGGAGGTCAAATCTGGGCATCGGTTTATATGGGAGCTATATATATTTATGGACCGATATGGACCAATTTTTGCATGGTTGTTAGAGACCGTATACTAACATCAGGTACCAAATTTCAACCGGATCGGATGAATTTTGCCCCTCCAAGAGGCTCCGGAGGTCAAATCTGGGGATCGGTTTATATGGGAGCTATATATAATTATGGACCGATATGGACCAGTTTTTGCATGGTTGTTAGAGACCATATACTAACACAACGTACCAAATTTCAACCGGATCGGATGAATTTTGCTCCTCCAAGAGGCCCCGAAACTAAATCTGAGCATCGGTTTATATGGGGGCTATACGTAAACGTGGGCCGATATGGCCCATTTTCAATACCATCCGACCTACATCAATAACAACTACTTGTGCCAAGTTTCAAGTCGATAGCTAGTTTCGTTCGGAAGTTAGCGTGATTTCCACAGACGGACGGACAGACGGACAGACGGACGGACGGACGGACATGCTTAGATCGACTCAGAATTTCACCACGACCCAGAATATATATACTTTATGGGGTCTTAGAGCAATATTTCGATGTGTTACAAACGGAACGACAAAGTTAATATACCCCCATCCTATGGTGGAGGGTATAAAAATTGCGATGTCTGGAGCCTCAAAGTCAAACTCGTTTCTTTTCGATCGGACTTCAAATGACGACACAGCACAGTAAATTGTATTTCGGGGGGTCGTAGGGTGCACGGAAAAAAAAAGTTTTCGTGTTCTGAAATTGTCTTCAAATATGCTACAAAACTGGGGGGTGACTGCATCAACTTTTTTTTTTGCCTTAGGCCGTGACCCTACCTAGTGTACACTCAAAAAGCTTATTTGGATCTAGGCTCCATAAAATAAAAAAAAACAAGTATGTACGGCCAGGCCGAAGCTTATGTACCCTCCACCATGGATTGCGTAGAAACTTCTTCTAAACACTGCCATCCACAATCGAATTACTTAAGTTGCGGTAACGCTTGCCGATGGCGAGGTATCTTAAAACCTCCTAACACCGTCTTCTAAATTGTATGTAACTCCATACGTGGTTATATTAAATCAAAAAAGATCGATCAAATACGTATATAATTCAGTTTGACAAAATTTTCTATAGACATAAAAAAATTTTAACAAAATTTTCGAAAGAAACAAAATTTTCACAAAATTTTCTATAGAACGAAAATTTTCACAAAATTTTCTATAGAACGAAAATTTTGATAAAATTTTCTACAGAAATAAAATTTTAACAAACTTTTCTATAGAAATAAAATTTTAACAAAATTTTTTATAGAAATAAAATTTTGACTAAATTTTCTATAGAAATAAAATTTTGACAAGATTTTCTATAGAAATAAAATTTTAACAAAAATTTTCTATAGAAATAAAATTTTGACAACATTTTCTATAGAAGTAAAATTTGGAACAAAAAAATCCATAGAAATAAAGTTTGGAAAAAATTTTCTATAGAAATAAAATGTTGACAAGATTTTCTATAGAAATAAAATTTTAACAAAAATCTATATATATAAAATGCAATCTATGTTTGTTTATTTGTTTGTTTGTATGTTCCGATTTGGCTCCGAAACGGCTGAACCGATTTACTTGAAACTTTCAGAGATTGTAGGGGGCGTTCATGTGGTGAAAATAGGGTACCTCGTGGAGGGGGACCTCCCCTTTGTCGTTGACCGATTTCCTTGAAATTTTCATTGAAGGTTGGGGTTGGTATCTAGACAAAAATCAGCTACTTTATATCTCTCTGTAGGACTTTTTTAAAGTACACTGAAAAAACTAAAATTCTCTAAATTATTTGAGATTTACAGAGAACATGCGGTGAGGTTATGGAATTAATATGGGGTACTTGATGATTTCACATGTGGACGGAGAGGGGGACCTCCCCCTTGCCTACTTTTTGAAACTTGGAACAAAATTATGCGATTTGCTTGAAATTTTCATTGAATGTAGGGGTTGTTATCTAGACAAAAATCCGATACATTATTTTTCGATATTTGGTCGGGGAGGGGGACCAACCCTTTGCCCGACTTTTTTTTTAAAGTACAGTGAAAACAAAACTAAACTCCCCCGACTGAAACTTTACGGAAAAAATGGGTCAGGTTATGAAATTTATATCAGGTTCCTGATTTTTTAATAAAAGTAAAAGGACATAGGGAAACATCCGGAAAAAATGGGTCAGGTTATGAAATTTATATCAGGTTCCTGATTTTTTAATAAAAGTAAAAGGACATAGGGAAACATCCGCTTCTTTTAAGTACATACAGAGAAACAATTAAACTTTACCGAGTTACTTGAAATTTACAGAGGACTGAGGAGAGGTTACGATATTAATAGTTGATACCTGATTTTGTGATAGTTGGACGGAAGAGAGGCCGCCCCTTTAGGCTTATAATTTGCTTTTCTGCATTTTCTGGGACATTTACAAAAGATGCGCTACATCACTTATCTATATTTGGTCGGTGAGGAGGTCCTCCGATATACTTGACAAACCACACTTAAAATTCACAAGAAATATAGAAGATAGTCCAACTACTTGAATACAGAACATTATTTAAAAAATTTGCAGGAAAGGGTACACCCTCTCCCCGACATTTTTTAAGGCGAGTTGTATCCGCCGTATTTGTACCTATAAACGAAAAAGCAAGTAGACCGATTTGTTTGAAAGAATTCAAATCGTTTCGAATTTGTTTTCAGCACGAAGGATAGGGTTGACTAAGTTAATGCAAAATGTTCCTAAAATACGCTTTGGAAGGGGCAGCAAAGCGGGCCGGGTTACTCTAGTTTTCTATAGAAATAAAATTTTAACAAAATTTTCTATAGAAATAAAATTTTGGTAAATTATTTTTGGCTCGAGTGGCAACCATGATTATGAACCGATATCATATGCTGACACCACGTACCAAATTTCAACCGGATCGGATGAAATTTGCTTCTCTTAGAGGCTCCGCAAGCCAAATCTGGGGATCGATTTATATGGGGGCTATATATAATTATGGACCGATATGGACCGATATGGACCAATTCCTGCATGGTTATTGGATACCATATACTAACACCACGTACCAAATTTCAACCGGATCGGATGAATTTTGCTCCTCTAAGAGGCTCTGGAGGTCAAATCTGGGGATCGGCTTATGTGGGGGCTATATATAATTATGGATCGAAATGGACCAATTTTGGCATGGTTGTTAAAGACAATATATTAACACCACGTTCCAAATTTCAATCGGATCGGATGACTTTTGCTCCTCTAAGAGGCTCCGGAGGTCAAATCTGGGGATCGGTTTATATGGGGGCTATATATTGTTACGTTTTTATATTTAGGCGTTTTTAATTACCCGACAATTAAAACACAGTTCTTTTAAATAACGACAATCTACAATTTATTTACTATGACTTCACACTTTACAATTCGTTCACACTGAAGTTATTCGTTTGACGCTTTAATTAAGACTGACTCGTTAGCAGCATGCGAGCGCTTTTATATATGACGGTGTGGCAATACGAGAACATTCTGGTAGCACTACAATATTCTGGCAACGCCAGAACATTCTCAGACAATGCTAGAAGGGTCTACGACCAATAAGCTGTTCATCTGGTGGCTGCCAAACACATACACACTCACAAAGATATATGCTCGCATTACTACAACAACAATGACAATAGACAATGAGATGAAATGAGAATGCAGAATTACAAAGCAAAGGGGTTGCTATTCTATAAGAGAGTAAGAACTAACATTTCGGTAAGCAAACAAAAGAACATAAAAGAAATTCAGGAAAATACTAGAAAATGAATAGATGAATCCAACAAGTGATAGCGAAATTTTATCGTTACAATTTGAAGTTTTAAATTAACGGAAACTAATTTAATTAAACTTATATCTATAATTATCAAATTCGTAACAATATAATTATGGGCCGATGTGGACCAATTTTTGCATGGTCATTAGAGAACATATACCAACACGATGTACCAAATTTCAGCCGGATCGGATGAAATTTGCTTCTCTTAGAGGCTCCGCAAGCCAAATCGGGGGATCGGTTTATATGGAGGCTATACATAATTATGGACCGATGTGGACCAATTTTTGCATGATTGTTAGAGACCATATACCAACACCATGTACCAAACTTTCAGCCGGATCGGATAAAATTTGCTTCTCTTAGAGGATCGGCAACCCAAATTTGGGGGTCCGTTTATATGGGTCTATACGTAAAAGTGGACCGATATGGCCCATTTGCTATACCATCCGACCTACATCAATAACAACTACTTGTGCCAAGTTTCAAGTCGATAGCTTGTGTCGTTCGGAAGTTAGCGTGATTTCAACAGACGGACGGACATGCTTAGATCGACTCAGAATTTCACCACGACCCAGAATATATATATGGGATCTTAGAGCAATATTTCGATGTGTTACAAACGGAATGACAAAGTTAATATACCCCCATCCTATGGTGGAGAGTATAAAAACCAGAAACATAGTTCGTCGAGTGAATGCTCAAGGAAACATTTCGTAGTGTGCCAAAATACTTGTGTTTTCTTAAGAGGGTATAACAACGAGAATTTTAACCTATGAATCACCTGAGATAATTTTCCATTTCAAGTGATAGCATGGACAGTTTCGTTTCAGTTTTCCTATGGCCACTCTACCGGGGGTTTTATTGAGATGACATCAAATTAAATGCAACTTTTTACTGATTGACATTAATTATACCATCCGACACACTATGGAAGAGGTCGCAGTTTTAGTCCAATCAAATTTGGCAAAAGTTTCTATTTTGGGTCTGAATATAACCCTATTGATTTTGGAAGAAATCGGTCCAAATTGAGATATAGCTCCCCTATATATATGTCGCCCGATATGCATTTATATGGGCCCAGAAGCCAGAGTTTTAGGTATTTTTGCTCTCTCTCTTATTAAATTTTAAGCTATGTTACTAACTTTCTTTTATGCGGCGATCTCAAATCTCCATCCGAAGGAAAAAGGACTTCCCCAGGACTGAGCACAGCCGGAAGCAATAAGGTAGCACATTCCTCCGGATTGAGACCGTATAGGGAGAATCGTTACACAATTTGGTTGAAATTTTTCGCAAGCAGAACAATTAGTACTACAGTGAGTATCCCGAATTTGGTTGAAATCGGTTCAAATTTATGTAGAGCTCCCATACATGTCTTTCGTCCGATTTAATTTAAAATTTGACACCGCAGAAGTCAAATTTTTAATACGATTTAAGTGAAATTTTACACAGGGGTTAATCGAAAACATGTAAAAATGACTCCTGTATTCGTATACTTCTATATCAAACGATAAATCATAAATAGACTTTTGTGAAGTTGCCTAAAAATTGTTCCAGATTTAAATTTTTCCCATATTTTATAATAGCATTGTGTTCCACCGCAGAGAGAAGTTTTGAAACAATCAGAAACGCACCAGCATTATTGAGAGGCGAAAAATCCACCGCTGATAAACTGTTTGGTGTTCGGTCGAAACCACGACCCAATTTATGCAAGGCTGACATGTTAACCATTGCACGACGGTGGCTCCCTAAGGGACTCATAAATATGCTACTATGGACCCGATTGTTAGGGTCATTGTTCTATGTTCAGTTACTGTACGAGTATGTTCCAACGTACCATCATTAATGACCCTAAGTTCTACTACATACGTCACAGTTAAAAAAAAAAAAAACTTTTCTTTAACTTTTTAATATCAACCTCGTTATAATTCGTATCATTCTCACAAGTTAGTTTGGAACGTTGTTTAAATTAATTATTTTGTACTTCTCCATGTTCAGTTGACAATAAAAGATGACGATATCATTTTGTTTGTTTCCTTAGTTTGTTTGAGTTGCAAAACTCTCCACTCTCCCAATAGAAAATTGCATATGTCCAAAAAACACAGTTCATGCCTACACCAACACCACAATCCATACGGCAAGGAAAGATTTTCGGTAAAGTTTTATAGAAACTTTATTAGAAATAGTTGAGAAGGAAATACAAAATGTCAAAAAGAGCAAATACGAAAAAAAAAAAACACTAGAACTTCCAAACTTATTTTGGCCAAAGTTCTTTACCATAATGGCATGAAGAGAAGCTTCATTGACACGTGATGTTGCAAGAGTTATAAGTACAGTACTACGTTCACAACTTCACTAAGATTTCTAAATCAATATTAAATTGCTTTAAGAAAATTATGGGTGTTAATTATTAAGTTCTTTTTTGGTTTTGTGAGGAAAGTTTAAAATAATTCCCCACTGTAGAGCACTAGCGGCTTCAAGTATGAGCGAGTATAAGAAACTGCATGCAGCTGTGAAGTCGAAAGGATCAAAGGATACCAAGTCCAAAATTTATACATGCACATATGTGTAAAAACCTTTTTCATATGAACGTCACCAAAATGCCACTGCAATTGAGGAACTTCATTGGAATAAATCTGCTTAAAAAAAAGCTGGTAAATAAAATTAATAAAGAAACTGCATGACACATAATGCAATTTCCGCATTATTATTTTTCTCTCTCATAATCTCGTTCCCCCCATTTATCAAACACTCGATGCTTTTTTATGTTTTTACAAACCCGAAAGCAACTACCAATTATTGTTTGTATGAGACCATCCACAGACAAAAATTTCAAAATTTATTATATATCTCCGGAATAGATCGCGTGAACCGATTCATGTTCAATGAGGGGAATCATCCACTTGCTCTTAATAGGAACTTCATTATGCTCAAAACCAGGGCTGTGGAGTCGAGCCAATTTTGCTCGACTCCGACTCCAGCATTTTTCGTCAGCTCGACTCCGACTCCGGAGTCGACTCCGGGTAATATAACTAAATCTCATTTTAATACCACTAATTTGTAGTTCTATTGTGGGGGTACCGTAAGTGGATCGATATAAATTATCGTATTTATTTATGAGTGCAACGAAAGGTTTTAATTTCACATTAAATGTCAATTGAACTCTATATTTCAAATTTAGGGCAATGTTTAATAAATAAAATAATGATATAAATACCCATCATAATATGAGAAGATACCAACAGTATATGTATTTGTGAACCAAAATTATTGATACTATCTCAAATCCTTTAAATTTGTTGCTAGCTATATAAAGGTTTATATTCCCATATGCATGAATTTGAATCTGAATCGATGTAGGCAAAATTGTATATACTTCTACAAAATCTATGTACTTAAAATTTAAAACTAACGTTATGGGACGTAACACAATTTTACAAAAAAAAAATAAAAATGCAAGGAAAGTCTAAAGTCGGGCGGGCCGATTATAATATACTCTGCAAAACTTTGTATTTAGATCTACATTTTGATAAAATCTCAAATCAGACTTCTACAAAATCTCGGGCAATATTTGGGAAATATTTATAATTGTTTAGACAATTTCGCAAAAATGCATTTATGATTCATTCATTGAAAAATTTGAAAATTTGAGTCATTTCTACAAGTTTTCGACTTAGCAGTGAGTATCAGAGAGCTTCCAATTTGGAAAAATTTTTGTCTAGTAAATAAAATTTCGCAAAATTTTATATAGAAATAAAATTTTGACTAAATTTTCTATAGAAATAAAATTTTGACTAAATTTTTATAGAAATAAAATTTGGCAAATTTTTTATAGAAATAAAAGTTTGAGAAAATTATCAATAGAAATTTTTTTTTTTTTTTCTTTTTCTCTTTATTTGCAATCTATTTAAAATACAATAATAAGCAAATTTATTAATAACTAGGTAACACAAAAATTTAGTTAATCACCATTGCAATTAACATTTCTATAACGTTTTACATTTTTAGCATATACTATACAATATTATATTATTTATTCAAAAAAGGCAAATCAAGAATATGAGTGCGTTTGAGGCGTCTTTTTTCGTAAGTGTCATCTAATAAAGTTATAGCTAAAATATTTGGATGATAGCTAAGTCTGTTTAGATAATTGGTACTCTTAGTGGCTATTACATCTTTAAGAAAGGGGACACCAAGATCTTTGTGTATGTTGCTGTTTTTCATGTACCAAGGAGCGTTTGATATTGTTCGAAGTGTTTTAGATTGATATCTTTGTAAGATTTCTAGGTTGGAGTTGGCAGCAGTACCCCAAAGTTCGATTCCATAAGTCCATATGGGTTTTAAAATAGTTTTATATAGAAGAACTTTATTTTGCAATGACAGCTCGGACTTTGGGCCGAGGAGCCAAAACATACTTTTAGTTTTGATATTTAATTGATTTCTTTTTGCTTCTATATGTTTTTTCCAAGTCAGACTTCTATCTATATGAAGCCCCAAGTATTTCACACTAGTGTGTTTAGGTATTAACTCTCCATGAATTTTTAAAGTATACAATTCATCTGCTCTCAGGGTATAAGTAACGTGAGTTGATTTTTCAGGATTAACTTTGATATTCCACCTTTTTAGCCATTTGCCAGTTGAATTGAGCTGCTTTTGAACAAGTTTTGATGCCTTAAATGGAGAAGTATTAGATCCCAATATTGCAGTATCATCGGCGTAGGTGGCAACAGTTACATCATTATTTACAGGCATATCTGATGTGTATATAGTGTAAAGAACTGGGCCCAGTACACTGCCTTGTGGTACTCCAGACTTAACAATCCCAATACCAGACTTGACATTATTAACATCAACATAAAAATGCCTATTATCAAGATAAGATTTTATTAAAAGATAGTAAGGAGATGGAAGCATAATCTTGATTTTGTAAAGTAATCCTTCGTGCCAAACACGGTCAAAAGCTTGTTTCACATCTAAGAAGGCGGCAACGCAGTACTCTTTATTTTCTAGACTGGTACGTATTTCTTTCACAACTCTGTGACATTGTTCAGGGGTCCCATGGGAAGTTCGAAATCCAAACTGGTGTTCTGGAATAATATTTAATTTTTCCAATACTGGTAGCAACCGTTTCTGAAAAAGTTTTTCAAACAATTTCGAAAATGTTGGTAGGAGACTTATGGGCCTGTAAGAGGAGACTTCATTTTCTTTTTTGCCGGGTTTTAACACCATGATAATTTTTGCAATCTTCCAATGACTAGGGAAGTAAGATAATCTTAATATGGAGTTAAATAGGAGAGTTATATAAATTAGCCCTTTTTTGGGTAGCATCTTTATCTCCTTGCCACCTATTAGATCAGCTCCTGGAGACTTTTTTGAATTGAGCTGTTTCACTTCATTCTTTACTTCACAAAATTTTATGGGTTTTATAGGTCGATGCATTTGGCATGCTACATCTAAAAAATCTATGGTTTCTTTTGATTCTGTTGGGTGGCAAAGATTAAATGGAGTAAATGTATCTTCTAAAAAAGTTTTGAATGCATCGGCTTTTTGCTCATCAGATCTGCACCACGATCCAAGAGAATTTCTTATAGGTGGATTGCGTTTTTTGGGCCTTTTCAAATATTTGGTGGCTCTCCATAAGTTACATTCATTCCTGTCACCAGGATTTAAGTTTCTTAAAAAATCATTCAAAGTACCGTTTTTATAATCCTTTATACATTTCTTTAGATGTTTGGTAGCACTATTCAGTGCCGACTTATCTTGAGGTCTACGTGTTCTAAACCAGATTTTTCTTAGTCGGCGCTTTTTTCGTATTAGTTGCCTTATTTCATTCGAAATATTAAATGATGAGCGGTTTTTAGGTTGTGATTGTGGTGTTGATATGAAAGCCGCTTCATGAATTAATGTGGTAAACTTTTCTACCGCTTCATCCAACTCCGAACAGCTCTTGATACTAATATTCAAATTTAAATTATCTTCTATCCAATTTTGAAACTGAGTTAGATCTGTTTTTGATGTTATCAACTTACGACCAGGCAACTTACGACAAAATTGTGTAGCATAATTAACGAATATCGGACTATGATCTGAACTAAGATCTTCAGAGGATTTTATTGTCAATGAAGTTTGAGGAATACCCCCGTATATAAAGAAATCTAGGAGATCGGGTATTTTATTGGGATCGGTAGGCCAGAAGGTAGGAGTTCCGGTAGAAAGAGTATTGTATTTGTGTTTTATAATACATTTTAACAACTCCTTTCCTTTAGGATTGGCAAGCCGTGAGCCCCACCACTGATGCTTAGCATTAAAGTCTCCTCCTACAATAAACTTTTTTCCGAGTTTAGTGAAAAAACTCTCATACTGCTCACATTTCAGATTGAATTTAGGTGGAAAGTAAACTGAATAAATGGATGTGTTTGTATTGTCGCAAAATATTTTGACACCAGCTGCCTGTAGATAAGGCTGTGATATAGGATCTGCAACTTCGTATTTTATTGTCGATTTGATAATAACTGCAGCACCTCCATGCGCAGAGTTGTCAGGATGGTTAGAATACACTACATCATAACCTCTTATGTTGCAATACGATTTGTTGGTAAAATGTGTTTCGGAGACTAAGAGTATGTCTATAAAGTTATCTTTTAGAAAAATTTCGATTTCATTTAAATGATTTAGAATACCATTGGCATTCCATTCGACAATAACTAAGTCTAGTTGCATATTTTATTCATCAACAGTGACATCATATTCATTAATGTATTTGTTAGCTCAATTTGTTTAGCTAACATTGTTTCAATTTTTTCTAAAATGCTTTGATTACTTATTGAAGGTTCTTCGCCCCTAACAGCTTGAGAATACGTCCATGATTGATTTTGGTTCATACCATTGTTTGGTGGAATATATCTTAGATTATTTGTTTGAATTTGACCAAAGTTATTTGTATTTATTTTAGAAGATTTTTCTCTAACTCGTTTTTGGTATTCAATACAACCTTTGTAGTTGGCGGTATGAGACTCTGAGCAAAGAGCACACTTGGGTGGAATTTCAGGGGCTTTTTTACATTCTGTTGTGGGGTGGTCTTGTCCACATTTGACGCATCTAAATTTTTTTCTGCAATAAGATTTAGTGTGTCCATATTCTTGACACCTGAAGCATTGAACAATATCTTCAAAAATTTTTGGGGGTTCAAATTTTATAATAGCGTTATCGAAAGAAGTTATCTTATAAATATCCTTATTGTTTTCTTTTGGATCCAAATCTATGAAGAACATTGGTAATGGTTGTTTAGATATTTTGCTGATAATGTTACGAACACTACGAACTTGGTGCCCCAAACTTAAAAGCATAGCTTTGATATCAGAGATAGGTGTGGAGTGGTGGATTCCCTTTAGTACAACTCTAAACGCTCTCTCTTGTTTCAACTGAAAAGTATGATAGCTTATTTTAACATTATCTAAATGTCGCACTACAGCCCTATATGAATCAACAGTTTTTATCATAAGTCTGACTTGACCATCACGCAAAGATTTAAAGTTAAATTCTGTATTATTAATAACTTTACTTATACTGTTTATCATTTTAATTATATCATGAACATGGGGAATGAATATTGGTGGGGGTTTAGGTACATTTCTGCTGGCAATTTCGCCGTCTTCAGTCTCTTCATTTGTAGCTAATGCATCAAAGCGATTTGAGGTAGTCGGTGTCTCATCATCATGGTGCACTCTCTTACCACTGTACATTGTTGGTGATCCGCTAAATTTTCTCTTCAGTGGTACCTGCCAGTGCTGCCGCTACTACTTCAATCGAAGTATTTTGCTTCATTTTCACAAAATTTACTTCGTCACTCCTTCTTCTAAAAATCTGCTTCACTTTTTGTTCTGCTTCAAATTTTTAAATTTTTCCCCATATTACCTAATTGTTTTTCCTATTCCTTTAATTACGATGAACATATCGGTTTTAATCATTGAATTATTAACCGATGTGGACCAATTTTTGCCTAGTTGTTAGAGACCACATACTTACACCATGTACCAAATTTCAGCCGGATCGCATGAAATTTGGTTCTCTTAGAGGCTCCGCAAGCCAAATCGGGGGATCAGTTTATATGGGGGCTACATATAATTATGGACCGATGTGGACCAATTTTTGCATGGTTATTAGAGACCATATACTGACACCATGTACCAAATGTCGGCCTGATCGGATGAAATTTGTTTCTCCCAGAGGATCAGCAAGCCAAATTTGGGGGTCCGTTTATATGGGGGCTATACGTAAAAGTGGACCGATATGGCCCATTTGCAATACCATCCGACCTACATCAATAACAACTACTTGTGCCAAGTTTCAAGTCGATAGCTTCTTTCGTTCGGAAGTTAGCGTGATTTCAGCAGACGGACGGACATGCTCAGATCGACTAAGAATTTCACCACGACCCAGAATATATATACTTTATGGGGTCTTAGAGCAATATTTCGACGTGTTACAAACGGAATGACAAAGTTAATATACCCCCATCCTATGGTGGAGGGTATAATAAAATGAATTCTATTGCTTTGTTTTCAAAAATGAATGCTACTTCAATTTTATTCAATCTACTCCACTTCTTTCCAAAATCTACTTCACTCAATTTTTCACTAGCGGCAGCACTGGTACCTGCTGCCAATTCTCTTCATCATCACTGCTACTCTCGCTTAGATTCATACCTTCGTGGTTCCCACTGAGAGCACAGATGTTGTTGTTTTTATTGTTTTCATTGCTCATCGTAACGAATAGAATGTAGTTTTTTTCTTTAAATTAGTTTGTTGTTGCCTTTCGAGGCATGCACATAGAGCGCGCACATCAGTCAGACAGACAACTGTGCTGTTATGTTGGCTTAACGAATTGTTATTGTAAAAAAAAAATATTCACTATTTAAGTGGGAGATAATTTTGTCGTATATTTTTTTTTCTAAACTTGAACAATAGGAATGTTAGAGCACACCTTAAACACGTCTTACGTCGAGCACGGCTAGACAAGAACTGATCAATAGAAATACAATTTAAAAAAAATTTTGTAGCAAACAAAATTTTCTATAGAAATAAAATTTTGCAAAATATTCTATAGAAACAAAATTTTGACTAAATTTTCTATAGAAATAAAATTTTCACTAAATTTTATATAGAAAAAAATATTTCTATAGTAATAAAATTTTGAATACATTTTTGTAGCAGTGAGTATCAGTAAGAAAAACAAATTTTGAGAAAATTTGCTATAGAAATAAAATTTGACAATGTTTTCTTATAGAAATAAAATTTTGGAAAAATTATCAATAAAAATTCAATTTCAGAAAAATTTTTGTGTAGTTAATAAATTCTGCAAAATATTCTACAGAAACAAAATTTTGACTAAATTGTGACAAAATTTTCTAATGAAATAAAATTTTTACAAAATTTTTTGTAAAGAAATAAAATTTTGACAAAACTTTCTATAGAAATAAAATTTTGACAAAATTTTATATAGAAAGAAAATTTCGACAAAATTTTCTATAGCAATAAAATTTTGACAAAATTTTCTATAGAAATATAATTTCGACAAAATTTTCTATAGGAATAAAATTTTGACAAAATTTTCTATAAAAAAAACAACTTTTAAAAAAATTTCTGTCAATATTCCACATATGTATATGGCCCTAAAATAAAAATTAAAAAAAAAAATAATTTCGATTGTTCGAAATATTTCAAATAAATTGATAAATTGATATGGGCATTAAAATGGATCAATCCAGCCCATCTGCTAGTCTAACATTCTAGGAAACATAAAAAGATAGCCGTAATTTGAAGTTGATTTTCATTTACAATCATGCTGTACATTGATCGAATGAATAACGCAATCGAAACTAATCTGCGTAAAAACTTGCTTAGTTACAAAAAATGTGAAGTGAAAAATTTGGTTTAGCCGGTGCCGGAGTCGAGCGAAATTTTTACGACTCCGAATCCAGCAAAATCTTCAGACTCCGACTCCGACTCCGGCTCCACAGCCCTGCTCAAAACCACATAGTCAGGGTATAACACCTTTAATCTGCCAAAAAATATGTCTACCAGAAATATTTGCTTAATACCCCATAAAATATATATCAATCACTTGGAGTCTGTCCGTCCGTCTGACAGGATACCCTAATTTATTAACCGATCTTACTCAAAGTTGGCACAATGTAATCTTCTATAGTATTTACTAAGTTTGCCAAAATTATAAGAAATCGGTTCAGATTTTGATATAGCTCCCATATATATGCATCGCCGATTTTCCCAAAATAAAATATTTTTATTTATTAACCAATGTTATTCAAATTTCGGGAGCCACCGTGGTGCAATGGTTAGCATGCCCGCCTTGCATACACAAGGTCGTGGGTTCGATTCCTGCTTCGACCGAACACCAAAAAGTTTTTCAGCGGTGGATTATCCCACCTCAGTAATGCTGGTTACATTTCTGAGGCTTTCAAAGCTTCTCTAAGTGGTTTCACTGCAATGAGGAACGCCGTTCGGACTCGGCTAAAAAAGGAGGTCCCTTGTCATTGAGCTTAACATGGAATCGGGCAGCACTCAGTGACAAGAGAGAAGTTTACCAATGTGGTATCACAATGGACTGAATAGTCTAAGTGAGCTTGATACATCGGGCTGCCACCTTACCTAACCTACTCAAATTTCAATGTTTGATATATTAGCCGATCTTAATTATATCAACATATAGCTCTTACAAACTTTTTTAAAATTTGCATACATTGCACACACTAGTTAACCGATTTCTTCTTTTTTTAATACTGGACTCAATATTAGTGGAATACTAATTATGGTTACCACAGTTGGTAGAAATATGTTGGTATTAAGTTTCTATAGAAATGAAATTTTTATAGAAATAAAATGTTAACAATTTTTTTTTATAGAAATACAATTTTGACAAAATTTTCTATAGAAATAAAATTTTGATACAATTTTCTATAAAAATAAAATGTTGGCAAAATTATAGAAATAAAATGTTGACAAAATTTTCTATAGAAATAAAATCTTGACAAAATTTTCTATAAAAATAAAATCTTGACAAAATTTTGTAAAGAAATAAAATTTTGACAAAATTGTCTAAAGAAATAAAATATTGACTAAATTCTCTATGGAAATAAAATTTTAACAATTTTTCGGTAGAAATTAAATTTTGGCAAAATTTTCTATAGAAATAAAATCTTGACAACATTTTCTATAGAAATAAAATTTTAACAAAATTTTCTATTATATTTTTATTTTTGACAAAACTTTCTAAAGAAATGAAATGTTGACCAAATTTTGACAAAATTTTCTAAAGAAATAAAATTTTGACAAAATTTTCTATAGAAATAAAGTTTTGAACAAATTCTCAATAGAAATAAAGTTTTGACAAAATTTTCAATGGAGGTGAAATTTTGACAAAATTTTCTGTAGAAATAAAATTTTGCAACAATTTTCTGTAGAAATAAAATTTTGCAAAGATTTTCTATATTAATAAAATGTTGATAAAAATTTCTCTAGAAATAAAGTGTTAATAAAATTTCCTATAGAAATAAAATGTTGACATAATTTTCTAGAGAAATACAATGTTGACAAAATTTTCTATAGAAATAAAATGCTGACAAATTTTCTCTTGAAATAAAATTTTGTAAAAATGTTCTATAAAAATAAAATTTTGACAAAATTTTCTATAGAATTAAGATTTTGGCAACATTTTCTGAAGAAATAAAATTTTTTTAAAATTTTCTGTAGAAATAAAACTTGGACAAAATTTTCTAAAAAATAAAATTTTTACAAAATTTTCAATAGGAATTCAATTTTGAAAAAATTTTCTATAGAAATAAAATTTTAACATAATTTTCTGTAGAAATAAAATTTTAACAAAATTTTCTATAGAAATTAAAGTTTGGGAAAATTTTCTATAAAAATAAAACTTTAAAAAATTTTCTGTAGAAATAAATTTTGGAGAATTTTTTTTTTTTGGAAATAAAGTTTGACAAAATTTTTTATAGAAATAAAGTTTTGACAAAATTTTCTATAGAAATAAAATTTTGACAAAATTTTCTATAGAAATAAAATTTTGACAAAATTTTCTATAGAAATAAAATTTTGACAAAATTTTCTATAGAAATAAAATTTTGACAAAATTTTCTATAGAAATAAAATTTTGACAAAATTTTCTATAGAAATAAAATTTTGACAAAATTTTCTATAGAAATAAAATTTGGACAAAATTTTCTATAGAAATAACATTTTGACAAAATTTTCTATGGAAATATAATTTTGACAAAATTTTGTATAGAAATAAAATTTTAACAAAATTTTCTATAGAAATAAAATTTTGAGAAAATTTTCTATAGAAATAAAGTTTTGAGAAAATTTTCTTTAGAAATAAAATTTTTACAAAATTTTCTATAGAAATTCAATTTTGAAAAAAAATTTTCTATAGAAATAAAATTTTAACAAAATTTTCTATAGAAATAAAATTTTAGCAAAATTTTCTATAGAAATAAAAGTTTGAGAAAATGTTCTACAGGAGTGAAATTTTGACAAAATTTTCTGTAGAAATAAAATTTTCACAAAATTTTCTATAGAAATAAAGTTTTGAGAAAATTTTCTATAGAAGTGAAATTTTGACAAAATTTTCTGTAGAAATAAAACTTGGACAAAATTTTATATATAAATAAAATTTGGGCAAAATTTTCTTTAGAAATCAAATTTTGACAAAATATTCTATAGGAAAAATATGTTGCAATAATTTTCTGTAGAAATAAAATTTTCAAAAATTTTCTATAGGAATAAAATTTTGAGAAAATTTGCTATAGAAATAAAGCTTTAAGAATTTTCAATAGAAATTCAATATTGACAAAAGTTTCTATAGAAATAAAATTATATTTGTTGTTTTTATCTCAGCTTTAAACCCATTGTGTTGACTAAACTACAAGGGTAGCTTAACCAACAGAGAAAAGCTTAGATCAAAACAACATATATGATTGAAGTACAAACCCACAATAAAAAACAAAATACGAATGAAATAAAATTATAACAAAATTTTCTATAGAAATAAAATTTTGACAAAATTTTCTATGGAAATATAATTTTGACAAAATTTTGTATAGAATTATTAAATTAAAAAATTACGAAATTTTCTATAGAAATTCAATTTTGACAAAATTTTCTATAGAACTAAAATTTTAACAAAATTTTTTTAGAAATAAAATTTTTACAAAATTTTCTATAGAAATAAAATTTTTACAAATTTTTCTAAAGAAATAAACTTTTGACAAAATTTTCTATAGAAATAAAATTTTGAGAAAATTTTCTGTAGAAATAAAATTTTTACAAAATTGTCTGTAGAAGTGAAATTTCGACAAATTTTTCTGTAGAAATAAAACTTGGACAAAATTTTATATATAAGTAAAACTTGGGCAAAATTTTGACAAAGTATTCTGTAGGAATAAAATTTTGCAATAATTTTCTGTAGAAATAAAATTTTGCAAAAATTTTCTATAGAAATATAAGTTTGAGAAAATTTTCTATAGAAATAAAATATTGACAAAATTGTCTATAGAAATAAAGTTTTAAGAATTTTCAATAGAAATTCAATTTTGACAAAATTTTCTATAGAAATACAATTTTGAGAAAATTTTCTATAGAAATAAAATATTGACAAAATTGTCTATAGAAATAAAATTTTGACAAAATTTTCTATAGAAATAAAATTTTGACAAAATTTTCTATAGAAATAAATATTGATATTTGTATAGGGAGTGGAACCCCAACCCGTCCTTTCTCCATTAAGATAAACATGAAATAGTTTCGTCCATAGGATGGAGTTACACTAACATTGTAATTTTTAAGGGATTATATTTAAATTCATTTTTAACATAAAATGTCTCATATATGTTAGCTAATTCCTACAAATTATACATATCCTCTTTATTATTGTAAAGCTCTCGGCACCTTTGGCTTTATATGAAAAAGCTGGGAAAATAAAATGAATTCGAGTACAATGAAAAAACCTGCGAAACCCTAGAAAAGCGTCGAAAAAGTAAAGTAAATCAAAGTGGTGGAAAAATTGAAAGGAAACTGATGTTGTAGGTAATGACGGTTGGAGCTTATATCGGTTATTCAACTAATGATGGCAATGTGAAACATAATGCAATACGACTTCTTCCTCATAATGATTTCCCTTTTTTATTAAGAACAATTTTTTTCTTTGTATCTTCGTTTCTCTCTCCCCGTACTGCTTGGCTTATATAATGAAAACTATAATGAATGCATATGTCAGTGTATAAGGATTCCTATTCATTTACATTTTTGTTAAAATTACAGAAAACAAGAAATATGTAAAATAAAGGAAATTTGTATTTTAATATAAAAGGAGGTGACTATGGTGGTGGTGTTAGCAATATGCAATATATAGTGGTTAAATTTTTATTTTCAAATTCGAGAATTTTTTTATTTGGAGTTAGTTTATCTCTTGAGTTGGTAAGTCTGTTAATGACATCCGAGCTAATTTTACGTCAATAGTTGATGTATTTGTTTTTCGTGACTGGTTCGCCAAAACTGCAAACTAGGGCTGTGGAGTAGGAGTATAAAGATTTTGCTGAAGTCAGAGTCGTAAAAATTTTGCTCTACTCCGACTCCGGCTAAACTAAATTTTTTAAAACACTTCACATGTTTGTATTTATTTTATTCATTTATTAAACTTATAATAAATATAAGAATAAAATAGAATAATCTAGCATTAACTACTTAGGCTATCAGCTAACTCACATTTTTGTAACTAGATAAGTTATTAAGCAAATTAGATTCCATTGTGTTATTCATTCGATCAATGTACGGTATGACTGTAAATGAAACGCAACTTCCAATTATGGAGATTATTTTACGTATCCAACATAAGCAGATGGGATGAATCGATTCATTTTAATGCCCACCACCATAAAAATTTATTTGAAATATTTCGAACCATCTATTTTATTTATTTTTTATTTTATTTTAAGACATAGCTATACATATGTCGAAGATTGGCAGAAAATTTTGTCAAAATTTTATTTCTAAAGAAAATTTTGTCAAGATTTTATTTCTATAGAAAATGTTGCCCAAATTTTATTTCTATAGAAAATTTTGTCAAAATTTTATTTCTATAGAAAATTTTGTCAAAATTTTATTTCTATAGAAAATTTTGTCAAGATTTTATTTCTATAGAAAATTTTGTCAAAATTTTATTTCTATAGAAAATTTTGTCAAAATTTTATTTTTATAGAAAATTTTATCAAAATTTTATTTCTATAGAAAATTTTGTCAAAATTTTATTTCTATAGAAAATTTTGTCAAAATTTTATTTCTATAGAAAATTTTGTCAAAACTTTATTTCTATAAAAAATTTTGTCAAAACTTTATTTCTATAGAAAATATTGTCAACATTTTATTTCTATAGAAAATTTTGTCAAAATTTTATTTCTATAGAAAATTATGTCAACATTTTTATACCCTCCACCATAGGATGGGGTATATTAACTTTGTCATTCCGTTTGTAACACATCGAAATATTGCTCTAAGACCCCATAAAGTATATATATTCTGGGTCGTGGTGAAATTCTGAGTCGATCTGAGCATGTCCGTCCGTCCGTCCGTCTGTTGAAATCACGCTAACTTCCGAACGAAACAAGCTATCGATTTGAAACTTGGCGCAAGTAGTTGTTATTGATGTAGGTCGGATGGTATTGAAAATGGGCCATATCGGTCCACTTTTACGTATAGCCCCCATATAAACGGACCCCCAAATTTGGCTTGCGATTGCTCTAAGAGAAGCAAATTCCATCCGATCCGGCTGAAATTTGATACATGGTGTAAGTATATGGTCTCTAACAACCATGCAAAAAAATTGGTCCATATCGGTCCACTTTTACGTATAGCCCCCATATAAACGGATCCCCAAATTTGGCTTGCGATTGCTCTAAGAGAAGCAAATTTCATCCGATCCGGCTGAAATTTGGTACATGGTGTTAATATATGGTCTCTAATAACCATGCAAAAATTGGTCCACATAGGTCCATAATTATATATAGCCCCCATATAAACCGATCCCCCGATTTGGTTTGCGGAGCCTCTAAGAGAAACAAATGTCATCCGATCCGATTGAAATTTGGTCCGTGGTGTTAGTATATTGTCTCTAACAACCATGCCACAATTGGTCCACATCAGCCCATAATTATATATAGCCCCCATATAAACCGATCCCCAGATTTGACCTCCGGAGTCTCTTAGAGGAGCAAAAGTCATCCGATCCGATTGAAATTTGGTCCGTAGCGTTAGTATATGGTCTCTAACAACCATGCCACAATTGATCCATATCGGTCCATAATTATATATAGCCCCCATATAAATCGATCCCCAGATTTGTCCTCCGGAGCCTCTTGGAGGAGCAAAATGCATCCGATCCGGTTGAAATTTGGAACGTGGTATTAGATTGTGGTCTCCAACAAACACGCAAGAATTGATCCATATCGGTCCATAATTATATATAGCCCCCATATAAACCGTTCCCCAGATTTGATCTCCGGAGTCTCTTAGAGGAGCAAAATTCATCTGATCCGGTTGAAATTTGCAACGTGTTGTTAGTATAAGGCTGCTAATAACCATGCCAAACTTTGTCCATATCGGCCTATAGTTATATATAGGCGATCCCCAATCACACAAAAATTGGTCCTTATCGGTTCATAATCATGGTTGCAACTCGAGCCAAATATAATCTACCAAAATTTTATTTTTATAGAAAACATTGTCAAAATGTAATTTCTATAGAAAATTTTGTCAAAATTTTATTTCTATAGAAAACCTTGTCAAAATGTAATTTCTATAGAAAATTTTGTCAAAATTTTATTTCTATAGAAAATTTTGTCAAAATTTTATTTCTATAGAAAATTTTGTCAAAATTTTATGTCTATAGAACATTTTGTCAGAATTTTATTTCTATAGAAAATTTTATATAAATTTTATTTCTATAGAAAATTTTTTCCAAATTTTACTTCTATAGAAAATGTTGTCAAAATTTTATTTCTATAGAAACTTTAAACTTTATTATATACGTATTTAATCGGCCTTTTTTAGTTTAATATATACCACGTATGGACTATGTGGTATATATTACGGTGTTAGGAAGGGTATCTTAATACCCTACCATCGGCAAGTGTTACCGCAATCCAAGTAATTCGATTGTGGATGACAGTCTTCAGTAGAAGTTTCTACGCAATCCATGGTGGAGGGTACATAAGCTTCGTCCTGGCCGAACTTACGGCCGTATATACTTGTTTTAGAATAAATTAAAAAAAAATAATAATATAGCGCTTTACTGTTTCGCTTACATATCAGCCACCCTGTATAAAAGCCGCTAGTAACTCTTATCTAAATTCAATACTCGATAAGCACCTATATGACAACAGAGTTCACAGTTTTATTCATATATAATTTTTCTCTTAGGACAATATCTGCCCTAGTAATCTCCATCACCATTACCAAAACAAAAGTCCAAAAAGTCAAGGTGGAGAATACAAATTTATGATCATGGTTATCTTCATTAATTTTAAATTTGTCCCTTATCCATGGCATAAAATGTAGCGACTCTAGTACATGCTTGCAACGAATACAAGATTTATTTTCTCCAACCACAGCTAACATGTCTATCAGGGTGGGTTTGAGCGAGGAGAACTCTAATATTCCCATATGCAGTGCTCGTACTTTATTTTATGTAAAACATAAAATATTTTGTTATATTCTTTTTTGTTTTGTTTATTTTCGTTTTTAATTTTGAAACAGATGTAACTGATGTTGACTAACTTGCCTTACAGGTGCAACAGCTGCAGGCATAGCATAAAGTTGGCCATTATGTTCGTTTGTCCTTTTTTTGTTTTTATGTTAAAGTCTAAGGCGTGAGTATGAAAACGGGTTAGGATATGTTTAAAAAAAGCAAAAGTTTTTCCAAAGGCATTTTGTCAGAATGTGATGTACAAAATTTGTATAAAAGTCTGTTTTTATGTTTTTAAATTAAAATGCCTTAACATTTTTGTAAAAATAACAAGTAAGGAAAGTCTAAAGTCGGGCGGGGCCGACTATATTATACCCTGCACCACTTTGTAGATCTAAATTTTCGACACCATATCACGTCAAATGTGTTGGGTGCTATATATAAAGGTTTGTCCCAAATACATAGATTTAAATATCACTCGATTTGGACAGAATTTGATAGACTTTTATAAAACCTACACGCAAAAAAATAATTCTTTCCTCCCAAACGAAATTTTAGACAAACAAAGTTCGTTTGTCATTTGCTTTTCGTTGAAAGGAAGTGTATTTGGAAGAAAAGTATATACTTTTTGTGATAAACGTTTATTCTTTTCCAGGATGTAAAAACAATTTCATAAAGACTAACTCAAAAAAAAATTTTTTTCTAGCTAATTGCATTTTCCCTCACATTTTTCTCACTTCCACGAAGTTTTTTAGTTCTTAGCACCTTTTTCTGTAATACAAACAATGTAGAAGAAATTATACGATTTTATACATTTTTAAATTTTTTTTACCTTTCGCTGGACGGAGAATCGAACCGCGGACCATGTACTTTGTAAGCCAACACACTAACCACTGAGCTATGTACCTGTTATGGTCATCAATAGATAAATATCCATATAAGTTATATTTATGTAGCATAGCTTGCGGCGCCCACGAACCGAATAAACAAAGTTTATTTAACAGAAACAAACATTTAGTTTGGCACCGTGGAGCAGTGGTTGCTACGTCCAACTTGCACGCCAAGGGTCGAGGGTTCGATCCCTGCTTCGACCAAAGTTTTTTTTTTTTTTTTTTTTTTTTTTTAACATATATTCCAGATATGGTCGGAAGATTCCGAAAAAAATGTTCAACATTACATTCTACTATATTAAATTTTTACTATGAACTGTAAAATGTGTCTTATTAAAGACCTAAAGCCAGAAAAGAACAGCGTTTGATATAAACGAAATGGACCGTGTTGTTGGTTCAAAAATAACTTTTTTTATTGAAAAAAATAAAAATTTTGTCTCAAACGAATATTTTTGGTGATAAAAGTGTATACTTTTCGAAGCAATTCAAAAAACTCTAACAAACGAAAAGCGTTTTCGGTACACGTTTTCCAAACGTTTTTTTTCTTTGCGTGTATAGACTCAAAATTTAAGTTGGCTAATGTACTAGGGTGGAACACAATTTTAGTAAAAAACAAGTAAGGAAAGTCTAAAGTCGGACCGGGCCGACTATATTATACCCTGCACCACTTTGTAGATCTAAATTTTCGATACCATATCACATCCGTCAAATGTGTTGGGGCTATATATAAAGGTTTGTCCCAAATACATACATTTAAATATCACTCGATTTGGACAGAATTTGATAGACTTCTACAAAATCTATAGACTCAAAATTTAAGTTGGTGAATGCACTAGGAAACTTCGCAAAAGTTTATTTATGATTTATCGCTCGATATATATGTATTAGAAGTTTAGGAAAATTAGAGTCATTTTTACAACTTTTCCACTAAGCAGTGGCGATTTTACAAGGAAAATGTTGGTATTTTGACCATTTTTGTCGAAATCAGAAAAACATATATATGGGAGCTATATCTAAATCTGCACCGATTTCAACCAAATTTGGCACACATAGCTCCAGTCTAATTCTGCTCCCTGTGCAAAATTTCAACTAAATCGGAGCAAAAAATTGGCCTCTGTGGTCATTTGAGTGTAAATCGGGCGAAAGCTATATATGGGAGCTATATCTAAATCTGAACCGATTTCAACCAAATTTGACACGCATAGCTACAATGCTAATTCTACTCCCTGTGCAAAATTTCAACTAAATCGGAGCAAAAAATTGGCCTCTGTGGGCAAATGAGTGTAAATCGGGTGAAAACTATATATGGGAGCTATATCTAAATCTGAACCGATTTGGCTGATATTTTGCAAGTTTTTTGAGACTCATAAAATACTCGGATGTACGGAATTTGAGGAAGATCGGTTGATATACACGCCAATTATGACCAGATCGGTGAAAAATATATATGGCAGCTATATCTAAATCTGAACCGATTTTTTCCAAAACCAATAGGGATCGTCTTTGAGCCGAAACAGGACCCTATACCAAATTTTAGGACAATCGAGCTGTACTATGCACACAAAAATACATCAACAGACAGACAGACGGACAGACAGACAGACAGACAGACAGACAGACGGACATCGCTAAATCGACTCAGAATTTAATTCTAAAACGATCGGTATACTAAACGATGGGTCTCAGACTTTTCCTTCTTGGCGTTTCATACAAATGCACAAACTTATTATACCCTGTCCACAGTAGTGGTGAAGGGTATAAATATGGGAAACATTTAAATCTGAAGCAATATTAAGGAAACTTCGCAAAAGTTTATTTATGATTTATCGCTCGATATATATGTATTAGAAGTTTAGGAAAATTAGAGTCATTTTTACAACTTTTCGACTAAGCAGTGGCGATTTAACAAGGAAAATGTTGGTATTTTGACCATTTTTGTCGAAATCAGAAAACATATATATATATATATATATATATATATATATATATATATATATATATATATATATATATATATATATATATATATATATATATATATATATATATATATATATATATATATATATATATATATATATATATATATATATATATATATATATATATATATATATATATATATATATATATATATATATATATATGGGAGCTATATCTAAATCTGAACCGATTTCAATCAAATTTGGCGCACATGACTATATTACTAATTGTACTCCTAGTGCAAAATTTCAACTAAATTGGGCCAAAACTCTGGCTTCTGGGGCCATATAAGTCCATATCGGGCGAAAAATATATATGGAAGCTATATCTAAATCTGAACCGATTTCAATCAAATTTGGCACACATAGCTACAATGCTAAGTCTACTCCTTGTGCAAAATTTCAAGCTAATCAGGATAAAACTCTGGCTTCTGGGTCCATGTAAGTACATACCGGGCGAAAGATATATATGGGAGCTATATCTAAATCTGAATCGATTTCAGCCACGCATAGCTACAATGCTAAATCTACTCTCTGTACAAAATTTCAACCAAATTGGGCCAAAACTCTGGCGTTTAGGACCATATTAGTCCATATCGGGCGAAATATATATATGGGAGCTATATCTAAATCTGAACCGATTTCAATCAAATTGTGCACACTTGACTATACTACTAATTGTACTCCTAGTGCAAAATTTCAACCAAATTCGGCCAAAAATCTGGCTTCTGGGGCCATATAAGTCCATATCGGGCGAAAGATATATATGGGAGCTATATCTAAATCTGAACCGATTTCAATAAAATTTTGCACACTTGACTATACGACTAAGTGTTATGTTTGTACAAAAGTTCAAGCAAATCGGTATAAAACTCTAGCTGCTGGGTCCATATTAGTGCATATCGGGCGAAAGATATATATGGGATCTATATTTAAATCTGAACCGATTTCTTCCAAAATCAATAGGGTTCTATTCTGACCCAAATTAGGAACATATGCCAAATTTGAAGGCGATTGGATTTAAATTGCGACCTAGACTTTGATCACAAAAATGTGTTCACAGACAGACGGACGGACGGACAGACGGACATGGTTATATCGACTCAGAGACCCACCCTGAGCATTATTGCCAAAGACACCATATGTCTATCTCATCTCCTTCTGGGTGTTACAGACATATGCACTAACTTATAATACCCTGTTCCACAGTGTGGCGCAGGGTATAATAATGATGAGAAAGGGAAGGAAATAAATCAAATTTGTATATTTAACCCTCTAATGCCCAAGCCCGCCTTTAGGCGGTCTTCATTTAATAAGGAAGCTTTTAGTAAAACACACCTTAAGACAACAAAAAATAAAATAAAAAGAAAACTTAGTGAAAACTGTTCAAGAGGCTTTGCAGCATATACTGAATTTTATCGTATAAATTTTGATTGTATAGTTTTCTTGCTTTCGTGTCGTTAACATTGAAAATTTCATCAACTGGCAAAAAAATTGGGGCATTAGAGGGTTAACTAAAATGTAAAGGACAATACGAGTATGTCATCGTAGGTTAGATTAGGTAAACGGCAGCACCTCCTATCAAAGAGTGCTGTCCGATTCTATGTTTACCTCAAAGGCAAGGAACCTCTTTTTTATAGCCGAACCCAAACAGGATTTCACAATAAAGTGAAACCAACTAGAGACCTTTTCACGCCGTCAGAAATGTCAAAAAAAAAGTGCTGGCAGGAAATAATCCTCAGTTTAAATATTTTTTGGTGCCCAATCGAAACTGGGATTGAATTCACGAATTGAATTCTACCCTGGTAAAAAATTTGTAAGTACGTCTAAAGGCACAACTTTAAAAGCACTTCCAAAGATGTTCATTGTTTTAACAACTCAGGAAGTTCTTTTAATTAAATTTTTTAAATCTCATTTTTCATATTTTTAAAGGATAATTAAAATTTTTTGTTTCAAATGGGGTAGCAGCACAAGAATTAATTTTATCGAAAAACAAGTACAAAGAGCTGTAAGTTCGGCTGGGCCGAATCTTAAATACCCACCACCATGAATCAAATATTATAGTTTTCTTTGAAATTTCCGGGGGGTTTACATTATTACATCCAAGCAGAGCAGTTCAACCAGTACTCTTCCCGAAGATAAATTTAAAGATTTTTCCTATGAAAACTGGATTTATAAGATCAATTTTTGTTTAAGTTTTAGAGGAATCATTAAAATCTCTTGTAAGTGATAAAATAACGCCTTGATTTGAAACAAAAAATCTGTAGATTTTCACCCCCATTAGGTTAGGTTAGGTGGCAGCCCGATGTATCAGGCTCACTTAGACTATTCAGTCCATTGTGATACCACATTGATGGACTTTTCTCTTATCACTGAGTGCTGCCCGATTCCATGTTAAGCTCAATGACAAGGGACCTCCTTTTTATAGCCGAGTGCGAACGGCGTTCCACTTTGCAGTGAGACCACTTAGAGAAGCTTAGAAACCCTCAGAAATGTCACCAGCATTACTGAGGTGGGATAATCCACCGCTGAAAAACTTTTTGGCGTTCGGTCGTAGCAGGAATCGAACCCACGACCTTGTGTATGCAAGGCGGGCATGCTAACCACACTAGGTCACAAATAACAAAATTTTCTCTGTGATTTGTTTCTAGAACACTTTTTCCCATTGATTTTGACCTACTAAACACGAAAATGAGTTTTAAAAAATTTTCTGTCGATTGGTTTTCGAGATACAAATTTTTTAACTTTTTTTTTTAATTTTTAGAGGTACACTTACAATTTTGAGCATATCTTTCGTCTTATTTGACCTATTTGATCATAGTGCTACTCACATTAAAGAAAATTGAGCCATCTACAACTCATTCTCAGAAAATTTTCAAATCGGGTTAGTAGTTTTTTATATGGTTTTTTCTGCCACATTTTTACTAAAAAAACGCCGTTTTTTAACTTTTTTTAGCCGCCAACATCCAAGCTACTTACCCGATTTGAAAATTTTCTGAGAATGAGTTGTAGACGGCTCAATTTTCTTTAATTTGAGTAGTAGTAGGATCAAATAGGCCAAAGAAGACGAAAGATATGCTCAAAATTGTAAGTGTACCTCCAAAAATTAAAAAAAAAGTTCAAAAATTTGTATCTCGAAAACCAATCGACAGAAAATTTTTTAAAACTCATTTTCGTGTTTAGTAGGTCAAAATCAATGAGAAAAATTATGCTAGAACCAATTCACAAAACGACTGTTGGCTGGTGCCATTGCACCACGGTGGCTCCAGATATTCACCATTATCGGCGCACCTCTTTATGTCCTAAAATAATTCTAGATTTCAAATTTCAAGCAAATTGGATAAAAACTACGGGAGATCGGTCTATATGGGGGATAAACGAAAACATGGACCCACACACGCCATTTACGGTACATCTATTTGGGGTCCTACAATACCTCTAGATTTCCAATTTTAGGCAAATAGGATAAAAACTACGGTTTCTACAAGTCCAAGAAATAAAATCGGGAGATCGGTCTATATGGGGGCTACACCAAAACATGGACCGATACTCACCATTTTTGGCATCCCTCTTTGTGGTCATAAGATACTTCTAAATTTCCAATTTTAGGCGAATTGTATAAAAACTACGGTTTCTATAAGCCCAAGAAGTAAAATCGGGAGATCGGTCTATATAGGGGCTATACCAAAACATGGTATAGCTCCCACACCTTTTTATGCCTTTAAAGTACCCCTAGATTTCCAATTTAAGGAAAATTGGATAAAACCTACTGATTATAGAAGCCCAAGAAGTAATATCGGGAGATCGGTCTATATGGTGGCTACCCCAAAACATGGACCGATACTCATCATTTTTGGCACACCTCTTTTTGGTCCTAAAATACCTGAAGATTTCCAATTTCAGGGGAATTGGATAAAAACTACGGTTTCTATAAGCCCAAGACCCCCAAATTGGAGATCGGTCTATATGGTGCATATACCAAAACATGGACCGACACTCACCATTTTGACACAATTCTTTATGGTTCCAAAATACCTAACGATTTCCAATTTCAAGCAAATTGGATAAAAACTACGGATTCTATAAGCCCAAGACCCCAAATCGCAATATCGGTCTATATGGGGCTATACCGACACATGGACCGATACTCACCATTTTGACACAATTCTTTATGGTTCCAGAATATTTCCAATTTCCAATTTAAGGCGAATTGGATAAAAACTACGGTTTCTATAAGCCCTTGGTTCCAAAATACCAGAAGATTTCTAATTTCAGGCGAATTGGATAAAAACTACGGTTTCTATAAGCCCAAGACCACAAATCCGGAGATCGGTCTATATTGGGGCTATACCAAAACATGGACCGATACTCAACATTTTTGACACACCTCTTTATGGTTCTAAAGTTCCTCTAAATTTCCAATTTCAAGCAAATTGGATAAAACCTACTGACTATAGAAGCCCAAGAAGTAATTTCGGGAATTCGGCCTATACGGGGACTACACCAAAACATGGACCGATACTCACCATTTTAGACACACCTCTTTATGGTTCTAAAGTTCCTCCAGATTTCCAATTTAAGGCAAATTGGATAAAAACTACGGTTTCTATAAGCCCAAGACCCCAAATCGGGAGGTCAGTTTATATGGGGACTATATCAAAATCTGGACCGATATAGCCCATCTTCGAACTTGAACTGCCTGCGGACAAAAGACGAGTTTGTGCAAAATTTCAAGACGATTGCTTATGTACCCTCCACCATGGATTGCTGCACTGTTAGAAAAATATGTTTTTCATATGTTCCGATATAAACAAAATGTGTTTCGGGCACGATTTTAAACCACAATATATTTAAGTGCGAACATGTAATTTTCCTAAACTAACACTAAATGTTTGGGACATCTATGTTAATATGTTAGAATATATTATGTTTGGGGCATGAATGTTTCATAAAAATCATATGTGTGAATACAAACATATATAAATTTACAAATTTCAACTAAACATACATATGTTGTGATATTTTATTCAAAGCGACAGAGAGAGTATAGAGAGAAATAGAGATGGAAACCGGGAGAGTTGACGAAAGATATCAATATAACACAGCAAAAGAATCAAAAGAGAACAATTTCTGTGAAACCGCTTGTATGTTGTTTCGGAAAACTGTTTTATGATAAGGCCAAAAATTTGATATGTTTATGTCTAAATATTATTTAATTTGAATAAAGAGAATATACATTCTGAACCAAGAGAATAGACATTTGAAAAACAAACAGCTTATGTTTTCGCCTTGAGAGCAGCATTTTATGTATGTGTGGACATGTGTTTTGTTTATCATTTTGGCATTATGGGCACAATTTTTTTCTTGGTTCGTTAAAAGAAATCAGGGGTCTTCACAAAAATAACGAAAGGGCACTATACTCTTTTTAGAGTTGGGACAGTAAAATGAAATAAGGAGGAAATAGTGAAAAATTACACAGTAAAATGTAAAAAAAAAAACAAACTTTAGTTCCTCTTTATTAAAAAGTAGTCCACGAGGAGTTGACGGACACCATCAAATATAAAAGCGGGCATTAAGTTCGAGTTTTACAGCTAAAACAATTTATAAACTTTTTAAAATGAATTATTAAAGAAAAATAAAAGGAATTTTAGAGCGATGGTGTTAAATGCTAGTAAAAAACTGTTCACTCCTAAATAAATTTATGTTTATATTATAAAATTATGTATGTATGTTTATACTCGACTCCACGTTCTTCTTTTGTTAGTTTTTGAATTCCTTCCAAATTTTAAAGTTTTGTACAAAAACAGTTTTTTATTACAAGATTGTTATTTTTGCAATAAAAAATAATATTTTATCCAAAAATCATTCAATTTCGTTTATATCAAGCATTGTTACTGACTATAAATCTTTAATAACGCACATTTCGATGTTTCATTTAAAAAAATTAATATAGTATAAATATAAATGTGTAAATTAAAAAAAAAAAAACAAAAAAAAATGTTCGGTCGGAGCAGGGATTGAACCCACGACCCTTTGCATGCAAGGCAGACATGCTAACCACTGCTCCACGTGGCAAACAAATGTATGTTTCTGTTAAATAATGTTATGTTTGCATGGGCTCGTGGGCGCTGCAAACTATGCTATATAAATGTAACTTAAAACGATAATTATCTACTGGTGACTATAACAGCTACGTAGCCCAGTGGATAGTGTGTTGGCTTACAAACTGTATGGTCCTCGGTTCGATTCTCCGTGCAGGCGAAAGGTAAAATTTAAAAAATTTATAAAAGTGATTAATTTCTTCAACATTATTTGTATTACAGAGAAAGGTGCCAATAACTAAAAAATTTCGTGGAAGTGAAAATTACGAGTATGTTAGGGAATGAGCACAATCGTGTTTGGGAAAAATTCTTCCATTCTTCCATTTTTGGCTCAAAATGCTTCCAAGCATATAATATGTTCACATAAAACAAACATATTAATGTTTCGGCAGTATGCAATAATATATGTGCTTCCTGCAAAATATGTTTGGAACATATGTTAAAGAAGCGATTTTTTTTGAGGGTGTGTCATCCACAAATTTCAACTCAATCGGAAGAAATTTGCTCCTCCAAGAAGCTCCAAAACCAAATCGGGATCGGTTTATATGGGGGCTATAAATGATTATGAACTGATATGGACCACTTTTGGCATGGTTGTTAAATATCATATACTACCACCACGTACCAAATTTCAACCAGATCGGATAAATTTTGCTTCTCCAAAAGGCACCGGAGGTCAAATCTGGGGATCGGTTTATATGGGAGCTATATATAATTATGGACTGATAGGAACCAATTCCTGCATGGTTGTTGGATACCTTATACTAACATCACGTACCAAATTTCAACCGAATGGGAAGAATTTTGCTCTTCCAAGGTGCTCCGTAGGTCAAATCTGGGGATCGGTTTATATGGGGCCTATATATAATTATTAACCGAAATCGACCAATTTTTGCATGGGTGTTTGAGTCCATATATTAACATCACGTACCAAATTTCAACTGAATCAGATGAATTTTGGTTTTCCAAGAGGCCCCGCAAGCCAAATCGGAGGATCGGTTTATATGCACACAAAAAAATTTCACGAAAATTTTTCCAATTAAAATTTTAATTGGGTTTTAAAAAATATTCAATTAAAAATTTAATTGATTCAACAAATTTTTTAATTGAAACAAAAATCAATCACAAAAATAATAGTATCAATTAATTTTTTAATTGGATCAATTAACTTTTTAATTGATACTATCTTTTCTGTGATTGAAGACATTTCAATTAAAAATTAATTGGATCAATTAATTTCGTGATTGAATCAGAAAAATTTTTTTTTGTGTGTGGGGGCTAATATAATTATTTACCGATGTGGACCAATTTTTGCATAGTTGTTTGAGACCATATACTAACACCATGTACCAAATTTCAGCCGGATCAGATGAAATTTGTTTCTCTTAGAGGCTCTGCAAGCCAAATCGGGGGTAGGTTTATATGGGGGCTATATATAATTATGGACCGATGTGGACCAATTTTTGCATGGTTGTTGGAGGCCATATACTAACACCATATACCAAATTTCAGCCGGATCGGATGAAATTTGCTTCTCTTAGAGGATTCGCAAGCCAAATTTGGGGGTCCGTTTATAGGGGGGGTAAAAGTAAAAGTGGACCGATATGGCCCATTTGTAATACTATCCGACCTACTACTTGTGCCAAGTTTCAAGTCGAAAGCTTGTTTCGTTCGCAAGTTAGCGTGATTTCAACAGACGGACGGACGGACGGACGGACGGACGGACATGCTCAGATCGGCTCAGAATTTCACCACGACCCAGAATATATATACTTTATGGGGTCTTAGAGCAATATTTCGATGTGTTACAAACGGAATGACAAAGTTAATATACCCCCATCCTATGGTAGAGGGTATAAAAACTACGGTTTCTATTAGCCCAAGAAATAAAATCGGGAGATCGGTCTACATGGGGGCTACACCAAAACATGGACCGATACTCACAATTTTCGACGCACCCCTTTATAGTTCTAAAGTTCCTTTAGATTTCCAATTTCAGGCAAATTGGATAAAACCTACTGATTATAGGTTAGGTTAGGTTAGGTGGCAGCCCGATGTATCAGGCTCACTTAGACTATTCAGTCCATTGTGATGCCACATTGGTGAACTTCGCTCTTACTGATTATAGAAGCCTAAGAATTAATATCGGGAGATCGGTCTATATGGGGGCTATACCAAAACATGGACCGATACTCACTATTTTTGGCACAACTCTTTATGTTCCTAACACACCTTTAGATTTCCAATTTCAGGCAAATTGGATAAAAACTACGGTTTCTATAAGCCCAATACCCCAAATCGGGAGGTCTATATCAAAACCTAGACCGATATAGCCCATCTTCGAACTTGAACTGCCTGTGGACAAAAGACGAGTTTGTGCAAAATTTCAGGACGATTGCTTCATTATTGAAGACTGTAGCGGGATTACAACAGACAAACAGACATCCAGACAGACGGACATGGTTAGGTTAGGTGGCAGCCCGATGTATCAGGCTCACTTAGACTATCCAGTCCATTGTGATACCACATTGGTGAACTTCTCCCTTATCACTGAGTGCTGCGCGATTCCATGTTAAGCTCAATGACAAGGGACCTACTTTTTATAGCCGAGTCCGAACGGCGTTCCACATTGCAGTGAAACCACTTAGAGAAGTTTTGAGACCCTCAGAAATGTCACCAGCATTACTGAGGTGGGAAAATCCACCGCTGAAAAACTTTTTGGTGTTCGGTCGAAGCAAGAATCGAACCCACGACCTTGTGTATGCAAGGCGGGCATGCTAACCATTGCACCACGGACGGACATGGTTATACGTCTTAGAATTTCTCCCTGATCTAGAATATATATATACTTAATATAGTCGGAAATCGATATTTTGATGGCAAACTTATACCCCCGTCACCATTCTATAGTGGTGGGTATAAAAATGCTAAATATAAATCCATTGTAGAAAAATTGCGAATTTTTGAAATTATTTGAAGTCAAACGTTTCAGACAAGCATTATTAGAATGCATTAAAAATAATAAAAAATTATAAAAATTATTTATTTGGCAAAAAAATAATTTAATTCTTATCATCCCAAACACTGAACTCGAATCACACCTTAAGAAGTGATGCAAATTCAGTGCAACGGCTGTTGAAATCGTGAACATTCGTCCCATGGCAAGCTCATGTTAAATTCATCGCTTCTGCGTCAATTTTGAACCACTTCCGGATCCAAAAAGAACATTTTCATTATTTCTTCCACTTCGAAAGTTAGCGAGTTTTCAACAGACAGACGGACTAACATCGCTAGATAGACTTAGAATTTTAACTTGGACTCAGAGTATACTGCTAGTTGTGAGCCTATATTTTGGTATATTATCTTTAAAAAGCTTTCTTAAAAGGTCTTTATTTTATAGAAGTCGAATCTTTGGCTTTTTGATTGTAGTGTTTTCTTTTTTTTTCTCTCTGCAAAATTTAAGATAAAAATATTTGATTTTTTTTAAATTTATTTTTCATTTTCTGCATATAGTAATCTACCATAAAGCTTTCGAAATACAAATGACTTTTGCAATTCCCTTGGGTTAAAGAAAAATCCCCAATTTCTGGCTTTAGTCTACTACCTTATTATATTTTCGGCTGGGGCTTCATATTATAGCCAAATGAGTATAAATTGGGTTAATCAGAAAGAATGTTACCACCAAATGATGTGTTTTAACAGCATGATGTGCACAATGCTGTTTGTTTTCCTTAGCCACACATTTTGGTTTCATTTTCATTTGAAAAATATAACCGGCATTGCAGTAAAAAAGCCCATATAGCCACATTACAAAGTTAAGCAAATTATGTACAAGGCACTTAGGCAACCAGACGGAGAACCAAAACGATAGACAGTTGAATGGAGGGCCAGTGTATTCATTGGTAGAGCTCCAAATGATTTCGACAAAACAAAAACACCCCATAATCAGTGAAAGGAAGCTTTTGCACTTTGCGTCATTAAAACCCCCCAATAATCATTTTTTGTGCCTTCTATGCTTTTTGGTGGAATGAAATTTTTTGTCGGTGTTTTTTTTTTTTTTTTTTTTTGCTTTACAATACTCGTACAGATAATGTCTCTATGGCAAAAGTTAATCTTTGCAAGTGGGCTAGGCAAGAGACGTTTATTCTTTTTTAAATAAATTTCAATGCTTCCCCCGGGGAAATAGTCAAAGTGTGGTTATGTTAGAGAATACGGGTGAAATAGAGAGTTTTTTTTTGTATAAGGAAAATATCTGCCATAAACATATCGACTGCTAGTTTGGGGCACAGTAGGTAAAAAATCAGTTTTGCTTATTACGATTATAAGATTGACCAGGCCGTAAGTATTCTCAATTTTCCTGAAACTGCCTCGTTTAGTCCACATATATGAACTTTAAAAACTACATACATGGTGGCTTATATATAATGCAACAAAGTAAAGCGTTATATTTTTTCGACATTTTATATCCTATACCACATAATGGTCAGGGTAGAATAACTTTAATCTGCCAAAAAAGTGGCTACCAGAAATATTAATGTTAGACAAAATAAAATATATACCGACCGACTCAGAATCCTCTCCAGGGTTGCCATTTTGGTCCGATGGGACCAAAATTTATCCAACAAATTATTAATTTTTAAATTTGGACCGATAGTGTGACCAAATGGAATTTGGTAGATTTTGGTTCATTTTCGTCAAATCAATATTTATACCCTGCGCCACACCGTGGAACGACTTCAAATTTGGAACAAGTATGTGTTTTGGTTCAGAATAGAACCCTATTGATTTTGGAAGAAATCGGTTCAGATTTAGATATAGCTCCCATATATATATTTCGCCTAATATGGACCTATATGGCCCCAGAAGCCAGAGTTTTACCCTAATTTGCTTAAAATTTTGCACAAGAATAACAATTAGTACTATAGTCAAGTATTCCAAATCGGTTCAGATTTAGATATATCTCCCATATATAGCTTTCGCCCGATTTATACTCATATGACCACAGAGGCCAATTTTTAACTACGAGTTAGTTGAAATTTTGGACTGAATAGTCTAAGTGAGCCTGAATCTTAATCGGGCTGCCACTTTAACCTAACCTAACCTAGTTGACATTTTGCACAGGGAGTAAAATTTGCATTGTAGCTATGGGTGTCAAATTTGGTTGAAATCGGTTCAGATTTAGATATAGCTCCCATATATATGTTTTTCTGATTTCGACAAAAATGGTCAAAATACCAACATTTTCTTTGTAAAATCGCCACTGCTTAGTCGACAAGTTGTAAAAATGACTCTAATTTTCCTAAACTTCTAATACACATATATCGAGCGATAAATCATAAATAAACTTTTGCGAAGTTGCTTTAAAATTGCTTCAGATTTAAATGTTTCCCATATGTTTTTATACCCTCCATCATAGGATGGGGGTATATTAACTTTGTCATTCCGTTTATAACACATCGAAATATTGTTCTAAGACCCCATAAAGTATATATATTCTGGGTCGTGGTGAAATTCTGAGTCGATCTAAGCATGTCCGTCCGTCCGTCCGTCCGTCCGTCCGTCCGTCCGTCTGTTGAAATCACGCTAACTTCCGAACGAAACAAGCTATCGACTTGAAACTTGGCACAAGTAGTTGTTATCGATGTAGGTCGGATGGTATTGAAAATGGGCCATATCGGTCCACTTTTACGTATAGCCCCCATATAACGGGACCCTCAGATTTGGCTTGTGGAGCCTCTAACAGAAGCATATTTCATCCGATCCGGCTGAAATTTGGTATATGGTGTTTGTATATGGTCCCTTACAACCATGCAAAAATTGGTCCACATCGGTCCATAATTATATATAGCCCCCATATAAACCGATCCCCAGATTTGGCTTGCGGAGCCTAAAAGAGAAGCAAATTTCATCCGATCCGCCTGAAATTTGGTACATGGTGTTGGTATATGGTCTCTAACAACCATGCAAAAATTGGTCCATATCGGTCCTTAATTATATATAGCCCCCATATAAACCGATCCCCAGATTTGGGTTGCGGAGCGTCAAAGAGAAACAAATTTCATCCGATCCGCCTGAAATTTGGTACATGATGTTGGCATATGGTCTCTAACAACCATGCAAAAATTGGTCCACATCGGTTCATAATTATATATAGCCCCCATATAAACCGATCCCCAGATTTGGCTTGCGAAGTCTCCAAGAGAAGCAAATTTCATCCAATCTGGTTGTAATTTGGAACATGGTGTTAGTATATGGTCTTTAACAACCGTGCCACAATTGGTCCATATCGGTCCATAATTATATATAGCCCCCATATAAAACGTTCTCCAGATTTGACCTCCGGAGCCTCTTGGAGGAGCAAAATTCATCCGATCCGGTTCAAATTAGGAACGTGGTGTTAGTATATTGTCGCTAACAACCATACAAAAATTGGTCCAATCACACAAAAATTGGTCCATATCGGTTCATAATCATGGTTGCCACTAGAGCCAAAAATAATCAACCAAAATTTTATTTCTATAGAAAATTTTGTCAAAATTTTATTTCTATAGAAAATTTTGTCAAAATTTTATTTCTAGAGAAAATTTTGTTAAAATTTTATTCGGTTTATAATAAAATTTTCATCATTGTCAAAATTGTATTTCCATAGAAAATTTTGTTCAAATTTTGTTCGGTTCATAATCATGGTTGCCTCTCGAGCCAAAAATAATCTACCAAGATTTTATTTCTATAGAAAATTTTGTCAAAAGTTTATTTCTATAGAAAATTTTGTTAAAATTTTATTTCTGTAAAAACTTTTGTCAAAATTTTCTTTCTATAGAAAATTTTGTCAAAATTTTTATTTCTATAGAAAATTTTGTGAAAATTTTATTTCTATAGAAAATTTTGTTAAAATTTTATTTCTGTAGAAAATTTTGTCAAAATTTTATGTCTACTTTGTCAAACTGAATTATATACGTATTGGATCGTCTTTTTTGATTTAATTATACCACGTATGGACTTACATACAATTTCGAAGATGGTGTTAGGAGGTTTTAAGATACCTTGCCATCGGCAAGCGTTACCGCAACTTAAGTAATTCGACTGTGGATGGCAGTGTTTAGAAGAAGTTTCTACGCAATCCATGATGGAGGGTACATAAGCTTCGGCCTGGCCGAACTTACGGCCGTATAAACTTGTTTTTTACTAACATTGTGTTCCACCCTAGTACATTAGCCGACTTAAATTTTAAGTCTATAGTTTTTGTAGAAGTCTATCAAATTCCGTCCAGATCGAGTGATATTTAAATGTATGTATATGGGACAAACCTTTATATATAGCCCCCAACACATTTGACGGATGTTATATGGTATCGAAAATTTAGATCTACAAAGTGGTGCAGGGTATTATATAATCGGCCCCGCCCGACTTTAGACATTCCTTACTAGTTTTTTTTTTACATATAAATTTATATTTATTTATTGTTCCCTCTTTAAATAATTTTTACCCATAATATTATTATTATTTTTAGTCTTAAGTCATAATGTTAATATAATTTTGTATTCTATATTTTGGAGTAGTTTTTATTGTAATTTAAACTATATCGGCCAATGGCTTCAAATTACAAAATCGAGCAAATAAATAAAAAAAAATAATTACAAAAATTGGGACAAAATTTTCTACAGAAATGAAATTTTGACAAAATTTTTTATAGAAATAAAATTTGGATAACATCTTCTAATGAACTTAAAATTTAACAAAGTTTTCTACAGAAATAAACTTTTGATAAAAATTTTCTTTAGAAATAACATTTTGACAAAATTTTCTATAGAAATAAAATTTTGTACAGAAATAAACTTTAAAAAAAATTTGTGTAGATACAAATTTTATATAGAAATAAATTTTTGCGATAACTTTCTATAGAAATAAAAATTTTAAAAATTTTCTATAGAAATAAAATATTGACAAAATTTCTATAGACATAAAATTTTTAAAAAATTTCCTAAAGAAATGAAATTGTGACAAAATTTTCTACAGAAATGAAGTGTTGACAAAATTTTCTATAGAAATAATTTTTGGACAACATCTTCTAATGAACTTAAAGTTTAACAAAGTTCTCTACAGAAATAAAATTTTGATAAAAATTTTCTACAGAAATAAAATTTTGATAAAAATTTTCTATAGAAATAAAATTTTGACAAAATTTTCTATAGAAATAAAATTTTGACAAAATTTTCGATAGAAACAAAATTTTGACAAAATTTTCGATAGAAATAAAATTTTGACAAAATTTTCGATAGAAATAAAATTTTGACAAAATTTTCTATAGAAATAAAATTTTGACAAAATTTTCGATAGAAATAAAATTTTGTACAGAAATAAACTTAAAAAAAATTGTGTATAGATACAAATTTTATATTAAAATAAAATTTTGCGATAACTTTCTATAGAAATAAAAATTTTACAAATTTTCTATAGAAATAAAATACTGACAAAACGTCTATAGACATAAAATTTTTCTACATACGAGTAAATAAAATTTTGGTTAAATTTTCTATAGAAATTAAATTTTGACAAAATTTTCTACAGAAATGAAATTTTAACAAAATTTTCTATAGAAATAAAATTTGGACAACATTCTTATGAACTTAAAGTTGAACAAAGTTTTCTCCAGAAATAAAATTTTGACAATATATTCTATAGAAATACCATTTCGGCTAAATTTTCTTTAAAAATGAAATTGTGAAAAAATTTTCTATAGAAATAAAATTTGACAACATTAGCTATACCAGTCAAATTTTGACAAAATTTTCTATACAAATATACAAAAACTAATTCAAATTTTATATAGAAATAAAATTGTGCGATAATTTTCTATAGAAATAAAATATTTTCAAATTGTCTATAGAAACAAAATATTGACAAAATTTCTATAGACATAACATTTTACTTTAGAAATAAAATTTTGGCTAAATTTTCTATAGAAATGAAATTTTGACAAAATTTCCTAAAGAAATGAAATTGAGACAAAATTTTCTACAGAAATGAAATTTTGACAAAATTTTCTATAGAACTAAAATTTGGACAACATCTTCTAATGAACTTGAAGTTTAACAAAATTTTCAACAGAAATAAAATTTTGATAAAATTTCCTATAGAAATAAAAATTTTCTATAGAAACAAAATTTTGGCTAAATTTTCTATTGATATGAGAATTTCCTAAAGAAATGAAATTTTGACAAAATTTTCTATATAAATAAAATTTGGACAAAATTTTCTACTGAATTTAACAAAGGTTTCTCCAGAAATGAAATTTTGACAAAATTTTCTACTAGAATAAAATGTTGGCAAAATTTTCTATAGAAATACAATTTGGACAAAATTTTCTATAGAAATACAATTTGGACAAAATTTTCTACAAAAATAAAATTTTGGCAAAATTTTCTATAGAAATACAATTTGGACAAAATTTTCTAATGAAATTAGAGTTTAAGAAAGTTTTCTCCAGAAATTAATTTTTGAAAAAAATTTCTATATAAATAAAATTGTGTGCAAAATTTTCGATAAAAATGAAATTGTGACAAAATTTTCTATAGAAATAAAATTTTGACGACATTTTCTATACAAGTAAAATTGTGAAAAAATTTTCTATAGAAACAAAAATTTGACAAAATTTTTTATCAAAGTAAAATTTTCAAAAATAAAATTAACTTTTAAATAATATTGATTTAATTTGGAAAAATGGTCCCCTGGTGGGAATTTTGGTCCAATTTTGGAAAAATCTTGGTCCAAAATAAAAACTCATTGTGGCGACGCTGACACAATGAGTCGACATAGCCTTTGGTCTGTCCGTCCGTTTGTCCATGTATTTGTTGTTCACAGGATTTCGGTAGCAATTATCAACTTAATATATTTTGATTAAATTTGTTACATTGTGCTTTTTTTGGGCACAATAACAAACACTTTATATGTATCGCCCGATTGTGTTTTTTTTTACACTGAAAAAAATATTGTCGTGAGGTCAAAGATTTCATGTCTTTAAAATTCGAATGCAAATTTTGCTTAGCATGGAAGACACATTTCTCTAATATAAAGTTTTTTCCTTGTCCAAAAGTCCATAAACTCTTCAATGAAGTCGTTTTGTCCTTATAATTAAGTGATTTGACTTAAAAATGGGTATCATAACATGAAAGAAAAATTTTTTGGTGTAAGGTTAACTTGACTTTAAAAATTCAGAAAAATTCTTTAAAATTAATGAAATTGTCTTTAAATTTGTTGCCTTTTTGCATCTTGACTACAAAGCAAAAAATCGTTCAAAATTAGGACATGTTTTTCAACACTTTATTTTAAAGACGCTTTTATCCTTGAAACATAGCATAATTTCTACTGGAAGTCGAGTCTTAATTTTAAAAATAATGTTGCTGTTAACTCGTTTTTAAAGGACTTTGATAGCATATGATGAAAACAAGCTGAAAAAACGAAAAAATTAAAATTTGCTTCCTAGAAGCAAGTACACAAAACCCAAATTTAATAGAGAATTGTGCCTTGAAAGTATCCTTACTAGTATTCTATGCCTCTTTGACTAGGAATCAATACCAAAATTTTTCAATTAAAGACAAAATCTTTGAAAAAACGCATGCCCGGTTCGGACATGCTTTTTTTTTTTTTCAGTGTACTAACCGATCGTCGTCAAATTTAGCTCAATGTAATCTAAATCACCACCCACCAGTTGTGCAAAATTGCATCGAAATTGATTTAGATATAGCTTCCATATATATTTATCAGATTATCTAAAAAAAAAAAAAAACAAGTATATACGGCCGTAAGTTCGGCCAGGCTGAAGCTTATGTACCCTCCACCATGGATTGTTATCCACAATCGAATTACTTGGGTTGCGGTAACACTTGCCGATGGCAAGGTATCTTAAAACTTCCTAACACCGTAAAATATACCACATAGTCCATACGTGGTATATATTAAACTAAAAAAGACCGACTAAATACGTATATAATTAAGTTTAAAGTTTCTATAGAAATTGCATTTTGACAAAATAAAATTTTGACAACATTTTCTATAAAGTAAAATTTAGAAATAAAATTTTGATAAAATTTTCTATAGAAATAAAATTTCGACAAAATTTTCTATAGAAATAACATTTTGACAATGTTTTCTATAAAAATAAAATTTTGGTAGATTATTTTTGGCTCGTGTGGCAACCATGATTATGAACCGATATGGACTAATCTTTGTGAGATTGGGGATCGGCTATATATAACTATAGACCGATATGGACCAATTTTGGCATGGTTATTAGCGGCCTTATACTAACACCACGTTGCCAATTTCAACCGGATCGGATGAAATGTGCTTCTCTTAGAGGCTCCGTAAGCCAAATCGGGGGATCGGTTTATATGGGGGCTATATATAATTATAGACCGATGTGGACCAATTTTTGCGTGGTTCTTAGAGACCATGTGGTTCTTAGAGACCATGTACCAAATTTCAGCCGGATCGGATGAAACGTGCTTCTCTTAGAGGCTCCGCAAGCCAAATCGGGGGATCGGTTTATATGGGGGCTATATATAATTATTGACCGATTTCGGCTAATTGTTGCATGGTTGTTAGAGACCATATACTAACACCATGTACCAAATTTCAGCCGGATCGGATGAAATTTGCTTCTCTTAGAGGCTCCGCAAGACAAATCGGGGGATCGGTTTATATGGGGGCTATATATAATTATAGACCGATGTGGACCAATTTTTGCATGGTTGTTAGAGAGCATATACTAACACCATGTACCAAATTTCAGCCGGATCGGATTAAATGTGCTTCTCTTAGAGCAATCGCAAGCTAAATTTGGGGGTCCGTTTATATGGGGACTATACGTAAGAGTAGACCGATATGGCCCATTTGCAATGCCATCCGACCTACATCAATAACAACTACTTGTGCCAAGTTTCAAGTCGATAGCTTGTTTCGTTCGGAAGTTAGCGTGATTTCAACAGACGGACGGACATGCTCAGATCGACTCAGAATTTCACCACGACCCACAATATATATACTTTATGGGGTCTCAGAGCAATATTTCGATGTGTTACAAACGGAATGACAAAGTTAATATACCCCCCATCCTATGGTGGAGGGTATAAAAAACGAAAAATTAAAATTTGCTTCCTAGAACCAAGTACACAAAACCCAAATTTAAAAGAGAATTGTGTCTTAAAAGTATCCTTACTTGTATTCTCTGCTTCTTTGACTCGGAATCAATTGTTAAAATAAGGACAAAATCTTTGGAACCGGGCATGCTTTTTTTCAGTGTACTAACCGATCGTCGTCAAATTTAGCTCAATGCAATCTAAATCACCACCCTCAAGTTGTGCAAAATTGCATCGAAATTGATTTAGATATACACAAAAAAAATTTCACGAACATTTTTCCAATTAAAATTTTAATTGAGTTTTAAAATTTATTCAATTAAAAATGTAATTGATTCAACAAATTTTTTAATTGCAACAAAAATCAATCACAAAAATTAATAGCATCAATTAATTTTTTACTTGGATCAATTAATTGTTTAATTGACCTTCAATTAATTTTTTAATTGATACTATCATTTCTGTGATTGAAGACATTTCAATTAAAAAATTATTTGTATCAATTAATTCCGTGATTGAATCAGAAAAACATTTTTTTGTGTGTAGTTCCCATATATATTTATCAGATTATCAGAATTTATATTTAATTATTACTTAATTTATTATAATTACAAATTATAACTAACTTATAAATGGGGGTTAGGTTAGGTTATGTGGCAGCCCGATGTATCAGGCTCACTTAGACTATTCAGTCCATTGTGATACCACATTGGTGAACTTCTCTCTTATCACTGAGTGCTGACCGATTCCATGTTAAGCTCAATGACAAGGGACCTCCTTTTTATAGCCGAGTCCGAACGGCGTTCCACATTCCAGTGAAACCACTTGGAGAAACTTTGAAACCCTCAGAAATGTCACCAGCATTACTTAAATGGGGGTACTAGCAACTTGAGATTATCGGCATAAAATTAAATTTGCATAATCTTTAATTTTGTCAATGTAATGATTCAATTGTATGTATAAGTGTTATAAATGCTTCAGCCCACTAAATTTAGCACTGTTGATATTTCCATGACTTTAATTTTTGTCCCACTGTGTCCAAACTTTGCGAACATCGGTAACACATTTGTATGTGTCTATGTTTTTTATAATTCACAAATCTGCGATTTTTTTTATTTTTCGTTTTTGTGGGAAGGCGTGCACACCTATCTCTAGGGAGCTGAAATGCGTGCCAGTTTGCTGGCAAATTGGACAGGTTAGTTAAGGTTAGACCTAATTGAGTTTTACTGTGCATTTCCCCATGCATTGGAATAGGAAGAGAGGCACTTTTTGTGTGAATTAAATTAAATATATAACTCATGGTTTGGAATTTTAATATTTTACATGTGAATTTTTCTACTGATGGTGGTTGTAGGATTAGCAGTCCGTAGAGGTAAAACTGTTTTTTTACCCTCCATCATAAGATGGGGGTATATTAACTTTGTCATTCCGTTTGTAACATATCGAAATATTGCTCTAAGACCCCATAAAGTATATATATTCTGGGTCGTGGTGAAATTCTGAGTCGATCTAAGCATGTCCGTCCGTCCGTCCGTCCGTCTGTTGAAATCACGCTAACTTCCTAACGAAACAAGCTATCGACTTGAAACTTGGCACATGTAGTTGTTATCTATGTTGGTCGGATGGTATTGAAAATGGGCCACATTGGTCCACTTTTACGTATAGCCCCCATATAAAGGGACCCTCAGATTTGGCTTGTGGAGCCTCTAACAGAACCATATTTCATCCGATCCGGCTGAAATTTGGTATATGGTGTAAGTATAGGGTCTCTAACAACCATGCAAAAATTGGTCCACATCGGTCCATAATTATATATAGCCCCCATATAAACCGATCCCCAGATTTGGCTTGCGGAGCCTCAAAGAGAAGCAAATTTCATCCGATCCGGCTGAAATTTGGTACATGATGTTGGTATATGGTCTCTAACAACCATGCAAAAATTGGTCCACATCGGTCCATAATTATATATAGCGCCCATATAAAACGTTCTCCAGATTTGACCTCCGGAGCCTGTTGGAGGAGCAAAATTCATCCGATCCGGTTCAAATTAGGAACGTGGTGTTAGTATATGGTCGCTAACAACCATACCAAAATTGGTCCAATCACACAAAAATTGGTCCATATCGGTTCATAATCATGGTTGCCACTAGAGCCAAAAATAATCTACCAAAATTTTATTTATATAGAAAATTTTGTCAAAATGTTGTTTCTATAGAAAATTTTGTCAAAATTTTATTACTAGAGAAAATTTTGTTAAAATTTTATTCGGTTCATAATAAAATTTTCATAATTGTCAAAATTTTATTTCTATAGAAGATTTTGTCAAAATTTTATTTCTATAGAAAATTTTGTTCAAATTTTATTCGGTTCATAATCATGGTTGCCACTCGAGCCAAAAATAATCTACCAAGATTTTATTTCTATAGAATATTTTGTCAAAAGTTTATTTCTAAAGAAAATTTTGTGAAAATTTTATTTCTGTAGAAATTTTTGTCAAAATTTTCTTTCTATAGAAAATTTTGTCAAAATTTTTATTTCCATAGAAAATTTTGTGAAAATTTTATTTCTATAGAAAATTTTGTAAAAATTTTATTTCTGTAGAAAATTTTGTCAAAATTTTATGTGTACTTTGTCAAACTGAATTATATACGTATTGGATCGATCTTTTTTGATTTAATATAAACCACGTATGGACTTACATACAGTTTAGAAGATGGTGTTAGGAGGTTTTAAGATACCTTGCCATCGGCAAGCGTTACTGCAACTTAAGTAATTCGATTGTGGATGGCAGTGTTTAGAAGAAGTTTCTACGCAATCCATGATGGAGGGTACATAAGCTTCGGCCTGGCCGAACTTACGGCCGTATATACTTGTTAGTTTTAATCTAAATTTTACCACTAAGTAAAAAGTTAAATAACATTATACCGAATGACTTAATTAAATAGATGAAAATAACTGAAACGATGACGGAGAGTAAAATGTTTACATTTCAATTGTGCACAAGTGAGAAGTCAAATCTGTCGCAATATAATTGGCGGTAATTGGTAATGCTATAGCTATAGCCCAATATATACCTTTTTCCCGATTTCACTTCTTGTTCTTGTAGACACAACAATTTTTCTCTGATTTGCTTAAAATTGGAAATCCAGAGTTATTTTAGTTTCTTAACTGAGTGTACAGTACTGGACCATGTTTTATAGTCCCTATTTAGAAATATGTCAATTTTGTACTCAATCGTAAGATATACTTGTTTTTATTTCAGAATACAATTGTCATTTTATGACTCAACTTTAAATGCAGTTTTTAAACAAAACTTCGTCTCCTTCTCCTGTCAACTTCTACTTTGATAATTCCTGAGAGTTCATAGAAGTTTATGATTTTTTATTTTCGCTAATCATATTTATCTAAAACACAATATTTACGAACTCAATCTATGATACTTGCGGTGGCCACCTATACAATGAAGTGGGTGGTGTCGACCTGGAAACTACTTTCACTAAGAGTAGACAGGTGCACCACTGACATTTTCAGCTTTTAGCCAACATCGCTAACATAGTTGGAGAGCAGAGATAATAAAATTAATGGACTTGAAAAACGTGAACGACAGAAATTGAGTGAACAAACCTAACCGAAGCGAATCACCACCGCAGGTTAAACAAAATCAAGTACCAGCACTTTGATGTAGACAATTTTTCCTATTGCACAACCCCCCAAGCCGAGCTCCCCGATTCCATGGACTGTGTCATTGAGGCAATGACTATCATTGCAGCACACAAGGTAATAACCGGAAGTTGCATCGTAAAAGTTTTATTAAAATGACACAAGGTGTAGCCCATATCCTCACACACACACACACATAGAGATATACAGCAATGGTGAAACCACAACCCACAAGGATATGAAGGTGTAAAAGTATGTCGGTGTGATTGTGTTAGTTCTGGGTGGATGCTACATAACCGCAAATAACAAACAAAGAGAAAAAAACGAACGAACGAGCGAACGAAAACAACAACTAATAGGCGAAAAAGTCACATAGCTAACATTGTGACAATATCAAAAATATCCGCTAGCGAGATGTAACGTTTGTTAGGGTGGATTGTAGACAGTGTTACAGGTGTCACGTTTTTTGCATTATTTTGGTGGCACTTTTCATGTGTACCATTAAATGCCATACTTTGTGTCACATTTCTGTCGTGTTGGGCCTTTCTTAAATTAATTTGCGGGGTGACTGATATATACAGTGACCAAATTCTTTTGCTATCATTTCTAGTCCAATCGTCTGACATCATTTTATTTAATAGCTTACAAAAGCATTTGTTCTATTGAATTCAGAAATAAAATTATTTGTAATGGAATTCAAGTGAGATAGATTGAGTGCTTTATATTTAGCTGAAAGGCAACAAGCTGATATCGTTAGAGACCTCAAACATTTAAATGTGAATAAATCTTTTGTTTCTGCCATTGATCGTTACCGTAATACTGGTAGCGTTGAGAAATTGAACGAGAAAATGGTTACAACAAAAAATGAATATAACATTTGATTGAAATCCCTGTCGCAGCAGTAGAAAATTTGGTAGTGAGGATGTCGCACCGAATGCAACTCATATTGAAAAATAAGTTTGGACTAAAGTCATTGTGACAAACAACATTGGTCATTGGGACACGATTGTCCCAGTTGGTAGAATTCGTCCAAAAATGGTAAAATTGTTTATTGTTTGGTAGATTGGTAGAATTCTTGAGGTTTTGGTAGATTTTACAAATTATTACTCTAAAATTAAGAGGTACTTCAATTTTTTATAAAAATAAAATTTTTAAAAAATTTTCTATAGAAATAAAATTATGACCAAATGTCCTATAGGAATAAAATTTTGAGAAAATTTTCTATAGAATTAAAATTTTGACAAAATTTTCTATAGAAATAAAATTTTGACAAAATTTTCTATAGAAATAAAATTTTGACAAAATTTTCTATAGAAATAAAACTTTGACAGTTTATATAAAATACAATTTTTCTAAGGAATGCAATTTTCTATAGAAATAAAATGTTGACAAAATTTTCTATAGAAATAAAATTTTCACAAAATTTTCTATAGAAATAAATTTTTTACAAAATTTTCTCTAGAAATACAATTTTGTCAAAAATTTCTATAAAAATACAATTTTACAAGATTTTCTATAGAAATAAAATTTTGACATTTTATATAAAATACAATTTGACAAAATTTTCTAAGGAATTCAATTTTCTATAGAAATAAAATGTTGACAAAATTTTCTATAGAAATAAAAATTTCACAAAATTTTCTATAGAAATAAAACTATGACAAAAATTTCTATAGAAATAAAATGTTCACACAATTTTCTATAGAAATAAATTTTTTACAAAATTTTCTCTAGAAATAAAATTTTTCCAAATTTTCTCTAGAAATAAAATTTTACAAAAATTTTCTATAGAAATAAAATTTTGACAAAATTTTCTATATAAATAAAATTATGACAAAATTTTTCCAAATTTTCTCTAGAAATAAAATTTTACAAAAATGTTCTATAGAAATAAAATGTTGACAAAATTTTTTATAGAAATACAATTTTGTCAAAAATTTCTATATAAATACAATTTTACAAAATTTTCTATAGAAATAAAATTTTCACAAATTTTTTATAGAAGTAAAATTTTCACAAAATTTTCTATAGAAATAAAATTTTTACAATATTTTCTATCGAAATATTGACATTTTATATAAAATACAATTTTGACAAAATTTTCTAAGGAATTCAAATTTCTATAGAAATAAAATGTTGACAAAATTTTCTATAGAAATAAAATTTTCTCAAAATTTTCTATAGAAATAAAACTATGACAAAAATTTCTATAGAAATAAATTTTTTACAAAATTTTCTCTAGAAATAAAATTTTTCCAAATTTTCTCTAGAAATAAAATTTTACAAAAATTTTCTATAGCAATAAAATTTTGCCAAATTTTCTGTGGAAATAAAATTTTGACAAAATTTTCTATAGAAATAAAATTTTGACAAAATTTTCTATATAAATAAAATTATGACAAAATTTTTCTAGAAATAAAATTTTTCCAAATTTTCTCTAGAAATAAAATTTTGACAACATTTTCTACAGAATTAAAATTTTGACAAAATTTTCTATAGAAATAAAATTGTGACAAAATGTTCTATATAAATAAAATTTTGACAAAATTTTCTATACAAATACATTTTTTTACAAAACTTTCTATAGAAATAATTTTTTTCCAAATTTTCTCTAGAAATAAAATGTTCACAAAATTTTCTATAGAAATAAAATTTTCACAAAATTTTCTATAGAATTAAAATTTTGACAAAATTTTCTATAGAAATAAAATTTTCACAAATTTTTCTATAGAAATAAATTTTTTACAAAATTTTCTCTAGAAATAAAATGTTGACAACATTTTCTATAGAAATAAAATTTTTCCAAATTTTCTCTAGAAAGAAAATTTTACAAAAATTTTCTATAGAAATAAAATTTTGACAAAATTTTCTTTAGAAATACAGTTTTGTCAAAAATTTCTATAGAAATAAAATTTTCACAAAATTTTCTATAGAAATAAAATTTTGACAAAATTTTCTATGGAAATAAATTTTTTAAAAAATTTTCTCTAGAAATAAAATTTTCACAAAATTTTCTATAGAAATAAAATTTTCACAAAATTTTCTGTAGAAGTAAAATTTTCACAAAATTTTCTATAGAATTAAATCTTTGACAAAATTTTCTAGAAAAATAAAATTTTCAAAAAATTTTCTATAGAAATAAATTTTTTACAAAATTTTCTCTTGAAATAAAATGTTTCTATAGAAATACAATTTTGTCAAAAATTTCTATAGAAATAAAATTTTCACAAAATAATCTATAGAAATAAAATTCTGACAAAATTTTCTATAGAATTAAAATTTTGATAAAATTTTCTATAGAAACACAATTTTGTCAAAAATTTCTATAGAAATAAAATTTTCACAAAATTTTCTATAGAAATAAAATTTTGACAAAATTTTCTATGGAAATAAATTTTTTAAAAAATTTTCTCTAGAAATAACATTTTACAAACATTTCCTATAGAAACACAATTTTGTCAACAAATTGAGGAAAATTTAGGAAAACAACATGACCCCAAAATTATACTAATGCCCTGAGCAGACAGTTTTGTCAAAAATTTCTATAAAAATAAAATTTTTACAAAATTTTCTATAGAAATAAAATTTTCACAAAATTTTCTATAGAAATAAAATTTTGAAAAAATTTTCTATAGAATTAAATCTTTGACAAAATTTTCTAGAGAAATAAAATTTTCACAAAATTTTCTAAATTTTTTACAAAATTTTCTCTTGAAATAAAATTTTTCTGTAGAAATACAATTTTGTCAAAAAATTATATAGAAATAACATTTTCACAAAATATTCTATAGAAATAAAATTCTGACAAAATTTTCTATAGAATTAAAATTTTGATAAAATTTTCTATAGAAGCACAATTTTGTCAAAAATTTCTATAGAAATAAAATTTTCACAAAATTTTCTATAGAAATAAAATTTTGACAAAATTTTCTATGGAAATAAATTTTTTAAAAAATTTTCTATGGAAATAAATTTTTTAAAAAAATTTCTCTAGAAATAACATTTTACAAAACATTTTCTATAGAAACACAATTTTGTCAACAAATTGAGGAAAATTTAGGAAAAACAACATGACCCTGAGCAGACAAACATCCCAACATGACTCCGGATCATCGCCCTCAACACCTGTGACTGTTGAGTGGCCTTAAACTGAGGTTCCTCGTTTCATTTGTACCGCACAATTATCGCCAAAAATCTCCGGTTCTCGAGCCTTTGGACTAGCGGTGTGCACGTGAGTAATATTTTACTCACGCTCACGCATACTCACGATAAAAAATCTTACTCACGCGCATTCACGTACGAAATTCTTTGGTAGGACTCACGCACACTCACGAACAGAAAATTTGTACTCACGAACGAAAATGTCGTGACTCACGAAAAATGTTGTGGTTCACGAAACATATCGTGACTCACGAAAAATGTCGTAACTCACGAATAATTTTATGAGTAATTTAAATTAGGGACGTGTCAGAAAACAGGAGCATTATTAAAATCGAGGGCGTTATTAAACTCTTAAGGTATCATTAAAATTGTAAATTAATTCGATTAGTAGGCGTTTTATGTTATGTCCGTGAAAAGGATTATTTTCGCAAGCGTATTTGTCCGAAATTCGTTACTCACGCACACTCACGAAGAAATAATTTTCGTGACTCACGAAGGACATTTGGTTTGTTCGTCGCGCACACTCACGCCGTTGCCATCAGTGTGACTCACGAATCACGCGTGAGTCACGAAAATTTTCGCGAGTCACGACAATTTCATGTCACGTGCTTACCTTTACTTTGGACTCTTACGCCTGAGGCACTTTGGAGAGTAAGGTTCGGAACACATCGAAATATCGAAAGTATATATAGTCTTGATCAGGGAGAAATTCTAAGACGATATAACCATGTCCATCCGCCCGTCTGGCTGTCTGGCTGTCTGTGTGGCTGTCTGTTGTAATCACGCTACAGTCTTCAATAATGAAGCAATCGTGCTGAAATTTGCCCAAACTCGTCTTTTGTCTGCAGGCAGGTCAAGTTTGAAGATGGGTTATATCGGTCCAGGTTTTGATATATTTCCCATATAAACCGATCTCCCGATTTGGGGTCTTGGGCTTAAAGAAACCGTAGTTTTTATCCAATTTGCCTGAAATTTGAAATCTAGAGGTATTTTAAGACCATAAAGAGGTTTGCCGAAAATGGTGAGTATCGGTCCGTGCTTTGGTATAGCCCCCATATAGACCGATATCCCGATTTTACTTCATGCGCTTCTAGAATCCGTGTCCGATCTCCAGATTTAACTTCTTGAGCTTATACTGTAGGACCACAAATACGTGTGTCGAAAATGGCGTGTATTACTCCATGTTTTGATATATCCTCCATATAGACCGAGCTCCCGATTTTATTTCTTAGGCTTATAGAAACCGTAGTTTTTATACAATTTGCACGAAATTTGAAACATAGAATTATTTTACGACAATAAAGAGGTGCGTCGAAAATTGTGAGTATCGGTACATGTTTTGGTATAACCCCCAATATAGACGGTTCTCCAGATTTTATTTCTTGGGCTTCTAGAAACCGTAGTTTTTATCCAATTTACACGAAATTTGAAATATAGAATTATTTTACGACAATAAAGAGTATCGCCGAAAATGGTGAGTATTGGTCCATGGTTTAGTATATTCCCCATAAGACCGATCTTCCGATTTAACTCCTTGGGTTTCTAGAAACCGTATTTTTTATCCGACTTGCCTGAAATTGTAAATATACTGGTATTTTAGACTCACAAAAACGTTTATCGGATTTAATTTTATCGGTCAATTTGGTAAGGCCTCCATATAAGCCGAGGACGAATCTTAAGGGTATCATGAAAATTGCTTGAAACTGAATGTAAAATATCCAAATTTTACTTATCGTAATCATTTAAATAACAGGAATGAAAATCTACAGATTTTAGATATCAAATCAAGGCGTTATTGCATCATTTTCTTGTTAATGATTCCTCTAAATCTCAAACAAAAATGGTTCTTATAAATGCAGAATCTGATACAGTCTTCATAGGTAAAATCTTTAAATTTATCTTCGGGAAGTGTACAAGTTGAACTGCTCTGCTTGGTAGAATATCTGTCATCAATTTGTCTGTAGGCAACTTTGGGCAATTTTGTGGTGTATGAGTGTGATTGTCGTGTAGGTTAGGTTAGGTTAGGTGAATCAGGCTCACTTAGACTATTCAGTCCGTTGTGATACCACATTGGTGAACTTCCTTTTTATAGCCGAGTCCGAACGGCGTTCCACATTACAGTGAAACCACTTAGACAAGCTTTGAAACCCTCAGAAATGTCACCAGTATTACTGAGGTGGGATAATCCACCGCTGAAAAATTTTTTGGTGTTCGGTCGAAGCAGGGATCGAACCCACGACCTTGTGTATGCAAGGCGGGCATGTTAACAATAGCACCACGGTGGCTCCCATTGTCGTGTATGAGTGTGTTTAAAAAACAAATTCTGTTGGCGATTGTAAGTGAATAAAATTTCTCCGAAATCATCGCCATAAGTTCGGCCAGGCCGAATCTTATGTACCCTCCACCATGGATTGCGTAAAAACTTCTACTAAAGACGGTCATCTATAATTAAATTACTTGGGTTGCGACCAATGGCAAGGCATCTTAATACTTATTAACACCATCATCTAAATTGTAAGCTAGACCAGGCGGGATATATAGTAAACAAAAGAAAGGTCGATTAAATACGTATATATTCAGTTCTTGACCGGTATATACTCGTATAGGGAAGAAATAATTACGAACCGATATGAGCTTTTGTGCGGTAATTATAGAGCCAAAATTGAAATATGGGGGTCGCTTTATATGGGGTCTATATACAATTATGAACACGAGTGTACCAAAAATGGCAGATTTTTTACTGTTTGGTAGATTGATAGAATTCTTAATAATTTGGAAGATTAAAATATTCCTCTTCAACTATGAAATGCTTCATAAATTTTTTATAGAAATACAATTTTGAAATAAAAACAAGTAAGGAAAGTCTAAAGTCGGGCGGGGCCGACTATATTATACCCTGCACCACTCTGTACATCTAAATTTTTTTCGATACCATATCACATCCGTCAAATGTGTTGGGGGCTATATATAAAGGTTTGTCCAAAATACATACATTTAAATATCACTCGATTTGGACAGAATTTGATAGACTTTTACAAAATCTATAGACGCAAAATTTAAGTTGGCTAATGCACTAGGGTGGAACACAATTTTAGTAAAAAAATATGGGAAACATTTAATTCTGAAGCAATTTTAAGGAAACTTCGCAAAAGTTTATTTATGATTTATCGCTCGATATATATGTATTGGAAGTTTAGGAAAATTAGAGTCATTTTTACAACTTTTCGACTAAGCAGTGACGAAAATGTTGGTATGTTGACCATTTTTGTCGAAATCAGAAAAACATATATATGGGAGCTATATCTAAATCTGAACCGATTTCAACCAAATTTGGCACGCATAGCTACAATGCTAATTCTACTCTCTGTGCAAAATTTCAACTAAATCGGAGTTAAAAATTGGCCTCAGGTGTCATATGAGTGTAAATCGGGCGAAAGCTTTATATGAGAGATATATCCAAATCTGAACCGATTTCAAGCAAATTTGGCACGCATAGTTACAACGCTAATTCTACTCCCTATGCAAAATTTCAACTAAATCGGAGCAAAAAATTGGCCTCTGTGGGCAAATGAGTGTAAATCGGGCGAAAGCTATATTTGGGAGCTATATCTAAATCTGAACCGATTTCAACCAAATTTGACACGAATAGCTATAATGCTAATTCTACTCCCCGTGCAAAATTTCTACTAAATCGGAGCAAAAATTGGCCTCTGTGGACAAAGGAGTGTAATTCGGGCGAAAGCTATATATGGGAGCTATATCTAAATCTGAACCGATTTGGCTGATATTTTGCAAGTTTTTCGAGAGTCATAAAATATTCGGATGTACGGAATTTGAGGAAGATCGGTTGATATACACGCCAATTATGACCAGATCGGTGAAAAATATATATGGCAGCTATATCTAAATCTGAACCGATTTTCAATAGGGATCGTCCTTGAGCCGAAACAGGACCCTATACCAAATTTTAGGACAATCGGACTAAAACTGCGAGCTGTACTTTGCACACAAAAATGCATCAACAGACAGACGGACAGACAGAGAGACGGACATCGCTAAATCGACTCAGAATTTAATTCTAAGACGATCGGTATACTAAAAGATGGGTCTCAGACTTTTCCTTCTTGGCGTTACATACAAATGCACAAACTTATTATACCCTGTACCACAGTAGTGGTGAAGGGTATAAAGAAATAATAAATAAAAGAAATAAAATTTTGACAAAATTTTCTATAGAAATAAATTTTTGACAAAATTTTGTATAGAAATTATATTTTGACAAAATTTCCTAAAGACATAAAATGTTGACAAAATTTTCTATAGAAATATAAAATTTTGACAAAATTTTCTATGGGAATAAAATTTTGGCAATCGTGATTTTTGTGTGATTGGGGATCGGTTTATATGGGGGCTATATATAATATAGATCGAAAAGGACCAATTTTGGCATGGTTGTTATCGGCCATACACTAGAGAAATGTACCAAATTTCAACCTGATCGGATGAATTTTGCTCCTCCAAGAGGCTTCGGAGGTCAAATCTGGAGATCGGTTTATATAAGGGCTATATATAATTATGGACCGATATGGACAAATTCTGGTATGGTTGTTAGAGACCATATACCAACACCACGTACAAATTTTCAGCCGGATCGGATGAAATTTGCTTCTCTTAGAGGCTCGGCAAGCCAAATCGGGGGATCGGTTTATATGGGGGCTATATATAATTACGGGCCGATGTGGACTAATTTTTGCATGGTTGTTAAATACCATATACTAACACCATGTACAAAATTTCAGCCGGATCGGATGAAATTTTCTTCTCTTAGAGGCTTCGCAAGCCACATCTGGGGGTCCGTTTATATGGGGGCTATACGTAAAAGTAGACCGATGTGGCCCATTTGCAATACCGTCCGACCTACATTAATAACAACTACTTGTGCCAAGTTTCAAGTGGATAGCTTGTTTCGTTCGGAAGTTGTGATTTCAACAGGCGGACGGACGGACATGGTCAGATCGACTCGGAATTTCACCACGACCCAGAATATATATACTTTATGGGGTCTTAGAGCAATATTTCGATGTGTTACAAACGGAATGACAAATTAATATACCCCCATCCTATGGTGGAGGGTATAAAAACTACTTCAGATTCTGGATTTATAAAAACCATGTGTATTCACCCAGAGAAGTAATATGATCACCTCAAACATGTTCCAAGAGCAAAATGTTATTTTTTGATGGTGACCATGTACTATTTTTTTATCGCAACCATGTTATTTTCTCGGAAATTATATATCTGTTTACAGAAAGCATTTTATGTTTGGCGAGAAAACAAAATTTTTGCGATAAACATGTTACGTGGTCACCCTCCAAAAATAACATTTTGCTCTTGAAACATGGTTGAGGTGATCATATTCCTTCTCTGCGTGTTTATAATTATTTTATTTCTACACCCTAATATCTGGAATATACACCAACTAGTTAGTCTAGCCATATTTGGCCTATGGTTAGGGATTTTATGTATGAGCATGTATATATATCCCACAGCAATGCACATCCTTGTCTCTGAATTTTGAATGAATGAATGCCTGTGTATGTGCATTAACTTAATAAGGTTGTGTTTTGTGTACAGTAGCAGAAGCAGCACCTCCACCTTCACCACCAACAACAACAGCACAAATATACAAATTTTAATATTTAACGACTGTTTTTAAAGTCAATTAAAGTATGACAAAAGTAAAATATTAAAAGAAAGAAGGAAAAACAAAAACACGCACACGTTTGTAATAAAATGCATTCGTGTCATTGTTGTCAACATAAAAATTCTTTATGCCAAAGCAACGATGTTTGTTTTATAATTCTAGAAAAGAAGGATAATAAAAACAGAGACTATTCGTGTGTTAGCTTAAGCTTTGTATTCTTTAGGATTGTTGAGATTAAAAAAAATCATCCAAAGTCCAAACGAGGTCATCTCAAGTTGTCATTTTGAATTTTAAGTGAAGACACTTGTAGTGATAAGACGGGAATTTTTTTATGTGATTCCTTGTGTTTGTGTTATGAAGAATTATGACTTTGGCAGCATTGTATGAACTTAGATAGTCCAAAAATGGAGATTTTATAAAATTTGCGAAGAAAACCATTTTTTTGGTCTAATAAAGAACTCTTAGATCAAGAAAGGGAGAAGACGAAACTTATCCGCCTCAATTTATTAGATAGTGTCTATGTCCCGATTTTCCTCCAATTAATATCCCGCATCAGAATTCTTACTGTCAAACCAATTGTCGCTATGCTTTTTTCAGTTTTTTCTTTAGATCTGATAACATTAGACTTTTTTCCGTAATACTCCATTGTAGAGGTGTGCACGTGACACGAAATTGTCGTGACTCACGAAAATTTTCATCACTCACGCTCATGGTAACGGCGTGAGTGTGCGTGAGCATGAGTAACAATCCAAAGGGTCGTGTGTGAGCGTGAGTCACGAAAATAATATCTTCGTGAATGTGTATGAGTATCCTATTACTCTCACGAAAAAAATCCCGCTCACCAACATAAAACGCTTAAGAGATACATTCATTTACAATTTAACTGACACCTAGGATATTAAGAGTTCAATAACACTCTTGACATTAATCGTTCTCATGTTTTCACGAGGTAAATTACTCATAAAATTATCCGTGAGTCACGAAATTTTCCGTGATTCGCGGTATTTTTCGTGAGTCATGACATTTTCGTGCGTGAGTGTGTGTGAGTCAGTACGTTTCTGGCTCTTGTCCCCAAATTGTGATGTTTTCGTCCCCAAAAATTCCCAATTTAAATTTATATTCCTCACAAAAATCCCCAAATACATTTTTGACAATTTTGTGAAACTAAAATAAAGCAAAAGGCTCTGCTGTAGAAAATCAATAATAACAAGTAAGGAAAGTCTAAAGTCGGGCGGGGCCGACTATATTATACCCTGCACCACATTGTAGATCTAAATTTTCGATACCATATCACATCCGTCAAATGTGTTGGGGCTATATATAAAGGTTTGTCCCAAATACATACATTTAAATATCACTCGATCTGGATAGAATTTGATAGACTTCTACAAAATCTATAGACTCAAAATTTAAGTCGGCTAATGCACTAGGGTGGAACACAATGTTAGTAAAAAAATATGGGAAACATTTAAATCTGAAGCCGTTTTAAGGAAACTTTGCAAAAGTTTATTTATGATTTATCACTCGATATATATGTATTAGAAGTTTTGGAAAATTAGAGTCATTTTTACAACTTTTCGACTAAGCAGTGGCGATTTTACAAGGAAATTGTTGGTATTTTGACCATTTTTGTCGAAATCAGAAAAACATATATATGGGAGCTATATCTAAATCTAAACCGATTTCAACCAAATTTGGCACGCATAGCTACAATGTTAATTCTACTCCCTGTGCAAAATTTCAACTAAATCGGAGTTAAAAATTGTCCTCTGTGGTCATATGAGTGTAAATCGGGCGAAAGCTATATATGGGAGATATATCCAAATCTGAACCGATTTCAACCACATGTGGCACGCATAGTTACAATGCAAATTCTACTCTCTGTGCAAAATTTCAACAAAATCGGAGTTAAAAATTGGCCTCTGTGGTCATATGAGTGTAAATCGGGCGAAAGCTATATATGGGAGATATATCTAAATCTGAACCGATTTCAACCAAATGTGGCACGCATAGCTATAATGCTAATTCTACTCCCTCTGCAAAATTTCAACTAAATCGGAGCAAAAAAATGGCCTCTGTGGTCATATGAGTGTAAATCGGGCGAAAGTTATATATAGAAGATGTATCTAAATCTGAACCGATGTCAACCAAATTTGGCACGCATAGCTACAATGCTAAATCTACTCCCTGTGCAAAATTTCAACTAAATCGGAGTTAAAAATTGGCCTCTGTGGTCATATGAGTGCAAATCGGGCGAAAGCTATATATGGGAGATATATCCAAATCTGAACCGATTTCAACCAAATTTGGCACGCATAGTAACAATGCTAATTCTACTCCCTATGCAAAATTTCAATTAAATCGGAGCAAAAAATTGGCCTCTGTGGGCAAATGAGTGTAAATCGGGCGAAAGCAATATATGGGAGCTATATCTAAATCTGAACCGATTTGGCTGATATTTTGCAAGTTTTGCGAGACTCATAAAATATTCATATGTACGGAATTTGAGGAAGATCGGTTGATACACACGCCAATTATGACCAGATCGGTGAAAAATATATATGGCAGCTATATCTAAATCTGAACCGATTTTTTCCAAAATCAATAGGGATTGTCTTTGAGCCGAAACAGGACCCTATACCAAATTTTAGGACAATCGGACTAAAACTGCGAGCTGTACTTTGCACACAAAAATACACCAACAGACAGACAGACGGACAGACAGACAGACGGACATCGCTAAATCGACTCAGAATTTAATTCTAAGCCGATTCGTATACTAAAAGGTTGATCTATGATTACTCCTTCTTGGCGTTACATACAAATGCACAAACTTATTATACCTTGTACCACAGTAGTGGTGAAGGGTATAAACAATTTTGACAAAATTTTCTATAGAAATAAAATTTAACAAAATTGTCTATAAAAAAAAAAAATGTTGACAACATTTTCTATAGAAATAAAATTTTGACAAAATTTTCTATAGAAATAAAATTTTCATAAAATTTTCTATAGAAAAAAAATTTTAACTAACTTTTCTATTGAAATAAAATTTTCACAAAACTTTCTACACAAAAAAATACACAATTTTCTATAGAAATAAAATTTTGACACGATTTTCTATAGAATTAAATTGTGACAAAATTTTCGGTAGATCAAGATTTCGAACCACAACACCAAGAGACCGGTGATCGTCTTACAAATGCTGGAGATATGAAAATGCGAGTTCGGAGTTCCTTTTATTTATGAATGAATATAGAAATAAATTTGAGAAAATTTTCTATAAAGAAAATTTTTTTTGCCAAAATGGTCGATATAGAAATAAAATTTTGACAAAATTTTCTATAGAAATAAAATTTAACAAAATTGTCTATAAAAATAAAATGTTGACAACATTTGCTATAGAAATAACATTTTGACAAAGATTTCTATAGAAATCAAATTTTCATAAAATTTTCTATAGAAATAAAATTTTAACAAACTTTTCTATTGAAATAAAATTTTGACAAAACTTTCTACACAAAAAATACACAATTTTCTATAGAATTAAATTGTGACAAAATTTTCGGTAGATCAAGATTTCGAACCACATCACCAAGAGACTGGTGATCGTCTTACAAATGCTGGAGACATGAAAATGAGAGTTCGGAGTTCCTTGTATTTATGAATGAATATAGAAATAACTTTGAGAAATTTTTCTATATAGAAAAAAAATTTTTGACAAAATTTTCTATAGAAATAAAATTTTGACAAAATTGTCTATAAAAATAAAATTTAACAAAATTGTCTATAAAAATAAAATTTTGACAACATTTTCGATGGAAATAACATTTTGACAAAATTTTCTTTAGAACTAAAACTTTGACAAAATTTGCTATAGAAATAAAATTTTAACAAAATTGTCTATAAAAATAAAATTTAACAAAATTGTCTATAAAAATAAAATTTTGACAACATTTTCGATGGAAATAAAAATTTGACAAAACTTTCTAAACAAAAAAAAAAAATACAAAATTTTCTATACAAATAAAATTGTGACAAAATTTTCGATAGAAATAAAATTTTGACAAAATTTTCTATAGAAATAAAATTTCGACAAAACATTCTATAGAAATAAATTTTTTTGCAATATTGTCTATAGAAATGGAATTGTGACAAAAATTCCTTAGGAAAACATTTTGTTAAAAAAAGATTAAACCACTTTCTCGAAAATATCCGCACAAAAATCCCCAAATTTATTGAAATTCCCCACCAAATCCCCAAGTCCCCAACTCAAAAATGTCGTCCCCATTCACGAAAAAATATCCCCAATTTGGGGAAAAATCCCCAATACTGGCAACACTGGTGTGAGTATAAATTTTCTTTTCGTGAGTGCGCGTGAGACCTATCAAACAATATCGTGCGTGAATGTGCCTGAGTAAGATTTTTCCGCCGTGAATGTGCGTGAGTAAAATATTACTCACGTGTACACCTCTACTCAATTGCCCTTCCAACCATATCTCTGTGCCTTCGGAGCCCGATTCTTCCACTTACCCTTTAGGAATTCCCTTGTAACATAAGTCCCGTTTTCTCTCAAATTAATGTCCTGCCTCTTACCGACCAATTAATCGTAGCCCTACATGTTTGTCAGCTTTTCCTTCGGTTGTGATGATGTTGGACTGCTTCCCGTAATACTCCGTTGTCCATCCGATCATAACTCTGTGTTTTCAGAGCTCAATTTTTTTTTTGACTGAACCTGCGAAAATCCTCTTTTAACCAATTAACTTGTATAGTTAGTTTATTGATTATTTCCTTTCTTTCTGTTCACAGGAACCTGCCGTTATATTTATGTTCGCCCTAGGTAAGTAAACGGAGATACAACAAACAAATTTTCATATACAAATTTGGATTTTGTGAAGATTTAAATGAAATTTTTACCGTAAGAAGGTGGTCACGAATAACTTTTAAGAGATATGACCATAAGAATTTTTCCATATAAAAATTTTGATTTTGTGAAAATTTTCACAGATATTTTGATCTTCTGCGAGTGGTCACAAATTAGCCAACTTCTATGCACTTGGACGCATATTACCAAAATAAGTTTTCAATATAAAAATTTGTATTTGTTGAAGATTGTTTTGGAAATATAATTTTTTTTGGGGAGGTGGTCACAAATTAAGTTCCTTTCGCATTAGGGCGCATAGTTTAGGAGATTTTCCCAAAATAACTTTTCCAGATAAAAATGTGGATTTTTTGATGATTTTCATAAGAATTTTGTGTTTGGGGGTGGTCACAAATTAACGCCCTTTTAGCTTTAGAACGCATATTTAAGGAGATATGGCCAAAAAAGATTTTCATATAAAAATTTGAATTTTTTTTGTGGATTTTTATAGGAATATTTAGTTTTTGGGCGTGGTCACAAAATAAATTAATTCCCGCTTTATGACGCATAGTTTGGGAGATTTTTATAGGAATTTTGAGTTTTGGGCGCGGTCACAAAGTAAATTCATTCTCGTTCTATGTAGCATTGATTATGAGATTTGGGAGAATAAATATTTTTCGAGGATTTCCATTGAAATTTTGATATTTGGGGATGGTCACGAATTACCTTCCTTTTCGCTCTAGGACCAAAATAAGTTTCTTCATATAGTTGTGAGGATTGTTTTAGAAATATTGTTTTTTTTTAGGGTGGTCACAAATTAAGTTCATTTTCAATCTACGTCGCATAGTTTGGGAGATTTGGGAGAATAAATATTTTATGAGGATTTTCATTTAAATTTTGATATTTGGGGGTGGTCACGAATTACATTCCTTTTCGCTCTAGGACCAAAATAAGTTTTTCATATAAAAATTTGTAGTTTTGAGGAGATTTGGCCAGAATAAATTTTACATATAAAAATTTGAATTCTTCGAAGATTTTTGGGAGATTTGGGAGAATAAATATTTTATGAGGATTTTCATTTAAATTTTTGATTTTGGGTGGTGGTCACGAAGTAACTTCCTTTTCGCTCTAAGACCCATAAGAATTCTGATTTTTTGGGGGTGCTTACGAATTAAAGTTCTTTCCCCTCGAGGACGCATATATAATGAGTGTGGCCAAAATAAGTTTTCCATATAAAAAATCGCTCTAAGACCCATAAGAATTCTGATTTTTTGGGGTGCTTACGAATTAAAGTACTTTCCCCTCTAGGACGCATATATAAGGAGTGTGGCCAAAATAAGTTTTCCATATAAAAAATTGCAATTTTTAAGATTTTCACCGAATGGTTGATTTTTATGGGTGTTGGTCACAAATTAATTTTCTTACCGCTGTATGAAGCATATTTAAGGAGTTATGGGGAAAAAAAGTTTTTCGTATAAAACATTTGGATGTTTTGAAGATTTTCATAAAAATGTTGTTTTTTGTATGGTCACAATTTAATATTCTGTGAAAATTTTTTATACCCTAAACCACATAGGGTATGATAACTTTGATCTGCCAAAAAATGTGCCTACCAGAAATATTGAAAAACCTGCCAAATATTATAACAATTCGTTCAGATTTAGATATAATGTGTGGTTAAATTGTAAGGGCCGATGTTGAATGTGAACCACACCTAAACGCTAAGCTTTTTTCCGACTGTTTGGTGCGGTTTATGGGCTGGCGGCATCATCGGGCCGTATTTTTTCCAAAATGAGGCCGGTCAGGCAGTTACTGTGAATGGTGTTCGCTATCGTGAGATGATAACGAACTTTTTATGGCCCGAATTGGAAGATATGGATGTGGACGATATGTGGTTTCAGCAGGACGGTGCCACTTGCCACACAGCTAACGAAACAATGGCTCTTTTGCGCAACAAATTCAATGGCCGTGTTATCTCACGTAATGGCGATGTCAATTGGCCGCCAAGATCATGTGATTTGACACCGTTGGACTTTTTTCTTTGGGGTTATTTGAAAGAAAAGGTGTCCGTCGATAAGCCAGAAACAATTCAAGAGCTAAAGGATGAGATAATTCGGCACATTAACGGCATAGAACCTCCAGTATGCCTCAGCGTCATCGAAAATTTGGACCATCGGATGAAGCTGTGTCACCGAGGTCGCGGCGCCCATTTAGCCGATATTTTGTTCCATACATAATTGAGTAATACCAATCATAATAAAATAAAATTACAATACTTTACTAAATAGTTTGTGTTTTATTCAAAATCATCATCGGCCCTTGAAATTTTAACCACCCTTTAGCTCCTACATATATGTATTACACGATTTTGAAAAAAATTCCCCTAATAATCATATTTTTGACCACAGAGGGCTCATTTATTATCAGATTTTACTCAAATTTAGAACAAGGTAACCTTCTGTGGTATCAATCAAACTTGCTAAATATTATTCAAATTGGCTCAGATGTAGCTCCCATATATATGCATCGCTCGATTTCCCCAAAGTTTGCCATAATACTCTTTTTTATTAACCAACGTTCTTAAATTTCAAATTTTGATATAGTAGCCACACATGTAACATAGCTTGTACATAAATATATTGGCCGATTTGCACATATTTGGATTTTTTACCCAAACTAATTGAGCGATTTCCTCTTTTTATACCCACCACCATAGAATGGTGACGGGGGTATAATAAGTTTTTCATTCCGTTTTTAACACATCGAAATATCGATTTCCGACTATATAAACTATATATATTATCAGGGAGAAATTCTAAGACGATATAAGAATGTCCGTCCGTCTGTCGGTCTGTCTGTCTGTTGTAATCACGCTACAGCCTTCAATAATGGGTCTATCGTCCTGAAATTTGGCACAGATTCGTTTTTTGCTTGCAGGCAGGTCAAGTTCGAAGATGGGCTATATCGGTCCAAGTTTTCATATAGTCCCCATATAAACCGACCTCCCGATTTGGGGTCTTGGGTCTTTAAAAACCGTAGTTTTTTTTTATCAAATTTGACTGAAATTGGAAATCTAGAGGTATTTTAGGACCATAAAAAGGTTTGCCGAAAATGGTGCCTATCGGTTCATGTTTTGATATAGTCCCCATATGGACCGATCTGCCAATTTGAGGTATTGGGCTTCTACAAACTGTATTTACTATCCGATTTGCCTGAAATTGAAAATCTAGAGGTATTTTATGACCACAAAAAGGTATGTAAAAAATGGGGTGTATCGATCGATCCATGTTTTGGTATAGCCCCCATATAGACCGATCTCCCGATTTTACTTTTTGGGCTTCTAGAAACTGTATTTACTATCCCATTTGCCTGAAATTTGAAATCTTAAGATGTTCTAGGACCATAAAAAGGTGTGCCGAAAATGGTTCCTATCGGTCCATGTTTCGATATAGTCCCCATATAGACCGATCTCCCTATTCTACTTCTTGGGCTTCTAAAAACCGTATTATCAATCCTATTTACCTGAAATTTGAAATCTAGAGGTATTTTAGTACCAAAACTTGGTGTAGCGCAAATGGCGCATATTGGTCCATATTTTGGTATAGCCCCCATTTAGACCGATCTCCCAATTATACTTCTTGGGCGTCTAGAAACTGTATTTACTATCCCATTTGCCTGAAATTGAAAAATCTAGAGGTATTATGGGACCGCAAATATTATGGGATCGCAAATGGTGCTTATCGGTCTATGTTTAGGTATAGTCCCCATATAGACCGATCTCCCGATTTTACTTTTTGAGCTTCTAGAATTTGTAGTTTGTACCCAATTTGTCTGAAATTTGAATTCTAGAGGTATTTGAGGACCATTAAGAAGTGTGTCGAAAATGTTGAGTATTGGCCCATGTTTTGGTATAGCCCCTATATAGACTTACCTACCGAATTTATTTCTAGGACTTCTAGAATCCGGCTGACCACAAATAGGTTAGCCGAATATGGTGTGTGTCGAACGATGTTTTGGTTCGACACACACCATAGACCGGTCTCCCGATTTAACTCCTTGAGCTTCTAGAAACCATATTTGTTATCAGATTTGCTCGAAAATGTAATTATACTGGTATTGTAGACCCTCAACAATCTGTATCGCATTTATTTTTACCGATCCAATTAAGGTAAGGTATCGATATAGACCGAAATATTTTCCTCTGGAACGAAATTTTAGACAAACGAAATTCCCCTTTCGTATAAAGTATTTTCGATTAGAGCAAATAATCCGAATTTTTGATAAGCGATTCAACAATTGGCTCTAAAATTTGTGTCATAAGGAATCTTTGCTTGTCTAAAATTTCGTTCCTTAGAAAAGACAACTCTTCTTTCAGTGTATAGCAGGCGCACTGCTCACGAAAATTGTTTGAAACTGAAATGACAACTTCAAGATTTTACTACTCGCAATCATTTAAATAATGGCGGTAAAAATCTACAGATTTAAGATTTCCAATCAAGGTGATTTCTCTGAAACTCAAACAAAAATGCTCCTTATAAATCCAGAATCTGATCTAGTCTTCATACATGGACGAAAAAGACTGTTTTTCAAATGTTTGGGTGTAAAAATTATATGTTTGGAACTAAAATTTTTTAACATAATATGCAAGCATATAATGTTCATAAACTTGCATAACATGTTTGGGACATATATGTTAATATGTTAGAACATATTATGTTTGAGACGTAAAATGTTTGTAAATATAATATGCTTAGATGCAAACATATATTAATTTGGAAATAGCCTATAAACATATATGTGTTTAGAACGATAGAACTAGAGAGTAAGCTGCAAGTAAAATAATCGAAGTAACCAATTGGCGCCTTAAAAATATATTCACACAAAGAAAATTTCATTAAAATTTTTTACTACCAGTGTATGCCCTAAGGTGAAACATAATATGTTTGAACAATACAAATAATATTTTGTTTGGACCAGTCCTGAAAATATATATGTATGCTTGAAGCAAAATGTGTTTGAGGTATATGTTAAGAAGCGATTTTTTTTTGAGGGTGTAGGAAGAATCTTTAAATTTATCTTCGGGAAGCGTACTGGATGAACGCTACGACGAAGAGTTTTCAAAGAAAACTATTATATTTGATTCATGGTGGTGGGTATTTAAGATTCGGCCCGGCCGAACTTACTGCTGTATATACTTGTTTTAATAATGGAAGCAATATTAGTGGCATACAAACTCTGTAGGTTCAGAATCAACTATAGCTCCTAATATCAGACATTTCTGTTTAGATTGTGATAAATTTAAATGTTTATGTTGTTTAAAATGTTTCATATTAGACTTTCCTCCAATTGGCTCGATAGTTTCCAAAGAGAATATATTTAATATGCTATTTAAGTGTGTTTAGTTTGATCTAATTTGGTTCAGATATATAACATATCCACAGAACGGTTGGGTTTTAAATAAGGCTCCGACTTGTGGAAATATAGCCCGACTTGGCCAAATAATATATCACAACCCACAATTGACCACATTTCTTGGCGAGATCTAACCAATATCCTTGTAAAATCGCCACTGCTAAGTAGTGAAAACTGTAAATTTACTCAAATAGTCCTATATCTCGAAAACATATAAATCATAAATGCTCTTTTGTACAAATGCATTAAAATTGGTAGAGATTTTGTAGAAATAACAAATTGTTTCCAAATCGGTAAAGGTACAATGTTTGTATACGGGAATGGGAATATAAATCTTAATAAAAACGCCCAACAAATTTGAAGGAATTGAAATGGTAACACAAACTATGGTCTACATTGTGGCGAAGGGTATAAAATAGTTGGGCCCCCGCGACACCTTAGACTTTACTGACTTGTTTTTTTTATACCCTCCACCATAGGATGGGGGTATATTAACTTTGTCATTCCGTTTGTAACACATCGAAATATTGCTCTAAGACCCCATAAAGTATATATATTCTGGGTCGTGGTGAAATTCTGAGTCGATCTAAGCATGTCCGTCCGTCCGTCCGTCTGTCCGTCTGTCCGTCCGTCCGTCTGTCCGTCTGTCCGGCTGTCCGTCCGTCTGTGGAAATCACGCTAACTTCCGAACGAAACAAGCTATCGACTTGAAACTTGGCACAAGTAGTTGTTATTGATGTAGGTCGGATGGTATTGAAAATGGGCCATATCGGACCACGTTTACGTATAGCCCCCATATAAACCGATCCCCAAATTTGGCTTGGGGAGCCTCCCGGAGCAGCAAAATTAATCCGATCCGGTTGAAATTTGGTACGTGGTCTAAGTATACGGTCTCTAACAACCATGCAAAAATTGGTCCATATCGGTCCATAATTATATATAGCCCCCATATAAACCGATCCCCAGATTTGACCTCCGGAGCCTCTTGGAGGGGCAAAATTCATCCGATCCGATTGAAATTTGGTACCTGATGTTAGTATATGGTTTCTAACAACCGTGCCAAAATTGGTCCATATCGGTCCATAATTATATATAGCCCCCATATAAACCGATCCCTAGATTTGACCTCCGGAGTCTTTTGGAGGGGCAAAATTCATCCAATCCGGTTGAAATTTGGTACCTGATGTTAGTATACGGCCTCTAACAACCACGCAAAAATTGGTCCATATCGGTCCATAATTATATATAGCTCCCATATAAACCGATCCCCAGATTTGACCACCGGAGCCTCTTGGAGGAGCAAAATTCATCCGATCCGGTTGAAATTTGGTACGTGGTCTTAGTATACGGTTTTCAACAACCATGCAAAAATTGGTCCATATCGGTCCATAATTATATATAGCCCCCATATAAACCGATCCCCAGATTTGACCTCCGGAGCCTCTTGGAAGAGCAAAATTCATCCGATCCAGTTGAAATTTGGTACATGGTGTTAGTATATGGTCTCTAACAACCATGCAAAAATTGGTCCATATCGGTCCATAATTATATATAGTTCCCATATAAACCGTCCCCAGATTTGACGTCCGGAACCTCTTGGAGGAGCAAAAGTCATCCGATACGGTTGAAATTTGGTACATTTTGTCAATATATGGCCTCTAACAGCCATGTAAAAATTGGTCCATATCGGTCTTTAGTTATATATATCCGATGACTTATTACACAAAAATTGGTCCATATCGCCAAAAATAATCTACCAAAACTTTATTTCCATAGAAAATTTTGTCAAATTTTATTACTGTAGAAAGTTTTGTCAAAATTTCATTTCTATAGAAAGTTTTGTCAAAAGTTTATTTCTATACAAATGTTTGTCAAAATTTTATTTCCATAGAAAATTTTGTCAAAATTTTATTTCTATAGAAAATTTTGTAATCTACCAAAACTTTATTTCCATAGAAAATTTTGTCAAATTTTATTACTATAGAAAGTTTTGTTAAAATTTCATTTCTATAGAAAGTTTTGTCAAAAGTTTATTCTATAGAAATGTTTGTCAAAATTTTATTTCTATAGAAAATTTTGTAAAAAATTTATTTCTGTAGAAAATTTTGTCAACATTTTATTTCTATACTAAGTTTTGTCAAAATTTCATTTCTATACAAAATTTTGTCAACATTTTATTTCTATAGAAATTTTTGTCAAAATTGTATTGCTATAGAAAATTTTGTCAACATTTTACTTCCATAGAAAATTTTGTCAACATTTTATTTCTATAGAAAATTTTGTCAAGTTTTTATTTCTATAGAAAATTTTGTCAAATTTTTATTTCTATAGAAAATTTTGTCAAAATTTTATTTCTATAGAAAATTTTGTCAAGGTTTCATTTCTATAGAAAATTTTGTCAAAATTTTATTTCTATAGAAAATTTTGTCAAGCTAGATTATATACGTATTTAATCGGCCTTTTTTTGTTTAATATATACCCCGTACGGGCTAACTTACAATTTAGAAGACAGTGTTAAAAAGTTTTACGATACCTTGCCATCGGCAAGTGTTATCGCAACCCAAGTAATTCGATTGTGGATGACAGCCTTTAGTAGAAGTTCCTACGCAATCCATGGTGGAGGGTACATAAGATTCGGCCTGGCCGAACTTACGGCCGTATATACTTGTTTTTTTTTATTTATTTTTTATACCCTGCGCCACACTGTGGAACAGGGTATTATAAGTTAGTGCATATGTTTGTAACACCCAGAAGGAGACGAGATAGACACATGGTGTCTTTGGCAATAATGCTCAGGGTGGGTCCCTGAGTCGATATAACCATGTCCGTCTGTCCGTCTGTCCGTCGGTCCGTCCGTCCGTCTGTCTGTGAACACATTTTTGTGATCAAAGTCTAGTTCGTAATTTAAGTCCAATCGTCTTCAAATTTGGCACATTTTCCTAATTTGGGTCAGAATAGAACCCTATTGATTTTGGAAAAAATTGGTTCAGATTTAGATATAGCTCCCATATATGTCTTTCGCCCGATATGGACTTATATGGCCCCAGAAGCCAGACTTTTGGCCGAATTTGGTTGAAATTTTGCACTAGTAGTACAATTAGTAGTATAGTCAAGTGTGCATTTGATTGAAATCGGTTCAGATTTAGATATAGCTCCCATATATATCTTTCGCCCGATATGGACTAATATGGTCCTAAAAGCCAGAGTTGTGGCCCAATTTGGTTGAAATTTAGCAAAGGGAGTAGATTTAGCATTGTAGCTATGCGTGTCAAATTTGGTTGAAATCGATTCAGGTTTATATATAGCTCCAATATGTAGCTTTCCCCCGATATGGACTAATACGGTCCGAGAAGCCAGAGTTTTGGCCCAATTTGGTTGAAATTTTGTACAGGGAGTAGATTTAGCATTGTAGCTATGTGTGCCAAATTTGATTGAAATCGGTTCAGGTTTATATATAGCTCCCATATATAGCTTTCGCCCGATATGGACTAATACGGTCCGAGAAGCTAGAGGTTTGACCCAATTTGGTTGAAATTTTGTACAGGGAGTAGATTTAGCATTGTAGCTATGTGTGCCAAATTTGATTGAAATCGGTTCAGGTTTATATATAGCTCCCATATATAGCTTTCGCCCGATTTACACTCATATGACCACAGAGGCCAATTTTTTACTCCGATTTAGTTGAAATTTTGCACAGGGAGTAGAATTAGCATTGTAGCTATGCGTGCCCAATTTGGTTGAAATCGGTTGAGATTTAGATATAGCACCCATATATATGTTTTTCTGATTTCGACAAAAATGGTCAAAATTCCAACATTTTCCTTATAAATCGCCACTGCTTAGTCGAAAAGTTGTAAAAATGACTCTAAATGTCTTAAACTTGTAATACATATATATCGAGCGATAAATCATAAATAAACATTTGCGAAGTTACCTTAAAATTGCTTCAGATTTAAATGTTTCCCATATTTGTTTACTAACATTGTGTTCCACCCTAGTGCATTAGCCGACTTAAATTTTGGGTCTATAGATTTTGTCTATCAAATTCTGCCCAGATCGAGTGATGTTCAAATGTATGTATTAGGGACAAACCTTTATATAGCCCCCAACACATTTGACGGATGTGATATGGTATCGAAAATTTAGATCCACAAAGTGGTGCAGGGTATAATATAGTCGGCCCCGCCCGACTTTAGACTTTACTTACTTGTTTTTTTTTTTTTTTATAAATTTTCATTGAATTTTGGATTTGTATCTAGGACACCTAGTTCAGAAGATATAAGCAAACTAACTTTTTTATATAAATTTTAGTTTTTTAGAATTTTCATGAAATTTTGAATTTTTTGTGAATGGTCACGAATTTATAAGGAAATTTAAGCAAAAGATTTTTTTTGAGGATTTTTATGGAATTTTAAATTTTTTGGGAAGCTCACGAGTTTAGCTCCTTTCGATACATGTAAAACGATATTAGCATATTTAAACATGTAAATAAGAAAAATAAAATTTTCTCATAAAGTATCCAACTTCTTTTCGTTCTACTAGTTTATATAAAAAACAAGTATATACGGCCGTAAGTTCGGCCAGGCCGAATCTTATGTACCCTCCACCATGGATTGCGTAGGAACTTCTACTAAAGGCTGTCATCCACAATCGAATTACTTGGGTTGCGATAACACTTGCCGATGGCAAGGTGTCGTAAAACTTTTTAACACTGTCTTCTAAATTGTAAGTTAGCCCATACGGGGTATATATTAAACAAAAAAAGGCCGATTAAATACGTATATAATCTAGTTTGACAAAATTTTCTAAAGAAATAAAATTTTGACAAAATTTTCTATAGAAATGAAACCTTGACAAAATTTTCTATAGAAATAAAATTTTGACAAAATTTTCTATAGAAATAAAAATTTGACAAAATTTTCTATAGAAATAAAAACTTGACAAAATTTTCTATAGAAATAAAATGATGACAAAATTTTCTATGGAAATAAAATTTTGACAAAATTTTCTATGGAAATAAAATTTTGACAAACATTTGTATAGAAATAAACTTTTGACAAAACTTTCTATAGAAATGAAATTTTGACAAAACTTTCTACAGTAATAAAATTTGACAAAATTTTCTATGGAAATAAAGTTTTGGTAGATTATTTTTGGCGATATGGACCAATTTTTGTGTAATAAGTCATCGGATATATATAACTAAACACCGATATGGACCAATTTTTACATGGCTGTTAGAGGCCATATATTGACAAAATGTACCAAATTTCAACCGTATCGGATGACTTTTGCTCCTCCAAGAGGTTCCGGACGTCAAATCTGGGGACGGTTTATATGGGAACTATATATAATTATGGACCGATATGGACCAATTTTTGCATGGTTGTTAGAGACCATATACTAACACCATGTACCAAATTTCAACCGTATCGGATGACTTTTGCTCCTCCAAGAGGTTCCGGACGTCAAATCTGTGGACGGTTTATATGGGAACTATATATAATTATGGACCGATATGGACCAATTTTTGCATGGTTGTTAGAGACCATATACTAACACCATGTACCAAATTTCAACCGGATCGGATGAATTTTGCTCTTCCAAGAGGCTCCGGAGGTCAAATCTAGGGATCGGTTTATATGGGGGCTATATATAATTATGGACTGATATGGACCAATTTTTGCATGGTTATTAGAGGCCGTAAACTAACATCAGGTACCAAATTTCAACCGGATCGGACGAATTTTGCCCCTCCAAGAGGCTCCGGTGGTCAAATCTGGTGATCGGTTTATATGGGGGCTATATATAATTATGGACCGATATGGACCAATTTTTGCATGGTTGTTGAAAACCGTATACTAAGACCACGTACCAAATTTCAACCGGATCGGATGAATTTTGCTCCTCCAAGAGGCTCCGGTGGTCAAATCTGGGGATCGGTTTATATGGGAGCTATATATAATTATGGACCGATATGGACCAATTTTTGCGTGGTTGTTAGAGGCCGTATACTAACATCAGGTACCAAATTTCAACCGGATTGGATGAATTTTGCCCCTCCAAAAGACTCCGGAGGTCAAATCTGGGGATCGGTTTATATGGGGGCTATATATAATTATGGACCGATATGGACCAATTTTGGCACGGTTGTTAGAAACCATATACTAACATCAGGTACCAAATTTCAATCGGATCGGATGAATTTTGCCCCTCCAAGAGGCTCCGGAGGTCAAATCTGGGGATCGGTTTATATGGGGGCTATATATAATTATGGACCGATATGGACCAATTTTTGCATGGTTGTTAGAGACCGTATACTTAGACCACGTACCAAATTTCAACCGGATCGGATTAATTTTGCTGCTCCGGGAGGCTCCCCAAGCCAAATTTGGGGATCGGTTTATATGGGGGCTATACGTAAACGTGGTCCGATATGGCCCATTTTCAATACCATCCGACCTACATCAATAACAACTACTTGTGCCAAGTTTCAAGTCGATAGCTTGTTTCGTTCGGAAGTTAGCGTGATTTCCACAGACGGACGGACAGCCGGACAGACGGACGGACGGACAGACGGACGGACGGACGGACGGACATGCTTAGATCGACTCAGAATTTCACCACGACCCAGAATATATATACTTTATGGGGTCTTAGAGCAATATTTCGATGTGTTACAAACGGAATGACAAAGTTAATATACCCCCATCCTATGGTGGAGGGTATAAAAACTTTTCAAAGATTTACATGTAATTTAGCATTTTTCGCGGGTAATAGCAGATCAACGTAATTTTCAAATTTACAATATTAGTAATTATTGGCCATGTCTCGAAATATAGTATAGTGATCTTCTATATTATCTACATTTTAATGCAATCTCAAAGTACATTTACACAATCCTATGCTGAAGAAGAGGGCTCGGCAGATGTTGTGGCTGCAGATGTGGTAAGCCCAGTGGCAGTGGTCGTATTTCCGTGTAAGTATATTTGTTGTAAAACAGCTTCAGTTCTAGAGTTTATTTCCACCACACACCCCAGCCATTTGTGTACAGGTGTCGACATAGACCGTAGCAAGTTCTGATGAATCTCTGCATGTGCGAGTGTGTTTGTGCGTTCACCCATAGAAATGAATGCTTAACCTGTATATGTCGGTAAGTGCATTGTTGTAAAAGTTTCATAATAAATTAAATTAAATAACAAAGCACAAAGTGGAAACTGAATTTGAATTCCTTTTCCTGTAGTTTTCTCGCATTGTTTTGTATTCGTCCACTTATTCACACAGTAACCTCAACTAAAACCACAGCGCTCGCTCACTCACGCCCTCAGTGTAGAGAGAAGAACTCGGTGTCTATGTTCATTTGCTATTCATGCATTTAGTTTGGTGTTAAAATGGCATAAACCATCTACAAAAGCTGAACCGCAAAATTTGTCGAGAAAAGTGGAAATAATTTCACTCCAGTGGACAAATTTCCGTATGCTGTCGCAATGTGTAAGGCAATCGTACACATACACGAACACACATATGTTTATTGGAGGGTGTTTCACAGGAAAGCTTTCGTGTTTCTTCTATGCATTCCTTATTTTGAATGGTGCCGGTGATGTTAATGTGGCGATTTTTTTTTTTCGAAAGAAAAACGAGATGCAGTTCATGGATTTGGGAAATAGATTCAGAGTGTCGTAGGAAAACACTTTTTTTAAATTAGGCATCGGAGATATAAGCAAAATAAAATTTTTCCTAAAAAAACTTTACATTTTTCACGATTTTCAAGTACATATTAAGAAATTTTTGATTTTTCTAGAGTATTCATGGAATTTCTGATTGTTTGGAGGTCGTCATGGAATTTTTATGATATTTAGGTTACGTTAGGTTAGGTGGCAGCCCGATGTATCAGGCTCACTTAGACTATTCAGTCCTTTGTGAAACCACATTGGTATCACAATGCCTGATTCCTTGTTAAGCTCAATGACAAGGGACCTCCTTTTTATAGCCGAGTCCGAACGGCGTTCCACATTGCAGTGAAACACCACTTAGAAAAGCTTTGAAACCCTCAGAAATGTCACCAGCATTATTGAGGTGGCATAATCCACCGCTGAAAAACTTTTTGGTGTTCGGTCGAAGCAGGAATCGAACCCACGACCTTGTGTATGCAAGGCGGGCATGCTAACCATTGCACCACGGTGGCTTTATGATATTTAAAATTTGTTTTGAGGATTCTTATGGAAATTTGTTATTATTGGGGTGTGGACACAATAAAAAACTTATCCGCATTGCCTGGGTGATATAAATAATGGGCACCATGAATTTAGCGCTGCAGGGCACATATTTAATGAAATATAAGCGAAGGAAATTTTCATAAAAAATTTAAACTTTTTTAAGGGAATTTTTGATTGTTAAAAGAACTTGTTTCTTTACGCGCTAGGACTCTAGGAAGTTTTCTATACAAAACATTTGGATTTGGAAGATTTTTGACGAATTAAATTTTCATTGAATTTTCGATTTTTTAGAGAGGGTCACTAAATTAGCTAATTTTTCATATAGAACGTACAGTTTAGCATATATAACCAAAAAATATTTGTATAAAAAATTTTAGATTTTTTGATAATTTTTAAGATTTTTATGAACTTTTGGATTTTTTTGGTTTGATAAGGAAATACGCTCCTTTCCGCATTGCCTATAAGCACAAGCATAATAGTGTTGATTTATAATATTTTTTGTGTAATTTCTAGGGGAATCTTAAATTTTGACTAAAATACCTCAAACATAAAGCAAATCGAGAAAAAACTTTGCGGCTTCCATGCCCCCAGGAAACGAATAGGGCAATCGGTCAAAGTTCCTATGAATATCCTTGAAAAATTTAATTATACCCTTCACCACTACTGTGGTACATGGTATAATAAGTTTGTGCATTTGTATGAAACACCAAGAAGGAAATGTCTGAGACCCATCGTTTAGTATACCTCTCGTCTTAGAATAAAATCCTCAGTCGATTTAGCGATGTCCGTCTGCCTGTCTGTCCGTCCGTCTGTCTGTTCATGTATTTTGGTGCGCAAAGTCCCAACAAATTTGACGTAGTTGAGATGGTAACACAAATGTTGGTCTACATAGTGGTGAAGGGTATAATATAGTCGGCTCCGCCCGACTTTAGACTTTACTTACTTGTTTTTTTTTATGACAAATTTATTGTGGCCATGACCAACTCTAAAAATATCAAAATAGGTATGAAAATCCCTGAAAATTTCCTGGAGCGAAAAGGACTTTAATTCGAGACCAGAATTCAAAATTCCTATGACAACTTAAAAAAAAATTTTTTTAAATATATTTTATGAAAAACTTTTTGACCATATCTATGCGTCATAGAACGAAAAGGACGTTAGTTATTAACCATCGCCAAAATATCAAAATTCCTAGGAAAATTCCTATGAAAATCGTCAAAAACCCGAAATAATTATATGAAAAATTTATTTTGACCATATCTCCTTCAAACGTTTTTAGAAAAAATTTTAGATTTTTTGAGAATTTTTAGATACATAAAATTGTTAAGGATTTTTATAGATTTTTTGAGCTTTTGGGCGTGACACGGTATTAGCTACTTTCCGCATTGCTAATGTGATAAAATCATTATATTTCTGGTATTTAAGATCTTTTTGTTTAATTTCTATTGGGGAATCAAAAAATCAAAAAAAAAAAAAAAATATTATTTTGCAGTTTTTGATCTCTACATAAAATTATGTAAAAATTTTATTTCTATATAAAATTTTGTTTCTATAGAAAGTTTTGTCAAAATTTTATTTCTACAGAAAATTTTGTCAAAATTTTATTTCTATAGAAAATTTTGTCAAAATTTTATTTCTATATAAAATTTTGTCAAAATTTTATTTCTATAGAAAATTTTATTTCTATAGAAATATTTGTCAAAACTTTATTTTTGTAAAAATTTTATTCTATAGAAAATGTTGCCAAAATTTTCTTTCTATAGAAAATTTGATCAAATTTTTGTTTTCTATGAAAATGTTGTCAAAATTTTATTTCTTTAGAAAATTTTGTCAAAATGTTATTTAAAAAAAAAAAAAAACTTTAGTCAAAATGATATTTCTATAGAAAATTTAGTAAAAATTTTATTTCTATAGAAAAGTTTGTCAAAATTTTATTTCTATAGAAAATTTAGTAAAAATTTTATTTCTATAGAAAAGTTTGTCAAAATTTTATTTCTATAGAAAATTTTGTAAAAATTTTATTTGTATAGAAAATTTTGCAAAATTTTATTTCTATAGAAAAGTGTATTAAAATTTTATTTCTATAGAAAATTTTGTCACAATTTTATTTCTATAGAAAATTTTATCAAAATTTTATTTCTATAGAAATATTTGTCAAAACTTTATTTTTGTAAAAATTTTATTCTATAGAAAATTTTGTCAAAATGTTATTTAAAAAAAAACTTTAGTCAAAATGATATTTCTATAGAAAATTTAGTAAAAATTTTATTTCTATAGAAAAGTCTGTCAAAATTTTATTTCTATAGAAAATTTAGTAAAAATTTTATTTCTATAGAAAAGTTTGTCAAAATTTTATTTCTATGGAAAATTTTGTCAAAATTTTATTTGTATAGAAAATTTTGCAAAATTTTATTTCTATAGAAAAGTGTGTTAAAATTTTATTTCTATAGAAAAGTGTGTTATAATTTTATTTCTATAGAAAATTGTGTTAAAATTTTATTTTTATAGAAAATTTTGTCAAAATTTTATTTCTATAGAAAATTTTATTTCTATAGAAAATTTTTTCAAAATTATATTTCTATAGAAATTTTTGTCAAAATTTTATTTCTATAGAAAATTGTGTTAAGATTTTATTTCTATTGAAAATTTTATCATAGAACGAAAAGGACGTTAGTTATTAACCATCGCCAAAATATCAAAATTCCTAGGAAAATTCCTATGAAAATCGTCAAAAACCCGAAATAATTATATGAAAAATTTATTTTGACCATATCTCCTTCAAACGTTTTTAGAAAAAATTTTAGATTTTTTGAGAATTTTTAGATACATAAAATTGTTAAGGATTTTTATAGATTTTTTGAGCTTTTGGGCGTGACACGGTATTAGCTACTTTCCGCATTGCTAATGTGATAAAATCATTATATTTCTGGTATTTAAGATCTTTTTGTTTAATTTCTATTGGGGAATCAAAAAATCAAAAAAAAAAAAAAAATATTATTTTGCAGTTTTTGATCTCTACATAAAATTATGTCAAAATTTTATTTCTATATAAAATTTTGTTTCTATAGAAAGTTTTGTCAAAATTTTATTTCTACAGAAAATTTTGTCAAAATTTTATTTCTATAGAAAATTTTGTCAAAATTTTATTTCTATATAAAATTTTGTCAAAATTTTATTTCTATATAAAATTTTGTCAAAATTTTATTTCTATAGAAAATTTTATTTCTATAGAAATATTTGTCAAAACTTTATTTTTGTAAAAATTTTATTCTATAGAAAATGTTGCCAAAATTTTCTTTCTATAGAAAATTTGATCAAATTTTTGTTTTCTATGAAAATGTTGTCAAAATTTTATTTCTTTAGAAAATTTTGTCAAAATGTTATTTAAAAAAAAACTTTAGTCAAAATGATATTTCTATAGAAAATTTAGTAAAAATTTTATTTCTATAGAAAAGTGTGTCAAAATTTTATTTCTATAGAAAATTTAGTAAAAATTTTATTTCTATAGAAAAGTTTGTCAAAATTTTATTTCTATAGAAAATTTTGTAAAAATTTTATTTGTATAGAAAATTTTGCAAAATTTTATTTTTATAGAAAAGTGTATTAAAATTTTATTTCTATAGAAAAGTGTGTTATAATTTTATTTCTATAGAAAATTGTGTTAAAATTTTATTTTTATAGAAAATTTTGTCAAAATTTTATTTCTATAGAAAATTTTATCAAAATTATATTTCTATAGAAAATTTTGTCAAAATTTTATTTCTATAGAAAATTTTGTCACAATTTTATTTCTATAGAAAATTTTATCAAAATTTTATTTCTATAGAAATATTTGTCAAAACTTTATTTTTGTAAAAATTTTATTCTATAGAAAATTTTGTCAAAATGTTATTTAAAAAAAAAAACTTTAGTCAAAATGATATTTCTATAGAAAATTTAGTAAAAATTTTATTTCTATAGAAAAGTCTGTCAAAATTTTATTTCTATAGAAAATTTAGTAAAAATTTTATTTCTATAGAAAAGTTTGTCAAAATTTTATTTCTATAGAAAATTTTGTCAAAATTTTATTTGTATAGAAAATTTTGCAAAATTTTATTTCTATAGAAAAGTGTGTTAAAATTTTATTTCTATAGAAAAGTGTGTTATAATTTTATTTCTATAGAAAATTGTGTTAAAATTTTATTTTTATAGAAAATTTTGTCAAAATTTTATTTTTATAGAAAATTTTATCAAAATTATATTTCTATAGAAATTTTTGTCAAAATTTTATTTCTATAGAAAATTGTGTTAAGATTTTATTTCTATTGAAAATTTTATCAAAATTATATTTCTATAGGAAATTTTGTCAAAATGTCATTTCTATAGAAAAGTGTGTTTTAAAATTTTATTTTTTTAGAAAATTGTGTTAAAATTTTATTTCTATAGAAAATTTTGTCAAAATTTTATTTCCATAGAAAATTTTGTTAAAATTTTATTTCTATAGAAAATTTTGTCAAAATTTTATTTCTATAGAAAATTTTGTTAAAATTTTATTTCTATATAAAATTTTGTTAAAATTTTATTTCTATAGAAAAGTGTGTTAAAATTTTATTTCTATGGAAAATTGTATTAAAATTTTATTTCTATAGAAAATTTTGTAAAAATTTTATATCTATAGAAAATTTTGTCAAAGTTTTATTTCTATAGAAAATTTTGTTAAAATTATATTGCTATAGAAAATTTTGTCAAAATTTTATTTCCAAAGAAAATTTTGTCAAATTTTTTTCTATAGAAAATTTTGTCAAAGCTTCTATAGAAAAATTTGTCAACATTTTATTCCCAGACAAACTTTTATCAAAATTTTATTCATAGAGAAATTTTTGTCAAAGTGTTATTCCTAGAAAAAATGTTGTCAAAATTGTCATGGAGCTAAACATGGAGTCGGGCAGCACTCAGTTATAAGAGAGAAGTGAACCACTGTGGGTTACAGTGGACTGAATAGTGGTGGCTGGTATAAAAAAGATAAATTGACGTCGGAGATTTATACTGACATTTTCGACCTTGAAGCAGCTTACAATTAAATTGACAATAAGAAAAAAATTTGTTTTCCTATAATATTATAAATATTATGTATGCATTTCCTTTTTTTCCCTTTTTCAAATTTTCAAACCACCCCAGTTGTAAACAACAAAAAAAATGTCTGAGAACCCGGATGTAGTACGACTGTATTTCTGTGGAGGTGTGCTAGTTGGTGGATGTGATAGTGTGTGAATGAATACAATCGCAATTTTAATTTTTTGAAACTCTGAAAGGGTGCCAATGGGATTGTGCTAGTTCCACAGATTGTTATTGTATTTGTTACGCAACTTCGACTACTTTTGTCTGACAAGAAGAATGCATTAAAGCTACACCAAAAACTACTAAAAACGTTGAGTGGGAAACACGTATATGACCTCATTAAATTTCTACGTGACTTTTTCTAATGTTTATCACATATTTTTTGCCTCTACCTCCTACCGAAATGTACTGTGATAAAAGTTGTGGAATGAATGGTTTCTGTTTCTCACTATATGTCACCTATTTGACGACTATCGTGTTAGTGTCAACTAAACAGTTGGCATTCAAATGACAGCAACTACTATTTTGTCATTTCAAATCATTCATATGTGAGTTTTTTTTTTAATGACGACAATATTCTCTCAAAGGATCCCTGGTGGTGGTTGTTGAAATTTTTATCTCAGGCCCCGTAAAGTACATATACTCTGGGTCGTGGTACATATTCGGAGTCGATCTAACAATGTCCCTCTGTGGAAATCACGCTAACTTCCGAACGAAAACAGCTATCGACTTGCCACAAGTAGCTTTTATTGATGTAGGTCGGATGGTAATGAAAATGGGACACATCGATCCACTTTTGGGTATGGTCCCTACTATAATCGGATCCTCAAATTTAACTCCTCTTTGAAGAAAAAATTTCATCCGATTTCATTGAAATTTGGTACATAATGTTAGAATATACACTCACAAAAAAATGAACTCTATATGGTATTTAAGCCAGCTTAATTCTATTTTAGTTCAAGGAACTATTATATTTGGAGAAAGTTTCCTGAACTTCAATAATTTTTTATCTACACTAAAAAAAATATTTACGTAATATTAAAGATTACGCAACCTCAATTTTAGGATGCGAAATTTACAAACTATTAGGGACAAATTTCTTTAAAATAATGAAATTTTAATTAAAATAAAACCTTTTTTATTTTGAAGTATCCGTTATAATTTGGATTTTTAAACTGGCATTTGTTTGTACGTGAATACCTTTATTAATAAACCGCGAAAAGAGAATTAACATTTGATAAATGAGATCTGTATCCTAATTTTAATTTTATTGGTCCTAGATTTAAAGCCAGATAGGTCTCTAAAAAATTTCTTTATTTTAAAGAAGCCGCATCTTTGGCTCGGAATCAATACCAAAATCCTTAAGGGAAGGTTAAAATCTTTGGATCCAAGTTAACTTTCTTTTAGAGTGTATCTTTAATATTCTTAATATTGTCCTCTAAATTGTAAATTAGTCCATATGAAGTATATGCTAGACAAACAAGGCAAATTACATACGGGGAGTCCAAAATAATTACTAACCGATTTGAACCATTTTTTGCTCGACAATTATAGAGACAGGAGCGAAAGATTGGGGTCGGCTTATATGGGGCTATATATAATTATGAACCGATATGGACTAATTTTTGCATAAATATTAGGGACCATATACCTACACCATGCACCAAATTTCAAACGGATCGGCTAAAATTTGTTTCTCTAAGAGGCTCTGAAAGCCAAATCTGGGCTATGCGTAAAGGTGGACCGATAAGCGTGATTTCAATAGACGGCGGACGGACATCGCTAGATCGACTCAGAATTTCACCACGACCCTGAATACATACACTCATAGAAAAAATCATACACGGCGTGCTAATATCAAAATGTTTCGTTCATGAAAGTGAATCAAGTGAATCAAAGTGATTCCTTAAAATTGCTTCAGATTTAAATGTTTCCCATATTTATTTTTTACTAACAATGTGTTCCACCCTATTGCATTAGCCGACTTAAATTTCGAGTCTATAGATTTTGTATAAGTCGATCAAATTCTGTCCCGATCGAGATCGATTTGACGGATGTGGTATGGTGTCGAAAATTTAGATCTACAAAGTGGTGCAGGGTATAATATAGTCGGCCCCGCCCGACTTTAGACTTTCCTTACTTGTTTATCACTAGGTGCTGCCCGATTCTATATTGAACTCAGTGACAAGGGACCTCCTTTATACAACCGAGCCCGAACGGCGTTCCACATTGCAGTGAAACCAGGAGGAGATAACCCACCACTGTTTGGTCGAAACTGTGGTTGAACCCACGAACCTATGTATGCATGGTAGGCAACCATTACACCACAGTGGCTCCCTTTATGAAAAAATTGTTCAATATTCGTCCATTATTATATATAGCCCCCATATAAGGTAATACCCAGACTTCCGGATCCTCTTGGAAGGGCAAGTTGTATCCGATCCATGATTTTCACAGACGGACGGACATCGCTAGAATGACTCAGAATTTCACTTCGACCCCGAATATATATACTTTTGGGGTTTGAGACCAATATTTTGACCAAACATTTTAATCGCAGACCATTAATTTTCCAATAAGGTTCAACACCATCGCACACAGCACGCGTTAATGGAGTTTCGACCTCACAAAGACCACCAAAGTCTGCCGGTCTCAATCTGTTGGAATTGTGCACCTGAGGCATTTGGAGAGTTAGGTTGGCACAAAAAAAAAAATAAACTTAGTGTCGAACATCTCAAAAAGACGCTTGTCCGGGTATTGGTCAAAATTTCACAGAGCCAACTTCTGGCAGCGTGTGATGGCTGCCACAATTCGTACCAACCTTTGCCAATTCGAAGAAATCTAAGCTGATTCTAAAATGTAATTTATTTTCGAAATTTCTTCGCTCTTGAATCAATAAAATTAAAAAAACAATGAACAAATCTATAATTAGGTTCATGTTTGGATGCAGTGAGGATAGATTTTTATATGAATTCTACATAGAGCTGCATCGAAACATGAATCAAATTTCCATTAAAAAGAAGTGAACATTTTGCTACTGTGAGGCATTTGTATACAAAAATACACTGTAAAAAATAAAAGATTTTGTGTTTTTTGCTTATCCAGGAAGAAGTAATTCGCCTTATAATTAAAACTAAAAAGCGTTCAAAAATAGTACAAGTTTTTTAATACTTTATATTCTTTGCATTAAAAAATTACATAATTTGAAAATTATAAAGTAAATTGTTTTGCGTTGTAAAGAATTTTCTTCTAAACGACAAGAAATCTCGTTCTAATAACAATATTTTATCATTGTATTTTCACAATATTCTCTATATATCAATATGGTTGTCTAAATTTTAGTGATATTTTCTTTGTCTGTAATATCCCCAAATATTATATTGACTTTCTTATTACTTTCAAAGTGGGGAAAACTCTCGCAGTAAAATCATATCATGCATAAAAAATAAGGGGTTAAGTCACGTCCATTTGTCTAACAAACTGAAATGTTCCATGAAAAATTCATAGAAAAATCAATCCACACTTGACTCCATTGACATCCACCAAATGATTTTCAAAAAAGAGATTGTAGAAAGAGAAGAAAGCGCTTCGCCAGTTTTTTTTCGTTTGTTCTTTGCTTTCAATTTTACCCCTTTTTTATAAACACATATTCATATAAAAAGTCTTTTTTATTAGTTTCGTTATATGTCTATGCGTTTTTTTTCTTCCATGTGGTCTTGGACATGCTTTGGCTGCAAAATTTTGTGAAATCTCTCCAAATGGGGTCAAGTGATAAATTGCATGCTTAATTAACTAGCCAACTTAGGAAATAAAGTGGTGAAATGATGAACTTCTTTACTATTGCAGATGCTGTTTTATAATTACTGCAGATGTTATGAAACATTTTAAAAAATTATTATTAGAAGCAGAAGATAGTTTGGGTCACCCGAAGTGTGTACATTTTCAGCTGACCTCTTTGGCAAACAAATCCTCTCATTTTATTTTCTCAAAAACTTCTCAATTTGGAATGGCTTTTCATTGAAAAAAAAAAAAAAACAGAATTTGATAACTGGCCGCTATCGTGTAAGCGAAGCAACTCCTTTGCTCTTCCCAGTCTACTTTTAAAACTTCAATGGATAAAAACCATTGAAGTTTTGACAGATTGGAAAATTCTTGATGTTATGGTAGATTTTGCAAAATTGCCTCTAAATAAAACAATTACAAAAATATTTCTATAAAATTTTTACAAAATTTTCGATAGAGACGAAATTTTTACAAAATTTTCGATAGAGATGACATTTTTACAAAATTTTCTGTAGAAATAAAATTTTGATAAAATTTTCTATAGAAATAAAATTTTGACAAATAGAAATAAACTAGAAAATAGAATTAAAATTTTGACAAAATGTCGTATAGAAATAAAATTTTGACAAAATTTTCTAAAGAAATAAAATTTTGACTAAATTTCCTATAAAAATAATATGTTGACAAAGTTTCTGTAGAAAGAAAATTATTTATTTATTGTTTATTTTAATCATACAGTAAATGTACGATAAAAAGAGAAAAAAGCATTGGCCAAGGCCAAGGCCATCAGCTAAGAAATAAAATTTTGACAAACTTTTCTATAGAAATAAAATTCTATAAATATAAAATTTACAGAATTTTCTATAGACTAAAGAATTTTGACTAAATTTTAAATAGAAATAAAATTTTGACTAAATTTTCTATAGAAATAAAATTTTGACTAAATTTTTTATAGAAATAAAATTTTCACAAAATATTCTAAAGAAATAATTTCTTTTACTAAATTTGCGATAGAAATATTTTTTTTTTATTTTATCAGGCTAACATGAAAAATAAGAAATAAAATTTTGACATATATTCTCTAAAAATAAAATTTTGAAAAACTAAAATGTAGAAAAAAACAAGTAAGGAAAGTCTAAAGTCGGGCGGGGCCGACTATATTATATCCTGCACCACTTTGTAGATCTAAATTTTCGATACCGTCAAATGTGTTGGGTGCTATATATAAAGGTTTGTCCCAAATACATACATTTAAATATCACTCGATTTGGACAGAATTTGATAGACTTTTACAAAATCTATAGACTCAAATTTTAAGTTGGCTAATGCTCTAGGGTGGAACACAATTTTAGTATTTTGACCATTTTTGTCGAAATCAGAAAAACATATATATATGGAGCTATATCTAAATCTGAACAGAGTTCAATCAAATTTGGCACACATGACTGTATTACTAATTGTACTCCTTGTGCAAAACTTCAACCAAATTGGGCCAAAACTCTGGCTTCTGGGCCATATAAGTCCATATCGGGCGAAAAATATATATGGAAGCTATATCTAAAAATGAACCAATTTCAATAAAATTTGGCACACATGACTATACTACCAATTGTACTCCTTGTGCAAAATTTCAAGCTAATCGGGATAAAATTCTGGCTTCTGGGTCCATATAAGTGCTTATCGGGCGAAAGATATTTATGGGAGCTATATCTAAATCTGAATCGATTTCAACCAAATTTGGCACGCATATCTACAATGCTAAATCTACTCCCTGTGCAAAATTTCAACCAAATTGGGCCAAAACTCTGGCTTTTAGGACCATATTAGTCCACATCGGGCGAAAGATATATATGGGAGCTATATCTAAATCTGAACCGATTTCAATCAAATTTTGCACACTTGACTATACGACTAAGTGTTATGTTTGAACAAAATTTCAAGCAAATCGGTATAAAACTCTGGCTGCTGGGTCCATATTAGTGCATATCGGGAGAAAGATGTATATGGGAGCTATATCTAAATCTGAACCGATTTCTTCCAAAATCATTAGGGTTCTATTCTGACCCAAATTAGGAACACATGTCAAATATGAAGGCGATTGGACTTAAATTGCGACCTAGACTTTGATCACAAAAATGTGTTCACAGACAGACAGACGGACGGACGGACGGAGGGATGGACGGACGGAGGGACAGACGGACATGGTTATATCGACTCAGAGATCCACCCTGAGCATTTTTGCCAAAGACACCATGTGTCCATCTCGTCTCCTTCTGGGTGTTGCAAACATATGCACTAACTTATAATACCCTGTTCCACAGTGTGGCGCAGGGTATAAAAATTGACATAATAAAATTTTTACAAAATTTTCTGTAGAAATAAAATGTTGACAAAATTTTCTATATAAATAAAATTTTGACAAAATTTTCTATAAAACTAAAATTTGGACAAAATTTTCTATAGATATAAAATTTTGACACAATTCGTATACATATAAAATAATGGTAAATTTTTTTGTAGCAATGAAAATGTTGACACAGTTTTTATAGAAATGTAAATATTGACAAAATTTTCAATAAAAATAATATTTTGAAAAAATTTTCTATAGAAATAAAATTTTGACAAAATTTTATATAGAAATAAAATGTTGACAAAATTTTCTATAGAAATAAAATTCTGACAAAATTTTCTTTAAAAATAAAATTTTGACAAAATTTTCCATAAAACTAAAATTTTGACAAAATTTTCTATAGAAATAAAATTTTGACACAATTTTCTATAGAAATAAAATAATGGTAAAATTTTCTGTAGCAATGAAAATTTTGACAATTTTTATAGAAATATAAATGTTGACAAATTTCTCAATAGAAATAATATTTTGAAAAAGTTTTCTATAGAAATAACATTTTGACAAAATTTTCTATAGCAATAAAATTTTGATAACATTTTTCTATAGAAATATAATTTTGACAAAATGATAGAAATAAAATTTTGACATTTTCGATAAAAATAAAATTTTGACAAAATTTGCTATAGAAAAAAAATTTTCGACAAAACTTTCTACAGAAATAAAATTTTGAGAAAATTTTCTAGAGAAATAAAATTTTGAGAAAATTTCTACAGAAATAAAGTTTTGAGAAAATGTTCTATAGAAATAAAGTTTTGACAAAATTTTCTATAGAAATAAAATTTTGACAAAATGTTCTATAGAGATAATATTTTGACAAAATTTTCTATTGAAGTAACATTTTGACAAAATTTTCTATAGCAATAAAATTTTGACAAAAATGTTCTATAGAAATAAAATTTTGACTAAATGTTCGATAGAAGTAAAATGTTGACTATGTAGTCTATATAGTCATAGAATTTTCGTTTTAGATCAAACTACCAAAGTCTCCCTTTTTGTAGAAGTAGTAATTTTCTCTCTATGAAACATTGCCAGTATCACAGTAATGACACATGGAACGAGAAACCCAAAAGTGAACCACACTTGAACCTTCCGAAAAAAGGTTTACACGATAGCCGGCTTATGCTGAAATAAATTCGTTCAAACATATCGTGTAAACCTTTTTTCGGAAGGTTCAAGTGTGGTTCACTTTTGGGTTTAGTGAACTGCCTGAATGTATTCTGATAATTGGTTGATAGTTTTACTGCAAGTAGGGTATGCTGATGAGGAATGTGGTAAACCATCTTGCAGTCTATAGGGCTTTGCCCAAATAAATTTGACAAACATTCTTTTCCTCTGTTGGTTAAGCTACAATGCATGGTTTTTAGCTGAAATCAAAAACAACAACAATGATTAAAGAAAAACAACAATAACAAAACTAATCAAATAAAATTTTGACAAAATTTTCTATAGAAATAAAATTTTGAAAACATTTTCGATAGTAATAAAATTTTTACAAAATTTTCGATAGTAATACAATTTTCAATAGAAATAAAATTGTGACAAAAATTTCTATATAAATAAAGTTTTGACAAAATTTTTTTATAGAAATCAAATTTGTACAAAATTTTTATATTAATTTAAGTTGGTTGTAGGCTGAGAACAAAAAAACAAATCTGATTGAAGAACAAACCAATAATATAAAACAAAACGTTTTAACAAATTTTCCATAGAAATAAAATTCTGACAAAATTTTTTATAGAAATAAAATTTTGACAATCTTTTCTATAGAAATAAAATTTTTAATAAAACTTTTGATAGAAATAAAATTTTGACAAAATGTTCGATAGAAGTAAAATGTTGACTATGTAGTCTATATATAGTCATAGAATTTTCGTTTTAAATCAAAATAGCAAAGTCTCCCTTTTTGTAGAAGTAATAACTTTCTCTCTATGAAACATTGCCATTATCACAATAATGACACATGGAACGAGAAACAGAAGATTTATCCACATTTAAATGCATTACGTCTCTAACTTTAGCCCTTTATGATTTTTTAGCCAAATATAAATCAATAACACTATCACTTTATTACTGAATGCGATAGATCAAAATTCTTTTGTAGGCTAATTACCAATATAATGGAAATAATCGGTCACTGGAATAAATATCTTGCTGTTAGACCACCGTTTTCAAAATTATAGCATTCTGAATATGGCTACAACACATATCAGCCACAATGTAAAATTTTGCTCTTAGACCAAAAGTACACAAAATTTTCAATAAATCCGTTTTGTCCTTAAAATTAGGAAATTCAAATTCGATTCGAATCGATTTCAACAAAATTGGGCATACTTGACGGCACTGTCAAATGTAGTCGTTGTACAAAATATGAAACAAATCATCATATGGCGGGAAAAATATATATGGGAGCCATATCCAAATTTGAACCGATTCGGCAGATATTTGGCTAGTTTTACAAGACTCACGAAATGTTGGGATATAGGAAATTTTTAGAATGTTATCAATCGACATTTTTAAGGATTTGGAAAAAAAGTCTGTTTAAATTTAAATGAAGTTACCATATATATCTATCACCGATCAAATCATAATCGACGTATTAATTATGACCAGATCGATTATCAATATATACATATGTGGCACTTATATCTTAATTTGAACGGATTGTTTCCAAAATCAATAGGGATTATCTTTGAACCGTAGTAAGCCCCTATGCTAGGACAGGCGGACATAGACTCAGAATTTAATTCGATGAATCTCATCAGATTGGCGTTATATATAAATACGCAAATTTATTATACCCTATACCACAGTTGTGGCAATTTTCCTTTTTTTGGCTCGGAATCAATACCAAAATAATTGGTAGGACGACAAAATCTTTGGAACCGGCCAAGCTCATTTTTAAGCATAACGTCCATCATTTTGAGCAAGAATGTTTTTTTTTTTAATGTATTGCTGACACAGAATTCGAAACGATTTCATATTGTCTTACCGTAATACCTTGATAAATCAGTGTATACCCTATAGTTTTATAAGATTACTCAAATTTGTGAAAAACTTAACTTTTCCTATGGAAAAAAAAACATTGTAGATCGTAATTGCTTACAATGTTTTTTTGAATTCTGTCATAACTTTCGTGGTTGTTAACTTATTCGTTTGGTATTGTTTAAGCTTATGAAAATGGTCAAAAGAAAAAAAAAATAAATAAATTAACTCAAATGGTGCGAAAACACTTTACGACATTTGTTGCATGGCTAACGACCACGACTATGAGTACGGCATTGTTGATGAACAAAATTTTGGACAATTAAACAGCGTGCAACATCACTGCTTGGAAAGCAAGTAAAGTTAATGGTTAGAATGGGACATGGAGGTGGGCACTATGAAAAGTTTGAGATGCCAAATGAGAAAGTGCCAAAATAACCATAAAATTGTGTCGTTTTTGATTTGTTGCGTAATAATAAAAATTATTGCATTTCTTAACGAAATCATGAACACAAAGTAGCTCGTGAAAAAATTACCAATAATAAATTTATTTGAATTCATGAACAACAAGAAATGACAATAAAATTCGTGATCAAGTTTATTTGTCATAAAAAGTTAAGAGCCTATTTTATTCGATTTGGAACGAATTGTATACACCTTTCAACTTTGATAACTTAAATTAAAAATGATAAATTTTTTGTATATTTGATACTAAAATGTAACACCAAAAAAGTCTATTCAAAAAATCCAAAGTATATTGCGACAAAAATAAGATTCCCGTCTATCCTTGACCGGGAAGAACTTCTAAGGCGATATCACCACACTCAAAAAAAAACAAGTATATACGGCCGAATCTTATGTACCCTCCACCATGGATTGTGTAGAAACTTCTACTAAAGACTGTCATTCACAATCGAATTACCTGGATTGCGGTAAAACTTGCCGATGGCAAGGTATCTTAAAAATTCTTAACACCGTCTTCTAAATTGTAAGTTAGTCCATATGGGGTATATATTAAAAAAGGACGGTAAAATGCATATATAATTCAGTTAGACACCATTTTCTATAGAAGTAAAATTTGGAAAAAAAATTTCTATAGAAGTAAAATTTGGAAAAAAATTTCTATAGAAATAAAATTTGGAAAAAATTTTCTATAGAAATGAAATTTTGACAAAATTTTCTATAGAAATAAAATTTTGACAAAATTTTCTATAGAAATAAAATTTTGACAAAATTTTCTATAGAAATAAAATTTTGACAAAATTTTCTATAGAAATAAAATTTTGACAAAATTTTCTATAGAAATAAAATTTTGACAAAATTGTCTATAGAAATAAAATTTTGACAATATTTTCTATAGAAATAAAATTTTGACAAAATTTTCTATAGAAATAAAATTTTGACAAAGTTTTTCCATAGAAATCACATTTTGACAATGTTTTCTATAAAAATAAAATTTTGGTAGATTATTTTTGGCTCGAGTCGTAACCATGATTATGAACCGATATGGACCAATTTTTGTGTGATTGGGGATCGGCTATATATAACAATAGACCGATATGGACCAATTATGGCATGGTTATAAGCGGCCTTATACTAACACCACGTTGCAAATTTCAACCGGATCGGATGAATTTTGCTCCTCCAAGAGGCTCCGGAGATCAAGTCTGGGGAACGGTTTTTATGGGGGCTAGATATAATTATAGACCGATGTGGACCAATTCTTGCGTGTTTGTTAGAGACCACATTCTAACACCATGTTCCAAATTTCAACCGAATCGGATGAATTTAGCTCCTCCAATAGGCTCCGGAGGACAAATCTGGGGATCGGCTTATATGGGGGCTATATATAATTATGGACCGATATGGACCACTTTTGGCATGGTTGTTAAAGACAATATACTAACACCAAGTACAAAATTTCAATCGGATCGGATGACTTTTGCTCCTCTAAGAGTCTTCGGAGGTCAAATCTGGGGATCAGTTTATATGGGGGCTGTATATAATTATGGGCTGATGTGGACCAATTTTTGCATGGTCATTAGAGAACATATACCAACACCATGTACCAAATTTCAGCCGGATCGGATGAAATTTGCTTCTCTTAGAGCAATCGCAAGCCAAATTTGGGGGTCCGTTTATATGGGGGCTATACGCAAAAGTGGACCGATATGGCTCATTTGCAATACCATCCGACCTACATCAATAACAACTACTTGTGCCAAGTTTCAAGTCGATAGCTTGTTTCGTTCGGAAGTTAGCGTGATTTCAACAGACAACTTCGCAAAAGTGTATTTATGATTTATCGATCGATAGGTATGTATTAGAAGTATAGCAAAATTGGAATCATTTTTACAATTTTTCGAATAAGCAGTGGCGACTTTACAAGGAAAATGTTGGTATTTTGACCATTTGTGTCGAAATCAGAACAACATATATATGGGAGCTATATCTAAATCTTAACCGATTTCAACCAAATTTGGCACAACAATATTTAGCAACAAAGCTAATTCTACACCCTGTGCAAAATTTCAACTAAATCGAAGTAAAAACTTGGCCTCTATGGTCATATGAGTGTAAATCGGGCGAAAGCTATAAATGGGAGCTATATCTAAATCTGAACCGATATCAACCAAATTTGGTATGGACAGTCAGATTGTTAATTCTACTTACCGTGCAAAATTGCAAGTAAATCGGAGTTACAGAATTGCCACTGTGGTCATATGAGTGTAAATCGGGCGAATGATATATATGAGAGCTATATCTAAATCTTAACCGATTTCAATCAAATTTAGCACTTTGACTTTACTACTAATTGTACTCCTAGTGCAAAATTTCAACCAAATTGGGCTAAAAGTCTGGCTTCAGGGACCATATGAGTCCATATCGGGCGAAAGATATATATGGGAGCTATATCTAAATATGAACCGATTTCAATCAAATTTGGCACACTAGACAACCAATTGTTCTTCTCGTGCAAAATTTCAAGTGAATCAGTGTAAAACTTTGGCCTCTGGGCTCATATATAGGTTAATATCGGGAGAAAGATATATATGGGAGCTTCTTCTTCCAAAATCAATAGGGTTCTATTCTGACCCAAAGCACATACTTGTGCCAAATTTGAAGACGCAGACCTAGAATTTGATTACAAAAATGTGTTCACGGACAGACGGACATGGCTATATCGACTCAGGAGCCCACCCTAAGCATTTTTGCCAAAGACACCATGTGTATATCGCGTCACCTTCTGGGTATTGCAAACATATACACTAACTTATAATACCCTGTTCCACAGTGTGGCTCAGGGTATAAAAACGCCAGAATTTTGCTTTCATTTTTGACGCAATTTTATATATGGACATAACCTATCGATATACATGGAGGGAAGGAATAAAGGGTGATACGGTCAAAATTTGGTCAAGGGAAAACGCGTGTAAATCGGTGAAATCGTTTATTTAAAAAATCAAATTAAATTTCTTTTTCAAGTTCAATTAGTATAAAATTCAGGAAAAATATTCAGTTAGGCTTTCGCTTTTCCAAATCCGAATTGCCGGGCTTCATGCTTAACACCTGTCATCAGATTTTGTACAGCCACCTTTATCACAATGGACTGAATAGTCTAAGTGAGCCTGAATCTTAATCGGGCTGCCACTTTAACCTACAGCCACCTTGTCCACCTTCTTCGCCGCAGAAAGCCAGTTTGCCTTGAACTGCTGCTCGTCCTTAGCAGTTTTTTTGGTCTTCTTTAGGTTCCGCTTGACAATAGCCCAGTATTTCTCAATTGGGCGGAGCTCTGGCGTGTTGGGAGGGTTCTTGTCCTTGGTAACCACCTGCACGTTGTTGGCGGCGTACCACTCCATGGCCTTTTTACCGTAATGGCAAGATGCCAAATCCGGCCAAAACAGTACGGAACAACCGTGTTTCTTCAGGAGAGGCAGCAGACGTTTATTCAAACACTCTTTCACGTAAATTTCTTGGTTGACAGTCCCGGAAACTATGAAAATGCTGCTTTTCAAGCCACAGGTACAGATGGCTTGCCAAACCAGATATTTCTTTGCGAACTTTGACAGTTTTATGTGCTTGAAAATATCTGCTACCTTTCCCCTTCCTTTTGCCGTATAAAACTCCTGTCCCGGAAGCCGCTTGTAGTCGGCTTTGACGTAGGTTTCGTCGTCCATTACCACGCAGTCAAACTTCGTCAGCATCGTCGTGTACAGCCTTCGGGATCGCGCTTTGGCCGTCGTATTTTGTTTATCATCGCGATTTGAAGTCACTACCTTCTTGTAAGCCGATAGTCCGGCTCATTTTTTGGCTCAGACGATACACCCAGCTTATTTGCGGCATCTCGGAGAGAGAGGTTAGGGTTTCGCTTGAAACTACCGGCAACTCTCTTTGTCGTCTCAGCGGCTTCCGGTTTTCGATTTCCCCCGATCCAGACTTCCTAGCTGTCAACAAATGTTCCCCAAATGTTAATTACATTTGTAAGGTTGATTTGGCAACATTTAGCGATTTTGCCAGCTTTGCGTGCGAGTAGCTCGGATTTTCGCGATGCGCGAGCAAAATTTTGATACGCTGCTCTTCTTGCTCGGACGGCATTTTGACAACTGAAGAGTGAATTCCAAAATCAAAATAGGAGCAACATTCTACACACACACACACCTTCAAAATGAGGGGTGTTCAGGTTTTTTAAATGCAAAATTGAAAGAAATACGTCAAGTTTATATTGACCAAATTTTGACCGTATCACCCTTTATGATCACTCCAAACATGTTCTTTTAATAAATAAATAATTAAAATATTGCTTATTGAAAAATATGTCACAACAATATGTGACATACTAAATATACTTATTGAAGTTATCGAGTAAATGAAAGGACATAAAATTAAAGGACATCACATCCTTAAATTTAAGTAAAGTTTTACGAGAAGCTTTTCTAGAATTTCTTAAGGCCAGTTTATCTGTTTGAAATTGAAATTTCTCTCAAATGTAATAAAAAAATATTACTGCCCAACTACTGCTAGAGCACAAATTGTCTTGAGCATTTTCGAATATTCGATAAATGCCTCATAAACAATTTCATTTGGGCCCTTAAGCTTAGCTGAAAATAATCCGATACTCTCAATAGGGAAAAATATTTGGCAATTTTACTCATTTTCCAACCCATACTCTGAAATGTTGTTTTTTTTTTTTTTTGGTAAAAGGTCTATAGACAACACCCTCATACAAAGTCCTAAACAGAAAAGCCAATTTAATTTGTAAATAGCGTAAATGGTAAAAAAAACTCTCATTGAAACTTGAAACTCAAAGAAGACGAAATGAGAAATAAGACGACAGTGCGACACAAAAAAAATCAACTTCAAGTGTAGTCAAATAAATTTAAATTACCCAAGCGCCAATAAATTCTATGGCCCAGCAGGACATATGCCTGGAGGTGTAACTGTAAACAAATCAATAGAATTTTAAAAAGTTTGGAAAATTCCAAGGCAGTCTGAGCGATGCAAAAAACATCAGCAACATCTTTTCTGAGAACCCCTCCCCCCACACACACACCATCCCAGAGAGCCTACAAACGACATCCGGTAAACAATCAACTCTTAGCTTCCGTTTCCCTTTACCGTCTCTTCGTATTTATTGGGATCATTCATGTATCGGTTAACGTATTTGGAGACCAGTCTTTTGTTTGCTTAAAGTTGAACTAACTCAGTGCTGATGTCGGTGGTATTTTGGGTGGTTTTATAGTCATCCTTGGCAATTCGATTTGTTATGGCTCGTCTTTTAAAAAATTTCGTTTCGTTATTGCTGTCATTGTTCGTTGTGTAGGTGTATTTGTATTGCATACGTATGTACTCGTATGTGTATGTTCGTGTTTGTATATCCCTTTGTGTTATTTAGCTAAAGTTTGTGTATCTTTTGGCTGATGCCAAACGTCATCCATTCGTATATAGATGGTGTATTAACAGCCGCTGGCATTGAATACCATAAACTTTATGAAATTTTTAAAAATAGCATCTTAGAATAGCGGAACATAAAAAACGACTATGGTATGGATGGTAGTGAATTGGAAATACTTTGCAAATATCTATTTGTACCATAGCAGGTGGGGGGGTTAAATTAGGGAAATTAAACGGGTACGTCTGACAGCTGATAGGTTGGTTCCAGTGTCATTTCATTTTATTGTTTACAAGCTTACAAAAGCATTTTGATCTATTGCATTTAGGAATAAAGTTAATCGTGATGGAATTCAAGCAGGATAGTGTGATTGCTTTATATAGTATGGGTGAAAATCAAACGTTAGAGCAGTCTAGCATTCAAATGCGAATAAATCTTCTGCTTGTGGTAGAAAACTTTTTCGTGAGCTCAACATTTTGTGAGAACGGATAAAACAAACATAAAACACGTATATACAGCAGTAAGTTCGGCCGGGCCGAATCTTAAATACCCACCACCATGAATCAAATACTAGGGTTTCCTTTGAAATTTCAGGGGGGTGTGAGGACAGATCAAGCAGAGCAGTTCAACCAGTACACTTCCTGAAGATAAATTTAAAGATTTTGCCTATGAAGACTATATCAGATTCTCGATTTATAAGAACCATTTTCGTTTGAGTTTTAGAGGAATCATTAACATCTCTTGTAAGTGTGTAAGAAAATTATAAAATAACGTCTTGATTTGAAATCTTAAATATGTAGATTTTCACCTGAAAAGTAAAATGTGGAAATTTTACATTGAGTTTCAAGCTATTTTCATGATCAGTGCGCCATCTATACCCTCAAGAAGTGAAATCGGTCTATATGGAGGCATTATCAAATGGACCGATAAAAACTTAATCCCATACACGTTTTTGTGAGCCTAAAATACCAGAATATTTACAATTTCAGGCAAATCGGATAAAAACTACGGCTTCTAGAAACCCAAGGAGTTAAATCGGGAGATCGTTTTTATGGGGGCTACACTAAAATATGGACCGATACTCACTGTTTTCAGCACACCTCTTTATGACCCGAAAATATCTCTAGATTTCAAATTTCAGGCAAATTGGATAAAAACTACGGTTTCTATAAGACCAAGACCCCAAATCGGGAGGTCGGTTTATATGGGGACCATACCAAACCATGGACCGATGCTCACCGTTTTTGGCACACCTCTTTATGGTTCTAAAATACCTCTAGTTTTTGAATTTCAGGTAAATTGAATAAAAACTGCGGATTGTAGAAGCCCAAGAAGTAAAATCGGGAGACCGGTCTATATGGGGGCTATACCAAAACATGGACCGATACTCACCATTTTTGGCACACCTCTTTATGGTCATAAAATACCTGTAGATTTAAAATTTCAGGTAAATTGGATAAAAACTACGATTTCTATAAGCCCAAGACCCAAATCGGGAGGTCGGTTTATATGGGGACCATACCAAAACATGGACCGATGCTCACCATTTTTGGCACACCTATTTATGGTTCGAAAATACCTCCAGATTCCCAATTTCAGGCAAATTGGATAAAAACTACGGTTTCTATAATACCAAGACCCTAAATCGGGAGGTCGGTTTATATGGGGACCATACCAAAACATGGACCGATGCTCACCATTTTTGGCACACCTCTTTATGGTTCTAAAATACCTCTATATTTCGGGACAATTGAATAAAAACTGCGGATTCTAGAAGCCCAAGAAATAAAATCGGGAGATCGGTCTATATGGGGGCTATACCAAAACATGGGCCGTTACTCACAATTTTCGGCACACCTCTTTATGGTCATATAATACCTCTAGATTTCAAATTTCAGGCAAATTTGATAAAAACTACGAATTCTACAAGCCCAAGACCCCATATCGGGAGGTCGGTTTATATGGGGACTATATGGAAACCTGGACCGATATAGCCCATCTGTGAACTTGACCTGCCTGCAGACAAAAGACGAGTTTGTGCAAAATTTCAGCACGATTGCTTCATTATTGAAGACTGTAGCGTGATTACAACAGACAGACAGACAGTCAGACAGACAGACGGACACGGTAATATCGTCTTAGAATTTCTCCCTGATCAAGAATATATATACTTTATATAGTCGGAAATCGATATTTCGATGTGTTACAAACGGAATGACAAACTTATTATACCCCCGTCACCACTCTATGGTGGTGGGTACAAAAAAACAAGTATATACGGCCTAAGTTCGGCCAGGCTGAATCTTATGTACCCTCCACCATGGATTGCGTAGAAACTTCTACGAAAGACTGTCATCCACAAATTTCAACTCACTCGGATGAAATTTGCTCCTCCAAGAAGCTACAAAACCAAATCTCGGGATCGGTTTATTTGGCGGCTATAAATGATTATGGACTGATATGGACCACTTTTGGCATGATTGTTAAATATCATATACTACCACCACGTACCAAATTTCAACCAGATCGGATGAATTTTGCTTCTCCAAAAGGCACCGGAGGTCAAATCTGGCGATCGGTTTATATGGGAGCTATATATAATTATGGACTGATAGGAACCAATTTCTGCATGGTTGTTGGATACCATATACTAACATCACCTACCAAATTTCTACCGAATGGGAAGAATTTTGCTCTTCCAAGGTGCTCCGGAGGTCAAATATGGGGCCTATATATAATTATGGACCGATATCGACAAATTTTTGCATGGGTGTTTGAGGCCATATATTAACATCACGTACCAAATTTCAACTGAATCAGATGAATTTTGGTCTTCCAAGAGGCTCCGGAGGTCAAATCTGGTGATCGGTTTATATGGGGGCTATATATAATTATGGTCCTATATGGACCAATTTTTGCGTGGTCATTAGAGACCACATACTAACATCATGTACCAAATTTCAGCCGGGTCGGATGAAATTTGTTTCTCTTAGAGGCTCTGCAAGCCAAATCGGGGGATCGGTTTATATGGGGGCTATATATAATTATTAACCGATGTGGACCAATTTTTGCATGGTTATTAGAGACCACATACTAACACCATGTACCCAATTTCAGCCGGATAGGATGAAATTTGCTTCTCTTAGAGCAATCGCAAGCCAAATTTGGGGGTCCGTTTATATGGGGGCTATACGTAAAAGTGGACCGATATGGCCCATTTGCAATACCACCCGACCTACATCAATAACAACTACTTGTGCCAAGTTTCAAGTCGATAGCTTGTTTCGTTCGGAAGTTAGCGTGATTTCAACAGACGGACGGACATGCTCAGATCGACTCAGAATTTCACCACGACCCAGAATATATATACTTTATGGGGTCTTAGATCAACATTTCGATGTGTTACAAACGGAATGACAAAGTTAATATACCCCCATCCTGTGGTGGATGGTATAAAAACGATTAGATTAAACGATTAGATACGTAAATAATTTTCTATAGAATAAAATTTTGACAACATTTTCTATATCAATAAAATTTTACAAAATTTTCTATAGAAATAAAATTTTGACAAAACTTTCTATTGAAATAAAATCTTGACACAATTTTGTATAGTAATAAAATTTTGACAAATTTTTTTTATAGAAATAAAATATTGACAAAATTTTCTACTGAAATAAAATTTTGGTAGATTATTTTTGGGGATCGGCTATACATAACTATAGACCGATATGGACCAATTTTGCATGGTTGTTAACGGTTGCTAGCGCAATGTACCAAATTTCACCACGTACCAAATTTCAACCGGGTCGGATGACTTTTGCTCCTCTAAGAGGCTCCGCAAGCCAAATCGTGGGATCGGTTTATTTGGGGGCTATATATAATTATAGACCGATGTGGACCAATTTTTGATTGGTTGTTAGAGACCTTATATTAACACCATGAACCAAATTTCAGCCGGATCGGATGAAATTTGCTTATCTTAGAGCAATCGCAAACCAAATTTGGGGATCCGTTTATATGGGGGCTATACGTAAAACTGGACCGATATGGCCAATTTGCAATACCATCCGACCTACATCAATAACAACTACTTGTGCCAAGTTTCAAGTCGATAGCTTGTTTCGTTCGGAAGTTAGCGTGATTTCAACAGACGGACGGACGGACATGCTTAGATCGACTCAGAATTTCACTGCGACCCAAAATATATATACTTTATGGGGTCTTAGAGCAATATTTCGATGTGTTACAAACGAAATGACAAAGTTAATATACCCCCCATCCTATGGTGGAGGGTATAACAAGCAATGGAGCCACCGTGGTGCAATGGTTAGCATGCCCACCTTGCATACACAGGGTCGTGGGTAGAGGTGTGCACGTGAGTAAATTTTACTCACGCTCACTCACGAAAAGAAAATTTGTACTCACGCAAGAAAAATACCGTGACTCACGAAAAATATCGTGACTCACGAAAAATATCGCGACTCACGAATAATTTTATGGCTAATTTACCTAAGGGACGTGTTTGAAAACATGAGCATGATTAAAATCGAAAGCGTTATTAAACTCATAACATCCCGGGTGTCACTAAAATTGTAAATGAATTCATCTCGTAAGCATTTTATGTCCGTACCTCACAAAAAAATCCTTCCCTTAATAAGTGCCTTGCAAACGAATATTGTGACAATGTTCGTCTCTCTGTTTTGATTGTATTTACCTAAATTTTTGTTAGGTACCATTCTTAAAAAAAGAAAACAAAAACAAAACTTAAAATAAAAATAAAATCATTGTTCAGTTCGCCTAAGTGTCAGACTGTTGATGCTTGTGACTTGACTTTGGCCCTGACATGGCATTTAGGAAAATTGGCAATCGAATCGAATCACCATGAAAAGCTATACCAACAATGGAATGGTCCAAAAAGAAAATGGTATCATAGCCAACCAAAATAAATAAAAAAAAAACTAAATATTCGATTGAGCACATCATTTAGAGATAGGTACGAAAAAAAAACTTCTCGAAAGTTCATGAATAGCATTTGCCAAAGAGCTCTAACGAAAATGCTTAGATATTCCAAGTAGTTTCAAGATTTAAAGACAATTCAAAAGGAAGGATAAGAAACGGTAAAATAAAATCGTTAGGTGGAGGGGTTTGAGGTTATGCCACATTTTAAAACGATTATCGTATCAAAATATTCACTGAAACAAACAAATAGCAAACTCAACGATAAAAAGGGGGAAATGGGTAAATGTTGTAGTCTTCAATTGAGGATTGCATACTCGTATTTGGCATAGCTTTTGGGCATGTCATCTAGAAAAAGCATTGAATCAGCAATACCAGCAGCGTAACATCTACCATCGATTTTTTTCATTTTCTTTCTTGTCTTCTACTATATTTTACTTCCGGCTTGAGGAAATCTATAAAATTTAAATTACACCATAAAATAATGATAGCTCTTTTCCATCGAAACAAAAAAGGTCCCCTCTATTTATGCTGTAAAATTTTTTTCTTCTATATCGAATTGTTTCACTTACTAAAACGGAAATTAAATATAGTTTGCAAAAGTTTCAGTTTCTTTTGCCTTACTTGGTGTAAACTTCTCCCTCTCTCTCTCACATACACATCATCTACATCTACATACTTGAATTTGTAGTCATCCATATATATGTTACTCATGTTCACATCTTCATATGTACGAGTGTGTTTGAACGAAGCAATGTTGTTGAAAAGTTTTTGTTTTTTTTTTATTAACCGCATCCTAGGTTCCGGTTTGATGTTATTTTTCTGTGGTTTTTGTATCACCGGAAAACATTCACTTCTTTAGCAAACAGTTTACAAAAATTAAATGAAGGATGAAGCGTAGTTCCAATATACATACGTACCGATATTCGTTTGTAATGAAAATATCAATAATATGCAATTTTGATCAAATTTCCTGTAGAAATGAACATGGTTAAAAAAATTTCTTTAGAAATGAAATTACAAAAAATACTACAAATATGAAATTCTTACAAAATTTCTTATAGAAATGTAATTTTGACAAAATTTCGTATAGAAATAAAATTTTAACAACATTTTATATACAAATGAATTTTCAACAAAATTTCCCATAGAAATAAAATTTTAACAGGTATATACGGCCGCATGTTCCGCCAGACCGAATCTTATGTACCCTCCACCATAGATTGCGTAGAAATTTCTACAAAAGACTGTCATTCACAAGCGAATTACTTGGTTGCGGTAACACTTCCCGATGGCAAGGTATCTTGAAACTTCTAAACCTCGTCTTCTAAATTGTAAGATAGTCCATACGGGTTATATATTAAATACGTATATAATTCAGTTTGACGACATTTTCTATAGAAATAAAATTTTGACTCAATTTTCTATAGAAATAAAATTTTGACAAAATTTTTTTTTTTTTTAAATAGAATTGTGGCAAAATTTTCTATAGAAATAAAATTTGACAAAATTTTCTATAGAAGTGAAATTTTGACAAAATTTTCTATAGAAAAAAAATTTTGACAATAATTTTTTTGGAAATAGAATTTTGACAAAATTTTCTATAGAAATAAAATTTCGACAAAATTTTCTATAGAAATGAAATTTTGACAAAATTTTCTATAGTAATAAAATTTTGACAAAATTTTCTATAGAAATAAAATTTGACAAAATTTTCTATAGTAATAAAATTTTGACAAAATTTTCTATAGAAATACAATTTTGACAAAATTTTCTATAGAAATAAAATTTTGACAAAATTTTCTATAGAAATACAATTTTGACAAAATTTTCTATAGAAATAAAATTTTTACAAAATTTTCTATAGAAATAACATTTTTACAAAATTTTCTATAGAAATAAAATTTTGACAAAATTTTCTATAGAAATAAAATTTTGACAAAATTTTCTATAGAAATAAAATTTTGACAAAATTTTCTATAGAAATAAAATTTTGACAAAATTTTCTATAGAAATAAAATTTTGACAAAATTTTCTATAGAAATAAAATTTTGACAAAATTTTCTATAGTAAGAAAATTTTGTCAAAATTTTATTTCTATAGAAAATTTTGTAAAAATTTTCTTACTATAGAAAATTTTGTCAAAATTTTATTTGTATAGAAAATTTTGTCAAAATTTTATTTCTATAGAAAATTTTGTCAAAATTTTATTTCTATAGAAAATTTTGTCAAAATTGTATTTCTGTAGAAAATTTTGTCAAAATTTTATTTCTATAGAAAATTTTGTCAAAATTTTATTTCTATAGAAAATTTTGTCAAAATTTTATTTCTATAGAAAATTTTGTCAAAATTTTATTTCTATAGAAAATTTTGTCAAAATTGTATTTCTATAGAAGAAATAAAATTTTGACAAAATTTTCTATAGAAATAAAATTTTTACAAAATTTTCTATAGAAATAAAATTTTGACAAAATTATCTATAGAAATAAAATTTTGACAAAATTTTCTACAGAAAAAAAATGTTGACAAAATTTTCTATAGAAATACAATTTTGACAAAATTTTCTATAGAAATAAAATTTTGAAAAAATTTTCTATAGAAATAAAATTTTGACAAAATTTTCTATAGTAAGAAAATTTTTACAAAATTTTCTATAGAAATAATATTTTGACAAAATTTTCTATAGAAATAAAATTTTGACAAAATTTTCTATAGTAATAAAATTTTGACAAAATTTTCTATAAAATAAAATTTTAACAAAATTTTCTATATAAATACAATTTTGACAAAGTTTTCTATAGAAATAAAATTTTGGTAGATTATTTTTGGCGATATGGACCAATTTTTGTGTTATTGGCGATCGGCTATATATTACTATAGACCGATATGGACCAATTTTTGCATTGCTATTAGCGGCCATATACTAAAGCAATGTACCAAATTTTAACTGAATCGGTGAATTTTGCTCCTTCAAGGAAAGATGAAATTTGCTCTTCCTTCTTCCTTCCTTCTATATATAATTATGGGCCCATATGGACCGATATAGACCAATTATAGCATGTTTGTTAGAGACCATATACTAACACCACGTACCAGATTTCAACCGGATCGGATGAATTTTTCTTCTCCAAAGAGGCTCCGGAGGTGAAATCTAGGCATCGGTTTATATGGGGGCTATATATAATTATGGACAGATATGGACCAGTTTTTGCATGGTTGTTAGATACCATATACTTACACCATGTACCAAAATTCAACCGGATCGGATGAATTTTGCTTCTCCAAGAGACTCAAATCTGGGTATCGGTTTATATGGGGGCTATATATAATTATAAACCGATATGGACCAATTTCTGCATGGTTGTTAGAGACCATATACTAACACCATGCACCAAATTTCAACTGGATCGGATGAAGTTTTCTCCTCCAAAGAGGCTCCGGAGGTCAAATCTGGGGATCGGTTTATATGGGAGCTACATATAATTATGGACAGATATGGACCAGTTTTTGTGTGTTTGTTAGACACTATATACTAATACCACGTATCAAATTTCAGGCGCATCAGATGAATTTTGCTCCTCCAAGAGGCTCCGCAAGCCAAATCTAGGGGTCGGTTTATATGGGGCTATACGTAAAAGTGGTCCGATATGGCCCATTTGCAATACCATCTGACCTACTTCAATAACAACTACTTATGTCAGGTTTCAAGTCTATAGCTTGTTTCGCTCGGAAGTTAGCGTGATTTCAACAGACGGACGGACAGACGGACATGCTTAGATTGACTCCGAATTTCACCACGACCCAGAATATACATTCTTTATGGAGTCTTAGATCAGTATTTCGATGTGTTACAAACGGAATGACATAGTTATGGTGGAGGGTATAAAAAACTTCTTAAAACACAAAATTTTGAATAAATAAAATTTATTCCTAAGAATAAATTTTTTACGAAATTTTGACAAAATTTCTTATAGAAATGAATTTTTGCCAAATTTTCTTATAGATATGAAATTTTGACAAAATTTCCTAGATAAATGAAATTTGACAAAATTTCTTATAGAAATGAGCATTTTCTATAAAATTAACTATTTGACTTAATTTCCTATTGAGATAAAATTTGTAAAAAATTTCCTGTAAAAGTGAAATTTTGACGAAATTCCCTATATAAATAAAATTTAACACACTTTTCCATGTAAATGCAATTTTGACAAAATTTCCTATATAATTGAAATTTTGACAGAATTTCTTATATAAAAGAAATTGTAACAAAAATTCTTATAGAAATGAAGTTTTGACAAAATGTCCTATAGAAATGAAATTTTGACAAGATCTCCTATAAAAATAAAATTTTGACAAAATTGTCTATAAAAATGAAATTTTAACAAAATTTTATATACAAAATTTCCCATAGAAATAAAATTTTGAAAAAAATGAGAACTAAAATTTTCACAAAATGTCCTGTAGAAATGAAATTTTGACAAAATTTCCTATAGAAATTAATTTTGACAAATTTTCCTTTAGAAATGAAATTTTGACAAAATTTCCGAGATAAATAAAATTTTACAAAGTTTCCTATAGAAATTAAATTTTGCAAAAATTTCCGAGATAAATAAAATTTGAAAAAGTTTCCTACAGAAATTAAATTTTGAAATATTTCCGAGATAAATAAAATTTGACAAAGTTTCCTATAGAAATGAAATTTTGCCAGAATTTCCTATTGAAATGAATTTTTGAAAAATTTTCCTACAGAAATAAAATTTTGATAAAATTACCCATAGAAATTAAATTTTGATAAAATATCCTATAGAAATTAACTCTAACCAAAATTTCCTATAGAAATACAATTTTGACAAAATTTTCTATAGAAATAAAATTTTGACAAAATTTTCTATAGAAATAAAATTTTAACAAAATTTTCTATATAAATACAATTTTGACTAAGTTTTCTATAGAAATAAAATTTTGACAAAATTTTCTATAGAAATAAATATTTTGTCAAAATTTTTTACAAAATTTTCTATAGAAATAAAATTTTGACGAAATTTTCTATAGAAATAAAATTTAGAAAAAATTTTCTATAGAAAGAAAATTTTTACAAAATTTTCTATAGAAATAAAATTTTTACAAAATTTTCTATAGAAATACAATTTTGACAAAATTTTCTATAGAAATAAAATTTTGACAAAATTTTCTATAGAAATAAAATTTTTACAAAATTTTCTATAGAAATAAAATTTTAACAAAATTTTCTATAGAAAAAAATGTTGACAAAAATTTCTATAGAAATGAAATTTTGACAAAATTATCAATAGAAATAAAATTTTGACAAAGTTTTCTATAGAAATAAAATTTTGACAAAAATTTTTATAGAAATAAAATTTTGACAAAAATTTTTATAGAAATAAAATTTTGGTAGATTATTTTTGGCGATATGGACCAATTTTTGTGTTATTGACGATCGGCTATATATTACTATAGACCGATATGGACCGATTTTTGCATTGCTATTAGCGGCCATATACTAGGGCAATGTACCAAATTTTAACTGAATCGGATGAATTTTGCTCCTTCAGGAAAAGATGAAATTTGCTCTTCCTTCTTCCTTCCTTCTATATATAATTATGGGGCCATATGGACCGATATAGACCAATTATAGCATGGTTATTAGGTTAGGTTAGGTTAGGTGGCAGCCCGATGTATCAGGCTCACTTAGACTATTCAGTCCATTGTGATACCACATTGGTGAACTTCTCTCTTATCACTGAGTGCTGCCCGATTCCATGTTAAGCTCAATGACAAGGGTTGTTAGAGACCATATATTAACACCACGTACCAGATTTCAACCGGATCGAATGAATTTTTCCTCTCCAAAGAGGCTCCGGAGGTGAAATCTGGGCATCGGTTTATATGGGTGCTATATATAATTATGGACAGATATGGACCAATTTCTGCATGGTTGTTAGAGACCATATATTAACACTGCGCACCAAATTTCAACTGGATCGGATGAAGTTTTCTCCTCCAAAGAGGCTCCGGAGTTTAAATCTGGGAATCGGTTTATATGGGGGCTATATATAATTATGACCCGAAATGGACCAATTGTTGCATGATTGTTATAGACCATATAGTAACACCACGTACCAAGTTTTTACCGGATCGGATGAAATTTGCTCTTCCAAGAGGCTCCGGAGTTAAAATCTGGTGGTCCGTTTATATGGGGGCTATCTATAATTATGTACCGATATGGACCAGTTTTTGTATGGTTGTTAGAGACTATATACTAACACCACGTATCAATTTTCAACCGGATCGAATGAATTTTGCTCCTCCAAGAGGCTCCGCAAGCCAAATCAAGGGTCGGTTTATATGGGGCTATACGTAAAAGTGGTCCGATATGGCCCATTAGCAATACCACTGACCTACATCAATAACAACTACTTATGCCCGGTTTCAAGTTGATAGCTTGTTTCGTTCGGAAGTTAGCGTAATTTCAACAGACGGTCGGACGGACGGACTGACATAGACATGCTTAGATTGACTCCGAATTTCACCACGACCCAGAATATGTATTCTTTATGGGGTCTTAGAGCAATATTTCGATGTGTTACAAACGTAATGACAAAGTTATGGTGGAGGGTATAAACAACTTCTTAAAAAATAAAATTTTGACGAAATTTATTATAGAAATGAAATTTAAAAAAAGTTCCTAGGAATAAATTTTTGAGAACATTTCTTATAGAAATGAATTTTTTCCTATATAATTGAAATTTTTACAGAATTTCTTATATAAAAGAAATTATAACAAAAATTCTTATAGAAATGAAGTTTTGACAAAATGTGCTATAGAAATGAAATTTTGACAAGATCTCCTATAAAAATAAAATTTTGACAAAATTGTCTATAAAAATGAAATTTTAACAAAATTTTCTATACAAAATTTCCCATAGGAATGAAATTTTGAAAAAAAATGGGAACTAAAATTTTCACAAAATTTACTGTAGAAATGAAATTTTGACAAAATTTCCTATAGAAATTAATTTTGACAAATTTTCCTTTAGAAATGAAATTTTGACAAAATTTCCGAGATAAATATAATTTTACAAAGTTTCCTATAAAAATTAAATTTTGAAAAATTTCCGAGATAAATAAAAATTTGAAAAAGTTTCCTACAGAAATTAAATTTTGAAATATTTCCGAGATAAATAAAATTTGACAAAGTTTCCTATAGAAATGAAATTTTGCCAGAATTTCCTATTGAAATGAATTTTTGAAAAATTTTCCTACAGAAATAAAATTTTGATAAAATTACCCATAGAAATTAAATTTTGATAAAATATCCTATAGAAATTAACTCTAACCAAAATTTCCTATAGAAATGAAATTTTAACAAAATATCCTATAGAAATGAAATTTTGACAAAATTTCCTATAGAAATTAAATTTTGAAAAAATGTGTTATATACAAATGAAATTTTTACTATGTTTCGGTGAAGAGCCGAGCATCAAAAGCCACACTGAAAAAAATATTTTCGTGAGGCCAAATATTTCATGTCCTTAAAATACGAAAGCAAATTTTGCTTAGCATAGAAGACACATTTCTCTAATATAAAGTTTTTTTTTCCATGTCTAAAATCGATAAAGTTTTCAATGAGGTCGTATTGTCCTAATAATTAAGTGATTCGACTTAAAAATGGGAATCATAACATGAAAGAAAAGTTTTTTGGGGTAAGGTTAACTTGACTTTAAAAGCTCAGACAATTTTTTTTTTAAATTAATGAAATTGTCTTTAAATTTGTTGTCTTATTGCTTGTTTCCAATTTTGTTTACAAAGCAAAAAATCGTTGAAAAATATGACATGTTTTTCAACACTTTATTTTAAACACGTTTTTTACTTCAAACATAGCATAATTTCTACTGGAAGTCGAGTCTAAATTTGGAAAATAAATTTGTCGTTAACTCGTTTTTAAAGGACTTTGATAGCATATGATGAAAAAAACTGAAATAACGAAAAATTAAAATTTGCTTCCTAGAAGCAAGAACACAAAACCAAAATTTAAAAGAGAATTGTGTCTTAAAAATATCCTTACTTGTATTCTCCGCTTCTTTGGCTCGGAATCAATACCAAAATTGTTAAAGTAAAGACAAAATCCGGGCATGTTTTTTTTTTCAGTGCAAATACTGGCTTAGGAGTATGTCAGCCGACATGAGACAGGACAACCTGGATCCTCTTTTCAACCTAACCTAGTCAGTCCATTTTAGTGGTAATGAACTTCTCTCTTATCAATGAATGCTCAAAACCAACTATAAAACATAAAACGGGTACTGTCTGAGCTATTTCATCTGCCAATGCGTATTCTCCTACGCCCTTAAAATTTTTTCATTTTAGTATCACACCCTAATGTGCAACTACAATACTTTTCTTGGATTTCCCATTTGACTATTGCGTTCCATATATGGCTGCAAAGACGAAATGGTTTGGTGTAATTTACAGTCCTAAATTTGTTCACAGATATTTGTAAATTGAACTTCAACAAATATGTTTGTTCATCTTTAGGAATTTCACAGAAAACTTAAGAATTATTTCCTTTGAGTATTTCGTTATCTCTAAGTTTTATGAAGTAAGTTTTTGGAAAAATTGGATAAAATTTCCATTGGGATATATTCGATATGGGAAATGTTACAATTCGTGTTATTAATGAAAATATCATATTTTTAGATTAATTGTACAAAATCATTTCAAGGAATTTAAATAGTAAATACCCCCCTCCAAGTAGTGAACACCCACCACTATCTTTACTACCTACAAATATGGATCAATTGGTGTATATATGAGTGTTAATCAAACACTTAACGATATAAACCAAATTTGACATATATCTCAATGGATCTACAGTAAATAAATTGCGCTACCGAAACAGTGACCGACATAAACCAAATTTGACACATGTCATATGTTAGGCTAGATTATCTTCAGCTTCCCATAATTTCTAATCAGCTTATCGGACAGCTGGTAGTTTTATTCTAAATTGATTCTAAAAGTTTAAGTTATTTTTATACCCTCCACCGTAGGATGGGGGGTATATTAACTTTGTCATTCCGTTTGTAACACATTGAAATATTGCTCTAAGACTCCATAAAGTATTTATATTCTGGGTCGTGGTGAAATCCTTAGTCGATCTAAGCATGTCCGTCCGTCCGTCCGTCCGTCCGTCTGGTGAAATCACGCTAACCTGCGAACAAAACAAGCTATCGACAACTTGGCACTAGTAGTTGTTATTGATATAGGTCAGATGGTATTGCAAATGGGTTCACTTTTACCTATAGCCCCCATATTAATGGACCCCCAGATTTGGCTTTCGGATCCTCTAAGAGAAGCAAATATCATCCGATCCGACTGAAATTTGGTACATGGTGTTAGTATATGGTCTCTAACAACCTCGCAAAAATTGGTCCACATCGCTCCATAATTATATATAGCCCCCATATAAACCGATCCCCAGATTTGGCTTGCGGAGCCTCTAAAAGAAGCAAATTTCATCTGATTCAGTTGAAATTTGGTACATGGTGTAAGTATACGGTCTCTAATAACTATGCAATAATTGGTCCACATCGGTCTATAGTTATATATAGCCTCCATATAAACCGATCCCCCGAATTGGCTTGCGGATCCTCTAAGAGAAGCAAATTTCATCCGATCCTGCTGAAATTTGGTAGATTGTGTCAGTATATGGTCTCTAACAACCATACTAAAACTGGTCCACATCGGTCCATAATTATATATAGCCCCCATATAAACCGACCCCAAGATTTGACCTCCGAAGCCTCTTGGAAGAGCAAAATTCATCTGATTCAGTTGAAATTTGGTAGATTGTGTTAATATACGGCCTCAAACACCCATGCAAAAATTGGTCGAAATCGGTCCATAATTATATATAACCCCCATATAAACCGACCCCCAGGTTTGACCTCCGGAGTCCATTGGAAGAGCAAAATTCATCTGATTCGGTTGAAATTTGGTACGTGATGTTAGTATAGGGTCTCTAACAATCATGCAGGAATTGGTCCATATCGGTCCATAATTATATATAGCCCCCATATAAATCGATCCCCAGATTTGACCTCCCGAGTCCCTTGTAAAAGCAAAATTTATCCGATTCGGTTGAAATTTGGTTCTTGATGTTAGTATATGTTATCCAACAACCATGCAGGAATTGGCCCATATCGGTCCATAATTATATATAGCCCCCATATAAATCGATCCCCAGATTTGACCTCCCGAGTCCCTTGTAAGAGCAAAATTTATCCGATTCGGTTGAAATTTGGTTCTTGATGTTAGTATATGTTATCCAACAACCATGCAGGAATTGGCCCATATCGGTCCATAATTATATATAGCCCCCATATAAACCGATCCCCAGATTTGACCTCCGGTGCCTTTTGGGGAAGCAAAATTCATCCAATCTGATTGAAATTTAGTACGTGGTGTTAGTATATGGTAGGTTAGGTTAGTATATGGTATCTAACAACCATTCAGGTATTCATATCAGTCCATAATTATATATAGCCCCCATATAAACCGATCCCGAGATTTGATTTTAGAGCCCCTTGGAGGAGCAAATTTCATCCGAGTCAGTTGAAATTTGGTACATTGTGCTAGTATATGGCCGTTAACAACCATGCCTAACTAGGTCCATATCGGTCTATAGTTATATATAGCCCTCAGATAAATCGATCACCAATTACACAAAAATTGGTCCATATCAAGTTCATAATTGTATATAGCCCCCATATAAGCGACCCCTGTATTTCAATTCTGGCTCTCTAAATACCGTGCAAAAGTCCATATCGATTCGTAATTATTTCGTTACCTTTATATATAAAGGCCCTAACTCATGAAAAAGAAGTTTACAGGAGGAGGAAAAAACTTAATAAAATAAGAAACTCACCATATACAAAAATATTTAAAATGCAGTTTTTATACCCGCCACCATAGAATGGTGACGGGGGTATAATAAGTTTGTCATTCCGTTTGTAACACATCGAAATATCGATTTCCGACTATATAAAGTATATATATTCTTGATCAGGGAGAAATTCTAAGACGATATAACGATGTCCGTCTGTCCGTCTGTCTGTCTGTCTGTTGTCATCACACTACAGTCTTCAATAATGAAGCAATCGTGCTGAAATTTTACACAAACTCGTCTTTTGTCTGCAGGCAGGTCAACTTCGAAGATGGGCTACATCGGTCCAGGTTTTGATATAGTCCCCATATAAACCGACCTCCCGATTTGGGGTCTTGGGCTTATAGAAATCGTAGTTTTTATCCAATTTCCCTGAAATTTTAAATCTAGAAGTATTTTATGACCATAAAAAGGTGTGCCAAAAATGGTGAGTATCGGTCCATGTTTTGGTATAGCCCCCATATAGACCGATCTCCCGATTTTACTTCTTGGGCTTATAGAAACCGCAGTTTTTATTCAATTTACTTGAAATTGGAAATCTAGAGGTATTGTAGGACCACACATACGTATGCCAAAAATTGTGAGTATCGGTCCATATTTTGGTATAGCCCCCATATAGACCGATCTCCCGATTTTATTTCTTGGGCTTATAGAAATCGTAGTTTTTATCCAATTTACCTGAAATTTGAAATCTAGAGGTATTGTAGGACCACAAATACGTGTGCCAAAAATTGTGAGTATCGGTCCATGTTGTGGTATGGTCCCCATATAAAACGACCTCCCTATTTGCGGTCTTGGGCTTATAGAAACCGTAGTTTTTATCCAATTTGTCTGAAATTGGAAATCTAGAGGTATTGTAGGACCACAAATACGTTTGCCAAAAATTGTGAGTATCGGTCCATGTTGTGGTATGGTCCCCATATAAAACGACCTCCCGATTTGGGGTCTTGGGCTTATAGAAACCGTAGTTTTTATCCAATTTGTCTGAAATTGGAAATCTAGAGGTATTGTAGGACCACAAATACGTGTGCCGAAAATGGTGAGTATCGGTCCATATTTTGGTGTAGCCCCCATATAGACCGATTTCCCGATTTTACTTCTTGGGCTTCTAGAATACGTAGTTTATATACAATTTGCCTGAAATTGGAAATTTATAGGTATTTTAGGACTATAAAGAGGTGTGCCACAAATGTTGCGTATCGGTCCATGTTTTGGTATAACCCCCATATAGACCGATATCCCGATTTTACTTCTTGGGCTTCTAGAGTCTGAAGTTTTTATCCAATTTGCCTGAAATTGGAAATCTAGAGGTATTTTCGGGCCATAAAGAAGTGTGCCGAAAACGGTGAGTATCGGTCCATATTTTAGTATAGTCCCCATAAGAAAGATCTCCCGATTTAACTCCTTGGGTTTGTAGAAACCGTAGTTTTTATCCGATTTGCCTGAAATTGTAAATATTCTGGTATTTTAGACTCACAAAAACGTGTATCGGATTAAGTTTCTATCGGTCCATTTGGTAATGCCTCCATATAGACCGACTTCACTTCTTGAGGATGTAGAAGGCGCACTGATCATGAAAAATGCTTGAAACTCAATATAAAATTTCCAGATTTTACTTCTACAGATTTAAGATTTCAAATCAAGACGTTATTTTATAATTTTCTTGCACACTTACAAGAGATGTTAATGATTCCAAAAATGGTTCTTATAAATCCAGAATCTGATATAGTCCTCATAGGTGAAATCTTTAAATTTATCTTCGCGAAGTGTCCCCAAGTCCTCAAGCCCTCCTGAAATTTCAAAGGAAACCCTAATATTGGGTCACGGTGGTGGGTATTTAAGGTTCGGCCCGGCCGAACTTACTGCTGTATATACTTGTTATTACTAACATCAGACAAATTCAAAATTATAATAATTTTTTTAATATTTACATTTTTAATTAATGTGTATGACTTAGAGCTTTGAACAGGATTCATGAGGATACTGTAGCTGAAGCGGTGAGAAGCTACAAGGTTAATCCAGTTCTCGGAGTCCGACCGTCGCCCATAGCACCGGAGGAGAGAGACCTGCCACGGCAGACCAAGGTAGTTTTGGCCCAACTAAGATCAGGCAAGTGCAGCCGCCTCAATTCATACTTATCAGTGATTGATAGCAGCGTAGCTGACGTGTGTCACATCTGCAATCAAGGGCCACATGACACTCGTCACCTTTTTGCTTGCCCAGCTAAGACATCCTTTTCGCAGAGTTCCTTGATCTGGCTACAAGTTGAACTACACAAGCATATAACGAAATGGATGAGACCACATTAAAAACTGTTACAACAACAACAACAACACCAATAACCGCTCACAGACATACATAACACAAAAGCAATATAAACAAAATCAGAAAATCTATAAATCTATGCCTACTATGTGTTTTTGCAGTAATAATTGAATTAGGGTTTTTTGTACATATTGTGTGGGTATGAGTTAGGGCTTTTTTTTGTACATATTGTTTGGATATGAGTTAGGGCTTTACATTATTAACTTATAACTTCGTTATTAACTTATAACGCATCTCCGTAAATTTGTTATAGAAGGTGTATCTGATGGTGCTCTGTCGACAAAAAAACACGATTTCAAAAAATTATGAGTTGGGGCCTTTCTATATTAAGGTAACGATTTTTAGACTTGCCTATATATACCTTTTTTGTCTAATATATACCACGTATGGAAAACGATATTAAGAAGTTTTAAGATACCTTGCCATCGGTAAGTATTACCACAATCCAAGTAATTACATTGTGTATGACAGTCTTTCGCAGAAGTTTCTACGCAATCCATGGTGGAGGATACATAAGATTCGGCCTGGCCGAACTTACGGCCGTATATACTTGTTTTATGTTATTTTCGGCATTTGAACAACAGGATATGCCAGGTATTATTTTAGACTCACTTAGACTATTCAGTCCATTGTGGTATGACAAGTGATGCAATTCTCTCTCTTATCAATTAGTGCTGCCCGATTCTATGTTTAGCTCAATCACAAGGGACTTTCTCTTTAGAGCCGAGTCCGAATAGCGTTTCACTTTACGGTGAAACTACTTTCAAAAGTTTTGTTACCAGCATTACTGAAAGTCGCTGGGGGAGATGAAACAGATAATACCTAAAAGATCACCCTTTATAATATAGAAGATTGCCATTAATTTAATACTGCCAATGGAAAATAGTATATACCCATCCACATTACTAACCCTTCCTGGAATCGAAGAATGTTTACCTCCTCATTTCTATTCTAGTATAGAATCCGTCACGTCATAGTAACAGAAACGTTGATAGAAGCAAATGCAAATATCCACAACTCTCCAACACTCTCAATAAAGCCAATATCCAAGCTTTACACAAACTTGCATAGCAAATTCAAATACAAGCCAATGGGGTTTGATATGTTCACCGAAGATTTTTAATTACATTGCCCCACTAAACATGTCGTCTGTTCAAAGACTAGGACTATATCTCACATATGGAATTTGTCACGGATAAATGGGGGAATAAAGCAGCTCAATGAACGTAACCAAAGGCATCTGGTTTGCGTTTACAGTTGCCTTAATGAGGTTTTGTGCCATTGATAATTATTTCATGAATGTGTAGTTTACAATACCTCGTCCTTCCCCACCTCCTGCTGTAACCCCATCCGCCCCTCTAGTTTCCAACTCTAAAATCCTGATAACCATCAAATCATTTGTCCTATGACATGCCACATTTTAGTCTCGGAAAAGTGGGAGTTGTATATGAGCTGTCAAAGAGATTCCAAGACAAAATTTTGTGGTAGAATATATAGCTGAATATGTCCTTCATCTTCTTCCGTCTTCGTCCTAATTAATTGGCCATTATTATTCGTTAAGGATTACTTTCCTATTCACCGTCGTCGTCGTTAGTCGTTGTTGCTCTATCGATCGATGTAAGAGTCTAAGTAGGTTAGAAAATCTTCTGTTATTCAAGAGCCATTGATGTGTGAATGTTGGAAGACATCTTAAGAGTATCACCCCACTCCCTCAACCAATAAACACGTCTGAAGAGCACGTTTCACTTTAGATGGTTTAAATGGTGCCATGAGATTTGTGGTTGACTTGTATGTGAGTTTAAAGTTGTGCCAAAGAAAGTGGCATTATGTCATACGGTTGATGTAATATTAAGAAACCATAGATCTGCGGTTTTCACTTTAATTTCAAAATTAGAGAATTGAATTTATGGGAAATGGGAAAGCTGTTTAATCTAGATATGTAAATTCCTAGTTATGTTTGTTGGTATGTTCAGAGACCGTGGAGGGTGATGATGCGGTGAAAATATGGTACCTCATAATGAAATTGATATTGGGTACCTGTTTTTTTTTATATTTGGATAGGGAGTGGGACCTCGCCCTTGCCCGATATTTGTAAACTTGAAGAAAAGTTTTTCGATTTTCGTGACATTTTCAGGGTAGGTTGCAGAAGACAAGCAAGAAAAAATTCCCTACCTTTTATCCAAAATTTGACCGGGGAGGCAACCTCCTCCTTGCCCAACATTTTGAAACTTGAAGAAGAGTTCCCCGATTTTCTTGACATTTTCAGGGAAGGTTGAGATACGTCCCTATAGAAAAACAAGTGAGGAAAGTTTAAAGTCGGGCGGGACCGACTATATTATACCCTGCACCACTTTGTAGATCTTAATTTTCGATACCATATCTCATCCGTTAAATGTGTTGGGGGCTATATATAAAGGTTTGTCCCAAATACATACATTTAAATATCACTCGATCTGGACAGAATTTGACTTCTACAAAATCTATAGACTCCAAATTTAAGTCGGCTAATGGACTAGGCTGGAACACAATGTTATTAAAAAAAATATGGGAAACATTTAAATCTGAAACAATTTTAAGGAAACTTCGCAAAAGTTTATTTATGATTTATCGCTCGATATATATGTATTAGAAGTTTAAGAAAATTAGAATCATTTTTACAACTTTTCGACTAAGCAGTGGCGATTTTACAAGGAAATTGTTGGTATTTTGACCATTTTTGTCGAAATCAGAAAAACATATAAAGGGTGATTCTTTTGAGGTTAGGATTTTCATGCATTAGTATTTGACAGATCACGTGGGATTTCAGACATGGTGTCAAAGAGAAAGATGCTCAGTATGCTTTGACATTTCATCATGAATAGACTTACTAACGAGCCACAACGTCGAATTTTCAGTGAATGGGCCCTAGAAAAGTTGGCAGAAAATCCGCTTTTTTATCGACAAATTTTGTTCAGCGATGAGGCTCATTTCTGGTTGAATGGCTACGTAAATAAGCAAAATTGCCGCATTTGGAGTGAAGAGCAACCAGAAGCCGTTCAAGAACTGCATCCCGAAAAATGCACTGTTTGGTGTGGTTTGTACGCTGGTGGAATCATTGGACCGTATTTTTTCAAAGATGCTGTTGGACGCAACGTTACGGTGAATGGCGATCGCTATCGTTCGATGCTAACAAACTTTTTGTTGCCAAAAATGGAAGAACTGAACTTGGTTGACATGTGGTTTCAACAAGATGGCGCTACATGCCACACAGCTCGCGATTCTATGGCCATTTTGAGGGAAAACTTCGGAGAACAATTCATCTCAAGAAATGGACCGGTAAGTTGGCCACCAAGATCATGCGATTTGACGCCTTTAGACTATTTTTTGTGGGGCTACGTCAAGTCTAAAGTCTACAGAAATAAGCCAGCAACTATTCCAGCTTTGGAAGACAACATTTCCGAAGAAATTCGGGCTATTCCGGCCGAAATGCTCGAAAAAGTTGCCCAAAATTGGACTTTCCGAATGGACCACCTAAGACGCAGCCGCGGTCAACATTTAAATGAAATTATCTTCAAAAAGTAAATGTCATGGACCAATCTAACGTTTCAAATAAAGAACCGATGAGATTTTGCAAATTTTATGCGTTTTTTTAAAAAAAAAAGTTATCAAGCTCTTAACAAATCACCCTTTACTTGTTTTATGTTATTTTCGGCATTTGAACAACAGGATATGCCAGGTATTATTTTAGACTCACTTAGACTATTCAGTCCATTGTGGTATGACAAGTGATGCAATTCTCTCTCTTATCAATTAGTGCTGCCCGATTCTATGTTTAGCTCAATCACAAGGGACTTTCTCGTTAGAGCCGAGTCCGAATAGCGTTTCACTTTACGGTGAAACTACTTTCAAAAGTTTTGTTACCAGCATTACTGAAAGTCGCTGGGGGAGATGAAACAGATAATACCTAAATAACAAATCACCCTTTATAATATAGATGATTGCCGTTTATTTAACACTGCCAATGCAAAATAGTATATACCCATCCACATTACTAACCCTTCCTGGAATCGAAGAATGTTTACCTCCTCATTTCTATTCTAGTATAGAATCCGTCACGTCATAGTAACAGAAACGTTGATAGAAGCAAATGCAAATATCCACAACTCTCCAACACTCTCAATAAAGCCAATATCCAAGCTTTACACAAACTTGCATAGCAAATTCAAATACAAGCCAATGGGGTTTGATATGTTCACCGAAGATTTTTAATTACATTGCCCCACTAAACATGTCGTCTGTTCAAAGACTAGGACTATATCTCACATATGGAATTTGTCACGGATAAATGGGGGAATAAAGCAGCTCAATGAACGTAACCAAAGGCATCTGGTTTGCGTTTACAGTTGCCTTAATGAGGTTTTGTGCCATTGATAATTATTTCATGAATGTGTAGTTTACAATACCTCGTCCTTCCCCACCTCCTGCTGGAACCCCATCCGCCCCTCTAGTTTCCAACTCTAAAATCCTGATAACCATCAAATCATTTGTCCTATGACATGCCACATTTTAGTCTCGGAAAAGTGGGAGTTGTATATGAGCTGTCAAAGAGATTCCAAGACAAAATTTTGTGGTAGAATATATAGCTGAATATGTCCTTCATCTTCTTCCGTCTTCGTCCTAATTAATTGGCCATTATTATTCGTTAAGGATTACTTTCCTATTCACCTCCGTCGTCGTCGTTAGTCATTGTTGCTCTATCGATCGATGTAAGAGGCTAAGTAGGTTAGAGAATCTTCTGTTATTCAAGAGCCATTGATGTGTGAATGTTGGAAGACATCTTAAGAGTATCACCCCACTCCCCCAACCAATAAACACGTCTGAAGAGCACGTTTCACTTTAGATGGCTTAAATGGTGCCATGAGATTTGTGGTTGACTTGTATGTGAGTTTAAAGTTGTGCCAAAGAAAGTGGCATTATGTCATACGGTTGATGTAATATTAAGAAACCATAGATCTGCGGTTTTCACTTTAATTTCAAAATTAGAGAATTGAATTTATGGGAAATGGGAAAGCTATTTAATTTAAATATGTAAATTCCGAGTTATGTTTGTTTGTATGTTTCGGAGAACTTATGTTTTCAGAGACCATAGAGGGTGATGATGCGGTGAAAATATGGTACCTCATAATGAAATTGATATTGGGTACCTGATTTTTATACCCTGCTCCACACTGTGGAACAGGGTATTAAAAGTTAGTGCATATGTTTGCAACACCCAGAAGGAGACGAGATAGACACATGGTATCTTTGGCAAAAATGCTCAGGGTGGGCTCCTGAGTCGATATAGCCATGTCCGTCTGTCCGTCTGTCCGTGAACACATTTTTGTAATCAAAGTCTAGGTCGCAGTTTTAGTCCAATCGACCTCAAATTTGGCACAAGTATGTGTTTTGGCTCAGAATAGATCCCTATTGATTTGGGAACAAATCGGTTCAGATTTAGATATAGCTCCCATATATATATATATATATATATATATATATATATATATATATATATATATATATATATATATATATATATATATATATATATATATATATATATATATATATATATATATATATATATATATATATATATATATATATATATATATATATATATATATATATATATATATATATATATATATATTTCGCCCGATATGGACTTATATGGCCCCAGAAGCCAGAGTTTTACCCTAATTTACTTAAAATTTTGCACAAGAAGAACAATTAGTACTACAGTCAGGTGTGCCAAATTTTATTGCAATCGGTTCACATTTAGATATAACTCCCATATATATCTTTCGCCCGATATGGACTAATACGGTCCCAGAAGCCATAGTTTTACCCCAATTTGGTTGAAATTTTGCACAGGGAGTAGAATTAGCATTATAGCTATGCGTGCCAAATTTGGTTGAAATCGGTTCAGATTTAGATATATCTCCCATATATAGCTTTCGCCCGATTTAAACTCATATGTTCACAGAGGCCAATTTTTAACTCCGATTTAGTTGAAATTTTGCACAGGGAGTAGAATTAGCATTGTTGCTATGCGTGCCAAATTTGGTTGAAATCGGTTCAGATTTAGATATAGCTCCCATATATAGCTTTCGCCCGATTTACACTCATATGACCACAGAGGCCAATTTTTAACTCCGATTTAGTTGAAATTTTGCACAGAGAGGAGAATAAGTATTGTTGCTATGCGTGCCAAATTTGGTTGAAATCGGTTCAGATTTAGATATAGCTCCCATATATATGTTTTTCTGATTTCGACAAAAATGTTCAAAATACCAACATTTTCCTTGTAAAATCGCCACTGCTAATTTATCTAAACTTCTAAGACATATATATCGAGCGATAAATCATAAATAAACTTTTTCGAAGTTTCCTTAAAATTGCTTCAGATTTAAACGTTTCCCATATTTATACCCTTCACCACTACTGTGGTACAGGGTATAATAAGTTTGTGCATTTGTATGTAACGCCAAGAAGGAAAAGTCTGAGACCCATCGTTTAGTATACCGATCGTCTTAGAATTAAATTCTGAGACGATTTAGCGATGTCCGTCCGTCTGTCTGTCTGTCTGTCTGTCTGTCTGTCTGTCTGTCTGTCTGTCTGTCTTTCCGTCTGTCTGTCTGTCTGTTGATGTATTTTTGTGTGCAAAGTACAGCTCGCACTTTTAGTCCGATTGTCCTAAAATTTGGTATGGGGTCCTGTTTCGGCTCAAAGACGATCCCTATTGATTTTGGAAAAAATCGGTTCAGATTTAGATATAGCTGCCATATATATTTTTCACCGATCTGGTCATAATTGGCGTGTATATCAACCGATCTTCCTCAAATTCCGTACATCCAAATATTTTATGAGTCTCGAAAAACTTGCAAAATATCATCCAAATCGGTTCAGATTTAGATATAGCGCCCATATATAGCTTTCGCCCGATTTACACTCCTTTGTCCACAGAGGCCAATTTTTTGCTCCGATTTAGTTGAAATTTTGCACAGGGAGTAGAATTAGCATTATAGCTATGCGTGTCAAATTTGGTGGAAATCGGTTCAGATTTAGATATAGCTCCCATATATATCTTTCGCCCGATTTACACTTATTTGCCCACAGAGGCCAATTTTTTGCTCCGATTTAGTTGCAATTTTGCACAGGGAGTAGAATTAGCATTGTAGCTATGCGTGTCAAATTTGGTTGAAATCGGTTCAGATTTAGATATAGCTCCCATATATAGCTTTCGCCCGATTTACACTCAAATGACCACAGAGGCCAATTTTTTGCTCCGATTTAGTTGAAATTTTGCACAGGGAGTATAATTAGCATTGTAGCTATGCGTGCCAAATTTGGTTGAAATCGGTTCAGATTTAGATTTCAGATTTAGATTTTTTCTGATTTCGACAAAAATGGTCAAAACATTTTCTTTGTAAAATCGCCACTGCTTAGTCGAAAAGTTGTAAAAATGACTCTAATTTTCCTAAACTTCTAATACATATATATCGGGCGATAAATCATAAATAAACTTTTGCGAAGTTTCCTAGTGCATTTACCAACTTAAATTTTGAGTCTATAGATTTTGTAGAAGTCTATCAAATTCTGTCCAAATCGAGTGATATTTAAATGTATGTATTTGGGACAAACCTTTATATATAGCACCCAACACATTTGACGGATGTGATATGGTATCGAAAATTTAGATCTACAAAGTGGTGCAGGGTATAATATAGTCGGCCCGGCCCGACTTTAGACTTTCCTTACTTGTTTTTCTGTAGAAACTTTTGTCAAAGTTTTACCTCGATGGAAAATTTTGTCAAAATTTTATTTCAATAGAAAATTGTCACGCATAGCTATTTTGAACCGATTTCAACTAAATTTGACACGCATAGCTACAATGCTAATTCTACTCCCTGTGCAAAATTTCAACTAAATCGGAGCAAAAAATTGGCCTCTGTGGGCAAATGAGTGTAAATCGGGCGAAAGCTATATATGGGAGCTATATCTAAATCTGAACAGATTTGGCTGATATTTTGCAAGTTTTTCGAGACTCATAAAATATTCGGATGTACGGAATTTGAGGAAGATCGGTTGATATACACGCCAATTATGACCAGATCGGTGAAAAATATATATGGCAGCTATATCTAAATCTGAACCCATTTTTTCCAAAATCAATAGGGATCGTCTTTGAGCGGAAACAGGACCCTATACCAAATTTTAGGACAATCGGACTAAAACTGCGAGCTGTACTTTGCACACAAAAATACATCAACAGACAGACAGACAGACAGACGGACAGACAGACAGACGGACGGACATCGCTAAATCGACTCAGAATTTAATTCTAAGACGATCGGTATACTAAACGATGGGTCTCAGACTTTTCCTTCTTGGCGTTACATACAAATGCACAAACTTATTATACCCTGTACCACAGTAGTGGTGAAGGGTATAAAAAAAAACAAATTTGCAAAATAAAATTTTTTTGTAGCGCTTTTTATACTCTCCACCATAGGATGGGGGTATATTAACTTTGTCATTCCGTTTGTAAAACATCGAAATATTGCTCTAAGACCCCATAAAGTCGATCTGAGCATGTCCGTCCGACCGTCCGTCTGTTAAAATCACGCTAACTTTCGAACGAAACAAGCTATAGACTTGAAACTTGGCACAAGTAGTTGTTATTGATGTAGGTCCGATGGTATTGCAAATGGGCCATAGCGGCCCACTTTTACGTATAGCCCCCATACAAACGGACCCCCAAATTTGGCTTGCGATTGCTCTAAGAGAAGCAAAATTCATCCGATCCGGCTGAAATTTGGTACATGGTGTAAGTATATGGTTTCTAATAACCATGCAAAAATTGGTCCTCATCGGTCCATAATTATATATAGCCCCCATATAAACCGATCCCCCGATTTGGCTTGCGGAGCCTATAAGAGAAGCGAATTTAATCCGATACAGCTGAAATTTGATATGTGGTGTTAGTATATGGTCTCTAATGACCTAGCAAAAATTGGTGCACATCGGACCATAATTATATATAGCCCCCATATAAACCGATCAGCAGATTTGACCTCCGGAGCCTCTTGGAAGACCAAAATTCATTTGATTCAGTTGATATTTGGTACGTGGTGTTAATATATGGCCTCAAGCACCCATGCAAAAATTGGTCTAAATCGGTCAATAATTATATATAGGGAAGCACAAAATTCATCCGATGCGGTTGAAATTTGGCACGTGATGTTGTATATGATTTCCACCAACCATACAGGAATTGGTTCATATCAGTTAATAATTATATATAGCCTCCATATAAAACGATCCCCAGATTTAACCTCCGGTGCCTTTTGGAGAAGCAAAATTCATTCGATCTGGTTGAAATTTGGTACGTGGTGGTAGTATATGATATTTAACAACCATGCCAAAAGTGGTCCATATCAGTCCATAATCATATATAGCCCCCATATAAACCGATCCCGAAATTTGGTTTTGGAGCATCTTGGAGCAGCAAATTTCATCCGAGTTGAAATTTGGTAAATTGTGCTAGTATATGGCCGTTAACAACCATGCCTAACTAGGTCCATATCGGTCTATAGTTATATATGGCCCTCAAATAAATCGATCCCCAATAACACAAAAATTGGTCCATATCAAGTTCATAATTCTATATAGCCCCCATATAAGCGACACCCATATCTCAATTTCCGTGTCGATTGGTAATTATTTGTAGACTTACCTATACATAACTTTTTTGTCTAATATATACCACGTATGGACTACCTCACAATTTAGAAAACGATGTTAAGAAGTTTTAAGATACCACAACCCAAGCAATTCGATTGTGGATTCTTTCGCAGAAGTTTCTACGCAATCCATGGTGGAGGGTACATAAGATTCGGCTTGTTTTTGTTTTGTTTGTTTGTTCTTGTTTTTTGGTAATTTTGTCCAAAATTTGGTAGATTATTTATGCCTCCATTAGCAATCGTGCTCACGAATCTAATCTACTGTAGTGCTGTTTCACTTTTTTAAATTTTTTTCTCGATATATGGCAGTAGATTACTCTGATGCAAACATCAGGAACGTCACTATCTTCAAAGTTTTCTCCTTTTTTTTAAGGTATGTGTTATGCAAAGAAAGAGCGTTATCGAAAAACTGATGCGGAAATGTTGATTGGTCTCAGAAACACACATACACTCACACACACATCCGTGCATAACAACGGTATTAAAAACTTCCGGTTCAATAGACGCAGTTAAAGATGTTTACACATATACACGTATGTTCGTACACACATATACCTAGCCTAGTGAATATGTGCTAAAATTCAAAGATATGTGATTGAATGAAGCCAGGATGTGTGAAAATTTTTGCGATGATTCCATCATAGTGGTTGCGATGTTGGTTGATGGTTGCAGTCGATGGTATGTGAAAGTGTGAAAGCCATCATAACCCAGTTTATGTAACTCCTTACACTTCAATTAAGGGTAAAGTTTGCTTAAGACTTTGTTTGTCATGGAATTCACAAAATTGTGAGATATGAAGTTTCCGTTAAAGATTAAAGTGTGTTTTGATGGAAATAGGGAAGCCATAAAAAATATTTGTGAAGTTTTATACTCTTTCCTTAATATCATACATCAGTATGAAGAACACGGAGATATTATTTTGTACAACGGAAAATTTGTATAACATATCAATATCTTTGTTATAGAGCCCAGAATATAAAAACGAGTGTATTCAAAATTATTCCATCAAGCAGTCTGAGACATTAAAAATAAGAATTGAAAGAAAAACAAAAATATATCGATGTCCTCATTCCAGAGTACGCTACATACCATGCGTTAGTGCGTTCGTTGATTGAAGATTTGAAATTTCTCTTTGAAAGCAACAGTTTTTTTAGAGTGCTTCAAACTGAACAAGTAAGGAAAGTCTAAAGTCGGGCGGGGCCAACTATATTATACTCTGCACCACTTTGTAGATCGACATTTTTGATACCATATCAAATCCGTTAAATGTGTTTGGGTGCTGTATATAAAGTTTATGTTCCCATATAACAGGTTGGCTTATAAGTCCCCGGTCTGACACATAGATGGTGTCGCTAGTATTAAATGCATATTATTTTTACCAACTTTCAAATGATACGTGTCAAAATTTTACGTCTGTAAGTCAATTAGTTTGTGAGATAGAGCGTCCTTTGTGAAGCAACTTTTGTTATTGTGAAAAAAATGGAAAAAAAGGAATTTCGTGTTTTGATGAAATACTGTTTTCTGAAGGGAAACAAGTATATACGGCCGTAAGTTCGGTCAGGCCGAATCTTATGTACCCTCCACCATGGATTGCGTAGAAACTTCTACGAAAGACTATCATCCACAATCGAATTACTTGGGTTGTGGTATCTTAAAACTTCTTAACATCGTTTTCTAAATAAGACGAAAAAGTTATGTATAGTTAAGTCTATAAATAATTTCGAATCGAAATGGACTTTTTGCACGGTACGTAGATAGCCAGAATTGAAATATGGGGGTCGCTTATATAGGGGCTATATACAATTATGAACATGATATGGACCAATTTTTGTGTGATTGGGGATCGATTTATCTGAGGGCTATATATAACTATAGACCGATATGGACCTAGTTAGGCATGGTTGTTAACGACCATGTACTAGCACAATGTACCAACTTTCAACTGACTCGGAGGAAATTTACTCCTCCAAGAGGCTCCAAAACCAAATTTCGGGATCGGTTTATACGGGGCTATGTATGATTATGGACTGATATGGACCACTTTTGGCATGGTTGTTAAATATCATATACTACCACCACGAATCAAATTTCAAGCAAATCGGATGAATTTTGCTTCTCCAAAAGGCACCGGAGGTAAAATCTGGGGATCGGACTGATAGGAACCAATTCCTGCATGGTTGTTGGATACCATATACTAACATCACGTACCAAATTTCAACCGAATGGGAAGAATTTTGCTCTTCCAAGGGGCTCTGGAGGTCAAATCTGGGGATCGGTTTATATGGGACCTATATATAATTATGAACCGATATCGACCAATTTTTGCATGGGAGTTTGAGGCCATGTATTAACACCACGTACCAAATTTCAACTGAATCAGATGAATTTTGGTCTTCCAAGAGGCTCCGGAGGTCAAATCTGGTGATCGGTTTATATGGTGGCTATATATAATTATGGACCGATGTGGACCAATTTTTGGATGGTTGTTAGAGACCATATACTAACACCATATACCAAATTTCAGCCGGATTGGATGAAATTTGCTTCTCTTAGAGGCCTCGCAAGCCAAATCGGGGCATCGGTTTATATGGGTGCTATATATAATTATGGACCGATGTGGACCAATTTTTGCATGGTTGTTAGAGACCATATACTAACACCATGTACCAAATTTCAGCCGGATCGGATGAAATTTGCTTCTCTTAGAGGCCTCGCAAGCCAAATCGGGGGATCGGTTTATATGGGGGGCTATATATAATTATGAACCGATGTGGACCAATTTTTGCATGGTAGTTAGAGACCCTATACTAACACCATGTACCAAATTTCAGTCGGATCGGATGAAATTTGCTTCTCTGAGAAGCCTCGCAAGCCAAATCGTTGGATCGGTTTATATGGGGGCTATATATAATTATGGACCGATGTGGACCAATTTTTGCATGGTTGTTAGAGACCATATCCGTACACCATGTACCAAATTTTAGCCAGATCGGATGAAATTTGCTTCCCTTAGAGGCCTCGCAAGCCAAATTTGGGGTCCGTTTAAAGGGGGGGCTATACGTAAAAGTGGACCGATATGGCCCATTTGCAATAACATCCGACCTACATCAATAACAACTACTTGTGCCAAGTTTCAAGTCGATAGCTTGTTTCGTTCGAAAGTTAGCGTGATTTCAACAGACGGACGGACGAACGGACATGCTCAGATCGACTCAGAATTTCACCACGACCCAGAATATATATACTTTATGAGGTCTTAGAGCAATATTTCGATGTGTTACAAACGGAAAGACAAAGTTAATATACCCCCCATCCTATGGTGGAGGGTATAAAAATATGCGAAACATTTAAATCTGAAAATCCAAATTTTTAGGCAACTTTGCAAAAGTGTGTAATTTATTGTTCGATAGATATGCATTAGAAATATAGTAAAATTGGAATTATTTTTATAAGTTTTCGACATACCAGTGGCGTTTTTACTAAGAAAATGGGGGTATTTTGGCCAATTTTGCCGAAATCACAAAAACATATATATGGGAGCTATATCTAAAACTGAACCGATTTCTTCCAAAATCAATAGGGTTATATTATGGCCCAAAGCACATACTTGTGCTAAATTTGAAGTCGATTAGACTTAAATTGCGACCTAGACTTTTATCAAAAAAATGTGTTCACAGACAGACGGACGGACATGGCTAGATCGACTCAGGGGCCTGCCCTGAGCTATATTGCCAAATATAGCATATATCTATCTCTTCTCCTTCTGGGTGTTGCACACATATGCATATATGCTCCTCCAAGAATCGCCGGAAGTCAAATCTGGGGATCAGTTTATAAGGGTGGCTATACCTAAAAGTAGTCCGATATGGTCCAATACCATACAACCTACATCTATATCAACTACTTGAGCCAACGTTCAAGTCAGTAGCTCGTTTCATTCGGAAGTTTTATTGATTTCAACAGACAGAAGGACATACGGACATTGCTATACTGGCTCAAAATTTCACCACGACCCAGAATATCCAATGATAGAGGGAGTACCAAGTTCGTATGGGATTATCATCCATAATGACGGATTTTGAGTCATAGATCCTGCAGTGACAAATCCAAATTAATTTAACTAACCTAAAAATAAACGCACCTTTGAATGAAAGACTATATCAATGTAGTAGACTCCCAAAAGAGCTTCCTATCTAAGCGAAACTTTTTACTCGCACCCATTTTTCCCCACATACGATATGAAAATACAAGTTAAAACAACGAGATATACACATATCTTCATACAAACAAAACAAAAATAATAATAAAAGAAAAAAAAAATACAAAAAACCGAAACGCTATGTAAACCCTTGTCCATTGCTATCTCAGTGATTTTTACCAAGTTTTCCATGAACTGTTGAAAGTTCAATACATGGAAGAATTTAATTAAATGTCGAAGACCAAAAATCGAATTGAATTTTTTCCAACCGCAATTCAATCAAAAAGTGTGGCCTAGCATTTGACTTCGAACTGAACGAAGGGATCAATTGGACAATTACAAATGTGTTAACTTAAGCTGATCTCAGAATGACCCACAAGGGTGGCAATGAATGAAATGTGGATTTTTTTCTGGTGAAAAAGATAGAGATTAAAATGTATAGTATGGTTGTTTAATACATGGAAAAGGAAACCTTAAATTACTGATAGATATAGTCAGTGAAAGTTTACAAAGGTATACGGATTATTAAACTTGTTAAACAAATTCGATTGATCGAATTTAAGAGAAGTCAACTTTTTCCTGTTTTTCGACTTTTTAAATACTTAAATAAATTTAATTAAAATTAATTAAAATTCTTTCGACATAACGACTATTTCCACAAAATTGCAATTTGGCAAATGCTGTCCTTCAGCTGTTGTCGATCATTGGAATGTCGACTTTAATAGAAGTCAACATTTTTCCTTTTTCGAATTTTTTGGTAAATTCAAAATTTAAACTTTGGAAAAATTGAATTTTCGACGAAATTTTAAATTTTGAATATGTTGTCCTTCGTCTGACAATCGGTTTATATGAGGGCTATTTATAATTACGGATCGATATGGATGGAAATTCATGGTTGCTAGAAGGCTGCAACAAATCAAATTTCAACCGAAACACATGAAAGTTGCCCCTTCAAGAGGCTCCTTAATTCAAATATGAGGAATGGTTTATAAGGGAGTAATATCTAAAGGTGGTCCGATATGGCCCATTTGCAATACCATCCGACCTAGGTAGGTAGGTAGCAACCCGATGTATCAGGCTCACTTAGACTATTCAGTCCATTGTGATACCACAGTGGTGCTGCCCGATTCCATGTTAAGCTCAATGACAAGGACCCTCCTTTTTATAGCCGCGTCCGAATGGCGTTCCACAGTGCTGTGAAACCACTTAGAGAAGCTTGGAAACACTCAGAAATGTCACTACCATTACTGAGGTTGGATAATCCATCGCTGAAAAGCTTTTAGGTGTTCGGTCGAAGCAGGAATCGAACTCACGACCTTGTGTATGCAAGGCGGGCACGCTAACCATTGCATCACTATGGCTCCCTGCTCCCATCTGACCTACATCAATGTCAACTACTTGTGCCAACTTTCAAGACTGTAGTTCGTGTCGTGACATCAATATATAGTCTCAGAATTTCACCACGATTTTTAGACCCTGCTACACACTGTGCAACAGGGTATTATAAGTTAGTGCATATGTTTGCAACACCCAGAAAGAGACGAGATAGACACATGGTGTTTTTGGCAATAATGCTCAGGGTGGGTCTCTGAGTTGATCTAGCCATGTCAGTCCGTCTGTCTGTGAACACACTTTTGTGATCCAAATCTAGGTCGTAGTTTTAGTCCAATCGACTTCAATTTTTTACACGTTCGGTTGGCCAGCAAAATGGCCATTGGTCATTAAAAATTTTAAAATTTCCAATAATTAACTTAAGTAGCTTAAAGTTTCTGTCTTAATTAAAAAGTTAATTATCAATTAATTTATTAAGTGAAAACATTTTCAACTTCAATCGTCTTTTTTATTTGAAATATTTTGGTTATATTTTCTCCGTGTTTGGAGGCCATATGAAGGTCCTAATTCTTACAAAAGTGGCCAATTCAAAGAAGTTTAAACTTATTCTAAATTTTAATGTTATTCCCGACATTTTTGCTTTTGAACAATAAAATAAAAAACAAGTATATACGGCCGTAAGTTCGGCCAGGCCGAATCTTATGTACCCTCCACCATGGATTGCGTAGAAACTTCTACGAATGACTGTCATCCACAATCGAATTACTTAGTTTGTGGTATCTTAAAACTTCTTAACATCGTTTTCTAAATTGTGAGTTAGTCCATACGTGGTATATATTAGACAAAAAAAGTTATGTATAGGTAAGTCTACAAATAATTACGAATCGATATGGACTTTTTGCACGATACCTAGAGAACCAGTATTGAAATATGGGGGTCGCTCATATGGGGGCTATATACAATTATGAACTTGATATGGACCAATTTGTGTGTGATTGGGGATCGATTTATCTGAGGGCTATATATAACTATAGACCGATATGAACCTAGTTAGGCATGGTTGTTAACGGCCATATAATAGCACAATGTACCAAATTTCAACTGACTCGGATGAAATTTGCTCCTCCAAGAGACTCCAAAACCAAATCTAGGGATCGGTTTATATGGGGGCTATATATGATTATGGACTGATATGGACCACTTTTAGCATGGTTGTTAAATATCATATACTACCACCAGGTACCAAATTTCAACCAGATCGGATGAATTTTGCTTCTCCAAAGGGCACCGGAGATCACATCTGGGGATCGGTTTATATGGGGGCTATATATAAATATGGACTGATATGAACTAATTTCTGTATGGTTGTTGGGTTCCATATACTAACACCACGTACCAAATTTCAATCGAATCGGATGAATTTTGCTCTTCCAAAGGGGCTCCGGAGGTCAAATCTGGGGATCGGGCCTATATATTAATATGGACCGATTTCGAGCAATTTTTGCATGGGTGTTTGAGGCCATATATTAACACCAAGTACCAAATTTCAACTGAATCAGAAGAATTTTGGTCTTCCAAGAGGCTCCGGAGGTCAAATATGGTGATCGGTTTATATGGGGGCTATATATAATTTTGGACCGATGTGGACCAATTTTTGCATGGTTGTTAGAGACCATATACTAACACCGTGTACCAAATTTCAGCCGGATCGGATGAAATTTGCTTCTCTTAGAGGCTCCGCAAGCCAAATCGCGGGGATCGGTTTATATGGGGGCTATATATAATTATGGACCGATGTGGACCAATTTTTGCATGGTTGTTAGAGACCATATACTAACATCATGTACCAAGTTTCAGCCGGATCGGATGAAATCTGCTTCTTTTAGAGGCTCCGCAAGCCAAATCGGGGGATCGGTTTATATGGGGGCTATATATAATTATGGATCGATGTGGACCACTTTTTGCTCGGTGGTTAAAGACCATATACTAACACCATGTACCAAATTTCAGCTGGATCGGATGAAATTTGCTTCTCTTAGAGGATCTGCAAACCAAATTTAGGGGTCCGTTTATATTGGGGCTATACGTAAAAGTGGACCGATATGGCCCATTTGCAATACCATCTGACCTACATAACAACTACTTGTGCCAAGTTTCAAGTTGATAGCTTGTTTCGTTCGGAAGTTAGCGTGATTTCAACAGACGGACGGACGGAGGAACATGCTCAGATCGACTCAGAATTTCACCACGACCCAGAATATATATACTTTATGGGGTCTTAGAGCAATATTTCGATGTGTTACAAACGGAATGACAAAGTTAATATACTCCCCATCCTATGGTGTAGGGTATAAAAAGAAAGCAAGTAAATACAAGGCCAAATCTTATGTACCCTCCAACATGGACAAAATTCTACTAAAGATTGTCATTCAAAATCGAGTCACTTGGGTTGTGATAGCAGTTTTCAACCTTCTTAACATTGTGTTCTAAATTGTATGTTAGTCCATATTGAATCTATGGTGCATAAAAAACTGAATAATATAGAGGAGTATATGAATAATTTTGAAACGGTATAAACCCGTTTTAGCATAGTAATTAGAGGTCCACATTTCAACCGTTTCGCAAGTAATTTGCTCTTTCAAAAGGATCCAGCAGTCAAATCTTGGGAGTCGGTTTATATGGGGCTATACATTATTATGATCCAGTATGCTCTAATTTTTGCTGTTGACACACTAATGTAAAGACCTAAATACCTTTAGATTCAGATTCAAATTGGATAAGAATTCGGATGTTTAGACGCTTAAAATATCAAATCGGGAGATCGGGCTATATGAGGGCTATATCGAAACATGGACGAATAAAGGGTGATACGGTCAAAATTTGGTATAAAATATAAACTTGACGTATTTCTTTCAATTTTGCATTTAAAAACCTGAACACCCCTCATTTTGAAGGTGTGTGTGTGTAGAATGTTGCTCCTATTTTGATTTTGGAATTCACTCGTCAGTTGTCAAAATGCCGTCCAAGCAAGAAGAGCAGCGTATCGAAATTTTGCTCGCGCATCGCGAAAATCCGAGCTACTCGCATGCAAAACTGGCAAAATCGCTAAAAGTCGTTACAAATGTAATTAAAGTGTTTGGGGAACGTTTGTCGACAGCCAGGAAGTCTGGATAGGGGGGAAATCGAAAACCGGAAGCCGCTGAGGCGACAAAGAGAGTTGCCTTTAGTTTCAAGCGAAACCCTAACCTCTCTCTGCGAGATGCCGCAAATAAGCTGGGTGTATCGTCTACAACCGTGCATCGAGCCAAAAAACGAGCCGGACTATCGACTTACAAGAAGGTAGTGACTCCAAATCGCGATGATAAACAAAATACGACGGCCAAAGCGCGATCTCGGAGGCTGTACACGACGATGCTGACGAAGTTTGACTGCGTGGTAATGCACGACGAAACCTACGGCAAAGCCGACTACAAGCAGCTTCCGGGACAGGAGTTTTATACGGCAAAAGGAAGGGAAAAGGTAGCAGATATTTTCAAGCACCTAAAACTGTCAAAGTTCACAAAGAAATATCTGGTTTGGCAAGCCATCTGTACCTGTGGCTTGAAAAGCAGCATTTTCATAGCTTCCGGGACTGTCAACCAAGAAATTTACTTTAAAGAATGTTTGAATAAACGTCTGCTGTCTTTCCTGAAGAAACACGGTTGTTCCGTACTGTTTTGGCCAGATTTGGCATCTTGCCATTACGGTAAAAAGGCCATGGAGTGGTACGCCGCCAACAACGTGCAGGTGGTTCCCAAGGACAAGAACACTCCTAACACGCCAGAGCTCCGCCCAATTGAGAAATACTGGGCTATTGTCAAGCGGAACCTAAAGAAGACCAAAAAAAAAACTGCTAAGGACGAGCAGCAGTTCAAGGCAAACTGGCTTTCTGCGGCGAAGAAGGTGGACAAGGTGGCTGTACAAAATCTGATGGCAGGTGTCAAGCGTGAGGCCCGGCAATTCGGATTTGGAAAAGCGAAAGCCTAACTGAATATTTTTCCTGAATTTTATACTAATTGAACTTGAAAAAGAAATTTAATTTAATTTTTTAAATAAACGATTTCACCGATTTACACGCGTTTTCCCTTGACCAAATTTTGACCGTATCACCCTTTACACACCATATTCGGTACATATATCTAGAGCAACAAAATACCTCTGGATTTTTAATTTCAGACAAATCGGACTCCCAGTGTCCGAAAGCCCAAGAATCAAATCGAATTATCGGACTATATGGGGGCTATACTTAAACTTGGACCGATATAGGTTATCCTCAGCACACTTGTTTATGGACCAATAATATCTCTAGATTTTCAATTTCAGGCACGTTGGATAAAAACTGTGGTATCCACACAGAAATAAAATTCACGAAAATTTTTCCAATTAATATTTTAATTGAGTTTTAAATAATGTTCAATTAAAAATTTAATTGACTCAACAAATTTTTTAATTGAAACAAAAATCAATAAAAAAATCAATAGTATCAATTAATTTTTAATACTACCATTTCTGTGATTGAAGACATTTCAATTAAAAAACAAGTAAGTAAAGTAGAAAGTCGGGCGGGGTCGACTATATCATACCCTAAACCACCATTACAGAATTAGTAATCATAAGCATTTGTGGGGTAACATATAGGTCTGGGAGATAAACCGCAGTTGCATATTTAAGAAAATTAAGGGGTACATGTCTATGGGTGCTTTGTGTCAATCTGACTATAGCTCATAGTCAATGTTGCCAGGGAAAATGTTCGGTTTACCCTACAAGGACAAAAAAAGTTCCCTACTTTCCTATACATTCCCAAACAATTTTCCCTACTATATTTATCGTTAAATTTAAAAAATTTTACAAAACAAAAATAGTTCTAAGTACTTTATTATCTTAAAACATGAATATGCAACGTATATAACTTAGAATATAAATTTGTATTACGACCACGGTTGCCACAGTTGGTAGAATTTTACCCAAATTAGTAATCTTGTTTGTTAAATCCTTATAAAAATAAAATTTTGGAAAAAGTTTCTATAAACAAATTTTTGTGAAAAATTTTTCTATAGAAATAAAATTTTGAGATAAAATTCCACAGAAATAAAATTTTGAGAAAAATTTTTATAGAAATAATATTTTGAAAAAAATTTCTATAGAAATACAATTTTGACAAAATGTTCTATATAAATAAAATGTTGACAAAATTTTCTACAGGAATAAAGTTTACCACACATTGTTAAAGATCAAGCCTTGCCGGCTTCTAATTTCCTCCTCTAGGGCCACCAAAATGTAAAAATTATTACAAATTGTGTTGAGTGAAAATGTCTTACGTTGTGGCCCTACGTCCCTACAAGACGCTAAGTATTAGAAAAACCCTACATATAGGGAATTTCCCCTACTTCTAGCAACACTGGCTGTGTTGATATTGCACCTACGGAGTTAGTATGCCACTAATATTGAGCCCAATATTAAAAAAAGAGAAAATCGTTAAATTAGTGTGGGTAATAAATACAAATTTGTAAAAATCGAGCAATATTCTTATGTAAGAGCTACAAGTACGTATAAGAACGATCGGCTAGTATATCAAAATTTGAAATTTGAGTAACATTGGTTAATAAATAAGAGTACTATGGCCAAATTTGGGAAAATCGAGCGATGCATATATATGGAAGCTATATCAAAATCTGAACCAATTTGCATAATATTTTGCTGGTTTGATTAACACCACAAAAGGTTATCTTGTGCAAGATTTGAGTAAGATCAGTTGAGAAATGAGGCCTGTATGGTCAAACATAAGGTTATTAGGGGCGAATTTTCAAAATCGCGTGATACATATATGGGAGCTATATCTACATCTGAACCGATTTCGATGAAATTTTGCACATATAGTTAGTACCATAGAGGACTGGATCTAGCCAACTTTTAGTAAGATCGGTTAATAAATAAGGGTTCTATGGCCAAATTTGGGAAAATCGGGCTATACATATATATGGGAGCTATATCTACTTCTGAACCGATTTCGATGATTTTTTGCACATATTGTTAGTGCAATAGAAGCCAAATTTTGCCAAGTTTGAGTAAGATCGGTTCATAAAAAAGGGTTTTATGGCCAAATTTAGAAAAATCGGGCGGTACATATATATGGGAGCTATATCTAAATCTGAACCGATTTCGATGATTTTTTGTACATATAGTTAGTGCTATAGAAGACTACATTTAGCCAAATTTGAGTAAGATCGGTTGATAAATAAGGGTTTTATGGCAAAATTTAGAAAAATCGGGTGATACATATATATATGAGAGCTATATCTAAATCTGAACCGATTTGGATGAAATTTTGCAGACATGAAGGGCGATGGAAAAGATTAGCTTTTGCCAAATTTGGTGACGATCCGTTTGAAAAAAAGCGCAACGTGACCCCATTTGTCGAAATCGGGCGATATATATATATATATATATATATATATATATATATATATATATATATATATATATATATATATATATATATATATATATATATATATATATATATATATATATATATATATATATATATATATATATATATATATATATATATATATATATATATATATATATATATATATATATATATATATATGGGAGCTATATCTAAATTTGATCCGATATCTTCCAAATTCAATAGCTTTCGTCCTTGTGTCCAAAAAACACCCTGTACGAAATTTCATCAAAATCGGTTAATAATTGCGACCGGAATCCTGTGAACAACAAATACATGGACAGACGGACGGACGGACACCAAGCGCTAGATCGACTCAGGAGGTGATTCTGAGTCGATCGGTATATATTTTATGGGGTCTAAAATCAATATTTCTGGTAGGCACATTTTTTGGCCGATCAAACTTATTATACCCTGACCACTATGTGGTTTAGGGTATAATAATTGGATCAATTAAATTCGTGATTGAATGAAAAAAAAATTGTGTGCATATACTCAAGAAGTTAAAGGAAATCGGGCTATATGGGGCTATAACAAAACATAGACCGGTTCACACCATACTCACCATCTACATTTAAGGACCTAAAATAGCTCTACATTTTCAATTTCAAGCAAATTGGATACAAATTGGGATCTCAAGGCCCCAAATCGGGGGGTAGGTTTTCATGGAAAATATGAAAATATACATATGACAAAATAATTCAAATAAAGGCAATTTTTTGTAAGTGTTTAAACTTTTTTCAGTGTGGTCAAATAAAGGAATTTTGGAAAAAATAAATAAATTTCATCACAATATAAATATAGATCGATATCTCGATTTGTCTTCTTGAGCTTTAAGACAACGGAATTTTTATCCGCTTGTTCTGAAATTGGAAATCTAGAAGTATGTTGGATTTATAATGCGATATGTCAAAATTGGCTTATATCGGTAAGAGTTTATATAATCCTCATATGGGCCAATCAAGTGATGTTATCTATTGAGCTAATAGACAGCCCAATTTTTTATCCTATTTGTCTGAAAATGAACATCTAGAGGTAGTTTAGGTCCACAAAAAGGAAATAGGTGACAAATTTGGTTAGAGTCTATGGTGGTGGGTATAAACATATAGAGCTTTAATTTGTTGCATTATATTCCTGTGTTATAATATTTCCTTCGCGAAGATTCAAATTTCTCATTGCACGCCACAATGATGTTCTGTGTCATTCCACTCGCACCTGAGGACTTTTGTGTCATAACATTACCGATTTTCAATCTTTATCTTATATCGTCTCAAAGTTCTATGCGGACCAAGATTTTATATGTGCTCAAAAATCAATATCTCATAGTGTTACAAATCAACTGAATTACGGGAAGTATAACAACTTTCATATGATGGAATTTTGTTGACTGTTGTTTTTCTATATCAACAAAAATTCGCATTATTCAATATCACCATCTCTGCATGCCATACCTTAACAAAGTTGCACATTTAATCATGGAATAATAAAAAAATATAAATCCCTTTGAATGTTGCAAACATTTACTACTAATCCTATTGTCCATTTGCATTTCTCTTAACACTGAACGAAAGAATTCTTCTCCATTACATTTCTCTTCTTAAGTATTCAACAAAAAAATTCACAGCACATCACAACTATAAACAAGAAAATCTTATTTCCCTTTATTTTGAATGTGCCAAATGGAATCACCTTGATGTTTCCAGTATTGCGATTATGAAGATTTACCGTGAAAAGAAAACACAAAAAAAGTTTCCAATGAACATAGAAAGAACATTGTAGTTTAAATTCCTTTCCAGAAACTAAGTTACAGTCGTTTAATTTCACAAGAAAACAATGAAGGTAAACAATGACAAAAATAATGACAGATAAATAGCAAAGGGAAACTAAATGCATTTTGTTTCATCTCATTGTCACAACGAAATAGAATCTCACTGGATTATTTCTTCATAAAATTCCGTATGAATAAGTATTTCGATGTATATTCATTGTTGTTTCTAGGTTGAGTACATCAATTATGTTAGCTTTTCTTTGAAATTAAATTGAGCGTTGCTCGAAAAGTGTTTATGATTTGCTGGGGGTAAATGAATTAAAAAAAGAGGTTATAAATCAGAACTAATATTTGGAAATATTTATAAGGCTTTGGGTGCTCTTAAGTCTATTTTAGTGCTTTCTTATGCAGAGCAAATGGTTTGGAAATACAATTTTGACAAAATTTCCTATAGAAATTAAATTTTTGACAACATTTTTTATAGAAATAAAATTTTGACAAAATTTTCTATAGAAATAAAATTTTGACAAAATTTTCTATAGAAATAAAATTTTGACCAAATTTTCTATAGAAATAAAATTTTGAAAAAATTTTCTATAGAAATAAAATTTTGACAAAATTTTCTATAGAAATAAAATGTTGACAAAATTTTCTATAGAAATAAAATTTTGACAAAATTTTCTATAGAAATAAAATTTTGACAAAATTTTCTATAGAAATAAAATTTTGACAAAATTTTCTATAGAAATAAAATTTTGACAAAATTTTCTATAGAAATAAAATTTTGATAAAATTTTCTATAGAAATAAAATTTTGACAAAATTTTCTATATAAATAAAATTTTGATAAAATTTTCTATAGAAATAAAATGTTGACAAAATTTTCTATAGAAATAAAATTTTGATTAAATTTTCTATAGAAATAAATTTTTGACAAAATTTTCTATAGAAATAAAATTTTAACAAAATTTTCTATGGAAATAGATTTTTGAGAAAAATTTATATAAAAATAAAATATTGACAAAATTTTCTATGGAAATAAAATTTCGACAATATTTTCTATAGAAATAAAATTTTGATAAAATTTTCTATAGAAATAAAATTTTGACAAAATTTTCTATAGAAATAAAATTTTGACAAAATTTTCTATAGAAATAAAATTTTGACAAAATTTTCTATAGAAATAAAATTTTGATAAAATTTTTTTTTGAAATAAAATTTTGACAAAATTTTCTATAGAATTAAAATTTTGACAAAATTTTCTATAGAAATAAAATTTTGATAAAATTTTCTATAGAAATAAAATTTTGACAAAATTTTCGATAGAAGTAACATTTTGAGAAAATTTTCGTTAGAAATAAAAATTTTACAAAATTTTCTATAGAAATAAAATTTTGATTAAATTTTCTATAGAAATAAAATTTTGATAAAATTTTCTATGGAAATACAATTTTGATAAAATTTTCTATAGAAATAAAATTTTGACAAAATTTTTAATAGAAATAAAATTCTAAATAAAAATAAAAATTTAACCAAATTTTCTATGGAAATAGATTTTTGAGAAAAATTTCTATAAAAATAAAATGTTGACAAAATTTTCTATGGAAATAAAATTTCGACAATATTTTCTATAGAAATAAAATTTTGATAAAATTTTCTATAGAAATACAATTTTGATAAAATTTTCTATAGAAATAAAATTTTGACAAAATTTTTAATAGAAATAAAATTCTAAATAAAAATAAAATTTTGACAACATTTTCTATGGAAATAAAGTTTTGACAATTTGTTTTACAGGAATAAAATCTTTACAAAATTTTCTATAGAAATATTTGTTCGATAGATTTGTGGTAAAATTTTCTTCAAATTTTGGTAAAGTTTTTAGGCACGAGTGTTAACTTTGGTTACCACACATTGTTAAAGATCAAGCCTTGCCAGCTTCTAATTTCCTCCTCTAGAGCCACTAAAATTTAAAATTATTAAAATTTGTGTTCAGTGGAGTTTCTACAGTGTGCCTCAACGTGCCGACAAGGCACTAAATATTAGAAAAAAACCTACATGTAGGGAATTTCCTCTACTTCTGGCAATACTGCTTAAATCTGGGCGCCCGATCATGATTCCGACGTTCTTTTGACAGTCGTCCTAATCTTCTTTAATAGTTTTTTTTTATACTTTTATATAAAATTTTGTCAAAATTTTATTTCTATAGAAAATTTTGTCAAAATTTTATTTTTATAGAAAATTTTGTCAAAATTTTATTTTTATAGAAAATTTTGTCAAAATATTATTTTTATATTTTTTTTCAAAATTTTACTTCTACAGAAAATTGTATCAAAATTTTACTTCTATACAAAATTTTATCAAAATTTTACTTCTATACAAAATTTTATCAAAATGTTATTTCTATACAAAATTTTATCAAAATTTTACGTCTATACAAAATATTGTCAACACCCAGCAAAAAAATTTGAAAAGTTTTCCGAAGGCACAACTTTAAAAGCAATTCCAGAAGATGCACTCCCAATGATGTTCTTTATTTTCTTTTTCTTTTAATTAAATTTTTTATAACTTGGTTTTTTTCATACTTTTAATGGATATTTTTTCTTTCTTTTTTGTTTCAAATGGGTTAGAAACAGAGTAAGAATTCATAAATTGGTAGAAATCATTTAAATTTTGTCGACAAAATTGCTAAATCCAATCTGCAAAAATTGTGAATTTTTGAAAATATTTGATGTCAAACGTTTCCGACAAGCGCTAGAATCCAAATTATAAAAATTTATAAAAATTATTTATTTGACAAAATATCACAAAATTTTTTGATTTACATTCAAAACATTGAATTCGGATCACACCTAACGAAGTAATGCGAATTCAGTGCAACGGCTGTTGAACTGGAGGACTTTCGTCCTATGACAAGCCCATGTTAAATTCATCGCTTCTGCATCAATTTTGCACCACTTCCGGATCCAAAAAGAAAATTTTCATTACTTTTTTGGCGACGCTTCGTTTGCTGGGCAGACACTTCTATAGAAAATTTTTAAAAATTCTATTTCTATAGATAATTTTATTAACATTTTATTCCTTTAGAAAGCTTTGTCACAATTTTATTTCTATATAAAATATTTTCAAAATTTTATTTCTATAGAAAATATTGCCAAAATTTATTTCTGTAGACAATTTTGTCAAAATTTTATATTATATAGAAAATATTGTACAATTTTTTTTTTTCTATAGACAATTTTGTCAAAATTTTATTTCTATAGAAAATATTGTCACATTTTTTTCCCCTTTAGAAAGTTTTGATTATTATTTTGGTCCGTTTATTAGTTTCTAAATTTTCCAAAATGATTTAGCCATCAGACCTAAGGTTGTTTTCCGCAAAACAACGGATAGCTAAATCATATGGGAAAATTTAGAAAGTTTTGTCAAAATTATACTTTTATAGAAAATTTTGTCAAAATTTTATTCCTATAGAAAATTTTGTCAACATTTTATTTTTTTAGAAAGTTTTGTCAAATTTTTATTTTTATAGAAAATTTTGTCAAAATTTTATTCCTATAGACAGTTTTGTCACAATTTTGTATCTATAGAAAATTTTGCCAAAATTTTATTTTTATAAAAAATTTTTAAAAATTTTACTTCTTTACAAAATTTTGTCAAAATTGTAAGTCTACACAAAATATTATCTAGAGTTACTTCTATAGAAAATTTTGTCAAAATTCTATTTCTATAGATATTTTTTTTAATATTTTATTTCTTAAGAAAGCTTTTTAAAAATTTCATTTCTATAGAAAATTTTGTCAAAATTTTATTTCTTCAGAAAAATTTATTAAACTTTTATTTCTATAGGAGATTTTGTTTACATTTTATTTCTATAGAAAAATTTGTCAATTATTTTATTTCTATAGACAATTTTGTCAAAATTGTATTTCACTAAAAATTTTGTAAAAATTTTATTTCTATAGAAAATGTTGTCAAAATTTTATTTCTCTGGAATATTTTGTCAAATTTTTATTTCCATAAAAATATTTGTCAAGTTTTTATTTTTATACAAAATTTTGTCAAAATTTTATTTCTGAAGAAAATTCTGTCAAAATTGTATTTCTATAGAAAATATTGTCAAAATTTTAATTCTATAAGAACTTTCGTTAACAGTTTACTTCTATAGAAAAATTTGTGAAAATTTTATTTCTGTAGAAAATTTTGTCAAAATTTTAGTTCTATAGAAAGTTTTGTCAAAATTTTACTTCTATAGAAATGTTGTCAACATTTTATTTCTATGGAAAAATGTGCCAAATTTTTATTTCCATAGAAAAACTTGTCAAATTTTTATCTCTATAGAAAATTGTGTCAAAAATGTATTCCAATTCAAAAATTTGTCGAAATTTGTTTTCTATAGAAAATTTTGTCAAAATTTTATTTCTATAGAAAAATTTGATAAAATTTTATTTCTATAGAAAATTTTGCGAAATTTTATTTCTATAGAAAATTTTGTCAAAATTTTATTTCTATAAAAAATTTTGTCAAAATTTTATTTCTATAGAAAATTTTGTCATAGAAGTAAAATTTTGATAAAATTTTCTATAGAAGTAAAATTTTTTCAAAAATGTATTCCAATTCAAAAATTTGTCAAAATTTTATTTCTATAAAAATTTTGTCAAAATTTTATTTCTATAGAAAATTTTAACAAAATGTTATTTCTATAGAAAATTTTGTCAAAATTTTATTTCTATAGAAAATTTTGTCAAAATGTTATTCCTATAGAAAATTTTGTTAAAATGTTGTTTCTATAGAAAATTTTGTTAAAATGTTGTTTCTATAGAAAATTTTGTCAAAATATTATCTCTATAGATCATTTTGTCAACATTTTATTTCGTTAGAAAGTTTTGTCAAAATTTTATTTCTATAGAAAATTCTGTCAAAATTTTATTTCTATAGAAAATGTTGTTTACATTTTATTTCTATAGAAAATTTTGTCAAAATTTTATTTCTATAGAAAATTTTGACAAAATTTTATTTCTATAGAAAATTTTGTCAAAAATAAGATTATTCTTGTTTGTAAATATATAAATCATACTCATAATATAAAGGGTGATTCTTTTGAGGTTAGGATTTTCATGCATTAGTATTTGACAGATCACGTGGGATTTCAGACATGGTGTCAAAGAGAAAGATGCTCAGTATGCTTTGACATTTCATCATGAATAGACTTACTAACGAGCAACGCTTGCAAATCATTGAATTTTATTACCAAAATCAGTGTTCGGTTCGAAATGTGTTTCGCGCTTTACGTCCGACAAATTTTGTTCAGCGATGAGGCTCATTTCTGGTTGAATGGCTACGTAAATAAGCAAAATTGCCGCATTTGGAGTGAAGAGCAACCAGAAGCCGTTCAAGAACTGCCCATGCATCCCGAAAAATGCACTGTTTGGTGTGGTTTGTACGCTGGTGGAATCATTGGACCGTATTTTTTCAAAGATGCTGTTGGACGCAACGTTACGGTGAATGGCGATCGCTATCGTTCGATGCTAACAAACTTTTTGTTGCCAAAAATGGAAGAACTGAACTTGGTTGACATGTGGTTTCAACAAGATGGCGCTACATGCCACACAGCTCGCGATTCTATGGCCATTTTGAGGGAAAACTTCGGAGAACAATTCATCTCAAGAAATGGACCGGTAAGTTGGCCACCAAGATCATGCGATTTGACGCCTTTAGACTATTTTTTGTGGGGCTACGTCAAGTCTAAAGTCTACAGAAATAAGCCAGCAACTATTCCAGCTTTGGAAGACAACATTTCCGAAGAAATTCGGGCTATTCCGGCCGAAATGCTCGAAAAAGTTGCCCAAAATTGGACTTTCCGAATGGACCACCTAAGACGCAGCCGCGGTCAACATTTAAATGAAATTATCTTCAAAAAGTAAATGTCATGGACCAATCTAACGTTTCAAATAAAGAACCGATGAGATTTTGCAAATTTTATGCGTTTTTTTTTAAAAAAAAGTTATCAAGCTCTTAACAAATCACCCTTTAGTAGCGATATATTGTATGCTACTTTATATACATACGATTACCGACAAAGCTTAATTTGGTTAAAAACAGCTGATGGCAAATGCAATGCCACCAAACCTAACGTTATTATGTTTAAAACTAAAACAACAGAACTGAGAAAGTGGAAATGATGCATTTGTCGGAATAAGTATGCGTGTGTGTGTATTTGTGAGTACATCATCTATTCCTTTCATGTGAATACCCATAGCTAACAAAGGATTGTCAACAAACCACATCATACTCAAGGATTATAATTGAGAGAGTAAGAGAGAAAGTCGGGGAGAAAGTCAAAGAGATATAATAAACTGCCTCTTACCACCCAAACTGCCATGTTATAAGTAAAGCGGCAAAGGTTATAACAAACAACGAAATCAAAACAAAACCCTGAAAATAGGAAAAATTTCCCAGTATTTCATTGTGGTAGTCATTTTGATAGGATAAGAGAAAGCTTTCTTGTTTGTTGCCCAATGTTGGTGGCAGAGAGTAAAAGCTTTTCATTTATGATGCTGTGCAGTTTGCTGGTCCATATGCGGGATGCTAGTTTACGGGACTCGCTATGAAATCTTGTAAATTCAGTTGCAGATAAACTTGTAAACGTTACGGTCGCAAATAACCAAAGGTGAACGGAATAAAATCAAAATAAGTTTTATTAAAAATTTTATTAGCAAAGAAAAGAAATAAAATCTATTTTTGTGAATGGGCAACAAAAAAAAAAGGATTTTCTAAAATAAAACGAGCCATAGCAGTTTGGTAAAAAAAGTCAATAACCAAAGATACAAAGCGCAAAACAGAGAAAAACGGTTTGTGAAATATTTTCTTTATCTCTGAAGGAAAAAGGACATTTAAAAATAACCAAAACAAGGATTCAAGGATAATGGAATTAATTTCAAAGCAATAATAAGAAAGTTGTTGAATAACTTTCAGTGAAGCATTTCCCCTTATAATTTTTCAGTGAAAAGGATGATGTCATTATCATCTTCATTGTCGGCGCCGCCTTCTTTGGCTATGGTTTGAACCGAAAAAGGAAAATGAGGTCTTAAATGTCTGATAAGTGAAGTGAATAATATTGCCCTATTCCGGTTATTTTCGTATTTTCTTTTGACCAAAATCAAAGCAAAACAAAACACACAAAACAATAGCAAGAAAACGTAACCAACCAAAAAGAACATAAAAAGGATATTAAATTTTTATTTCGAAATTCGTGAGACAAAACATTATGGACTTTGGCATTAAACTATTTTCAATAAAGAGACGAGTATTAAAATCGTAAAAAAGTAAAACATAAAAACGATATACGTGTTTTTCCCATAAATAAATAAAAAATCTAAGGCATTTTTACTTAAAATCCTGGCCTTTGAATCCTGTTTCTTCCATAGAATTGCAAAAGCGAAAACCTGTCAATACTGTGAATCAACAAAAAATACTCGCTAACATATACAATTTCAACTGCGAGAAAGGATCCTATGGCATATATTTATTTAATCCTGTAAGTGCAAGTGAGTGTGTTTGTGTATGCGGTGTAGATTTGTCATTCGAATGTGAGTGTTTTTTTTTTGTGAAACATATAATGCTACGGTGACATACGGTTTGTGGTTCATGTGCATGTGTGGTAAATAATATACCCAAGCTTTATATAAAGCAATCATTAAAACGACAATATCAAATTATTGTGGATTACTCAAGGGCAACCAGCAACATTGCCTCCATATAAGTCACAAAATATTCTGTGGGTTCCACTGCTTTAGTATCTCTGGCACCACTGATTTTGTTTCTCTTATATGAAAGGAAAATTATTCGTCCTTTTAACAAAGCTTATAAAAACAGCATATACATCAACATTCCACTGAAATACCAAAAAAACAAAAACAGCATATATCTACCAGCATCGCATTGAGTTACGAAAACAATTTTGCTTGAAGACTTTAAGTCATTCGCCTGTTATTTACGTATTGTTTATTCGTTCCTCCGTTTATTCTATGTCGGCTCAGACACGTGGAGAACGACACATTTCAATATTTTGTAAATACCTCTCTATTAAGAATCTTAAGTGTAATCATTATTGGGGATTTTTGTTGTTACCATATTAGGCGTATAACCGCAACATCTAATTTAGTGTAAATATTGGGATTACCTAACCTAGTTTGTTATTGATGTAGGTCTAATAGTACTGTAAATTGACCATATCGCACCTTTGAGTATAGTTCCCATTTAACATAAATCGATCCCTAGATTGGATTTCCGGAGCGTGCTGAAGATGCTAATTCCTTCAATCCGATTAAAATTTGATACTTGTATATGCTATATGCAGTATCAGCTCTTCAATATTTATGCAAAAGTTAGTCCATAGCGGTGCATAATTACCCAGTCCAGCGAAAAACTTTGGTTAAAAACAGCGCAATTAATAATAGATTTTGTCAAAAAAAAAAAAAAACAAGTATATACGGCCGTAAGTTCAACCAGGCCGAATCGTATGTACCCTCCACCATGGATTGCGTAGAAACTTCTACGAAAGACTGTCATCCACAATCGAATTAATTGGGTTGTGGTATCTTAAAATTTCTTAACATCGGTTTCTAAATTGTGAGTTAGTCCATACGTGGTATATATTAGACAAAAAAGGTATGTATAGTTAAGTCTACAAATAATTACGAATCGATATGGACTTTTTTTGCACGGTACGTAGAGAGCCAGAATTGAAATATGGGATTCGCTTATATGTGGGCTATACACAATTATGACTTGATATGGACCAATTTTTGTGTGATTGGGGATCTATTTATCTGAGGGCTATATATAACTATAAACCGATATGGACCTAGTTAGGCATTGTTGTTAACGGCCATATGCTTGCACAATGAAATTTGCTCCTCCAAGTAGCTCTAAAACCAAATCTCGGGATCGATTTATATGGGGTCTATATATGATTATGGACTGATATGGACCACTTTTGGCATGGTTGTTAAATATCATATACTAACATCACGTACCAAATTTCAACCGAATCGGATGAATTTTGCTCTTCCAAGGGGCTCCGGAGGTCAAATCTAGGGATCGGTTTATATGGGTGCTATATATAATTATGAACCGATTTCGACCAATTTTCGCATGAGTGTTTGAGGCCATATATTAACACCACGTAACAAATTTCATCCGCATTGGTTGAATTTTAGTCTTCCACGAGGCTCCGGAAGACAAATCTGGGGATCGGTTTATATTGGTGCTATATAGAGTTATGGACCGATGTGGACCAATTCTTGCATGGTTGTTAGAGACCATATACTAACACCATGTACAAAATGTCAGCCGGATCGGATGAAATTTGCTTCTCTTTGAGGCTCCGCAAGCCAAATCGGGGGATCGGTTTATATGGGGCCATTAGCGTAGCTAGAAAATTTTCCTAGGGGGGGGCTATAGCCCCCCTAGCTAAAACTTTATAGACTGAACTTATAGGTTCAACTAATGTTTTATTTCATAAAATTTAATAAAAAATAGACATCAAAATAACTCGAGAATCAATTTATAATAAAGCAACTAAAAGTACCCTACGGGAAATTGGTGCAAATTGTGAAATAAAATTTAGTGAAATAAAATTATCAGAATAACCTTTTGTTCGATATATTTCAAAAAAATTTTTTTTTTCATTTCGGGTTCGATTAGGAGCCCAAATTGAAAGAGATTTCTAAGAGTTTGTCCGAGACTGGTTCCTGAGGACCTGTTTATGGGTTGCTCCTGCTAAATTGTTCCAGGACATGTCCTTTGGGGTGAGTCCAAGACGCGTCCTAAAATGTAAGTTTACTCCGTCAATGACAAACCCATGTAAAGGTGGACGGTCCCTTCCATACGTTTTGATCGAAACTGGGACCGGTCCATACACACCAGGGACTAGTCCTGTACCAGTTCTGTGGTTGATCCATTTCCCGTAGGGTAGTTCCACACTTTTCCCAGCAAAAAATTGGGAGTTGTTCTAAAGGCACAACTGTAAAAGCACTTCCAAAAATGTCCTCACAAAGAAGTTAACTATTTTAACTACACAAAAAGTTTTTTACTTCATTTTTTTTTTATATTTTAATGCGTAATTTTTTGTTTTCTTTTTCAAATAATTTAAAAAAAGAGTAAAAGTGTAAGTAAGAGTGTACCACTTCCAGAAAGAATAGTTCTAATATCAATTACTATTTTTTATTCAACTAAATCATAAGTTCAACCACAGCTTTATTTCATAAATATCAGACTTCTACCACAACCCAAGTAATTCGATTGTGCATGAAAGTCTTTAGTGGAACTTTGTGCGTTGTATGTGTATATACTTGCTTAATTTTTATAAAAATGTAAAATCGTAAATAGGTTTTCAAATTCTGGGGGGGGGGCTAAAATTTTTCTGGGGGGTCTAAGCCTCCTCCCCAGAAGCCTTCCTACGCTTATGATGGGGGCTATATATTATTATGGACCGATAAGGACCAATTTTTGCATGGTTGTTAGAGACCATATACTAACACCATGAACCAAATTTCAGCTGGATCGGATGAAATTTGCTTCTCTTTGAGGCTCCGCAAACCAAATCGGGGGATCGGTTTATATGGGAGCAGCGTTGCCAATTTAGCTTTTTTCCCGCTAGATTTGGCTTTTTTGAAGACGTTTAGAGGAAAAAAATGCATTTAGCTTTTAGCTTTTTTCTGGCTTTTTTTCATCACCCTTTTAGCTATTTTTGGCCTTTTTATACCCTTCACCACTACTGTGGTACAGGGTATAATAAGTTTGTGCATTTTTATGTAACACCAAGAAGGAAAAGTCTGAGACCCATCGTTTAGTATACCGATCGTCATAGAATTAAATTCTGAGTCGATTTAGCGATGTCTGTCTGTCTGTCTGTCTGTCTGTCTGTCCGTCTGTCTGTCTGTTTATGTATTTTTGTGTGCAAAGTACAGCTCGCAGTTTTAGTCCGATTGTCCTAAAATTTGGTATAGGGTCCTGTTTCGGCTCAAAGACGATCCCTATTGATTTTGGAAAAAATCGGTTCAGATTTAGATATAACTGCCATATATATTTTTCACCGATCTGGTCATAATTGGCGTGTATATCAACCGATCTTCCTCAAATTCCGTACATCCGAATATTTTATGAGTCTCGAAAAACTTGTAAAATATCATCCAAATCGGTTCAGATTTAGATATAGCTCCCATATATAGCTTTCGCCCGATTTACACTCCTTTGCCCACAGAGGCCAATTTTTAACTCCGATTTAGTTGAAGTTTTGCACAGGGAGTAGAATTAGCATTGTAACTATGCGTGCCAAATTTGGTTGAAATCGGTTCAGATTTGGATATATCTCCCATATATAGCTTTCGCCCGACTTACACTCATATGACCAGAGATGCCAATTTTTAACTCCGATTTAGTTGAAATTTTGCACAGAGAGTAGAATTAGCATTGTTGCTATGCGTGCCAAATTTGGTTGAAAGCGGCTCAGATTTAGATATAGCTCCCATATATATGTTTTTCTGATTTCGACAAAAATGGTCAAAATACCAACACTTTCCGTGTAAAATCGCCACTGCTTAGTCCAAAAGTTGTAAAAATGACTCTTAGTTTCCTATACTTCTAATACATATATGTCGAGCGATAAATCATAAATAAACTTTTGCGAAGTTTCCTTAAAATTGCTTCAGATTTAACTATTTCACATATTTTTATACCCTGCGCCACACTGTGGAACAGGGTATTATAAGTTAGTGCATATGTTTGCAACACCCAGAAGGAGACGAGATAGACACATGCTGTCTTTGGCAAAAATGCTCAGGGTGGGTTCCTGAGTCGATATAGCGATGTCCGTCTGTCCGTCTGTCCGTGAACACATTTTTGTAATCAAAGTCTAGGTCGCAGTTTTATTCCAATCGACTTCAAATTTGGCACAAGTATGTGTTTTGGCTCAGAATAGACCCCTATTGATTTTGGAAGAAATCGGTTCAGATTTAGATATAGCTCCCATATATATATTTCGCCCGATATGGACTTATATGGCCACAGAAGCCAGAGTTTTACCCTAATTTGCTTAAAATTTTGCACAAGAAGAACAATTAGTACTATAGTCAAGTGTGCCAAATTTTATTGAAATCGGTTCAGATTAAGATATAGCTCCCATATATATCTTTCGCCCGATATGCACTAATATGGACCCAGCAGCCAGAGTTTTATACGGATTTGCTTGAAATTTTGTATTGGCATAACACTTGGTCGTATAGTCAAGTGTGCAAAATTTGATTGAAATCGGTTCAGATTTAGATATAGCTCCCATATATATCTTTCGCCCGATATGGACTAATATGGTCCTAAAAGCTAGAGTTTTGACCCAATTTGGTTGAAATTTTGCACAGGGAGTAGATTTAGCATTCTAGCTATGCGTGCCAAATTTGATTGAAATCGGTTCAGATTTATATATAGCTCCCATATATAGCTTTCGCCCGATTTACACTCATATGACCACAGAGGCCAATTTTTGCTCCGAGTTAGTTGAAATTTTGCACAAGGAGTAGATTTAGCATTGTAGCTATGTGTGCCAAATTTGGTTGAAATCGATTCAGATATAGATATAGCTCCCATATATATCTTTCGCCCGATATGCACTTATATGGACCCAGAAGCCAGAGTTTTATCGTTTTTTATAGCTTGAAATTTTGCACAAGGAGCACAATTGGTAGTATAGTCATGTGTGCCAAATTTGATTGAAATCGGTTCAGATTTATATATAGCTCCCATATATAGCTTTCGCCCGATTTACACTCATATGACCACAGAGGCCAATTTTTTGCTCCGATTTAGTTGAAATTTTGCACATGGAGTAGAATTAGCATTGTAGCTATGCCTGCCAAATTTGGTTGAAATCGGTTAAGATTTAGATATAGCTCCCATATATATGTTTTTCTGATTTCGACAAAAATGGTCAAAATACCAACATTTCCCTTGTAAAATCGCCACTGCTTAGTCGAAAAGTTGTAAAAATGACTCTAATTTTCCTTAACTTCTAATACGTATATATCGAGCGATAAATCATAAATAAACTTTTGCGAAGTTTCCTTAAAATTGCTTCAGATTTAAATGTTTCCCATATTTTTTTACTAACATTGTGTTCCACCCTAGTGTTTTAGCCGACTTAAATTTTGAGTCTATAGATTTGTAGAAGTCTATCAAATTCTGTCCAGATCGAGTGATATTTAAATGTATGTATTTGGGACAAACCTTTATATATAGCCCCCAACACATTTGACGGATGTGATATGGTATCGAAAATTTAGATCTACAAAGTGGTGCAGGGTATAATATAGTCGGCCCCGCCCGACTTTAGATTTTCCGTACTTGTTTATTTTCGACATGTTCCTATTGAAATATGGATAAAACTTCGTGTTTATGTAAGTCTTGCTGCAAGAATAAGGGTCTCCGCATATTTCAAAGCTCAATTTAAGCCTTAATAATTATTCCAGCCATTATGTTGTAAAGTTTTTTCCTAGTATTCATAAAAGTTATCGTAAAATATCTAATATTACCATACAAACTATTACCTATTACCATACAATCTACTATTACCATACAAATTCCTTATATAAACTGTCAGTATTAGGAATAATAGCATTTGACTCGTTTATCCTTTTTATGTTATTATAATACGTATTCTAAAGTTATTATGATATTACTAAATTAAAATAGTAGATGCGAATTGCTTTGTACACTGAAAAAATATTGTCATTGGTTATAATAGCATTTGTGAATTTCTCTTATGAAAACAAAAGTCCAAAAGCCGATAAAATCCCTTTGTCCTTATAGTTAAGTGATTCAACTTAAAAATGGGTATCTTTTCATGAAAGAAGGCTGGGGTCAATTCTAAAAAATTCTTAAAATTAATTAAAAAGTCTTTAGATTTGTGGAGATTTTGTATCTTGACCACAAACCAAAATAGCGTTCAAAAATAGAAGAGATTTTTCAACATTTTATTTTAAAAACGTATACACAGAATAATTTTTACTTAAAGTCTAGTCTGAATTAAATTTAAGTTGCGGTTAGCACGTTTTTAAAGCTTTGTGATAGCTCATGAAGAAAAAGCTGAAAAAACGAATAAATTCGAATTTGACTCTGAATCAATACCAAAATCATAAGTGTACAAAATCTTTGGAAGCGAACATAGAAATAATTAAGGAAATAAAGTTTTGAATGTGGTATTATTTTTTTTTAACATCAAAAACAATGCAATAAAAAAATTCGTAGTGATAGGATCAAAACAAATCTGCTATTTATTAATGGAATGGATTTACATTTACGAAAATTGGACAACAATAGGTTTGTATGGGAAATTTTCGAATAAAAGTTATTCAGTATAAACTTGCAAGACAGTTAGAATGGGTTTTATTTTCTTGGGTAATATTAGGAGAAGTGTATACGTTCACGAATTTATCATTAATTCAGTTAAAACGAAATATATTGATATTTTCTAATGCAGTTCTATTTGACATTGGAATTGTTGATGATTAACCAGCTGCTTATTGCTATTCCTAGTAATAAAAAAGTTTTTATTTACTAGGAAATATAAATGAAGGACTTCCTGTAAAAATTTGTTATAGTAATCAAAATGTATCGAGTACGCAAACAGAGCTAATATGACTTAGATTTTCTTACCGTCTCACAGAAATGGAAATAAAATGAATAAAATTAAAATAATATGCATTTTATTGAAATAAAGCCTTTAAGTTTGTTAAATTTCAATCAAAAATGTGACTATTGATACAAAAAAAATTTAGCTTTTTTTCTAGCTATTTTTTAAAATTTTTTAGCTTTTTATACCCTGCTCCACACTGTGGAACAGGGTATTATAAGTTAGTGCATATATTTGCAACACCCAGAAGGAGAAGAGATAGACACATGGTGTCTTTGGCAAAAATGCTCAGGGTGGGCTCTTGAGTCGATATAGCGATGTCACGGACAGACGTGAACACATTTTTGTAATCAAAGTCTAGGTCGCAGTTTTAGTCAAATCGACTTCAAATTTGGCACAAGTATGTGTTTTGGCTCAGAATAGATCCCTATTGATTTTGGAAGAAATCGGCTCAGATTTAGATATAGCTCCCATACATATATTTCGCCCGATATGGACTTATATGACCCCAGAAGCCAGAGTTTTACCCTAATTTACTTAAAATTTTGCACAAGAAGAACAATTAGTACTATAGTCAAGTGTGCCAAATTTTAATGAAATCGGTTCAGATTTAGATATAGCTCCCATATATATCTTTCGCCCGATATGGACTAATACGGTCCCAGAAGCCAGAGTTTTAACCCAATTTGCATAGGGAGTACAATTAGCATTGTAGCTATGCCTGCCAAATTTTGTTCAAATCGGTTCAGATTTAGATATAGCTCCCATATATTGCTTTCGCCCGATTTACACTCATATGACCACAGAGGCAAATTTTTTGCTCCGATTCAGTTGAAATTTTGCACAGAGAGTAGCATTAGTATTGTCGCTATGAGTGCCAAATTTGGTTGAAATTGGTTCAGATTTAGATATAGCTCCCATATATAGCCTTCGCCCGATTTACACTCATATGACCACAGAGGCCAATTTTTAACTCCGATTTAGTTGAAATTTTGCACAGGGAGTAGAATTAGCATTGTTGCTATGCGTGCCACATTTGGTTGAAATCGGTTCAGATTTAGATATGGCTCCCATATATATGTTTTTCTGATTTCGACAAAAATGGTCAAAATACCAACATTTTCCTTTCTTAGTCGAAAAGTTGTAAAAATGACTCTAATTTTCCTAAACTTCTAATACATATATATCGACCGATAAATCATAAATAAAAATTTTCGAAGTTTCCTTAAAATTGCTTCAGATTTAAACGTTTCCCATATTTTTTTTTACTAACATTGTGTTCCACCCTAGTGCATTAGCTGACTTAAATTTTGAGTCTATAGATTTTGTAGAAGTCTATCAAATTCATCCAGATCGAGTGATATTTAAATGTTTGTATTTGGGACAAACCTTTATATATAGCCCCCAACACATTTGACGTATGTGATATGGTATCGAAAATTTAGATCTACAAAGTGGTGAAGGGTATAATATAGTCGGCCCCGCCCGACTTTAGACTTTCCTTACTTGTTTTGGCTAGTTTTTTGGACAAATCTAGCGGTTTTTGGTGAAACAATTTTGGCAACGCTGTATGGGAGCTATATATTTATGGATCGATAAAGACCAATTTTTGCATGGTTGTTAGAGACCATATACTAACACCATGTACCAAATTTCAGCCGGATCGGATGAAATTTGCTTCTCTTTGAGGCTCCGCAAGCCAAATTTTGACCGATATGGCCCATTTGCAACACCATCCGACCTACATCAATAACAACTACTTGTGCCACGTTTCAAGTCGATAGTTTGTTTCGTTCGGAAGTTAGCGTGATTTCAACAGACGGACGGACATGCTCAGATCGACTCAGAATATCATCACGACCCAGGATATATATACTTTATAGGGTCTTAGAGCAATATTTCGATGTGTTACTGTTATGGATTTTAATAAAGTCGGGTGTGGACAACATTTAATTTGTTCATGCTTTTTTTCTCCGATTAAATCGCAAAACAAAACATTCTCAAAAAAAAAAAAAAAAAAACAAATATATACGGCCGTAAGTTCGGCCAGGCCGAATCTTATGTACCCTCCACCATGGATTGCGTAGAAACTTCTACGAAAGACTGTTATCCACAATCGAATTACTTGGGTTATGGTATCTTAAAACTTCTTAACATCGTTTTCTAAATTGTGAGTTAGTCCATACGTGATATATATTAGACAAAAAAGTTATGTATAGGTAAGTCTACAAATAATTACGAATTGACATTGACTTTTGCACGGTGCGTACACTGAAAAAATATTGTCGTGAGATCAAAGATTTTATGTCCTTAAAATACATATGCAAATTTTGCTTAGCATAGCAGATGCATTTCTCGAATATAAAGATTTTTCCGTGTCCAAAAGTCGATAAACTTTTTAATGAAGTCGTATTGTCCTTAAAATTAAGTGATTTGACTTAAAAATGGGTACCATAACATGAAAGAAAACATTTTTGGGCTAAGGCCGACCTAACTTTAATAATTCAGAAAAATTAATGAAATTGTCTTTAAATTTGTTGTCTTTTTGCATCTTGACTACAAAGCAAAAAAACGTCCAAATATAGGACATATCTTTCAAAACTTTATATTAAAGACGTTTTTTACTTGAAACATTGCATATTTTCTACTGGAAGTCGAGTCTAAATTTGGAAAATAAAGTTTTCGTTAAATCGTTTTTAAAGGACTTTGATAGCATATGAAGAAAAAACAAGTATATACGGCCGTAAGTTCGGCCAGGCCGAATCTTATGTACCCTCCACCATGGATTGCGTAGGAACTTCTACTAAAGGCTGTCATCCACAATCGAATTACTTGGGTTGCGATAACACTTGCCGATGGCAAGGTATCGTAAAACTTTTTAACACTGTCTTCTAAATTGTAAGTTAGTCCATAAGGGGTATATATTAAACAAAAAAAAAAGGCCGATTAAATACGTATATAATTCAGTTTGACAAAATTTTCTATAGAAATAAAATTTTGACAAAATTTTCTATAGAAATAAAAACTTGACAAAATTTTCTATAGAAATAAAATGTTGACAAAATTTTCTATGGAAGTAAAATGTTGACAAAATTTTCTATAGCAATAAAATTTTGACAAAATTTTCTATAGAAATAAAATGTTGACAAAATTTTCTATAGAAATAAAATGTTGAAAAAATTGTCTATAGAAATAAAATGTTGACAAAATTTTCTACAAAAATAAATTTTTTACAAAATTTTCTATAGAAATAAAATTTTGACAAAATTTTCTATGGAAATAAAATGTTGACAAACATTGCTATAGAAATAAACTTTTTACAAAACTTTCTATAGAAATGAAATTTTGACAAAACTTTCTATAGTAATAAAATTTGACAATTTTTACATGGCTGTTAGAGGCCATATACTAACGAAATGTACCAAATTTCAACCGCATCGGATGACTTTTGCTCCTCCAAGAGGCTCCGGAGGTCAAATCTGAGGATCGGTTTATATGGGAGCTATATATAATTATGGACCGATATGGACCAATTTTTGCATGGTTGTTAGAGACCATATACTAACACCACGTACCAAATTTCAATCGGGTAGGATGAAGTTTGCTCCTCCAAGAGGCTCCGGAGGTCAAATCTGGGGATCGGTTTATATGGGAGCTATATATATTTATGGACCGATATGGACCAATTTTTGCATGGTTGTTAGAGACCGTATACTAACATCAGGTACCAAATTTCAACCGGATCGGATGAATTTTGCCCCTCCAAGAGGCTCCGGAGGTCAAATCTGGGGATCGGTTTATATGGGGGCTATATATAATTATGGACCGATATGGACCAATTTTTGCATGGTTGTTAGAGACCATATACTTAGACCACGTACCAAATTTCAACCGGATCGGATGAATTTTGCTGCTCCGGAAGGCTCCGCAAGCCAAATTTGGGGATCGGTTTATATGGGGGCTATACGTAAACGTGGGCCGATATGGCCCATTTTCAATACCATCTGACCTACATCAATAACAACTACTTGTGCCAAGTTTCAAGTCGATAGCTAGTTTCGTTCGGAAGTTAGCGTGATTTCCACAGACGGACGGACAGCCGGACAGACGGACAGACGGACGGACGGACGGACATGCTTAGATCGACTCAGAATTTCACCACGACCCAGAATATATATACTTTATGGGGTCTTAGAGCAATATTTCGATGTGTTACAAACGGAATGACAAAGTTAATATACCCCCATCCTATGGTGGAGGGTATAAAAACTGAAAAAACGAAAAATTAAAATTTGTTTCCTAGAAGCAAGTTAAAGTAAAGATAAAATCTTTGGAACCGGATATGTTTTTTTTCAGTGTAGAGAGCCAGAATTGAAATATGGAGGTCGCTTATAGCGGGGCTATATAGAATTATGAACTTGATATGGACCAATTTGTGTGTGATTGGGGATCGATTTATCTGAGGGCTATATATAACTGTAGACCGATATGGACCTAGTTATGAATGGTTGTTAACGACCATATATTAGCACAATGTACCAAATTTCAACTGACTCGGATAAAATTTGCTCCTGCAAATCTCGGGATCGGTTTATATGGGGGCTATATATGATTATGGACTGACATGAACCACTTTTGACATGGTTATTAAATATCATATACTACCACCACGTACCAAATTTCAACCAGATCGGATGAATTTTGCTTCTCCAAAAGGCACCAGAGGTGAAATCTGCGGATCGGTTTATATGGGGCTGTATATAATTATGGACTGATATGAACCAATTCCTGCATGGTTGTTGGATACCATATACTAACATCACGTACCAAATTTCAACCGAATCGGATGAATTTTGCACTACCTAGGGGCACCGGAGGTCAAATCTGGGGATCGGTTTATATGGGGCCTATATATAATTATGGACCGATTTCGATCAATTTTTGCATGGGTATTTGAGGCCATATATTAACACCACCTACCAAATTTCAACTGAATCAAATGAATTTTGGTCTTAGAAGAGGCTCCGGAGGTCAAATCTGGTAATCGGTTTATATGGGGGATATATATACTTATGGGCCGATGTGGACCAATTTTTGTATGGTCATTAGAGACCATATACTAACACCGAGTACCAAATTTCAGCCGGATCGGGTGAAATTTGCTTCTTTTAGAGGCTCCGCAATCCAAATCGGGGGATCGGTTTATATGGGAGCTATATATTTATGGACCGATAAGGACCAATTTTTGCATGGTTGTTAGAGACCATATACTAACACCATGTACCAAATTTCAACCGGATCGGAGGTAATTTGCTTCTCTTAGAGGCTCCGCAACCCAAATCGGGGGATCGGTTTATATGGGAGCTATTTATTGATCGATCGATCGATTTATGGACCGATAAAGACCAATTTTTGCATGGTTGTTAGATACCATATACTAACACCATGTACCAAATTTCAGCCGGTTTGGATGAAATTTGCTTCTCTAAGAGCAATCACAAGGCAAATTTAGGGGTCTGCTTATATAGCTATACGTAAAAGTGGACCGATATGGCCCATTTGCAATACCATCCGACGTACATTAATAACAACTACTTGTGCCAAGTTTCAAGTCGATAGCTTGTTTCGTTCGGAAGTTAGCGTGATTTCCCATCCTATGGTGTAGGGTATAAAAATAGGCCGTATCTGTCCATGCTTCGATATAACCCCCTATTTATCCTATTTTCCTGAAACAGGAAATCTGAAGGAGTAAAGTGATATGCAAAAAAAATTTATATCTCTCTATGTTTCTATATAGTCTTCTACACCGAAAAAAAAGTTTACTATTGTTTACGAAAAATGAACTAACCCATAGTAAGAATGACCATGATTTGGCGCCAAAGATTTTTTTCATCTAGATAAGTTCATGATTTTCTTATAAATAAGTTTATGTATTGCATCGTATTTTAGTTCATTCTTACTACGCTGTGGGAAGAATGTACTTACACTCATTCAAAATATTCCTGCTATCCGGAAAAATGAACAAGTTTTTGGGAATCCTATATTTAGAAAGTGGTTTCAAATAAACTGTTTATCAGTATAATTTTCAAAGAAGTAAATAAATTGAGGAATTAAAGGTACAACAAGCCTGTATACAACTAAGAAATTTTTCGCACAATATAAGACAATTTTTCATAACTACCAGTATTTTATTTCAAAAAATTATTATTATATTACATAAAACTATGGCTTATGATATACAATAAAAGAAATGTTTTTATTCGTACGCCGTATGCTGTTACTTTTCGGTAGTTAGTAATTGCTTCTTCAAAAGAGTAATATTCTATGTTAGTAGAATGAAACTAATTAATATCAATTTCCATTTTCTATCCATATGAAAGATATATGCCATAAGTTGCTATTTTCATTTCATTTTTGTCCAATTTCACCGATTTCGCTAGTTTTTGTTGTGTGGATTTGCGTCATAAGCCTTTGAAGTTAAAAAGGTATATAAAATATAAAAATATTAACAAATTCTATGGTATTTTGATCTTTATCTTACAACAGAATTTTCTTAGAGCAAATAGGGATATCAGCTTAGTTAGCATTAAACAGTAAGAAGATTCCAAAAAATACCATTAGATTTGCTGTCATCCTGCAAATGAAAATTATTTTTAATAAATAGAAATTTTGGCTTTATTACAAATGGACGAAAAACTTACCACATTTAAAAAAATCATCCAATTACTACATTAGTGGAATCATATCCATGCACAAATGGGACATTTTTGAAATCCTTCTCAGAATATAAATGAAATAAAAATATTATAAAATTAGATATAATTTCCACTTGTCAATATAGCATTTAGTATTTATGGTGGATATTAAGTTCGAGTTTAGTGGCTAAAATCCCAATTTTTCATGATTAGTTTTCTTTAGAAATACATGGGAACAAAATTGAACCGTTTTTGTGTTCATTTAAAATTTATATCAAATTTTTAGTAATTTGAGGTCGCTGAATCCAAATTTACACTTGTTTTTTTAAGAGCTCGACTTTTTGAGATATACGGTTATGTTCAAAATTAAGGCACTTCCGCTATATATATTGGAATAACTTGAAAACAATTCATCATATTAAATTAAAAAAACAGTGTTCTACATAAGCTTAAAAACGATTTTCTGTTCTTAATCGTGTAATCCATTTAAAGAATATAAACTTAATAAAAAACTTGTTTCGAGCTATTCTCCATCAAGTTATATTTAAATTTGCATCGAAGGCGTATAATTTTATACTTTTCTTACTGATTTATTTCTGATTTTACTGATTTATTTCTGATTTATTTCTGATTTTAGCACCTAAACTCGAACTTAGTACACACCTTAAGGACTCGCTATAACATAAAAATATAGACTCAAAAAATTGTACTGTGATCCAGATGTAGAGTAAATATAGATCATTTTATTACCACTCATTATGAATATTTTTATGTAAACCAATTTAAAACCGCACTGATTTTAAATTATTAATAGAAATATACAGTTTCTTAATATGTGATTTATTTTAGAGTTATTTATTTTTTTATCAATATAAAGTGTTTTTGTTTTCTCTTACATCACACCATTCACTTATCAGTTTCTAAAATGTTACGAAATAAATGTATTTTTATTAATAAACACAAATACCGCACGCAAGCGCACCACGTGTGCGCTTCATAAATGCATCAACAGAACTGAATGCACCAATAAAACTCAAAGACACAAATAGTCATAAAGGACACATATGTAAAGAAAAACAACTCCACACACACATGATCCCTTTCTGATCTCGCTATTGCAACAAAACAACTATCACCACAAAAGATACCAACAACACACATTCCATAACATCATCGCAATAACAAACACAAACAAAAAAAAAGATGATGCAATAATTTCATAATTTCTTCTCACTTCAATTTCCAGTATCACGTTTATTGATTAGTTGGTATTCTATCTATAGGATAAGGTAAAATATATTCAAAATTTACGAGGAATCCATAAAAAATTATATACACCCGTCAAGGATTAAATTAACTACTTTTTATTCTACTTTATCTAAAATTTTCAATGTGAGGAAATATACTCCAACTTATAGTAAAAACCGAAATAAGCTGTAGGAAGCCGTCATACGAATCGGTACTGTGGTTAAGTTAATTTTTACTACAAAAATTTTTTTCCATACAAAAATTTTTCTTAGTAAATTGTCCACATTTCGTAGCAAGATTTTTATATTGCCTATGTCTTTTTATAATACAATCAACGATGCATTAACTATTGTATTGGAAATTTATTTAAGGAAAAATCCTTCCCATTTCGTAGTTAGTGAACTAAAAAACATTTACTGAAGTTTTATAAGTTTTCCTTTAGCTAAGTTAATTTTCGCAGTGGTTACGAAAAATGAACTATATTACAGTAAATTTTTTGAACTATGTGGAAGTTAAACTGGTCCTAAAATTAACAAGACACTTTTTTTCTGTGTGTAATTGACGATATTCGTATCTAACTTCTTGAGGCCATGTTATCCGATATCATTGAGGATCTGTTCAAAATATATTTTAGAAACAGCCATTTTCACATATTCACATTGGCCATTTGCCATTGACGGAGTAAATTTACTCCATAGACATGTTTTCATGAACCAGTCTGGGACAAAATCATAGGAGCCTGCTTCATTTTGAGCATCAAAATCACATCAGAAACGTATTTAAGTGCAAAGTAAATACCTATATTTTGAATTTGTAATAAAAAATCTACTAATGTTGGGGCATTTGAAAACTTAAAATTTTTTGTTTTTAAATTCAAAGTTTTTAATTCAGTCGTCTCTTTTTAACTTCAATTACGTATGCTTTAATTCGTAAGAGCTTTTCTTGTTATTTCAAACAGCATGCTATAAATTTAAATCCTTCAGCTTAAAATTTTTATATTTTAACGCAAAGAAAATTGCATTCAATTTTATTTGACCATTAAAATCTTAACCTTTTATGACGGTCCCCAAAATTAACTTCTATTCAAGTTCTACATACATATTTATTCAATTGCGAATATCACCACCGTCATTACTGCATTTACAAATTTTATTGGCCATCCTTACAAACACACACACACCCATATGGACATATATAAACTCAGGCAAATAACAAATATGACATGGCTTACAGAAGACTTTTAGTTGAAATTAGACAAATGCCTTAGATTGACTTTTAAGGTGACACAAATGATGACAATGCTCTATAATACTCTGCATTGAAATGGTATCTAAGGCGAAAGTCATAAAAGTAGCAACCACCTTTCAGCATTACAGAAGGATGGATTCTACTCTCTCTCTCGTGTTGCCTCCCTAGCATACAAAAGGACTATTTGAAAAAGCCAACCAGTCACCACAATTTCCCTCCACACTTGTAATGCGACTACCTTAACGTCCACCAAAACAATCACCACTACTAGAGCCTTTTGCCACTGGCGTCACCACAATAACTACGTGGTTGAACATGGGGGTGTTCAGTGACACAAACTTAAACATCTATGGATGGCATTGTGTGGCATTCGCACAGATGTTGTGGCTCCTTTTACGACTATCCTTTGTGTAAACATTGAATACTTATTCGCAGAAGGCGCATTCTATACAAGGGCAATGTGCGGAAAGAGAGAGAGAGTGTGTTCAGGGAGATTACTATTTGATCAATTTGGGAATATCAAATGAGAACCACAGATATATGGGAAGTTTTATATATATTGAAATATTTCTACACTCTAATGGTATTACGTTTTAAATCCCAGCAATAAAGAAGTTTCATTAAAGAAGTTTGGACTCCCAACTAGTGATCTGCAAGTAATGCAAAAATTTGGATATTATCAAATGAATGTTATATATGGTCTTGTTGTAAGACAGCAGTACTCTGTTTTCAAAAATTTTTATACTTCTACAGACGGACATCACTACATCGACGCAGAATTTAATTCTAAGGATTTATGATCTATCGATTGATAGATATGTAAAGGGTGATTCTTTTGAGGTTAGGATTTTCATGCATTAGTATTTGACAGATCACGTGGGATTTCAGACATGGTGTCAAAGAGAAAGATGCTCAGTATGCTTTGACATTTCATCATGAATAGACTTACTAACGAGCCACAACGTCGAATTTTCAGTGAATGGGCCCTAGAAAAGTTGGCAGAAAATCCGCTTTTTTATCGACAAATTTTGTTCAGCGATGAGGCTCATTTCTGGTTGAATGGCTACGTAAATAAGCAAAATTGCCGCATTTGGAGTGAATAGCAACCAGAAGCCGTTCAAGAACTGCCCATGCATCCCGAAAAATGCACTGTTTGGTGTGGTTTGTACGTTGGTGGAATCATTGGACCGTATTTTTTCAAAGATGCTGTTGGACGCAACGTTACGGTGAATGGCGATCGCTATCGTTCGATGCTAACAAACTTTTTGTTGCCAAAAATGGAAGAACTGAACTTGGTTGACATGTGGTTTCAACAAGATGGCGCTACATGCCACACAGCTCGCGATTCTATGGCCATTTTGAGGGAAAACTTCGGAGAACAATTCATCTCAAGAAATGGACCGGTAAGTTGGCCACCAAGATCATGCGAATTGACGCCTTTAGACTATTTTTTGTGGGGCTACGTCAAGTCTAAAGTCTACAGAAATAAGCCAGCAACTATTCCAGCTTTGGAAGACAACATTTCCGAAGAAATTCGGGCTATTCCGGCCGAAATGCTCGAAAAAGTTGCCCAAAATTGGACTTTCCGAATGGACCACCTAAGACGCAGCCGCGGTCAACATTTAAATGAAATTATCTTCAAAAAGTAAATGTCATGGACCAATCTAACGTTTCAAATAAAGAACCGATGAGATTTTTATGCGTTTTTTTTTTAAAAAAAGTTATCAAGCTCTTAACAAATCACCCTTTATAAGAGGTATCGGAAATTTTGCGTCATTTTTACAAGTATTCGACTTAGCAGTAGCGATTTTACAAGGAAATTATGGGTATTTTGACCACATTTGCCCAAATTGGAAGAACAAATATGAGACGATATTGACCAAATCGAGCACACATGTTAATTGTACTCTCAGTTAAAAAAATTCAACATTTTCTGTGTGAATCTTTGGCTTCCTTGGTCATATAAATATAGCGAGCGATGTACCAATGAATGAACCAATTTTGACCAAATTTGGCACGCATAGCTCGAATGATAATTCTATTCTCTGTGCAAAATGTCATGCAAATCAGAGTGAAATTTTGAACTACTTTGGTCATATGAATATATATCGGGCGAACGGTGTATAAGGAAGCTCTATCTAACTCTGAACCGATTTCCACTAAAATAAACATGCATAGTTAGAAAGTTTATTAAACACCTTGTGGCAAATTAAAAGTAAATAGGCAAAAGACATTGTACTCTGTGGTCGTGTGAGTGTAAATCGGGCGAATGACATATATGGGAGCTATATCTAAATCTGAACCGATTTCAATCAAATTATGCATACATAGTAAGAATATTAATTTTACTCCCTGTGCTAAATTTCTCGTAAATCGGAGACAACTCGTGGACAATGTAGTCATGTAGAACGAAATATATATATATATATATATATATATATATATATATATATATATATATATATATATATATATATATATATATATATATATATATATATATATATATATATATATATATATATATATATATATATGTATATATATATATATATATATATATATATATATATATATATATATATATATGGAAGCAATATCTAAATCTCAACCCTTTGCGGCCAAGTTTGGCAAAAAATCTGTATTCTGGGGCCATATAAGTGCATATCGGGCAAAAAATAAACATGGGAGCTACATCTACATCTGAACCAATTTTTTCCAATACCAACGGGGTTCTATTCTGGCCTAAAAAAACATACATTAGTCAAACTTTAAGCTGATTGAACTAAAACTGCGACCTAGACTTTGGTCACAAAAATGTATTCATACAATGGTTGCCACAGTTGGTAGAATTCTACAAAAAAATGGTAGATTTTTTACTGTTTGATCGATTGGTAGAATTATTGATTTTTGGTAGATTTTGCAATATATTCCTCTCTAACTAAGGGGTGCTCTAATTTTCTACAGAAATAAAATTTTGACAAAATTTTCTATAGAAATAAATTTTGACAAAATTTTTTATAGAAATAAAATTTTGACGCCATTTTCTATAGAATTAAAATTTTGACGAAATTTTCTACAGAAATAAAATTATGGCAAAAATTTCTATTGAAATAAAATTTTGACAAAATTTTTTGCAGGAATAAAATTCTGACAAAATTTTCAATGGGAATAAAATTCTAACAAAATTTTGACAACATTTTCTATAGAAATAAAATTGTTTTGTTGGTTTGATTTCAGCTTAAAACCATTGCGTTGACTTCATTAAAGAGTAGTAAAGTAAGAGAGGAAAAGTATGTTTTTCAAATTAATTTGGGCAACACCCAATAGACTGCAAGATGGTTGGATGGACAGCCGTTTCGGAATTATCACATTCCTTATATCTAAAGGGTGATTTGTTAAGAGCTTGATAACTTTTTTTTTTAAAAAAACGCATAAAATTTGCAAAATCTCATCGGTTCTTTATTTGAAACGTTAGATTGGTCCATGACATTTACTTTTTGAAGATAATTTCATTTAAATGTTGACCGCGGCTGCGTCTTAGGTGGTCCATTCGGAAAGTCCAATTTTGGGCAACTTTTTCGAGCATTTCGGCCGGAATAGCCCGAATTTCTTCGGAAATGTTGTCTTCCAAAGCTGGAATAGTTGCTGGCTTATTTCTGTAGACTTTAGACTTGACGTAGCCCCACAAAAAATAGTCTAAAGGCGTCAAATCGCATGATCTTGGTGGCCAACTTACCGGTCCATTTCTTGAGATGAATTGTTCTCCGAAGTTTTCCCTCAAAATGGCCATAGAATCGCGAGCTGTGTGGCATGTAGCGCCATCTTGTTGAAACCACATGTCAACCAAGTTCAGTTCTTCCATTTTTGGCAACAAAAAGTTTGTTAGCATCGAACGATAGCGATCGCCATTCACCGTAACGTTGCGTCCAACAGCATCTTTGAAAAAATACGGTCCAATGATTCCACCAGCGTACAAACCACACCAAACAGTGCATTTTTCGGGATGCATGGGCAGTTCTTGAACGGCTTCTGGTTGCTCTTCACTCCAAATGCGGCAATTTTGCTTATTTACGTAGCCATTCAACCAGAAATGAGCCTCATCGCTGAACAAAATTTGTCGATAAAAAAGCGGATTTTCTGCCAACTTTTCTAGGGCCCATTCACTGAAAATTCGACGTTGTGGCAGATCGTTCGGCTTCAGTTCTTGCACGAGCTGTATTTTATACGGTTTTACACCAAGATCTTTGCGTAAAATCTTCCATGTGGTCGAATAACACAAACCCAATTGCTGCGAACGGCGACGAATCGACATTTCACGGTCTTCAGCAACACTCTCAGAAATAGACGCAATATTCTCTTCTGTACGCACTGTACGCATTCGTGTGGTTGGTTTAATGTCCAATAAAGTAAACTGAGTGCGAAACTTGGTCACAATCGCATTAATTGTTTGCTCACTTGGTCGATTATATAGACCATAAATCGGACGTAAAGCGCGAAACACATTTCGAACCGAACACTGATTTTGGTAATAAAATTCAATGATTTGCAAGCGTTGCTCGTTAGTAAGTCTATTCATGATGAAATGTCAAAGCATACTGAGCATCTTTCTCTTTGACACCATGTCTGAAATCCCACGTGATCTGTCAAATACTAATGCATGAAAATCCTAACCTCAAAAGAATCATCCTTTACTTGCGGAAAACTATCAACCGATTATCATAATAAATTCGGGTAATTCACTAAACCCAATCGAACATCCCGAAAAAAAAATTGGGGAAGTAAACCAGTCTATAGCGCTTTGTCCAAATAAATTTTGACACATATACTTTTTGCTTGTTGATTAAGCTACCCTTCTGTTTAGTCAACGCAATGGTTTTAAGTTGAAATCAAAACAACAAATATGATTGAAGAAGAAATCAACAATAAAAACCAAAATAAATAAAATTTTGACAAAATGTTCTATAGAAATAAAATTTTGACAAAATATTCTATAGAAATAACATTTTGAGAAAACTTTCTATACAAATAAAATTTTGACAACATTTTCTATAGAAATAAGATTTTAACAAAATTTTCTATAGAAATAAAATTTTTAAAAAATTTTCAATAGAACTAAAATTTTGAGTAAATTTTGTATAGAAATAAAATGTTGAAAAAAATTGCGAAAAAAATTCTATAGAAATAAAATGTTGACAACATTTTTGACGGAAATAAAATTTTGACAAAGTTTTATATAGAAATAAAATTTTGACAAAATATTCTACAGAAATAAAATTTTGACAAAATTTTCTATAGAAATAAAATTTTGACAAAATATTCTATAGAAATAAAATTTTGACAATATTTTCTATAGAAATAAAATTTAAACGAAATTTTCTATAGAAATAAAAATTTGACAAAATTTATTTGGGCAAAGCCCTATAGACTGCAAGATGCTTGGATGGACAGCCGATTCGGAATTACCACATTCCTCATCAGCATCCTCTATTTGCAGCAAAACTATCAACCAATTACCAGAATAAATTCGGGTAATTCACTAAACCCAATTGAACCTTCCGAAAAAAACGTAAACCATATATATAAACCATATCTATAGAGCTTTGCCCAAATAAATTTCGTCTGAAATCAAAACACCAAATATCATTGAAGAAGAAACCAACAATAAGAAACCTAAAAAAAATAAAATTTGAACAAAATTTTGTATAGAAATAAAATTTTCTATGAAAATAAAATTTTGACAATATTTTCTATAGAAATTTTTATAGAAATAAAATTTCAACGGAATGTTCTATAGAAATTTAATTTTGACAAAATTTTCTACGAAAATAAAATTTTGACAATATTTTGTATAGAAATAACATTTTGACAAAGTTTTCTATAAAAATAAAATTTTGACAAAATTTTCCATAGAAATAAAATTTTGGAAAAATTTTCTATAGAAATAAAATTTTGGCAAAATTTTCTAGAGAAATAAAATTTTGACAAAATTTTCTATAGAATTACAATCTTAACAACATTTTCTACAGAAATAAAATTTTGACAACATTTTCTATAGATTTAAAATTTTAAAGAAATTTTCTATAAAAGTAAAATTTTGACAAAATTGTCAATAGGAGTAAATTTTTGAAAAAATTTTATATAGAAATAAAATTTTGACAAAATTTTCTATAGAAATAAAATTATGACAAAATTTTATATAGAAATAAAATTTTGTCAAAATGGTTAGGTTAGGTTAGGTGGCAGCCCGATGTATCAGGCTCACTTAGACTATTCAGTCCATTGTGATACCACATTGGTGAACTTCTCTCTTATCACTGAGTGCTGCCCGATTCCACGTTAAGCTCAATGACAAGGGACCTCCTTTTTAAAAGCCGAGTCCGAACGGCGTTCCACATTGCACTGAAACCACTTAGAGAAGCTTTGAAATCCTCAGAAATTTCACCAGCATTACTGAGGTGGGATAATCCACCGTTGAAAAACTTTTTGGTGTTCGGTCGAATCGAACCCACGACCTTGTGTATGCTAGGCGGGCATGTTAACCATTGCACCACGGTGGTTCTATAGAAATAAAATATGACAAAATTGTCAATAGAAGTAAAATTTGGAAAAAAAATGTCTACGGAAATAAAATTTTGACAAAATTTTCTATGGAAATAAATTTTTGACACATTGTTCAATGGAAATAACATTTTGACAAAATTTTCTATAGAAATAAAATTTTGACAAAATTTTCTAAAGAAATAAAGTTTTGACAAAATTTTCTATAGAATTAAATTTTTAACGAAATTTTCTATAGAAATAAAATGTTTACAAATTTTTTATAGAAATAAAATTTTGACAAAATTTTCTGTGGATTTACAATTTTGACAAAATTTTCTGTGGAAATAAAATTTTGACAAATTTTTCTATAAAAAAATTCTGAAGAAAGAAATTCTATGGGAATAAAATTTTGACAAAATTTTCTATAAAAAATTCTAAAGAAAGAAATTCTATGGGGATAAGGTTTTGACAAAATTTTCTATGGGAATAAAATGTTGACAAAATTTTCTATGGGAATAAAATTTTGACAAAATTTTCTATGGGAATAAAATTTTGACAAAATTTTCTATGGGAATAAAATTTTGACAAAATTTTCTATGGGAATAAAATTTTGACAAAATTTTCTAAAGGGTGATTTGTTAAGAGCTTGATAACTTTTTTTTTTAAAAAAACGCCTAAAATTTGCAAAATCTCATCGGTTCTTTATTTGAAACGTTAGATTGGTCCATGACATTTACTTTTTGAAGATAATTTCATTTAAATGTTGACCGCGGCTGCGTCTTAGGTGGTCCATTCGGAAAGTCCAATTTTGGGCAACTTTTTCGAGCATTTCGGCCGGAATAGCCCGAATTTCTTCGGAAATGTTGTCTTCCAAAGCTGGAATAGTTGCTGGCTTATTTCTGTAGACTTTAGACTTGACGTAGCCCCACAAAAAATAGTCTAAAGGCGTCAAATCGCATGATCTTGGTGGCCAACTTACCGGTCCATTTCTTGAGATGAATTGTTCTCCGAAGTTTTCCCTCAAAATGGCCATAGAATCGCGAGCTGTGTGGCATGTAGCGCCATCTTGTTGAAACCACATGTCAACCAAGTTCAGTTCTTCCATTTTTGGCAACAAAAAGTTTGTTAGCATCGAACGATAGCGATCGCCATTCACCGTAACGTTGCGTCCAACAGCATCTTTGAAAAAATACGGTCCAATGATTCCACCAGCGTACAAACCACACCAAACAGTGCATTTTTCGGGATGCATGGGCAGTTCTTGAACGGCTTCTGGTTGCTCTTCACTCCAAATGCGGCAATTTTGCTTATTTACGTAGCCATTCAACCAGAAATGAGCCTCATCGCTGAACAAAATTTGTCGATAAAAAAGCGGATTTTCTGCCAACTTTTCTAGGGCCCATTCACTGAAAATTCGACGTTGTGGCTCGTTAGTAAGTCTATTCATGATGAAATGTCAAAGCATACTGAGCATCTTTCTCTTTGACACCATGTCTGAAATCCCACGTGATCTGTCAAATACTAATGCATGAAAATCCTAACCTCAAAAGAATCACCCTTTATAGAAATAAAATTTTGACAAAATTTTCTATAGAAATAAAGTTTTGACAAAATTTTTCCACAAAAATAAAATTTTGACATTTTTTTTTCAACAAAAATCAAATTTTGACAAAATTTTCTATAGAAATAAAATGATGACAGAATTTTCTACAGAAATGAAATACTGATAGAATTTTCTACGGAAAGAAAATTTTGACACAATTTTCAATAAAAAATATAAAAATTTTGGACAATTTTTTTTATACATTCAATGTTTTTAAAAATTTTAATTTTCTTGTTAGGTCATTCTATCAAAGTCCATTGTAAGTGCTCCCTTTTTGAAGAAGTAGTAACTTTCCCTTCTTGATGAAAGCTAAAATCATTAACACATTTAAAATTCTACTCATTTACAACAAAAGGGATATTTTATACACCCGAAAAACTATCGCTAAGAGGACAGATCATTATATATAATATTGGAATACTTTTTTCGAAGAAAAAAAGTTTTTTTCATAATAACCACAAAAATTTGATGAAAAACTTCAAAGTAAGATTTTTTGTATTTTTAGCAGACTTTTGGTTTTTTCTTATTTTTTTCTAACTTTTTTGTTTTCAATTGTGGGTGTGGCAAACATATGCACTAACTTTTCCACAGTATGGCGTAGTTAGCAACTTAGGCTCTCAGCTCAACCTAAGTAGTTTTGTAATGCATCGCCTGTGTTATTTTTCATTGCGTGTCTACACAAAGTTCGCGCTTTCGAAGGAAAAAAGTGATATGTTGATAGATTTTTATTTATTACTATTTTTTTTTTTTTTTTGAAATAGAGAAAATAGGTTGTCGGATTAATCGAAAATACCAATTATGTCGTTGTCCGGTTTGGGAGTTTTTTTTTTTAACGGAATCCGATGAATCGATTAAAGGGTTTCAGTTTTGGACTAGAGGTGTGCACGTTACACGAAGTTGTCGTGACTCACGAAAATTTTCGGGACTCACGCGTGAGTCGTGAGTCACACTAATGGTAACGGCGTGAGTGTGCGTGATTAACCAACCAAATGTCGTGCGTCAGCGTGAGTCACGAAAATAATATCTTCGTGAGTGTGCGTGAGTCACATATTTCGGAAAAACACGCTCACGAAAATAATCCCGCTTACGAACATAAAATGCTTACGAGTTCAATTCATTTATAATTTTAGTGACATCCTTAGTGTTAAAAGTTTTATAACGCTCTCGATTTTAATCATACTCATATTTTCAGTCAGGTTCTATTGGTAAATTACTCATAAAATTATTCACGACATTTTTCGTGATTCACGACATTTAAAAGATTTTCGTGCATGAGTACAAATTTTCTTTTCGTGAGGGTGCGTGAGCGTGAGTCCTACCAAAAAATATCGTGCGTGAGTGTGCGTGAATAAGATTTCTCCGTTGTGAGTGTGCGTAAGCGTGAGTACAATATTACTCACATGCACACCTCTATATGTTTTAGAAAAACACTGATAACAATCCCTACGCTGATAACAAATCCCTATTATATCCCCTAAGTGGACACCGTAGCGTATGACTATTATAAATAACCACAACGATTTTTCATACGCCACCCTGGCACCCATATAGCCTATCTCATTCAAATATCTATACATAAAATGGAGTAAAATAATCAGTACTTGTATTGTATTTTCCTAAATGAAAATACAATGTTATAACCCTATTCAACTAATATTGTAAACTCTATGTACGACTCTATATATATGTATGTACGCATACGTACATATTATCTCAATTGAAAGTATTTATATGACTTTGTTTCAAGCAGAGACACAACGATTGTGTGAGCTAAAATAAAATTTTGTGTGCTGGATATGTAGCCCACACTTTAAAGAATTTTCCACTTTTATCGCATTTATATGGTGTGGCCTTTTTTATGGAGGTGAATTGTGGTTTTGTACTTAAAGGCGTGTTGCGCTAGTATATTCTATCGTTTGTAATGTGTTCTTGCCAGTGGCATCTTTCAGCTCGTTGTGGATAAACGAAAGGGGAAGCTACATAAACCGCTTCTAGTTTATTTAGACTTTTGGGTTAACACTGATGTACGTGTGTATGCGTGACTGGTTCTATACATTCATTCACATATGCGAAAACAGTTTCATGGGCGTTGAGAATCGTGGCAGTAGATTAAGATTCGTTTCAAGGTACAACATTTGTATAGCATGGGATGTAGTATACCTTTAACAAATGTTTTACGCAAAACCTATTTGGCTATTTAAATTCAATGTAAATTCAAATATTTGAGTTTTTGTAATGGTGTGCATAAATAAATTCTTAATGGCGGTTGAGCGAGTGAGGGAAATCTTCAATTCTTATTAATCAATGAAAACCACTAAATACGAAATTATTGAAATTTGATGCAGAAAAATCAAAACAACCACAAAGCCCCAAGGAATTTTTAATAAGAGTATGGGTAAAAAGAACCTTATTTTCACAATCAAAAAACATAATTACAAAGTATTAATTTCACGGCCAAATCATCGTCATATTGTGCTTTTATCTATAATATATACCATTCACCGTAACGTTGCGTCCAACAGCATCTTTGAAAAAATACGGTCCAATGATTCCACCAGCGTACAAACCACACCAAACAGTGCATTTTTCGGGATGCATGGGCAGTTCTTGAACGGCTTCTGGTTGCTCTTCACTCCAAATGCGGCAATTTTGCTTATTTACGTAGCCATTCAACCAGAAATGAGCCTCATCGCTGAACAAAATTTGTCGATAAAAAAGCGGATTTTCTGCCAACTTTTCTAGGGCCCATTCACTGAAAATTCGACGTTGTGGCTCGTTAGTAAGTCTATTCATGATGAAATGTCAAAGCATACTGAGCATCTTTCTCTTTGACACCATGTCTGAAATCCCACGTGATCTGTCAAATACTAATGCATGAAAATCCTAACCTCAAAAGAATCACCCTTTATAGAAATAAAATTTTGACAAAATTTTCTATAGAAATAAAGTTTTGACAAAATTTTTCCACAAAAATAAAATTTTGACATTTTTTTTTCAACAAAAATCAAATTTTGACAAAATTTTCTATAGAAATAAAATGATGACAGAATTTTCTACAGAAATGAAATACTGATAGAATTTTCTACGGAAAGAAAATTTTGACACAATTTTCAATAAAAAATATAAAAATTTTGGACAATTTTTTTTATACATTCAATGTTTTTAAAAATTTTAATTTTCTTGTTAGGTCATTCTATCAAAGTCCATTGTAAGTGCTCCCTTTTTGAAGAAGTAGTAACTTTCCCTTCTTGATGAAAGCTAAAATCATTAACACATTTAAAATTCTACTCATTTACAACAAAAGGGATATTTTATACACCCGAAAAACTATCGCTAAGAGGACAGATCATTATATATAATATTGGAATACTTTTTTCGAAGAAAAAAAGTTTTTTTCATAATAACCACAAAAATTTGATGAAAAACTTCAAAGTAAGATTTTTTGTATTTTTAGCAGACTTTTGGTTTTTTCTTATTTTTTTCTAACTTTTTTGTTTTCAATTGTGGGTGTGGCAAACATATGCACTAACTTTTCCACAGTATGGCGTAGTTAGCAACTTAGGCTCTCAGCTCAACCTAAGTAGTTTTGTAATGCATCGCCTGTGTTATTTTTCATTGCGTGTCTACACAAAGTTCGCGCTTTCGAAGGAAAAAAGTGATATGTTGATAGATTTTTATTTATTACTATTTTTTTTTTTTTTTTGAAATAGAGAAAATAGGTTGTCGGATTAATCGAAAATACCAATTATGTCGTTGTCCGGTTTGGGAGTTTTTTTTTTTAACGGAATCCGATGAATCGATTAAAGGGTTTCAGTTTTGGACTAGAGGTGTGCACGTTACACGAAGTTGTCGTGACTCACGAAAATTTTCGGGACTCACGCGTGAGTCGTGAGTCACACTAATGGTAACGGCGTGAGTGTGCGTGATTAACCAACCAAATGTCGTGCGTCAGCGTGAGTCACGAAAATAATATCTTCGTGAGTGTGCGTGAGTCACATATTTCGGAAAAACACGCTCACGAAAATAATCCCGCTTACGAACATAAAATGCTTACGAGTTCAATTCATTTATAATTTTAGTGACATCCTTAGTGTTAAAAGTTTTATAACGCTCTCGATTTTAATCATACTCATATTTTCAGTCAGGTTCTATTGGTAAATTACTCATAAAATTATTCACGACATTTTTCGTGATTCACGACATTTAAAAGATTTTCGTGCATGAGTACAAATTTTCTTTTCGTGAGGGTGCGTGAGCGTGAGTCCTACCAAAAAATATCGTGCGTGAGTGTGCGTGAATAAGATTTCTCCGTTGTGAGTGTGCGTAAGCGTGAGTACAATATTACTCACATGCACACCTCTATATGTTTTAGAAAAACACTGATAACAATCCCTACGCTGATAACAAATCCCTATTATATCCCCTAAGTGGACACCGTAGCGTATGACTATTATAAATAACCACAACGATTTTTCATACGCCACCCTGGCACCCATATAGCCTATCTCATTCAAATATCTATACATAAAATGGAGTAAAATAATCAGTACTTGTATTGTATTTTCCTAAATGAAAATACAATGTTATAACCCTATTCAACTAATATTGTAAACTCTATGTACGACTCTATATATATGTATGTACGCATACGTACATATTATCTCAATTGAAAGTATTTATATGACTTTGTTTCAAGCAGAGACACAACGATTGTGTGAGCTAAAATAAAATTTTGTGTGCTGGATATGTAGCCCACACTTTAAAGAATTTTCCACTTTTATCGCATTTATATGGTGTGGCCTTTTTTATGGAGGTGAATTGTGGTTTTGTACTTAAAGGCGTGTTGCGCTAGTATATTCTATCGTTTGTAATGTGTTCTTGCCAGTGGCATCTTTCAGCTCGTTGTGGATAAACGAAAGGGGAAGCTACATAAACCGCTTCTAGTTTATTTAGACTTTTGGGTTAACACTGATGTACGTGTGTATGCGTGACTGGTTCTATACATTCATTCACATATGCGAAAACAGTTTCATGGGCGTTGAGAATCGTGGCAGTAGATTAAGATTCGTTTCAAGGTACAACATTTGTATAGCATGGGATGTAGTATACCTTTAACAAATGTTTTACGCAAAACCTATTTGGCTATTTAAATTCAATGTAAATTCAAATATTTGAGTTTTTGTAATGGTGTGCATAAATAAATTCTTAATGGCGGTTGAGCGAGTGAGGGAAATCTTCAATTCTTATTAATCAATGAAAACCACTAAATACGAAATTATTGAAATTTGATGCAGAAAAATCAAAACAACCACAAAGCCCCAAGGAATTTTTAATAAGAGTATGGGTAAAAAGAACCTTATTTTCACAATCAAAAAACATAATTACAAAGTATTAATTTCACGGCCAAATCATCGTCATATTGTGCTTTTATCTATAATATATACTGACATTTTTTTTTTTGTCTAAAGCGTAGATTTAAAATCTTACCGTTTATGTATGTTTTCAAAAGTCAAACAATTTTAACCGCCGAAAATGCACGTATAGTTGTGTAAGTTAAAGAGACTTTCATACATTTTTATAGGATTTTTTGTTTTAATTTTGTTAATAAATTCATAACCATTACGTGTTCAGATCATGAACGCTGACTATTGTTTTTGCAACACATGGTGGCATTTAATCGCCTCCTATTCTCCATTTAACACCACATGTTTGTTGATTCACTTTCATGAACGAATCGTTTTGAAGTGAGCACGCCGTTCATAATTTTTGCTACGGGTGTGTGTATGTCAAATACATCGAGGATTCCGACAGCCAATCTCTGAGTATGACAAGTCAGTGCATATACTTGAAATGTCCAGAAAGAATCGAAATTAGCCAATAGTATATTTCCATCGTCATCGTCAGTTGAAAAAGTGATGTCCATCTGTCTTTACATATATTTCTAAAATCATCTTATTTTTCAAATGCTATTTCTTTTCAAAATTATTTCGAATTTCTTCGCTTTCTTACCTCTGAGATATTTTCTGGGAAGATATGTTATTTACTTTTTGTCATAACTTTCAATCACATGTGGTAATTTTTGTTAATGAATCTTTCTCTTCTGTGGTTTTTCTTCTCGAAATCACACACACGTTTAAACAATAGTATAAATACCTAAAATGAACTACAGGAAACAGGCCTACAATGGGGCCTTTATCACGTAAGAGTTACGAATTATAAATGTTGCCACTTCAGAATTTTTTCAGTTAACGGCTTATACATACTTGGAAACGGGAACCAGAGGATTAAACTATGCGAGGTTTCTCAAAAAAAAAAAAAAAAAAAAAAACAAGTATATACAGCAGTAAGTTCGGCCGGGCCGAATCTTAAATACCCACCACCATGAACCAAATATTAGGGTTTCCTTTGAAATTTCAGGAGGGCTTGAGGAGTTGAGGACACTTCCGGAAGATAAATTTAAAGATTTCACCTATGAGGACTATATCAGATTCTGGATTTATAAGAACCATTTTTGTTTGAGTTTTAAAGGAATCATTAACATCTCTTGTAAGTGTGCAAGAAAATTATAAAATAACGTCTTGATTTGAAATCTTAAATCTGTAGAAGTAAAATCTGGAAATTTTACATTGAGTTTCAAGCAATTTCCATGATCAGTGCGCCTTCTACACCCTCAAGAAGTGAAGTCGGTCTATAGGGAGGCATTACCAAATGGACCGATAAAAATTTAATCCGATACACGTTTTTGTGAGCCTAAAATACCAGAATATTTACAATTTCAGGCAAATCAGATAAAAACTACGGTTTCTTGGAACCCAAGCAGTTAAATCGGGAGATCGTTCTTATGGGGGCTATACTAAAATATGGACCGATACTCACCGTTTTTGGCACACCTCTTTATGACCCGAAAATACCTCTAGATTACCAATTTCAGGCAAATAGGATAAAAACTTCGGATTCTAGAAGCCCAAGAAGTAAAATCGGGAAATCGGTCTATATGGGGGCTATACCAAAATATGGACCGATACTCACCATTTTCGGCACACCTCTTTATGGTCCTAAAATACCTCTAGATTTCCAATTTCAGACAAATTGGATAAAAACTACGGTTTCTATAAGCCCAAGAAGTAAAATCGGGAGATCGGTCTATATTGGGGCTATACCAAAACATGGACCGATACTCACCATTTTTTGCACACCTCTTTACGGTCATAAAATACCTCTAGATTTCCAATTTCAGACAAATTGAGTAAAAACTACGTTTTCTATAAGCCCAAGACCCCAAATCGGGAGGCCGTTTTATATGGGGACCATACCAAAACATGGACCGATACTCACAATTTTTGGCACACGTATTTGTGGTCCTACAATACCTGTAGATTTCCAATTTCAGGTAAATTGAATAAAAACTGCGGTTTCTATAAGCCCAGGAAGTAAAATCGGGAGATCGGTCTATATGGGGGCTATACCAAAATATGGACCGATACTCACAATTTTTGGCACATTTATTTGTGGTCCTACAATACCTCTTGATTTCCAATTTCAGACAAATTGGATAAAAACTACGGTCTATAAGCCCAAGAAGTAAAATCGGGAGATCGGTCTATATGGGGGCTATACCAAAATATGGACCGATACTCACAATTTTTGGCACACCTCTTTATGGTCATAAAATACCCTTAGATTTCAAATTTCAGGCAAATTGGATAAAAACTTCGATTTCTATAAGCCCAAGACCCCAAATCGGGAGGTCGGTTTATATGGGGGCTATACCAAAACATGGCCCGATATAGCCCATCTCGAACTTGACCTGCGCGCAGACAAAAGACGATTCTGTGCCAAATTTCAGGACGATAGCTCCATTATTGAATGCTGTAGCGTGATTACAACAGACAGCCAGACAGACAGACAGACGGACATGCTTATATCGTCTTAGAATTTCTCCCTGATCAAGAATATATATACTTTATATAGTCGGAAATCGATATTTCGATGCGTTACAAACGGAATGACAAACTTATTATACCCCCGTCACCATTGTATGGTGGTGGGTATAAAAAATACAGTTTTCGACTATATAAAAAATATAAAAAAAAAACAAGTATATACGGCCGTAAGTTCGGCCAGGCCGAAGCTTATGTACCCTCCATCATGGATTGCGTAGAAACTTCATCTAAACACTGCCATCCACAATCGAATTACTTAAGTTGCGGTAACGCTTGCCGATGGCAAGGTATCTTAAAACCTCCTAACACCATCTTCTAAATTGTATGTAAGTCCATACGTGGTATATATTAAATCAAAAAAGATCGATCCAATATATATAATAAAATATAATTCAGTTTGACAAAGTAGACATAAAATTTTGACAAAATTTTCTACAGAAATAAAATGTTAACAAAATTTTCTATAGAAATAAAATTTTCACACAATTTTCTGTAGAAATAAAAATTTTGACAAAATTTTCTATAGAAAGAAAATTTTGACAAAAATTTCTACAGAAATAAAATTTTAACAAAATTTTCTATAGAAATAAACTTTTGACAAAATTTTCTATAGAAATAAAATCTTGGTAGATTATTTTTGGCTCGAGTGGCAACCATGATTATGAACCGAATAAAATTTGAACAAAATTTTCTATAGAAATAAAATTTTGACAAAATTTTCTATAGAAATAAAATTTTTACAATGATGAAAATTTTATTATGAACCGAATAAAATTTTAACAAAATTTTCTCTAGAAATAAAATGTTGACAAAATTTTCTATATAAATAAAATTTTGACAAAATTTTCTATAGAAATAAAATTTTGACAAAATTTCCTATAGAAATAAAATTTCTATAGAAATAAAATGTTGGTAGATTATTTTTGGTTCTAATGGCAACCATGATTATGATCCGATATGGACCAATTTTTGCCTCTCTTGGACACTTCGCAAGCCAAATCTGGGGATCGGTTTATATGGGGCTATATATAATTATGAACCGATGTGGACCAATTTTTGCATGGTTGTTAGAGACCATATACCAACATCATGTACCAAATTTCAGCCGGATCGGATGAAATTTGCTTCTCTTTGAGGCTCCTCAAGCCAAATCTGGGGATCGGTTTATATGGGGTCTATATATAATTATGGACCGATGTGGATCAATTTTTGCACGGTTGTTAGAGACCATATACCAATACCATGTACCAAATTTCAGCCGGATCGGATGCAATTTGCTCCTCTTTGAGGCTTCGCAAGCCAAATCTGGAGATCGGTTTATATGGGGTCTATATATAATTATGGACCGATGTGGACCAATTTTTGCATGGTTGTTAGAGACCATATACCAACATCATGTACCAAATTTCAGCCGGATCGGATGAAATTTGCTTCTCTTTGAGGCTCCTCAAGCCAAATCTGGGGATCGGTTTATATGGGGGCTATATATAATTATGGACCGATGTGTACCAATTTTTGCATGATTGTTGGAGACCATATACCAACACCATGTATCAAATTTCAGCCGGATCGGATGAAATATGCTTCTCTTAGAGGCTCCACCAGCCAAATCTGGTGATCGGTTTATATGGGGGCTATATATAATTAAGGACCGATATGGACCAATTTTTGCATGGTTGTTATAGACTATATACCAACATCATGTACCAAATTTCAGCCGGATCGGATGAAATTTTCTTCTCTTTGAGGCTCCGCAAGCCAAATCTGGGGATCGGTTTATATGGGGGCTATATATAATTATGGACCGATGTGAACCAATTTTTGCATGGTTGTTAGAGACCATATACAAACACCATATACCAAATTTCAGCCGGATCGGATGAAATATGCTTCTGTTAGAGGCTCCACAAGCCAAATCTGGGGATCGGTTTATATGGGGGCTATATATAATTATGGACCGATGTGGACCAATTTTTGCATGGTTGTTAGAGATCATATACCAACATCATATACCAAATGTCAGCCGGATCGGATGAAATATGCTTCTTTTAGAGGCTCCACAAGCCAAATCTGAGGGTCCCTTTATATGGGGGCTATACGTAAAAGTGGACCGATATGGCCCATTTTCAATACCATCCGACCTACATCGATAACAACTACTTGTGCCAAGTTTCAAGTCGATAGCTTGTTTCGTTCGGAAGTTAGCGTGATTTCAACAGACGGACGGACGGACGGACGGACATGCTTAGATCGACTCAGAATTTCACCACGACCCAGAATATATATACTTTATGGGGTCTCAGAGCAATATTTCGATGTGTTACAAACGGAATGACAAAGTTAATATACCCCCCATCCTATGATGGAGGGTATAAAAAACAGTATAGTAAGTATGGCCAGGCCGAATCTCCAAAGACTGTCATTAACCACCGAATTATTTGGGTTGTGGTAATACTAACCTATGGCTAGGTATCTTAAATATTCTTAATTGTAAGTTGGTCCATACGTGATATATATATATATATATATATATATATTAGACAAAAAAGGCCGATTAAATACGTATATAATTCAGTTCTTGATCGGTGTATGTAGGGGAGTCTATAAATAATTACGAACCGATATAAACTGTTGCGTGGTAATTAGAGAGCCTGAAGTGAAATATGGGGGATCGATTTATATGGGGCTATATACAATTATGAACCGATTTGGACCAATTTTTGCATGGTTATTAGAGACCATATACTAACACAACATACAAAATTTCAACCGGATCGGATGAAATTTTGTTCTCTAATAGTCTCCGCAAGCCAAATATGGGGGTCCGTTTATATGGGGTATAGGTAAAAGTGGTCCGATATGGCCCATTTGCAATACCATCCGACCAAGTTTCAGTCGATATCTTGTTTCGTTCGAAAGTTATCGTGATTTCCACAGACGGACGGACAGAACGACTCAGAATATAACCATATATACTTTATGGGGTCGTAGACCAATATTTCGATGTGTTACAAACGGAATGACAAAGTTAATATACCCCCATCCTATGTTGTAGGGTATAAACACAACTTTTACGGTTATTTTCTTAATTTGATAAAGTCAATTTTGGATTATTCGCACTATTTTGCAAAAATCTACTATTCGACTTCTTCCAAGTTTTTTGAATTACAATTCTTGACTTTTTTACTTTAATATTAAAAAAAAATAGGTTTTTGTGATCATTAAAAATATGCATTCAGGCACATTTATTGCAGTTTTTAGCACAGAAAAGCTAAATTATTATCGACCCTATGAAATTTTCCTTTAAAATAGTCGATTTTGGCAATTATATAAGTTATTTGGACTATATTTCATCAACTTAATGTTGTCACAGTTGGAAATAGTCCACTTCTCGATTTTCTAAAAATATGTGAAGATTTGGTTTTACGTCTTTTAAAATTTTTAGAATTATTTGAAATTTCGATCTTCGAAATCTCGATTTTTGTCTCGTTTATTTTTTATACCCTCCACCATAGGGGTATACTAACTTTGTCATTCCGTTTGTAACACATCGAAATATTGGTCTAAGACCCCATAAAGTATATATTCTGGGTCGTGGTGAAATTCTGAGTCATCTGAGCATGTCCGTCCGTCCGTCTGTTGAAATCACGCTAACTTCCGAACGAAACAAGCTATCGACTTGAAAGTTGGCACAAGTAGTTGTTATTGATGTAGGTCGGATGGTATTGCAAATGGGCCATATCGGTCCACTTTTACGTATAGCCTAGCCCCCATATAAACGGACCCCCAAATTTGGCTTTCGAGGCTTCTAAGAGAAGAAAATTTCATCCGATCCGGCTGAAATTTGGTACATGATGTTAATATAGGGTCTGTAATAACCGTGCAAAAATTGGTCCATCTGGGTCCATAATTATATATAGCCCCCATATAAACCGATCCCCCGATTTGGCTTGCGAGGCCTCTAAGAGAAGCAAATTTCATTTGATCCGGCTGAAATTTGGTACATGGTGTTAGATCTCTAACAACCATGCAAAAATTGGTTCACATCGGTCCATAATTATATATAGCCCCCATATAAACCGATCACCAGATTTGACCTCCGGAGCCTCTTGGAAGACCAAAAATTAACTGATTCAGTTGAAATTTGGTACGTGGTGTTAATATATGGTCTCAAACACCCGTTGTGTTATATATGGCCTCAAACACCCATTCAAAAATTGGTCGAAATCGGTCCATAATTATATATAGCCCCCATATAAACCGATCCCCAGATTTGAATTACGGAGTCCCTAGAAAGAGCAAAATTTATCCGATTTGGTTGAAATTTTGAACGTGATGTTAATATATTGTTTCTAACAATTGTAGGAATTGGTTCATATCGGTCTATAATTATATATAGCTCCAATATAAACCGATCCCCAGATTTGACCTCCGGTGCCTTTTGGAGAAGCAAAATTCATCCGATCTGGTTGAAATTTGGTACGTGGTGTTAGTATATAATATTTAACAACCATGCCAAAAGTGGTCCATATCGGTCCATAAACAAATATAGCCCCCATATACACCGATCCCGAGATTTGATTTTGGAGCCTCTTAGAGGAGCAAATTTCATCCGAATCAGTTGAAATTTGGTAAATTTGTAAATGCCTTTAACAATCATGCCTAACTAGGTCCATATCGGTCTATAGTTATATATAGCCCTCAGATAAATCGATCCCCAAAATATGATTATATTCCTTTTTTGCGTGCGGTTTTGACATTCATTTGCATGAGAGTCTTCACAGCTCCTTCTGAATAAAATTACGAAAATATGTTTCTTAAAACACTTAAATTTCCATGAGGCCAAAACATCTAAATAAAAAACAAACAAAAAATAATAAGTCCTTAATTATTACACTCTGTTTCACCTCCGCATATGTAAGGTGTTCGCAACTAGAACGTTCTCCAACACAAGAGAACACTTGAATTTTTTTTTTTTTTGCTTTTTCCTTCTTTACATATATACACAAATAAAAATAAGAACAATCTAACAAAATTCAGCTGGATCGAATGAAATTTGCTTCTCTTTGAGGCTCCGCAATACAAATCTGGGGAACGGTTTATATGGGGGCTTATATAATTAAAGACCGATGTCGACTAATTTTTGCATGGTTGTTAGATACCATATCCATGTACCAAATTTCAGCCAGATCGGATGAAATTTGCTTGTCTTAGAGGCTCCGCAAGCAAAATCTGGTGATCGGTTTATACGGGGGCTATATATAATTATGAACCGATGTGGACCAATTTGTACATGGTTGTTAGAGACCATATACCAACATCACGTGCCAAAATTCAGCCGGATCGGATGAAATTTGCTTCTCTTAAATAAAAACTACTTGTGCCAAGTTTCAAGTTGATAGCATGTTTCGTTCGGAAGTTAGCGTGATTTCAACAGACGGACGGACGGACGGACGGACATGCTTATATCGACTCAGAATTTCACGGCAACCCAGAATATATACAAACGGAATGACAAAGTTAATATACCCCCCATCCTATGGCGGAGGGTATAAAAAATCTATCCAGTCGAGCTTGACGAACCTCACAATTTGAATTCAATTTCACAAAACCAATCAAAATTTAGAAAAAGCGACCTTTTCATATTTTCACTATTTCAAATTGCCAATTTTATTTTTTTCTGACATTTTTCGAATTTGGAAAAGTAAAGTTTTTGACTATACTTCCAAATTTGTCTCTTGGTGTCTTTTTAGTGTAAGTGCCTCTTTTATTCTATATTTTATGCCTCTTTTATGAATATTGGGATATAAACAAAAATGTTTGTCTAGTGTATGAAACTATTTACAATATTATATAATAAGACAATGTTTTTATTTTTATACCCTGCGCCACACTGTGGAACAGGGTATTATAAGTTAGTGCATATGTTTGTAACACCCAGAAGGAGACGAGATAGACACATGGTGTCTTTGGCAATAATGCTCAGGGTGGGTCCCTGAGTCGATATAACTATGTCCGACCGTCCGTCCGTCCGTCTGTCTGTGAACACATTTTTGTGATCAAAGTCTAGGTCGCAATTTAAGTCCAATCGCCTTCAAATTTGGCACATGTTCCTAATTTGGGTCAGAATAGAACTTTATTGATTTTGGAAGAAATCGGTTCAGATTTAGATATAGCTCCCATATATATCTTTCGCCCGATCTGGACTTATATGGCCCCAGAAGCCAGATTTTTGGCCGAATTTCGTTGAAATTTTACACTAGGAGTACAATTAGTAGTATATTTAAGTGTGCAAAATTTGATTGAAATCGGTTCAGATTTAGATATAGCTCCCATATATATATCTTTCGCCCGATATGGACTAATATGGTCCTAAAGGCCAGAGTTTTGGCCCAATTTGGTTGAAATTTTGCACAGGGAGTAGATTTATCATTGTAGCTATGCGTGTCAAATTTGGTTAAAATCAATTCAGATTTAGATATAGCTCCCATATATATCTTTCGCCCGATATGCACTTATATGGACCCAGAAGCCAGAGTTTTATACCGATTAGCTTGAAATTTTGCACAAGGAGTACAATTGGTAGTATAGTCATGTGTGCCAAATTTGATTGAATTCGGTTCAGATTTAGATATAGCTTCCATATATATTTTTCGCCCGATATGGACTTATATGGCCCCAGAAGCCAGATTTTTGGCCGAATTTGGTTGAAATTTTGCACTAGGAGTACAATTAGTAGTATAGCCAAGTGTGAAAAATTTGATTGAAATCGGTTCAGATTTAGATATAGCTCCCATATACATCTTTCGCCCGATATGGACTTATATGGCCCCAGAAGCCAGAGTTTTGGCCCAATTTGGTTGAAATTTTGCACTAGGAATACAATTAGTAATATAGTCATGTGTGCCAAATTTGATTGAAATCGGTTCAGATTTGGATATAGCTCCCATATATATGTTTTTCTGATTTCGACAAAAATGGTCAAACAACAATTTCCTTGTTAAATCGCCACGGCTTAGTCGAAAAGTTGTAAAAATGACTCTAATTTTCCTAAACTTCTAATACATATATATCGACCGATAAATCATAAATAAACTTTTGCGAAGTTTCCTTAAAATTGCTTTAGATTTAAATGTTTCCCATATTTTTTTAATAAAATTGTGTTCCACCCTAGTGCATTAGCCAACTTAAATTTTGAGTCTATAGATTTTGTAAAAGTCTATCAAATTCTGTCCAAATCGAGTGATATTTAAATGTATGTATTTGGGACAAACCTTTATATATAGCACCCAACGCATTTGACGGATGTGATATGGTTTCGAACATTTAGATCTACAAGGTGGTGCAGGGTATAATATAGTCGGCCCCGCCCGACTTTAAACTTTCCTTGCTTGTTTTTATTATTTCAATGCGACACCTCACCATGCCTTCAAAAAGGCATTAAAATATAAAGCCTTGCTATCTCTTACGCTTACAGTATAAGTTCACACCATATCTGCACTGTTTTCCCATTTTGTGTCTGTAATGAATTTGTCTTTGTGTTTGAGTTGTTTTTCACTTTGAATTGTTTTAACAACCGAGTTTCCTAAGTTTTGATTTTATTTGTCTTATTTTGTTTTATTTTTTCAAATTTATTTTATGTATTTTTCATCTCTTGCTTTCTTTATTTTTGTTATCTTTCTTAAGTCTGTCAGGATTTACGTTTCCATCAGAAATATTTTTGGGTTTTAACTTACAATTGAATACATGCTATATCTTAGCGTAAGTTAGCATATGTATTTGTGTATTGGTGTGTGTGTGTATGTGAGTTTGTGTGGTTTTAGTGGGTATATTTGAAATTTGAATTATGACTTGAAAAATATGATAAATATTGTTGTAACACAAAAATTGTTTGTGACATTTGCCCTAGATTGTTCTTATTTTTATTTGTGTATATATGTTAAGAAGGAAAAAAAAAAAAAAAAATCAAGTGTTCTCTTGTGTTGGAGAACTTTCTAGTGGCGAAAACCTAACATGTGCTGAGGTGAAACAGAGTGTAATAATTAATGACTTATTATTTTGTTGTTTTTTTATTTAGTTGTTATAGCCTCATGGAAATTGAAGTGTCTTAAGAAACATATTTTCGTAATTTTATTCAGAAGGAACTGTGAAGACTCTCATGCAAATGAGTGTCAAAACCGCACGCAGAGAAGGAATATAATCATCTTAACCATGTTTCAAGAGCATAATATTGCTTTTTCAGGGGAAATATGTAAAATGTTAAACGAAACCATCTTCTGTTCTCGGAAATTATGTATCTAATATCGGAAAGTATGTTAAGTTTGACGAGAAAAGAATATTTTTGCGACAAAAAGTGAAAAAGTAACATGGTGCTCCTGAAACACGTTTGATGTAATCATAGTTCTTCTCGACGTGCGGAGAGATCGAAAATTGTGTACCTCCTTCATAGGAATAAATTAAAATTAAATAAGGATTAAGAAAATTGATAATCTATTTAACGCTAATATGTGTTTGCACCTAATGAATTGCGAATTAAGAGAAATATTTGAGGAATCTTTCAACATTAGGACGAACCAAAATGTATACCAAGGTTAGGTTAGGTTATGTGGCAGCCCGATGTATCAGGCTCACTTAGACTATTCAGTCCATTGTGATACCACATTGGTGAACTTCTCTCTTATCACTGAGTGCTGCCCGATTCCATGTTAAGCTCAATGACAAGGGACCTCCTTTTTATAGCCGAGTCCGAACGGCGTTCCACATTGCAGTGAAACCACTTAGAGAAGCTTTGAAACCCTCAGAAATGTCACCAGCATTACTGAGGTGGGATAATCCACCGCTGAAAAACTTTTTGGTGTTCGGTCGAAGCAGGAATCGATCCCACGACCTTGTGTATGCAAGGCGGGCATGCTAACCATTGCACCACGGTGCAAAATGTATACCAAGGTATACATTTTGGTTCGTCCAAATGTTATCATTCTGGCCCAACATGGTCGAATTTTCATATTTCTAAAACAATAGCCAATCCGTGCTTCCTGACTTTTTTAAATTGATAAACGATTTGCTAAACACAAAATATCGAATTTTTAAGGAAAATTTTTGGCTTAGATAATAAAAAAACCTTCTGAAAAAAAGGAATTGAAGCTATATTGGAAATTCACATCAATACGGATTTACATTTTTGATGGAATTGACACGATTTTTATACCCTCCACCATAGGATGGGGGTATATTAACTTTGTCATTCCGTTTGTAACACATCTGAATATTGCTCTAAGACCCCATAAAGTATATATATTCTGGGTCGTGGTGAAATTCTGAGTCGATCTGATCATGTCCGTCTGTTGAAATCACGCTAACTTCCGAACGAAACTAGCTATCGACTTGAAACTTGGCACAAGTAGTTGTTATTGATGTAGGTCAGATGGCCATATCGGTCCACTTTTACGTATAGAATCCATATAAACGGACCCCCAATTTGGCTTGCGGATCCTCTAAGAGTAGCAAATTTCATATGATCCGGCTGAAATTTGGTACATGGTGTTAGTAAAGGGTGATTCTTTTGAGGTTAGGATTTTCATGCATTAGTATTTGACAGATCACGTGGGATTTCAGACATGGTGTCAAAGAGAAAGATGCTCAGTATGCTTTGACATTTCATCATGAATAGACTTACGATCTGCCACAACGTCGAATTTTCAGTGAATGGGCCCTAGAAAAGTTGGCAGAAAATCCGCTTTTTTATCGACAAATTTTGTTCAGCGATGAGGCTCATTTCTGGTTGAATGGCTACGTAAATAAGCAAAATTGCCGCATTTGGAGTGAAGAGCAACCAGAAGCCGTTCAAGAACTGCCCAAGCATCCCGAAAAATGCACTGTTTGGTGTGGTTTGTACGCTGGTGGAATCATTGGACCGTATTTTTTCAAAGATGCTGTTGGACGCAACGTTACGGTGAATGGCGATCGCTATCGTTCGATGCTAACAAACTTTTTGTTGCCAAAAATGGAAGAACTGAACTTGGTTGACATGTGGTTTCAACAAGATGGCGCTACATGCCACACAGCTCGCGATTCTATGGCCATTTTGAGGGAAAACTTCGGAGAACAATTCATCTCAAGAAATGGACCGGTAAGTTGGCCACCAAGATCATGCGATTTGACGCCTTTAGACTATTTTTTGTGGGGCTACGTCAAGTCTAAAGTCTACAGAAATAAGCCAGCAACTATTCCAGCTTTGGAAGACAACATTTCCGAAGAAATTCGGGCTATTCCGGCCGAAATGCTCGAAAAAGTTGCCCAAAATTGGACTTTCCGAATGGACCACCTAAGACGCAGCCGCGGTCAACATTTAAATGAAATTATCTTCAAAAAGTAAATGTCATGGACCAATCTAACGTTTCAAATAAAGAACCGATGAGATTTTGCAAATTTTATGCGTTTTTTTTTTTAAAAAAGTTATGAAGCTCTTAACAAATCACCCTTTATATCGTCTCTAACAACCATGAAAAAATTGTTCCACATCGTTCCATAATTATATATAGCCCCCATATAAACCGATCCCCCGATTTGGATTGCGGAGCCTCTAAGAGAAGCAAATTTTATCCGATCCGGCAGAAATTTGGTACATGGTGTTAGTATATGGTCTCTAATGACCATGCACAACTTGGTCCACATCGGTACATAATTATATATAGCCCCCACATAAACCGATCACCAGATTTGACCTCCGGAGCCTCTTGGAGGACCAAAATTCATCTGATTCAGTTGAAATTTGGTACGTGGTATTAATATATGGCCTCAAATACCCATGAAAAAATTGGTCGAAATCGGTCCATAATTATATATAGGCCCCATATAAACCGATCACCAGATTTGACCTCCAGAGCCCCTTGGAAGAGCAAAATTCATCCGATTCGGTTGAAATTTGGTACGTCATGTTAGTATATGTTATCAACCATCCATGCAGGAATTGGTTCATATCAGTCCATAATTATATATAGCCCCATATAAACCCATCCCGAGATTTGGCTTTGGAGCCTCTTGGAGAAGCAAAATTCATCCGATCTGGTTGAAATTTGGTACGTGATGTTAGTATATGGTATCCAACAACCATGCAGGAATTGGTTCATATCAGTCTATAATTATATATAGCCCCCATATAAACCGATCCCCAGATTTGACCTCCGGTGCCTTTTGGAGAAGCAAAATTCATCCGATCTGGTTGAAATTTGGTACGTGAAACATTTAAAGATTCTACCTATGAAGACTAAATCAGATTCTGGATTTATGAGAACCAATTTTGTTTGAGTTTTAGGGAAATCATAAACATATCGTGTATATGATGAAATAATGCCATGATTTGAAATCTTAAATCTGTAGATTTTTGCGCCATTATTTAACTGAATGCGATGAGTAAAATCTGGAAATTTTACTTTCAGTTTCAAGCAATTTTCATGATCAGTGCGTCTGCTATACCTTGAAGGAAGTGTTTCATTTCTGAGTAACGAAATTTTAGCAAAGTTTTCTTTTGACACAAATTTTAGAGACAATCGTTGAATCGCTTATCAAAAATTCGGATTAAAAATTTCATTCCGAAGGTAAATATTTTTTTTTTGGGTGTACCCTCAAGAAATTAAATCGGTCTATATCGATGCCTTACCAAATGGACTGGGAAAAATAAATGCGTGAGATGAGGGACTACAGTATATTTAAATTTTTGTGCAAATCGGATAAAAACTACGGTTTCTAGAAGCCCAAGGGGTTAAATCTACAGATCCGTCTATGTGGAGGCTATACTAAAACATGGGTGGACACACACCCTATTTGGCTGACCTCTTTGTGGTCATTCCAGAAGTACTAGAAATAAATTCGGGAGTTAGTTCTATATGGGGGCTATACCAAAACATGGACCGATACGGACCATTTTCGATACACCTCTAGATTTCCAATTCCAAGCAAATCGGATACTAAATACAGTTTCTAGTAGCCCAAGAAATAAAATCGGGAGATCGTTGTATATGGATGCTATACCTAAACATGGACCAAAACACCTCCTTTTCGACACATCTGTTTAAGGTCCAAAAATACTTCCAGATTTTCAATTTCAGCCCAATCGGAGAGAAAATACAGTTTCTAGACGTCCAAGAAAAAAATCGGGAAATCGGTCTATATGGGGGCTACCAAAACATGGACCGATGGGCACCATTTTCGGCACATCTTTTTATGGTCCTCAAGTACCTCTAGATTTTCAATTTCAGTCAAATTGGATAAGAACTATGGTTTTAATAAGACCAAGACCCCAAATCGGTTTATATGGGGACTATATCAAAACTTGGACCGATATAGCCCATCTTCGAACTTGACCTGCCTGCAAACAAAAAACAAATCTGTGCCAAATTTCAGGACGATAGCGCCATTACTGAAGGCTGTTGCGTGATTACAACAGACAGAGAGACGGTCTGACGGGCATGCTTATATCGTCTTAGAATTTATCCCTGATCAAGAATATATATACTTTATATAGTCGGAAATCGACATTTCAATGTGTTACACACGGAATGACAAACTTATTATACCCCCATTACCATTCTATGGTGTTGGACATAAAAAAATGGTACAAATTATTGAAGGTTAGGTTAGGTTAAGTGGCAGCCCGATGTATCACGCTCACTTAGACCATTCAGTCCATTGTGATACCACATTGGTGAACTTCTCTCTTATCACTGAGTGCTGCCCGATTCCATGCTAAGCTCAATTACAAGGGACCTCCTTTATATAGCCGAGTCCGAACGGCTTTCCACATTGCAGTGAACCCACTTCGAGAAGCTTTGAATTCCTCAAAAATGTCACCAGCATTACTGAGGTGGGATAATCCACCGCTGAAAAACTTTTTGGTGTTCGGTCGAAGCAGGAATCGAACCCACGACCTTGTGTATGCAAGGCGAGCATGCCAACCATTGCACCACGGTGGCTCCCAAATTATTGAAATTTTGTCGAAAAAAATCTAAACCCATTCAGAAATATTGCGAATTTTTATACCCTGCGCCACACTGTGGAACAGGGTATTATAAGTTAGTGCATATGTTTGTAACGCCAAGAAGGAAAAGTCTGAGACCCATCGTTTAGTATACCGATCGTCTTAGAATTAAATTCTGAGTCGATTTAGCGATGTCCGTCTGTCTGTCTGTCCGTCTGTCTGTCTGTTGATGTATTTTTGTGTGCAAAGTACAGCTCGCAGTTTTAGTCCGATTGTCCTAAAATTTGGTGTGGGGTCAAAGACGATCCCTATTGATTTTGGAAAAAATCGGTTCAGATTTAGATATAGCTGCCATATATATTTTTCACCGATCTGGTCATAATTGGCGTGTATATCAACCGATCTTCCTCAAATTCCGTACATCCTAATATTTTATGAGTCTCGAAAAACTTGCAAAATATCATCCAAATCGGTTCAGATTTAGATATAGCTCCCATATATAGCTTTCGCCCGATTTACACTCCTTTGTCCACAGAGGCCAATTTTTTGCTCCGATTTAGTTGAAATTTTGCACAGGGAGTAGAATTAGCATTATAGCTATGCCTGTCAAATTTGGTGGAAATCGGTTCAGATTTAGATATAGCTCCCATATATAGCTTTCGCCCGATTTACACTCATATGACCACAGAGGCCAATCTTTTACTCCGATTTAATTGCAATTTTGCACAGGGAGTAGAATGAGCATTATAGCTATGCGTGCCAAATTTGATTGAAATCGGTTCAGATTTAGATATAGCTCCCATATATAGCTTTCGCCCGATTTACACTCATATGACCACAGAGGCTAATTTTTTGCTCCGATTTAGTTGAAATTTTGCACAGGGAGTAGAATTAGCATTGTTGCTATGCGTGCCAAATTTGGTTGAAATCGGTTCAGATTTAGATATAGCTCCCATATATATGTTTTTCTGATTTCGACAAAAATGGTCAAAATAGCAACATTTTCCTTGTAAAATCGCCACTGCTTAGTCGAATAGTTGAAAAAATGGCTCTAATTTTCTTAAACTTCTAATACATATATATCGAGCGATAAATCATAAATAAACTTTTGCGAAGTTTCCTTAAGGTTGCTTCAGATTTAAATGTTTCCCATATTTTTTTACTAACATTGTGTTCCACCCTAGTCCATTAGCCGACTTACATTTTGAGTCTATAGATTTTGTGGAAGTCTATCAAATTCTGTCCAGACCGAGTGATATTTCAATGTTTTTATTTGGGACAAACCTTTATATATAGCACCCATCACATTTGACGAATGTGATATGGTATCGAAAATTTAGATCTACAAAGTGGTGCAGGGTATAATATAGTCGGCCCTGCCCGACTTTAGACTTTCCTTACTTGTTAAAAATATTTTTGTTCAAACATTTCATACAAGTGTTAGAATGTATTAAAAATCATAAAAAAAATTATAAAAATTAATTATTTGTCAATATATTACAACATTTTTTAATTCACATCCAAAACACTGATTTCGAATCACAGAGTAAGAAGTGATGCAAATTCAGTGCAACGGCTGTTGAAATGGTGGACATTCGTCCTATGACAAGCCGATGTTAAATTCATCGGCTCTGGGCCAATTTTGCACTACTTCCGGATCCAAAAAGAACATTTTCACTACTTCTTTGGCGACGCTTTTTTTTACTTGGAAGCCAAATCGGGGGATCGGTTTATATGGAAGCTATTGAAATGGTGGACATCCGTCCTATGACAAGCCCATGGTAAATTCATCGCCTCTGCGCCAATTTTGCACTACTTCCGGATCCAAAAAACATTTTCACTACATCTTTGGCGACGCTTTTTTTACTGGGAAGCCAAATCAGGGGATCGGTTTATATGGGGGCTATATATAATTATGGACTGATGTGGGTTAATTTTTTGCATGGTTGTTAGAGACCATATACATGCACCATTTGGATCGGCTGAATTTTGCTATTCCAAGAGGCTCCGCAAGCAAAATCTAAGGGTTGGTTTATATGGGGGCTATACGTAAAAGTGGTCCGATATGGCCCATTTGCAATACCATCTGACCTACATCAATAACAACTACTTGTGCCAAGTTTCAAGTCGATAGCTTGTTTTGTTCGGAAGTTAGCACCACGACCCAGAATATATATAATTTATGGGGTCTTAGGCCAATATTATGATAAAGGGGAGGCCCCCCTCTCCGATAAAATATCGAAAATACTTTTTTTCTGAAAATGTCGAGCAAATTTCAATTCAATTAAATTAGAACATTTTGTGGATCTTTATCACAAAAAGACCTTTTCACTAAAATTCGATTAGTCAATCTTGACAAATTTCACGATTGGGAAATTAAACAAAAAATGAATTTCGAAAAGTCGTCCTTTCGATATTTTAAAATTTTTCAAATGTTTACTTCTTATTTCTTTAAATAATTTAAAGAGTCGACATTGAAATTTCATTTTTTTTCAAATTTGGAAAAGTTAATTTTTTGACATTCCTTCCTAACTTTCCAATTTAAAAAAAATCGATTTTTCGACTTTTTAACCAAAAGCAAAAACTTATTTTGCTATAATTAACACAATTGTATTTTTTGTGTTGTTTAGCATAAAGAGAACAACATCACATTCCCTTTTAACATAAAACATAATCGATTTTTTGACTTCTTCGTTTCAATTGGTCGATTTTGGTCATTATGAAAAATTTATTGGTCGTTAAACCAGCTTCCAAACTCGATTTTTTCCAATTTTCACAAAAATCGATAGAGAATATTTTGGATTTTGGTCATTATGAAAAATTGATTGGTCGATAAACCAGCATCCAAACTCGATTTTTTTCCAATTTTCACAAAAATCGATGCAGAATATTACAAAAAGTAAATTAATCTTTGGAACTGGGTAAACTATTTTCAGTGTAGGGAGAGTTAGGTTGGTTTAGGTTGGGAAGAAGAGTAAAATAGATATACAGCTAAACAGTCAGCATTTATTTTTCTGTTTTAATATCAAATTTCTGTTTTTTAATTATTTTTAAGAAATATGTCTTCTCTAGACATTCCCAATCAATGTTGGCTATTCAGATTGAGGCTCGGTAACAAGTCTCTCTCTCTATCTATCTTTCTCTCTAAATGTCGACATTAGCATTTTGTGCAGGCAGAACACAGATATTTTTGGCATTTAGTATCCTTAGCATAAAAATCTTTCTAAATGGCACAACTTTTTTCTTGAGGAAATTATCCTTGATAGAACAAAAATTCAAGCTCTTATTAATGGTTAATAACAATAGTAGAAAAATTATGTCCAAAAGCCAACCATTTAAACAAACTACCAATAACATTTTACCAATCGGTGTAAGTGGCAACCTAACTTTTCTTTTATATTAGTAGTAATTGATTGATAAATAAAATTTCAAAGGAATATTTCAGTCTCCTACCCTGACCCATAAAATTAAAATATAAATTAATTTCTATTCAAATAAATAAAAAAAGATTCAAAACAGCATAGAAGAAATTTTAATAATCAACTCGTCCATTTGTATGGGAATACCTTCTGATACGTTTGCCATTCAAATAAATGTGCGAGAGTGTATTCAGGCTTATAATGATATTGAATTTAAACTCAATATCCTGACTAAAGTGAAAGTAAATATTTTACTTAACCTCTTAGCTTTGTACGATAGTAAAACCTCTATGTTATGCTTTAATCGTTTAAGCATCTTTGAGAGCACTTGAAGCAATTTCAATTAAGTAATTTCCACATCAATCACTTTGAAAGGTATATATGGTAATTTCCATTTTTAATTACCACATCAATTTCACTCTCTTCAGAATGCTGATACTAGGGCGTCTCTTCTCATGGCACAAAATATATGCAATGTTATTTAAATTTTGAAATGTGAAGAAAAACATATTAATGTTATTGTGTAGGTATTTTAACGCAAGAAAACAAGAAACTACGAATATTTAATCATTATACTTTGAATTAGAGGTGAACATAGTGACAAAAGTATAATAACACCGTACAAACATGGCTTTAAATATAGAATCATTAAAATTAATATTGGATACAGATTTCATTCGTTGAGTTTTTATACCCTCCACCATAGGATTAACATTGTCATTCCGTTTGTAAAACATCGAAATATTGCTCTAAGACCCCATAAAGTACACACAAATTTTTTTTTTTCTGATTCAATCACGAAATTAATTGATCCAATTAATTTTTTAATTGAAATGTCTTCAATCACAGAAATGATAGTATCAATTAAAAAATTAATTGAAGGTCAAATAAAAAATTAATTGGTCCAATTAAAAAAATAATTGATACTATTAATTTTTGTGATTGATTTTTGTTTCAATTAAAAAAATTGTTGATTCAATTAAATGTTTAATTGAATATTTTTTAAAACTCAATTAAAATTTTAATTGGAAATTTTTTTCGTGAATTTTTTTTCTATGTATATATATTCTGGGTCGTGCTGAAATTCTGAGTCGATCTGAGCATGTCCGTCCGTCCGTCTGTTGAAACCCCGCTAACTTCCGAACGAAACAAGCTATCGACTTGAAACTTGGCACAAGTAGTTGGTATTGAAGTAGTAGCATGGTATAGAAAATGGGCCATATCGGTCCTCTTTTTCGTATAGCCCGCATATAAACGGACCCCCAAATTTGGCTTGCGATTGCTCTAAGAGAAGCAAATTTCATCCGATCCGGCTGAAATTAGGTACATGGTGTTAGTATATGGTCTCTAACAACCACGCAAAAATTGGTCCACATCGGTCCATAATTATATATAGCCCCCATATAAACCGATCCCCCGATTTGGCTTGCGGAGCCTCTAAGAGAAGCAAATTTCATCCGATCCGGCTGAAATTTTGTACATGGTGTTGGTATATATTCTGTAATGACCATGCAAAAATTGGTCCACATCGGCCCATAATTATATCTAGCCCCCATATAAACCGATCCCCAGATTTGACCTCCGGAGCGTCTTAGAGGAGCAAAAGTCATCCGATCTGATTGAAATTTGGTACATGGTATTGTAATATGTTCTCTAATGACCATGCAAAAATTGGTCCACATCGGTCCATAATTATATATAGCCCCCATATAAACCGATCCCCCGATTCGGCTTGCAGAGCCCCTAAGAAACGAAAATTTCTTCCGATCCGGCTGAAATTTGGTACATGGTGTTGGTATATGTTCTCTAATGACCATGCAAAAATTGGCCCATATCGGTCAATAATTATATATAGCCCCCATATAAATCGAGTCCCTCTTGGGGACTCGATTTATATGCTCCTCCTGAGCCTCCTATGAGCCTCTTGGAGGAGCAAAATTCATCCGATCCGCTTGAAATTTGCAACGTGGCGTTAGTATAAGGCCGCTAATATCCATGCCAAAATTGGTCCATATCGGTAGTTATATATAGGCGATCTCCAATCACACAAAATTTGGCCCTTATCGGTTCATAACCATGCTTGCCACTCGAGCCAAAAATAATCTACAAAAATTTTATTTTTATAGAAAACATTGTCAAAATGTTATTTCTATAGAAAATTTTGTAAAAATTTTATTTCTATAGAAAATTTTGTCAAAATTTTATTTCCATAGAAAATTTTTACAAAATTTTATTTCTATAGAAAATTTTGTCAAAATTTTATTTCTATAGAAATTTTTTTCCAAATTTTATTTCTATAGAAAATTTTGTCAAAATTTTACTTCTATAGAAAATTTTGTCAAAATTTTATTTTATCAAAGTTTTATTTCTATAGAAACTTTAAACTTAATTATATACGTATTTAAAAGGCCTTTTTATACCCACCACCATAGGATGGGGGGTATATTAACTTTGTCATTCCGTTTGTAACACATCGAAATATTGCTCTAAGACCCCATAAAGTATATATATTCTGGGTCGTGGTGAAATTCTGAGTCGATCTGAGCATGTCCGTCCGTCCGTCCGTCCGTCCGTCCGTCCGTCCGTCTGTTGAAATCACGCTAACTTCCGAACGAAACAAGCTATCGACTTGAAACTTGGCACAAGTAGTTGTTATTGATGTAGGTCGGATGGTATTGCAAATGGGCCATATCGGTCCACTTTTACGTATAGCCCCCATATAAACGGACCCCAAAATTTGGCTTGCGAGGCCTCTAAGAGAAGCAAATTTCATCCGAACCGGCTGAAATTTGGTACATGGTGTCAGTGTATGGTCTCTAACAACCATGCAAAAATTGGTTAACATCGGTCCATAATTATATATTGCCCCCATATAAACCGATCCCCCGATTTGGCTTGCGAGGCCCCTAAGAGAAGCAAATTTCATCCGATCCGGCTGAAATTTGGTACATGGTATCAGTGTATGGTCTCTAACAACCATGCAAAAATTGGTCCACATCGGTCCATAATTATATATAGCCCCCATATAAACCGATCCCCCGATTTGGCTTGCGAGGCCTCTAAGAGAAGGAAATTTCATCCGATCCGGCTGAAATTTGGTACATGGTGTTAGTATATGGTCTCTAACAACCATGCAAAAATTGGTCGACATCGGTCCATAATTATATATAGCCCCCATATAAACCGATCCCCCGATTTGGCTTGCGAGGCCGCTAAGAGAAGCAAATTTCATCCGATCCGGCTGAAATTTTGTACGTGATGTTAGTATATGGTCTATAACCACCATGCAAAAATTGGTCCACATCGGTTCATAATTATATATAACCCCCATATAAACCGATCACCAGATTTGACTTCCGGAACCTATTGGAAGACCAAAATTCATCTGATTCAGTTGAAATTTGGTATGTGGTGTTAATATATGGCCTCAAACTCCCATGCAAAAATTGGTCCATATCGGTCCATAATTATATATAGGCCCCATATAAACCGATCCCCAGATTTGACCTCCAGAGCCCCTTGGAAGAGCAAAATTCTTGCCATTCGGTTGAAATTTGGTACGTGATGTTAGTATATGGTATCCAACAACCATGCAGGAATTGGTTCCTATCAGTCCATAATTATATATAGCTCCCATATAAACCGATCCCCAGATTTGACCTCCGGTGCCTTTTGGAGAAGCAAAATTCATCCGATCTGCTTGAAATTTGGTACGTGGTGGTAGTATATGATATTTAACAACCATGCCAAAAGTGGTCCAACACAGTCTTTCGTAGAAGTTTCTACGCAATCCATGGTGGTGGGTACATAAGATTCGGCCTGGCCGAACTTGCGGCCGTATGTACTTGTTTAGTTTAATATATACCACGTATGGACTATGTGGTATATATTACGGTGTTGGGAAGTTTTAAGATACCTTGCCATCGGCTTCAGTAGAAGTTTCTAGGCAATCCATGGTAGAGGGTACATAAGCTTCGGCCTGACCGAACTTACGGCCGTATATACTTGTTTTATTTTCTTTTTGCGATATATTAATAAAGGTATTTATATACAAACAAATTCCAATTTCAAAATCCAACTCATGCCAGGTTCTTCAAAGTAAAAACAGTTTTCTTAATGCTAAAAAAAAACTTTAAACCAAAGATGCAAATCTTTAAAATAAGTCTTAGCCTACATTTGAAGCGTTTTTATCTTAAATGTAAGAATTCAATATGTCTGTTGAGTTAAAGACGATTTCCTTAAATTTAAAAATGTTTTTCTTTATTTTAAGGAAAATTTGCCTTACTTCAAAGATCTACAACTTCAGCAGGGAGACGCAAAATTGCAAGATTTGTGTCCTAAATTTAATGAAAAAAAATTTTGAAGCAAGGATTATAAACTTTCTTTTAATTAGAATGTCATTGCTTTAAAGAATTTTGTCCTTAGCATTGCGTAAATTTTGAGTCCTACAATTTAAGTTGCATAATCCACTATATTAGGTCAATATTTTTTTCAGTGTATAGAAAGTCTATGTCCATATAGAACATGGACCAATTTTTGCGTGATTAGTACCAAATGTAAGCAAGATTATGGTTTTTGGAGGCAATATACAAAGACAATCTCGAATCTCAACCGAATCGGATAAAGTTTGTTCCAATTATTTGTTTGACCAATTTTTGCATGGTTGTTAAAGGCCATATTCTAATAACTCAACGTAAAAAGTGTTGCTCCTCCAAGAAGCTCTGGAGGTCAAATCTGGGGATATGTTTATATGATGGCTATATATAACTGTGGACCGATTTGGATCAATTTTTGCATGGGTGTTAGAGACTATATATGTTACTGACATGACGGAGCTAATTTCAATTGGATCGGATGAAATTTCCTGCTCCAAGAGTATCCGAAGGTCAAATCTGGAGATCGGTTTATATGGGGGCTATATATAATTATGGAGCGATTTGGACCAATTTTTGCATGGGTGTTAGAGATCACATACCAAGTACCAAAGAACATTTTCACAATGGACTGAATAGTCTAACTGAGCCTGACATCAGGATGCCACGTTAACCTAACTTTTAACCTATAGAAACATGTGAATTATTTTTATAAGTTTTCGACTTAGCGGACGCCATTTTACAACGAAAATCTGTATGTTTTGGCCATTTTTACCCCTTGTCTAAATCTTAGCCGATTTTGACCAAATTTAGCACACCTTGCTAAAATGTCGATTGTGCTGTTTGGGGAAATTTTCAAGTAAATCGGAGTGAAATTTTGAACTACGGTGGTCATATGTGATCCCCGTAGGGTGCATATCGGTCGACAGATATAAATGGGAGCTAAATCTAAATGTGAACCGATTTCATCCAATTTCGGTATGCATAGTAAGAATATTAATTCTATGCCATGTGCAAAATCGCATCTAAATCGGAGTGAAACTATGGCCTCTAGAGTCATAGGAGTGTAAATCGGGCGAATGATACATACGGGAGCTATATCAAAATCTGAACTAATCCTCTTCCAAATCAATATGGTTCTATTCTGGCCCAAGTATGTATGTTTGTGTCAAATTTGAAGTCGATTTGACTAAAACTGCGACCAAGACTTTGATCACAAAAATGTGTTCGCAGACAGACAGACGGACGGACATGGTTAGATAGAGTCAGGGGCCGACCCTGAGTTATATTGCCAAAGAGACCATGTGTCTAGGGATCCACCTTGGAGCAATGATTAGCATGCCCGTATGCATACACAGGGTCGTGGGTTCAAACCCAGTTTCGACCAAGCACCAAAAAGTTTTTCAGCGGTGGATTATTCCACCTCAATGGTGACATTTCTGATTGTTTCAAAAGTTTTTCTAAGTGGTTTCACTGCAATGTGAATCGCCGTTCGGACTCGGCTATAAAAAGGAGGTCCCTTGTCATTGAGCTTAATATAGAATTGGGCAGTACTCAGTGATAAGAGATAAGTTAACCACTGTGGTATCACAATGGACTGAATAGTCTAAGTGAGTCTGAAATATCGGGCTGCTACTATACCTAACCTAACCATGTGTCTGTCTCGTCTCCTTATGGGTGTTGCAAACATATGCACTTACTCGTACTTATAGTACCCTGTTCAACAGTGTGGCGCAGGGTATAAAAATTATTTTACAACGCTATATAATACACTGATATAAATGCGTTTAATTGTAAAATTTTCTTTATGAAAAAGCGCGCCACTTTTTGTGCAGTTTTTTTTAAATAGCATATGTGTACCACCTTTTATGGCTTTCTACATTTTTTGCTACACTTTCTGTAAGTTCTCAACGGTAACATTGCTGAAAAAAATTTTTTTTATTGGACTATGTGACGTATTAGTTATGGGCTCCTATTTTTTTATGTTACACATACGCACCAATAGCCCATAGCAAATGTTCTCTACGGTTTTCTAAAAAAAATTGTTAAAATTGTGTCCATTCGAGATTCAATAGAAGTATATCAAAAATTTTCCAAATCGATTCAGTTTTATATATATGGGTATATAAATTTGTATATATAGATAAAAAAAAAAAAATTAAAACATTTGTTATCGAAAATGTTGGTCTACAGAATGGTGAAGAGTGCCATACAGTGAATAGTACCGTACATTTTTGATTTTTCTTTCCATGTTTTATTTCAAATTAAATTCCCCGTATATTTTCTCAGTAATCCTTGAGAGAGCGAAAATGTTTAATATTCATATTTACAAAAATTCACAACGATAAAATAAAAAACAAACAAAACAAAAATTTATAATAATAATAAATTCATTCATAAATGCAGGTTGGAATGTACATATTCTATATGAGTAAGCATATTCTGTTTTTTTTTTGTTGCTCTTCCGACCTTACGTACTCATTAAAATATTGTGACGATATACTCACATGGATGTATGTGTGTATGAGTGAGTAGAGACTCCTAGAATGTATTCATTTATGCATGTAAACTGTTTTCCTTCGTTTAGATCGTATGTATAAATGTACCATTAAAAATATTTTATGGCTAACAATTTTGCACATGTTTATGTTTATACAGGCCAAGTGCTGGGTGCTGAGATCGTTATTTTGACGACATTATTTTGGATATACAATTGGGAGTGGGCTTGCTTTCATGGTGCCAGTAGAATGATTATGGTAATTGAGAACACTTTTCAGTGTTTTTTTTTTTGCGTTGCTATGAAATATTTATATTATTAAATAGATATATGAGAGCGTCTTGGAATGAATTAATATGTGGGCCAAGAAGGATGAGAATGATTTTAAGAATTTTCTTGAAAGAAAATAAATATGGTCTTTTTTATAGGATCTAATATACACGTAAAAAAAATACTGACCTGTTGTGAAAGGTTATCCAAGTTAATTTTATCGTTATATTTACTTTATTATTATTGTATAAATTGTTAGTTAGTCCATATAATGTTTTTGGTATGGCAGATCACATACCTACTTATATAAAGCACCTTTATTGTGATTGGTTTTCATAGCGGAGTTTGTGAACGCTGTAACGACGAAAGTCGGTTACCCTCGTTTTCGCCAACACATTTATTTTCTTTTCATTCTTTTTGAATTACCTCATCGAGAAATCATTAATTAGATACCTATTACATTTAAGTTGCAACAAAAATTTCCACATCATTAATTTCTAGCCTTATTTTACTTGGAGTATACATGAAATAAACAAGATACCGTTATCGGTTGGCCTTGCCCATCAACACACGCAGTAGCGGCATATACACCATTGGCTGGGCATACGCGCAAAAGACATGTAACGGCATTAAAGTGACGCCGACTGCATCCTCACCACCTATAAAAGGAAGCTACAAAGGTAAATGCGGGGAGTTGAAGATCGCGAGTTGACGAGTCAACAGGTGGTAAGTATAGTGAGAAATAAGATTTAGTGTGGAAAGCTTGGTAGTGGAGTTGTTATTGAGTGAAAGTAAAATCCTGTTTCGCATAGTTCTCATGACCTCTATTCAAGGTCATCAGCTTATGTTGTACCACGTGTTTTCTCCACATCACAGACTAATAGGACGCAGAACATTTGACTTGTGTACTTATCCAGGTCGCAGTCACTCTCGATCTTCACGATCTTATTGACTTTGCCCAGATTTGTCCTCTATTCAAGGTCATCGGTTTATGTTGTACCACGTGTTTTCTCCACGTCACAGACGAATAGGACGCAGCGCATTTGACTTGTGTACTTATCCAGGTCGCAGTCACTCTCGACCTTCACGATATTATTGACTTTGCTCCCGATTTGTCCTCTAATCAAGGTCATCAGCTTATGTTGTACCACGTGTTTTCTCCACATCACAGACTAATAGGACGCAGAACATTTGACTTGTGTACTTATCCAGGTCGCAGTCACTCTCGATCTTCACGATCTTATTGACTTTGCCCAGATTTGTTCTCTATTCAAGGTCATCGGTTTATGTTGTACCACGTGTTTTCCCCACGTCACAGACGAGTAGGACACAGCGCATTTGACTTGTGTACTTATCCAGGTCGCAGTCCCTCCAGATCTACACGATCCCATCGTCTCTGTCCTTCGGTTGACTTGTGTACTTACCCAGGTCGCAGTCACCCCAGATCTACACGATCCCATTGTCTCTAACCTTCATTTGGCTTGTGTACTTACCCAGGTCGCAGTCACTCTAGATCTACACGATCCCATTATCTCTGTCCTTCGGTTGACTTGTGTACTTACCCAGGTCGCAGTCACTCCAAATCTACACGATCCCATTGTCTATGACCTTCATTTGACTTGTGTACTTACCCAGGTCACAGTCACTCCAGATCTACACGATCCCATTGTCTTTGACCTTCATTTGGCTTGTGTACTTACCCAGGTCGCAGTCACTTTCGATCTTCACGATCTCCTAGACTTTGTCCTAGCTTGACCTCTATTCAAGGTCACCGTTTTAGGTTGCACCACGTGTTCACGCCGCACCGTAGACGAACAGCCCGCAGTACATCTGACTTCTGTACTTATCCAGGTCGCAGTCACTCCAGATCTACACGATCCCATCGTCTCTGTCCTTCGGTTGACTTGTGTACTTACCCAGGTCGCAGTCACTCCAGATCTACACGATCCCATCAACGCTGTACTTACCAAGGTCACCGTTCCTAGTGTCGTCGCATCTATCCACTCCGTCGTTACTCGTCTCTAGAGCACTGTTCATTCGCTGCTTTCCGTCGCTTAGTATTATTCTACCTCTACTCGCTCCACATCAGGTTTCACAGGACCACCTTTGACTCACCACTGACTCGTCTACATACGTCTCTCCGGATTACAGGGCGTACTTAACCAGGTCGCCATTTAATCACCCAGTTTCCGAAGCACTTAGCCAGGTCGTCAGTTAGTCACCCGCATTCGCCAACGCGTCGTACTGTCGAGCCTTCCAGAGCGTACTTAACCAGGTCGCCATTTAATCACCCAGTCCCAGAGCGTACTTAGCCAGGTCGCCATTTTATCACCCAGATTCGCCAGCGCAAAATCCTGCCCGACGCCCGTACTAAGATACGACTCCAATCAGCTCGCCCATTACGACCATACCGTCGACCAGACCAAACCCGTGGTCTGTCCAGCCCAGTGTGCTTAACCAGGCCACTATATCAAGCCCATCCAGCCCCATCGAGGCAGTACCCCGTACGCACCTCACCCGTAGCCCAACTAATTATATATTATACTATAGACGACTTACCACAAATAAAACTTTAATATCACCGTAAACCATCGTCTTTTCCTTTTCTGTCACTACACAAACAAATTTCTGTGACGGACCCTTCCCCAGCGAGCAATACTCCAGCGACCGGAGGAAACTCGTCGTTACAACGCTTTTTTTGCTTTGTAGTCAAGATGCAAAAATACAACAAATTTAACGATAATTTCATTCATTTTGAGGAAATTTTCAGAATTATTAAAACTAAGTTGATCTTAGTCGAATAAAATGTTCTTTCTATTTTAAGTCGAATCACTTAATTATAGAAACAAAACTACTTTATTGAAAAGTTGATCGACTTCTGTAAAAGGGGAAAAAATATATCAGAGAAATGCGTCTGATATGCTATCCGTATTTTAGGGACAAGAAATCTTTGGCATCACGACAATAGTTTTTTAAGTTTACCATCCCTACCACAACTAGCCTGTGGTTTGCCTAGATCATACCCAGTTCTGGTCAAAACATATGGAAGCACCGGTCATTTAAAAATGGGTTTGCCATTGACGGTGTAAATTTACACTATAGGACCCGACTTGGACTCATTGCAAAGGACACGTCCTGGTACTCATGAACCAGTCTGAGACAAACTCCTAAGAAACTCTTGGGCAACCAATTCGCAATTGAAAAGAAAAATTTAGGAACAGTTTGAACAATATATATTTATACCCTGTGCCACACTGTGGAATAGGTATTAGAAGTTAGTGCAAATGTTCGCAATACTCAGAAGGAGGCGAGATAGACACTCGCTGTCTTTGGCAATAATGCTTAGGGCCGACTTCTGAGTCGATTTAGCCCTATCCGTCTGTCGGTGAACACATTTTCGTATATCTAGGTCGCAGACTGCGTTGCCAATTTAGCTATTTTCCCGCTAGATTTGGCTTTTTTTGAAGACGTTTAGCGGGAAAAAATGAATTTAGCTTTTAGCTTTTTTCTGGCTTTTTTTTTCATGAACGTTTTAGCTATTTTTGGCTTTTTTATTTTCGACATGTTTCCATTGAAATATGGATAAAACGGTGTTAACATTCTTACTATACATACCAAATTTGGTTTAAATCGGTTCAGATTTAGATATAGCTCCCATGTATATCTTTAGTCCGATTTATACACATATGACCATAGAGGCCAAATTTTACTCCGATTTACATGAAAATGAAGTGGGGGAATATCTATTGATTTTTTGTAAATAAAAACTTAGTATAATACGCACTGTATTTTTTAAAATACAGTCACTATTTTTATACCCTTCACCACTACTGTGGTACAGGTTTAGAATTAAATTCTGAGTCGATTTAGCGTCCTCAACTTTGGCACAGAGTTTTACATTGGCTAAAAGAAAATCGCTATTGATTTTGAAAAAAAAATCGGTTCAGATTTAGATATAGCTGCCATATATATTTATCACTGATCTGGTTATAATTGACGTATTTATCAACGTATTTTCTCAAAATTTCGGACGAGGAGCACGTTTAATAATATTATTAATTTTGCTAAATTTGGTTGAAATCGGTTTAGATTTAGATATAAACCCCATATATATCTTTCGTCCGATTTCGACTAATATGACCGCAAAAGCCAGAGTTTTGTCCTGATTTGCTTGAAATTTTGCACAAGGAGCACGTTTAATAGTATTGTTAATTGTGCTAAATTTGGTTGAAATCGGTTCAGATTTAGATATAACTCTCATATATATCTTTCGTCCGATTCGCACTCATATGGCTTCAAAAGCCAGAGTTTTGCCCTGACTTGCTTCAAATCTTGCATAAGGAATAAGTTTAATAGTATCGTTAAACGTGTCAAATTTGTTTCAATTCGGTTCAGATTTTGATATAGCTCCCATATATATCTTTCGTCCGATTTGCACTCATATGGCTTCAAAAGCCAGAGTTTTGCCCTGACTTGCTTCAAATCTTGCATAAGGAATACGTTTAATAGTATCGTTAAACGTGTCAAATTTGGTTCAATTCGGTTCAGATTTTGATATAGCTCCCATATATATCTTTCTCCCGACTTACACTCATATGACCACGGAGGCCAAAGTTATACTTTGATTTACAGGAAATTTTACAGAGATAGCAGAATTATTATTCTAACTACGCATGTCAAATTTGGTCAAAATCGGTTCATATTTAGATATAGCTCCCATATATATGTACGCCAGAGTAGGGGAAATATGGTAGAATGTTTTATATTTTAGACCCATTTTCAATGGAAGTTTCCTTCAGTTGACTCGATAGATTCCACAGAAAATACACTTAATATGCTATTTAAGTGCCCAGCAAAAAAAGCGTCGCCAAAAAAGTAATGAAAATGTTCTTTTTTGGATCCGGAAGTGGTGCAAAATTGACGCAGGCACGATGAATTTAACATGGGCTTGTCATAGGACGGAAGTCCTCCAGTTCAACAGCCGTTGCACTGAATTTGCATCACTTCTTTAGGTGTGATCCGAATCCAATGTTATGGATGTAAATTAAAAAATTCTGTAATATTTTGCCAATAAATAATTATCATATTTTTTATAATTTTTAATGGATTCTAACGCTTGTCGGAAACATTTGACCTTAAATATTTTCAAAAATTCACAATTTTTTCAGATTGGATTTAGCATTTTTTTGATAAAATTTAAATGATTTATACCATTTTATGAATTCTTACTCTGTTTTTAACCTATTTGAAACAAAAAAAAAGTTAACATTACCCATTAAAAGTATGAAAAAACAAGTTATAAAAAATTGAATTAAAGGAACTTCGTAGATAGTTAAAATAAAGAACATCATTGGGAGTGCATCTTCTGGAAGTGCTTTTAAAGTTGTGCCTTTGGAAGAACCTCCAAATTTTTTTGCTGGGTGTGCCATCTTAATCTAATATGACCAAAATACCCACATTTTACACAAAATTCTGTGATAATTTCCCCATATCGTAGTCATATTCTACACACTGTAATGCCAAATTTTCGACAGAATGGTAGAATTTTAAATAAAGCTCCGACTTGTGGAAATATCGCCCGAATTGGCAAAATAATATATCACAACCCACAATTGACCACATATCTTGGCGAGATTTAACCAATATCCTTGTAAAATCGCCACTGCTGAGTAGCAAAAATTGTAAATATTACTCAAATTGTCCTATATCTCGAATACATATGTATCGCCCGATAAATCATAAATGATCATTTGTACAATTGCATCAAAATTGCTCTAGCTTTATATTTCCAATATTTTTTACTAACATTGTGTTTCATCCCAGAGTGTTAGCCCATTTAATTTCTAATTCTAGCGATTTTGTAGAAGTACAAAAAATTTTCTCCAAATCGTTTCGGATATAAATATTTGTATATGGGAATATAAACCTTGATAATAACTCCCAACAAATTTGAAAGAGTTGAGATGGTAACACAAATGTTGGTCTATATAACGGTAAAGGGTATTATATAGTCGGCCCCGCCCGATTTTAGACTTTACTTACTTGTTTAAGATACAGTCACTATGCAGATGTAGTTTTTACAATTTTGCATATTATAAATTTTTTTCGGAGGAATCGGTGTTCTTGTGCATTGAAGGATTAAAGAGTGCTCAGACCGACATTAAGTCACACGTCTTTTGAGTAAAGGGTGATACGGTCAAAATTTGGTCAATATAAACTTGACGAATTTCTTTCAATTTTGCATTTAAAAAACCTGAACGCCCCTCATTTTGAAGGTGTGTGTGTAGAATGTTGCTCCTATTTTGATTTTGGAATTCACTCTTCAGTTGTCAAAATGCCGTCCAAGCAAATCCGAGCTACTCGCACGCAAAGCTGGCAAAATCGCTAAAAGTTGCCAAATCAACCGTTACAAATGTAATTAAAGTGTTTGGGGAGCCGCTGAGACGACAAAGAGAGTTGCCGGTAGTTTCAAGCGAAACCCTAACCTCTCTCTCCGAGATGCCGCAAATAAGCTGGGTGTATCGTCTACAACCGTCCCGGAGGCTGTACACGACGATGCTGACGAAGTTTGACTGCGTGGTAATGGACGACGAAACCTACGTCAAAGCCGACTACAAGCAGCTTCCGGGACAGGAGTTTTATACGACAAAAGGAAGGGGAAAGGTAGCAGATATTTTCAAACACATAAAACTGTCAAAGTTCGCAAAGAAATATCTGGTTTGGCAAGCCATCTGTACCTGTGGCTTGAAAAGCAGCATTTTCATAGCTTCCGGGACTGTCAACCAAGAAATTTACGTGAACGAGTGTTTGAATAAACGTCTGCTGCCTTTCCTGAAGAAACACGGTTGTTCCGTACTGTTTTGGCCGGATTTGGCATCTTGCCATTACGGTAAAATGGCCATGGAGTGGTACGCCGCCAACAACGTGCCAGTGGTTCCCAAGGACAAGAACCTTCCCAACACGCCAGAGCTCCGCCCAATTGAGAAATACTGGGCTATTGTCAAGCGGAACCTAAATAAGAGCAAAAAAACTGCTAAGGACGAGCAGCAGTTCAAGGCAAACTGGCTTTCTGCGGTGGACAAGGTGACTGTACAATATCTGATGGCAGGTGTCAAGCGTGAGGCCCGGCAATTCGGATTTGGAAAAGCGAAAGACTAACTGAATATTTTTCCTGAATTTTATACTAATTGAACTTGAAAAAGAAATTTAATTTGATTTTTTAAATAAACGATTTCACCGATTTACACGCGTTTCCCTTGACCAAATTTTGACCGTATCACCCTTTACCATATTAAATTTGGTACAATCGACAGAAACCATTGCATATCGCAAGAGTAAAATACTCCATACTTCATTACAGGGACTAATTGTTCTTCTCAAAGAGTGATCCGATCGACATTTCATCACACGTCTTTTGAGTAGAAAACAAAACTTACTAGTCCATATTTGGTGCAATCGAACGAAGCCATTGTATTTCCCAGAAGTAAAATACCTATTGTTTCGTCTCAAATAGTGACCCCGGACCGAGTTATATTCGTGGCCACAGCGATTACAGTAGGCGGTATATTTTTTGGCCAATACATCTAAAGGCTGTAAATACAAGGTGATGTTGGATTAATTTGAGATACAAAGATATATCTTTTTCTCATAACATTGTGAATTGTCTGGGTGTGGTAACAGTTTTCCAAATAATAATTCCATGTATATGACAGTCTTTTATAGGACTTTGTGCGTAATCCATTATGGAAGGTATGTTACATTCGATTCGGTCGCACTTTCGGCCATATGAACTTATTCTAAATTCCTCAATACATTGTCAAACATCTTTGCATCTTCATCAAAATTCTACTAATCTTCACTACTAACTGGTTTCATTTGCAACAATTACATCTTCATATATTTATTAAAGTTTTAATTATAAATTGTCTAAGTATATATTTAGTTAATCCTGTCTCTTCCTCACCATAGCTACTGTCAAAGCCTAAAGGTACATCTTATAATTAATTGTGAATTCTTGGCTTAGAATGTCTGTCTATTCGCATTGTTTTGATGTGTGCCAGATAGAGATAACGCTTGTCTACTAAAACATGTTAACAGATTATACCATAAACTTATTATTATGCAAAAGGAGAGAATATTCTCTACTTATCTTGGCAAAAGGCTTTATACCATATTTACAAAACCCAAGGATGATGATTTGTTAAAGGGTAGGAAATTATGAAACTTTTCAAATCTATATTCTATGGGAGTACGGGATCATAGATAACTGATAGTAGTCATGTTATTTAAGTGGTTTCTAAATTTATTCAAATTCCATGGTTAGTTATCAGAGTTATCAAAGTAATAAAGCCATACAGAATTATAATAAAGAATAATGATGATGAAGTTTAACCATCCATACCAAATGGATAGAAACTTATGATGAACTAGTACCTTCAAATTACAACAAAAATAAATATATAAAATTAAAAGGTATTCAAATTTAAGTTGATGAAACATACTTTTTATACCCTGCTCCGCAATGTGGAACAGGATATTAAAAGTTAGTGCATATGTTTGCAACATCCATAAGAAGACGAGATATGCTTATGGTGTCTTTGCCAATATTGCTCAGGATCGGCCCCTGAGTCGATCCAGCCATGTCCGTCTGTCTGTGAACACATTTTCGTAACAAAAATCTAGGTCGCAATTTTAGTGTTTTGGGTCGGAATATAAGCCTATTGATTTTGGAAGAAATCGATTCTGTTTTAGATATAACTCCCAAATATATATTTTGCCCATTATCTACTAATATTGGGGCCATATTAGTAGATACCGAGCCAGAATTTCAACCTGATTTAATTTAAAATTTTCACAAAGAGTGCAAATGATAGTGTCGTAAATTATATCGAATTTGGTTGAAATCGGTTCAGATTTAGATATAGCTTCCATATATATCTTTCGACTGATATGCACTTATATCACCCCAAATGCCAGGGTTTTACCATGACTTGCTTTTTGTACAGGGAGTAGGTTAGGTTAGGTGGCAGCCCGATGTATCAGGCTCACTCAGACTATTCAGTCCATTGTGCTACCACATTGGTGAACTTCTCTCTTATCACTGAGTGCTGACCGATTCCATGTTAAGCTCAATGACAAGGGACCTCCTTTTTATAGCCGAGTCCGATCGGCGTTCCACATTGCAGTGAAACCACTTAGAGAAGCATTGAGACCCTCAGAAATGTCACCAGCATTACTGAGGTGGGATAATCCACCGCTGAAAAACTTTTTGGTGTTCGGTCCAAGCAGGAATCGAACCCAAGACCTTGTGTGTGCAAGGCGGGCATGCTAACCATTGCACCACGGTGGCTCCCTACAGGGAGTAGAATAAATGTTCTCGATATACATGCCTATTTGGGTTGAAATCGGTTCAGATTAAGATATAGGTCCCTTATATATCTTTCCCCTGATTTTCACTCATGTGACCATAAAGGTCAAAGTTGTAATCCGATTTACGTGAAATTTTGCGCAGGGAGAATAAACATTGTAACTATGCTAAATACCAACATTTTCCTTGTAAATCGCTACTGCTAAGTCGACAACTTGTAAAAATGACTCAAATTTTCCTACTGTTCCAATACATATCTATCGATCGAAAAATCATAAATACGCTTTTGCAAAGATGCCTTAAAATTGCTTCAGATGTAAATGTTTCCCATATTTTTACCCTTCACCACTACTGTGGTACATGGTATAATAAGTTTGTGCATTTGTATGTAACGTCTAGAAGGAAAAGACAGAGACCCATCGCTTAGTATACCGATCGTCTTAGAATTGAATTCTGAGTCGATTTTGCTATGTCTGTCTGTCCGTCCGTCCGTCCCTGCTTCTGTCTCTTTGTTCATGTATTTGTGTGTGCGGCAGTTTAGTCTGATCGTCTTCAAATTTGGCACAGGGTCTTTTTTCGAGACAAAGACAATCGATATTGGTTTTGGAAAAATCGGTTCAACTTTATATATAGCTGCCATATATATTTATCACCGATATGGTCATAATTGGTGTGTTTATCAACCGATCTTCTTCAAATTCCAGTACATCCGAATATTTAATGAGTCTCGAAAAACTTGCAAATATCAGCCAAATCGGTTCAGATTTAGATATAGCTCCCATATAGTATATCTTTCGCCCGATTTAGACTCATATGAGGGAGCCACCGTGGTGCAATGGTTAGCATGCCCGCCTTGCATACACAAGGTCGTGGGTTCGATTCCTGCTACGACCGAACACCAAAAAGTTTTTCAGCGGTGGATTATCCCACCTCAGTAATGCAGGTGACATTTCTGAGGGTTTCAAAGCTTCTCTAAGTGGTTTCACTGGAATGTGGAACGCCGTTCGGACTCGGCTATAAAAAGGAGGTCCCTTGTCATTGAGCTTAACATGGAATAGGGCAGCACTCAGTGATAAGAGAGAAGTTCACCACTGTGGTATCACAATGGACTGAATAGTCTAAGTGAGCCTGATACATCGGGCTACCACATAACCTAACCTAACCTAGACTCATATGACCACAGATGCCAAAGTTTAATACCGATTGACGTGAAATTTTGCACAAAGAGTAGAATCGACATTATTCCAATACTTGCTTAAGTTGAAATTGGTTCAGATTTAGGTTGAAATTGGTTCAGATTTAGATATAGCTCCTATATTATCATTCGCCCGATTTAGACTTCTATGACTGTTGAAGCCAAATTTTAACACCGATTCACGTAAAATTTTGCACGGAGAGTCCAATTGATATTCTACCAATCCCTGCTAAATTTCTTTAAAATCGGTTCAGATTTAGATACCCACAGAGAAGGAATATGATCACCTCAAATATGTTTCAAGAGCAAAATGTTATTTTTGTATGGTGACCATGTAACATGTTTGTCACTAAAATGTTATTTTCTCGTCAAATATAACCTGCTTGCCGAAATCAGATACATAATTTCCGAGGAAATAACATGGTTGCGAAAACCATGTTACATGGTCACCACCCAAAAATAACATTTTGCTCTTAAACATGTTTGAGGTGATCATATTCCCTCTCTGGGTGTATAAGTCCCATATATATTAATCGCCCGATTTAGACTGATATGACCATAGGGCCATAGTTTTATTCCAATTTATGTGAGGTTATGTACAGGGAGTAGAATTAATATTATAGCTATCCATGCCAAATTTGGTTAAAATCGGTTCAGGTTTAGATATAGCTCCAATATATATCTTTTGTCCAAAATGGTTTAATTGGCCCTAGAGGCCAGAATTTTGCCTTTATTTCCTTAAAATTTTACATAAAGAATACAATGGATGGTCAAGTGTGCCAAATTTGGTTGAAATCGGTTTAGATTGGGATAAAGCGCCATATATTCTTCCGATTTAGGCAAAATTGACATAACGTCAGAAAAGATGTCCCCATATTTACCACATACACACAAAAAAATTTCTGATTCAATTACGAAATTAATTTTTTAATTGAAATGTCTTCAATCACAGAAATGATAGTATCAATTAAAAAATTAAGTGATACCATTAATTTGTGTGATTGATTTTTATTTCCATTTAAAAAAAATTTGAATCAATTAAATTTTTTAATGAATATTTTTAAAAACTCAATTAAGATTTTATTTGGAAAAATTTTCGTGAAATTTTTTAGTGTATAAAATTTAACAGGTTGGCTGATAAGTCCCTGGTCTAACAAAGAAAAACACATTTTTTTTGTCAAAATTCGTTTTTATTATTCAACATAGTTCCCTTCAAGAGCGATACAGCGATTATAACGACATTCTAATTTTTCGATACGATTTTGGTAGTACTCCTTCGGTTTTGTCTCAAAATAGGCCTCCGTTTCGGCGATCACCTTTTGAGGTCTGAGAACAAGAAAAAGTCGCTGGGGGCCAGATCTGGAGAATACGGTGGGTGGGGAAGCAATTCGAAGCCCAATTCATGAATTTTTGCCATCGTTCTCAATGACGGTGCGTTGTCTTGGTGGAACAACACTTTTTTCTTCTTCATATGGGGCCGTTTAGCCACGATTTCGACCTTCAAAAGCTCCAATAACGCCATATAATAGTCACTATTGATGGTTTTTCCCTTCTCAAGATAATCGATAAAAATTATTCCATGCGCATCCCAAAAAACAGAGGTCATTACTTTGCCAGGGGACTTTTGAGCCTTTCCACGCTTCGGAGACGCTTCACTGGTCGCTGTCCACTCAGCCGACCGTCGATTGGACTCAGGAGTGTAGTGATGGAGCCATGTTTCATCCATTGTCACATATCGACGGATAAACTCGGGTGTATTACGAGTTAACAGCTGCAAACACCGCTCAGAATCATCAACACGATTTTGTTTTTGGTCAAATATGAGCTCGCGCGGCACCCATTTTGCACATAGCTTCCGCATATCCAAATATGGATGAATGATATGACCAACACATTCCTTTGATATCTTTAAGGCCTCTGCTATCTCGATCAACTTCATTTTACGGTCACTCAAAACCATTTTGTGGATTTTTTTGATGTTTTTGTCGGTAACCACCTCTTTCGGGCGTCCTCCGTGCTCATTTCACCACGCTTGAATTTTGCATACCAACCAATTATTATTGATTTCCCTGGGGCAGAGTCCGGAAACTCATTATCAAGATAAGTTTTTGCTTCCACCGTATTTTTCCCCTTCAGAAAGCAGTATTTTATCAAAACACGAAACTCCTTTTTTCTATTTTTTCACATTAACAAAAGTTGCTTCACAAAATACGCTCGATCTCACAAACTAATTGACTTACAGACGTCAAATTTTGACACGAATCATTTGAAGGTTGGTACTATATAAAATGCATAATATGCATTTAATACTAGCGATGCCGGTCTGACACATAACCGGGGACTTATCAGCCAACCTGTTAGATAAAGTTCCGGCTGTGCAAAAGCCGCTCGATGTGGCCACATATTCTCACAAACTCGACAATTGACCACATATCTTGCTGAAATCTAGTCGATATCCTTGTGAACTCACCACAAGAACTCACTAAGGAGCAAAAATAAAAATTCCTCAAATTGTCCTATACCTCTAAAACATGTGCATCGTCCGATGAATCATAAATGCACTATTGTGCCATAAAATGGCTTTATATTTCCAATTTTTTTACTTGTGTTTCGCTTCGGGGCGTTAATATAAAATAATTCTCCAAATCGGTTCTGATTTAAATATATGAATCTAAACCTTTATATAGCACGCAAAAAATTTTAAGGAATTGAGACGGTATCAAAAATTTTGGTCTACATAGTGGTGAAGGGTATAATATAGTCGACCCCGCCCGACTTTAGACTTTACTAACTTATTTGGTACAAACATTGTGTTCCACCCCAATGTATTTGCCGACTTAAATATTAAGTCTATGGATTTTATAGAAGTCTAAAAAATTTTGTCTACATCGAGTCAATGTTAAATATATGTATATGGGAACAAAAACTTCTATTTATAGCATTCAACACATTTGACGGATTTTATATGATATCGATGTCTCCTTTCCAAAGTACACAAAATCTAACAAGTGAATTTTACAGGAAACAATTTCAAAGTTTTTTTTTTTAATTTCTCAAAAACCGTATAAAATATAAATTCATTTTTTTCGGTTTTAAAATCATGTTTATTGTAATTTTTTTAGTATGTACGAATTCATACACATACAGTGACAATAGAACATGGCTAACTGACTTAGACCACTATGTATCGAACAAAGCTTTTTGCCCTTTTTGTATTGGAAATTTTTAAAACTTTAGTCACAGGCTACGTACAATATTTACCAAAACTTTTGATAGAAATGTCCAATAAATTCGAACTTTTGACAGGATGCAATTCACATCAATCCGAATAAAAAAACAACTAACTCCATCACTTAGCGTTCTATGGAATGAGGACATCGATATGTGGATATACAAAATGGTGTAGGATATAATTTATTCGGCCCCGTCCTTACTTATTTATATTAAAACGAATTCTCTAACAAAATAATTTAATTTAGATTTTTTGATTAGCAATTTAAAAATATTTACAATATATTCCATATAAGATTTACACAATCTACAATATTCAGATTCAATGACCTATCAACTCTATCTACTCTAATTTATAATGCCCTAGCAGGGTCCCTAATGTGTGGACAATAATAATATGACTTTCAAGCTTTTAAGGATACTACTATGCAATTCATAAACTGGCATTGCAAATCCATCCCCAATGGTATCCCATTTTCCAGCTGCAGACAATGCAAACTATGTGTGAATTTTTGATTTGATTTACGATCGTCCGACAAAAGCTCATAAATAATAGCCTAGTGCGTGTTTAAGCAACCAGCTAAAGTAATCCGGGCAATTAACATTTTGCATAAAACCCCTTTTGCTGGGTATGGTATTTGGTGAGCCTGCCGAATTCCACTACGGGAAATGGAATAGACAAAAAAAAGGGTTATTGGAAAGGAAGATGCTCTAAAACAATCGAATATGAAGTGAAATATGTCCTCGCACTTCTGCTGGCTAAAATTCATTTAAAAATAAACAAGTAAGTAAAGTCTAAAGTCGGGCGGGGCCGACTATATTATACCCTGCACCACTCTGTAGATCTAAATTGTCGATACCATATCACATCCGTCAAATGTGTTGGGGGCTATATATAATGGTTTGTCCCAAATACATACATTTAAATATCACACGATCTGGACAGAATTTGATAGACTTCTACAAAATCTATAGACTCAAAATTTAAGTCGGCTAATGCACTAGGGTGGAACACAATGTTAGTAAAAAAATATGGGAAACATTTAAATCTGAAGCAATTTTAAGGAAACTTCGCAAAAATTTATTTATGATTTATCGCTCAATATATATGTAATAGAAGTTTAGGAAAATTAGAGTCATTTTTACAGCTTTTCGACTAAGCAGTGGCGATTTTACAAGGGAAATGTTGGTATTTTGACCATTTTTGTCGAAATCAGAAAAACATATATATGGGAGCTATATCTAAATCTGAACCGATTTCAACAAAATTTGACACGCGTAGCTACAATGCTAATTCTACTCCCTGTGCAAAATTTCAACTAAATCGGAGTTAAAAAATGGTCTCTGTGGTCATATGAGTGTAAATCGGGCGAAAGCTATATATGGGAGATATATCTAAATCTGAACCGATTTCAACCAAATTTGGCACGCATAGCTGCAATGCTAATTCTACTCCCTGTGCAAAATTTCAACTAAATCGGAGCAAAAAAGTGGCCTCTGTGGTCATATGAGTGTAAATCGGGCGAAAGCTATATAGGGGAGCTATATCTAAATCTGAACCGATTTCAACCAAATTTGGCACACATAGCTACAATGCTAATGTTACTCCCTGTGCAAAATTTCAACTAAATCGGAGCAAAAAATTGGCCTCTGTGGTCATATGAGTGTAAATCGGGCGAAAGCTATATATGGGAGCTATATCTAAATCTCAACCGATTTCAACCAAATTTGGCACGCATAGCTACAATGCTAATTCTACTCCCTGTGCAAAATTTCAACCAAATTGGAGTAAAACTCTGGCTTCTGGGACCGTATTAGTCCATATCGGGCGAAAGATATATATGGGAGTTATATCTAAATCTGAACCGATTTCAATAAAATTTTGCACATTTGACTATACTACCAATTGTACTACTAGTGCAAAATTTCAACCAAATTGGGGTAATACTCAGGCTTCTAGGGCCGTATAAGTGCATATCGGGCGAATGATATATATGGGAGCTATATCTAAATCTGAACCGATTTCTTCCAAAATCAATATGGTTCTATTTTGACCCAAAACACATACTTGTGCCAAATTCGAAGTCGATTGGGCTTAAATTACTACCTAATCCCTTGGTTACAAAAATGTGTTCACGGACAGACGGTATATCGACTCAGGAGCCCACCCTAAGCATTTTTGTCAAAGACACCATGTGTCTATCTCGTCTCCTGGGTGTTGCAAACATATGCACTAACTTATAATACCCTGTTCCACAGTGTGGCGCAGGGTATAAAAATCGCAATTGCAAAAATTGACTACTCAATAATCGAATAATAAATATAATTTTAAGATCGAAAATAGTCTTTTGAAAATGGTGAACATTTGATATCTCAATAATCGGAAAATTCGAAAATTTTAAAGATGTGGAAAATCAACTTTTTTCACTAAAATTCATTTAAAAATGAAAAATCGCAATGATAGAAATTGACTTCTCAATAATCGAATAATATAATTTTAAGATTTGGCAAACATCGAAAATAGTCTTTTGTGAAAATTTGACTTCTCAATAATCGGAAAATTCGAAAATTTTAAAGATGCGGAAAATCAACTTTTTTCATTGTGAGAAAGTAGAAAAATCAAAAGATCGACTTGCAAAAAAAACTGCAAAAATCGAACAATCAACTGTATAATTGTTAGATGTTGCAAGCATCCTATTTTTTAAATGCTCAAAAGGTTAGGTTAGGTTAGGTTAGGTTAAAGTGGCAGCCCGATTAAGATTCAGGCTCACTTAGACTATTCAGTCCATTGTGATACCACATTAACTAAAAGTACCTATTACATATGGGCACTTCTAGTTTTAACCGCTGAACCTTCTTGATTATTTTTCTTTGTTGAACCAACCAGATTGTTCCAAAAACATTAGCAGACTGCTTAAGTTAACGTTTTCCAGATCCGCCAGTAATCTGAAGCTATATGCTCCTAAAAGTTGTTTTCGCTTTACACAAAATGCAGGACACTCACACAAGAGGTGTTTAATTGATTCTTTTTCCTCCGCATCATGACAGCTCATACAATAGTCATTATACTTCGCGCCAATAGTTTTTGCAAAATCGCCTATCAGGCAGCGACCCGTTATAGCTCAAAAAGTAGACTTTTTGTCTCAAAGTTGTCTCAAAGTCTTTTCGCCTCTCTCTCTCTCTCTCTCTCTCGATCATTTCGCTAACTTTCGATTTCGTCCATTTAGCTCACTTGAATCATGGCCATTATAGAAAAAAAAAATTCATCTTTAAATTGATAAATTTAATTTTTTTGCGAACTAAACGTGGGTACACCGGGTGCCTTGTTTTTATTACACTCTCCAACATAGGATGGGACATATACTAACTTTATCATTCCGTGTGTCCAAATATTGGTCTCAGACCCAATAAGTTATATATATTTTGTTTCGCGGAAAATTTTTAAATCGATCTAGCGATGTCCGTCCGTACGGCTTTTGAAACAAGGTCCAATTGATATTCAGTTGTTATTGATGTAGGTCGAATGATGTTGCAAATGGGCCATATCGGATCACTTTAAGGTAAAGCCTCATCTAAAGCGGCTCCTAAATTTGGCTTGCAGAGCCCCCTGAAGGAGCACATTTCATCCGAGCCTATTGAAATTTTGGTACGCGATGTTATGTTAGCATATGCTCTTTAACTACCATGCAAAACTTAATCCATATCGGTCCATAACACTAGTTTACAAAATATTTTTTTTGTTTCATGTACATTTGATGAGATGTGACTTTTCTTATGTATTTTGATCTGCTGAATTTGAAAAAAAATGTTTAATTTTTTGTATGGGACAGTTTTTAAGATATCCCTTTATTTTTAGTTTTTTGGTCTTTTTTCAGTAAACAAATCATATCTCGTGTTAGAAATGTCCGATTATATCGTTGTTGGAACTTAAATGAAAGATATTGAGATGACCAATAATCATGTGTAATTGGATCTGTGATAAGCTAAGTGGTTCAAAAAATATCAAAAAGGGCAAATTTTCAAAAGAAAAAATTATGGTTTACAGTGACCCTTTTCCGCTGGAAAAGTACAAACCATTAAAAAAAAATGTTTCCCTTCATGGTCGTGTGGACGTATGGTGTTGAAGCTAGTTCAACAACTATTCTATTCAATATATTTTGTTTCTATAATTCCATTGTCTATAAATGAATTTCCTTAACTGAATTAAGCAATTAACGTTTTTACTTTAAAAGTATCTAATGATTAATTTAAATTTATTTATATATGGCAACCCTTTATCCAATAGACCTAACTATGAAGTAAATATTTCACTCAATCGGATAAAGGACCACCATTTTAACCAACTTTCCAATTGAATTTCGCTGAATTTTATCTCTAAAGATGGCTTGAGTTAATGAAGCTTCACTTGTGCTACAGCAACTCAAGCGGTAAGGAGCTGAAACCTCATCAATAAAATCATTTTGTATGCCATATTCAAACGAAACCATTTTGCCTATTTCTTTATTACTTTGAAAATTACCATATATTTTTTACGATTGTGGGAGTTTTCAAATATACTTACAGTCCACTTCTGCAGATATCCCACAATTGTACATATGGATTATGGACAAATTTATAAGCAATTGAATGAACAAATCCGATGTCAAATCATGCAAATATGAACAACTCACAATCCAAATATAGCCAAATCCGAATGGCGTTCTACATTGCAGGGAAACCACTTAGAAAAGCTTTGAAACACTCAGAAATATCAACAGCATTACTGAGAAGAGACAGTCCACCGTTGATTTATTTTTACACCCTCCACCATAGGATGGGGGTATATTAACTTTGTCATTCCGTTTGTAACACATCGAAATATTGCTCTAAGACCCCATAAAGTATATATATACAGGGTCGGGGTGAAATTCTGAGTCGATCCGAGCATGCCCGTCTGTTGAAATCACGCTAACTTCCGAATGAAACAAGCTATTGACTTGAAACTTGGCGCAATTAGTTGTTATTCATGTAGGCCGGATGGTATTGCAAATGGGCCATATCGGTCCATTTTTACGTATAGTCCCCATATAAACGGACCCTCAAATTTGGCTTGCGATTGCTCTAAGAGAAGCACATTTCATCCGATCCGGCTGAAATTTGGTACATGGTGATAGTATATGGTCTCTAACAACCATGTAAAAATTGATCCACATCGGTCCGTAATTATATATAGCCCCCATATAAACCGATCACCAGATTTGACCTCCGGAGCCCCTTGGAAGAGCAAAATTCATCCGATTCGGTTGAAATTTGGTACGTGATGTTAGTATATGGTATCCACTAACCAGGCAGGAATTGGTTCGTATCAGTCCATAATTATATATAGCCCCCATATAAACCGATCCCCGGATTTGACTTCCGACGCCTTTTGGAGAAGAAAAATTCATCCGATTTGGTTGAAATTTGGTACGTGGTGGTAATATATGATATTTAACAACCATGCCAAAATTGGTCCATATCAGACCATAATCATATATAGCCCCCATATAAACCGATCCCGAGATTTGGTTTTGGAGCCTCTTGGAGGAGCAAATTTCATCCGAGTCAGTTGAAATTTGGTACATTGTGCTAGTATATGGCCGTTAACAACCATGCCTTGCTGGGTCCATATCGGTCTATAGTTATATATAGCCCTCAGATAAATCGATCCCCAATCACACAAAAAGTGGTCCATATCATAATTCTATATAGCCCCCATATAAGCGACCCCCATATTTCAATTCTGGCTCTCTACGTACCGTGCAAAAGTCCATGTCGGTTCGTAATTATTTGTAAACTTACCTATACATAACTTAATATATACCACGTATGGACTAACTCACAATTTAGAAAACGAAAGAAGAAGAAGTTTTAAGATACCACAACGTAATTAATTCGATTGTGGATGACAGTCTTTCGTAGAAGTTTCTACACAATCCATGGTGAAGGGTACATAAGATTCGGCTTGGCCGAACTTACGGCCGTATATACTTGTTTTTTTTCGTATTTGATAAATATTGCGATTGGACCCTTGTCCCTTTTTACACAAGGCTGTTGTAAAATTTTACATAAAACATAGTTGCTTTTCTGTAAGCGTATTATTTCTTATACATCCCTGATCAGATACACCAATTGCTGAACCTTTTTTTTACGTTTTATACACAGCGCCACACTGTTGAACAGGGCATTATAAGTTAGGGCATATATTTGCAACACCCAGAAGGACACGAGATAGACATATGGTGTCGTTGGCACTATTGCTCAGAGCCAGCCCCTGAGTCGATCTAGCCATGTGCGTCTGTCTGTGAACACATGTTTGTGATCATAGTCTAGGTCCCAATTTTAGTCCAATCTACTGCAAATTTGGCACAAATATGTATTTTGGGTCAGAATAGAACCCTATTGATTTTGGAAGAAATTGGTTCAGTTTTAGATATAGCTCCCATATATATCTTTCGCCCAATATCTACTAATATGGCCCAAGAAGACAGAATTTCAGCCTGATATACTTTAACTTTTGCACAAGGGGTGCAATATATGGTGCCGTAAAGTGCGCCGAATTTGGTTGAAATCGGTTTAGATTTAGCTTCCATGTATACCATTCGCCCAATATGCACTTATATGGCCCCAGAAGCCAGAGTTTTGACCTGATGTGATTTAAATTTTGCTTAGGAACTAGAATTAATATTGTAGCTATGCATGACAAATCTGGTTGAAATCGGTTCAGATTTAGATATACCTTTCATATATATCTTTACCCCGATTTTCACATATGACCACAGAGGTCAAAGTTGTACTCCGATTTACGTGAAATTTTGCACAGTGAGTAGAAACAACATTGTAACTATGCATACCAAATTTGTTTGAAATCCGTTCAGATTTAGATATAGCTTGCATATATATGTTTTTCTTATTTCGGCAAAAATGGTCAAAATACCAATATTTTCCTTGTAAAATCGCCACTGCTAAGTCAAAAACTTGTAAGAATGACTTAAATTTTCCTATACTTCTAATACATAGCTATCAGTAAATCCTAACATAAATAAACTTTTGCGAGGTTGCCTAAAAATTTCTCTAATTTTAATGTTTAATGTTCCACCCCAGAGCTTTAGACAACTTAAATTTTAAGACTACCATTTTTTTAGAAGTCTAACAAATTTTGTCAAGATCGAGTCAAAGGTATTTTATTGATAGACTATATGCAAAAGGATAAAATAATAAATTCAGAGTACTATTGCAACCTTTTGGATCAATTAAATGTACAAATTCGAGAAAAACGTCCTGGCTTACAACAAAAAAAAATATATTTTCATCAAGACAGCGCACAAGAGTGTTTTAACAATGGCTAAAATCAACGAATTAAAGTACGAGTTGCATGACCACCCACCTTATTCTCCCGATTAAGCCCCAGTGACTTTTACTTGTTCCCAAATCTAAAAAATTCTTTGCTGGCAAGCGTTTTACATCAAATGAAGATGCAATTACAGTTGTAAATCACTATTTTAAAGACCTTGAGGAAAACGATTTTAATCAAGGGATAGAATTGCTAGAAAAGCGTTGGACTAAGTGTATTGAAGTTTCAGGAGATTATAGTGAAAAATAAAAATATTTTTGAAAACCTAACTATTCTATTTCATTGATAGGCTAAGAAGTTTCCGAATCGCCCTCGTATATATAGCACCCAACACATTTGATGGATTTAATATGGTATTGAAAATATGGATCTACAAAGTAGTGCATGTTGGGTGCATAATATAGTCGGCCCCGCCCGACTTTAGACTATCCTTACTTGTTTTTCTTCTGGCTCCTATAGTTATTATCCCTTAGTGGCTACCTTTACAGCAGTTATTAAGGGATTTAAATATCGATTTCTCACATTTGAGTATTGAATTTAGTAACCCTATCTACTCCCTACTCAAAAGAGCATAATAAATTGCAATGTATGGCTGTACCTTATGGGGTCACAGTATGAGACAGTTTACCAACCACCCTGTCTGGCTTAGTAATGTTGTCGTATATATTCTCACATTTCAGTTTGCATTAATTTAGTTAATATTTATATACAATAGCAAATATTTACAAATAACTTAACATTATAAACATTGATAAGTGATTGCATACAAAAGCAATGTCACATTGCACTCAGCTAAACAGACACACACACACTCTCAAACAAACATTTACATTCGTTCATACGAGTATTTACCCTCATCATTGATAGTGATATGGTTGTGTCATAAATCAATCTGAAATTTTCTCTTTCTCTCGTTTGTGTGAGCATACTTGAGTATGAGTGAGAATTTTTGTTTGATTAAATGAAGTGACTATGAAGAGGACTTTAATATTGAATGACTATACACCATAAAATGAGAAGATTTATATCGACACTGATTTACAACCTCTCCTACAAAGCACGTTTAATATGAGCGTTTGTAAATTAGCTTTTACTAGAATTTACAAATAGATAACCAGTTTTGCATACATGTATTATGCTAAAAGAGGTAAATATAAGTGTGAGTTTTGCTGGGTCGAATCTTAAATACCCACCACAATGAAAGCTATAAAGAGTTTCCCATAGAAATATTTTCATGGATTAATAATCTCCATGTAATGGATTATCGTATATATAGGAAATATTAAATAAGACGACTTAACATGAAGTCTTTAGTAAATTGTAGATACTTAGGGATTTTGCTTTTTTCAATTAATAAATTATTTCATGCAATTAACTGTTTAATCAAGATAGAAACATTAAGACAATTAAGTCAATGATTGAAAATTTTTAAAATCTTAATTAAAAACCAAAGTAAGTAAAGTCTAAAGTCGGGCGGGGCCGACTATATTATAACCCTCATCACTAGACCAAAATTTGTGTTACCATCTCAACTTCTTCAATTTTGTTACGAGTTATTATGACGGTTTATATTCCCATATACAAATAAAATAGTCTTTTAAATTGATGTAACCAAAAAAAAATATGGTTCCTATGTCAAAACGTACTTAGTACGTATAACCTCAAAAATGTCAAGCTCAACGATAGAGCTGTCACTTGGCAGATTGTTCCTTGGACGTTGTCGATAAAATCGTCTTCATTTAGCCCTTCACGGCTAGGTCATCAAGTACTTACTAAGAAAACAAGGATATACGGCCGTAAGTTCAGCCAAGCCGAAACATATGTACCCTCCACCATGGATAGCATAGAAACTTGTACTAAAGACTGTCATCCACAATCGCATTACTTGGGTTGCGATAACACTTGCCGATTGCAAGGTATCTTAAAACGTCTTCTAAATTGTAAGTTAAATACGTATATAATTCAGTTTGACAAAATTTTCTATAGAAATAAAATTTTGACAAAGTTTTCTATAGAAATAAAATTTTGACAAAATTGTCTATAGAAATAAAGTTTTGACAAAATTTTCTATAGAAATAAAATTTTGACAACATTTTCTATAGAAATAAAATTTTGACAAAATTTTCTATAGAAATAAAATTTTGACAAAATTTTCTATAGAAATAAAATTTTGACAACATCTTCTATAGAAATAAAATTTTGACAAAATTCTCTAGAGAAATAAAAATTTGACAAAATTTTAGATAATAATTAAATTTTGACAAAATGTTCTATAGAAATAAAATTTTGACAAAATTCTATAGAGAAAAAAAATTTTGACAAAATTTTCTATAGAAATAAAATTTTGACAAAATTTTCTATGGAAATAAAATTTTGACAAAATATTCTATAAAAATGAAATTTTGACAAAATATTCTGTATAAATAAAATCTTGGCAAAATTTTGGATAATAATAAAATTTTGACAAAATTTTCTATAGTAATAAAATTTTGACAAAATTTTCTATAGAAATAAAATTTTGGTAGATTACTTTTGAGGATCGGCTATATATAACTATAGACCGATATGGACCAATTTTGGCATGGTTGGGAGTGGTCGTATACTAGCGCAATGTACCAAATTTTAACCGGATCGGATGAGTTTCCGGAGCTCCGGAGTTCAAATCTCGGGATCGGTTTAAATGGGGGTTCTATATAATTAAGACCGGTATGGACCAACTTTTGCATGATTGTTAAAAACCGTATACTTACACCACGTACCAAATTTCAAACTGATCGGGTGAACTTTGCTCTTTCAAAGGGATCCAGAGGTCAAATCTGGGGATCGGTTTATATGGGGCCTACATATAATTATGGACCGATATGGACCAATTCCTGCATGGTTGGTAGAGACCATATACTAACACCACGTACCAAATTTCAACCGAATCGGATGAATTTTGCTCATCCATGAGGCTTCGGAGGTCAAATCTGGGGATCGGTTTATATGGGGGCTATAAATAATTATGGACCGATGTGGACCAATTTTTTATGGTTGTTAGAGACAATATACTAATACCATGAACCAAATTTCAGGCGGATCGGAAGAAATTTTCTTCTCTTAGGGGCTCCGCAAGCCAAATCGGGGGATTGGTTTATATTGGGGCTATATATAATTGTGGACCGATGTGGACCAATTTTTGCATGGTTGTTAGAGGTCATATGCTAACACCATGTACCAAATTTCAACCGGATCTGATGAATTTTGCTCCTCCAAGAGGCTCCGCAAGCCAAATCTAAGGGCCCGTTTATATGGGGGCTATACGTAAAAGTGGACCGATATGGCCCAATTGCAATACCATCCAACATACATCAATAACAACTACGTGTGCCAAGTTTCAAGTCGATAGCTTGTTTCGTTCGGAAGTTAGTATGATTTCAACAGACGGACGGACCTACGCACGGACATGCTTAGATCGACTTAGAATTTCATTACGACCTAGAATATATATACTTTATGGGGTCTTAGAGCAATATTTCGATGTGTTACAAACGGAATGACAAAGTTAATATACCCCCCATCCTGTGGTGGTGGGTATAACAACCCAGCAAAAAAATTTGGAAGTTCTTCCAATGGCACAACTTTATAAGCACTTCCAAAAGATGTACTCCCAAAGATGTTCTTTATTTCACCTACACAGGAAGTTATTTTTATTCAATTATTTATAACACGCTTTTTTCTTATTTTTAATGGGTAAATTTAATATTTTTGTTTTAAAAAGGTTAAAAACAGAGTAAGCTTTAATAAAATGGTACAAATTATTGAAATTTTGTCGAAAAAAAATCAAAATCCATTCACGAAATATTGGGAATTTTTCAAAATATTTTAACTCAAACGTTTCGGGCAAGCGTTAAAATGCATTAAAAATAATAAAAAATTATAAAAATTATTTATTTGTCAAAATATGACAAGATTTTTTAATTCACATCCAAAACACTGAATTAGAATCACAGAGTAAGAATTGATGCAAATTCCGTGCAACGGCTGTTGAAATGGTGGACATCCGTCCTATGACAAGCCCGTGTTATATTCATCGCTTCTGCGCCAATTTTGCACTACTTCCGGATCCGAAAAGAACATTTTCACTACTTTTTTGGCGACGCTTTTTTTACTGGGAAGTCAAATATTGATATTTACACAAGACTTATTCAATATATACATTTGACTTGAGGTTTATAGCTTCACATATACCTCAAGTCAAATGTATATATTGAATATGTCTTGTGTAAATAATATATGTCTTCATTATTAAATTTTTTATACCCTCCATCATAGGATGGGGGTATATTAACTTTGTCATTCCGTTTGTAACACATCGAAATATTGCTCTATATATATATATATATATATATATATATATATATATATATATATTCTGGGTCGTGGTGAAATTCTGAGTCGATCTAAGCATGTCCGTCCGTCCGTCCGTCCATCTGTTGAAATCACGCTAACTTCCGAACGAAACAAGCTATCGACTTGAAACTAGGCACAAGTAGTTGTTATCGATGTAGGTCGGATGGTATTGAAAATGGGCCATATCGGTCCACTTTTACGTATAGCCCCCATATAAAGGGGCCCTCAGATTTGGCTTGTGAAGCCTCTAACGGAAGCATATTTCATCCGATCCGGCTGAAATTTGGTATATGGTGTCGATCTAAGCATGTCCGTGCGTAGGTCCGTCCGTCTGTTGAAATCACGCTAACTTCCGAACGAAACAAGCTATCGACTTGAAACTAGGCACAAGTAGTTGTTATCGATGTAGGTCGGATGGTATTGAAAATGGGCCATATCGGTCCACTTTTACGTATAGCCCCCATATAAAAGGACCCTCAGATTTGGCTTGTGAAGCCTCTAACGGAAGCATATTTCATCCGATCCGGCTGAAATTTAATATATATGGTGTTTGTATATGGTCTCTAACAACCATGCAAAAATTGGTCCATATCGGTCCATAATTATATATAGCCCCCATATAAACCGATCCCCAGATTTGGCTTGCGGAGCCTACTAGAGAAGCAAATTTCATCCGATCCTCCTGAAATTTGGTACATGGTGTTGGTATATAGTCTCTAACAACCATGCAAAAATTGGTCCACATCGGTCCATAATTATATATAGCCCCCATATAAACCGATCCCCAGATTTGGCTTGCGGAGCCTCAAAGAGAAGAAAATTTCATCGGATCAGGCTAAAATTTGTTACATGATATTGGTATATGGTCTCTAATAACCATGCAAAAATTGGTTTATATCGGACTTTAATTATATATAGCCCCCATATAAACCGATCCCCAGATTTGGCTTGTGGAGCCTCTACGAGAAGCATATTTCATCCGATCCGGCTGAAATTTGGTACATGGTGTTGATAATGGTCTCTAACAATCATGCAAAAATTGGTCCACATCGGTCCATAATTATATATAGCCCCCATATAAACCGATCCCCAGATTTGGCTTGCGGAGCCTCAAAGAGAAGCAAATTTCATCCGATCCGGCTGAAATTTGGTACATGATGTTGGTATATGGTCTCTAACATCCATGCAAAAATTGGTCCACATCGGTCCATAATTATATATAGACCCCATATAAACCGATCTCCAGATTTGGCTTGGCTTTCATCCGATCCGCCTGAAATTTGGTACATGATGTTGGTTATGGTCTCTAACAACCATGCAAAAATTGGTCCACATCGGTTCATAATTATATATAGCCCCCATATAAACAGATCCCCAGATTTGGCTTGCGAAGTCTCCAAGAGAAGCAAATTTCATCCAATCCGGTTGTAATTTGGAACATGGTGTTGGTATATGATCGGTAACAACCGTGCCAGAATTGGTCCATATCGGTCCATAATTATATATAGCCCCCATATAAAACGTTCTCCAGATTTGACCTCCGGAGCCTCTTGGAGGAGCAAAATTCATCCGATCCGGTTCAAATTAGGAACGTGGTGTTAGTATATGGTCGCTAACAACCATACCAAAATTGCTCCAATCACACAAAAATTGGTCCATATCGGTTCATAATCATGGTTGCCACTAGAGCCAAAAATAATCTACCAAATTTTATTTCTATAGGAAATTTTGTTAAATTTTTTTTTCTATAGAAAATTTTGTCAAAATTTTATTTCTAGAGAAAATTTTGTTAAAATTTTTTTCGGCTCATAATAAAATTTTCATCATAGTCAAAATTTTATTTCTATAGAAAATTTTGTCAAAATTTTATTTCTACCGAAAATTTTGTTCAAATTTTATTCGGTTCATAATCATGGTTGCCACTCAAGCCAAAAATAATCTTCCAGATTTTATTCCTATAGAAAATTTTGTCAAAAGTTTATTTCTATAGAAAACTTTGTTAAAATTTTATTTCTGTAGAAATTTTTGTCAAAATTTTCTTTATATAGAAAATTTTGTCAAATTTTTTATTTATATAGAAAATTTTGTGAAAATTTTATTTCTATAGAAAATTTATTAAAATTTTATTTCTGTAGAAAATTTTGTCAAAATTTTATGTCTATTTTGTCAAACTGAATTATATACGTATTGGATCGATCTTTTTTGATTTAATATATACCACGTATGGACTTACATACAATTTAGAAGATGGTGTTAGGAGGTTTTAAGATACCTTGCCATCGGCAAGCGTTACCGCAACTTAAGTAATTCGATTGTGGATGGCAGTGTTTAGAAGAAGTTTCTACGCAATCCATGATGGAGGGTACATAAGCTTCGGCCTGGCCGAACTTACGGCTGTATATACTTGTTATTTATTTATTTTTGTTAAATTTAGTTGTTCATCGCTTGAAGTTTGAATAGACTCCTTTGAAGAGATAAAGAATTTAAATGTTTTATGTTGCCAGCACACATCTCTTGTTATTCAACTTCCATTTCTCTACTACCTCTCAATAACCTCGGGGGAATAGTATCTTTCAATGATGGAGTTGATTCTATCCTGGCAGCATTAACTTAAATTTCTGTATAATTATTGATGGAGTGAATTTCCATTTGTCTTTCACTTGATTTCCGCTTCATTTCCATTAACTAGAGGGTGTAAGATTTTCCACAATACTGTCAACCATATATAAAGCTTGTTGTAAATAAATCCAAAGGGAGGTTATTTTGACATATATACATTTGGCTCACCAAAGGTATTGGCAAATGTAAATGAATAAGGATTTTCAATTTCGTTTAGTCGACGACTAAGAATATACATGGTATTGCACTTTGTAAAGGAAATGCGCATTGCGGTTCATTATTATTTCCATTATCTTTAGAGTTTTTTTTGTTCATTCTAAAATCTCTGATAAATTTCCCATTCAATGTTGATAAAATCCTATAGGAGTCACAGGATTTGTCATATTCTGCTAATGGCTATAGATTTTAGCCTTTTTAGGATTTTTTATCCCTAAGGGAGAATGGTTTTGTTATACCTCATTACATTTGCTTATCTCCTCTGCAGGGAATAAAAGCAAAACAAAAAAAAAAACACTTTTCTTAATTACTTACTCCGCAAAGATCTCATATGATGACAAAATTTCCATTTAATATTATCCCCACTTTAAATGTCGCACATCAAATTTATTTAACGCAAATCCCAAATATTTCAAATGCACAAGGGCAACGTATTTGCCATTAGTGTCGAATATGTTTGCACTTTACCTTTTTTTTGGGATGAAGAGGAATATTTAAGAATGTATTTCCTAATTTGGGATGAGTAGATACATAAAAATGATTCTTCAAGAGATATTCCATGATTCAATCTACAGCTTCACATTAACATGAACATAAAAATACTTTTAAGTAATCAAACGATTCACATGAATGCACTAAGTTTGGAGGAGAATGCTACAAATGCTAGGAATTTTTCATATTTCTGTAAGACCTTTACAAAGGTATACCCTCTACCATTTGAAGGCGATATAATTTTATCATTCACTGTGAGGCACATGAAAATCTTGGTCTCAGACCGCATAAAATATAAATATTCATAACCTGGGCTAGAACCCACGACTATATATGTCGGACAAGGCAACTATTACTACTTGGTACCATATTCAAATAGGAGAATGCAATTTCAAAAGTAATTGCAATTTTGTTTTTTTATATCCTCCACCATAGGATAGGGGTATATTAACTATGTCATTCCGTTTGTAACACATCGAAATATTGCTCTAAGATCCCATAAAGTATATATATTCTGGGTCGTGGTGAAATTCTGAGTCGATCTGAGCATGTCCGTCCGTCCGTCTGTTGAAATCACGCTAACTTCCGAACGAAACAAGCTATCGACTTTAAACTTGGCACAAGTAGTTGTTATTGATGTAGGTCGGATGGTATTGCAAATGGGCCATATCGGTCCACTTTTACGTATAGCCCCCATATAAACGGACCCCCAAATTTGGCTTGCGAGGCCTCTAAGAGAAGCAAATTTCATCCGATCTGGCTGAAATTTGGTACATAGTGTTAGTATATGGTTTCTAACAACCATACAAAAATTGGTCCACATCGGTCCATAATTATATATAGCCCTCATATAAACCGATCCCCCGATTTGGCTTGCGAGGCCTCTAAGAGAAGCAAATTTCATCCGATCCGGCTGAAATTTGGTACATGGTGTTAGTATATGGTCTCTAACAACCATGCAAAAATTGGTTCACATCGGTTCATAATTATATATAGCCCCCATATAAACCGATCCCCAGATTTGACCTCCGGAGCCTCTTGGAAGACCAAAATTCATCTGACTCAGTTTTTGGTACGTGGTGTTAATATATGGCCTCAAACTCCCATAAAAAATTTGTCGAAAACGGTCTTGGGATCGGTTTATATGGGGCCTATATATGGTATATAGGCCCCATATAAACCGATCCCAAGATTTGATCTCCAGAGCCCCTTGGAAGAGCAAAATTCTTCCCATTCGGTTGAAATTTAGTACGTGATGTTAGTATATGGTATCCAACAACCATGCAGGAATTGGTTTCTATCAGCCCATAATTATATATAGCTCCCATATAAACCGATCCCCAGATTTGACCTCCGGTTCCTTTTGGAGAAGCAAAATTCATCCGATCTGCTTGAAATTTGGTACGTGGTGATCGTATATGATATTTAACAACCATGCCAAAAGTGGTCCATATCAGTCCATAATCATATATAGCCCCATATAAACCGATCTCGAGATTTGGTTTTGGAGCCTCTTGGAGGAGCAAATTTCATCCGAGTGAGTTGAAATTTGGTACATTGTGCTAGTATATGGTCATAAACAACCAGTTTTAAGATACCACAACCCAAGTACTTCGAGTGTGGATGACAGTCTTTCGTAGAAGTTTCTACGAAATCCATGGTGGAGGGTACATAAGCTTCGGCCTGGCCGAACTTACGGCCGTATATACTTGTTTTTTTTTTTTTTTTTTTTTTTTTTTTGTTTGGTATCTACACAAAAATAACAAAAACAATTAAATTATATTATATATTATCCTCTACTTAGGCAAAATTATAACCCACATGAGACTCATAATGAATTTGAAGACCGTTATTTACAAAGAAAATGACAGTTGAAAAGTAGTTAAAGTAGATTTTGGAAGTGAAATGAGAATGATGATTTACCTAATGGTTCCAAAGATAATGTTTTTGTAGTATTAATCCCACCATTTTATATATACTGCAAAGATATACTTTTATAATACTGCAAAAAAAACTTCCCGGGAATTCTCATGCTTAATTCCCGGGAAAGCGGGAGCGAAAAAATAGCGAATTTTCGGGAAAAACCTAGTAATCATTTTAATCATCATGTGATATTTTCGAAAACCACCTCAAATTGACTTTTGATTCTAATCAAAATCGATTTTGTCAAAAAGTCGACATTGGACTAAAAGCAAAAATGTCTACATCGACTCTGAGAGAATATTAGGACAATATCACCTAATTAAAAAAAAAAATATTTTAAAGGGAATCTATATCTATGTAAATACATGATGAGAATGTGAAAAATTATCAGAGTGAAACAAAGCTCAACGTTTTAAAACAAGTATATACATTAGTAAGTTTGGCCGGGCCGAATCTTAAATACTCACCACCATGAATCAAATATAATAGTCTCCTTCGAAAATTTCAGGGGAGTTTGATGACAGATATTTTCCCAAGCAGATCAGTTCAACCAGTATGCCTCCCACAGATATATGTAAAGATTTCACCTATGAAGACTAGATCAGATTCTGAATTTATTATAAGAACCATTTTTTGTTTTAGTTTTAGAGGAATCATAAACATCTCTTGTAAGTGCAAGAAAATTATGAAATAACGCCTTGATTTGAAATCTAAAATCTGTGAATTTCCATCTCAATTATTTAAATGACTACGAGAAGTAAAATCTGGAAATTTTGCATTCAGTTTCAAGCAATTTTCATGATCAGTGTGCTTTCTATACCCTCAATAAGTGAAATAGGTCTCTATGGAGGCCTTGCCAAATGGACCGATAAAACTAAATCATGGATCTAAAATGCCAGTATATTTTCAATTTGTGGCAAATCGGATAAAAACTACACATTCTAGAAACCCTTGGAGTTAAATCGGGAGTTCGGTGTAATGGGGGCTATTCCAAAACATGGAAGGATACAAACAGTATTCAGCACATTTAATTGTAGTTCTAGAATCTAGACCCCAAATCGGAGGGCCGGTTAATAAGGGGGCTATATCAAAAACTGTACTGATACTCAATATATTCGGCACACCCCTTTATGGTCCTACAATACCTCTAGATTTTCAATTTCAGGCAAATTGGGTAAAAACTACGGATACTAGAAGCCCAAGAAGTAAAATCGGGAGATCGGTCTATATGGGGGCTATATCAAAACATGGACCGGTACTCACCATTTTCGACACACGTTTTTATGGTCCCAGAATACCTCTAGATTTAAAATTTCAGGCAAATTGGATAAAAATTACGGATTCTAGAAGCCCAAGAAATAAAATCGGGAGATCGGTCTATATGGGGGCTATATCAAAACATGGACCGATAATCACCATTTTCGGCAAATCTCTTTATTTTCCTAGAATACCTCTAGATTTCAAATTTCAGGCAAATTGGACACAAACTACGGATTCTAGAAGCCCAAGAAATAAAATCAGGAGAGCGGTGTATATGGGGGCTATATCAAAACATGGACCGGTACTCACCATTTTCGACACACGTTTTTATGGTCGTAGAATGCCTCTAGATTTCAAATTTCAGGTTAATTGGGTAAAAACTACGGATTCTAGAAGCCCAAGAAATAAAATCGGGAGATCGGTCTATACGGAGGCTACATCAAAACATGGACCGGTACTCATCATTTTCGACACACGTTTTTATGGTCCTAGAATACCTCTAGATTTCAAATTTCAGGCACATTGGATAAAAATTACGGATTCTAGAAGCCCAAGAAATAAAATCGGGAGATCGGTCTATATGGGGGCTATATCAAAACATGGACCGATAATCACCATTTTCGGCACATCTCTTTATTTTCCTAGAATGCCTCTACATTGCCAATTTCAGGCAAATTGGGTAAAAACTACAGATTCTAGAAGCCCAAGGTAAAACAGGGAGATCGGTCTATGTGGGGGCTATATCAAAACATGGTCCGATAATCACCATTTTCGGCACTTCTCTTTATTTTCCTAGAATACCTCTAGATTTCCAATTTCAGGCAGGCAAATTGGGTAAAAACTACGGATTCTAGAAGGACAAGAAGTAAAATCGGGAGATCGGTCTATGTGGGGGCTATAACAAAACATGGACCGATAATCACCATTTTCGGCACATCTCTTTATTTTCTTAGAATACCTCTACGCTTCCAATTTCAGGCAAATTGGATAAAAACTACGTATTCTAGAAGCCCAAGAAATAACATAGGGAGATCGGTCTATACGGGAGCTATATCAAAACATGGACCGATACTCACCATTTTCGGCACACCTCTTTAGGGTCCTAGTATACCTCTAGATTTCCGATTTGAGGTACATTGGGTAAAAATTACGGATTCTAGAAGACTAAGAAATAAAATCGGGAAATCGGTCCATATGGGGGCTATACCAAAACATGGACCGATAGGCACCATTTTCGGTACACTTTTTGATGGACCTAAAATACCTCTAGATTTCCAATTTCAGGCTAATTGGAAAAAAACTAGAGTTTTTATAAGCCCAATAACCCAAATCGGGAGGGCGGTTTATATGGGGACTATATCAAAATTTGGACCGATATAGCCCCCCTTTGAACTTGACCTTCCTGCAAACAAAAGACGAATCTGTGCCAAATTTCAGCACGATTGCTTCATTATTGAAGGCTGTAGCGTGATAACAACAGACAGACAGACGGACATGCTTATATCGTCTTACAATTTCTCCCTGATCAAGAATATATATATACTTTATACAGTCAGAAATCGATATTTCGGAATCACCGTGGTGCAATGGTTAGCATGCCCGCCTTGCATACACAAGGTCGTGGGTTCGATTCCTGCTTCGACCGAACACCAAAAAGTTTTTCAGCGGTGGATTATCCCACCTCAGTAATGCTGGTGACATTTCTGAGGGGTTTAAAGCTTCTCTAAGTGGTTTCACTGCAATGTGGAACGCCGTTCGGACTCGGCTATAAAAAGGAGGTCCCTTGTCATTGAGCTCAACATGGAATCGGGCAGCACTCAGTGATAAGAGAGAAGTTCACCAATGTGGTATCACAATGGACTGAATAGTCTAAGTGAGCCTGATACATCGGGCTGTCACCTAACCTAGGCCGGAGGGTATTGAAAAATGGGCGATATTGAACAACTTTTTGGTATATCTTTCATTATCCGTATCCGTTATCTAATTACCACGTAAAAATTGATACAACGATTTATTTGACTAAAGCCATGAAATATTTATGTGCTATCGTAAACACTTATAACTAACAACCCCCAGATGGTGACAAAAGAAAAAAAAGTATATTGTTTATATTTGTTTGTTTACTTCATTTATTCAAATCCTTATATTCATTTGCAAAAATGCATACATATTTGCTTGACAAAGATTATAGTCTAAACAAAAACCAATTTATAAAAATCCCTTCGTGATTGCTTTGTTTATTTGCCCGTTTGATTGGGTTCTTCCCTTCCAATTGTTTGTCAATATTGATATTCTGCAATGCAAGATAAAAATCAATTTTCAGGGGATAATCGAAAAGCCACATAAAGTGTTTTTTTCCGCAAACAAGTGAATTCCTATATGTATGTATATTTATAATCCAATATGTAAACTATTACAGTTAAAGAAATTTGAAGAAATTGCACACAAATCCCGTTTCTAAAAATAAAGAAAAGCTATTTTTTTTAGTCCTTATATGGCAGACCACAGAATTGTTGACACGATTTCTAGCTTTGCTGGTCAAAATTTGGTCAATATAAACTTGACGTATTTCTTTCAATTTTGCATTTAAAAAACCTGAACATCCCTCATTTTGAAGGTGTGTGTGTGTAGAATGTTTCTCCTATTTTGATTTTGGAATTCACTCTTCAGTTGTCAAAATGCCGTCCAAGCAAGAAGAGCAGCGTATCAAAATTTTGCTCAAAATTTTGACTGCGTGGTAATGGACGACGAAACCTACATCAAAGCCGACTACAAGCAGCTTCCAGGACAGGAGTTTTATACGGCAAAAGGAAGGGGAAAGGTAGCAGATATTTTCAAGCACATAAAACTGTTCGCAAAGAAATATATGGTTTGGCAAGCCATCTGTACCTGTGGCTTGAAAAGCAGCATTTTCATAGCTTCCGGGACTGTCAACCAAGAAATTTACGTGAAAGAGTGTTTGAATAAACGTCTGCTGCCTTTCCTGAAGAAACACGGTTGTTCCGTACTGTTTTGGCCGGATTTGGCATCTTGCCATTACGGTAAAAAGGTCATGGAGTGGTACGCCGCCAACAACGTGCAGGTGGTTCCCAAGGACAAGAACCCTCCCAACACGCCAGAGCTCCGCCCAATTGAGAAATACTGGGCTATTGTCAAGCGGAACCTAAAGAAGACCGCAGTTTTTTGGTCTTCTTTAGGACGAGCAGCAGTTCAAGGCAAACTGGATTTCTGCGGCGTAGAAGGTGGACAAGGTGGCTGTACAAAATCTGATGGCAAGTGTCAAGCGTGAGGCTCGGCAATTCGGATTTGGAAAAGCGAAAGCCTAACTGAATATTTTCCTGAATTTTATACTAATTGAACTTGAAAAAGAAATTTAATTTGATTTTTTAAATAAACGATTTCACCGATTTACACGCGTTTTCTCTTGACAAAATTTTGACCGTATCACCCTTTAATCGAATTACAAAAAAACAGTATATATGTAGGGTCGGGGTGAAATTCTGAGTCGATCTAAACATGTCCGCCGGTCCATCCGTCCGTCTATTTAAATCACGCTAACTTCCGAACGAAAGAAGCTATCGACTTGAAACTTGGCATAAGTAGTTGCTATTGATGTAGGTCGGATGGTATCGCAAATGGGCAATATTAGACCAATTTTACGTATAGCCCCAATATAAACAGAGATTTGGCTTGCGGAGCCTCTTAGAGAAGCAAATTTCATTCGATCCGGTAGAAATTTGGTACGTGGTATTAGTATATGGTCTTTAACAACAATGCAAAAATTGGTCCATATCGGTCCATAATTATATATAGCCCCCATATAAATCAAAACCCAGATTTGAACTCCGAAGCCTCTTGGAAGAGCAAAATTCATCCGATCCGGTTGGAATTTGATACGCGGTGTTAGCATATGGTCTCTAACAACAATGCACAAATTGGTCCATAACGGTCCATAATTATATATAGCCCGCATATAAACCGATCCCCAGATATGACCTCAGGAGCCTCTTGGAGGAACAAAATTCATCCGATCCGACTTAAATTTGAAACGTGGTGTTAGTATATGGCCGCTAACAACCATGCCAAAACTTATCCATATCGGTCTATAGTTATATATAGCCGATCCCCAATCAGACAAAAATTGGTCCTTGTCGGTGCATTATTACGGTTGCCACTCGAGCCATAATCATCTATCTAAATTTTATTTCCATAGAAAATTTTGTCGAAATTTTATTTCTATAGAAAATTTTGTCAATATTTTATTTTTATAGAAAATTTTGTCGAAATTTTATTTCTATAGAAAATTTTGTCAATATTTTATTTTTATAGAAAATTTTGTCAAAATTTTATTTCTATAGAAAATTTTGTCAAAATTATATTTTTTATAGATTTTTTTTTTTTTGTAGAAAATTTTATTTCAATAGAAAATTTTGTCAAAATTTTATTTCTGTAGAAAATTTTGTCAAAATTATATTTCTATAGAAAATATTGTCAAAATGTTATTTCTATATAAAATTTTCTCAAAATTTTAGTTCTATAGAAAAATTTGTCTAAAATTTAATTTTGGTCTGATTTGCTTCAAATTTTGCACAAGAAGTGCAATTGATAGTGTCGTAATGTGTGCTAAATTTGGTTAAAATCGGTTAAAAGTTAGATATAACTCCCATATATATCTTTCGACCGATATTCACTTATATGGTCCCCGAAACCAGAATTCTGCTCAGATTTGCTTTAAATTCTGTACGTTCTGGATACACGTGCCAAGTTTGGTTGAAATCGGTTCAGATTAAAATATGGCTCCCATGTATATCCTTCACCCCATTAACAGTCATATAACCACAGAGGCCAAAGGTTTACTCTTATTTACGTGAAATTTTGCATAGGGAGTAGAACTAATGTTCTTGATATACTAGCCAAGTTTGGTTGAAATCGGTGCAGAATTAGATACAGTTCTCATATATAGCGTTCGTCCGATTTACACTGATATGGCAACAGAGATCAAATTTGTAGGAGTAGAATTAATATTCTAGATATGCATGCTAAATTTAGCTGAAATCGGTTAAGGTACATGGTATTAGTATATGGTCTTTAAAAACCATGCAAAAATTGGACAACATCGGTCCATAATTATATATAGCCCCCATATAAACCGATCCCCATATTTGGCTTGCGGAGCCTCTAAGACAAACAAATTTCATTCGATCAGGCTGAAATTTGGTACACAGTGTTAACATATGATCTCTAACAATCATGCAAAAATTGGTCCACATCGATCCATAATTATATATAGCCCCATATAAACCGATCATCCGATCCGGCTGAAATTTGGTACATGGTGTAAGTATATGGTCTCTAACAAGTATGCAAAAATTGGTCCGCATCGGTCCATAATTATATATAGCCCCCATATACACCGATCCCCCGATTTGGCTTGCGGAGCCTCTAAGAGAAGCAAATGTCTTCCCATATATAGCCCCCATATAAACCGATGCCCAGATTTGACCTCTGGAGCCTCTTGGAGGAACAAAATTCATCCGATCCGACTTAAATTTGAAACGTGGTGTTAGTATATGGCCGCAAACAACCATGCCAAAACTTGTCCATATCGGTCTATAGTTATATATAGCCGATCCCCAATCAGACAAAAATTGCTCCATGTCGGTTCATTATCATGGTTGCCACTCGATCTACCTCGATCTACCACTCGATTTAAATTTTGTCGAAATTTTATTTCTATAGAAAATTTTGTCAATATTTTATTTTTATAGAAAATTTTGTAAAAATTTTAGTTCTATAGAAAATTTTGTGAAAAATTTTATTTCTGTAGAAAATTTTATCAAAATTTTATTTATACAGAAAATTTTGTCAAAATTATATTTTTATAGAAAATTTTATTTCAATAGAAAATTTTTTCAAAATTGTATTTCTGTAGAAAAATTTGTTAAAATTATATTTCTATAGAAAATATTGTCAAAATTTTATTTTATTGTCAAATATTTATTTGCACATGGAGTAGAATTAATATTCTAGTTATGCATGCTAAATTTAGTTGAAATCGGTTTAGATTAGATATAACTCCCATATATATCTTTCCCCCGATTTTAGCACAAATGACCACAGTGGTCAAATTTTTAATTTGACTTACGTGAAATTTTGCACAGGGAGTAGAATTAACATTGTAACTATGCTTTCCAAAGTTGGTTGAAATCGGTTCTGATAAGTCTCCGGTCTGACACATAGATGGCGCCGCTAGTATTAAATTCATATTATTGTTATATAGTATCAACCTTCAAATGATTCGTGTCAAAATGTGACGTCTGTAAGTCAACTAGTTTGTGAGATAGAGCGTCTTTTGTGAAGCAACTTTTGTTATTGTGAAAAAAAATGAAAAAAAAGGAATTTCGTGTTTTGATAAAATACTGTTTTCTGAAGGGGAAAAATAAGGTGGAAGCAAAAACTTGTCTTGATAATGAGTTTCCAGACTCTGCCCCACGGAAATCAATAATAATTGATTGGTATGCAAAATTCAAGCGTGGTGAAATGAGCACGGAGGACGGTGAACGCAGTGGACGCCCGAAAGAGGTGGTTACCGACGAAAACATCAAAAAAACTCACAAAATGATTTTGAATGACCGTAAAATAAAGTTAATCGAGATAGCAGAGGCTTTAAAGATATCAAAGGAACGTGTTGGTCATATCATTCATCAATATTTGGATATGCGGAAGCTCTGTGCAAAATGGGTGCCGAGCGAGCTTACATTTGACCAAAAACAACAACGTGTTGATGATTCTGAGCGGTGTTTGCAGCTGTTAACTCGTAATACACCCGAGTTTTTCCGTCGATATGTGACAATGGATGAAATATGGCTCCATCACTACACTCCTGAGTCCAATCGATAGTTGGCTGAGTGAACAGCGACCGGTGAACCGTCTCCGAAACGTGGAAAGACTCAAAAGTCCGCTGGCAAAGTAATGGCCTCTGTTTGTTGGGATGCGCATGGAGGCAAAACCGAAGGAGTACTACCAAAATGGTATTAAAAAATTGGAAGGTCGTTATAATCGTTGTATCGCTCTTGAAGGGAAATATGTTGAATAATAAAAACTAATTTTGACAAAAAAATGTGTATTTCTTTGTTAAACCGGGGACTTATCAGCCAACTTGTTAGCTTCCATATAGCTCCCAAAATTGGTTCAGATTTAAATATTTCCCATACTTTTTACTAACATTGTGTTCCACTCCAGGGCATTAGCCGACTTAAATTTTACGTCTATATATTTCGTAGAAGTCTAAAAAATGTTGTCCCGATCTGGTCAAAATATGCGAACATAATTCTTCGTATATAGAACCCAACAAATTTGAAGGTGTCGTAAGTTAGATCTACAAAGTGGATCTAAAATAGTCTCACTTTGAAGTACACATTTAATTTCAAATCTCTTAATTCCCTTTTGGCAAATGCAAAAAAAAACAGTAAGGAAAGTCTAAAGTCGGGCGGGGCCGACTATATTATACCCTGCACCACTTTGTAGTTCTAAATTTTCGATACCATATCACATCCGTCAAATGTGTTTGGGGCTATATATAAAGGTTTGTCCCAAATACATACATTTAAATATCACTCGATCTGGAAGAATTTGATAGACTTCTACAAAATCTATAGACTCAAAATTTAAGTCGGCTAATGCACTAGGGTGGAACACAATGTTAGTAAAAAACAAGTAAGTAAAGTCTAAAGTCGGGCGGTGCCGACTATATTATACCCTTCACCCCTATGTAGGCCAAAATTTGTGTTACCATCTCAACTATTTCACATTTGCTGGAAGCTATATAACATAAAGGAGACAATTTTTTACTTCTACAAAATCTCTAGAATTAAAATTTAAATCGGCTAATGCTATCCAGTTAATTGGAGGACACTTCCATTGAAAATGGGTCTAAAATGTGTAACAGTCTACCATATTTCCCCAACTCTGGTGTACGTATATATGGGAGCTATATATAATCTGAACCGATTTTGACTAAATTTGACATGTATAGTTAGAATAATAATTCTGCTATCTATGCGAAATTTCACGTAAATGGCAGTATAACTTTGGCCCCCTGGTCATATGAGTGCAAATCGGACGGAAGATATATATGGGAGCCATAACTAAATCTGAACCGATTTCAACCAAATTTGGCACAACTACCCATACTACCAAACCGATACTTGTGCGAAATTTGAAGCAAATCACGGCAAAACCCTGGATTTTGAGACCATATAAGTTCAAATCGGACGAAAGATATATATGGGAGCTATATCTAAATCTGAATCGATTTTGACCATATTTGGCACATACAATAGTATCGTTAAAAGTACCGCTTGTGCAAAATTTGAAGTAAGTCAGGGTAAAACTCTGGCTTCTGGGACCGTATTAGTCCATATCGGGCGAAAGATATATATGGGAAATATATCTAAATCTGAACCGATGTCAGCCAAATTTGGCGCGCATAGCTACAATGCTAATTTTACTCTCTGTGCAAAATTTCAACTAAATCGGAGTTAAAAATTGGCCTCTGTGGTCATATGAGTGTAAATCGGGCGAAAGCTATATATGGGAGCTATATCTAAATCTGAACCGATTTCAACCAATTGTGACACGCATAGCTACAATGTTAATTCTACTCCCTGTGCAAAATTTCAACTAAATCGGAGCAAAAAATTGGCCTCTGTGGGCAAATGAGTGTAAATCGGGCGAAAACTATATATGGCAGCTATATCTAAATCTGAACCGATTTTGCTGATATTTTGCAAGTTTTTCGAGATTCATAAAATATTCGGATGTACGGAATTTGAGGAAGATCGGTTGATATACACGCCAATTATGACCAGATCGGTGAAAAATATATATGGCAGCTATATCTAAATCTGAACCGATTTTTTCCAAAATCAATAAGGATCGTCTTTGAGCCGAAACAGGACCCTATACCAAATTTTAGGACAATCGGACTAAAACTGTGAGCTGTACTTTGCACACAAAAATATATCAACAGACAGACAGACGGACAGACAGACGGACATCGCTAAATCGACTCAGAATTTAATTCTAAGCCGATCCGTATACTAAAAGATTGGTCTATGATTACTCCTTCTTGGCGTTACATACAAATGCACAAACTTATTATACCCTGTACCACAGTAGTGGTGAAGGGTATAAAAATTGCGAATCGCGTGTTCTGTACTAAGATTTGAGGTAAAAAAGAACGGCTAAATTTATAGAATTACCGAAAGGTAATTTAAAGTTTCTTCCTATGGAGACTGCATTAAATTCTGAATGTTTATAAGAATAATTTTTTCTTAATCTTATAAACGTGCAAGAATCTTACATAAGACAACGTCTTTTATTTGATTTGAAATCTAAATTATTTATCAATGGAAGCAGGTCTTTCAACCAAATCTCAAAACTTTCCACTCCCTAGAAATGGTGTTGCTTTTTTATTACTTTTTCTACTTATCATACTGTACGATTGTTAAATTCTGTATAAATTTATCACTCCGTTTTTTTTCTTCTAGTATTTATCTCTTCATGTTTCCTTCAACAATATTAATTGCTACAGCCAAAAAATAATGTTACCCCTTGCATTATAGGTCAATCTCATAATCCTTTGCCTTTAGTGGCAACGCACAAATCATCATAAAATTAAAGCCATTTCATCATCCCACCACAAGAGCACCATGACACCAAGAGGTCATGATAATAATGGATGACTATTCATCAAATGACACAATCATAATCTCGAAGATTTTTGTTAATCTTTAACATGGGCCATTGTTGATTGTGTCAATGGTGGATATTTATATGCTTCAATGGCAATGTCATCCTTTTCGATTAATCACTCGATTAATCTTAGATTACTTGGTGTGACCAACTAAGGGGTGGCGAAAAAAAAAAACCTGAAATCATGAGCACAATTAAAAATACGGGCCTACGAAAAAAAAATTCGAATAAAATCCCACAACAAAAAAAGAGAAAAATATCTCAATGCTTTGAATCCAAAAACCACAGATGCCAGTAAGAGGAGCATGACCAACAAAAGAGCCCACGTTTCTATAGGACAAAATATTATAGCAGGTTTCCTTTTTTTTGCTGAGGATACCATCAAAGTAATAACATTAATTTGGGATAAATATTTGAAGGCAACTAAAATCTGCTGATGGCAGCCTCAAATTCCAGTATCCTCATCCATGTCATTATTATCATAATCATCATTTTCTGTTCCATCATTCTCATAATAATAATTATTATGATAATTTGTATTTTTATGTTTTGCTTTAAATGTAGATTCTCATATTGTGTTATTGTCATTTGAACTAGATATTTTGAAAATTGAATTAACGAATGAATATAATTAAAATTAATTAAAGTTAGCTTAAAATTCTTTAGGCAAAATGAAAAAAAAAACAAAATTTTGTTGATGAATAAACAATTTGGTAATAGCTTATACTATTCAAGGTCAAAATATGACAGTTTAATAATTTTTTATGAATACACTGAAATAAATATATTTTGTCATAATACCCTACCAAAACAGCGTAGCCAAAAAGCAATGAAATGATTCTTTTTGCCTTCGAAAATGTTACAAAATTGGCTCTGAAGCAAAGAAATGTACATGAACTTGTCATAGGCATCTGCAGAAATGATTCGGAGTTAGTTCTTCAGATGTGGTGCCATTTCAATATTTCTGATTTTATTTCATAAAATAAGGAAAAACTTACAAAAAAATCGTTCCTAACTTTATCGACTTTTGTCTACATTTTGTCGCAAATAACTTTTCTGCAGAGAAATGGATCGGTATATTTTTTAATATATTTTTTGAAGTTTAAGGCCCCAGATTTGATCGAAATCCATGCCGTAGAAAACTTGCTTGTGAGCGTAACGTATCGTGATATGAAATGCAACACATACTGTCAAATAAGTTTGGGCTAAAGCCATAGATATTCCATGAAATTCTCGATCCACTGATGTACAAAAAATTAGACGGAAAAGAGCCAATGCATTGCTTTGCTTGCACTAAAGTAGTCTCTTCGAAGAGAAACCATTACTAATTCAGCAGTTTGTAAAGATATAATGGTCGAGTTCTGCTGAAAATAACACCTTCGATTAGCAACCAGAACTCAAGAGAAGAAAGAAGCCTTTCAAAAAAAAAAAAAAAACAAAAAAAAATTAATGCATACGGACTTAAGTTCAGCTGGACCAAATATTAAATAGCCACCATCATAAATCAAATATAATAGTTTCCTTTGAAAACTCTGGGAAACTTGCAACGATACACACCATTTTCGGAAATTCGGAGTTCAGACTCTATGGGGGCTATACTGAAGCGCCTGTCCATGTCCACACTCACCATTTTCAGCACACTTGTTTTGTGGACCCAAAATACCTCTAGTCAAAAGTCAAATCGGGTCATATGGGGGCTATACCAAACTATGGATCAATACACATTGTATTCGACATATTTATGTATGGGTCTTAAGTACCTACAGCCCTAGAAGCATGGTTGCCACTTGTGCCAAAATACAAATGTTTGCAAAATTGTTTATTACCATAGAAAACTTTTGTAAAATTTAATAGATATAAACATTTTTTATCAAAAATTTATTTCTATGAAAATATTTGTCAAAATTTTATTTCTATACAAAATGTTTGCAAAACTTTATTTTTATAAAAAATTATTGTCAACATTTTATTTCTATAGAAATTTTTGCAAAACTTTTTTTCTATAGCAATTTTTGCAAATCATTTAATTCCTTAGAAAATGTTTGCAAAATTTTATTGCTATAAAAATTTTTTATCAATTTTTTTTTCTGTGAAAATGTTTGTAAAAATTTTATTTCTATAGAAAATTTTTGAAAAATTTTATAAAAAAAATTTGAAAAATTTTATTTTTATAGAAAAATTTTGAAAAATATTTTTTATAGAAAAAATTTGATTTTTATACCCTCCACCATAGGATGGGGGGGTATATTAACTTTGTCTTCCCGTTTGTAACACATCGAAATATTGCTCTAAGACCCCATAAAGTATATATATTCTGGGTCGTGGTGAAATTCTGAGTCAATATGAGCATGTCCGTCCGTCCGTCGATTGAAATCACGCTAACCGAACGAAACTAGCTATCGACTTGAAACTTGGGACAAGTAGTTGTTATTGATGTAGGTCGGATGGTATTGCAAATGGGCCATATCGGTCCACATTTACGTATAGCCCCCATATAATTTGGCTTTCGATTGCTCTAAGAGAAGCAAATTTCATCCCATCCGGCTGAAATTTGGTATATGGTCTCTAACAACCATGCAGAAATTTGTCCACATCGGTCCATAATTACATATAGCCCCCATATAAACCGATCCCCCGATTTGGCTTGCAGAGCCTCTAAGAGAAGTAAATTTCATCCGATCCGGCTGAAATTTGGTACATGGTGTTAGTATATGGTCTCTAACAACCATACAAAAATTGGTCCACATCGGTCCATAATTATATATAGCCTCCATATAAACCGATCCCCCGATTTGGTTTCCGGAGCCTCTAAGAGAAGCAAATTTCATCCAATCCGGCTGAAATTTGGTGCATGGTGTTAGTATATGGTCTCTAACAACTATGCAAAAATTGGTCCACATCGGTCCATAATTATATATAGCCCCCATATAAACCGATCACCAGATTTAACCTCCGGAGCCTCTTGGAAGACCAAAATTCATCTGATTCAGTTGAAATTTGGTACGTGGTGTTAATATATGGCCTCAAACTCCAATGCAAAAATTGGTCGGTATCGGTCCATAATTATATATAGGGCTCATATAAACCGAACCCCAGATTTGATATCCGGAGCCCCTTGGAAGAGCAAAACTCATCCGATTCTGTTGAAATTTGGTACGTGATGTTAGTATATGGTATCCACCAACCATGCAGGAATTGGTTCATATCAGTCCATAATTATATATAGCACCCATATAAACCGATCCCCAGATTTGACCTCCTGTGCCTTTTGGAGAAGCAAAATTCAACCGATCTGGTTGAAATTTGATACGTAGTGGTAGTATATGATATTGAACAACCATGCCAAAAGTGGTCTATATCAGTCCATAATCATATATAGCCCCCATATAAACCGATTCCGAGATTTGGTTTTGCAGCCTCTTGGAGGAGCAAATTGTGCAAGTATATGGCAGTTAACAACCATGCCTAACTAGGTCCATATCGGTCTATAGTTATATATAGCCCACAGATAAATCGATCCCCAATCACACAAAAATTGGTCCATATCAAGTTCATAATTCTATATAGCCCTCATAAAAGCGACCCACATATTTCAATTTCCATGTCGATTTGTAATTATTTTTAGACTTACCTATACATAAATTTTTTGTCTAATATCTACCTCATATGGACTAACTCACAATTTAGAAAAGATGTTAAGAAGTTTTAAAATACCACAACCCAAGTAATTCGATTGTGGATGACAGTCTTTCGTAGAAGTTTCTACGCAATCCATGGTGGAGGGTACATAAGATTCGGTCTGGCCGAACTTACGGCCGTATATACTTGTTCTTTTTTTTATTTTTATAAAAAAAAATTGTCAACATTTTATTTCTTTAGAAAAAATTTTATTTCTAATTATTTTATTTATTATAGCAATTTATTATTTTATTTATAGCAATTTTTGCAAATTATTTAATTCCTTAGAAAATGTTTGCAAAATGTTATTGCTATAAAAAATGTTTATCAAATATTTTTCTATGAATATGTTTGTCAATATTTTATTTCAAAAAAAAAAAATTTTGAAAAATTTTATTTATAAAAAAAAAATTTTAAGAAATTTTTTTTCTATAGAAATTTTATCAAAATTTAATTTTGATAGAAAATTTTGAAAATTTTTATTTTATTTTCATAGAAAATTTATGAAAAATTTTATTTTTATAGAAATTTTTTGAAAAATGTTATTTTGTAAAAAAAAAATTTCAACATTTTATTTTTATAGAAAAATTTGCCAAATTGTAATTCTATAAGAAATTTGGTCAAATTTTTATTTCTACAAAAAATTTAAAATCTACCAAAACATCAACAATTCTAACCAATGTACCAAACAGTTAAAAAATCTAGGCATTTTGGTAGAAATCTACCACCTGTGGCCACGGTACCTAGAAGTCAAATCAGCTATGTCAGGGCTATACCTAAACGTGGATCGATACACCATCGTCGGTACACATGGTCACGGATCCAAAGTGCAAATATTTCTGCATTTAGAAAATTTTTCCAAAATTTTATTTTCATAGAAAATTTTTGAAAAATTTTATTTTAATAAAAAAATAATTTGTCAACATTTTATTTCTATAGAAAAATTTGCCAAATTGTAATTCTATAAGAAATTTGGTGATTTTTTTCTACAAAAATTTTAAAACCAAAACATCAACAATTCTACCAATCTACCAAACAGTTAAAAAATCTAGGATTTTTGGTAGAATTCTAGCAACTGTGGCCACGGTACCTAGAAGTCAAATCAGCTATGTCAGGTCTATACCTAAACGTGGATCGATACACCATCGTCGGTACAAATGGTCATGGAACCAAAGAGCAAATATTTCAACATTCAGGAAAATTGGGATGTCTAGACGCTTAAAAATCAATTCGGAAGATTGGTCTCTATAGGCCGAATAATACCATGTTCTGCACATCTATTTAAGAACCATAAATGCCTCTCAATTTGAATTTTAGGCAAATCGGATAAAAATTGTGGTGTCTAGATGTTCAAGACCCCAAATCGGGGGGTCGGTTTATATCGGGGGCTGGACCGACAAACAAACAACGTGCCTAGGACAGGACAATAGCGCAATTATTTAAGACTATAGCCTAATTACAAGTGATAGACAAACAAGTAGACAGATAGAAAGACAGACGGACATGGTTATATCGTCTTAGAATTTCTCCCAGGGCAATAATATAACTTATGTAGTCGGAAATAGATATTTCGATGTGTTTCGAACGGAATGACAAACTCATATTCTATGGTCGTGGATATAAAAAAACCGATCGAAACCCGGTAATATGGTTGGGCAGATTTGCTCAATCGAAGTTCTAAATTCTATATCAGTATGAAGCTATTATTTGTGTTTTATTGTATTATTTTGCGTCATGAACGATCTTTAATTTTCATCTCTGATTTTTTTTTTCTTTTCGTTACAGAAATATCTACAAAACAATTGCGTCATCGGAAATATAATCAAATGAAATGCCAGCAATAGTAAGAGACAACTTTGGATATCAACCAATGAGATAATATTGCCAAATATCCATTGAAGAAGCGAAATCAATAAAGCACTCAACTTTGTGGAGAATAAAGAGAACCCCCGCTTTGTTTTTCCCCCAATTAAGCAAAAACATCTAAAAGTAAAATTCAAAGTAAAAACAAAAAATGAAAGAGTTTCATAGAAGCTGCTTGAATATGTGGCATTGTAAATGTATAGCTATAGTCATTATAAATTTATTTCTGATCCATTTAACACCCGGTCATGGAGCAACATTAACTACACCACCACCAGCTACAGACTCTTCTAGTTCTCCACGAGATACGGTGGTAGATATAACATCAGAGTCTGTTATAGCAGAATTACTACCGGCACAAACTGTCGCATCATCATCATCGATAAATCTTGTAACGCAAACGGAAATAAATGTTCCCAAAGATGATTTGTTTCTGGAAGCAACTGGGACAGCAGCGACGACAATGGGAACCTTGGAAAAAAGATCATCACCAAATAATAATGCAATAATAACTGATAGTCCTTTGGTAACGGTGGCAAAAGAATCTCCTTCAGTTGTAAGTACAACACCTATTATCTTGGTGGCTTCAACTAATCCTACGGAAGGCCTACATTCGCTAGCCTCCACTTCCTTGGTTAGTGAGAGTGATGAGGGGAAGGCTACGGTGACTAGTACTTTGGCCTCCTCAAATGCTCCTGCCACAACAATAACGGTGACAGCGGAAATTGCAGAGAACTATGCAGGTGGTATTGCCACATCGTCCTCAACCCAAAGTGATGGCATAACAAAACCCTTACAGGACCCAAGGCAAGAAAATGAGGAAAAGGAAATAAAAGCTCATAGCCAGGAATCTAAGGATAAAGAATCTTTGGAAATGCGACAGCAACAAATCACAGCAACAACAATGACTATCTCACAACATGGCAAACAAAACGAACACCAATACAATAGGAATGAAGAGCATACAGCGGAGATGCAACAGCAACAGACATTAACAACGACGGAAGTTTCATTGTTAAAGGAAACGGATATGCAGCAACAAGCAAACGGAAATGCAGAGAAAGTGAATACACACAACGGCGAAACAACACCCATAGTAGATAATGATGGTGTCCCCAAAGTAAAAGAAAATCTACCTGACCCTGTCATTACCCATGATAAGTCATCGAATGTAGATACCTTCAAGGCAGAGAGCAGCAGCATTAAACCTGAAACGGAAATTGTTATAGATTCTATACAATTCAGTAATATGGCCTTTGTTGTAACACCAACACCAGTGCCAACTTTAACTCCATCTCCCCCCTTTTCCATGCAATTAAATGAACATCAAAAATCCCTAGAAGATTTTCAACCACTCATCCATGAGGCCAATTTAAAGCTACTGCAAGAACGTACAATTTTTACACCTAAACACAAAGATGAAGAGCAAGAATGGAAACAAAATCTAATGCCTAATGAAGTGGAACACTATGAACGCTTGGATAGACCCCTAAAGAAATACTATGGAGCACCAGCACCCCCCTCACCCTATGAGCATAATATCAATTGGAGTCCTTATTTACATCCAGCCACACCAGTGGTTGATTTCACTGGCCAGGTATTGCAAGAAGAGGATGGAGTTATAACGGAAATTGAAGAGAAATTCCAACTAAAAGAATTTGCCACCGATCTGGCCCAAGTGGAGGAGGGAACACCAAAACAGGCAACACCATCACCAACAACAGTGGAAGATGTTACCCCTCTCGAAGTCTTGGAATCTTCCTCCCAGCCACCAAATCCGCTTTCGGTAAATCATGAAAAAACTTTACAGGTTGTTACCCAACGACCCCAAAATGCTCCCTTGAGCATAGGAAATTCCCAAAAGCTAGCTGCTGGCCTAATGAGACCCATAGAGTTCATTGAACGTCGAGTTAAGAAAAGTTTCGATTTCCCCATGCACCGCATTGCCAGTGATTCGAGTCACGGCATACAGCACTTCGATTTTGCCAATACAAAATTCAACAGTAATCTCAATGAACCCAGGCAACATTTAAGTCCTACAACAATGGTGGATAATGGAACACCACGTAGCCAGGGCCAAGAACCATTGCCAGCGGGGGGTGGTGAGAGAGCCGGGGGTGTTGCTAAAGTAAATCAGGGCCATGAGTCTTTGGATGATGGCATGCACCATGTGCCTCGGGCACAACCAGAATTTTCCACTACGAAATTCTATAACAGCAAGGAGCTCTACAATGAAATGTTGCAGCATAAAAACCAACAGTTGTTGCAGCAGAAGGCCCACACCAGCAAATATCCTCCTATGACACCGCATGACAAGGATAATGGTAATAGTCTCAATCAGGGTGATATAGCAACGCCACCTTCATCCTTCACGTCCTCGTCCTCCTCCTCGTCGATGACACTGAACAGTTTTGCGGTTTTGCATTCGCCGAAAATAGCCAAACTGGAGGAGATGCATGAACTAAGGGAGCAACCACAGAAAACTTTGGCCATAAAGAGAGTCACAGTGCAGGCAACATCAAAGCATAAAGGAGAAAATTCCAATGGTGACACCATGGCAACCACAGGCCAAAGCTCCAGTAGCACTAGTAGCAGCTCTAGCACTAGCACTAGCACCACCACCACCACAACAACACAAAGTCCCAGTAGCCAAAGCCCCATTACGACAAGCCGTAGTACCAGCACCAATCTAGAGATTCCCATGAAAACGACAACGAAAAAGTTTCACAAAGAATTTAAGAAAGCCAAATTGTTGATAAAGACCATGGTACCTACCGGTACCAGTAGCCTTAGCACTCAAGATAGACAAGAAGTAGAAAGTAATGCCAACACCATGGAGAGTAAATCTGCTAAAAGTCTTGCCAAAGATTCTTCTTCAACAGTAGTAACACCTGCAGCATCATCTACATCGAGGCTCTATGATTCTACGACTAATCCCTCAAGTTTAACAACGACTAAATCCTTGGAAATGTACAAAAAGGAAAACAGATCAAATATCTTAGCATCATTGGAAAATGGTGTTACAGTCTCCACCATGGCAACTGACAAACGGGAAACATCCTCGTCATCATCATCATCATCATCATCGTCTAGCCCTTATAATTCCCCCACATCGAGGCCTATCGTTCTCTCAACTAATCCCACAAAATCATCTATGAAACCTATAGTTCGCCCACGCATTCTCAGTCGCTTGCAGGAAAAAATCAATTCCCTCGAATGTGAAATCCCCAATGTGCCACAGGACTCACATTTGTGGCGTGGCAACGAAACGCATGAATTGCTTTTACCCATAATGGTGAGTAGATGTAGAAGTATGAAGTAGTAGTAGTAGTCGCCATCATCATCATCATCATCATAGTCCGCTGTATTCCTTCATAGTTTCACTCATTCATGTTTTACACCAGCGTTTCTTTGTAATGCTACGCAACCATCTTTTGGTATTTTAAACACTGGGGCTTATGCTACAATATTTCGACATATGTTTCGTTTGTGTTTGTTTTTTGTGCTCTTAGTTTTTCTTATGCTCTTCTGCATATGCTCTATTTACAGCAGGGTAACGTGGCAATGATATTATCCTATTTTGCTTGCATCACAATTTTTCGTCTTGCAAGAATTTTTTAATTTTTTTTTTTGCATATTGCACATCATGACAAAGTTTTGTGATAAAAGAAATCGAATAGACTTCAAAACTGCTCAGCCGATTCTTCTGGAATTTTTAATAAATTTAGAACGATGTTGAATTTTAAATGGGACCCTTCGCACCGATATTTGTTCAATAAAATTTTTAATTGAACTTGATTAAAAGACTAATTGGCTCAAGTAGGGAACTCAAATTAAAAACACCAGATTTTTTCAAATTTTTGAGAATTAATTCCGAAAAAATTGTAACGGAGTAATCAGTCAAAGTATTCACCATCGCTAGCCACTAATTTTTCTCACCTACCAATTCCACGACGAAAAACGACACTTCTTTTGACTTAACCCGCGCATTACCGAATGTTTGGGTCCCTAATCAAAATGATGTCAAAATTTAATTTCTATAGAAAATTTCTTCAAAATCTTATTTCTATAGAAAATTTGGTCAAAATTTTATTTCTATAGAAAATTCACCAAAATTCTATTTCTATAGAAAATTTTGTCAATTTTTTTCTATTTTTTTCTATATACAATTTTGTCGAATTTTTATTTCTATAGAAAATTTTGTCAAAATTTTATTTCTATAGAAAATTTGGCCAAAATTTTATTTCTATAGAAAATTTTGTCAAAATTTTATTTCTATAGAAAATTTTGTCATAATTTTATTTGTATCGAAAATTTTATCAAAATTTTATTTGTATAGAAAATTTGGTCAAAATTTTATTTCTACAGAAAATTTTGTTTCTATAGAAAATTTTGTCAAAATTTCGCCAAAATTCTATTTCTATAGAAAATTTTTTAAAATTTTTTTTTTTTATAGAAAATTTTGTCCAAGTTTTATTCTTATAGAAAATTTTGTCCAAGTTTTATTTCTATAGCATATTTTGTGCAAGTTTTATTTCTATAGAAAATTTTGTCGAAATTTTATTTCTATAGCAAATTTTGTCAAAATTTTATTTCTATGAAAATTGTTTAATATTTTTTATTTTTATAGAAAATTTTGTTAAAATGTTATTTCTATAGAAAATGTTGTCAACATTTTATTTCTATAAAAAAAGTTTGTTAAAATTTTTTTTCTATAGAAAATTTCGTCAAAATTTTATTTCTTTAGAAAATTTTGTCAAAATTGTATTTCTATAGAAAATTTTGTCAAAATTGTATTTCTGTTGTTTTTTTATTTCAGCTTAAAACCATACACTGACTAAACTACAAGTGTAGCTTAACCAACAGAGGAAAAGAATGTTTGTCAGATTTATTTGGGCAAAGACCTATAGACTGCAAGATGGTTGGATGGACGGACGTTTCGGAATTACCACATTCCTCATCAGCATCCTCTACTTGCAGCAAAACTATCAACCAATTATCAGAATAAATTCAGGCAGTTCATTAAACCCAACAATGAACCACACTTGAACCTTCCGAAAAAAGGTTTTGTATGATAGCCGGCTTATGCCGAAATAAATTCGAAACAAACATATCTCTTTTCCTATGCCACTGTCAAATCATCGATTTGAGTGCAGTTGGCTGGGTTTATTTTGAGCGTGCTTCCTCTTCTTTTTCCATTCGTTTTGTTATGTTATTGTTGGTTTTGTTCTTTAAGCATTGTTGTTGTTTTTTTTTATTTCAGTTTAAAACCATACATTGACTAAACACAAGTGTAGCTTAACCAACAGAGGAGGAATGTTTGTCAAATTTATTTGGGCAAAGCCCTTTAGACTGCAAGATGGTTGGATGGACGCACGTTTCGGAATTACCACATTCCTCATCAGCATCCTCTACTTCCAGCTTATGATTTTAAGCTGAAATAAAAAAACAACAACAATGCTTAAAGAACAAAGCCAACAATTACAAAACAAAATGAATGGAAAATTTTATTTGTTTAGAAAATTTTGTCAAAATTTTATTTCTATCGAAAATTTTGTGAACATTTTTTTTTCTATAGAAAATTTTGTCAAAATTTATTTCTATAGAAAATTTTGACGAAATTTTATTTCTATAGAAAAATTTTTAATAATTTTGATTTCTATGGAAAATTTTGTTAAAGTTTAATTTCTATAGAAAATGTTGTCAAAATTTTATTTTATTTTATTCCGTCCGTCCGTCCGTCCGTCTGTTGAAATCAAGCTATCGACTTGCAACTTTGCACAAGAAGTTGTTATTGATGTAGGTCAGATGGTATTGCAAATGGGCCATATCGGTCCACTTTTACGTATAGCCCATATATAAACGAACCCCGAGATTTGGCTTGCGGAGCCTCTAAGAGTAGCATATTTCATCTGATCTGGCTGATATTTGGTACATGGTATTAGTGTATCGTCTCTAACAATCATGCAAAAATTGTTCCATATCGGTTCATAGTTATAAATAGCTCCCATATAAACCAATCCCCAGATTTGAACTTCGGAGCCTCTTAGAGGAGCAAAATTCATCCGATCCGGTACATGGTGTTGGTATATGTTCTTTTACAACCATGTAAAAATTGGTCCATATCGGTCCATAATTATATATAGCCCCCATATAAATCGATCCCAAGATTTGGCTTCCGGAGCCTTTTGCAGGAGCAAAATTCATCCGATCCGGTTGAAATTTTGGTACATAGTGTTGGTGTATGTTCTTTAACAACTATGCAAAAATTGGTCCATATCGGTCCATAATTATATAGAGCCCCCATATAAACCGATCCCCAGATTTTACCTTCGGAGCCTTTTGCATATGGGGGCAATAAAACCGTTCTTGGAGGAGCAAAATTCATCCTATCCGGTTGAAATTTGGAACGTGGTGTTAGTATATGGCCGCTTATAACCATGTCAAAATTGAACCATATCGGTCTGTAGTTATATATAGCCGATCCCCATAATCATGGTTGCCAATCGAGCCAAAAATAATCTACAAAATGCTATTTCTATAGAACAGTATGTCAAAATTTTATTTCTATAGGAAATTTTGTCAAAATTTTATTCCTATAGAAAATTTTGTCAAATTTTATTTCTATTGGAAATTTTGTCAACAATTTTAATTCTTTTGAAAATTTTTTCCAAATTTTACTTCTATAGGAAATGTTGTCAAAATTTTATTTTGTCAAAATTTTATTTCTACAGAAACTTTTGTCAAAATTTCATTTCTATAGAAAATTTTGTCAAACTTAATTACATACGTTTTTAATCGGCCGTTTTTAGTTTAATATATACCACGTATGGACTACCTTGCAATTTAGAAGACGGTGTTAGGCAGTTTTAAGATACCTTGCCTTTTCAAAATTTTATTTCTACAGAAAATCTTGTCAACATTTTATTTCTATAGAAATTTTTGTCAAAATTTTATTTCTGTGGATAACTTTGTCAACATTTTGATTCTATAGAAAATTTTCTCAAAATTTTATTTCTATAGAAATTTTTGTCAAAATTTTATTTCTATAGAAAATTTTGTTAACATTTTATTTCTATAGAAAATGTTGGAAAAATTTTATTTCTACAGAAAATCTTGTCAAACTTTTATTTCTATAGAAAATTTTGTCAATTTTTGTCAAAATTTTATTTCTGTGTATAATTTTGTCAACATTTTATTTCTATAGAAAATTTTCTCAAAATTTTATTTCTATGGAAAATTTTGTCAAAATTTTATTTCTATAGAAATTTTTGTCAAAATTTTATTTCGATAGAAAATTTTGTCAACATTTTATTTCTATAGAAAATGTTGTCAAAATTTTATTTCTATAGAACATTTTGTTAAAATTTTATTTCTGTAGAAAATGTTGTCAAAATTTTATTTCTATAGGAAATTTTATCAAAATTGTATTTCTATAGGAAATTTTGTCAAAATTTTATTGCTATAGAAATTCTTGTCAAACTTTTATTCTTATAGAAAATTTTGTCAAAATTTTATTTCTATAGAAAATTTTGTCAAAAGGTTATTTTTTTTAGAAAATTTTATCAAAATTTTATTTCTATTGAAAATTTTGTCAAAATTTTATTACTATAGAAAATTTTGTCAAAATTTCATTTCTATAGAACATTTTTTTCAAAAGTTTATTTTTATAGAAAAATTTCGAATAATTTTTATTTCAATAGAAAATTTTGTTAAAATTTTATTTCTATAGATAATGTTGTCAAAATTTTATTTCTATAGGAAATTTTGTCAAAATTTTATTTCTATAGGAAATTTTTTCAAAATTTTATTTCTACAGAAAATCTTGTCAACATTTTATTTCTATAGAAATTTTTGTCAAAATTTTATTTCTGTGGATAACTTTGTCAACATTTTGATTCTATAGAAAATTTTCTCAAAATTTTATTTCTATAGAAATTTTCGTCAAAATTTTATTTCTATAGAAAATTTTGTTAACATTTTATTTCTATAGAAAATGTTGGAAAAATTTTATTTCTATAGAAAATTTTGTTAAAATTTTATTTCTATAGAAAAATTTGTCAAAATTTTTTTTCTATAGGAAATTTTGTCAAAATTTTATTTCTACAGAGAATCTTTTCAAGCTATTATTTGTATAGAAAATTGTGTCAAAATTTTATTTATATAGAAAATGTTATTTCTATAGAAAATTTTGTCAAAATTTTATTTCTATAGAAAAATTTTTAATAATTTTTATTTCTATAGAAAATTTTGTCAAAATTTCATTTCTATAGAAAATTTTGTCGAAAGGTTATTTTTTTAGAAAATTTTATCAAAATTTTATTTCTATAGAAAATTTTGTCAAAATTTTATTACTATAGAAAATTTTGTCAAAATTTCGTTTCTATAGAAAATTGTTTACAAAAGTTTATTTCTATAGAAAAATTTTTAATTATTTTTATTTCAATAGAAAATTTTATTAAAATTTTATTTCTATAAAAATGTTGTCAAAATTTTATTTCTAGGGAAATTTTGTTAAAATTTTATTTCTATAGGAAACCTTGTCAAAATTTTATTTCTGTGGATAAATTTGTCAACATTTTATTTCTATAGAAAATTTTCTCAAAATTTTATTTCTATAGAAAATTTTGTCAAAATTTTATTTCTGTGGATAACTTTGTCAACATTTTATTTCTATAGAAAATTTTCTCAAAATTTTATTTCTAGAGAAAGTTTTGTCAAAATTTTATTTCTATAGAAATTTATGTCAAAATTTTATTTCTATAGAAAATTTTGTCAACATTTTATTTCTATAGAAAATTTTGTCAAAATTTTATTTCTATAGGAAATTTTGTCAACATTTTATTTCTACAGAAAATTTCTCAAAATTTTATTTCTATAGAAAATTTTGTCAAAATTTTATTACTGTAAAAAAATTTGTCAACATTTTAGTTCTAAAGAAAATTTTGCCAAAATTTTATTTCTATAAAAAATTTTGTCGAAATTTTATTTCTGTAGAAAATTTCGCCAAAATTTTACCTCTATAGAAAAATGTTTTCAATATTTTATTTCTGTAGAAATTTTTGTCAAAATTTTATTTCTATAGAAAATTTTGTCCTTATTTGTCAAACTACTTTCATATTTTTATAATGTTCCATTATTTTACTGGATTTCGTCCCTTTTATTGTTTGCATTACATACGTACATCAGTTGTATATATCATTCGTTCAAGTATAAAACTACCATCATTTGTATAAGTCCTATTGTTACCATTCTTGTGAATTCCTTTTTAATGGTGAATCAGCCTTTGTAACTACAAGTGCATGACGAATCAAAGAGAGAAATGTTATAAAACAGATATAGAAAAGCTAATGAATAAGCATTTTTTGCTGTTATTGCTATACCTCTTTCGTTTTTTTTTTGCTTCTTTGGCATGTTTCTCAAATAGGGGCTAATATCGCATTTAATCTAAATTATCTCAAATATTGTATTCTGCCATCGTAGACATCTTGTCTCCATTTTCCGACATCTTTTTTATTGTGTGGACAATGAATAAACGAGCCACCAGCATCAGATTGTGTAAAATGAAAAATGAAATACAAAAAAAAAAAAAAAACATTAAAGTGAAAGATATATTGATGAAAAAATTCATTTTTTCTTTTGTTAGGAACAAAGAGCAATCAGCGGGTTGGGAATATTTTTTTTTTTTTGGCTTTGGGATATTTGACAGCAAAATATTTCGATTGCATAGACAATTCAAATAGAAACAAAGACTATTTTTTTGTGGCATCTTTGCGACGACTATCATTTTCAAGTGAGAGAAAGTGTTTTTGTTTTCTATTGATTCCCTCTCAACATCCATAAGTAGGTCATTAGAGATTAAGTGTTAATTTTGCCAAATATGCAAATCTTTGTGAATAAAGTGCAGAAATAAATTTAGTAAATAGTTACCAAGAAGACGCCAAGCATTATAGAAAGAACAAAAAATAGAAAAAAATATACAAATTATATTAATTATACGAGGTTGCGTAAAAAGTAACAAACATATTGGAAATGCAAATTAAGATGTCAATATAGTATTCTATTAGTTACAAAACTTGGTCAAAGTTTTTAACTCCTCAGCAACAAAAAAAATGGAAATTGTTACACAGACATTTCTTTTAAAGCGCTTCCCGGAATCCCCCATCATTTTTTTTTTTCCACTTCCGATGCAGTTCTTATGGACAAGTCCACAAACATTAAATTTCATCCCTGCTGGAATTTGAAGCTCTACCGATTGACTTTTTTCAATACCATGGAAGTTTTTTTTTGATAACATTTTATCAATTACTAAAATTGTTTATGTTTTCTTGATTTTTAATGGAAACAAGTATATACGGCCGTAAGTTCGGCCAGGCCGAAGCTTATGTACCCTCCACCATGGATTGCGTAGAAACTTCTACTGAAGACTGTCATCCACAATCGAATTACTTGGGTTACGGTAACACTTGCCGATGGCAAGGTATCTTAAAACTTCCTAACACCGTAATATATACCACATAGTCCATACGTGGTATATATTAACCTAAAAAAGGCCGATTAAATACGTGTATAATTAAGTTTAAAGTTTCTATAGAAATAAAATTTTGACAAAATAAAATTTTGACAACATTTTCTATAAAAGTAAAATTTGGAAAAAAATTTCTATAGAAATAAAATTTGTATAAAATTTTCTATAGAAATAAAATTCTGACAAAATTTTCTATAGAAATACAATTTTGAGAAAATTTCCTATAGAACTAAAATTTTGACAACATTTTCTATAGAAATAACATTGTGACAATGTTTTCTATAAAAAAAAAAAAAAATGGTAGATTATTTTTGGCTCGAGTGGCAACCACGATTATGAACCGATATGGACCAATTTTTGTGTGATTGGGGATCGGATATATATAACTATAGACCGATATGGACCAATTTTGGCATGGTTATTAGCGGCCTTATACTAAGATTTCAACGGGATCGGATGAATTTTGCTCCTGCAAGAGGCTCCGGAGGACAAATCTGGGGATCGATTTATATGGGGGATATATATAATTATGGACCGATATGGACCAATTCTTGCATGGTTTTAGATACCATATACTAACACCACGTACCAAATTTCAACCGGATCGGATGAATTTTGCTCCTCTAAGAGGCTCCGGAGGCAAATCTGGGAATCGGTTTATATGGGGGCTATATATAATTATGGACCGATATGGACCAATTTTTGCATGGTTGTTAGAGACCATATACTAACACCACGTACCCAATTTCAACCGGATCGGATGAAATTTGCTTCTCTTAGAGGATCCGCAAACCAAATCTGGGAATCGGTTTATATGGGGGCTATATATAATTATGGACCGATATGGACCAATTTTGGCATGGTTGTTAGAGAAAATATACTAACACAACGGTCCAAATTTCAATCGGATCGGATGACTTTTGCTCCTCTTAGAGGCTCCGGAAGTCAAATCTGAGGATCGGTTTATATGGGGGCTATATATAATTATGGGCCGATGTGGACCAATTTTTGCATGGTCATTAGAGAACATATATCAACACCATGTCCCAAATTTCAGCCGGATCGGATAAAATTTGCTTTTCTTAGAGGCTCCGCAAACCAAATCGGGGGATCGGTTTATATGGGGGCTATATATAATTATGGACCGATGTGGACCAGTTTTTGCATGGTCATTAGAGACCATATACTTACACCATGTACCAAATTTTCAGCCGGATCGAATGAAATTTGCTTCTCTTAGAGGCTCTGCAAGCCAAATCGGGTGATCGGTTTATATGGGGGCTATATGTAATTATGGATCGATATGGACCAATTTTTGCACGGTTGTTAGAGACCATATACTAACACCATGTACAAAATTTGGGGGTCCGTTTATATGGAGGCTATACGTAAAAGTGGACCGATATAGACCAATTTTTGAATGGTTGTTAGAGACCATATACTAACACAACGGTCCAAATTTCAATCGGATCGGATGACTTTTGCTCCTCTTAGAGGCTCCGGAAGTCAAATCTGAGGATCGGTTTATATGGGGGCTATATATAATTATGGGCCGATGTGGACCAATTTTTGCATGGTCATTAGAGAACATATATCAACACCATGTCCCAAATTTCAGCCGGATCGGATAAAATTTGCTTTTCTTAGAGGCTCCGCAAACCAAATCGGGGGATCGGTTTATATGGGGGCTATATATAATTATGGACCGATGTGGACCAGTTTTTGCATGGTCATTAGAGACCATATACTTACACCATGTACCAAATTTTCAGCCGGATCGAATGAAATTTGCTTCTCTTAGAGGCTCCGCAAGCCAAATCGGGTGATCGGTTTATATGGGGGCTATATGTAATTATGGATCGATATGGACCAATTTTTGCACGGTTGTTAGAGACCATATACTAACACCATGTACAAAATTTGGGGGTCCGTTTATATGGAGGCTATACGTAAAAGTGGACCGATATAGACCAATTTTTGCATGGTTGTTAGAGACCATATACTAACACCATGTACCAAATTTCAGCCGGATCGGATGAAATTTGCTTCTCTTAGAGCAATCGCAAGCCAAATTTGGGGATCCGTTTATATGGGGGCTATACGTAAAAGTGGACCCATATGACCCATTTGCAATACCACCCGACCTACATCAATAACAACTACTTGTGCCAAGTTTCAAGTCGATAGCTTGTTTCGTTCGAAAGTTAGCGCGATTTCAACAGACGGACGGGCGGACGGACATGCTCAGATCGACACAGAATTTCACCACGCCCCAGAATATATATACTTTATGGAGTCGTAGAGCAATATTTCGATATGTTACAAATGGAATGACAAAGTTAATATACCCCCATTTATTTCTTTAGAAAATTATGTCAAAACTTAATTTCTATAGAAAAGTTTGCCAAAATTTTATTTCTGTGGAAAATTTTGTCAAAATTTTATTTCTGTAGAAAATTGTGGCAAAATTTTATTTCTGTCGGAAATTTTTGTCAAAATTTTATTTCTTTAGAAAATTTTGTCAAAATTTTATATCTATTGAAAATTTTTCAAAATTTTATTTCTATTGAAAATTTTGACAAAATTTAATTTCTATTGAAAATTTTGTCAAAATTTTATTTCTATTGAAAAATTTGTTATAATTTTATTTCTAACAAAATTTTTTCAAAATTTTATTTCTGTAGAAAATTTTGTCAATATTTTATTTCTATAGAAACTTTTGTCACAATGTTATTTCTATAGAAAATTTTGTCATTTGAACCAGCGTTCTTAAAATTTTCATTCATAATTATAAAGAACATCTCAGGCATGTTTGGTTGAGTTTACTAAAGCGTTCTGTTATGATGCCAACAGACCCAGGTTCAACCCCCAGTGGAAGCGAAGAAGTGTTCCAATTTGCAAAAATAAAAATAAAAGGTGAAGTTGGAAAAAAAATTGTTCTTGTTTATTTATTTTTTATATTTCTTCATCCAAATAAACTTCCAAGGCAACAACTTCTAAAGCAACTCTGGATCACACATTGGGGATCCAAACTACTTCTTTGAAAGCTCTGGTTTGCTGGGCTCCTCATCTTTTTAAGCACTCACTGCATTAATTTCGTAGTGGATCTCTACATGCGTTAATATTTTAATATTTTCGATGTCATTAAAAACAATAGGAAAACGCTTAAAACAAATGAAAAAATTCATAACATTTCCGACTTTTATCTCTGTATAATAACGTCTTGAATAATATAAGTAAATATTTCAATCGCAAATACAGCTTCTGTCTGAGAAATCAAACGGTACCCTTACCCTTTTTTCTTTTAGTTTATTTGTCCCTAGTTTTTTTTTACCCACAAAAATCCAGAAAATTTAAATTTATTGCGGCAAATATATGACCTCAAAAGAATTTCATGTGAAGTGAACACTAAGCCAATCGCATTAAAGAATGATTAAGGAAGAACTTCTAATTGTTTGTTGGGTTGTCATGCCTTTCTGTCCGTCTATCTGTTAAAATCACTTTCTCTATTTTTAAAAATGTTGTCCATTCGGTAACAGGTATTTACGCCAGGATAACGATTTTTTCTGTTTTGGTTTAGTTACCCATATGTCCAATATGGTGCTTACATTTCTATGATGGTACACTTCCGAAATATGTCAATAAAAATGTACTATATTTATTTGTATAGACTATTGCAGGAGTTTCTCTTTTATGCTAACTTTAAATAGTTTTCACGGAAATGAAAACGTAAGTAGGAAAAAAAGAAACTTCTAAAGATTTTCTATTTCCTCAGCAGCATTGGTTGTGAATGGTGAAATGTCGAAGGAGAAAATGAATGGGACTTTTACAACATAAATATCTCAAATATCGGATTACGTTTATTAAAGCTAAAGTTTTTTGTAGACTTCTCACCATATAGAGGTGCAAATCACGTATAAATTTTATAACAAGTATATACAACAGTAAGTTTGGCCGGGCCGAATCTTAAATACCCACCACCATGAATCAAATATAATAGTTTACTTTGTAAACTCTTCGTCGTAGCGTGTTTCTTGATAATATATAGAATTGTAGGGGGTTTGATGACAAATCTTCTCCCAAGCAAATCAGTCCAACCAGTACGCTCCCCGAAGAAAAATATAAAGATTCTACCTATGAAGACCAGATCAGATTTTGGATTTATGAGATCCAATTTTGTTTGAGTTTTAGAGAAATCATAAAAATATCGTGTATATGATGAAATAACACCTTGATTTGAAATCTTAAATCTGTAGATTTTTCCGCCATTATTTAAATGAATACGATGAGTAAAATCTGGAAATTTTACTTTCAGTTTCAAGCAATTTTCATGATCAGTGCGCCTGCTATACCCTGAAAGAAGTGTTTTATTTTCTGAGGAACGAAATTTTTGACACAAATTTTAGAGACAATCGTTAAATCGCTTATCAAAAATTAGGATTAATTTGCTCTAAACGAAAATACTTTATACGATTTGTCGAAAATTTCATTCCGGAGGAAAATATTTTTTCTTTGGATATACCCCCAAGAAGTTAAATCGGTCTGTATCGATGCCTTGCCAAATGGACCGGCAAAAAATAAATGGGATACAGATTTTTGAGGGTCTAAAATTCCAGTATTTTTAGATTTTTGTGCAAATCGGATAAAAACTACGGTTTCTAGAAGCCCAAGGAGTTAAATCTGGAAATCGGTCTATGTGGAGGCTATACTAAAACATGCGTCTACGCACACCATATTCGGCTGACCTATTTGTGGTCAGCTGGATTCCATAAGTCCTAGAAATAAATTCGGGAGTTAGGTCTATATGAAGGCTATACCAAACCATGGACCGATACGGACCATTTTCGACATACCTCGTTATGGTCCTAAAATACCTCTAAATTTTTATACCCTGCGCCACACTGTTAGGTTAGGTTAGGTGGCAGTCCGATGCATCAGGCCCACTTAGATTATTCAGTCCATTGTGATACAACATTGGTGAACTTTTCTCTTATCACTGAGTGCTGCCCGATTCCATGTTAAGCTCAATGACAAAGGACCTCCTTTTTATAGCCGAGTCCGAATGGCGTTCCACATTGCAGTGAAACCACTTACAGAAGCTTTGAAACCCTCAGAAATGTCACCAGCATTACTGCGGTGGGATAATCCACCGCTGAAAAACTTTTTGGTGTTCGGTAGAAGCAGGAATCGAACCCATGACCTTGTGTATGCAAGGCGGGCATGCTAACCATTGCACAACGGTGGCTCCCTGTGGAACAGGGTATTATAAGTTAGTGCATATGTTTGCAACACCCAAAAGGAGACGAGATAGACACATGGTGTCTTTGGCAAAAATGCTCAGGGTGGGCTCCTGAGTCGATATAGCCATGTCCGTCTGTCCGTATGTCCGTGAACACATTTTTGTAACCAAAGTCTAGGTCGCAGTTTTAGTCCAATCGACTTCAAATTTGGCACAAGTATTTGTTTTGGCTCAAAATAGAACCTTATTGATTTTGGAAGAAATCGGTTCAGATTTAGATATAGCTCCCATATACATATATTTCGCCCGATATGGACTAATACGGTCCCAAAAGCCCAATTTGGTTGAAATTTTGCACTAGGAGTACAATTAGTAGTGTAGTCAAGTGTGCCAAATTTTATTGAAATCGGTTCAGATTTAGATATAGCTCCCATATATATCGTTCGCCCGATTTACACTCATATGGCCACAGAGGCCAATCTTTTACTCCGATTTAAATGACATTTTGCACGGGCAGTAGAATTAGCATTGTAGCTATGCGTGTCAAATTTGGTTGAAATCGGTTCAGATTTAGATATAGCTCCCACATCTAGCATTCGCCCGATTTACACTCATAGGACCACAGAGGCCAATTTTTTACTCCGATGTAGTTGAAATTATGCACAGGGAGTAGAATTAGCTTTGTAGCTATGCGTGCCAAATTTGGTTGACATCGGTTCAGATTTAGATATAGCTCCCATATATAGCTTTCGTCCGATTTACACTCATATGACCACAGATGCCAATTTTTATACCCTCCATCATAGGATGGGGGTATATTAACTTTGTCATTCCGTTTGTAACACATCGAAATATTGCTCTAAGACCCCATAAAGTATATATATTCTGGGTCGTGGTAAAATTTCTGAGTCGATCTAAGCACGTCCGTCCGTCCGTCTGTTGAAATCACGCTATCTTCGGAAAGAAACAAGCTATCGACTTTACACTTGGCACAAGTAGTTATTATCGATGTAGGTCGGATGGTATTGAAAATGGGCCATATCGGTTCACTTTTACGTATAGCCCCCATATAAAGGGACCCTCAGATTTGGCTTGTGGAGCCTCTAACAGAAGCATATTTCATCCGATCCGGCTGAAAATTGGTATATGGTGTTGGTATATGGTCTCTAACAACCATGCAAAAATTGGTCCACATCGCTCCATAATTATATATAGCCCCCATATAAACCGATCCCCAGATTTGGCTTGCGGAGCCTAAAAGAGAAGCAAATTTCATCCGATCCGGCTGAAATTTGGTACGTGGTGTTGGTATATGGTCTCTAACAACCGTGCAAAAATTGGTTCACATCGGTTCATAATTATATATAGCCCCCATATAAACCGATCCCCAGATTTGGGTTGCGCAGCCTCAAAGAGAAGCAAATTTCATCCGATCCGCCTGAAATTTGGTACATGATATTGGTATATGGTCTCTAGCAACCATGCAAAAATTGATCCACATCGGTCCATAATTATATATAGCCCCCATATAAACCGATCCCCCGATTTGGCTTGCGAGGCCTCTAAGAGAAGCAAATTTCATCCGATCCGGCTGAAATTTGGTACATGCTGTTGGTATATGGTATCTAACAACCATGCAAAAATTGGTCCACATCGGTCCATAATTATATATAGCCCCCATATAAACCAATCCCCCGATTTGGCTTGCCGAGCCCCTAAGAGAGGCAAATTTCATCCGATCGGGCTGAAATTTGGTACATGCTGTTGGTATATGGGATCTAACAACCATGCAAAAATTTGTCCATATCGGTCCATAATTATATATAGCCCTTATATAAACCGATCACCAGATTTGACCTCCGGAGCCTCTTGGAAGACCAAAATTCATCTGATTCAGTTGAAATTTGGTATGTGGTGTTAATATATGGCCTCAAACTCCCATGTAAAAATTGGTCGGTATCGGTCCATAATTATATATAGCCTCCATATAAACCGATCCCCAGATTTGACCTCCAGAGCCCCTTGGAAGAGCAAAATTCGTCCGATTCGGTTGAAATTTGGTACGTGATGATAGGATATGGTATCCAACAACCATGCAGGAATTGGTTCATATCAGTCCATAATTATATATAGCACCCATATAAACCGACCCCCAGATGTGACCTCCGGTGCCTTTTGGAGAAGCAAAATTCATCCGATCTGGTTGAAATTTTGTACGTGGTGGTAGTATATGATATTTAACAACCATGCCAAAAGTGGTCCATATCAGTCCATAATCATATATAGCCCCCATATAAACCGATCCCGAGATTTGGTTTTGGAGCCTCTTGGAGGAGCAAATTTCATCGGAGTCAGTTGAAATTTGATGCATTGTGTTAGTATATGGCCGTTAACAACCATGCCTAACTAGGTCCATATCGGTCTATAGTTATATATAGCCCTCAGATATGGACAAAAATTGGTCCATATCAAGTTCATAATTGTATATAGCCCACATATAAGCGACCCCCATATTTCAATTCTGGCTCCCTACGTACCGTGCAAAAGTCCATATCGATTCGTAATTATTTGTAGACTTACCTACACATACTTTTTTTGTCTAATGTATACTACGTATGGACTAACTCACAATTTAGAAAACGATTTAAAATACCACAACCCAAGTAATTCGATTGTGGATGACAGTCTTTCGTAGATGTCTCTACGCAATCCATGGTGGAGGGTACATAAGATTCGGCCTGGCCGAACTTACGGCCGTTTATACTTGTTTTTAAATTTTATTTCTATAGAAAATTTTGTCAAAACTTAATTTCTATAGAAAATTTTGTCAAAATTTTATTTCTATAAAAAATTTTGTTAAAATTTTATTTCTATAGAAAATTTTGTCACAACCCAAGTAATTCGATTGTGGATGACGGTCTTTCGTAGAAGTTTCTACGCAATCCATGGTGGAGGGTACATAAGATTCGGCCTGGCCGAACTTACTGCCGTATACACTTGTTTATTTTAATATATACCACGTATAGACTTAGTTACAATTTAGAAGACGGTGTTAAGGAGTTTTAAGATACCTTGCCATCGGCAAGTGTTACCGCAATCCAAGTAATTCGATTGTAGATGGTAGATTCTACGCAATCCATGGTGGAGGGTACATAATCTTCAGCCTGGCCCAACTTATGGCCGTATATATTTATTTTTGTTTTTAAGTGCCTCTGTAGTTTAATTGTGCCAAATGCTTATTAATTTTTACTCACCTTGTAAAAAAACCTACACTCAAAAAAAAGTGAATTCTCTATTTCACTAAAGCCAATTTAACTATATTTTAGTTCATACAATTATTATGTTTGGAGAAAGTTTGTCTTACTCCAATAAATTTTTGCGTACGTTAGATAAATAATCTTAAAAACGGGAAAAAATTATACACAAATTAAGCATAAAGATTTACTAAATTCATATTTCTCACAAAATAGTTCATTATTTCTTTAAATTTGTAAATTTTACCACAAAAGCGTCCATCATGAACTTAGTATGTCACTAAAGACATTCTTGCAATTTTGAACTCCAATTTTTTCCTTCAAACTACTTTTTTAACATGTGAAAAAAATTATTTACGTCTAATAAATTTTCTTGAATTTGTCGAAAAATATTTACTTATTTTTGTGATATCGGCGTGATGCCATCGCATGTAGTACTGTTTAGTTAAAATTTTCTAAAAATATTCAAAATTTTCTAATATTAATCAAAATTTTCTTTTTGGTGGGTTCACTGTTTTTTCAGTGTACGATTTTCAATAAAATAACATTTTATATTCCAGTTCGATTTAACGAATTTTTCTAAATAGCGAAAGGGCCTGACAATATATCATTCGTTAAACCGATCTTCAACTGTATCAGCTAATTCAAAGACGATTTCTGTTAATCAAAAATATTTTTCTATAAAAAATTAAATTTAAAATAAGCTCTACTTCAAAAACATACAAGTTTATATTACAGACATGCAGTATATAATATAGTTGGCCTTGCCCTACTTTAGGCTTTTTTTGTAGAACCTATATTTAAAGCTAAATTACTTCCTTAACATTTATCTTTAGTTTAAGGAAGCCATATCTTTTCTTCGGAATAGATACCAAGATCCTTAAAGGAAGGTCCAAATGTTTTGTAATTCCCAGACTCGGCATTCCCTACTCCAAAACCAGATAGTGAAGTTCTTTCATATCGACATCTCTATTCTACTTCTACATTTTTCCCATGGCCTATAACAAATATGTATTCTCTGCCAGATAGAAATCTTTTGCAACCATAAAAAAGAAGTTGTGGCTAGCTGTTCCCCATTCCCATAGAGTTCGGAAACACACGTCCCACATTAAAGCCATAAGCTCCTAATAACATTTGAGTATAATAAAATGGGAAAAATATGAACACTTGTAAAGTGCTTGTTTTGAAAATTATTAACCATTTCGATGCTGTCCAACTGGTCTAAGGTTGAGGATGTGGCCACATGACCACTGACCATGTGGATATAGAAAAAGTAACAAATTTGTTGTGTAGATTTTCCCTTAAGAAATATTAAGGATTTTAAAGGAACTGCAAATACAGATGTTAACAATCAACCGAAAAATATAGCCCACACCAGTAACAAATTGTGGATTTATAGAAAAGTTATTGTTTTGGGTTTTTTATACCCTCCATCATAGGATGGGGGTATATTAACTTTGTCATTCCGTTTGTAACACATCGAAGTATTGATCTAAGACCCCATAAAGTATATATATTCTGGGTCGTGGTGAAATTCTGAGTCGATCTAAGCATGTCCGTCCGTCCGTCCGTCCGTCCGTCCGTCTGTTGAAATCACGCTAACTTCCGAACGAAACAAGCTATTGATGTAGGTCGGATGGTATTGAAAATGGGCCATATCGGTCCACTTTTACGTATAGCCCCCATATAAAGGGACCCTCAGATTTGGCTTGTGGAGCCTCTAACAGAAGCATATTTCATCCGATCCGGCTGAAATTTGGTATATGGTGTTGGTATATGGTCTCTAACAATCATGCAAAAATTGGTCCACATCAGTCCATAATTATATATAGCCCCCATATAAACCGATCCCCAGATTTGGCTTGTGGAGCCTCTAAGAGAAGCATATTTCATCCGATCCGGCTGAAATTTGGTACATGGTGTTGGTATGTGGTCTCTAACAATCATGCAAAAATTGGTCCACATCGGTCCATAATTATATATAGCCCCCATATAAACCGATCCCCAGATTTGGCTTGCGGAGCCTAAAAGAGAAGCAAATTTCATCCCATCTGGCTGAAATTTGGTACATGGTGTTGGTATATGGTCTCTAACAACCGTGCAAAAATTGGTTCACATCGGTCCATAATTATATATAGCGCCCATATAAACCGATCCCCAGATTTGGCTTGCCGAGCCTCAAAGAGAAGAAAATTTCATCCGATCCGGCTGAAATTTGGTACATGGTGTTGGTATATGGTCTCTAACAACCGTGCAAAAATTGGTTCTCATCGGTCCATAATTATATATAGCGCTCATATAAACCGATCCCCAGATTTGGGTTCCGGAGCCTCAAAGAGAAGCAAATTTCATCCGATCCGCCTGAAATTTGGTACATGATATTGGTATATGGTCTCTAACAATCATGCAAAAATTGGTCCACATCGGTTCATAATTATATATAGCCCCCATATAAACACACAAAAATTGGTCCATATCGGTTCATAACCATGGTTGCCACTAGAGCCAAAAATAGTCTACCAAAATTTTATTTCTATAGAAAATTTTGTCAAAATTTTATTTCTATAGAAAATTTTGTCAAAATTTTATATCTAGAGAAAATTTAGTTAAAATTTTATTCGGTTCATAATAAAATTTTCATCATTGTCAAAATTTTATTTCTATAGAAAATTTTGTTCAAATTTTATTCGGTTCATAATCATGGTTGCCACTCGAGCCAAAAATAATCTACCAAGATTTTATTTCTATAGAAAATTTTGTCAAAAGTTTATTTCTATAGAAAATTGTGTGAAAATTTTATGAATAGAAAATTTTGTTAAAATTTTATTTCTGTAGAAAATGTTGTCAAAATTTTTTGTCTACTGTGTCAAACTAAATTATATACGTATTGGATCGATCTTTTGTGATTTAATATATACCACGTATGGACTTACATACAATTTAGAAGATGGTGTTAGGAGGTTTTAAGATACCTTGCCATCGGCAAGCGTTACCGCAACGTAAGTAATTCGATTGTGGATGGCAGTGTTTAGAAGAAATTTCTGCGCAATCCATGATGGAGGGTACATAAGCTTCGGCCTGGCCGAACTTACGGCCGTATATACTTGTTTTTATTTATTGTTTGAATGAATTGGTAAGAGGAAATGCTTTGGACAAGGTCAAGAAGAGAAAGAAAGAGTGAGTGAGTGTTGCCAAAAAAAAAAAATTGATTGAAAAAAAAAATATAAAGGACAAAATGCCTAAATTTTGTATATCTAGGCCTTTGAACATTAGTTTGTCCAATTTATTGTAATTGGCTAAAAATGTTGGTCATTCAATGATTTGGGTAAATTTACACTAGAAATGGTTAACCTTTTGTGAAAATTTATTACATTTGTGCTAAATGAACCAGAAAACAAAGAAAATATTCTATTTAGTCACAAATTGTCTTCCAACACCCCTAAGAAATAATATTTCTCAAAGGACTACAACCCAAATTAACTTCCAATTGAGCGTTCACTAACTTGGATATTCTCTGACTTCCGGGTTTTGGGCCCAGAAAGTTTGTGCATCAAATTATTTGTTAAATAAAAGTTTTCATTTCAAAATAAAAGAATAGACAAATTCTAAATAGATTGTTGTAAAGATTGTAATAAAAATCGATCCGAAGATTTTTGACCTTTCGACTCTTTGAAAAAATTTTTAGTTTTTTAGTATTTGGAAAACTTGGCCGTTTGAGTCCTTGACTTTTTTAAAAAGAGAAGACAACTTAGTTTTCGTTCATTCAAGTCAATTTCTATTTTTTCAAAAATTGTTAAAAATTTCCTTTTTAACATAGCTTTACAAAAATTTGGAAAAGTAAATTTTTGGGTGTTCGGTTTTTTGAAAATTCAATTGTTCGACTTTTTGAAAATTTACAAAAATTCTTTGACTTTCAATTTATTAAATTTGGAAAAGTAAATTTTTTATTTATTTACAATTATAAACAAGTATATACGGCCGTAAGTTCGGCCAGGCCGAATCCTATGTACCCTCAACCATGGATTGCGTAGAAACTTCTACGAAAGGCTGTCATCCACAAATTTCAACTCACTCGGATGAAATTTGCTCCTCCAAGAGGCTCCAAAACCAAATCTCGGGATCGGTTTATATGGGGGCTATAAATGATTATGGACTGATATGGACCACTTTTGGCCACGTACCAAATTTCAACCAGATCTGATGAATTTTGCTTCTCCAAAAGGCACCGGAGGTCAAATCTGGCGATTGGTTTATATGGGAGCTATATATAATTATGGACTGATATGGACCAATTTTTGCATGGTCATTCGAGACCATATACTAACGTCATGTACCAAATTTCAGCCGGATCGGATGAAATTTGTTTAGAGACCATATACTAACACCATGTACCAAATTTCAGCCGGATCGGATGAAATTTGCTTCTCTTAGAGGCCTCGCAAGCCAAATTTGGGGGTCCGTTTATATGGGAGCTATACGTAAAAGTGGACCGATATGGCCCATTTGCAATACCATCCGACCTACATCCATAACAACTACTTGTGCCAAGTTTCAAGTCGATAGCTTGTTTCGTTCGGAAGTTAGCGTGATTTCAACAGACGGACATGCTCAGATCGATGTGTTACAAACAGAATGACAAAGTTAATATACCCCTCATCCTATGGTGGAGGGTATAAAAATTGACATTCAAATTATCGAAAAATTTACTTCTTTTTCTTTAAGAAAATTTGCGAGAAAAATTATGAGTTTTCGGCGTTTGGAAAATTTTGATAACTGGACTGCTGACTTTTGCAAATTTATAAAAACTTAATTTTTGGCTTTAAAAAAACTGGAAAAGTCAATTCGAAAAGTTTTTAATTTCTTAAAAACTTGGAAAATATACTTTTGGAAGTTAGGACCAGGGCTGTGGAGTCGGAGCCGGAGTCGGAGTCTTGGAGTCGGAGTCTGAACATTTTGCTGGTGTCGGAGTCGGAGCCGGAGTCGTATAAATTTTGCTCGACTCCGACTCCGGCGAAACAAAATTTGAAAAACACTTCATATTTTTGTAACTAAAGAAATATTTCCACAAATTAGATTCGATTGGGGTTTTTAATCGAACAAGAAAAACGAAGTACTGGATTTCAGGCCATTCAAAGTGTATTTATATGGGTGAAATTTCACGGTGATATAAAAAGTAGATTTTACTAGAATATGGGATGAATTGATCACTCATATAGGCCATTTTTAACCCTATATATGCTCTTGATAAAGGTACAATTTTAAGGCAATATAGCAGTAGAACCTAATGTTCTGAATTTTTGGCAGGCATGTCGAGTACGAAAATGGGTCATGCCGGACAATTTTTTGATATTGCACCTACATATAAACCCATTTCCCATCGGAGCCGGAGTCGAGCAAAATTGACTCATCCGATCCGGCTGAAATTTAGTACATGATGTAAGTATATGGTCTCTAACAACTATGCTAAAATTGGTCCACATCGGTCCATAATTATATATAGCCCCCATGTAAACCGATCCCCCGATTTGGCTTACGGAGCCTGTAAGAGAAGCAAATTTCATCCGATCCAGCTGAAATTTGGTACATAGTGCTAGTATACGGCCTTTAACAAACAAGCAAAAATTGGTCCACATCGGTCTATAATTATATATAGCCCCCTTATAAACCGATCCACGGATTTGGCTTGCGGAGACTCTAAGAGAAGCAAATTTCATCCGATCCGGCTGAAATTTAGTACATGGTGTAAGTATATGGTCTCTAATAACCATGCAGAAATTGGTCGAAATCGGTCCATAATTATATATAGCCCCCATATAAACCGATCCCCAGATTTGACCTCCGGAGCCCCTTGGAAGAGCAAAATTCAGCCGATCTGGTTGAAATTTGGTACGTGGTGTTAGTGTATGGTCTCTAAAACCAAAAAATTGGTCCATACCGGTCTTAATTATATATAACCCCCATTTAAACCGATCCACAGATTTGACCTCCGGAGCTATTGGAGGAGAAAAATTCAAACATGCCAAAATAGGCCCATATCGGACCAATACAACCATGCTAAATTTGGTCCATATCGGTCTATAGTTACATATAGCCGATCCCCAAAAATAATCTACCAACATTTTATTTCTATAGAAAATTTTGTCAAAATTTTATTTGTAGAGAAATTTTTGTCAAAATTTTATTTCTAGAGAAAATTTTGTCAAAATTTTATTACTATACAAAATTTTATCAAGATTTTATTTGTATAGAAGATTTTGCTGTAGAAAATTTTGTCAAAATTTTATTTCTATAGAAAATTTTGTCAAAACTTTATTTCTATAGAAAATTTTATCAAAATTTTATTTCTATAGAAAATTTTGTCAAAATTTTCTTTCTATAGAAAATTTTGTCAAAACTCTATTACTATAGAAAATTTTGTCATAATTTTATTTCTATAGAAAATTTTGTCAAAATTTTTTTTTCTATAGCTATAGAAAATTTTGTCAAAGTTTTTTTTTTCTATAGAAAAATTTGTCACACTGAATTATTTACGTATTTAATCGGAATTTTTTGTTTTATATTTAACCCGTATGGACTAACTTACAATTTAGAAGACCGTGTTAAGAAGTTTTAAGATACCTTGCCATCGGGAAATGTTACCGCAACCCGAGTAATTTGATATTGAATGACACTCTTTAGTACAAGTTTCTATGCAATCCATGGTGGAGGGTACATAAAATAAAATTCGGCTTGGCCGAACTTACGGCCGTATATACTTGTTATTTATTAAAATCATAAAAAAGGACAATCAAATTATACCCTTTTTTAAAATTCAAAAAATTGACTTTTTTAATTTAAGAAAATTTGCGAGAAAACTTTGAGTTTTCGGCGTTTTTAAAATTCCGAGAACTAGACTTATCAACATGTTGACTTTTGAAAATTTACAAAAGCTACTTTTTCACATTTTTGGCTTTAAAAAAATTTGGAAAAGTCAATTTGAAAAGTTTTTAATTTATTAAAACTTTGGTAAATAAACTTTCGGATGTTAGGACTTTTTTTAAATCTGGAAAATTCGACTTTTACAATTTTATATGTTTTGTATCTTAAGGAAAGTAAAGTTTTCGAACTTTCAATTAAAAAAAGTATATACGGCGGTAAGTTCGGCCAGGCCGAATCTTATGTACCCTCCACCATGGATTGCGTAGAAACTTCTACGAAAGACTGTCATCCACAATCGAATTACTTGGGTTGTGGTATCTTAAAACTTCTTAACATCGTTTTCAAAATTGTGAGTTAGTCCATACGTGTTATATATTAGACAAAAAAGTTATGTATAGTTAAGTCTACAAATAATTACGAATCGATATGGACTTTTTGCACGGTACGTAGAGAGCCAGAATTGAAATATGGGGGTCGCTTATATGGGGGCTATATACAATTATGTACTTGATGTGGACCAATTTTTGTGTGATTGGAAATCGATTTATCTGAGGGATATATATAACTATAGACCGATATGGACCTAGTTAGGAATGGTTGTTAACGACCATATACTTGCACAATGTACAAAATTTCAACTCAATCGGATGAAATGCTCCTCCAAGAGGTTTATATGGGGCTATATATGATTATGGACTGATATGGACCACTTTTGGCATGGTTGTTAAATATCATATACGATCACCACGTACCAAATTTCAAGCAGATCGGACGAATTTTGCTTGTCCAAAAGGCACCAGAGGTCAAATCTGAGGATCGGCTTATATGGGAGCTATATATAATTATAGGCTGATAGGAACCAATTCCTGCATGGTTGTTGGATACCATATACTAACATCACGTACCAAATTTCAACCAAATGGGAAGAATTTTGCTCTTCCAAGGGGCTCTGGAGGTCAAATCTGGGGATCGGTTTATATGGGGCATATATATAAATATGGACCGATTTCGACCAATTTTTGCATGGGAGTTTGAGGCCATATACTAACACCACGTACCAAATTTCAACTGAATCAGATGAATTTTGGTCTTCCAAGAGGCTTCGGAGGTCAAATCTGGTGATCGGTTTATATGGGGGCTATATATAATTACGGACCGATGTGGACCAATTTTTGCATAGTTGTTAGAGGCCGTATACTAACACCATGTACCAAATTTCAGCCGGATCGGATGAAATTTGCTTCTCTTAGAGGTTCTGCAAGCCAAATCGGGGGATCGGTTTATATGGGGGCTATATATAATTACGGACCGATGTGGACCAATTTTTGTATGGTTGTTAGATACCATATACTAACACCATGTACCAAATTTCAGCGGGATCGGATGAAATTTGCTTCTCTTAGAGTCCCCGAAAGACAAATTTGGGGGTACGTTTATATGGGGGCTATACATAAAAGTGGACCGATATGGCCCGTTTGCAATACCGTCCGACCTACATCAATAACAACTACTTGTGCCAAGTTTCAATTCGATAGCTTGTTTCGTTCGGAAGTTAGCGTGATTTCAACAGACGGACGGACGGACATGCTCAGATCGACTCAGAATTTCACCACGACCCAGAATAGATATACTTTATGGGGTCTTAGAGCAATATTTCGATGTGTTACAAACGGAATGACAAAGTTAATATACCCCCCCATCCTATGGTGGAGGGTATAAAAATAAAATTATAAAAGTGAAGTTTTTGATTTTTTGCAAAACTTGGAAAATCGACTTCTAGAATTTTTGACGTCCTGGATATTTTGAAAATGTTTTCGAGTCAAAGACTTTTTAAAAATGTTCAAAGTTGTCAAAAAAAAAAAATATAATACATTAATAATTTTTAAAATATTGAAAGTTCGAAAAATGCTGTGTATTTTGGAAAAGCAAAAAATGTGAAATTTTCAAAACTTAGAAAATCGACTTCTTAAATTTTTGACGCATAGATGCATTACAAAGTTAGTATACCTCAATCCTATGGTGAAGGGCATAACAAAAATTAAAGTTTTGAATAAGCCCAAAAGGCAACATTATCAAATTGTTGGAAAAGTAAAATTTTCGTCAACTTTATTGTTTTAGTTAAATTTTGTGCCAGAATTTCATCCCAGTATTGCACAGAGTATGTCCAAGAATAATGGATGAGATTTCTTTCATTTCTAATAAAATTTGTGTCAGTTTGAGTTTTCTTCTATGACGTTGTTTAGAAAATAAACAAAGTTAGTTTCTTAGTTGTCTAGTTTTATTTAAATTTAAATAGTTTAGCCTGGTAGCGCATAAGATGCAAGTTCTACAAAATACGTGCTACAAAAATAAGCGAAAGGAATTTTATTTTCTCAATTTTGTGATATTCTTTGGACTTTTCTTTAACACTTTGTACTACAATGTTTTACTCGGAGCTAGGCCAAGGGTTTCTGTCAGTAAACATTGAATATATATGTATGTGTGTGTGTGATAGACTCTGTGTGCGCGTGTGTGTGTGTATGTACAATTGTTAGTTTAAGTTTGAGTTAACATTTGTGGGTGAAGAGCCGAGAAGCATAAGGCTGTAGCTTTGTTGAGGATAAACAGTACAGGATATGCCTTTGCATGTTATCTTCAGTATCCGTTTCCGTTATAGCCCTTAGGTTATTATGCCAAGCACCCAACAACTATACAAAGAACCCATTTATGTTTGCTGCTTCGTTGTGAATAAGTTTTTTTTTTTTTGTTTCTTTGAACTGATTCCAATTGGAACTTGGTGTAAAAGGATGTTGCACAATGGGCTCGAAAACTTATGCAATTATCGTAACTTTGCCCTCAAGTCTCTTAAAAGCAAAACCTGTAGAGTAACAAAAATTTAAAAGTCTTATTTATAGGCCTTATCAAAATTCCCCTATTTTTAAAAACTGTTTCTAGGCTTTTTAAAATTTTTACAAAGTTGCCCTTCGTCATTCTGATGAGTAGACCTAACTAGGACCTTCGTTGCCGCCCTATGTTCAGGAAATTCGTACTACATCGTTTGTATTCAGATTTTACCTACACAGAAAAAAATATAACCAAAACGTTACCAATTAAAAAAAGTTTTATTTAGTTTTAAAAAAATATTCCATTAAACATTTAATTGGTTTAACAAAGTTCTTAATTGTATCAATTAATTTTTTTAAATAAATTTCAATTAAAAAATTAATTTCGTGATTGAATCAGAAAAAACTAATTTGTGTGTATAAACAATGATCAAGAAGTCACATTACGAGAGACTTCTTGATCATTGAACAGTGTGGTTTATATGCAATGCAACCAACTTTAGGTTGATATCATTTCTAAACCGGTAGAAATCTTGATCATGAGATAACGGATACAGCACAAATGAGCCGGCAGAAACGCTATTGAAGTTCCAAAAAATTACAGAGCTCACCTACACACAAAAAAAATTCACGAACATTTTTCCAATTAAAATTTTAATTGAGTTTTAAAAAATATTCAATTAAAAATTTAATTGATTCAACAAATTTTTTAATTGAAACAAAAATCAATCACAAAAATAATAGCATCAATTAATTGTTTAATTGAATCAATTAACTTTTTAATTGACCTTCAATTAATGTTTGAATTGATACTATCATTTCTGTGATTGAAGACATTTCAATTAAAAATTAATTGGATCAATTAATTTTGTGATTGAATCAGGAAAAAAAAATTTGTGTGTATGCACAAAAAATATAGAATCGGAAGAGCCAAGAAGTTGTTTCGCTGGTATGAAAGTGACAGAATTTGATTTTTTCCGATAATAAGCAATTTTAAACTGAGCAGTATGTTTTTTTTTTTTTTTTTTTTATTTCAATATATTACAACTGAGTAAAAAACCCATCTAGTAATTTTAGATTATCATTACATATAGCTTATCACTAAAATTTAACATTAGCAAGCACATGGTTGAGGAATAATTCAATAATTACACTCTACTTTTACAATTTTCTGAATTAGTTGGCTAGGTCCATGGGGACAGTCCTTAAAAGTCTTCTTGACGTTACATAGCCGTTGAAAATATCCTTCAGGTCAGAGTTCACATGCGTGTGTAGATTAGCTGCATGCTTCTGGGCGGTGAGGGATATTTCCTCAATAATTGTTTTTATATTGAGATCTCTGTGCAGATCACTATTTCTAACGTACCACGGTGCATTCACTATAGTGCGAAGAATTTGATTCTGCGTCTTTTGTATTTTTTCAATGTCGTTTTGTGCAGCGCAGCCCCAAAGCTGTATACCATAAGTCCATATTGGCTTTATAGTTTGGTTGTAGAGCAATATTTTATTTTCAGTAGATACTCTATTGTCGGTGAGAATCCAAAAAATTTGGCCGAATTTTATTTTCATCTCTTTATTTTTTTTCTTCACGTGCTCTTTCCATCTAAGTTTTGTATCCAGAGTCATTCCTAGATACTTCGCGTTGTTTGCAAATGGGACAATTGTTTTATTGATGTACAGCGGAGTATGACTTGTGTTTTTGTTTGTAAATATCATATGAATTGATTTGCTTTCGTTTAATTTCATTCGCCATTTCTTTATCCAGTTTTCTATAGCAGAAAGTACGAATTGCAGCTTGCTTGTGGCCTCAGTTTCTGTTTTTGCTGTTGTTAAAATGGCAGTGTCATCTGCAAAGGTAGCTATTTTGGCAATTTGTGGATTTGGTATATCTTTCGTGTATAAAAGATACAACACTGGCCCAAGGACACTACCTTGTGGAACTCCTGCTTCAATTGGATTTAGATCTGAATATTGATTCTCTATTTTGACTCGAAAGTGTCTATTCTCAAGATATGATTTCAAAATTTCATAATATTCTTTTGGAAAATCATTGTAGAGTTTGAATAGCAGGCCTTTGTGCCATACTTTATCAAAAGCTTGACCTATGTCTAGAAAGACAGCCGAACAAACGTTTTTGTTTTCAATTGCCTTTTCTGCAACATCAATTATACGATGGACTTGTTGTACAGTAGAATGTTTATTCCTGAATCCAAATTGATGGCTTGGAATCAGTTCTCTTCTTGAGATTATTGGTTGAAGTCTTTTCAGCAAGAGTTTTTCAAATATTTTGGACAAGATTGGTAGAATTGATATAGGCCTGTACGACGTTTGTTTCGTTTGGAGGTTTTCCAGGTTTGGGAATTACTATTTATTTCTGCAATTTTCCATTCCAGGGGAACGTATCTCAAACGAAAAACACGCATTTATTATGTATAAAAATTTTTCGTAATGCTTTTGGAGTTAATTTCTTAATGATTTTCGTAGTGATCAAATCATATCCAGGTGCTTTTTTGGAGCTCAAGTCCTTATTAATAATATATTTTAACTCTCCAAAGGAAGCCGGTTTAATGATTGCATTATCATTTTTTTCGACTTTCAGGAGATCCTCAGATTCTTTGTATCCTTCTATGGAACGGAATGTACTTCGAAAATGTGATGCAAATACATCTGCTTTTTCTCTAGAGCTTCCGAGCCCAAGTACCATCTTTCCTCTTGATAGGGGGCATTTGATGTGATTGGTGGTTAAAATTTTTTGTTGCTTTCCACAAGCTGTAGTTTGTGTCCTTCCGAGCTGATAAGTTGTGAAGACGGTCAGTCATAGTTTTATTCTTATTTTCATTCGTTACTTGCTTCAATTCATTACATAGTCTGTTAAGAGTCGCCTTGTTTTCTTGAGTTCTTTCCCTCTGCCATTTTTTGCGTGCTTTACGTTTTTTAGACAACAAATCACGGATAATTTTTGGATATGTAACTTCTACAGTGTTTTGATTCAATTCGGGTGAACTCTCCCAAGCTGATGTTTGAATGGATTGGATAAAATCAGTAAGATCGTTATCAACTTCCCTTTCAGATTTTAAGGGGGTTTTTAGATTTATCTTCTGATCGATAAGATATTGGAATAATCGCCAGTTCGTCCGCTTATTATATAGATGGCATTCAGTTTCTTTCTTTATTATAGAATCACTGATAGTCATAATGACAGCAGAATGATCTGATGAAGATAAAGATGTGGTATTTTCAACAAATATATAGGATCTTGCTAAATTTTTTACTAGAAAAAAGTCAATAAGGTCTGGAATTCTCTCAGGGTTGGATGGCCAATAAGTAGGTTCATCCCCCGATACTATTTGGCACTTCAATTTTCTACATGCCTTATATAGCTCACTGCCTTTTGTAGATGTAAGTCTCGATCCCCAATTTTTATTTTTGGCATTGAAGTCACCGCCTATTATGAAATGATCTCCAATAGACCTTAACAGCGATTCGTATTGGTCTGATTTAATGTTATGTTTTGGTGGTGAATATATTGAACAAATTTTAAATGACTTGTTTTGTTTAAGACAAACAGATACGCATGCAACTTGAAATACCTCATTTTCGATTTTAAGCTCTTCGTGATGATTTATGTTAGATTTGATTATGACTGTTGAGCCACCTCGTGGTTTTTGAGAAGGATGGATAGAATGGTACAATTTGTAGCCATCAATAGAAGCGTACGATTGCTTAGTCAAGTGACTTTCAGATATCAGGAGAATGTCAACCTTTTGATCCTTTAAGAAATATTCTATTTCACTAATACGCTTTAGTAAACCATTACAGTTCCAGATTGCAATACGTAATACTGACATTATTGAAGATTGAGAAACTGATAACCAATGAGTTGAGTTTTTCTATGAGTTTTTCATTTAATATAGTTTGAGCGTCTAACCGACGATTTATTCCTTCAATACTCTTCATTAATTCCTTTAATATAGTGTTTCCGGTAGAATTTGCTCCATTTAGAACTTCGGAATACGATTGTTTTGTTTTGGTATTAGATGGTTGCGGTATTGGATGGAGTAGCTGAGATGGACGTTCACTATACGATTTTTTTGTCTCAATTTCTTTGTTGGCACGAGCCTTATTTCTTATCTTTTGGAGCAGTATGTACATAAACAAAATTATCAAAATATAGGCCACAGATTTAATGTCTTAAAATACGATTGCTTTTTTATACCCTCCACCATAGGATGGGGGTATATTAACTTTGTCATTCCGTTTGTAACACATCGAAATATTGCTCAAAGACCCCATAATATATATATATATATATATATATATATATATATATATATATATTATATATATATATATATATATATATATATATATATATATATATATATATATATATATATATATATATAATATATATATATATATATATATATATATATATATATATATATATATATATATATATATATATATATATATATATATATATATATATATATATATATATATATATATATATATATATATATATATATATTCTGGGTCGTGGTCATATTCTGAGTCGATCTGTTATCACGCTAACTTCCGAACGAAACATACTATCTACCTGAAACTTCGCACAAGTAGTTGTTATTGATGTAGGTCGGATGGTGTTGCACATGGGCCATATCGGTCCACTTTTACGTATAGCCCCCATATAAACGGACCACCAAATTTGGCTTGCAGACCCTCTAAGAGAAGCAAATTTAATCCGATGCGGCTGAAATTTGGTACATGGTGTTAGTATATGATCCTTAATAACCATGCAAACGTTGGTCCACATCGGTTCATAATTACATATAGCCCCCATATAAACCGATCCCCAGATTTGGGTTGCCGGGCCTCTAAGACAAGAAAATTTCAACCGATCCGGCAGAAATTTGGTACATGGTGTTAGTATACGGTCTCTAACAACTATGCAAAAATTAGTCCACATCGGTCAATAAGTATATATAGCCCCCATATAAACCGATCCCCCGATTTGGCTTGCGGAGCCTCTAAGAGAAGCAAATTTCATCCGATTCGGCATGGTGTTAGTATATGGTCTCTAATGACCATGCAAAAAATTGGTCCATATCGGTCCATAATTATATATAGCCCCCATATAAACCGATCACCAGATTTGACCTCCGGAGCCTCTTGGAAGACCAAAATTCATCTGATTCAGTTGAAATTTGGTACGTGATGTTAATGTATGGCCTCAAACACCCATGCAAAAAATTGGTCGATATCGGTCCATAATTATATATAGGCCCCATATAAACCGATCCCCAAATTTGACCTCCAGAGCATCTTGGAAGAGCAAAATTCTTCCCATTCGGTTGAAATTTGGTACGTGATGTTAGTATATGGTATCCAACAACCATGCAGGAATTGGTTCCTATCACTCCATAATTATATATAGCTCCCATATAAGCCGATCGCCAGATTTGACCTCTGGTGCCTTTTGGAGAAGCAAAATTCATCCGATCTGGTTGAAATTTGGTACGTGGTGGTAGTATATCATATTTAACAACCATGCCAAAAGTGGTCCATATCAGTCCATAATCATATATAGCCCCCATATAAACCGATCCCCAGATTTGAACTCCGGTGCCTTTTGGAGAAGCAAAATTCATCCGATCTGGT